>NC_081405.1:492908718-495308718 GCF_030272615.1 Cryptomeria japonica | reverse complement strand
CCTTTAACCATGTAGGGTGAGTCATTTCCAAATCTAACAACACTGCCATCAAATTCTTTCAGGGAAACAAATTTGCTTCGATCACCGGTCATATGATGTGAACAACCACTATCAATGATCCAATCATCAGAGTTATCCATCCTGGATACTAATGCCTTCTGGTCTGATATCTCTTCCTTAATAGCTACAAACATAATATCTTCACTAGCATCACCATCAGATTCTTCATCAGTGATACCAATTTCAATAGCAATAAGACAATCTCTTTTGCCTTTACCCTTATACTTGTTGAATTTATCTCTCTTGTGTTCATTTTCACCATTAGGACAATTAGCCGCTATGTGAACAATTTTGTTGCATGCAAAAAATTTTAAAGGTAATTTACCTCTCTATTTACCAGTACCTCTAGGCAACCGCTTTGTCAATAATGCTTCAAGCTCCACTAAATTGTCTTCATCATCAACATCTCTGCTGGATCTAGATTCATAACCATGACTAGTATCTCTACTTTTTCTCACAAATGGGTTAGAAACAAAAGCTTGGCAATGATGGATTCAAGAGTTACCATAGTTTTTTATAACTCAATGATGAACCACTAGTACCAAACCGGTACTAAGATGGGGGGTGAATTAGTACAAACACAAATATAGTCCAAAACTAGTTTGACAGCAAATACTTCAAATGACTGATAAACAAGGATACTGGTAAAACAGAGTGTAACCGGTAACATCCAGTACAACTCAATTAGCCATGAACCGGTCACTCAATAAGCTTTCCTCTTAGATCAATACTACAGTATCATTATACTCTCATGCATAAACAGGTAAACTTAATCATCAGATCTTCACAACAGCGAGTTCAATATGTTTTATAGATAGGCATAAAACATAGAACCTTCATATGCTCAATAGGTAAAACAAAGCATCACAAGATAAAAACATTTCACATGACACACATATTTTTCATGTGGAAACCCAACTGGGAAAAAACCACGGTGGGGATGAATACCCACAAGTTTCTTTTGAACTCTTTTGAAGTCTGCTCTATTAGGAGCCTTGTCTGGTTAAAGACATTACAATAGGTTCTGCTAGGAACCAATCCTGTTAGGGATCACTCAGTTAAGGGATAGCTATAATACCCAGTTAAGGGTTAAACCTGGTGGGGTCACCTTGTTAGAGGATTTCAAGAACTCAACAGCTAAAGGATCTCCTAAGCTCTATAGCTTCTCAAAACTCATTAACCTCGAGTTACCCGGTTAAGGGATTTGAATCAAGCCTGTTAAGACCACCCTATTAGGGGATTTTGTAGCAAGCCAGTTAAGGCTACCCTGTTAGGGGATTTTACAACTGTTGAAGTGGTCAGAGATCAATAGGAATTAGAATGATCTATTAACAACACTCAATGCTAATGCAGATCCGTTTATGCTCCTCTTCTCCTTTTGCACATTCACTTTGTAGGTATCTCTTATCTCCTTTGGTATGGTAAGAATCATGTATCATTTCCTTTGCATACACATTCACAATTTTTGCCAACAACCCTAGAAAGAAACACATTATTGACCTTATAGGAAATAGACAAGTCGGTAGCAAAAACCCTAACCCTAAACCTATTAGGTTAAGAAATTCAAGTAGTTTAATCCTGACCATTGAATCATACTGCATTAAATGCAATAGTCTTGAATCGATCTCAAGACATTCTCCATCGTCCATTATCCACCGATTTCATGGTGGCTGATAACCCATCACGCGTTATCACCGTTTGACAAACTTCACACATTCCCGAGGTAGATAGGAATAGTCTTCTTCATGCAAGATCCTTCATGCGCACATAGCTTACATGGCAACATGAACTATCCTCCATTATAGTGCTAACTCATCACACAAAGATCACCGATTGATTCACATAGACTTGAGGTATTCCAACCAGAAACCCTGAAGTGGAAGCTACCTACCAGCTGATAGTCATACAATGCTTCCATGTGTCAGTTCTCACAACTACATGTCGGTTCACCTTGAACAAATATACTGCTTCACTTTGGCATATAAACTAGTTCATACATATGCTGGTTCCCTCTTCTCACATATCATAGATGCTGGTTCACTTCATAACACATATTGACATCAATCACAACATGCAATGTCATTATGTCTTCATGCCGGTTCACATAATGCCAACAATCTCCCCCTTTGGCATTGATGGCAACATACAAAGATATCTTCTCCGCTTCACATCTTCTCCCCCATTTGTTGTAGATATCTTCTCCACTTCACATCTTCTCCCCCTTTGACAACAATGCCAAAGTGGAGGCACACACATCTTTGTTCCATCATGCTACTCCCCCTGAGGAGTAGCATCCTTCAACACATCAATCAATGAAAATTTGACTGTACAATACCTGACTGATGTGGAACCAATACTTTTAGTTCACCATCTGAAGGGGTAGTACCCCCAATTCACCTCTTAAATGCACAAATGTAGTCTTTGGGAGAGGCTTGGTGAATAAGTCTACTAACTGCTCCTTACTGGACACATGCTCTAGTGCAATCTCTTTATTCTGAACCTTTTCCCTCAAGAAATGATACTTAAGCTCAAAATGCTTGGTTCTAGAATGTAAGACCAGATTCTTTGAAATATTGATAGCACTTGTGTTATCACAGAATATACTTACTAGTTCAGATACATGGATCTTGAAGCCTTCCAATACATGCTTCACCGAGATTGTCTGAGTAGAGTTCATGAAAGCTACAACATACTCCACTTCTATTGTAGACTAAGAGATACAACTCTACTTTTTACTCATCCATGAGACCAGTCTACCACCAAGAAAGAATGCACCACCGGTTGTGCTTTTCCAGTCATCCACATTACCTTCGCATTCAGCATTTGTGAACACTTTTAGATTGAAATTATTGTTGTATGGGTACCACAACCCATAGTCAATTGTTCTCTTCAGATACCTAAGAATCTGCTTGACTGTAATCAAGTGGGATTCTCTTGGACTCTTCTGGAACCTTGCAGTAATGCCAACTACATGTGCAATATTTAGTCTGCTATGCACTACATAATGCAACTTACCAATCATTGATTGGTATTCCTTCTCATCAACCAATGCAGAATCATCTTCTTTTGATAATTTGTAACTGGTCACCATTGGTGTACCAACCGGTTTTCTATCTTCCATGCCAAAGGTCTTCAATACCTCTTTGACATATATGGACTGAGTGATAAAGATTCCATCTTCCATCTACTGGATCTGCAGTCCAATGAAGAACTTAATCTCCGCTATGAGTGACATCTCAAACTCTTTCTTCATTTCATCAGCAAACTCATGACTCATCTTGTCATCTCCTCCAAAGATAATGTCATCAACAAAAACCTCATAGATCAGGATATGATCTCCTTCAGACTTCAAGTAGATATTGCTATCTTCACTTGTTCTCTCAAATCCAATCATCATAAGATGGGAATGTAGCCACTCATACCATGCCCTAGGTGCTTTCTTTAGACCATATAAAGCTTTATGTAGCCTGCACAGCATATCACTGTCTTCAGATAGGGAAAACCCATCTGGTTGCTCTATATATACCTCCTCTTCCAGTACACCATTTAGGAATGTAGATTTTACATCCATTTGATATACTTTGAACCTTTTAAAGGCTGCATATTCAAGAAGCATACGAATTCCTTCCAATCTAGCTATAGGAGAAAAGGTTTCTCCATAATCTTCTCCTTCTTCTTGAGCATATCCTTTGCATACCAATCTGGCTTTATTCCTAATCACTCTGCCATCCTCATTCAACTTATTTTTGAGCACCCATTTGGTGCCAATGACATTTTTATGCTCAGGTCTGGGTACCAAGGACCATGTACCATTTTTCTCTATTTGATCAAGTTCCTCTTCCATTGCCTTGATCCAGTCTTCATCTTTATGAGCCTCTTTGAATGATTTAGGCTCAAATTCAGAGATCATACATGAGTTTTCTCTGATCTTTCTTCTTGTAAGGGTTCTTGCATCCTTATCACCTATGATCTGCTTAGGATCATGATTCAACTTGACATACCAAGGACTGGTCTTCACTTGTTCTTCTTGCTTTTCTTCATCATCCTCTTCTTTGTCAGTATCAGCATTCACCGGTTCAGGGACACTGTTACTGGTACTTGGTTGGCTAACAACCGGTTCCCAGAAGATTGCAACTAGTTCATTTACAGCTTGCTCATTGCTAGTTTCCTCAGTCTTCTCAGAGGATTCATCAACTCTTACATTGATGCTTTCCATAATTCTCTAAGTCCTATTGTTGTAGCACTTGAAAGCTTTACTCTTGGTGGAATATCCTAGAAATATTCCCTCATCACATTTAGCTTCAAATTTGCCCTGGTGTTCACTCCTCTTGATGTAATATTTACTACCAAATACCCTAAAGTAGCTGACCAAGGGTCTCTTACCGGTCCAATACTCATAAGGAGTTGTATCCTTACCTTTCTTGATGAGTACCCGATTCATTATGTAGACTACAGTGCTCACCGCTTCTCTCCAAAAGGTGTGAGCTACCTTTCCTTGAATCAACATGGTTCTAGCTGCTTCAACCATAGTCTAGTTATTCCTCTCTGCTAGGCCATTCTGCTGTGGAGTCCAGGGGGCAGACAACTACCTCTTGATGCCAAATTCTTCACAATACTTGTTGAATTCACTAGAAGTGAATTCCCCTCCTTGATCAGTTCTGAGATATTTGATCCTTTTACCACTTTCCTTCTCCACTAATGCTCTGAAAGCTTTGAATTTCCCAAAAGCCTCAGACTTGTCTTTCAAGAATGTGACCCACATCATTCTTGAGTAGTCATCAGTGAGGATCATGAAGTACCTATCACCCTGCACACTTCTAGTTTTCATAGGACCACACAAATCAGTATGTACAAGATCATGCAAGTTGTCAGCAGTGAAAGTTTTACCTTTAAAACTTGAGGAAGACATTTTCCCCAATTGACATTCTCTACACAAGGTATTATCCGGTTTGTTTAGCACCAACAACCCTCTAACTTCCTTGATCTTACTGGCCTTTACAATGTTATCAAAGTTTATATGACAGAGTCTCCTATGCCATATCCAACTATCATCAGGCTTAGCCATAAGATAGGTACTTACATTTGCATTCAACTGAAATAAGTTACCTTTGGTCTGCATACCGGTGGCCACCAATTTACCATCTTTTCCTTTGATTCTACAAACTCCATTCTTGAATTGCAGAGTGAGGCCACTGTCATTTAGCTAGGCAACACTTAGAAGGTTGTGTCTGAGACCATCAACCTAGTACACATTGTCACCACTACTCTTTCAATTCAAAGAGATGGACCCTCTACCTTTGACCATGCATGGTGCATCATTGCCAAAGTGAACCACACCACCATCATACTCCTCTAAGGATAGAAACTTGCTTTGATCACCAAACATATGGTGAGAACAGCCACTGTCAATGATCCACTCATTTGAATTATCAAATTGGGAGACAAGAGCCTTCTTGTCTGCCACATCTTCCTTTACAGCAACAAACACAATGTCTTCATTCTCTTCATCTTCTGATTCCTCATCTGTGACACCTTCATCAACTGCAACAAAATAGTTTCTCTAGTTTCCTCCTTTGAATTTCTTGAACCTTTCTGGTTTATCCTTGTTGTCGCTATTAGGACAATTCATAGCAATATTTCCAATCTGGTTACAAGAAAAATATTTCAAAGGTAGCTTACCTTTGTATTTACCAGTTCCTTTTGAAAATTTCCTGGCAAGAAGTGCTTCAAATTCCATTAGAAACTCTTCATCATTCATTTCTCTGCTCTAATTAGGTTCCCCACTAGTGCTAGCCTCTTTTCCTTTTCTGGATGGTATAGCAGAGGCTCTAAATGTTGATTCTGTCTTTTGAACACTACCATCAAAACTATTCAGCTCATAGGCTGTCAACTTGGCTATGATGGAACCCAAGGACACCTTAGACTTGTCTATTGATCTCAGCTCCTGAATAGCAGTGACCCTTATTGCATAGACCGACAACAGGGATCTCAGGACTTTACTTACCACAGTGGAATCTTCTATTTTACCACTTGCACTCTTGATTTCTCCAACAACCATTTTGATTCTTATTCCATACTACTAAATGGTCTCTCCTTCAACCATCCGCATGTCTTCAAACTTTCCTCTCAGGCTTTCTTCTTTAGCCTGTTTTACATGCTCATCACCACCATAGATATTTTCAAGAGCATCCCATACCTCTTTGGGATTTTCCTTGTCCTGAACATCAATAAATTCAATGTCAGATAGACTACTGATGAGGGCTTCCATGACTTGCCCATTTTCTTGTATCTCTCTCTTTTGGTCATCGGTGAGAGTACTGGTAGGAACAACATATACATTTTCAACATAACTCCAATGTTGAACACCCATGCTTTTGATGAATATCTTCATCCTATCTTTCCATATACCAAAGTTTTCCCTGTTAAACTTTGGACCTTCCCTCTTCATCATTTGACTAGGATCTTTTCCTCAAGCGGTTAAGCTTACAACATAGAGGACCTAGAGCAGCTTTGATACCAATTGATAACTCAATGATGAACCACTAGTACCAAACTGGTATGAGAGAGGGAGGGGGGTGAATCAGTACAAACACAAATATAGTCCAAAACTCGTTTGACAGCAAATACTCCAAATGACTGATAAACAGGGATACTGGTAAAACAAAGTGTAACTAGTAACATCCAGTACAACTCAATCAGTCATGAACTGGTCACTCAATAAGCTTTCCTCTTAGCTCAATACTACAGTATCATTATACTCTCATGCATAAACAGGTAAACTTAATCATCAGATCTTCACAATAGTGAGTTCAATATGTTTTATAGACAAGCATAAACCATAGAACCTTCATATGCTCAACAGGTAAAACAAAGCATCACAAGATAAAAACATTTCACATGACACACATATTTTTCACATGGAAACCCAACTGGGAAAAAACCATGGTGGGGATGAATACCCACAAGTTTCTTTTGAACTCTTTTGAAGTCCGCTCTATTAGGAGCCTTGTCCGGTTAAAGACATTACAATAGGTTCTGCTAGGAACCAATCCTGTTAGGGATCACCCAGTTAAGGGATATCTATAATACCCGATTAAGGGTTAAACTCAGTGGGGTCACCTTATTAGAGGATTTCAAGAACTCAATAGCTAAAGGATCTCCTACGCTCTATAGCTTCTCAGAACTCATTAACCTTGAGTTACCCAGTTAAGGGATTTGAATCAAGCCTGTTAAGACCACCCTGTTAGGGGATTTTGCAGCAAGCCAATTAAGGCTACCCTGTTAGGGGATTTTACAACTATTGAAGTGGTTGGAGATAGATAGGAATTAGAATGATCTATTAACAGCACTCAATGCTAATGCAGATCCATTTAGGCTCCTCTTCTCCTTCTGCACATTCACTTTGTAGGTATCTCTTCTCTCCTTTGGTCTGGCAAGAATCACATATCACTTCCCTTGGATACACATTCACAATTTTGCCAAAAACCCCAGAAAGAAACACAACATCGACCTTATAGGAAACAGACAGGTCGGTAGCAAAAACCCTAAACCCTAAACCTGTTAGGTTAAGCAATTCAAGCGGTTCAATCCTGACCGTTGAATCAAACTGCATTAAATGCAACAGTCTTGAATCGATCTCAAGACACTCTCCATCATCCATTATCCACCGATTTCATGGCGGCTGATAACCCATCACGCGTTATCACTATTTGACAAACTTCGCACATTCCCAAGGTAGATAGGAATAGTCTTCTTCATGCAAGATCCTTCACGGGCACAGAGCTTACGTGGTAACATGGTTTGTCCTCCATTATAGTGCTAACTCATCACACAAAGATCACCAATTGAGTCACACAGACTTGAGGTATTCCAATCAAAAACCCTGAAGTGGAAGCTACCTACCAGCCGGTAGTCATACAATGCTTCCATGTGCCGGTTCTCATAACTACATGTCGGTTCACCTTGAACAAATATACTGCTTCACTTTGGCATATAAACTAGTTCATACACATGTCGGTTACCTCTTCTCACATATCACAGATGCCGGTTCACTTCATAACACATATTAACATCAATGACAACATACAATGTCATTATGTCTTCATGCCGGTTCACATAATGCCAACAGTTTTGTCAATGGACTTCAGCTCCTGAATAGATGCAACTCGAATAGAATAGACCGATAGAAGGGTTCTCAGTACCTTACTGATTATTGTGGTATCTTCCACTTTCCCTCCTGCACTCTTAATTTCATCGATTATCTCTTTTATCCTTTGACCATACTGCTGGATATTCTCACCTTCAAACATCCTCATATCATCAAACTTTCCTCTTAGACTCTCTTCTTTAGCAATCTTAACATGTTCATCACCACTATAAATCTCTTCAATTTTTTTCCATACTTCATATGTAGTTTCAAGACCATGAACATCTACATATTCAACATCAGATAGGGAACTGATAATAGCCTCCAATGCTTGATTATTTTCTTGTTGTTCTTTCTTTTGATCAGTAGTTAGAGTCCCAATAGGTGCAATATACTTGGTATCTACATGATCCCAATACTGACTTCCCTAACTCTTGATGTAAATATTTATTTTGTCACTCCATATCCTATAGTTTTCTTTGTTGAACTTCAGACCTTCCTTCTTCATCATGATCTAGTAGATCGTTTCCTCAAGCCATTAGGCTTAGACCTTAGAGGACATGAGATGCTCTGATACCAATTGATGGTATGATAAAAGAATAACTATTCGGTAGATTACTGAGAGGGGGGGGGGGGGCTGAATCAATAAATAGAAAAATTGATAGAAACTTCCCAAACTCAAACTCAAACATACAAAGTAAACTTATCAATGAAATACCACTATCAAGATCAATACTCATAAGAATACCAGTTGACTATTATAGTAGCTTAATAGTAAACAATATTTAACTTGTAAACATCCAAATGCTTTATCATATGTCAATGCTTCATTTCTCAATGCTTCCAGTTATCATGCCTTATCAGAAATAGTTAAGTAGTTAATTAAATCAACCATAAGATCATAACCACAAAAACATTCACCACATGACACAAGTATTTATATGTGGAAAACCCAAATAGGTAAAAACCACAGTGAGATGGGACTCACAAGATAATATCTGAACTCTTCTGAAGTTCACCCTATTAGGAGCCAAGCCTGTTAAAGCTTTTACAAAAGTCTTGTTAAGAATTGATCCTATTAGGAATCACCTGGTTAAGGGATTGACTACAAATGCCTTGTTAGAAGAAAATACCCTGTAAGGAGTAACCTCAATAGAGGATTCAAAAATCCAATCTAATGGACCACCTTGTTAGAGGATTTAATAAGTAACCAAGCTTATTAGAGCTTACCCGGTTAGGGGATTTCAATTCTGCTGTAATTGTTAGAAAACAATAGGAGTTTCTTGATCTGTCTGAATAGCACTACACTTGCTTGATCAAATCTATTTAAGCTTATATCTGCCTTTACTCAAACTACAGACTCATTCTCTAGTTTGGCAGCCACACACTCAGCTGATTTCTATCAACTCTTGCCAACACTAAATAAAACAACTTCATCGACCTTAAATGCAAATCAATTAGGTTGGTAACACAACAAAAATATAATCCTCTCATCGAGATTACAAACAATTCGCTACAAGAATGACCATTGGATTGCATAGCAATCTCTACACATCAATCAAGAAAACCTGAAACACTCCTTGATTACTGCTTCATCGAGCTCCCTAACTCATCACGCGCTTTGCATTAGATGCAATACACTTTTCTCATTCCCTAGACAAACAATACTAGAGGATAAATCCATACCAAGAATAATCAAACATCCAGCTTCCTTAAGCAATTCCCTCCCCTTTTTAGGTGTCATTTTATCAAATTCTTCCTTGAGCTATGCATAGAACTTCTTGTTACATTCCTCCCATTACTCATTAGGGATTTCTTTCAGTCCTCTGACAATCTCTCTGACTTTCCACTTATACATAAATAATCTAAATTCTTGAGAATAAATGAATTTATCATCAAATTGAAAATATTCGGATGCTTTTCTTCTCACATCCTCTATCAGATAGTTACTTCTTTGAATCAAAACATCATTATTCTCATATGGTGGAATGCAAGGTTGCAACCTTACTTCTTGGGTCACTTCCACCTCCTCTTATTGTTTGCTTGTATCTTCACCCTCCTAAGATAAATCAGTACATGAAGATGGTGCTGGAGACATTCTGGCTAAAGGGGAAACCTCAACTGGTCCTCCCACTAGAAAGGTTGATGGACTTGGAGATGGGGGTGGAGGAATGGATAAGTTAGCTAAAAGAACAGGAGCATTCAGAATAACTTTCTCCATCCTTACTGCCCTGTTAGACTCATCCAAAAGAAGTCCTTCACAAGAAGTGTCCTCAAACCTTTTCCTACTTTCAATTTTTTGTACTTTGAAGTACATTGATCTTGTTGCTTTCACCTCTTCTTAAGAACTATAATTCCTCATTAACTCCTCTTTTGGTTCATATTCATGTTGAACCTTCACCAATTTCATTTCCCTTTTAGCATAAGTATAATACCCTTCTGGGTCAAATTCCTTGGCTTTCAATCCCAATGGCAAATGAAAAGACATGAGTGACTTAACAACTTGTTCAAAACCCTTATTTGAATTAATTTCAAAATCACCGATTGCGAGACATGTGGGCAAAAAAGATCCCTTTTGACTGGTCCTAAAAGGAGCTAAGGCTTCATATATTTGCCACACAATCTCCAAAGTAGCCAATCTATTTGAAACTATAAATGGTAAAATATGTGCTATTCCCTTGAATCCATACACCCTGATGTATGTATATTGCTCATCCAAATACCTGTCAGCCTAATTATGGTCAATACTCACTTTGAGTTCCTTTTCTTTCCCATTTTGTCTCAAGAAATTTATCACTTTCTTTGACAATCGAGGAACCTCTATGCCATATGCAACATATATTCTTCTAACAAAATACTACTCAAACACAAGAGCTTGTGAATGTTGGTATCCACTATCCCAAATAGTAGTCCACAGCTAGATTGGCACTTTAACACCCATCTAAATACTCCTTATATTAAGAAAAGGACTCCACACACCATATTTTTGTCCCTAAAATAATATCATATGCATTAGCAATGAATACCATTTGAAAGTGAAATTTGAACCACCCTGTTGTATTTTCACCAATGACTCATGCAGTGCATCTGCAACAAATTGGGTGTAGTTAGAAAATCTGTAATTAGTTTCACTTTGTACATCACAAGCAAGAAGCATTAACTCCTTGGGCATCATAGGGTTTCCATTGTACCCCAATATCTGACAAATTGAATATTAAGTCAATTCAAAATATCTATAGAACAAATCCACTTTATATGAGGGCTTCTCGTTTCTAGCAGAATGTTACATGTTATTTATGTACCTTGGTCTATGAATAGGAAACCATTTTCTTCTGAAGAGCCCTTTTGTAGCATCATATTCAGCCTTTACGTTTTCCAAATTAATCTCTGTAGCACAATAACTACAATATTCTAGGCCAAATACCTCTAGTATTATATCTCTGTTGATATCTAACAACCTTCTATTTATGGCTTTGATGTACTAGCCTTCAGAATTGTAACATTTTGCTAAGGCCTTGATTAGGTCTACATTGAGAAAAACATTAGGAACGACTAGGCTAGCCAATCCTAATCTCCATGAATTGCAATCAAGAATTGTAACTCTAGTTTTATATAGAAACATTTAAAGATATGGTGCCCCCTAATTTTAAAATAGATTTCCCTACAATCAGATTGCTTATCAAAAAAATTCAACACACCAGATCCCATTCTAGGTCTGTAAGATGACCCAGGTAATTGAGCAATTAGGTCATCATGAAGGCTTATGTCCATCTTTTGTTTCTTGGCTTTGGCTTCTTCAAATTGTGAGGTTTTCGAAGGGGTGGACATTTCAAAAATTGACTCAAGATTATCCTAGACCTTGACAATACTTCCACTAGGGCTATACTTGATTCCTTTACTAGACTCTTCAAAGAAACTAAAGAACTGGGCAAAAAAACTTACTGAATTTTTCTTGCACTTTTTGACCCTTACGACTATTGGACACTTTCACAACTTAATTTCTTGGCTCTACACCATACCCTTTCAACAATTCATAATTAAAGAAATTGAAGTTGTTCAAAACTCAAAATCACCAACCTTTTCTTCATAAATGAGGTTCATGTGAATAATAATGGTGCATACATGATTTGCACAAGTTTAAACATGCACCGTTGATCTTAGAAAATCGACATCTGGAGCTGAAATTCAAATATCCATACCTGAGGAGGCTGCCAATTGCATCACTTATCTCATCAGTTTATTTCACTCCCTTGGCACTTGTTAGGATCACAAAAGCTACCTTGGCAAGGCTTGAGCTAACACGTTGGGTCCTACCTAGCCGCCAACATTTTTCTCATCATTCCTTTTCTTGGGACTCATTGAAGTGGAGAAAACACCTCCATCGAGTGTCGAGCAACCTCTTGTTGAAGCCATAACATCCTTCTCAGACATTCGTTGAACACAAAACACAAGGCTTATTGAGTTTCGAGTAACTTTTACCCAACCAATTCAACTCAAGACTCGGCCAAGTTGATAAAAAGCTTCCACCAAGATCTGAGTTAATAATTCAGGCACATACTGTCCACCACATCAGAAAACAACTCAGCGCAAACACAACCCCTCTATCAATTAGGGTCCACCTTAAGACAATCTAGGCACGCGACCAATCACAAACCCTTAAGTTACATGCGGGAGGGGATTAAACTTAATTAACCTAGGACACGGGAAGAAAATAACCAATGCAACGTGGGCCAAAAAAAATTCTCATTAAAACCTTTACCAAAGGGGCTATTTAAAAAAGGAGAAGTGCTTTAGATAAAATTTGAAAAAATAGTGAGAAACCCTAAACCTAACCCCAAGGAAAGAATCTGCCCAAAACAGTCCCAACAACGGCTCTAGTTTGGGATGCTTGAGCTAAAGGCTCAAGATGAGAAACCAAAATTTGGGAGGCAGATATGATCTCACCAAAATCCTATCCACTAGGCATATATTCAAATACACATCCTAAAACTACTATGCATGGAGCAGATTAAGCAAAAAAATATTTCAAGAATTGTCCATGCACTGACAATTCCAAGACTTCACTATTTGTATTCTTGAGGAAATAAGAATCATCACCATGCTTGTCAATAATCTCAAATGGTCCTATCCAAATTGCATCAAACTTGTCATGATTTCCTTTGTCTCGACTTCGAGAATTCCACATCAGGACCATATCTCCTTCCAGGAATTTTCTCTATATAGCTCTTTTATTGAACATTAATTTTACCTACTGCTGCAATTTGGCATTCTTCTTCATAGCCTCATTTCTTACTTCATCCAATTCTACCAACTGAACTATCATTTCCATCATTGAGCCGATAATATCATCATCTTCCTCATGGATGAACTTATACACCGAGACCAAATCGGCAAGGGGAATCCTTGCTTGGGTTTCGTAAACCAATTCAAAAGTGGATTTTCCCTGTAGCCCTTTTTAGAGTCACCCTGTCAACCTATAGTGCCAATTTTAATTTGGAGTCCCAGGCCCTCTTGTTCTTTTCCAGCATTCTTTTGATGATCTTTAAAAGGATTTTATTGCTAGAGTTATCCTGTTCATTACCCTGTGGGTGATATGGAGATGAATACGACATCGTGATCCTATATGAGCCATATAAGTCCCTAAATTCTTCTAACCTAAAATACATAGCATTGTCCATAACAAACTTAGCAGGCACACCAAATCTAGTGAGTATGTTATCCAACAAAAAAATGATCACCACCTTACTAGTTGCTTACTTCATCAAGATAGCTTCAATCCATTTAGTAAAATAATTTGTAGCTATCAGGATCCACCTATGACCCCCAGTAGATTTGTCACTAATCTCCCTTATGAAATATATTCCCCATTGATGGAATAGGGCTTCTATTAACTGAGGTCGGAGAGGCAATGCCCTTGCATATTTCAGATTCCTAGAAAATCTCTGACATGACTCACACTTTCTTACAAAAGCATGAGTATCTACAAATAATGTGGGCCAATAATATCATGCCTTGAGTATCTTGTGGGTAGGGGTGTTTGTTGTGGAGTGTCCACCGCACAATCCCAATTCTTTATGCATCTCTTCAAGGACCCTTTGGGATTGTCCTTTATTAAGATAGAACAACAAGACACCATCTTGATTCTTATAGAACAAATCCCCCTCATTTAGCATGTATTTTTGGGCTTGTAACGTCAATGTGTGCTTCTAATTATCACTCATTCCTTTAGGACACTTCATACTCTTGAAAAAATACACAATATCTGAGTACCATGGCTACCTCTCTATGCTGGTTAACACCTCATCCTCCTTTTCTACATTATTTATCTATGCATCCTCTAGGTTTGTTTCTACCATCAACCTTGCCAAATCCATACCCCTAATAAACTTAGTTATTTGGATCTCAATGTTAAACTCCTGAATTTTATTTATCCATCTACATCTTTGTCCTGTCTCTTCAAATTGGGAAAATATATCTTTGACAACAACACTAGGAACATATGCAATGACCTTGGATCCTACCAAATAAGATCTAATTTTTTTACTGCTTTCACCAAAGCATAAGCCTATTTTGCTATAGTATCATAATTCAATTTAGCAACTTGCAAAGACTTGTTGAAGAAAGAAATAGGTTGTTCATGTCAACCATCATTTTTCTGTAACATGACTGGAGCAATGGTATGGAATGATGCAAAAGAGAATATCTGAAATGGTTTATCGAAATTAGGGAATTTTAAAACTAGAGCCTCCTTGATAGCTCTTTTTATACTTGCAAAGGCCTCCAATGATTCACTGGTCCAATCAAGTTTTGCACCGCATTTTAACATTATAGAAATAGGTTTAACTACTAAAAAATTGGAAACAAACCTCCTTACAAAATTGATCTATCTGAAGAATGATTGGATTGCTTTAAGTATCTCAGGGACAAGGATTTTATCTATTGCTGCAACTCTCTTTGGATCAATTTGAACCCCCTCTTTGAACACAATGTGGCCCAACAATTTTCCTTTAGTCACAACAAAACCCCATTTCTTTGAGTTCAATAAAATGTCAAATTCTAAAGCTTTTGAAAATACCCTTTCAAGATGTCCACAATTGTCTTCAACCCTTTTAGAATAAGTTGTGAGATCATCTTGATATATTACCAAGATAATGTTAATCAAGTCCGCAAATGCTACATTCATAGCTCTTTGGAAAGTTGCACTAGCATTTCTCAAACCGAATGGCATTCTAATGTATACATATGTGCCCCATGGAATCATAAAAGTTGTCTTATATTGCTCAGACTCGAATTTTACCTAATTGTATCCATAGAATTCATCCATCATACTTAACAATTCAAAACCTATGACTCTCTACAACATTGCCTCCATGTTTGGCAAATAATAGTTGTCCTTTAGTGAAGATACATTCAAGTTCCTAAAGTCTACACATAATCTAATATCTCCATTTTTATTTTTGACTGGAACCAAGTTTGATACCCAAGTTGAATGCCTGTATGGCCTAATAATACCTCCCTATCCGAGTTTTACTAATTCCTCCTGCATTTTGGGAGCCAACATTGGGTTTATTGGTCTCGACTTCTATATGAAAGGTTTTGCATCTGGTTTCAATAGAATTTCATGCTGAAACAAACCCTCTCTATAGGATTTAAGATCATAGTAAGACCATGCAAAAACATTCCTATATTTCCTGAGCAAGGTAATCAACACCATCCTAATTTTGGGACTTATCTTTTTCCCAATGTACACATTTTTTGGAGCTATTTCAATTCCCACATTTATCTCTTCTAAATCCTCTTTATTAACCACTGTAGGTTTCATAGCACACCTATCATTTCCATTAAAAACTCTTTCAAGAGAAACCAACCCTCTAGGATTCTTGTTAGTTTTTAGCTGGACTATGTCATTTCCAAATACAACTTGTTCACCATTCTCCTCCACAACAAATGTACTGAAACCAATCTCCTAAGTCTCATATTGATCAATGCAATGTACGAATTTAATCAAATCATTATCATCATCAAATACCTGCTAGCTGCAAATGTTATTAGTTATTGATGGTCTAGTCTTAATTTCAACTTTTGATATTCCTGCAAAAGTAGTGTCATCACTCTTCAAATCTATATTAGCCAGAAAATCTGCCATAATATTTTTTGATATATCTACCCAATCAATAGAAAAGGCATCAAAGAACTCAATAGTATCCCAGGCCATGAATTTATATTGCTCTAGTCACCTATTATTTGATGAGTACTTGGATCTCACCTAAGAAACTACCAATTCAGAGTCTCCAAATATAGGCAATGCCTTAACACCATGCTTAACTCAAAAATGAATAATTGAAGGTTTTCCCATTTGGTGCAGTAAAAAATATTCTAGCTATATACCCCTCCCTGTTGCATGCTCAATCAAAATACATTTTCCATAATCCTTCCTAATTATTAGCAGCCTCATCAATCATTGGGTCTGTATTCTACAAAATTGGCTCCATAATTATCAATATCAACATCACAAAAACATACCAAATAGTTAGCGTCAATTCATCTATAACCTACTTAGACCTTTTTTTCTGTCAATTTGAACCAATCAGTCACCTATTGGAATAGTAGCATGTGACAAATCCAATTGTACATTACCTCCAATGGTTGTCGTCCATTGCCTAGATAACAACATACCATAATGCGGGGCAATGTCAGCTACAATTACATCCATCTTGTAAGAAGCCTCAGGATATGATGCCAATTTCACTTCTAAACCTTGTATGATTCCTATGACAAGAATTGACCTATTGTCCATTGTGTAACATGTACCATAGGGGGTATCAACTTTTCATCCTAAGTCTTTCACGACTTTTGTTGGCATCACATTTATAGCTTCCTCAAAGTCTGTCATATAGTTTCACAAGGTTGTTATTTATTAATAGAGTCAAATAAAAAGGACCAATTTGAGACGGGCATTAGGTGATAGTTGACCCTAAATAGACTTTAGGTATACCCATTTTATTTACTTGACTAGCATTTACCTGCTTATTTACCTTTCCTTGGACTGACAAAATAGGTGTCAACTTGTTTTAACAATGAGGGACATTTGAAATTAAAGATATTGAACTATTTTGGTACCCTTCAAATTTCATCATTTCCATTAAGGGTACTAACACCTTAATCTGCGATAAAGCTTGCATCATATAGAATGTAGGAAAATTTTGCAAAGGTATCAAGTCGTTATTACTTACCTCATTCATTTCACCCTTGTTATTTTCAATGGGAGAAACATGTTTGTTCTTACTGTCATCATGAGATTTTTCCTTTTGGCTCTCATACAACCTCTTCTTCTCATCCAATCCTTGGTTCATCACCTTCCCTTTAATTCGGAACTCCTTCACAAGCAAACCCCTTGACTGTCATTGTTCAACATTATCAATTTTATTTCTCAGCTGATAGTTGCTTCTGGCTTGAGCTATAGTAGCAATCGTGAGTGCTCTAATTTCTTCTTCAGATGGCCTTCTTATATTTATTTCCTCTAAAGTACATCTTGGAACATCAACATCTATCTTCCCCATAACATGATCCTCAGAATCAGAGAATAATTTCTACTCAAATGTAGCATGATGTTGCCTTTTACTATCCACATAATTACTATGCATCTCATCATTTGATGAGTCATACTCATGCAATGTAGTATCAGGTCCCAAGGATAGCATATTTATTTTCTTCTCATCATCACAAGACTGATTACAATTTTCCCCATCATCTTGTATTGCCAAAGTAAAACTGCATTGAATAGGTGAGTGAGGCAAGTCACATGCACAACACCAAAGAGCTTCATCTACCAGATTAACAATTGGTCTTTTCAAGGCATCATGAGTATCTTTATTGGTAATTCCCCTTTGATTATTTGCATTGCCAATGGGTTCACCATCATGCCAATTTATGTGATTAGGCATTTCATGCAATCTAGGTCTATCATTTCTCTAGAAACTAGGCTTATCATTCGATATTCCTTTCTCACCTCTTGCAACCTTGTAACTCAAATCCTTCAAAGAAGTCATTACCTTGTCAAGTTTGTCCTCTTCTTTCAATTTCTTCCATTAATGCCCCTTTTGATTCTGTAAGATTTGTATTTCATCTCTCTTTCCATTTTTGCCTGCAGCCTTCCTATTATTTTCAATACTAATCACTCTAGCTTTAAAAGCATCTCTCAAAGATGGAGGTTCTCTCGACCTTAACTCATATCCAAACTTAGTATCAAATGCCTTCGTGTAAAATATAAGGCACATTTGGTCATTCGGCCTCAAATGATGTGGTATCTTATTTAAGATCCTTACAAACCTTGTATTCAATTTTGCTACCATTTCATTTTGGTTTTTTTGAATGGTAGTAATGTCTCCCAACTTAAATCTTACATCAATGTGATCTCCATATTGTTCCCTGAATACTCTCTGAAAGTTAGGCCAACTACTGATGTGTGCATTCAAAAGGCTCATATACCAATCATTAGCATCATCCACTAATAAGTGCATAAAAAAATTCATTAGGACATCTTCATGTTCGACCTCAAAATTATCCATAACATTCACAAAATCCTTAATATGATCTTCACCCATCAGTCTAGCACTTCCTGAAAATTTTGGCAATTTTGTTCTTATATCATTGTCTATAGGATTAGGATATCCCCCAATCCCTATGAAATCTAAATGCCTATATCTATCTAAATGAAGAGGAGGTCTAAAAAAAGGATTGCCTCCTGCATTTTGATGAATGCACGCCTCTTGGTCAAGTTCATTTTGAGGAACATTAGGGATAATAAGTTGTGGGGCTACAATTTGAGGATTCATATGAGCAACATGAACCTGGACCCCAACAACTGCATTGTGTTGTTGAACCTGCATATTTTGAAATTGTCTCAACAATTGATAATTCTACCATTGTTGTAATACTAGTAGTTGATACAACTAGTTTTGTTGGTTATCTAATTGTTGAGGTACTGGCTGACCTGCGGTATTATGGTTCTATGGTCAAGCGACTGGGAAGCTAGCTAACTCAAAAGCATAGAAATAATAGGTACATTGATAGATGCAGATACAAAAGGAAGAGGCACCCTAGTGTTTAAATAGTTTACACTTACAGATTGTGGGTCCTCTTCACCTGTTAACAAATCAATAGGGGACTCACTAGTACTATTCATTTTGAACTTTGGGGAAAGTGAAGGTTTATTCTTTTTGAGTCAATTTGTCTAGATCTAATATCCTTATAAGAAGCTAATATTTCCTTACCAACATCTCTTGTCAGGTATATTCCTCCTTTGATTCCTCAACCTCTTCCTTTAATTCTTGGTCAAAGACTTCTCTAGTATTTATCCTTGAGGTTGAGCACACTTTTGAGTCAGTAAAAATAGCTTTTCCTTTGTCTTGGGATGTTGTAGTACTTACCAAAGGTGCAGTTGATATAAGAGGTTCCATGATATTGTTCACATGCATATTAGTAAGTAGATCCTCACTCTACTTTTTTCTTGTTTTTGCTTCAACTCTTAATTGATCCTTACGATTCTATTCATCTAACCTAGCTTGGAATCCCTTCACCATCTACTCCAGTCTGGAATTAAAATCTCTTACTTTATCTTCATGTGCCTTTTGGTCCTTGGAGGATTTATTAAGGGGCTCAGTGTAAGAGGTAATTTTTATTCCCTCCTCTCTATCATAAAAAACCTTCTCACCATCATCACTATAATGATGATAACCCATCCCCTTTGGAATTTCAGAATAATATTTGCGAGATCTAGGGGATGGTTCATCAAAAAATGATCTATGATGGCCAGACATTAAGATATTTGTAGAATCAAGCTCAATTTCAACCATATCAGGATTCAAAGATGGTGAACACATATTTTTAGAAGAAGAACCATAACTTCTTCTATTTCCTTTGGGCTTCCATTTCTGATTTTTCTCTTGAGGAGGTAAATTGGGATGTAGTTGATGTAAAGATATCCTCCCATACATCTTGCCTTTCTCTCAATTCATAGAGAACTACAATATCCTGGTTCTAAAGCCTTTGGAGATGAATTTACACACCACCTCCTCCTTGTTCATACAAGATCAGAGTCTTTCAAAATCAATCAGAGTTGCCACCCTTTATTAGGAATAATTAAAAATAATATTTCTAAGAACAATCAACAAACCCGTTCAATGTATAATTCAAGATCAACTCAGTTGTACCTTAAAACATCAAATAGATGGACTGGTTAAAATCATGATACATAAATTTATTAACATGGACAACACATCGGGTCTAAGTAGTTAAACCCATATCCAGATCTTGAACATACAATGAATCATGACACGTCCCCAATAGAGTCACCATCTTGTTGGTGTTTCCAAGTGATTCCCTAAGTTACTCTAAGAATTAGCCTTCTCCCTTCAACAAGAACTTAAGACCATTAGCCAATTGACAAGGATATCATGACAAGATGGACAATCCTTCTTCCCTTTGGGTTCTGTAAGACCTAGGTGGGTTAACTTATAGCAATACTAATAAATTTACAACATACTGGGCCTATATTTCTTTTAAAACAAATAATTCTCAATGATACAAGGTTAACATGAATAAGAAACTTAGAACTGGCCCTATCCTACTTATTTCACAAGATATTAGCAATTGAGGATCCAAATCCTTATCATAAACAAAAGTAAAATGAAAAAATAATTGCTTAAAAGATATTGTGGTTACCAAACAAACATATCATCAAACTAGTGTGTTATTCATAGGTAGAGAATCAAGTTTCTAATAGACTAAGAAGAGTCACATTTAAATTCATGAATATAAATGCCTTACAAATATATCCTATCACAATCCCCATGAATCATACTTAAAAAATCGTATAACTATTCTACAATTGTTGTAATGTACTACAAGAATTTAATTTCTTCCTTAAAGAAAACCTAAGTATCACATCAAACATCTACAGTAAACTCATAGAGACAGTACCATTTGTCCTTAACAAATGAAAGGATACAATTGAGAAACAATAGATATGAGACAATTCATCAAAATATCTCTATTAATTTCTATATATGCAACCATTTCATATGTTAGAAAAAGATAACTCTATATCAAGAAAAACCCTCCTAAATCACTTCCATATTACAATTTGAGAACCCTTAAAAAGTGGCGATGGATTCCCTTTTATAAAAACAAGGGAGCAACAAAGCTTTCGGTCAATACCATGCCACATGTCACTATCTATCTTTATCATCAAGGAATAAAGCATAACAGTTATCTCAAGGAAAAAACCAAGGATGAAGAATACCATAACAAACCATGATTCAGAATGAATTACTACCTTTTATAGTTATAACATCTTTGACAGGTTATATTATAAACAAGAGGTAGTTGATTAAGTTGTAGAAAAATTCATGAAAATAAAAGAAAACCTCCAATTCTAGAAAAAAAGTTTTGGCAAGATTCCATGTGTGCATTATATGAAGGAGTCACTAGAGTAGCATTCACTTTATTCAATATTCTAGCACTAAATGCCAATTGGTACAAGCCACTTATCTACAACTGCAAATTCTCCACCATCCTATCAGCATCATCCAAAACTTTCTCTTTCACCCCATGGAAAAGGGAATTCCCAAGATCTATCTTCCATTCTTGTTCTATCCTAAGTTATCCGCCTTCTTTTATGAATGAGGGAAGGTGAGTGCCTTTTAATTTGCTAATTCTTTTTAGAGCTTGTGCAATACATCCATGAAATATGTGGTGATTACTTAGAAATTCATCAGCCTTAGATAATGTGGGATTTAATTCATTCAACATATCTATCCATACTTGAGCATCTTGACCACCAAAAAACTAAATAAACTCATACATATAGTAGATTAGTTACTACTTTTGAAACAAATATCACATGGTGAGTTTTAACTGGATCTCTACTGCTTGTTGCCTCTACATAACATGGAATAACTCCTGATATCTTGTCCATGTAATCTGTAGATAGGGCATAACTTGTTCAAACCTTCTCTTAACATAACTTTGGGCCCATGTGAACTTATTCATTATGAGATTTTTATTCAAATACATTACCTCCTATTGTAACTTTAATACTTTCTTCTCAACCTCTTCTCTTTTACTTATTTCACATATGAGATTGGTCTATAACTTGGAAATGGTGTTCTCATACTCCAACAATAGGCCTTTTCCTTTTGAAGCTCCTAGTGCTTCTCTTAATTCAATGTTTTCTTGAGTAATTTATGGAATTTCTTCATTCAATTCCTCAATCTTTGCCCAAGTAAATACAACAGTATTCATATTCAATTTAGTTACATCACTAAAAGGGACATCCTTAAGCCTATAAACCATAAGTTGTCTCATTATTTCTTTCATATCACTGATCAACTTTGGTCTTTGTCCATCAAGACACATGCACCATGTGGAAAGAGTCTTATTAGAAGGTCTAAACTCTAAACCAAAACAAAGCTTATCATATCCTTCATCTATGAGATTGCATTCAAATTTTTTATCTCTTCTCAGATTATCAAAAACAATACTAGAGGATAAATCCATCCCAAGAATAATCAAACATCCAGCTTCCTTAAGAAATTGCCTCCCCTTTTCAGGTGTCATTTGATGAAATTATTCCTTGAGCTCTGCATAGAACTTGTTGTTAAATTCTTCTTGTTGCTCATTAGTGATTTCTTTTAGTCCCCTGACAATCTCTCTTCCTTTCCACTTATACATAAATAACCTAAATTCTTGAGAATGAATGAATTTATCATCAGATAGAAAAGATTTTGATGCTTTTCTTCCTAGATCCTTTGTTAGATAGTGTTGGTGTTGGAAATAAGCCACACCTGGACCGATGATGGACTGGTCCAAGAGGGGCCAGTAGCTTAGTGGTAGAGCACACGAGAGGTGTGGCTTAAGGGGGGGTGTTGGTGTTGGAAATAAGCCACACCTGGACCAACGATGGACTAGTCCAAGTGGGGCCAATAGCTCAGTGGTAGAGCACTCCAGTAGTGTTGGAAGGTCCTAGGTTTGAGTCCTAGCTAGTCCATGTCTCAACATGGTATTAGAGCCATTAGAGTGTCATTGGTTTGCTAATTGAGAGAAATTTGATGCTATTTGTGGTTGTGTATTTTGGAGTTTTCTATTGTAGGTTATTATTGAAGCTTGATGAGTCAAATTTGAGGTTACCATTGGATTCAGGAGGACCAATAAAGTTAGGTTTTCCTTTTGTTTCATCCAAATCGGACTTTGGAGGCCAAATCTAGAGGCATTTGAAGTTTGATGTTGCGGTAGAAATTTTCCATAAATTATAATTTTGCAGGCATTTATCAAATAGCGATATCTCACTCATACAGAGTCATTTTTTCGAGCAATTTTTTTTGTTTTGGGGTAGAATTTCATTTTCTATATAGTGGTGTAAGTTTTTTCTAATTTTTGGATACACGTTTTTCGGAAATCGTGAAATCCCAATTTTTACAACTTTGGAGGCTTTGTTTGGGCTCATATGGACTCCTTTTCAGGTGTCATTTTTTTTGAAACTGCATATTTTTTCATCTACTTTCATAATCTAACATCTATTTGCAGTGATTTTAAGTAGAAATTGTACTTTCAGTATTTGGCCATTTTTGGCATATTTAGTACTTGCATTTTGCTTGGATCTTAGTTTAGATCTCTAGCAGTATTTGTTGAAGTCTCTTAGATCTCATTTTGAGAAGTTATAAATTGAAATCAGAAGTCCACTTTGCCTTGTTTTGCAAGTGGCCCATTGTATATGCACTAAGTATAAAGTGCCAAAATCACCATTTTGGGGGGATTTCTTGATTGAGTATTTTGGGGGGGTGTCTTGTATGATTGTGCCTCTCTCTATCTTGTGTTTTTTCATTTTGGTGCTATGGGTTCTCCTAAATTTCCACTTTTAACTCCTCATAATTATGCATCATGGAAAATTAAGGCATGGAGTAAACTAATGGAAAAAGGACTCATTCATTATGTAAATGAAACTATTATAGCACCACCTAATCCTAAGGCTGATCCTAATGCTCAAATTGAATGGCTTACTAAGAATGCTATGGCACTTGGAACTCTTAGAAAGTATGTATCAGATGACCTCATTTTTCACATTGATAAGTGTACAACAATTAAAGAGGCTTGGGATATTTTTAAGAAATTGTATGGTCAAGTTGATGAGATTAAGGGCTACAAGCTTGATAGTGAACTCACAACTTTGGATCCCAAGGATTTTGATACAATCCAAGATTATGTCACAAAAGTAATTGAGCTAAGAGCAAAGCTAAAGGATTGTGGAATTGACAAAAATGATGCTCAATTGGTTTATACCTTGTTGGACAAGCTTCCTTTAGAGTATGCAGCCTTTGTATCTAGCTTTCACACCCATAGGTTAGCTCAAGGTTCCTCATACACATCTCCCTCATTTGATTCATTCACGGAGATGTTGATACTTGAGCAATCTAAGTTGACCACGATGGGGATTGTCAATTCTTCAAAGTCACAAGCTTTGGTGGCTAACAAAGGGAATCAAAGTAATCAAGGAAAATGCAAGAATCAAAAGCAACCTAAGTCTAAACCACAACAAGATGGAGCACAATCTTCCTCTCCACAACAAGGTGATTCACCATTCTCACCTAAGAGGAAATCATATAAGGACAATCTTTTTTGTGGATATTGCAAGAAGTCAGGACATGATGAACATCATTGTTATAAGAAGGATATTGATGAGTTGAAGAACCTTCTTGAGAAGAATAGAATCAACCTACCTTCTAGAATGTCTACATTGGCTTCTTCTTCCAAGGATAAAGGAAAGGATCACTCTTTTGGGACAGATAAAGGAAAGGGACAAGCTCTTTGTGCTACTACAAGTCATGATTTAGAGAGATGGCTTCTAGATTCAGGGGCTTCTCATCATATGGCATCTTCGCAGTTTATGTTTTCTACATTTGAGCCTTGCCACATGCTACAGATTTTGATGGGCAATCATACATACATGGATGTGATTGGGAAAGGATCTATTGCCATTGGGGATAACTCCTTCAATAATGTGTTGTGTGTACCCCACTTGACAAATAATATTCTTTCCATCTATCAAATCACACATGGGGCAACTAGGAAAACTGTGGAGTTCACACCTGATTCAGTTATCATTAGAGACTTGGAGAGTGGAGCTATCATTATGACTGGGGTGGTTGATCATGCATCTCGGTTGTACTGATTTTGGTCCTATTGATAAGGTTGGTTCTTCCTATGTTGATGATTCAGATTTTGAGGAGAACTTTGGGCATTTGAACTTGGGGATTCTCACATGTGACCCCATTCTTGAGCCTTGCATTTCATCTCCTTCTATTGATATCACACCACCTATTGCACCTGATGATGCAGCTAGTGTGACAGTTTTGCCTTCTTATGATTTAGTGCAGCAGGATATTTCATGTCTTCGAGCTTCAGTTGATTGGGATGCCTACTTGACAGACATTGCAGGTTTGTTTGTGGACTCCTACATTCCAAATTTGGGAGATACCATTCATGAAATTTATCTTCTCTTTGATGAAGATGATCCTTCTTTGATTGTTGTGAGGGATAACTTTGACCCTCTTGTGCATTCTCTACATGATCAATCTTTAGAGGTTGACATGATTGTGGATACTTTTGTACAACACTTGGAGGAGGTCTCTTTATCTTTTGAGGAGACATATGAGTCTTTGGATATTGTTCTACATTCATCTCCACTAGATCTTGGAGTGCCTTTTTCAGCAGTGTGGCATAGTTTACCACCTTTGGAGGGGGTACCTTTCAGCATCAACATGGGGACACTTGAGCAGTTTTCAGAGATTTCTTTCATCATGAGTATTTTTGCTTCATCTTCCCTTCATAGTTGGGGAGACTTCATGGATACACCTTTGGTTTTGTTTCTTCCTAAGGGGAGGAATGTTGTTTGATATTCATGGAGTAGTTTCTTCATTCATCTTCGAGCTTCTATCATTGGTGTAGATTCCATATTGAGGGGGGGCTTCCTAGTCTCTCTTCTTCTTCTCTCATATGGGGGGGACTTTTTTCTCACATGGGGTTTTGTCCTTCACATACTTCTATGAGAGTTCTTTGTATCTAGTTTTCATCTCTTTTGGGGGAGGGTTTTTTCCCATTGGGTTTTTGTCTCTTTCCCCACTTTGTGAGAGATTTCCTTGCACTGGTTTTCATGCATTTGCATTTGTACATGGGTACCTAACATGGCCTCATAGCCGGGACCCATCTTGCATTGCTTAGTTGCATTGTATACTTTAGTGCATTCCCCTAAGTTGCACTTAAGGGGGGGTGTTGGTGTAAATAATTATTCATCTTGGATATTATTACACCTTAATTGAATCAAATCATTATTATTCTCATAAGGCGGAATGTAAGGTTGCAACCTTACCTCTTGGGTCACTTCCACCTCCTCTTGTTGTTTTCTTCTATCTTCTCCCTCCTAAGATAAATCAGCACATGAAGATGGTGCTAGAGACATTCTGGCTAAAGGGGAAACCTCATCTAGTCCTCCCACTACAAAGGTTTATGGACTTGGAGATGGGGGTGGAGGAATGGATAAGTTGGCTAAAATAACAAGGGCATTTTGAATAATCTTCTCCATCCTTACTACCATGTTAGACTCATCGGAAAAAAGTCCTTTATAAGAAGAGTCCTCAAACATTTTCTTGCTTTCAATGTTTTGTACTTTGAAGTACATTGATCTTCTTGCTTGCACCTCTTCATAAGAACTACAATTCCTTATTAATTCCTCTTTTAGTTCAAATTCATGATGGACCTTCCCCAATGTCATTTCCCTTTTAGTTCAAATTCACGATGGACCTTCCCCAATGTCACTTCCCTTTTAGTAGAAGTATAATACCCTTCTGGGTTGAATTCCTTGGTTGTCAATCCTGTCGGCAAATGAAAAGACATGAGCAACTTAATGAATTGTTCAAAACCCTTATTTGAATATTGCAAGACACATGGGCAAAAAAAATCCCTTTTGACTGGTCCTAAAAGGATCTGAGGCTTCATACATTTGTCACACAATCTCCAAAGTAGCCAATCTATTTGAAACTATAAATGGTAAAATATGTGGCATTCCTTTGAATCTATACACCCTGATGTATGTATATTGCTTATCCAAATACCCGTCGGCCCAATTATGGTCAATACTCACTTTGAGTTCCTTTTCCTTTCCCTTTCTTAAGAAATTCATCTCTTGATTTGACAATTGAGGAACCTCTTTGCCACATGCAACATATACTATTCTGACAAAATACTACTCAAACACCAGAGCTTGCGAATGCTAGTATCCACTATCCCAAATAGCAGTCCACAACTGAACTGCCACTTTAACACCCCTCTAAATAGTCCTTATATTAAGAAAAGGGATCCACACACCATATTTCTGTCCCTGATATAACATCATATCCATTAGCAATGAATACTATTTAAAAGTTAATTTTGGACCACCTTGTTGTATTTTCACCAATGACTCATGCATTGCATCTACAACAAATTGGGGGTAATCATAAAATCTGTAATCAGTTTCATGTTGCACATCACAAGAAAGCAATATTTTCTCCTTGGAAATCATAGGGTTCCCACTATACCCCAATACCTAACAAATTGCATAATAAGTTAATTCAAAATATCTATAGAACAAATCCGCTTTATATGGGGGATTCTCGTTTCTAGCAAAATACTAAAAGTTATTACTGTATCTTGGTCTATGAATAGGAAACAATTTTATTCTAAAAATCCCTTCTATAGCATCATATTCAGCCTTTAGGTTTTCCAAATTAATCTGTATATCACAATTTGTACAATCTTCTAGGCCAAATACCTCTAGTGTTGTATTTTTGTTGATTACCAACAACCTTCCATTTATAACTCTGATGTATCGACCTTCGGAATTGTAACATTTTGCTAAGGCCTTGATTAGGTCTACATTGAGAAAAATATTAGGAATGACTAACCTAGCTAGTCCTAATCTCCATGGATTGCAATCAGGAATTGCAAAATCTGACATCCTATAGAAACATTTAAAGATATGGTTCCCCCTAGTTTGAAAATAGCTTTCTCTACAATCAGACTGCTATCAACAAACTTCAAAACACTAGCCCTCATTTTAGGTCTGTAAGATGACCCAGGTAATTGAGGAATTAGGTCATCATGAAGGCTTATGTCCTTCTTTTATTTCTTGGATTTGGGTTCTATAGACTGTGAGGTTTCCGAAGGGGTGGACATTTCACAAATTGACTCAATATTATCCTAGACCTTGACAATACTTCAACTAGAGTTGTACTTGATTATTTTTCCAGGCTCTTAAAAGAAACTAAAGAAATGGGCAATAGAACTTACTGAATTTTGCTTGTGCTTTTTGACCCTTATGGTTGTTGGACACTTTTGCAACTTGATTTCTCGGCTTCGCACTAGACCCTTTCAACAATTCATAATTAAAGAAATTGATTTTGTTCAAAACTTGAACTGATTAGCCTTTTATTCATAAATGAGGTTCGTGTGAATAATGATGGAACAAACCGGCTTTACACACATTTAAACATGCACCATTTATCTCAAAAAATCAACGACTGGTAGCGAAATTCAAATATCCATACTCGAGGAGGCTGCTGGTCACATCACTAGTCTCGTCACTTTATTTCACTCCCTCGGCACTTGTCAAGATCACAAAAGCTACTTTGGCGAGGACCAAGCTGACACGTTGGGTCCTACCTGGCCGCCAACATTTTGCTCATCTGTCCCATTCTTGGGACTCGTTGAAATGGAGAAAACACCTCCACTGAGTGTCAAGTAACCTCTTTCTAAAGTTGTAACATCCATCTCAGACATTCATTGGAGATAAAACACAAGACTTACCGAGTTCCGAGTAACTTTTACCTAGCCAACTCAACTTAGAAATAACCAATGCAATGCAAGCCAAAGTAATTTGTCATTAAAACCATGAATGAAGGGGGTTATTTAAAAAAGAAGCACTTTAGACAAAATTTAAAATACAACGAGAAAACCTGAACCTAACCCCAAGGAAAGAATCTTCCCAAAATAGTCCTAACAGGTTCCTTGATATAAAGATTAACCACCTGAGGTAGATCCTAATCTGATGGCACACAAGTTATACATTCTTATCTTTAAAGGATCTGATTATAGCTTCTGGAAAGTGAAAATGAGAGGTTGCTCGGTTTCTCTAGAGTACAACACTTGGAGGGATATGGAGACTAAGTATGTTCTACCAGCAAATGGTCCTAACACCCTGGATGAGATTAAAGTCTATGAAGAAAATGAAAATGCAAGGTATGCTATTTTCAATGCATTATTAAAATCTGAATTAACTAAGGTTATCTCTTTGAATACTTCTTATGAGGAGTGGCAAAATTTGAAAGACATCTATGAAGGAAATGAGAGAGTCAAGTTGACAAAGAGGTTAATAGCTAAGAGAAGATACGAAAACCCAAGGATGGAAGAAGGAGAAGACATTGTAAGTTATTTTGAGAAGGTGTAAAACACTGTAGTGAATGAAATTAGAGAACTCAGAGGCAGCTTGAGTGATGAAGATGTAATCAACAAAATCCCGATGACATTACAGGTAAGGTACAGTAATAAGATTTGAGCAATTGAAGAAACCTATGATCCAAACAAGTTCACCAGAGAGTAACTTTTTGGTACTTTGACTGCATTCAAAGTAAGAAAGTTGGAAAGGACAAAGATAAATCATAGACTACATTCAAGGCATCTAAAGATAGTCTAGATGATGAAGAGAGCTCAGATGAGGTGAAAGAAAACTTTGTGAGAAAACTGAAGAAAGGCAATGGCAAGTACAAAGGTATGTTACCATTTAAATATTTTAGATGTGGAAAGAATGATCATATTGCAAATAGATGTTTGGAAAAGGTAACAAGACAAAACTTTAGGGAAAACAAGGCAAAATTCAATAAGAAAGCATATTATGTTAAGGATGATGCTGGCATCTTAGATGATGAATCAAACAATGAGAATGGTGATTTCTTGTTTCTAGTAGAAAAGGATGTTCTAAAGTTTGATATCTTTAAGACTGTTGCTAATGCATATCATGCTAGAAGAGATAAGAATGAATGGTTAATTGATAGTGGATGTTCAAATCATATGGCTAGTAATAAAAGTAAGTACATAAAACTTGAAACATATGATGGAGCTTCAGTTAGGTTTGGAGATGATTAGACAACACAAATTGTTGGTATTATCTATATTGACCTAAGGGTCAAAAATAGCCTTGTGACTTATCTTAGGATTTATATTAAAAAATTGTCTCAAGAGTTTAAAAAATGGAATAATGGCAAAGTCAAGTTATGTATTCATCAAAGGGAAAAATGTTTTGAAACCAGAAAAACTATACATAAGTGAGAGTTTTGGAGACCACACACTCAATAAAGATGAACCCCACATTGTATGAGTAAAGAAGGCAGTAAAATCTCCTTCAACGTGGATGAGTTTGAGTCTAGGCTTTTTTTTCTTTTGGGAGAGAATTTCTTAACTTAAAAGATGAATCTCCATGCTACTCGAGGGTTTTCTATGGGTTATCAAAGAGTTTTCTATTATTTCTTATGAGTTTTATGCAAATGAGATCTATGCAATCTCATCTATATCAGTCTTACCATCAAGATCAACTAATTGCAGTCAAGATAGCATGTGAACATGCAACCAAGAGCACTAAATCTATGTTTGAACAATAGTTTCATAGTGGAAAGAGACATGATTTTAGTTAAAGTAACAGTTCATAGAAGAAATGTAAGCAAGTGTACGTTCCAGAATAGTTGAAGTCATTAAAACAATAGTGAGTTTCATGTAATATTATTAATTTTATAAGATCTCAAGTTGAAATTCATTACATTTGGGTAGGGTGGATCCTCATATGTTGTTTGTAAATGAGTTATTTCTTATTATCTTTATGGTTTTATCCACTTTCATGAGGTTATTTTCTTTATTTTACAAAGATTTTCATGCTTTCAAAAGGTGCATTGATTATATTTTAGAGTTACAGTCATGTGTTTAAACATGATAGTTTTGATCCTATGTTTCCATTTAATGAGAAGTACAAGGGTTTTGAAAGCCTAGCACAAAGGGAGACATAAAGGGCATAGCTATTAAAAACATAGTTCAAGGTCCAAGAGGTAGTCCATACTATGAAGGACATTTTTACAGAGAAGATCCAATCTTCATGATAGCTCAGACCCCAAGCACAAGTATTAGAGAATATTGTCTTAGTATCCTTCTTAAGGATAAGAGATTTGAGACAAAAGCATAAGTTTTGCAGCCTAGTAGAGCCGTCATGGTCAGAGAAAACTAGAGAATGGGATACCAAAAGCATATAACTTACATAATGATATAGGGGAGAGATGAATGCAGTCAAGAAATCAAGATGAAAATCCATGTTTGCATCATAAGCCTATCAAAAAGGAAGTCATTATCATCAGCATGTCTAATACAATCCAAGAGCTCCTTGCATAGTAAAGTAGTCATGAAGGGACGATCAATTGACATAGAGCATAAGATTATCAAAGGTAGAGCCATATGCAAGTCACAAAGGTAAATAATTCATTGCAGAAATGAGACAAACTTATGAATGATGAATAAGGTCATGGTCAAGACAGTGAAAAGAAACAATCAATGAAGCTTTAGAACAACCCTAAGGTATTACATGTTGTTGGTGATCTAATTTCCTTCATCACTGCATTTTGAATCTCTGCCACTTATCATATATAGGAACACACTATAAACAATCCTTAAAGATACTTCATTATGCCTTGTTCATTCACACAAGTTGCTCTTGTTATAGAATATCATCTTAACCACACACCTAAAGATTTTGGCATTGTGATTTGTGTATTAAGACTATGGTGTTGACCATACATTCTTAATCTCTACCCTATTATATAATTCAAATATCAAATCTTCCATTATACTATGTTCATAGACTGCTCATAAAGGTTGTATCTAATTGTAACATAGCCTTATTCATATTGATTCAATATCTTCTATATGGACTCACTATGTCTCTAAAACCTTGGTTTTCATTCCTCAATGCATCCATATTTAGATCTATACTATAACAATATTGTCCTTTAGACTAATAATACTGCTCTTAGACCTTGTAACAGTCCTATACGCTGCTCATTCTCATGCTCATTGTACTTGGTTCTTGTGATGGGGTTGTATAGGCTCTATATTTTCTTGGATATTTGTTCTAATCGTGCTACTCTTTTACTGTGAATAAGATCACTATGTTTGTATAGAGGTTGCTTGTGACTACTTATTTATCCTCTATGTGCCATATGATCTTGATTTGTATGATTGTTCTGAAGCTTGGGTTCACTGCCTTTCTGCTAGAGTTGGCTTTTGATGTCTGCACTTTGTCAGGTAACCCATATAGAGGTCATTGACCATGAATTGCTATGACTTTTTATATGACTATGCTTACCGTAGATCTTGACATGCGTCTTTTGTACCACTGCTACATGACTATCTCCAACCTCTATGTTCTCACTGCCTTTGCCATTGTATTCTTCTATCCAATCCACCCATGTATGATATGATTTGATTGTCTTTTAGACTCATGGCCTACCCTATGATGGTGTACTCTCTAATTATTACTTCTCATTTAATTGGAGTAATGGCTTTGACCTTGTGAAAAAGCTTAATAGACAAGAGTATAGAGAACACCTTCATTCACTAATATCACCGTCCCTTCAGGCTTGCAAACTATGTGATTCATGCATACATGTTGTTTGTGTTAACTTCTATGTCATTGATGCTTTAAGAACCTACTACGATTATTTTTTAGGCTTTGGGGAAACTTCTAACCTCATGTAGAACTTGTAAAGATGACTACACCCTTCTCTTAGCCTCTTAGATAGTCACTGTATCCTAACTTTTAGGACTGCTATGGAATATGCAACCTCTTTGATTCTTTGAGTCTTTATGAAGTGATCATCAATATACATGTCTTTTGTCGGATAAATAAAATTCATTTTGCATTGATGAAGATGCTCTTAAATGTCCTCCTTCAAGGCCATTATATTTTTTGTCACATGTTTTGTCTGACCATCTTTGTAGCTCATTGTGCCTCAGACCTACCAAGATCTTCTTTGACCTTATACTCATCTTATATACTCATTGTAGACCTTTTATTGTCCTAACGTTGGGCTTCTATAGTTGTGTGTTCACAAGACTTTTGCATTTTGAACTATCATTGTTTTTTTCTATGCTACTCTTAGATGATCTTGACCTCACAGTGTTATGAAAATTCTTCTTCTACTATCAAATGGTCCATTGTTTGGTGCCAACACCCTTGTTCTTTAATCTTGACATAGGGCAGTCACCATACCTATGTGCTCTTTCTATTGAAACCTTCTTTCTATAGCTACATTTCAAATCTAAGTCTTTGTCAAACATTAATGGACTATCAAAATTGCTCCTTTGGATGCTCTATCATCTCACTATGTTTGTGATTCAACCTTTTAAAGCTTGGTATGACCGTAACAAGTCTCTTGATAGGACTATCTTCAAAAGATAGATGTCACAACTCTGTCTATTTTTGTCTTTGAATCCTCTTTCTCTTACGAAGACTTTTACAACTCAAACTAAGGACTATGGAAAACATTATAAAATATTAATGGAATCCATACATTACCACTATTCTAGGGTCTAATATTCATTATGATTTCAATCAATAAATCTGCAAATTTGATAACTTTGTCCCTATACCTTCTAACTCTATCACAAATATCATAAGAAGTGACATTCTTTTTTGGACCGCTGACATTTGTAAAGATTTATACTCCAAACCTTATAAAACCCTACCAATTCCATAAATAAGCATTAAAATGATGGTCATTGCTACTCCAAAACCATGTGGACTTACTTATCCTTTGTATTTGTGAAGCCTTTGATCATTTGATAGTAAGATTGTGACAATCAACTGCTAATCCCTCTAGTTGGACTATCAAGGACCTTCCTCTATCAAATAGAAGCCTTTTGTCATCGTGATTATGCTTCCCATGATTTGCAATCATTGTATTGTCTAAATAGTCTTGAATGCTCATATGTCTGTGTCACTTCTCTCAAGTATCATGACAATCTTCTTCTTCCACCATTTTCATCCTTCTATGTTTGTACTTATCATAGCAAAATCACTGTCATTTGTGGGTAAAGATTGAGATTCTACACTGCCCTTTCTGAGACCATTTATATATATAATCAAATTTTTATCTCACTAATAGACACATATCTTTATGCCCCCTCAATGCTTTTCATTTTCTCCTTGTAGTTGTGAGGAGTCTTTTGTTGCCTTCTAGGAGTAGTTGTTGTTATATTTTCTATGGATATAATATTTGCAGCCCTTATAATAATGATTCCACTTAAAATGATAGAACCATTCCTCAAAACAATTAAAAACATGCATAAGTAGCGATGAACCCTTGAAAAATATATGAAACTTAAAATGGACAAAGAGTTTGTAAGTTTTACAAACACCCCTACCTCCTTTTTGCCCAAAAACTCTTTAGCAAATGCCTTTTACCTAAGTAGGTGGCCTCAATCTATTGCTCAGATTCAAGTTCTTGATTTTGGCAGCCATTGCCATTGCTACTTGATTTCATGGATTCTTCATAGAACTATTGTTTGCAATAGTATTCACGAGAAAACTAGGGCTTCTTTTTCATAACCCCACCTTCAAACTTGAGTTCAAATCTAATTGGACTATTGGATATCTTGATCATGGGCTGAGAGTTGGAGTTAATAAATTTATCTTTAATCAAAATCTTTAGTGAAAGCCAAAAGGGAAGCTTCCCTCCAAGACTTTGTTGGCATTCTACACTCTTATGAGAATAGTTGATCTTGTCATTGATGGCAACCAACATGCAATATATTTCTACATGCCCAACATCATATACACTATACACCGGCAGACACTGACATTCAAATTACATCGGCAACAAAGCATATTGGCACTCCAGCCAACATGGAATAATGTTTTGTTTATATGAATTGTTTTGTAAATGTAATTATCTTTTGTAAGCCGACATGGTATATTGTAAAAGACTCATATATGTATGAGATCTTATAGGTCATTTTGATATGCGAGAGTGGTGTGAGATGTAGGAGACATATATGATATATATGGTAGAAAATAATTGTTTGGTAATAGCGATTTTTTTTGGATAAGGTATCTATCTGAGATTAAACCAGTACTAAACCTGGCATTAGAGATGTTGTTTTGAGTAGTACATTGTATTGGATTTAATTATCCATTTTGTAGTCAGTGAGACTCTTATTTGAGCAGTGAGCTCTAGGTTATTGGCCTCCCTGCATGTGCAGGCCCCTTATTGTAAGTAGTATTTATTCATTGGCTAGTGAGTAAATATTGTGGGTCACAAATCCCATCGAGGTTTTTCCCACACCAGTTTTCCTCGTTAAATATCTTGTGTCATGGTGTGTTTCTATGTTGTCTTTGTTATTTGTGTTTACTGCATTAATTCTTGTTTACCGGTACACTATTTTGGGTGGAAAAGTTATTAATAAGTTTAAATATTTTATCAACTGGTTAAACACTGATTCACCCCCCCACCCTCTCAATGTCTGTGGGACTCATTGAATCTAACAGACTCCAATATGTTTTCAAAAGAAAGACAAACCCAAAACCACATGGTTCCTCTCAAGATGACACTTTCCAAAATTCACAATAAATAAAATGGGGAATCATATCCACTTTAGATATCTCAAAGAGAAACCAAACTATGACTTAAGTGAAACAAAAAAGGCTATGTCTAGACTTGAAAGCAAAACTCAAAAATAACAAATGACTTAGCCATAAAAACAACTTACACAAGATACAACACCCCAAAATACATCTCTAAACAATAACAGACTAGTAGCCTTCATGACTTCCATTGGGCATAAGAGTCATTATGTGGCTTCTAGAAAACTCAGATTTAGCCCTTGAAACATCTGCTAGAAGCATTGAACAACAACAACTACCTGAAAACTAAACTAGAAACTTGTGCTACCAGCACTTAAAGGAAGGGAAAAAATGAATTTGAACCTATGCTACCCTACCTTAACTAAGAATGAACCTTGGTCACACAAAACCATTCACTACTTTTTGTAAATAAGACCCTTTTCTTCCCAATTTGGAATTTATCACATGTTGATGAACAATTTTATAAATGAAATTGTAGTCACCTACCTCTTTATGATGATTGTTCATGCAAATTTCTTTTTGTGCATATATAAGAAATCAAGATGGTAGTCCATGTTTGCATCATAATCCTATCAAAAACGAAGTCACTGTTATGAGCATGTATAATACAATCCAAGAGCTCCTTGCAATGTAAAATAGTCAAAGGCAGCCAATCATTTTAAATTTTCAAATATTGGAGCCTTTTTTACTAAGTCCCTCTTCTTCCTTATTTTCTTTGCTAGTTCTTAGTATTTTCTCTATTGTAGCAGCAAATGGATGCTTTGTAACTCATATCTCATAAGATTTTCAGTCAATCTATAATATTTTTTGTAGACTTGTAATGAAATTTGTTCCTATTATTCAATAAAAAAGTTAGTTCTTTCTCAACTTCTTTCGTTCCAACATTGTATGTGAATATTTGAATAAGGATATTATGATTTTATTTTGAAATCCTTTATTTATTATTTCATTCTTTCAATGTTTGGTTCAAAAACAACATGTATGGTGTAGGCCATTAACTATGTGGTCAATTTTGATGTATGAAATTGCAAAAACAACAGTGTTTTCCTTTTATACAAACATCAGAAAACTTCATCCTTTCATGTGAAACATTTTTTGCATACATGTGTGATTGAGTTATGAGAAAATAACTTTAGATTTGAGTAGTTGTGAGTCTAACTAGCATTTCAAGTCAATTTCCAATTGGTGTATCACCTTTTAAGTTTAGTTTCATTTCCAAAAGCTTCCTTCTATACCTCTTTTCCAGTCAAAGTCATTAGTATTCTAGGATATCAAAAGGGGATCCAACCCATAATTTGGAGGTTCATTCTCACAATGAGAAACCCATAGGATCAAGGATGTTTCCATGTTTCACGAGATTACTAAACTTTCAAATTATCTCTTGGGTGCAAATCCTTGTGACAATAGTTTTTAGCAAGCCTAGTGGGACTTCAAACCGAGTTTCAGTTCAAAAAGAGCTTTATATTATTGTTGTCCCAATGTGAGTAGTGGTATAATAGTCTTTGGAGGTAAGAAATAGTCATACCTGATAACTCTAAGTTGATATCTTCTAGTTTCAAGAAGATCAAGTGTTGCTTTGTTCAAGGGACAATCTGATTTGTCCATATTTTTGATAATTTCCATGAATTTTTAGTGTATATAAATGCTTTAACATGTCATCATTGCATAGAAATACATGTTAACACCCCCCATATCATGATATCATTGCTCCTATATCTTCTTATGAATCATATCCAAGCAACGCCAATGCGGTTCTTAGTTCAAATAGTCTCATTACAACAATGAACTAGCATGGTCATCATGCTTACCACCGACCCACCCACCCCTTCTTAGTCTTCCAATCAGCTCCAAAATAATTATTTTGGAATAAGTGACATCAAAAATATATTACTAGACTATACTAAGTGAATGGATGATATCAAGAGACAACAAAAAATTGATTTACAATAAGAAGATTGGGCTCATCAAGCATGTATTCATGAACAAGAAGAGTTGGCTCTTCAAGCCCAACTTCATAAAAAAGAATTAGAGGTACAAGGTAAGTAGTTTACTAAGATTTTTGCATATCAGTTAATAGCTCAAAAAAGGAATATGATGAGAAGCTTGCAAAGATAGAGGTACAATTAATTCCTTCTCTTTCATTTCAAAAACCTACACCACCTAAGAAAGAAGCAAACCCTGCTATTACCTTTCCAAATCCATATTTTTTAATGGGTATCCCTATGTTCAATACGTCATGCTTTATAGAAGATGCACCCCATGTGCAAGATCAATATATAATACCTCAAGAGCCTCAAAGAAATATCTCCAATTAGTTTTCTTCCCCTAATAAAATTAGCTTATCAATAGAAGAACCTGATCATGATTTGATTTCTCAAGACAATCAGATTATTGAGTAGCAAGGGAAGGTGTTAGGAGAGGAAAAATAAGATCTCTTACTTGCTAATATGATAATACATGAGGATAAAAAGGATAAATTAGATCTGTTAATGGAGGTGTTTGAGCATGATAAGATAGAGCAACAGATTGTAGAGGTGGGGGATGGTATTCAAGTTTACACTTTAGTTGATTTATTTGATGAACTTCTAGGATTTGTAGATGTGGACAATCATTTTATACCTATATTAACATTGATGCCCGGTTTTGAGTAGCATGATGAAATACATCATTTGGACAAGGTGCAGATTCATGACAAATAAATGAGAGTAGTCCTGATTTAAAAAATCAATAGATTAAGACACAAGCAAATATTGTTCAAGTGGAGCAAGATGACTAGAAAGTCAAGGTATTTCAAGATATGTCTTTTGAGAGAAATCATGGAATTGAGTTAGAACATATTTTGCATAATGAGGTTCATCATGATGAGAATATATTTTTAAGTATTATTGTAGATTTTTACTCTAATCTGAATGATAACATAGTACCTTTCAAAACAAAGAATTTGGATCAGTATAATCAAGTGAAAGGAGCAATTATGATTGAAAGAGCTGCAATGAGGTCCAAATCAGTTCTATTATGCAGAAAACCAAAGAAGACATTGAGGAAGACAAGTTTTGGGATGATTTGGAGACATTTTGTTCAAATATGGAGGGTAAAACATCACCTTTTGAAGGAGTAAATCATTAGCTAGATGAGGAGTTTGTTTCCAACTAGCAAGTTGACATCAAAGAATTGGTCTATGAGGAAAAGATCGGCATTGAATCTTGAAAATTTATATTCTCAAGAGGCTACCCAATCATATCCTTATCTAGAGTTGAAACCAGCAAAGTAGTACATGTCATGCATTCATCTAAAAATGAGCAAGGAAATGAAGGAGATAAGCCTTCACTCACTCATGCACAAAAATAAATTTGCATGAACAATCATCATGAAGAGATAGGTGACTACAATTTCATTCTTGAAATTGTTCATCAGCATGTGATAAATTCCAAATTGGGAAGAAAAGGGTCTTATTTCCAAAAACTAGTGAATGATTTTGTGTGACCAAGGTTCATTTTTAATTAGGGTAGCGTAGTATAGGTTCCCATTTATTTTTTACCTTCCTATAAGTGCTAGTAGCACAAGTTTCTAGTTTAGTTTTCAAGTAGTTATTGTTTTTTATGCTTCTAGCAACTATGTCAAGGTCTAAATCTGAGTTTTCCCAAGCGACATAATGACTCCTATGGCCAATAGATAAGCAAGACTACTTGTCTAATATTTTTAGAAGGCAAACAATCCTGAGAAGTTGCCAAAATATTATCAATTTTGACCTAAGGGTTAAAAATAGCCTTGTGACTTATCCTAGGATTTCTAAAAAAAATTGTCTCAAGAGTTTTAAAAATGGAATAATGGCAAAGTCAAGTTTTGTATTCAACAAAGGAAAAAAGGTTTTGAAACCATAAAAACTATAAATAAGTGAAAGTTTTGGAGACCACACACTCAATAAATATGAACCTCATGTTGTATGAGTAAAGAATGCAGTCAAAATATCCTTCAACGTAGATGAGTTTGAGTCTAGGTTTTTTTTGCTTTTGGGGGGGAAATTCTTAAGAGTTAAAAGATGAATCTCCATGCTATTCTAGGGTTTTCTACAGGTTATCAAAGAATTTTCTATTAGTTCTTATGAGTTTTTTGCAAATGATATCTATGCAATCTCATCTATATCAATCTTACCATCAAGAACAACCAATTGCAATTGAGATAAGACATGAACATGAAACCAAGAGAACTAAATATGTGTTTGAACATCAGTTTCACAGTGTAGAGAGCCATGATTTTGGATGAAGTAACAATTCATAGAAGAAATGTAAGTGAGTGTACATTCTATAAAAATTGAAGTCATTAAAACAACAGTGAGTTTCATGAAATATCATTGATTTGATAAGAAGATCTCAAGTTGAAAGTCATTCCATCGAGGTAGGGTGGATCCTCATATGCTATTTGTAAAAGAGTTCTTTCTTATTGTCTTAATGGTTTTATCCACTTTCATGAGGTTATTTTCATTATTTTACAAATATTTTCATGCTTTCAAAAGGTGTATTGATTACCTTTGAGAGTTATAGTCATGTGTTTGAACATGGTAGTTTTGATCTTATGTTTCCATTTAATGAGAAGTATAAGGGTTTTGAAAGTCTAGCACAAAGGGACACATAGAGGGAATGGATGTTACAAACATAGTTCAAGGTCCAAGAGGCAGCCCATGATACAAAGGGCATTTTTATAGAGAAGAGCCAATCTTCATGATATCTCAGACCCCAAGAACAAGTATCAAAGAATATTGCCTTAGTATCATTCTTAAGGATAAGAGATTCTGAGAAAAAAGCACAAGTTTTGCAGCCTATTAGAGCCATCATGGTCATAGAAGACTAGATATTGGGATACCAAAATCATATACCCTCAATAATGACACAAGGGAGAGATGAATATAGTCAATAAATCAAGATGACAGTCCATGTTTGCATCATAAGCCTATCAAAAAGGAAGTCATTGTCATGAGCATGTATAATACAATCCAAGAGCTCATTGCATAGTAAAGTAGTCATGAAGGGATAGTCAATTGACATATAGCATAATATTGTCAAAGGTAGAGCCATATGCATGTCATAGAGGTCAAGACTTCATTGTAGCAATAGGACGGACTTGTGAATGATGAATAAGATCACAGTCAAGACAATGAAAATAAACAATCAATGAAGCTTTAGAACAACCCTAAGGCAAGAGATAGTCCTCATAAGATAGTAAGAATAGTAATGGAGGTTTCCAAAAAAGAAATAAGGTACGAAGATAACCACAGAGAAAACATAGCTCATGAAGCTCTCAGACTCCAAGGAATGAAGCCCTAAGACACTAAGCTCTTGAAGACATACAATGATTCTATTAACATCAAAAAGCTTTTCTCAGTGAAATTGCAAGTTTATCAATCTTAGTCAAAATCATGAAGACAACAAGGATAATGAGTAGAATAAAAACCAAATAGAGGGTTTCCCTATCATATTTGTAGTGTTAAAGACCTCCAAGCAAACATAAGGAGCACAATCACTAGACTACATAACAGTAAGCATAAAGAGTAAAAATATTAGAGAATTCATGAGCATAAATGTTAGTGATAATGCAGTGAGAAGATCATAGGCTTACTCCAGCAGAGAAGATTAAGTAAAAGAGAATCACAACACATGGATTGTAGAGATATAACCTAGTAAAGATGCATCTACAAAAAGGAGTAATAGAAGCTAGATGATAGAAGCAAATAGGCTCATGATTCTACAGGGTAAGTTAGTGACTGTCAAAGGACAATATACAGTGAAAAGCCAAGAAATTAATGCCAAAAGTGTACTAAAGATGGACAAGGAGGGTTTTATTTGATTATTCCTATTAGACCAAATCACTGTTTATGATAGTAAAGAGGCATCAAAGATCACATGGGCATTCAAAACAAGGACAACCCTATGAGACAAAGAAGTAAGTCTACAACAATGTTGTCATCCTTAGAATGAGATGACAAAATGAAGTCACAATGTAAAGGGTTCTTGGCCATAGAGTCCCAACATCATGAAGCAATTAAGAATAGATTTAAAGGCATTCTAAGCACTTAGTCCATTACTCTTATCATCAAATACAATGGTGCAGGTACAACAGTTGTACTGAAACAAGTACACAAGCCTCAATACAAAAGTTAATGAAAAACTTTGAAGTCAGTTATAAGGTACTGAGAGATTGTTAGAGAGTATTACTCCATGGATTAATGGCCACCATAAGAAGTCTTGCATCACATAAAAGTGTAAAAGTATAAGTTGCAAGGTAGTGAATGAAATACTCCTCATGGGTTCCACAAAAGTTTTTGAAGATGAGGGAAGAAGTAGAACAATGGGATAAAGTCATTAAGGGTTTTGATCATGATACAACAATAGCCATGGAGTATAAGAGATTAAAAAAAATATCATGGTACAATGACACATAGTCACAAGGGTTATGGAATTATGGAAACAACATTACAGATCATAGGCCTCTGAAAAAGAGACACAGTCAAATCACAAGGTTAATTTACTATATAACAATGGGAGCAGGGTAGTGGTCAATATTGAAGGTCTTCACTATTCACTGCAAAGCATGAGGTTTCCATTAATACAAAATACAAAGCATTCATAAGGAAAAGTGCATAGTATATAAGTCTGAGCAAGTAAAAACAGAGAATGGTGAAGGCACAAGAATATGACAATAAAAAAATATAGTCACAAAGGAGTAATGATTCTCGTTGCAGTCACAAGTCACTATTTTTGAGGTTGCAGGGATAAAAGTCATCAAATGAAAGACAAAAAATATATTGAGCACTGTATTCAGTAAGGTACCTTAGTCATAAAGTGTAGAGACCAATAAGACTTGGTCATGACAAGTAACAACTTCAAAGTGTCCTGTAGCAGCCACATGCCTTGGTCAAACAATCATTATGGAGAATATAATGTTTATAAAAGGTTTGTGATATAAAGGATTAGGCGTAAAGACCTAATGATCTCAGAGTAGCCAATACAAAGGCAATTTTGCATGTATAAGACTCAAAAGAACAATGAATACAAAGCTACACTTTGATGTTGATGTAACTCAAGGAAGAGTGACAGAGGGAGTTGGGTATTCATAGGGAAAATAACACTCAAAGGATCATCTCATCAAAACCAAGAGGATGATTGTCTTAATAGTCACTGTACAAGTATCTTGAGGGCTGAATTTCATGAGGAGCAAAGTTTGAATTTCAAACTCAAATTAAAAAATGAGTCTAAAGAGGGGTGACCAAATAAGAAGTTCACTTTTTAAGGAGGATTTTTAGGCACATGTAGCAGTCTTACCCCTGATTTGAGGGCCCCCAAGGGTGACACATCAATTGAGGAGAGTTTTGAGACAGCTGGTAGCTTGTATACTTCAGTTCCAACCTTCATTTTATGGCATTTTCAAATCATCTCGCCCAACAACTGAAGGAGATCATTCACAATAAATTGGCACCTTATTTTGAGGAGGAGAAGTCAACAACTTAGTCAAAGGCAACCAAGCATTTTAAATTTTAAAATCTTGGAGCCTTTTTTACTATAAGTTCCACGTCTTCCTTATTTTCTTCACTAGTTCTTAGTCTTTTCTTTGATGTAGCAGAAAATGGATTCTTTGTAACTCATATATCATGATATTTTTAGTCAATCTATAACATTTTTGCCAGACTTGTAATGAAAGTTGTTCCTATTATTTAATAAAAAAGTTAGTTCTTTCTCAATTTCTTCTGTTCCAGCATTGTATGTGAATATTTGAATAGGGATATTGTGATTTTATTTTGAAATCCTTTATTTCTTGTTTCATTCCTTCAATGTTTGGTTCAAAAACAACATGTATGATGCAGGTCATTAACTATGTTGTCAATTTTGATGTACGAAATTGAAAAAACAATAGTGTTTTCCTTTATACAAACATCAACAAACTTAATCCTTTCATGTGAAACATTTTTTGCAAACATGTTTAATTGAGTTGTGAGCAAATAACTTTAGATTTGAGTAGTTGTGAGTCTAATTAGCATTTCAAGTCAATTTCCAATTGGTGTATCACCTTTTAAGTTTAGTTTCATTTCCCAAAGCATCCTTCTATCTCTCTTTTCTAGTCAAAGTCATTAGCATTCTAGGATATCAAAAGGGGATCCAACCCATAAGCTATAGGTTCATCCTCACAATGAGAAATCTAGAGGCTCGAGGATGTTCCCATGTTTCATAGAATTAATGAGCTTTCAACTTAGATCTCGGGTGCAAATCCCTATGACAATAGTTGGTATTGGGTCAATTAATTTTGATGGAAAACATAACACTGAAAATGTTTATTATGTGAAGGTTTTGCATCATAATCTCTTCATTGTTGAACATATGTACAAAAATGGATACAATGTTATTTTTCAAGACAATGGATGTGAAATCTGGAAGGAGTCTAGAACGGTCATTGCAGTTGGAAGAAGGACAAATGGAAATATGTACCAATTGGAGGGAGCTACAAAACATTGATTGATATTACAACTTGATGATAGATGGATATGGTACCAGAGGATGTGTCATATCAATTTTAGCACTTGGTGCAAATTAGTACAAGGAGTGCAGTAAGAGATTTGCCCAGATTAACTAAACTAGAAAACAACATTTACAGGGAATATCAATTAGGAAAGTAGTCTAGAAGCACATTCAGAGGAAAGGATTACTCATCCACTAGATTACTGGATTTGATTCACACATATATTTATGGTCCAACCCAAACAAGGAGTTTGCAAGGTGAGAGGTATTTCATGTTACTAATACATGATTATTCTAGAATGATGGATTGCATTTCTAAGAGAGAAATCTGAACCATTAGAAAAGTTCAAGATATTCAATGAAAAATTTGAAAATGAGGTTGACAAGAAGATCAAGTGTTTAAGGTTTGGAAAAGGAGGAGAATTCATCTCAAATGAGTTCAATGACTTCTATGAGAAACATGACATCAAAAGATAGTTATCTACCCACCGAACACTACAACAAAATGGTGTAGTTGAAAGAATAAACCAAACTATACAAGAGGTAGCTAGAACCCTGATAAAAGGAGCAGAGTTACTGGAAGTTTACTAGAAAGAAGCAATTCATATAGAAGCATACACTCTTAACACAATTTTGTATCAAAGGAAGTATGGTAAGACATCTTATGAACTATGGTATGGTAGAACTCCAACAATAAAATATTTTAAAGTATTTGGAAGCAAGTGCTATATCCAGAGAGATGAGGACAATCTTGGAAAGTTTGACATCAGAGAAGATGAAGGAATATTCTTGGGTTATTCAACAAAGAGAAAAGCATATAGATGTTACAACAAAAGGTTGAATAAGATTGTTGAAAGTGCAAGCGTAAAAGTTGATGAGAGTACTTGAAAGGATTGAAAAATAGCAGCAGGATATAAATCAGATGAGTCCAGAGAAAAGAAAAAGAAAGAAGAAAACAGGAGTGAAAAAAAGAACGATCAAGATGCTCTGGCATCTACATCCAAGATTCTAAGGTATGTCGTAAAGAATCACTCAGAAGAAAACATCATCAAAGACAAAAGCAAGGGTGTTATCACTAGAAGAAAAGTTGCACAAGAACAAGTCTTGTTGTGTTTACTATCTAAAATTGAGCCAAAGATAGTAGAAGAATCTTGTAATGATCAGAACTGGATGAAGGCAATGAAGGAAGATCTGGATCAAATTGAGAAAAACCAAACATGGGAATCAGTCAACAGACCAGAAGACAAGAATGTGATTGGAACTAAATGTGTATTCCAGAACAAGCTAGCTGAAGATGGAAAGGTCTTAAGAAATAAGGCAAGATTGGTTTGCAAAGGATACACTTAGATTGAAGGCATTGACTTTGATGAAACATATGCCTCAACTGCAAGAATGGAGGCAATTTGGATGTTCCTAGTGTTTGTATCATTTAAGGAATTTAGAGTTTACCAAATGGATGTAAAATCAACATTCCTGAATGGAGAATTGAAAGAAGAAGTTTACATTGAACAACCAGAAGGTTTCAAGTTGAGAGATGATCCAAACATTGTTTGCATATTGAAAAAGGCTTTGTGTGGACTGAAACAAGCTCCTAAAGCTTGATATGGGAGGTTAGACAAGTATCTAACTAATCAAGTATTTTAGAAGGGTTCAACAAACAACTATTTGTATTTCAAGAAAGATTTAGGTAAAATTCTAATTGTGGTAGTATATGTTGATGATATAATATTTGGAGGAAATGAAGACATGTGCAGAAGATTTGCTAATGAGATGTAGAAAGAATTTTAAATGTCCATGATTGATGAGTTAAATTTCTTCCTTGGATTACAAGTTAATCAGAATGATAAAAGAATTTTCATTTCTTAGTCTAGGTATGTGAAAGAATTGTTAAAGAAGTTTAGGTTGGAGAATTCCAAACCAAAATGTACACCTATGACTACTAGATGCAAGTTAAATAAAGATGATAAATCACCTAAGGTAGATTCAAGTCAGTATAGGTCAATTATTGGAGGATTGTTATATTTGACTGCTACTAGACTGAATATCATGTATCCACTATGTTTGGCAGCCAAATTTCAGCAAGAACCAAAAGAATCTCATGTTGTGGCAGTAAAAAGGATTCTTAGATATCTTAAAGGCACATAAGAGTTTGGTTTGTGGTATCCCAGGAGCTCATATTTTACCCTCACATCTTACACAGATTCGGACTGGGATGGATGTGTTGATGAAAGAAAAAGTACAAGTGGAGGAGCATTCTTCCTTGGCTCCTGGTTAGTTGCTTGGTCGAGTAAGAAGCAAGACTTTGTGTCTCTATCTACAACAGAAGCAGACTTCAAAGGAAATTGGTGTAAATTTTGATGACCCTATCTCAATCATGTGTGATAAACACTAGTACAATAAATATTTTAAAGAATCCAGTATAGCATTCTAGAACAAAGCATATATCTATCAGGTATCACTTCTTGAGGGAAAAAGTTCTAGAGAATGAGGTCAGACTTGAGTATGTACCTACAAAAGAGCAGTTGCAGATATATTCACTAAGGCATTGTGCAAAGATACTTTTGAGTATCTTCGATAGAAGTTAGGAATATTACCTCTTTCCAGTTTGAACTAATGTGCATTGGTCTAGTGAGTAGCTTGCATATTCTTTTCTGGACTGATGTTTGGGTGCTTCCTCTTGAGGGGAGTAGGAGTGAGTTTCATAGGGGGAGTTTTTTCTGCCTTTGTCATTGTTGTTAAAGGGAGAGAGAAAGAGTGGAATGTTTGTTTATTATCTTGATGGATGTTGTCATCAATGACAAAGGGGGAGATTGTTAGTATTATATTATGTGTTGTCATTGATGTCAAATACCGTGGTACATCTTAGGGCCAGATGTGGTATGTTGAGCAAAAGTGTTTGATTAAGGCATGTTGTGCATTTGGAGGTTTCTCGGTTTTACTTGATGATTTTTGTGTTTCAGGGAATGTTACTCAGTACTATCTTTGGGTCTGGATTGGTCCAAAGCTCAAGGTCTTGGATCGGATATTGAAGATGTGTAACATAGCATGCAGATGAGATTTGGGTCTGACTTGGTGATGTATGTAATATGTTGACATGTTCGATGAAGAACAATGTAATATGGTCCACTTCTCATTCCTTCCCACCACGAGAATGTTTAGTGTAGACCTATTTTAGATCTCTATCTTAGCCAAGATTGAGAATTATGTTTTTTAGAGATAGTATATGTAGGAGTATGAATTGATGAGATGATATACAAATTTTTGTGTTGAAGACATTTGAGATTGAAGGAATCCATTTTTTGTGTGAGTATAGTGTTGCAGATTATTACTAGAATCAGTTCCGGTAGTGCAGACTGTGTTTTTGTGGTGGATTCTCTTTATCTTTCTTTCTTCTTTGACAATGAGCCTTTAAGGGAAGTGAACCCACCAGCAATAAGCCATCCTTTGTAAATATCACCTTGAGCACTGTTTATACATTGAGATTAGCATTCTCTGTGGTTTTTCCCTTCTTGGGTTTTCCACGTAAATCCTAGCATTTCTTGTGTCTGATCTATTTCGTGCATATGCTTTCATGTTTTGTTAATTATGCTTATTATTCTGGATCTATGAATTAAACGTAAAAGAAAATTTTATTGTCAACCGATTCACCCCTCTTCTCAGCTACCCAGATATTCAACAAAATTGTCATTAAAGTCTTTGGATACCTCTTTGGAAAATTTTTAATATTTTAGCGTAAATAAACAAATTTAATTTCTCTTAGTATATTCATTTAGGATAAAGAGGGGTTTAATTATGTTTTTGATAATAAAAGCAGCCAAAAATGAGGGGGCTGACCCATAGGTACAATTAAGAGAACAGTGGCAGGGCCATTGTTTGCACATTAACATCAAAGTAGCAGCCTTTTACCTCTATCAAAAACAAAAACCATAATACGAGAGTTTATCAACAAATAAAAAAACCCAATCAGAGTATAGTTCATAAGCCACACAGAGCTATAACCAACAAAATATAAACATAAGCCAAAACTGGGCTTATCCAACCTGCAACTACACAACATAGACAAAAAACACCACCACATGCAGACAACTAATTCTTTTTCCCTTGGCTCTTCTTAGGGAGCGGCTTTCGAGCCCATTTCTTCATGAGGAACTTGAACAAGCCTTTGTAGTCGTCCTCCTCTTTGCCTTTCTCTTTGGCCACGGTATCCTGCAACCGGCACAAAGTCATCATCGAGCATCTCATGACATTCAGCATGAACTTGGACACATCGTGCATCTTGGACTCCGTCGCCTCCAGTCTGCTGGTAATCACCTACACAGTATCAGAGAGGGCCTCTATCTTTTTTTCGAGCTCAGTCAGGTTGGGCTCTTCTTCCTTCATGCTACTGGCCTCTTCAACAACTAGCATTTTTTCAATCCTAAAAGTCGGGGAAGGGAAATTGGTTGGCTTCGGATTCATAGAGGAGATGGGGCTTTTAGAAACCTGGGTGGATCTCACAGAATGGGGGGTCTATTTGTGTTGGGTCAGGGGCACTTTATCATACAGAATGGATTTGCCCGTGTCGTGCAAGGAAGAGGGGTCTCGCAAGGGTTTCTCTGAGGGTTTAGTGGCCAATCTGCTCGAGTGACGGGGGGTGTTGGATTCTTTGGTAATGTCCAAGTCCGAGTCAATCTCCTGGATTTTGACTCTTTTAGGGGTCCTCACCTCCTTTGGGGAATGATTCTTGGATTTCTTGCTAGAGGATCCAAATTTTGGGCACCGAGGGCTTGAGTCAATATTGGTTGGGGGTTGGGTCGAGGGGCTGACAGTCTACACAAAAATGGAATGGGGCGAGTAGAGGGTGAGGTGAAGGTTATACGGGTAGAGCATGAGGCCCCGATGCGGGATGGGACACTCCTTCCCTTTCTTCTTAGCTTCAGATATATCCTTAATGTTAGCATCCATCGAATGCAGAAGAAATAACAAAATGGAAATAAGGTCTTTGTTCCTCAAATGGTTCAGGAATGGGAGATGGTAGTAGTAAAAAATGCCATGCCTGCCCTCCAGAGTAAAATATTTCATCACAATGTAGCAGACTTCATCCCATGGGTGGGTAAGCTCCTCCCTATTGAAACCTTCAGCCCTCTTGATAGGGTTCTCTCCATGGCGGAAAAATTGGTTGAGGTTGGTAGAATCTGCGATTCGGCTCTGCTTTTTCCATTTTCTACCCTCCATTGATAGGCCTATCGCCTGAGCAATAACTTCTTCATTGATTTCGAAAGAGATTCCCCCCATGGTCACCCTTCTGTCCTCCCAGGAAGTCATGAATTGTTTGGAGAGCCTCTTGTCGTTGCCCTACATATTTTCCATGAATTTATCAATACCGCCTTTGGTGCACACAAACTAGGGCACCGACTTGGCTTTGAACTCATCCACTTTGTTGGGTTCCAGTCTGAGCCTGTCCCCCCCATTCTTGAGTCCTCCAGATTCACAGTTTGAAAAACCAAAACACAGAGCCAAAGCAAATGCGAGACGAAATGGTTGAGAACGGTGTGCCAGACTTGAAGTGAACGGTCATAATAATTAGAATGATTATTACCCTTTACGATTCCGTAGATATCGATATCCAAAAATCTACTCAAAGCGTGCGAGCCTTTACTCGAGCCAATGTGAGTTGATAGATTCCCAACACCACCTTTTTTGTTGCCATTTGGATCCATCTGGGTAATAATTAGGGGGTAATCATTTTCGATGTCTGTACTTTCATCATGAATCCATCCCATGTGGTAGTGATGACTCAGCCTGCCCTTGGTACGTGGTCGTCTAGGGTGGAAATTGGTGGGATCTCCGTGCCAATCTAAAAAATACAAGAAGGTTTCCTTCCTCATTGAGCAGAGGGGGTTGTCCTTTCCTTGGAAAAGGCCTTTTCCTTTTCCAAGATTTCCTTAATGGTGATTGGCAACAGACTAGAGTCCCTCCAGCATCGTAAGCCATTCTGCAGTCTTCCTTCAGCCACCATGGAATCGGCGACTCTATTTCCTTCTCTGAATATGTGGCATATAGTGAAGTCCTCCATTTTGACTAGAAAGTACCTGATGTCCCTCAAAATAGGTTCCACTCTCCATCCTGCTGAAGTGTTTCCTTTGATAGAATCGATAATGATTTGAGAATCTCCTTCAACTTCGAGATGCTTTATTCCTATGGAGTTAGCCATTTTCAGACCCCAAAGGAGGGTCATTCCTTCAGCTTGAGTGACCGTATTATCCCTTAGGTTGCCAGCATAGGCTACAATCATGTTCCTAAGATGATCCCTTATGACTCCACCACCAACCTGACAGTTGCATTGAGCAGAGCCATCAAAATTCAGTTTGAACCAGTGAAGTCTGGGGGTTGACCATCTAGTCATCTGTCTCTTAATCTTGGTGCTGTTGTTGACGCGGTCAAAACCAGGGGGAGCTTCCAGCAAACAATGATCTTCTTATCCACCTCATCAAGAGGATGGGGGGGATTTTCCATTTTGTGACTTCTAAATTCTCCGTAATCATCTTAAAGCAAATGTGAGCCACAGAGTCCAGGGGGGTCTCAGTGTCTCTAAAAATTCTGTTATTTCTTTCTTTCCATAAGGCCCAGCAGATGTGTGGTGGGATTTGTTTCCAGAGTTGAATGATGAGAGGATGATGGAAGGGGGGGTCCAATCAAAAGCAAAGTTTTTTATATTCTTCTGAAAGACCCAGTAGAGACCGCATTTCTAAAGAGTGATAGACCAAATGTAAGCTGCAAAGGGACAGAGTACAAAAAGGTGGTCAATAGATTCCTCATCAGCTTTGCACAAGCTACATCTATTGGGAAGATGGAATCCCCTTTTTTTCAGATTATCAAGCATAAGGGTTTTACCATCCATGAGGGCCCACCAGAAAAAAATAATTTTAGGGATTGGTTGAGAGTTCGAGACTTTCTTCCAGCATTTCGCGTCCACAGGGTGCTTGATGAGCTGATTGTAAGAAGATTTGACCGAGAAATAGCTCGATTGTGTCTCTTTCCAGATGAAGGTATCTTCAATCGGGGCCAGGGTGGTTCTGGTTCTTGACAATATGAGTTGCAGATCCTGAGCCAGAGAGACCAGATTGGGTCTATTGCAGCATATGCTAACAATGTCCTTCCAGCCCCTTCCTGGGACCAAGTAATCCTTAGCAAAAACCCCCAGGATACCTTTAAGGTGATTCATGATTTGATGGAAGCGAGTGTTGGCCAAGGGCCTGTCCTCCATCCAGAAATCCTCCCAGAATCTAACCTTTTTACCATCTCCTAGCTGCCACTTCAGACCCTCTCTAACCATCACTTTGTTCTTCAGGGTATTGTTCCACAGCTTAGAGCCTTGGGGGAGGTCAGTTGTATTCAAATTGTAGAAGAAATGCTCCCGGTCCAAGTACTTAGCTTTGATGATGTTGCACCAGTCCGCCTCACCCTTAGCCAGGTTCCACCCAATCTTGGCAATAAGCACCTTATTGAGGGAATTAATCTTTCTTATGCCCAAACCTCCCAGAGATTTGGGTGGACAAACAACATCCCAATTGACCAGAGCAAGGCATTTTTTTTCCTCTAGGCTAGCCCATAGAAAATTTCTTTGGATTTTTTCAAGTTTTTCTCCCATGGTCCCTCAAATTTTAAACATGGAGAGGAAGTACACCGGAATTCCCTAGAGGGAGGCTACAAGAAGTTGGAGTTTCCCTGCACTGTTGAGGAATTTCCCTTTCCATCCCACAAGTTTTTTCTGCATTCGTTCTAGGATAGAGTTCTAGAAAGTGGGGGTAACTTCCCTAACAATGAGGGGGAGACCTAGGTAGGTCCCTGGGAGAGTTGCCACTTTGCATCCAAGGATGGAGAGAATTTTGAGTTGGAGGTCCTTTGGAGTGTTGAAGAAGAAGAGATTACTCTTCTCATAGTTGATGCATTGTCCCGACACCTCAGTGTAGTCTTCTAGAAGGATCTTCCATCCTTTAGCCTCCATGACAGAAGACCTACCAAAGAGGAAAGTGTCGTCAATGAACTATTGAATATTAGAGGGGGGCAGTGTGGAGGCAACTTTGAGTCCTTGGAGCCTACCATTGGTGACCAGGTGGGTCACATTTCTGCTTAAGACTTCAACAATCATGATAAATAGGTAAGGGGATAGGGGATCACCCTACCTGATACCTTTCTCAGCTTTGAAGCATCCCCTAGGAGTCCCATTAATATAAATAGAGAATTTAACTATGGTCACACATTCTCGAATCATATTCACTATTTTTTGTTTAAATCCTAGTTTTAGAAGCACTTTGAAAAGAAATTCCCAATTAACCTTGTCATAAGCTTTTGATATATCAAGTTTAAAGGCCATACCTGGCAGTTTGCTCCTATCCATGGAGTGGATTATCTCATGAGTTGCAATGGTAGCATCCAAAATTTGGCGTCCCAGGATGAAGCCTTTAAGACAGACTGATAAAGGTTTCTAGAAAGGGTTTAATCCTATTCACAAGGACCTTGGAGAGTATCTTATAGATGGTATTGTAGAGGCTTATGGGCGTAGTGGTCTGGGGGATGAGGACAATGAAGGTGTTGTTGATCTTTTTCAGCAGTCTCCCTATTTTGAAGAAGTCTTGAACAACTTTGGTGACATCGTAACTGACAATATCCCAAAAGTCTTGGAAGAATGCTGAGGGGAAACCATCTGGTCTCAGTGTCTTGTAGGCTCCCATAGCAAAGACAACCCTATGGACTTCATCAGTAGAGATGGGTGTCGAGAGTTGCTGGTTATCATCCTCATTGATGGCCATCATCTTACTAACCAGGTAGTCCTGGAGTGGAGAAACCCTTCCACCATCCGCATACAATCTGGTGAAAAAGTCCACTGCCTTCTGTCCAAGCAGAGAGTCCTCTGAGATCTCCTGGCCAGTGTCATCCTTAATGTTTTTGATGTAGTTCCTCCTCTTGTGAATTGAAGCCGATCTATGGAAGAAGATAGAATTTATGTCCCCTTCTTTCAACCATTGGATCCTGGATCTTTGCTTCCAGTACACTTCTTCCCTAGAGAGGGTATCTTTCCACCTCTTGTGGCAATTTTCCTCTTCCTTCAAGATGGGGTTCGGGGGCTTACCGATAGCCATAATATTCTGGAGTTGTTCTAGTCTGGCTCCCAAGTCCTTCTTCCTCTTGAAGATATCTCCAAAAGTGGTCTTATTCCACCCTTTAACTTCCCTGCTGATTAACTTTAATTTCTCCATAATTCTGAACATGGCAGTCCCTTGGATCGGGGTGGTCCACCAGCGTCGAACCAAATCCCTGAAGTCTGGGTGGGAGGCCCACATGATCTCATAGTGAAAGGGGGAGGGGGAACCTGGTAGGATCTATCTTTCCAATGGAGAAGAAGGGGGTTGTGGTCAGACGCAGTCCTTAGGAGGGTTTTTAGGTAAGAGTTATTTCCCATGTCCCAATTGGTGGAAATCAAGAATCTATCCACCCTGACTTGAATACGATGTTTGTCTTTCCTATTATTCGACCAGGTGAAGGGGGCACCCTACAGATTAATATCCAAAAGGCTTGTAGCATTAATGAAATTGGCTAGGTCACCCATGCTATCAAAGAAATCTTCTAATCCACCACATTTTTTAGATGGGTAGAGGGGGGAGTTGAAGTCTCCTGCAAGCAAAAACTTGTCCTTCTAGTTAGTCATAATGATTTTAGGCATTTCCTCCCACAGGATCCGTCTCCCTGATCTTGAGTTGGGAGCATAGATATTGAGCATATGCCAGCATTGTTCCCCAAAGTGAAGAAAAACTGCTAGGAAATTTTGGGAGCTAGCGAGAAACTTGCCTTTCATTTTAGTGGGGTCCCAGAGGGTAGCAAAACCCCCAGAAGCACCCAAGGCCTCAACATACAGGTAATCTGCTCCAGGCCAAAGTTTACCAGCAACTGCAACAAAAGTTTGAAAGGACATCTTTACTTCTTGAATGAGGCAAATGTCAATTTTCATCTCAAAAATGAGTTGTTTTATGGCGAACTGCTTATGGGGGTTGTTCAGACCCCTTACGTTCCAAGAGAGGAACTTCATTTCTTGCTTTTGTTAAGTCTATCCAAGGTCAGTTGTCTACCCTTTGCAATGTCCCTTGCCATAACCTTGTGCCTCAAGACTCTTTCTAAGGGTCTTCCTACTTTGTTTTCGTTACCCCCCACATCTGCTTTCTTGGCCTTGACTTTCTTCTTCTAGGTTATCCATTCTTCATTATCCATCTGGAGGGGCCAGGGGGGGGCCATGGGGGGACACTTTCAGTGGAGTTACCAGGGAGTTTCCAAGGTGCTCATCTCTATCCCCTGATACCAGGGAGAGAGGGGTTGAAGAGGTGGGTAAGCTATTTTTCAGTCAAAAGAGGCTTGTCCAAGGTTGAGTTGAGGGATATCTCCTACGGGATCTCCCCCTCTTCCAGGGGAATGTTTGAGTTTTTGACTGGGTCTGCTGGGGATTTTAAGATCTCAAGGATCTTGTTTGTGTGTGGGTAATCTTCAGAAATTTCATTCACAGTAGTCAACTCAAGGGGAGTTGAGGATGATGGGTCACCAGGGTTGATGGGTTCAGCCCATATAGCTTTATTTTTGAGCTTGGGTTCCGCAACCACGGGGGCTTTACAATCAGTATATGAATGCCCCTGGTTATTGCATTTCTGGCAATACAAGGTGGCATTTTCATACACAATAGACTGGGACCATTTTCCCCATTTTGATTTTAGGGAGATAAAGTTTGGGAGAGCCTTGTTAACAGTGACATTGACACGAAAACGAGCATACACCAACCTGGATTTTTTGAGAGTGATCAAGTCCGCTGCAACAAAGCTGCTAAACGAGTTTCCAATCCTGCGGAAGATTTGTTCATCCCAGAATTCAAGAGGGAGTCTAGGAAGCCTGACCTAGACTGGAGCCATGCGGTTTAGTTCTGCGGAGGGGTCAAAACCATGCTTCCATTTAGCCATGGTTAGGAAATGCTTTCCATAAGCCCAAGACCCGACATAACATAGATCAGATCCTCATCAGTGTTGAACTTGAATATAAAGAGTCCCCCCGGCATAGCTGAAACCTCCAGGCTTCCTTTAAGTTTCCAACGAGATTTTGCCCATCGCCTGACCATGTCAATAGATGGTCGGAAGGAGAAGAAATGACCAACTATTGCCTGGTGATGGGAAGAGGCGATTTTGTCCATCAGATTGTCTGGGAGTTTGATCTTCGTTCCATCTTCTGTTTGGGAGAAGGTGGCCACAACATCTTCAGGGGTCGACTTTGTTGACCCAAGGAGGGCGTTCTTCTAGCTAGTCTTGGGATTCTCCTTCACAAGATCCACATCCTCCTGTCCGACAAAAGTTCCCGGTCCAGGATGGGGTATATTCCTTTCATCCCCTTTCAGGCCAGTTTCAGTTAGACCTGGTGAAGTGGAAGGGGTGTGAAGGGTGGCATTTTCTTCCGTATGGTCTGTAGACTGTGGGGACCCTGCAGCCGGCTTAGCAACATGCGCACCGACGATAGAATCGAGTGTTGGGTCCAGTGGGGGAGGGGGGACCTCCCGAGAGGGGGCGGTCATCCAGGGACACAGGTTCAAACACGAAGGAGGCGGGAGAGTTGCAAACGGAAGGCGGGAATATTTTAGGGGTTTAATTATGTTAATAAATTTAATATTTAGAATGTAAATAAGTAGAAGATAGGTATTTAGTTTAAATTTTGTTATGTCTATTGATTTGCTAAAGTGTTAAAAACTTAGAATCTATTATATGAATACCTTGAGATTAGGTAAATCACTATTTAATATTCTAGTCAACTTCCATAATTTTAAAATTATTTTTCATGAGTGAGGAACTGAACTTTGCACATGAATATGAACTTTACTAATTCCACTATCTTTACTTTGTTTTCATCAAATGTATGCAACTTTTTTTTTTGAAGACAAGTGGTGTTTATGAACACCATTAATGAGCTTGCTAGACATAAAGATTCTTCCTTTGTCAAATACCCAACAAAACTATTGATACTAAAAATAACATGAATCATAAAATATACATAAACATTGATATAAATAAATAATATGCATAATAACACTATATGACAATAAAAATATTTTCAAATATATATTAATAAATTAAGATTTTTTTTTTTAATCAAAATTTTTAATTCATTCGTTGTATATTTGAATCCTTTTAATAATTTATGAAGATAAAGATCTCAAATATATATTAATAAATTAAGATTATTTCTAAAAATTAATTTTTTTAATTCATTCATTGTATATTTGAATTTTTTAATAATATATGAAGATAAAGATTCTAAATATATATTAATAAATTAAGATTATTTTTAAAAAACACAAATTTTTTGATTCATTTGTTGTATGTTTGAATCCATGTAAATTTATGAAGATAAAGATCCCACAAGACATGATTGAAAAACTTTATACTAGAAATAAATATAAAAAATATTGGTAGTTGTCATAATTATTTCCCATCATTAATTTCAAAAAGTGAGAGAAGATAAGGATCGCTCAAAGATATTTTGAATTTTTTTATACCAACATATACATTTAAAATATGGTTAAAAGTTGGGTAGAAATAATTCCAAACATAAGTCGAATATTTAAAAAATAAAAGAATATATTTAAGTACTCGTTTATCATGCGTGGAATGAAAAAATTAATAGTAATCTCTTGTACGAGGACGTGAGGGACCTTCTATTAGAGAATCTTCATATTTTTACTCATTAAAAATTAAAAGTATTGAAATCAAATTTCGAAGGTTCTATGTTAGAACTCTCTTATTAAAAGAGTAATGTTTTCTCTTCTTTTTAAATTTTTTTTTTCTTTTGGTGTGGCTAGTCAAATAAAGAAATTTGTTGTGTTTTGGAAGGTATAATTTATCTATATTTTTAAGTTGACATAAAGGAAGGACATTAATCAATTGAAGGGGAGGAGGGTAATCGACATAATTTTGAGAATCTTAACAAATGTTATTATTCTTTTAATGTCTTTATTTTTATGTAGAGAATGATTATCAAATAGTGACGAATGTGTATGAATATTACATAAAATATTATTTCAACAATTCAAATACATAAACACCTACTTTTTTTCCCTGCACTTGGATCGACATAAATACATTGAAGATAACTAGAGATCTAGAGGAAGTCAAAAAATGATTGTCAATTGAATTATTAACAAATATACCAACATAGACCCCTGTGATTAAAAATATTGACTCGGAGGAGGACCCCATTGAGGACAAGGAGGGAGAGGACCCTAAAACCACTATGGGGTCCCCCAGTGAGGATGCTGTTGAAGCGGATATGACTAGGGACCCCATGGATTTGAGCACTATTGGTGCCGCTGGCATGGGCAATTCCGAGATGCAAGCCCAGGACTCTATTGATGTTAAGGATAGGGCCACTATGAACATGGGCACTGTGGGTGTCATGGGTGACGAAAATTCTGATACCAAAGCCCTGGACTCTGGTGACTTGGACTCGGATTTAAAGATGGCGGAACAGGTGATGAACTCTATCCTTCTGATGGGCCTGGGCAATGATATTGATTGTTCCCCTGCTAAAGATCTGGCCAAGGCGATGGATAAGACTATGGATGACATGGATACTGTGAACCCCCAGGGTGTCCCTACTCTTGAGAAAATGGAAATGTTGCTCACATATGTGTTGGACATCACGCAGAGGATTGAGAACCTGGGCCCTGTGCTTGAATTGCAGGGTATCATGGATGATGTCAATCGTCTCAAGAGCAAGGTGGAGGCTTGGGATGCCCAAATTGCAGGCCTTAACAAATTCCATCTGCATATTTTACATAGCTCGGTGCTCACCCTCTCTCTGCTAAGGGAATGTACTGCGGACACGGAGGAGGATAAGCATGAGGCTAAGGACCTATATAAGTTCTTGTTTAATGAATGGAATAGTCTCATTGATGCCACTAGGGTGTGAAAGGCATCCCTATAGTTTGTTTTTGTGTTTTTTGCTTCTTGTTTTTTATTTTCTAAGTCTTGGTCTCATTTTTCTTTAGTTATGTTACTGTTAATGTTGTTATAGTGTTGTTTTTTGCATTGTGGTCTCGTTAATAGTTCTACTATGTAAAGAGTCAGTGCCCATGTTCTCACTGCTTTTTTAATAAAAAGAAAATATACCAACATTTATATTTTTTAAAATAGAAAAAGAATCTTCACTCACAAAGTATGTTAAATTTGATGAATTTAGCCAAAAGTTTAAGCCCATCTTTGAATAGAAAATGTGCCAGGTCAAAAAATATAATTTTTAAAGGCCTAAAGAAGTCATGATTTTGTAAACAAGTTGAATAAGCTTTTTTGTAAAAGTAAATAAATGTTCAAGGGTCACAAAATGATTATAGAAGGGGTATCTAGAGTTTGAACCTAATAAATGAGCAACGAGATTACCAATCGAAATACCTCGGTATAAAAGCATAGGCTCCACAATGGCTTCTAGATTATGTGAAAATATGCTACTTCAGATTTGAGTATAAATGAATGAAGTGACCAGCTCTCATTCAGTTTATGAACCGTAGGAAAATGAGGAGACAACTATTGTAACATTTACTAAGAGAGTAGTTTAAAAAAGGAGTGTCAATAGACCATTTATAATCCTCCCACCATGATAGACTAAACCAAAAGTAAATAGTGCTAAAGATGGAAAGGCACCACCCTTAGGATCTCTTGAAAGGATTCCTTGTCTTAATTGCTCAAATCGAATTTGGTTGCTAAAGATGGAAAGGAGCTACCTTTAAGATCTATTGAAAAAATGTTTGTCGTAATTCCTCCAACTAAAATTGGCTTCAACCTCATGCCAAGAGAGATTAGAAGAGATGGAATACAGAAAGATTTTGAAGAATATAAATAACTATTCAAAAAACCTGGACTAAATTCATAAATCCTTGACCAATACAACAACAACACAAGGATTAATTTCAAGATACCACAAAAGAGATTGTTGGTTATCTCACATCCCACCTTGAAATCCATTTCCATTCCAAATGAGACAAGACTTGATGGTATCCCGAGAATTACAAATTCTTTTAAGCATAAAAATCTCAACAGTTTTAACTAGCACGAGAGTGGTTAGAAAGGGTATAGAAAAAACTTGATTCTTCCATGTTGTGTGGTTGTAAGGAAGACTAGAGGAAACACAATTCCTTAGAATATTTTATAGGATTTTTTAATTGAACATTTCAAATTGATGACCCACTTGACACAAATAATAGTGTCTTGATGCTATAAATAAACCAAACCCAAATCCCTCGAATATTTGGTAAGGCAACATGAACCTTAGGGTGCAGAATGAACAAACTTGTCTTGTTCAAAGCTAGTTTGGAAAAAATCTTGAAGAAACTTTTTCCAATTTGTGCTAATTAACCTTGGAAAGCACCTAATAAGAGGTCTAGTAAATGAGTTTGATTGAGGTAATTATAGATCAAATTTAGAACTCTTGAACAAGAGAAAGTTGCTTCACTATGTTGTCAGTGAGCATCTTCTCAACCCTCTTAGTATTGTATTTTTTCATAAAGAGGATGAAGAAAATTGAAAATAAAAAAGAATTCTTAGAAATATAATAATTTCCCTTTAATTGATCAACATCGACATGTAAGCTTGACACGATTCTAGAAGATGTGAAAAGTATTTCCTATTGCAATGGGTTTTACACCAATGTGTAGTGGATCATGAAGCCATATAGTAAGCATTGAGAAGCTTCAAGATTTATTTTATATTATCTTTATTCCTAGCTAAAGTGAGGACCAATCATAAATAAAAATCCCATTAGTAATTGTTTGGTGAGATATCACAAGGAAGCAAGATATGATGAACCAACTTCTAAGAGATGGCACTAGCTAGAACAAATCACATCAACAAATTGAACATAAAATCTAGTTCTATGGCACATCGTTGTCTAATGGACCTAAAGAGTCTAAATTACTCTGAATAATTCATTAATGATCAAACATACAAAGCATTGGAAAAAAAATATTTTTTACTGACTGGGGGAAATAATTGACAAAACGAAGATCCCAAAACATAGCAAATATGAAAGGCCTTTCAACACTATCATAATCCTTTTTTCAAGTTATTTTCAAGAAAACAAATTTTTGATTCAACTTCCTTGCTGATTTCATACCTTTCAAAAGAATACACATGATCTAAAATTTATATCTATTAACGATGAATCCATAGTTCAAAATGAAGAATAAGTGCTAGCAAGTGGCTATTGTACAACACAAGCTTTAGCAAGTAGTTTGTAAGAGGCATTGAGAAGAGTGATGGATCTTCAATTGCAAATTAAATTTGAAATGACAACCTTAGGTATGAATTTAATATTTCCTTTTTAAATTACCATGGCTAATTATTTTAAATGAAAATCCTCCAAATAAACCTACAAACAATGGCCAATTATATCCCAAAATGATTTATAAAATTCACAATAATATCCATCACAATATGGATCTTTTTCATAGTCTATATTAAGGGTGGCTTCTTGAAGGTCATCCAGGGAATAATTCTTATCACAAGATACTTGCTAAACATTAGATAAGAAAAATAGAGCTTAAAGATATTTCCAAGTCAATTTCTCTTGTGATTTATAAGGATCTTGGGATTTAAATCTTATAATAACTTATTGAAAAATTAAAGAAGTGAGTACATACAATTTTTACTAGTGGGACAACATGAGAATCAATCACAAGATACTATCAACGATCTTGTTGATTAACAAAACCCACCTTGAAATCCATTTCCATTCCAAATAATCTAAGTTTTAATGGACTCCCACGATTTTGAATCCTTTTAGCCACAAAATTCTCAACCATTGTGATTGGGACAAGACTAATTATGAGAGAATAAAAACCTAGACTCTTCCATGTTGTGTAGTCATAAGGTTGACTTGGGAAAATTAATTCCTTATGTTGGGTCCCAAAACAATTTCTCTACTTCTTAGAATGAAATCTCACTCACAAATCCAAGGTTGTCCTCATGTAAGTGAAATCAGCTCATTAATAGAAAATTAAGGGTTAAAGGTCAACTTTACAAGATTTGGTTATCTCTCCTATACTTTGAGCTCAAGATGGTGTTCTTAGTTGTATAACTCAAAAAAAGTATTTGAATGAAGCAAAATGGACAACCAAAAATAACTACAACTTGTTGAACACAACCAGATGTTGAGAGGGGGGATGAATCAACACAAACTAAATTTTAACCATTCATTAAACTTTAAGATATTAAAATAGATTTATATAAGTAAATTTAAAAAAACAAAGCATGCATTAGACAAGAACAACAATATTTTTACATGGAAAATCTAAGGAGGGAAAAACTATGGTGAGGATAAACTCACAATATATGAAACAAGTATTACAATGTTTATTTTAGGCTCACTACTCCCTGAATGGACTTGCAGGCTAAGACACATTACCCTAGGGAAAGATATAGTGGGCTTGCCAACTAAAGATCACTTCTCCAGGACAAGATACAATAGAATTAAAATAAGAACATTATATGAACTGATGTCAATGAAGCATTTGACAAATGATAATAGTGCAATCCTCTTTGTGGCCCAAATACTCTATCACACAGATCTTGCACACTTCATAATCATCTCATATATCACTAACTGATTTCACACTTTACAACACTTCACATCAACTCTCATATCTTCACAAATGATTTAACCTTCTTTATATATCCTTTGCAACATCCTAAAAGATCAATTAGGTTGACTCAATAGGATCTAGAAAAATGAAATGTGCAACACAACATAGTTCAACCTCAAATGCATTTATCATCATCAAAAATAGGTTATGGATCAACCCAAGACTGAATTGAAAAATAAATTATTCATAGCACATCATTCAAAGACAATAAGATGGGTTGGGATCAACTGCAATTGAAGGAACATAACTACTTGGATCAAATATCAACACCACTGTCAAAATTTCTAATTGTTTGTCATCAAAGAGAGACTCAAAACATTATGTAGACCAATATGACATAAATGAAGACCATGTACAATCTTTCTAAAAAAATATAATATAGTAGCCAATCATCAAATGATAGTGCATAAGAATAGCATCACTGAATTGATAAACACTATGCAAACTAGACAAACTATGTGGCAACAATATCACTGCATTGGAGTACCAAGGCAACTAAACCTCTTATTATTGATCCAATACACCATCCTTAATATCTTCCCAAAACCATGTGCAAGGTCATATCAATCACCGTGGTAGAATGTATACCATTCTATTGATCCAACTGAGACATGCTTCACTTTCAAACTATGATACGAGGAGCAAAAACTTTAAGTTTTTTGTAGGAGATATTATAATTTGAAAAATTGATAGTAGGCCCCTAACAGACTACAAATTCCAAATCCTTAACCAAAAAACCAAAAGAGGCAATACAATAAAATGAAAAGAAAATTACTGATACACAGTCATAAGGAAATAAACTATTCTACACATACAAATTTCTTCAATCATCCAATTATGAAGCCGAACAAAAATCTCATCCAGCTAACTTCTTGAACATATAGACATTTAAAGTGACGACATCATATAACCAAGACATAAATAATGTGTATCAATGCATACCATATATATGGACTGATATATTGCCATAAATACCTTAGTTATTTCTCCAAACTATTTTACTTATTGATCTCAAGATACTGTAATGGTGAAAAATCAGAGTTTCATCAATTAAGATAATAAAACCACTAATCTTACCTAGTTAATCATTTCATTAAAAAAGGGGGTAAATCCAATAGATCTAGCCACAATTTGATTAGGAAAAGGGTTGAAACACCAATTAAATTTATCAATTTGTTGTTTCCCCCTTTTGAGTTCAAATTTGGATGTAAATTGTGAAGTTAAGGTAAAACAATGGACAATTGAAGTGAAACAATAATAATAGACTACTACAAATATCAGACAAAGCCATAGACAGGGAACTAAGCAGAAGAATATGATAAGAACTTGTTGTTGAAAGTTTGGGTTGAATTGTCGGAACCGAGATGGTAGGTCAACTTGGTCCTATAACTTTGAGAAAAGCAAGTTGTATCTTTTCTAGATAAAGGAGATGAACTAGATCCACTATTGGAAGCTCAGGTAGAATTCTCGAGATTGGGATGGTAGGTCTCCTTGGTCCTCCAATTTTTTCTCCATCAAAATCTGTACCTATTCATCATCATCAACTCTATCAGAATCTTCAATCAGATCTCCTAGGTCAATTTCCTACACACAAAAAGAGAGGAAAAGGGGTTGTGCATAGGGGTTTGCCTTAGTTCAAACCTTGTTTTAGGAATTAACCTTGAAATTGAAATGATAATGGGTGAACCCACAATAGTGGGTTACACTTTTTTTCCAACTTTGACACTGCAATATTCATTTTTAGAAAATACTTTAGATTCAGACACCTATTACTTCTAAACTGTAAGGAATTTATAGATGATATGAACTAGTGATTTGTGTCATTTTGTATGTAGATTCTAAAAATATTTTTTTGATAATTTTTGGAATCAATTTGCTTCTATTTTTCTATCTCCCTCAAAAACTAGTTTTTTTCAAAAACAAAATTTTAGCATAACATTTTTTCTATAATAGATATGAACGTGATTATTTCTAATTTGGTTTTGTAACATCCATATATAGTGTTTGCAATTGGTTTTGTGACATTATCTTCAATATTTCATATTTTATTAAGATTTGAAGTCAAGTTAACTATAATTTTGACATATGTCCATTTGATATTACATAACTTGTTGTATATGTAACGAAAATCAATTTTATTTTATTTTTGTTGGAAAGAGGACCTCAATACCTAATGTGTGTATATTTTTCAGAATTATTTGGGTGACATTTACTATTTTTTCATAAGCATTGAACAAAGAAGTTCATGTTCGGTGAAAACCCTACATTCATAAGAAATAAAATAAAATATATTAAAAATTATACTATTTGGAAATCTTACAATAAGGGCTAAATACTTTTTAAAAAAAAACTTCTAAATGAATTCATTTGACCCCCCCAAAAGCTAATGTAAAATTGGCTTTTTATCAGCATTTGATAGATGCAAAGGAGACTCCATTGCAAGCATGATTTAGAAGTAGAGAGGTTCTATCCAATAAATTTTGATCTAGGAGCCTTTCATCTAACTCTCTTAAATTAATTACTTCAAATGGGACCTCTTAAAGATTAAATCATTATATTTTTTTAAAAATGTATGATTTCAGCAAAAATCAGGATGCATGAAAAAGTGGGAACCAACATTGTGAGTTCACCCTAATTGTAATGAAAATATAATTCAAGTGCAACAAGATGCTTTCCTTTTGAGGGAAAGGCCAGATCTAAAATTGAAATATATACCTTGATGAATCTTTCTTGAATAATCACACAAGGGTTTTAGGATGTCATGTAGAATGTCTTCATAGAAGGCTAATCATGAATTCCATCTTGAATGATTGAACTTGACTTCACTTCTTCTCCAATGCTTGAAGAATCCTTGATTTCTTGCTCACTTGAATACAGTTTTCTAAATTTTAATAGAGATCATTAACAATTGAGTTAGGTCTTCAAATGAGAGGGGTAGGCTTCATTTTATACTTAGTTGTCCAAAAACTATTTGAATTTTCAAAGTAGGCAGACACAAGACCTAAATTCTTGCTCACTTCATGTGACCATTGTGAGGACCCAATTTGGGTCTTGATTGAGAGGACAAAGGTGTTGTGGTGCCATGGTCCTGAGCTAGGACCAGGATGCCCTAGCACTTTGGTCCTGAGAATCAAGACTCAGCTTTGGGGAGAAGATATGAGAGAAGGTGAAAATGTGGGTTTGTGAAGGGTTTGAGTAGAATCAAAGTAGGCATCAAGCATCGAAAGACTGAACACCAAGGTGAGGTATGGATGAGGACAAAATTGTATGCAGATATAATTTATGATGCTACAATTAGCCTCCACTTTAGCGAGAGTATGAAACTACACCCATACTCATGGTAAAGTACAAAGTTGCATTGAAAAACTTTCACCAAGATACCAAAGAGACAAAACACACCAAGCCCTTTGAGAATTTAGGATCTCATTACTCTAATATCAAGATAAAAGGGAAAACACATGAAAGGAAAAGAGAGAGCATGACTATATAGGCCTAGTAAGATGTGCTTGCTATGAGTCATGGAAAATAAAATACCAAATTACAAAGAAAAGGCTCAATTTGCAAAGTAACTTGAAAACTGAAAACATATCATGGTGTTTGCATAAAGTGTAACATTTAGTGAAGTGTATTCCCCCAAGTTAAAGTGATTACATACCCATTATCAGGAGCAATAGCTTTAAGGTAGCATGCATCTAAAAGATAAGCACGCTACCATAATGAGATGCCCCTAAGAAAGGAAAAATCAAAGGATAATGGTCACAAAACATATAGGGAAAAGTACATAAGGGACCCACTAACTCTAGGGTTATTAATGCACTTGTGATAAATAATATATATCAAGAATAATTGTATTGAATTGATCCCCCAAAGGTAGTGGAACTATGAACACAATGGAAGAAGAGCACAAGAAATAACAAACAAATGTATTTTTGAGTCAACATGGAAGAGACCAAAAAGGAGACTTCAATGATTTGGATCGTCTCCAAGTAGACAACACAAGGCATGTTTACAAACAATAGCACATAGATGACATAACAAAGATATGACATATAGAAGAATTGAGATACAAATAGAAGAATGTCACAATGGATTTATCCTCTTTATTACCTTTCTCTAATGGAGTAACAAGAGTCATCCAAAGAGAACCTAACATAACAAAAAAAATATCAAGCAACACATTACGAATGAGAAAACACACAAAAGAGAATCCACATCTTGAATGAAGCTAGTCAAGAAAATTATACATCTCTCAATCTTATTTAACATCATCTAGGAATGGTGGACAAGATGAAAGAGGAGCCACATTGAGCATGGTAGATGTAGCTACCTCAAGTTCCAAACAAGGACCATGCTCTAATGATGAATCACTTTTTTTGTTACTAGGAGCTAGGGTTAATGCTTTTGAATAATGTGAAGATAACAACCAACTCATACATATCATCAGAATCGTTAGGATAATTAGTGTTAGCATGAATAACATCATTTTAATCATCCATATCATCATCTAAATTAATTAAAATGGGATCTTTAACATGGAAAGAAGTTGAGCCATAATTTTTCTTGAACATGTTTAATTTAGATGATTTGAGTTGAACTTCCTTCCTAGGGTCAGGCAAATGCTGGAGAAATGGAACCAAGTCAATCTTTGGTGTCTTTGGGGAGGAAATTTTTTGGGAAGTAAGATCACGAGCCTTAGCATGACACAAACCCCAATAAACTGAAAGATAGAATATGATGTAAATCACTTTCCTCTATAGAATGTAGGAGCTGGGACTATGGCATAATAGGAGGAATAGGAGTAGGAAGAATATCAAGTCTATTATGAGGGGGAAGAATATCCATGTGTTTAGGGTCTTTGGGATTAATCAAGGCCAATATCATCTCATTTTCTTATTTTTGATAAGATAAGAAAAAGGATGTCATTTCAAGGTTTTAAAGGTTTTTTTAGGCCAAAAGTAATCAAGAGTGAAATTTCCATGCTTCGTTGTGGGTTGGTAAAGGCTATGATTAATTGTTATAATAGTGCTATTATGAGGGATTTCAAACATTTATGAATTGTAGAAGGGATAACCTTCATGCAAGAGAGCCAAGACTATCCCAGCTTAATAGGGAATTAATCCAATGTAGAAATAGTAGCAAAGGTGACATCTAAGCACTTATTACCAACCTCAACTAGAAGAGTAATGGAACTAATAGTAGGGAAAGAAAAACCATCATAAACCTTAGCCATAACATCAGATTTATCATATGTTACTTGATTCAATTATTGAGTAAAAATATGTTCTTCAATAATCACATTCACCATGCATACTGGATCAATGAGCACCCCTCATGAGAGTTTGTCTTTGATCTTTTCAATAATATATAATGGGCCATTGGGTGCAACAATACTTTCATTAGGATCAAATATAATGCACAAGTCTTTTGTAGGTTTAGGTTTGTCAACAAGATTCATAAAATTATTAGATTATACACCAATGTCATTAGGAGAAAAAGAAAGTTGCCCAAACTAGAAAATATTGGTAGAATGAGAAGGTAACATATTTTTGAAGGTTTAGGGATTTTTGTTAGGAGGAGATATGGAATTATTCCCTTTTTCATTCACACCAACTACTAGTATAGTATTGTTATCAATAAAATCATGAATCTTATTTTTGAACTGGTAACATTTCTCATTATCATGAGTAGATTGATAGTGATATTGACAAAAAGATTTAGGATCATGACAAGCTAGCAATGGTTTAGAATTTTCAATTGTTTTGATGGGAGGAAGTTGAAACAAATTAGCATTCATCAACCTCAATATTATACTATGAAAAGACTCAAAAACAAGATTTGATTATTTTCTAAAGTACTTGGATAAAGGGACCACCACTTAAGTGTTGATGTTATCATTTATCTTAATGAAACCTTTGTTGTATTTGAACTTCATAAATGTTTGTTGAGTGCTCTCTTTCTTATCAACCGGAGCCATTGAAGAGGATGATTCAAATTGACTCACTTGAAGCTAATAATTATGAAGAACTTTACACAATTGCGTAAAAGAAATAAACTTAGAAAATAGAATCTTATCTCTAATATCCTTTTGTAAATTAGGAATAAAAATTCTTTGAACATCATGATCAAGCACAAGATAAGAAATTTTTGAATGCAAATATTTATATCAACCAGCCAAATTAGTCACTTTTTCTTTAACTCCTTGCTTACAATGAATCAAATCAATCAAATTAATCTTAGGACCAAGGTTATTTTGAAATTATTGAATGAAAGCATTAGCCAATTGTTGGAACGAAGTAAAAGAATATGAGACAAAGAAAAATAGCTTTGCAAGGCTTTATCTCTAAAGGCTTGAGTAAATAATTTTGTCATGAGTATCTGATCATGAGAGAAATCAGTACACAAAGTTTGAAAAGTCTTCACATGAGTCAAGAAGTTACCTTTTCCATTATATAACTCCAATTGAGATATTTCCATATGCTTAGGAGAAATCGTATGGACAATGTCATCAAATAAAGGGCTCGCTACATCAAATGTGAGAACAATAAATTTGGATTAATTTACAGAAGCCAATTGGTGTTGTAAGGATGTAACACTTTGGGCTATGTTATTGATAGTTGCTTCATTGGAAGAATGAGAATTGGACATATTATATGGTGATGGAGGAGTAAAATTTTATAAGTAGGTGGAGGTTAAGAGGGGGAACATTAGAGTATGTTGGTATGGGAGATGGTTGTGAAAAATGGAAGACTCATAGAAGGAGGTATGTAAGAATATTGATTAATAGGATTGCCTTCATGACTAATTAACATGTAGGATTAACATTTTGTGTGGAAGTATTCATGATAGAATATGCAAGTGTAGGCATAGGAATGGAATTATTAGCTTGGATAGTAGGTTGAGAATAACCAAGGACTTTGACATAACTTTTGATTAGTATAATATTAGTATAAAAAATATGAGAAAGGCCATAAAACAAATCCACACCTTGATAGTTCTGATACTTAATATAAGTACAGATCCGATAGCCAACAAGATGAGAGGGGGAGGGGTGAATCATAAAAACTTAATCATTAATGAAAACATCAGATTCAACATCGGTAACATATATCAGTCATAGAATAAAAACTGTCAAACATGTAAACTCAAAAGCATATGAACAATATAAACCTCATAACACCATATTTAACGTGGAAACCCAAATAGGGAAAAACAACTCTGGGATTTCGGACCCACTAAGAAATATACTCTTCTAGAGTATGCTCGATTAAAAGCCAATCCTGTTAAAGATTACAAAACACATTGCTAGATGTGACCCGGTTAAGGGATTTCCCTCAGATCTATTAGGATCTTCACTTTGTTAGAAGTGACCTTGTCAAAGGATTTCAAACACTCATTTAGAATGTCACCTTGTTAGAGGATTTACTTATAAGACTATTAAGTCCACTCGGTTAAGAGATTTCTTGTTACTTTCACAAGCTAACAGTAATACAATCTATCTACAACTTTACATCTAAAATGCTAAAGCAGATTCTTATTTGTTCAACACAATCTAGACATAGAACTATTCGTGTCTATCTGCTAGGCGTCAATACTCTGTTATTCCAACAGGTCTTCAAGCTTATGTGCTTAGTGATCACTATGTAGCATCCCTGTGCATACACTTGCCCACATCCACCATTTATCAACAGTTCCTTATTTATAAACAATCATCTAACCACTTAATCTCCTTGATCACATTTCCCATGATCAATCATAGCCATCAAATCTTCAATCTTGTCTAGGTTTATTGTATCTTACGATCTGAAAAATGTTTTACCCTGCCTCGGAACTTGCACAATCATCTTGGAACTTGTGTTAGGGTAATGCGGTTCAATCTGAGTTGTAGATCTTCTTGCCGACTTTCCATTGCCTTAGATTTTTTAACAAACTTCTTCCACGACTTGCCAATCATTGATCTGCTCCAGCTCATCAGCTTCTTTCATTAAATATCACATGTAAACATTTAATGCATTCTATTATAGCTCGGTTACAACTCGGTGAATACTAAACTTTACTCGGTAGACATTCTGTCTTCATTAACTGACTGTGATAACCTTAGGGTTTACCGACTAGGTTCCTTAGGGTTTATCGACTAGGGTCTTTGCCTGATAACATAGTGTAGTATTAACCTTTACATTTTACAACATATGTATGATGTTAAAACAATCTAAAACATCAAGATCTCATCATTGTCTGACTTGGTAGAGTTGCCCATTGAATAACTTATCCCTTTATTCATCATATTCTTTCCTGTGTCTTTACTGACTTCTTTATAATCTTCATATCATATTTCTTAAGATATGGCAACATCATACTGAATTAGAAAATCAATTTCTTGACATCAATGACAAAATAATAATATCAAGATAGTAAAACATCTTTAATCAGTTATGTCCATAATCATCAACAACCTTCTCAATATCTTTTTTATATTGCCAACAATCTACCCCTTTGGCATTGATGGCAAAACCAATTGATTTGACCGTTAAGAATTCGGATTGCTGTGATTCTAAAATGCTGAAATGCTCTCTCCCATACATCAGACTTCTCTTCTAGTTTTCTCTCAATCTTCTCAGGTCTTCTCCTCCTGGTAGTCTTCTCCTCCTTGGGTAGGTCTTCTCCCCCTGGTAGTCTTCTCCCCCTTTGACAACAATGCCAAAAAGAACTAAAACATAAGTTGTTTCTGTAAGAAGTTATTTCCTACTGATGTGTATCAACTGAGTCTCGGTTAGAGAATTTGTTTACAATTCCTATTCCCTGTATCATTTTCTGTATTATCCCAATATTGTTCCAGTACACTTTTAGAAAAGCATTCTTAAAGTGTATCACTCCAGCATCAGCTCCCTAAAAGATATTCACTAGATTCATCGAAGTGATGCTTTCATCGAACTCGGTCAGTGAGTAAGAGATAGGGGTGGGACCCCTAACTTACTTCTGAGATATTCAAAAGTGTCCTTTGGTAGTGGCTTGGTGAAGATATCAGCTATTTGTTCCTTTGTGTTAACATATTCCAATACCACTTTCTTTTCATGAGCTTCTTCTCTAAGATAATGATATTTGATAGATATGTGCTTTGTCTTAGAGTGCATAATAGGGTTCTTTGAAATATTAATGGCACTAGTATTGTCACAGAATATAGTTATTGGCTCAGTAACTTTCTCATTTATACCTTCCAACAATTGTTTGATCCATGCAATGTTGGTACAATTTAGTGCTGCAGCAACATATTTAGCTTCGGCTATTGACTGAGAAACACATCCTTGTTTCTTGCTAAGCTAACTCACTAGTTTTTCTCCTAAGAAGAAATCTCCTCCACTTGTGCTTTTCCTATCATCAATGTTGCCTACCCAATCAGCATCAGTATAGACTTTCAAATCAAAATCATTTCCTTTCTGATATACTAAGCCATAATCTTCAGTGCCTTTCAAGTATCTGAAAATTGTTTTGATTGCTGTCATGTGTATTTCCTTAGGATCTGCAGAGAATCTTGCAACAATACCTACTGCATGTGCTATATCAGGCCTACTGTGAACAACATATTGTAGTTTTCTAGTCATGGATCGGTAGAGTGTCTCATCAAGAGATGTAGATTCATCATTCTTTGATAGTTTGCAGTTTGTAGTCATAGGAGTACTTACTGGCTTTGAATCTTCCATTCCAAATTTCTTCAAGATTTCCTTTATGTATTTGGATTGAGTAATGAAAATTTCATTTTTCATTTGCAGTATTTGTAAGCCTATAAAATACTTTATCTCACCGATTAATGACATCTCAAATTCTTTTCTCATTTCATTACCAAAGTTCTTGCATAAAGAGTCATTTCCACAAAATATAATATCATCAACAAATATGGTTGAGATTAGTATTCCATTTTCATAATTCTTCATGTACATGTTGTTGTTCTCACTTGTCCTTATAAAACCAATCTTAATCAAAATAAAAGTGCAGTCTTTCATACCATGCTCTAGGTGCTTGTTTCAAACCATATAAAGCTTTGTTCAATTTACATACTCGATCTTTATTATTGTCTTCAACAAATCCTTCAGGTTGTTCAATGAAAACTTCTTCTTCTAATATTCCATTCAGAAATGTAGATTTGACATCCATTTGATATACCTTGAAGTTTTTGAAAGTAGCATATGCCAGCAATGTTCTAACTCCTTCAAGTTTGGCAACAGGTGCAAAAGTCTCACCATAATCAATTCCTTCTTCTTGGGCATAACCTTTGCAAACCAATCTTGCTTTGTTCCAAATGACCTATCCTTTCTCATTTAGCTTGTTTTTGAAGATCCACTTTGTACTGATTACATTTTTGTCCTTAGGTCTTGGGACTAGTGTCCATGTGTCATTCTTCTTGATTTGATCAATCTCTTCAGTCATAGCATTTATCCTATCTTCACTGTTGAATGCCTCTTTTACTATTCTTGGTTCAAATTCAGATATCAAACATGTGTTCTATCTCAGTTTGTTCCTTGTCATCACTGGATCATCCTTATCTCTTATAATTTGACTTGATGCATGATGTCTTCTGACATATTTGGCTAGTATAGGCTCGATAGGCTCTATATGATCCTCTTCATCACTTGGTAACTGGATATCTTTCTCATTTCCTTCAACAGTTATCTCGGTAGGACTTTTCGGTTGCACATAGACAAATTCATCATAGTCTTCTGGTTCTTTGGAATTCCTGTCATCAGTTCTTTTTGCAAATTCATCAATTTTCACATTTGCACTTTCTACTATTTTGTTAGATGATTTGATCAGACATTTAAATGCTTTTCTTCTAGAAGAATATCCTAGAAATGTTCCTTCTTCACTTTTTTGATCAAACTTGCCATTTCTATCATTTTTATGAACATAGCAATTGCTTCCAAAGATCTTAAAATAACTTACATTAGGTTTTTTGCCATACCAGATTTCATAAGGTGTCTTCAAAGTACCTTTCTTCAATTGAACTTAGTTCAAGGTGTAAACAACTGTGCTTATTGCTTCTCTCAAAATTTTTTGTGGAACCTTCTTCTCAATCATCAATGTTCTAGCACAATACACAATAGATTGGTTTCTTCTTTTAGCTATCCCATTCTGCTGTGGAGTCCTCGGTGCAGAGACTTGTCTTTTAATACCATGATCATTGCAAAATAGGTTGAACTGATCAAATGTAAACTCTCCTCCTCTATCTGATCTAAGACATTTCAGTTGTCTTCCTGTTTCATTTTCAACTCTAGCCTTGTACCACTTAAACATTTGAAAAGCTTCTGATTTTTCTTTTAAAAACATTACTGACATCATCCTTGAATAATCATCCACAAATAATATGAAATACTTATCACCATAATAACTTTAAACTTTCATAGGACCACAAAGATCAGTGTGTACAAGATCTAAAATTCCTTTAGAAGTGTAAGACTTAATTGTAAAGCTGGATCTTGTCATCTTGCCCATTTGGCACCCTCGGCACATAGCATTCTTAGGTTTTTCAAGACTCGGTAGACCTCTTACTCTGTGCTTCTTACTTATCTTGATCAGATTATCAAAATTAACATGACAAAACCTTTTATGCCATAACCAAGCATTATCAATCTTTGCATGCAAGCACTTGTTGTGAGTAGAGTCAAGGTGAAATGTATTACCTTTTGTTTGTGTCCTGGTAGCAGCTAACTTTCCATTTTTGTCATGAACTTTGACAATTCCTTTTTGAAATTCTATTCGGTAACCTGTGTTGTTTAGCTGTGCTACACTCAACAAATTATATTTCAAACCTTCAACCCAATAAACATCATTGCATCTTGCTTTATCAAGAAGTGTTATGGATCCTTTACCTCTTACTGGACATGGTGCATCATTACCAAATCTAACATAGCCTCCATCATAATCTTTCACATAACAAACTTGTGTTTATCTCCTATCATATGATGTGAGCATCCACTATCTATAATCCAAGAATAATTAGTGTTTATGTGAGATATTAGGGCTTTTTCTTCATACCTTTCTTCATCTGATCCATCCTTGATAGCCACATAAACAACTTCCTCTGTATTAGTCTCATTTGATTTATCATCTTCAGATTCCTCATCAGCAATTAAGCAGGTCTTTCTATCTCTTCTTCTGAAGTCTCGGTGACCTCTGTAATGATTATCTTTCTGTCTGTCATCTCGGTAATCTCTCTTTTCAGTGAAATCTTTTTCAAGATAGTTAGAAGCCATATGTCCAATCTTATCACAATTGAAACATTTCAAGGGTAGTTTTCCCTTATACTTACCTTTGCCTCTTGGTAACCTTTTGGCCAATAGTGCTTTAAACTCTTCTTGCTTTCTGATTTCTTCATAAAGTTTGTGTACCTCCTCCATGTTCTTTCGAAATCTTTCACTTGCTCCACTATGATCTCCTCCAGAGTACTTATACTTTCTTTCATTGTAATCATTAGATTCATTCAGATGAAAAGAACTAAATGCAGATTCAACTTTATTTACCAATGACCCACTGTTATCAAAATTACTTAACTCAAATGCATGTAGCTTACCAATAGTAGCATCCAAGGAAACTGGCATATTAGGTATAGACCTCAGTTCATTGATTGCAGAGACTCGGATTGCATAGGCAGGTAGAAGGGTTCTTAACAACTTACTTATCACATCCTTTTCTTCAATAGTTCCTCCTGCTCCCTTGATTTGATTTACAATCTCCTTTAGTCTTGTACTGTACTGGGCTATGTTCTCACCTTCATTCATCCTCATAGATTCAAGTTGTCCTCTTAGACTATCAACTTTTGCTCTTTGAACATGTTCATCTCCTCCATATACAGATATGAGCTTAGTCCACATAGCCTTCGCATCATTGCAGCCTTCTAGATCATTAAACTCAGAATCGGTCAATGCAGATGTTATTTCAATCATTGCTTGAATGTGTTCTTGCTTTGCCTTTATCTCTTCCATAGTCAATGGATAGGTGATCGGTGTAACAAAATCATTCTCCAGATAGTATATAGCATATTCTCCAACTCCTGATAGATGTAGCTTCATCCTTTTCTGCCATGTAGAGAAACTTGACTTATTCAACTTAGGTGCATCCCTCTTATACATCTTTGGATCTTTAACTCAAGTGCCTTTAAACTTTCCTTTCGGAGTCCAAGGCTCTGATACCAATTGATAGTTCTAATACTTAATATAAGTACAGATCTGATAGCCAACAAGGTAAGAGGGGGGGGGGGGTGAATCATACAAACTTAATCATTAATGAAAACATCAAATTCAACCTCAATAACATATATCAGTCATAGAATAAAAACTATCAAACATGTAAACTCAAAAGCATATGAACAATATAAACCTCATAACACTAGATTTAACGTGGAAACCCAAATAGGGAAAAACCACTGTGGGATTTCAGACCCACTAAGAAATATACTCTTCTAGAGTATGCTTGGTTAAAAGCCAATCCTATTAAAGATTACAAAACACATTGCTAGATGTGACCTGGTTAAGGGATTTCCCTCAGATCTATTAGGATCTTCACTTTGTTAGAAGTGACCTTGTCAAAGGATTTCAAACACTCATTTAGAATGTCACCTTGTTAGAGGATTTACATATAAGACTGTTAAGTCCACTCGGTTAAGAGATTTCTTGTTACTTTCACAAGCTAACAGTAATACAATCTATTTGCAACTTTACATCTAAAATGCTAAAGCAGATTCTTATGTGTTCAACATAATGACATAGAACTATTCTTGTCTATCTGCTGGGCATCAATACTCTATTATTCCAATAGGTCTTCAAGCTTTTGTGCTCGGTGATCACTATGTAGCATCCCTGTGCATACACTTTCCCGCATCCACTGTTTATCAACAGTTCCTTATTTATAAACAATCATCTAACCACTTAATCTCCTTGATCACATTTCCCATGATCAATCATAGCCATCAGATCTTCAATCTTGTCCAGGTTCATTGTATCTTACGATCTGAAAAATGTTTTACCCTGCCTCAGAACTTGCACAATCATCTTGGAACTTGTGTTAGGGTAATGCAGTTCAATCTGAGTTGTAGATCTTCTTGCCGACTTTCCATTGCCTTAGATTTGTTAACAAACTTCTTCTACGGCTTTCCAATCATTGATCCGCTCTAGCTCATCAACTTCTTTCATTAAATGTCACTTGTAAACATTTAATGCATTCTGTTATAGCTCGGTTACAACTCGATGAATACTAAACTTTACTCGATAACATTTTGTCTTCATTAATTGACTGCGATAACCTTAGGGTTTACCGACTAGGTTCTTTGCCTGATAACATAGTGTAGTATTAACCTTTACATTTTACAACATATGTATGATGTTAAAACAATCTAAAACATCAAGATCTCATCATTGTTTGACTCGGTAGAGTTTCCCATTGAAAAAATTATCCCTTTATTCATCATATTCTTTCCTGTGTCTTTGCCGACTTCTTTATAATCTTCATATCATATTTTTTAAGATATGGCAACATCATACTGAATTAGAAAATCAATTTCTTGACATCAATCTCAAAATAATAATATCAAGACAGTAAAACATCTTTAATCAGTTATGTCCATAATCATCAACAACCTTCTCAATATCTTTGTTATATTACCAACACACCTATCTTATCACCTTGAACCATTATTTTCAATCCTTCAATCAAATGGGATTGCCTCACTATCCAAGTATTGCTAACCCATCCATTGTTGAATATTTTCAAACTCATTATTAATCTTCTCCAATTGGTCAATGGTAACCCTAGTTAGTGATTCATCTTGATCATGAGAAATATTAGGTAAATGGGGATATGTGATATCATTTGTGGAATTAGAGGAACCACCAACATTCACATGGAATAGTTTAGTCAACTGAGACTCCATATTCTTAGTATTTAAACCTTGTGAATCCCCAAGTCTACAAATTCTTCTCATTAGAATATAGTATGTAGGACTAAGTGTAACAAAACTCATGCATGAAGAGGGAAATTTGAATACAGAGATTTGACACTATGATTAAACAATGCAATTATTTATAAAATGATTGATTACCTAATGTAAATTGGACAATATGGCTTTTGATTTTAAACATAAGATGCATCTAAATCTAAACATAACATGTCATAACAATTAGATCTGAAAACATAATTGAAAATTTATGCAACCCACAAGTCAATTTTAGAAGAATAAATTAGGGTTTTTTATGAATTTAACCTCTAAATTTATGTAAATAATTTCATATATGATTTATGAGTGCAAATATGAATGGTTAAGTGCATATAAATTAAAAATAAGCATGAAGCAAGATGGGTTCACCAAAATGCAATGGTGTAAAATTGGGATTTAATCAATTAAGATAATAAAACCACTAATCTTACCTAGTTAATCATTGCATTAAAAGAGGGGGGTAAATTAAATAGATCTAGCCACAATTCAATTAGGAAAAAAGTGTTAGAGTAATCGGGTCTTAACTTGATTAATTAAACAATGTTTGTTTAATTAATTAAGTTCCCCTTTATCTCTTTTACACTTAAGCTAACATTAGGTGCATAATAATTAATTCTTTTATTAATTATTATGTGCAAGCCTAGGGTTTTCCCTTTTAGGGTTTTTTGACCTATTAGAGGTTGAATTCTTTCTTTTGTATCATTATTCTAATACACAGTTTTGTGAATATAGAGCTCTCATATTCTTGAGCATTTCCTGTGTTTATGTTTTTCTCTGTTGCTTCCTTGCTTCTCCTTGTAATAGGTTTATTCAGCTTGCAAAGATCATTTGGGCTCCTATGGTGTTGTATTTATCAACTCTCACAAAGAGTAAAATAATGGAAAATTGATACAAGAGCTTTGCAAGGTCATAACTTTTGACCTGTTTACACGATGAAGATGAAATTTGAGAGGGAGATGTATCAGTTGGACCCCACCTCAATCAATTTTTCAGGGTCGGATTCCTTCATCTTGGGCTTCAAAAATGGGATTTAATATTTTTTTATTTTTTTCAGATTTTAGAATTTTTTTTACATATTTTTTATTTTGTAATTGCTTTTAGTTTAGAAAGATGGCAATTTGTGTTGTAGTTGAGTTTTTTAGAAATTTGGAAGTTTCTTTGTTTTTATGGATAAGTCTAGAAATTACAAAAAATGGCAAATTCTAAAAGTTGTTAAAAACTTCCAAAAAGGTTAATTTTGGATTGGCTACATATTTTAAGTTTTTTAGTTATAGAAACTGATTCGAATAAGGAGATAGAGAAGAAATTTGATCCATTCTCTTGTTTTTATTGTGTTTTCATCAATGGTTATTGATATTCTTTAAACTGGCCACATCATCTGGTATCAGAGCAGGAAGTTGGCGGGGAGAGGAAGAGGAAGAGGTCTAGCATAGAAGTGTAGAGAAATGCAAAACCTCTAGAGGCAAGTAGAAGATCTTACAGAAATGATGGAAAATCAAAGAATAAGACAAATATGAGATGATTATGATGATGAACTAAACCATAGAGGGGGTCTTGAACAACATGTGAAAGGTGAAGAAGAGGATGAGCACTTAAATGAACTTCCATTTGAGGAAAGGATTATCAGGGCATTGGAAGGAAGGAATACTGGCATTAAGATTTAAGTATCAAATTATGTAGGTAGTCTTAAACCAGAGGAGATGATAGATTGGTTGGACAACATGGACAAATTCTTTGAATGGAAGCATATGATAGAAGAAAAGAAAGTAAAATTTGCATGCACAAAGTTAAAGGGCCATGCAATGATCTGTTGGGATCACTTTCCAAAAAGAGAGAACTCAGAAAAGAAAGAAAAAGATAAGCACTTGGGACAAGATGGAGAAGAAACTAAAAGGGAAGTTTCTACCTGTAGACTATACACAAACCCTTTTTCAGAGATTTTAGAACCTGAAGCAAAATTTGTCCACTATAGAAGACTATACAAGTAAGTTCTAAAAATTATCCATTCATGTGGAGCACCAAGAAACTGATGAGAAGATGGTAGAAAGGTATGTTAATGGCCTAAAGTTTTCTATCCAAGATGAATTGAGCATGCATTAGGTTAGTAGTATGGAAGAGGCATATCAACTTGCATTAAAGGCAGAAGAAAAATGGAGATGACAATATTTTCAAAGGAATAGAGGAGAAAGAAGGGGTGACCCTATTGGTCATTTGGAGGAATTGATTATGTGTTACATTGATGTTTTGTCATTGATGTCAACACTAGCTATTTTGGTTGCTTTACTGGTATCCTTCTGGTCCCAATAGGTTGCTTGGTTTTTGGTTGGATTAGATCATGATGATTCGGTATGATCTAGTATGTCTTGGCTTATGGAATTGGCTTATTAATGCTACTCATATTCATATTCTATCAGTTGGTTTTGATATGGTGATCGGATGCTATCCCGTATGCTAGCAAGCTTGGTTTGTTGTTCCGGTGAGGGTTTCATCGGCACAGCTTTTATTAAGATCTTTGATGTTATGCATAAGTGGTGTTGGTGCAACTTCTAGAGGAGATTCAAGATGCTGATGGTGATAATGTTCGAGACTTGGTTTATTGGGATCATTTCTTTAGCATGTGTGGACCTAAATTGGGTCCCAGTTTATCTAGGTTATGGACCGACTTAATGTAACATGTTGATTGGACTTCTCAATGTGTTTTCGGGATGTCTTATACATTGGATATTATTTTTTTCGTCTCAGGCCAACATGTTTTGTAATTATGTAATTGTTTTATTGTCTGGTGGTTGATCTTATTGTTTGTGGTCAAGGGTTTGTATATATATGATGTAAGATCTCATTGTAGATCATGGAAAGAAAGAGGAGCGAATAATGTAACAATAATTCATGTAGAGGATTTGGTTGATCATTGGTAATTGAGTTGGGTTTATGTAAGAGGATTTAGTCCTCTGGTATTGAGCTTAACCGGAACTGTATTCAAGCATAGGAGATGTTATCTTTGCAATTCATTCCTTCTTTCAGATTGTATTTTGGATTTCCAGGTAGTTAGTGAGTCTCCTTTTGTGATGAGAAGTGTGCTCTAGGTTGTTGGCCTTCTTGCAAGTGTAGGCCCCTCATTTGTAATCACATACTTATAGCAGAAGTATTATCTAACTCTGGGTAGGCTTCCCACCATGGTTTTTCTCTTTAACGGGTTTTACTCGTACAAATCTTGTTGTCATGTGGATGGTATTTATTTTCTAATTGTTTCTTATGCTTAATTGGTATATCTTCTATTTTGGTAATTGGTTTATGCATTCCGATATTGGTCTTTTGAGTTCCAGTATTAAATTTTTAATTTCTTAAGGTTCCGGTAATCTGGTGACAACTGATTCATGCCCCCCACCTATCAGTTGTCTTTTGGTTATTTGAATTTTCTAACAATTGGTATCAAAGATCTGGTCCTCTCTGTAGAATCTTAACTGCTTGAGGAAGATCCTATGGCGACTAACAGATCAAGTTCATCTCTTTCATCTGCTGCTATCTTTCAGAAAGATATTCCTAGGCTTGATGGAACAAATTACAGAGTATGGAAGATTCAAATGGAGACTCATTTGAGATGTCTCAGTAAGGAAATTTGGGAAATCATAGAGAATGGTGTTACACCTTATAATACGACATCTGGCAATCCTCCTTCAACAAACTTGGATAAGGATCTTGAGAATGATCGTAGAGAAAGAGTAGCCCTCTTATGTGCACATTTTGATCAACAAATAATGGGATTAACTGACAAATCATCAACAAAGGCTACATGGGACAAGTTAGAGACTCTTAATGAAGGTGAACCTACTATTAAGATTGCTAAACTTGATGGTTACTAGGTGAGATATGAAAACTTGAAGATGGAAGAAGATGAAAGGATTATTGCATTCATGGAAAGGGTAAATGAGATTGTGATGGGAATTCAATGTTGTGGTGGAACTCTAAGTGAAGATGAAATAGTTTCTAAAGTTTTGAGAGCTTTACCACCAGCTTACAAGATGAAGGCTACTGCAATTAATGAATTGAGAATAATGGGTAATACTTATGTCAATAGAGATACCTTGGTTGGGAAATTATCTTCTTTTGAGCTTGAAGAATTTGGACCTTCTGGAGTTGTGAAGTCTGAACTTGCTTTTCATGCATTTACATCATCAATCGACAAGAAAGATTGGAAGGCTTTGTATGCAAAGGAATTGGATGATATGAAGAGAGAAGATGAATAATTTGAGCAACTTGAAGCCCCATTTTCTAGAAGAGTACCCAAAGGACCAGTAGGAAGTAACTATGAAGGAAAAGAACCTTTTAAATGTTTTGCATGTAATAAGATAGGTCATTTTGCATCTAGATGTCCTGAAATGAATTCAAGATTTGAAGAGAGAGATAGAAGATCTTTTAAGCCTAACCCTAGATATTAGAACAAGTATAAGTACAGGAAAAACAAAGATAAATCATGCTACATTGCGGATGAGGAAGGTGTGACTGATTTTGATGATGATATACTGATTATTGAGGTTTTTATTGATGACATCATTTTTGGAGGTGCAGATAAGTTGTGCATGGAATTTTATAAGAATATGGAGAAATAATTTGAAATGTCTATGATTGGGGAAATAAAATTTTTCGTAGGTTTGTAGATTACTCAAACTGATAAAGGTATTTTCATCTGTCAACCTAAGTATGCTAGGGAATTGTTGAAGAAATTTTGTATGGTAGACTCTAAACCAGTAAGTACTCCTATGATTACAAGTGAGAAATTGACAAGGAAAGATGAATCTACACTGATAAATCCTACAAGATACAAGTCTATGATTGGAGGTCTTCTATATTTGACTCAGACTAGGCCTGAGATAATGAATGTTGTTTGCATTGCATCAAGATATCAAAGTGATCTTAGAGAAAATCATGAGAGTGCAGTGAAACAAATTTTTAGATACTTGCAAGGTACATCTGAATATGGTTTGTGGTACCCTAAGGATGATGACTTTACTTTATGTGCATATACAGATGCAGATTGGGCATGTGATGTTGATGACTGGAAAATTACTTCCAATGGAGCTTTCTTTCTCGAGAAGAAATTGGTTTCATGGATCAGCAAGAAACAATCATGTACTTATTTATCTACTGTTGAAGTTGAGTATGTTGTTGTTGCTACTAACTGTACACAGGTTATATGGATGAAGAAAATGTTGAATGGCATTAAAGTGTATTGCATTGGACTGGTAGTTATTCATTATGATAACTCTGCTGCTATAGACATATCAAAGAATTTGGTATTTCACTCTAAGACAAAGCACATATCTATCAAGTATAAATTTTTGAAGGAGAAGGTGGAACAAAATAAGGTTAGATTGGTTTATGTGAACACTAAAGAACATACTGCATACATTTTCACTAAACCTTTTCCTAAAGAATCATTTGAGTACCTTAGAGACAGATTAGGGGTTTATGCCCCTCTGATGGAGAATTGATTGATGCTATTTGGCATTAGTCTGGTATGTAGTATCAGATATATTATTCATTCTGGATTGATGTGGGGATGCTACTGCTCAAGGGGAATAGTTACCCTTGTGATTTTGTTTTTGCTTTGATATTTATATCAGAATTCTAGCATTGATCCTATATGCTGGCAAGCTTGGTTTGTTGTTCCGGTGAGGGTTTCACCAACATGTCTTTGATGTTATGCATAAGTGGTGTTGGTGCAGCTTCTAGTGGAGATTTAGGATGTTGATGGTGATCATGTTCAAGACTTGGTCGATTGGGATTATTGCTTTAGCGTGTGTGGACCTAAAATGGGTCCCGATTTATCTAGGTTATGGACTGACTTAATGTAACGTGTTGATTGGACTTCTCAATGTGTTTCTGGGATGTCTTATGGGTTGGATATTATTTTTTTGGTCTCAGGCTGACATGTTTTGTAATGATGTAATTTTTTTATTGTCTGGTGGTTGACCTTAGTGTTTGTGGTCGAGGGTTTGTATATATATGATGTAAGATCTCATTGTAGATCATGGAATGGAAGAGGAGTGAATAATGTAATAATCATTCATGCAGAGGATTTGGTTGATCATTGGTGATCAAGTTGGGTTTATGTAAGAGGATTTAGTCCTCTGATATTGAGCTTAATTGGAACTGTATTTAGGCATAGGAGATGCTATCTTTGCAGTTCATTCCTTCTTCTAGATTGTAGTCAAGATTTCTATGGAGTCAGTGAGATTCCTTTTGTGATGAGCAGTGTGCTCTAGGCTGTTGGCCTTCTTGCAAGTGTAGGCCCCTCATTTGTAATCACATACTTATGCAGAGGTATTATCTGATTGTGGGTAGGATTCCCACCATGGTTTTTTCCTTTATCGGGTTTTTCGCGTACAAATCTTGGTGTCACGTGGATGGTATTTATTCTCTAATTTTCTCTTATGCTTAATTGGTATATCTGTTATTTCAGTAATTGGTTTATGCATTTTGGTATTGATATATTGGGTTAACTGTTTAATAGAACCCTCTCCATCATGTGGTGGCTCTAATTGCAGTTGAGGAGAATTGTCATGAGGAACAAAGAAATAAGAAAATAGCTGACAAAATTAGTCAAATCAACAAAGAGGAAGAGGATTCTAGATGGGTAGAGGATACAATGGTAGTAGAGTATGGGAAACATAACGAAGGCCTTTTGTTTGTTTTAGATGTGGAGAAGAGGGCCATAGAGCATTTGAATGCTCAAACTATAACATGCAAGAGAAAATATAAGGAGAGCAACCCAGATTGAACTTGGTCCAAGTTGAGGAAGAAGATAGAGTTGAATCTCAAGTTCCACAAGATGTTGGAGAAAATAATATGATGAGAAGAAAAATGGTGTTTCTTGAAAGGGATCAAAATCAGACAAATGATCGTGAAGGTTCATCTATTCGAACAAATATATTTTGAACTAGATGCACCTTAGGAGGAAAGGTATGTCGAGTCATTGTAGATGGTGATAGTTGTGAAAATATGGTTTCTAAGGAAATGGTAGAAAAGTTGAGCTTACACTGTGAGAAACATCCCCATCCTTACCATATTGCATGGTTTAAAAAGGGAAATAAGGTTACTATTGATAAGAATATTAGATAGTTCAAATAACCGGAAGACAACTGAGAGGGGGGGGGGGGTGAATCAGTTGTCATAGACTATTGGAACCTTTAGCAATTTAAACTTTAATATCGAAACCCAAAACATTAATACCGGAGTAGAAGATAAACCAATTAAGCATAAACAAAAAATTATAGAATAAATACCATCCACATGACACCAAGATTTTTATGTGGAAAACCCGGTAAAGGGAAAAACCATGATGGGAAGCCTACCCACAGTCAAATAATACTTCTGCAGTAAGTATGTGAATTACAATTGAGGGTCCTGCACTTGCACGAAGGCCAATAGCCTAGAGTGCACGAGTCATCACAAAAGGAGCCTCACTGACTACATAGAAATCCATACTACAATCTGGAGAAGTGTTAAATTGCAAAAGATAGCATCTCTTATGCCTGAGTATAGTTCTGGTTACGCTCAATACCAGAGGAATAAATACTCTTACATAAACCCAATTCAATCTCCAATGATCGACCAAATCTTCTGCCTGAATGATATTACATTATTCGCACATTACATTCCTTGATCATGACCTCTAACAATAACCATGATGATCTACAATGAGATCTTACATCTATTTATACAAAACCCTCAACCATAAACAATCAGGTCGTCCATCAGACAATAAACCAATTACATAATTATAAACCATGTCAGCCTTAGGCCAAACAAATAATATCAACACATAAGATATCCCAGAAATACATCAATAGGTCCTATTCACACATTACATTAAAGCTGGTCCATAACCTAGATCAATTGGGACCTAGTATAGGTCCATACACTACAACAATGATCTCCATCCACTAAGTCTCAAACACGATCACCAACAAAATCCAAAAATTCCACCAGAAGATGCACCAACACCACTTGAGCAATTCATCAAAGATCTCCACAAAAAGCTCTGACGGTGAAACCCTCGTTGAAACCAGAAACCAATCTTCTGAGCAAGCATGATAGCATTCGATCACCAGACCAAAACCAACTAACCAAATAGGAGTATGTGTATCATGAACAATCCAATTCCATCACCAGACTATACCAAAGCCTACCGAATCATGTTGGATCCAAGTTAACCAGAAACCACTCAACCTACTAGGACTAGAAGGGTGTCGGTAAAGCATCCAAACAACTAGTGTTGGCACCAATGACAAAACATCAATGCAACACATAATCAATTCCACCAAATGGCCAACAATATTCCCCTTTGGCATTGATGGCAACACTAGATGTGAAAAACATCTAAGTACCAAGAAATGTCAAAAAAATCTCCCCCAATGGAAGACAACCAACAAACTCCCACATATAGCTCGGAATATCAGTATCTCCCCCTTTGAATAATATCTCTATAAAGCTTTGAATTACTTCTTCTTTTTCACATCAATATCTCTCCCCCTTTGACATCAATGCCAAAAACCTGACAAAAATATCAAAGCAAAACCATAAAATATTGAATCACAAAGCTGACTACTCCCCCTAAGCAGTAGCATCCCACATCAGTGCTAGAATGAATAGTTTCTCTGATAATACATGCTGGCCTGATGCCAAACTACATCAATCAAGTCTCTAACAAAGGGGAAAAAACTCCCAATTTGTCTCTCAGGTACTCAAATGATTCCTTAGATAAAGGTTTAGTGAAAATATCTACAATCTACTCTTTAGTGTTCACATAAACCAGTCTAACTTCATTTTCTTCCACCTTTTCCTTCAAAAAGTTATGCTTGATAAATATGTGCTTTGTTTTAGAATGAAATACCAGATTCTTTGATATATCAATAGCAACAAAGTTTTCACAGTGAATAACTACTGGTGCATCACAATCCACCTTTATATCCTTCAACGTTTTCTTCATCCATAAAACTTGTGTATAGTTAGTAGCAACAACAACATACTCAACTTCAACAGTAGATAAAGAAGTACACAACTATTTCTTGTTGATCCATGAGACCAACTTCTTTCCAAGAAAGAAAGCTCCACCGAAAGTACTTTTCCGTTCATCAACATCTCCAACCCAATCAACATTTGTATATGCACATAAAGTAAAGTTATCATCCTTAGGGTACCACAAACCATATTCTGATGTACCTTGCAAGTATATAAAAATTCTTTTCACCACCATCTCATGATTTTCTATAGGATCACTTTGAAATCTTGAAATAATACAAACAACATTCATAATGTCAGGCCTAATCTGAGTCAAATAAAACATGCCTTCAATCATAGATTTGTATCTTGTAGGATTTACTAGTGCAAAAACATCTTTTCTTGTCAATTTCTCACTTGTAATTATAGGAGTACTTAATGGTTTAGAATCTCGCATACCAAATTTCTTCAACAATTCCTTAGCATATTTAGTTTGATAGATGAAATACCTTTGTCAGTCTGAGTAATCTGCAAACCTAAGAAAAATTTCATCTCACCAATCATAGACATCTTAAATTACTTCTTCATATTCTTAAAAAACTCTATGCATAACTTATCTTCACCTCCAAAAATAATGTCATCAACAAATACTTCAATAATCAGTATATCATCATCAGTGATTTTATAATATAAATTACTATTAGCACTACCCTTAGTAAAACCAAGCTTCAAAAGATATTTATTCAACCTTGCATACCAAGCTCTAGGTGCTTGTTTCAATCCATATAAAACTTTCCTTAACCTGAAAACCATATCTGTATCATCTGGTAGTGAAAAACCATCAAGTTGCTCAATATAAACTTCCTCATCAAGATCCCCATTCAAAAATGCACATTTAACATCCATCTGATAAACCTTGTAGTTTTTATAAGCAACATAGGCAAGAAATAATCTTACAGCTTCAATCCTAGCTATGGGTGCAAAAGTCTCTCCATAATCAATTCCTTCTTTCTGAGAATATCATTTACAAACCAATCTAGCCTTATTCTTTATAACTTGACCATCCTGATTCAATTTATTCCTAAAAACCCATTTAGTTCCAATAACATTTTTATTTTTAGGTTGGGGAACCAAGGTCTATGTGTTATTTTTTTCAATATGATTTAATTCTTCTTCCATAGCTTTCAATCAATATTCATCTTTACATACCTCAATTACTGATACCATTTCAACTTGCGAAATTAAACATACCTCATTAGTTGCCAGTCTTCTTCTTGTCATCACTCCATTGCTCTTATCCCTAATGATCTGATCTTCAGAATGATTCAATCTCACGTACCTAGGAGTCTCTGACTTTCTGTTCCTCTTCCCTATTCTTCAGTTAGAATTCTCTGATACTACCGAAGTAATTGGTTCAACTCTTTGTTCTGGTAAAGGTGCTACCAGTTTAGATATAATCATTTCCACTACCCGTTCCTTCTCATAAACTCTAAATTGACTTCTGTTCATCTCATCTACTTTGACATTAGCACTCTCCACAATTCTCTACAATCTCTTGTTATAACATCTATATGAGTTTCAAGACAATAACCAAGAAATATACCTTCATCACTTTTAGGATCAAATTTGCCAATAATATCATCTCTCCTGATATAACATTTACTACCAAAAATTCTGAAACACTCAACTGTAGGTGTATTGCCAAACCATAATTCATAAGATGTCTTACTGGTTTCTCCTTTGATATGTACTTTGTTGAATGTATAAACCGATGTACTCACTGCTTCTCTCTAGTAGATATGAGGTAGGCTAGGTTCCATCATCATTGTTCTAGCAGCATCCAAGATAGTTATGTTCTTCCTTTCCACAACTCCATTCTGTTGAGGTGTCTGAGAAGCATAAAATTGTCTTCTTATACCATGCTTGTCAAAAAAGTTATGATATGATCTCAAACACTTAATCTTCAATCCTGTCTTAGTTTCCACTTTAGCCTTAAAGATTTTAAACTTTTCAAATGCTTCAGATTTTTCTTTCAAAAAAGTAACCCACATCATTCTAGAATAATCATCAATGATTAGCATGAAATATCTATCACCTTGAAAACTTTTAATTCTAGCAGGGCCACACAAATCAGTATGAATAAGATCAATAACATCATTTGATTTATCTTGTATACTCCTAAAAGAAGTTCTTACCTGTTTACCCATTTGACATTCTTTACATGCCGGATTATAGGGCTTCATAATCTTAGGTATATCCCTAACTTCGTTAGTTGAACTGATCTTGACAATGCAATCAAAATTCACATGACACAACCTTTTATGCCATAGCCAACTCTCATCAATCTGTGTAATAAAACATCTCTTTTCATCGAGTTCAAATGAAATATATTACCTTTTGTCTATGTACCGATTGCAATCTCCAAGCCAGATTTGTTAATGATTTTGCATTTTCCATCCTTGAACTGTAATTGAAATCTCTTATCTACCAATTAACCTACACTCAAAATATTATACCTCAAACCTTCAACATAATAAACATTGTCAGTATTGTTCTTACCATCCAATGATATAGTTTCTTTTCCTTTGATCATACATGTTTTGTCATCTCCAAATCTAACTAGACCACCATCAAATTCTTGCAAAGACAAAAACTTCCCTTTATCTCCAGTCATATGATGTGAACAACCACTATCAATTACCCATTCATCCTTGTCTTCAATTTTAGTAGCAAGAGCCTTCTCTTCAGGTACATTGTCTTCTAGTTCCAGATCATCTTCCTTGATAGCCAAGAACACCCATTCCTTCCCATTGTCAGATCTACTAGCAAAGTCTTTTTCCAGTTCATCATCAAAATTAGTAATGCCTTCCTCATCTGCTATGTAGCATGATTTGTCTTTGTTTTTCTTATATTTATACTTGTTTTGATATCTAGGGTTAGGCTTAAATGACATTCTAAATATTTCTTCAAATCTTGAATTCCTTTCAAGACATCTAGATGCAAAATGAGCAATCTTATTACATTCAAAACATTTAAAAGGTGATTTTCCTTCATACTTACTTCCTACCGGTCCTTTAGGTACTCTTCTAGAAAATAGTGCTTCAAGTTTCTCAAACTCACCATCTTCTATTTTTATGTCTTCCAATTCCTTTGCATTCAAATATTTCCAGTCTTACTTACGGGTTGTAGATGTAGATGCATGAAAAGCAGGTTCAGTCTTCACAGCTCCAGAAGGTCCAAATACTTCAAGCTCAAAAGCAGATAGTTTCCCAGCCAAAGTATCTATGTTGACAGATGTATTAGCCATTGTTCTTAACTCATTAATAGCAGTAGCCTTCATTTTGTAAGCTAGTGGTAGGGCTCTGATGACTTTAGAAACAATTTAATCTTCGCTTAGAGTTCCACAACAACATTGAATTCCCATAACAATCTCATTTACCCTTTCCATGAATGCAGTAATCCTATCATCTTCTTCCATCTTCAGGTTTTCATATCTCACCCGGTAACCATCAAGTTTAGTAATCTTCACTATAGGGTCACCTTCATTAAGAGTCTCCAACTTATCCCATATAGCCTTTCTAGATGATTTGTCGGTTAATCCCATTATTTGCTGATCAGAAAGTGCACACAAGAGGGCTTCTCTTGCTCTACAATCATTCTCAAGATCCTTGTCCAGGTTTGTCGGAGGAGGATTTCCAGATCCTAGATTATAGGGTGTGACACCATTCTGTGTGATCTCCCAAATCTCCTTGCCAAGACATCTCAGATGAGTCTCCATCTGAATCTTCCATACTGTGTAATTTGTTCCATCAAGCCTCAAAATATCCCTTCGAAAGATAGCTCCAAAAGAACTGGATGAACTTGAACTGTTAGTTGCCATAGGATCTTCCTCAAGAATTTAAGCTTTCTGCAGAGAGGACTAAAGCTCTGATACCAATTGTTAGACAGTTCAAATAATCGAAAGACAACTGAGAGGGGGGGGGTGAATCAGTTGTCACAGATTACTAGAACCTTTAGCAATTTAAACTTTAATACCAGAACCCAAAACATTAATATCGGAATAACAAATAAACCAATTAAGCATAAACAATAATTACAGAATAAATACCATCCACATGACACCAAGATTTATACATGGAAAACCCGGTAAAGGGAAAAACCATGGTGGGAAGCCTACCCACAATCAAATAATAATTCTATAGTAAGTATGTGAATTAGAATTGAGGGACCTGCACTTGCAGGAAGGCCAACAACCTAGAGTGCATGGCTCATCACAAAAGGAGCCTCACTGACTACATAGAAATCCAGACTACAATCTAGAGAAGTGTTGAACTGCAAAAGATAACATCTCCTATGTCTGACTACAGTTCCGGTTAAGCTCAATAGCGAAGGAATAAATCCTCTTACATAAACCCAAATCAATCTCCAATGGTCAACCAACTCTTTGTCCTAAATGATATTACATTATTCACACATTACATTCCTTGACCATGACCTCTAACAATAACCATGATGATCAACAATGAGATCTTACATCTATTTATACAAAAGCATCGACTATAAATAATCAAGTCAGCCATCAGACAATAAGCTGATTACATAATTACAAACCATGTCGGCCTTAGGAAAAACAAATAATATCAACACATAAGACATCCCAGAAATACATCAATAGGTCCTATCCACATGTTACATTAAAGTCGGTCCATAACTTAGATCAACCACAACCCACTATAGGTCCATACACTACAACAATGATCTCCATATGCCAAGTCTTGAACATGATCACCAAAAACATCCAGAAACTCCACCAGAAGCTGCACCAACACCACTTATGCAATTCATCAAAGATCTCCACAAAAATCTCTGCCGGTAAAACCCTCACCGGAACCAGAAACCAATCTTCTAAGCAAGCATGATCGCATCCGATCACCAGACCAAAACCAACTGACCAAATATGAGTATGAGTATCATGAACAAGCCAATTCCATCACCAAACTATACCAAAGCCTACTAGATCCAAGTTAACTAGAAACCACTCAAGCTACCGGACCATAAGGGTGCTAGTAAAGCATCCAAATAGCTAGTGTTGGCATCAATGACAAAACATCAATGCAACACATAATCAATTCCACCAAATGGCCAACAAAGAAGTGTCTAGTTAATTTTTCAATAGGGAAGACTTACAAAGATGAAATATGGTGTGATATCATTCCAATGGATACATGCCACATGTTATTGGGAAGATCGTGCCAGTATGATAGGAAAGTTATGCATGGTGGACACAAAAACACATATACTTTTTGGAAGGATGGCTCTAAAGTAATATTACTACCACTCAAGGATGAAGGGAAGACTAAGAGTATGTTGACTGCTAAAGAGCTTATCAAAGAATTGAAGGTAACAAGATTATGTTATGCATTGATGGCCCAAATAACAGAAGATGAAGAGGTATCAATACCTACAAAGGCAATAGAAGTATTGGAAGAGTTTGTTGATGTTATACCAAATGAGTTACCTCATGCTCTACCACCCAAAAGGGATATTCAACATCATATTGATCTAATTCTAGGAGCATCTCTACCTAATCAAGAATTCTACAAGATGAATCCTACACAACATGTAGAGCTCAATAAGAAAGTGATAGAACTTATAAAGAAAGGTGTCGTGAGGGAAAATATGAGTCCATGTGTTGTACCAACATTGTTAACTCGTAAAGGATGGAACATGGAGAATGTGAATTGATAGTAGAGCTATCAATAAAATCACCATCAAGTACCATTTCCCTATACCATGCTTGGATGAAATGATGTATGTGCTTGCAGGACCTAAATACTTTAGCAAAATTGATCTCTGAAGTGGATACTACCAAATTTAGATTCGAGGAGATGAATGAAAAAAAAAATTCAAGACTAGAGATGGATTATATGAGTGGATGGTGATGCCATTTGGACTATCAAATGCCCCTAATACCTTCATGAGACTAATGAACACAGTACTACGACCTTACATTGGTAAGTTTGTTGTAGTTTACTTTGATGACATTTTAGTTTTTCAGCAAAATCAAGGATGAGCACCTGCAACACTTAAGAGTCATATTAATAGTGTTAAGAGAAGATAAACTTTATGAAAACTTGAAGAAATGCAAGTTTATGCAAGAAAGTCTAGCTTTTTTGGGTTTTGTTATCTTTGTAGAAGGTGTCAAGATGGACACAAATAAATTCAAGGAAATATTAGAATGGTCGAGTCCAAGGAGCATGACCAATGTAAGAAGTTTTCATGGGTTGGCTACCTATTATAGAAAGTTTAATCAAAATTTTAGTAGAATTATAGCCCCCATAACATATTGCACCAAGGGAAAAGAATTTATATGGACCAATGAAGTTGAAGAGAGTTTTAAAATTTTGAAGAAGAAGGCAACTGAAGTTCCCATTCTATCATTGTCGGACTTTGATAAAGTGTTTGAAGTAGATTGTGATGCTTCACATGTAGGAATTGAAGTTGTACTTAGTCAAGCTATTAAGCCCATTGCTTTTTTTAGTGAAAATTTGAATGATGCAAGAAATAATTATTCTACCTATGATTTAGAATTTTATGCAATAGTGCAAGCATTGAGGCATTGTAGGCACTATCTTGTGCCGAAGGAGTTTGTATTATTTATAGATCATATTATACTAAAGTATCTAAATACTCAGAAGAAGTTGAATAGAAGATATCCAGAGTGGGTCTCTTTCTTGCAAGGTTACACTTTAGGCAAAACCAGGTTTTATATGCATTAAGAAGACGTATTGTCCTTTTGTCAATTATGGAAAATGAGTTAATTGGGTTTTGATGCTATAAAATAACAATATGAGTCTGATGATGATTTTTGGGAGATTGTGGAATAGTTGAAGGATCCAATTGTTGGTTCTTTATCACACAATAGGGGTGAATAATTTATGCAGGATGACTACCTCTTCAAAGGAAACCAACTGTGTATTCTAGTTGGATCTATGAGAGAAAATATTATTCAAGAAATTCATAGCAGTGGGTTAGCTAGGAATTTTGGTAAGGATAAGGCAATGGCTCTAATTGGAGACAAATACTGTTAGCCAAAGTTGAAGAGATATGTCACCAGGTATGTGATGTGGTGTAGAGTTTGTCAAAGGGCTAAGGGACACTCAAAAAACACAGGATTATATATGCCACTAACAGTACCTACAGGGCCCTAGATTGATTTAAGCATGGATTTTGTGTTGGGACTACCACACACACAACTGGGTAATGATTCTATCTTTGTTGTTGTTGACAAATTCTCTAAAATGTCTCATTTTATTGCTTGCAAGAAAACTAGTGACGCAACTAGAGTGGCAAACTTATTTTTTAGAGAAGTTGTTAGATTACGGGGTGTTCCTAGAACTATCACGTTTGATAGGGATACAAATTTTTTAAGTCAGTTTTGGATGATCCTGTGGAAAAAAATGGGAGCTAAATTACAATTCAGTAGTGCTTACCACCCACAAACAAATGGAAAGACCAAAGTTGTAAATCATAGTTTGGGAAACCTATTAAGGTGCATAGTTGGTGAAACCCCCAAACAATGGGACCTAGCACTACCTCAAGTTGAATATGCCTACAATAATTTAGTAAATTGATCTATAGGAAAATCCCCTTTTCAAGTTGTCTATGGTAGGAATCCCCAAGGTGTGTTGGATTTGGTGTAGTTGCCTATTCATGAAAAAATTAGTGATGATGGAGAAGCCTATGTTGAGCATTTTCAACAATTACAAAGTGATGTGCGACAAAAGCTACAAGAGAGCAATGACAAATACAAAGTTGCAATTGATGTTGGTAGAAGACAAAAGGTTTTTGATGAAGGAGATTTAGTCATGATTTATCTCAAAAGAGAATCTTTTCCTATGGGAACTTACAACAAATTGAAGTACAAAAAAATTGGTCCTTGCAAAATTACTGAGAAAATCAATGATAATGCCTATGAGGTAGATCTTCCAAAGAATTTAGATATTTCCCCTATATTCAAGGTTTCATAATTATATGCCTTTCATGGTAAGACTCTTGATGAGGATGGTGGCAGTGCAGTTGTTTGGCAACAACAAAGTCCAAAGAGACACATAGAACAAATTGCACAAATACTTGACAAGAAGGTTATTGATACTAGGCATGGGAACTACAGTAGGTATTTGGTCTAATGGGAAGGATTATTAGCAGTTGAAAGCACTTGGATTATAGAGTGGGAGTTGAAGAACATGGACCCAGGTAAGTGGCAATAGTTTGAGGATAGAAACTCGTAGGAGCTTCTTTCTTTTCAACCAGAGGAGAATGATGCAGGAGCTTCACAGGGTCATAACTTTTGACCCTTTTACCTGATGAAGATGAAATTTGACAGGGAGATGCATCATGAGAAGCTCTTTGGATTACTAATAGAACCTATTTTGGTTGGAACCCACCTTGATCAAATTTTCAGGGCCGGATTCCTTCATCTTAGGCTTCAAAAATGGGATTTACTGGTTTTTTTTTAGATTTTAGAAAGTTTTTTTAGATATTTTCAATTTTGTAATTTATTTTAGTTTATAAAGATGGAAATTTGTGCCATAGTTGATTTTTTTATAAATTTGGAAGTTTTTGAGTTTTTTCAAATAAGTGTGGAAATTACCAAAAATGGCAAATTCTAAAAGCTGTTAAAAACTGCCAAAAAGGGTAATTTTGGATTGGCTACATATTGTAAGTTTTTTAGTTGTAGAAATAGATTGGAATAAGGAGATAGAGAAGAAATTTGATTCACTCTCTTATTTTGATTGTGTTTTCATCAATGGTTACTGTTATGCCTTAAACTGGCTACATCAAAAATTGAAGTGGAACAATAATAATAGACTGCTACATATATCACACAGAGCCACCGACAAGGATCTAAGTAGAAGAATAAGATCAAAACCTATTGCTAAAATTTTGGGCTGAATTGTTGGGACCGATATGGTAGGTTTCCCTGGTCTATTAACTCTCAGATAGGCAAGTGGGATCTTTTCTGGATTAAGGAGACACACTAGATCCACTATCAGAAGCTCAAGCAGAATTCTCAAGACCAGGATGGTAGGTCCCCCTGGTCCTCTACTTTTCAATTTGATTAAATTTGTATCTATTTTTCATTATCAACTCTATTATAATATTCAATCATAGGTCTTGGGTCAGTTTCCTGCACACGTAAATAGAGGAAAAGGGGTTGTGGATAGGGGTTTGCCATGGGTGAAATGCTGGTTTAGGAATTGACCTTCAAATTGAAATGTTAATTGTAATAAAAATAGAATTTAATTGCAATAAGATGCTTTCCTTTTTAGGAAAAGGATAGATTTGAAATTGAAGGCTTGTAATTGAAATGTATACCTTGATGAAGCTTGCTTGATTCCTCACACAAGGGTTGTAGGATGTCATGTAGAATGTCTTCATAGAAGGTTGATCATGGATGTCATCTTGAATGCTTGAAATTTAATTCAATTATTCTCTAATGCTTGATTGCTTTCTCACTTAAATAATTTTTTTTATTGTAGTTGAGATCATTAGAAGCTAGGTTAGGTCTTCAAATGAGAGGGGTGGGCCTCCTTTTATACCTAGCTATCTGAAAACTATTTGAATTTTTAGAGTAGGCCAACATGGGACTTGAATTCCCACTCAATTGATTTGATCATTTTGAGGACCAAATTTGGGTCCTAATTGAGAGGACTAGGGCGTTGTGGTTTCATGGTCCTAAGCTAGGACTAGGGCACCCTAGTGCCCTAGTCCTAAGATCAGTACTCAAATTTGGGGACAAAATAGGAGAGAAGGTGAAAATATAGGTTTGTTAAGGGTGTGAGTAAAATCAAAGCAAGCATCAGGTATCAAAAGACAAAATGCCAAGGTGAGGTCTAGATGATGACAAAATTGTATGCAGATACAATTTGTGATACTACAAATACTTAATTGAGCTAGAGGCAGTGCAACTTCTCTCAAATATGCCTCACCACCAATGGCAACTCATAACAAAATCCAATCAACACACGACAAAATATATTGTCAAACATAAAGTTAGCATCAATGACAATACATATTGGGAACACAAACAAACCCAATTTTATTCTAGACCCTAAATAATATCACTAGGTCAAGAAAGACTAACCACAAAAAAACCCCATATAGCTCATAAACTTATGCAAACATGTTCCACATGAAATAAATCCATTTCAAGCTTATTGAAGATAGTTTCCCCAAATATATTATCATGGATGCAAAAAAAGACTCCTACTCCTATACTATTGATTAATATTTCTATTTGTTTTTAATAATGTGTGATTAGTAACATGGTTGTATACTAGTGCCTACTCCTTGGGAAACAAAGTCAAATTAGATTGGGGAGAGAACAAATTAAAATCAAAGAACAAAAAACTATGTATTTGATTACAAGAAAGATTGTTTGATAGAAAATGTAGTGTTCCTCCCTGATTCATCTTGCCTTTCTATGCTTCAGAGGATTATATTGATCTAGCTTAGTCTACTTTATGATGATTTGTTGGTTTCATGCTATGTACTAACTCTATTTCATGATTGAATTGGATATGAAGATGGATCTATATTTGATGATTTATATGTGTTCATTATTCATGATGGATCATACTCCTTATGGAAATTTGATGACATTATGATTATGCTAAACCTACTCTATGATTGTGATGTTTGAATTGATGCTATGATGTTTGTGATTGTCTTCTAGTGTCTTCGTGATTAGAGATGATGACATACCACTCATTGCAAGCATGATATGACGTTGTGTTTCTCTCACTTGTATGATCATTATGTATATATGTTGTATTGTGTTGAGCGGTGGATGCAGGTTTGTACGTACCAAACATCAACTCCACCTACTCTCACAGGTTTGAGTGTGTCTTATCCAAATGGAATATTGTCGAAGATGGCATGTGTTTCCCTCTCATACTTTAGGCTTAAGTTGTCTACCTTGTCAGTTGTGGTGTGGTGCAAGTTGGTTGTTAGATTCTTGTGTCAATGTTCAACCCTACGTCAAGTTGCTTGAGGTGTTGTGAGTATGTGATTTATATGTAAATTAATATTTGATTAGTATAGTATTAATACTATAGTTGATTTATTTGATGGTTTGATTATTTGATTATTATTTAGTTGGTTATTTAATATGTATTTATATTGGCTTGGTTAATGATTAATTGAGATTGATTTTATTTAATTAATTGACTTATTATTGGCTATTAGTTTATTTAGTTTATTTAGTTTATTTAGTGTTTAACTGATTATTTGATATTTAATTTATTATTGAGATTTTATAATTATTTAATTGAGATTAATTTATTGGTTTATACGATTTATTTCTTAATCGATTATTTTATTATTCATTTATTGTTTATTGTTTATGCTTTATTGTTCATTTGATTTTATATTTAATTATGAGTTTCTATAATTTATTAAGCTTTTATTTATTTTTTTAATTATTGGGATTTGATTTGTCATTATCCCATTATGTTTATATTATTATATTATTATTATTTGCATAGTTGGTTATATTATAAATTTTACCTACCCCTTGTTTCTATTGGGCGATTTTGAGTGGGGAAAGTAAATAACATTGTTAAATAATACTTACCTCATTTTCATGCATGGTAGGTTTAATATATTATTTATTGGAATTTTTTGATTGGCCAGTCAATTTCTATGGTTTGGAGTCTAATTTTCTATTTAATTGGATCTTCTCTGTGTTGCAGTGGTTCAACATCTCTGCAATTTTTTTTGGTTGAAGCTTTTGAATCTTGTTTGGATCTTGGTTTGAATTGTTGGATGTGGAGATTGAAGGTTGTTGATTGGAGTTGTTGGATTTTGTCTGCTCTTCACCAATTATTTCTTCATTTGGTTGTGATTTCTAGGTTCCATCTTTCTTCCCTCTGAAATTTAATTTGAAAGGACTATCTACTATGCGTATGTGGAAAGATTGATTGGGGGATGGATATTTCTGATTAAAAGATTTCTAGTTGATTTGGGAAAGAATTTATGACTGAATGATTATGTAGTTAAAGTATTGTTAATGTACATTTTGCATATATGTCTGTGTATTTCCTTTCCTATGAGATTTTTGATTGAGCTTAAACATGCTCCTGAGTTTTATAACCCTTTTATGTATTTTTTTCCATCTCCCTAGTAGCATTGCCCAGGAATCACTTTCAAGAAGTCTTGGGGTTATTTTTCCTTCATTGTCCACCTTGTAGATCACATGAGTGTTTTTGGGTCATTTGTATTTCCTTTGGAAGGGTATTGTGTATTCCTTTTTGGTTTATCTACATCTCTCTAAGTTCTGTTTAGATTTGTTGAAATTCTAGACACATTTGAGTGTGATTGTGACTGGGGACTTATGCCAATTGTTCTTGTACCTTCTTCATGTGTTATTAATTTATTTTCTTAGTGTTATTTCATCCTTCTTCATCTTTTGGAGCTGTTCCTTGATCATGTGTGTGATCATATGTAAACCTAGGCAAGTCTCGTACCTGTTTTGCGCCTTTTTCCTGCATTTTTGGCTTAAAAACCCAAAACGCTAATCTTACGACCCAGAACACAATTCCTAAGACCTAAGACACTATAAGAATGGTCAAAAACACCAATATGACTTCCATGACTACTAATCTGGGTTTCAAGAGCATTGAACTGCTCTAGGGTGCAAGGAATTGTCATTTTGGTCACTATGTTTGAGGAGTCTTATTTTGTGCATTTACCAAAGGAATTTTGTGATTTCATTGAGTTCCTCAGAGGTGTTTATATTTTCATATTGACTTTCACATTGATTTTGTACTTCGGTAAGAGGTTTTGTACCTTACTATTGAGGGGATTGTTCATATGATAATTTTCTCCAACAAGAGGAAGATTGCCTCACTATTGAGGAATGTTTATGATAGCTCCAGTGGGATGTTATTTCCTCATTGTAAAGGATTGGAATTTTTTTTGGATTAGCTATTGAAATCATATTTATGTTTTCATGCATTATTGCTATACTTTGGTGAAGGCTCTTGCCTTGTATTGGCCATATGTATCCTATGATGTTTAGTTTGTTCTCAGTGATGTTGAGAGTATTTTTATGTCATTTTTGTTAATGCATGATAGCCTCGGTAAGATAAATGATTGAATGAGAGATAAATGAAGTCTCTCATTCAATCATCTATCTTATCGATAGACTATGATAAAGACTTCAAGTCATCATTCCTTCATTTGATGATTATTCTTCGATTTATATATATTCAACCTTACTTGCAAATTCCCTTCAATATCGTATTCTTAATCAAATGCTTAAGTACTGATAATTATTGATTGTAAATCTCATAGCATAGAATATTGATTGGTGTCAGTTTACATTATAAATCGTATGCACACCGATTAGTATCGGTCATAAATATTAATTGTGTGAACACTGATTGTTATCAGGTTTAGTTTATAACTAAATACATACTGATTAGTATCGGTTGACTTGCTTATGATATACATGTCGATTAGTTTCAGGAGATTTGTTATGTTTTATATACCAATTGGTAAATGCGATGATAATTGAAAAGGCGTGATCAAGTAATATCTTGATCGGTCAAGGTATTGCTTGATCCTCCTTGCATACATATATATCAATCGACATTTATGAGAAGGACATTGAAATTGATAAATGCTCTTTTCCATCTGCAACATACCAGACAATAATTAGATTTATTATATTAAAGATATAACACATACTTAAAAGAAAAGATAACCTTGAATTTAACTTGCATCTTGAATTTAAAATTGAATAACATTTACATGGTATCATAGTCAAGTTAAATCGAACCCGAGGCTATTCAATTTTGTGGAAAATTCAAACCAAACATATATTCAACATCACATTTCTTCTAATGGCTAGTGCTATCAGATTCAAAGATAGACTTGGAGGAGGTGATGACTTCTCAACATGGAAGTTCAGAATTCAGATGATTCTGAAAGAAAATAAAGTCAAATCATTTGTAAAAACTGAAACTACAGAACCTAAGACTGAACCTAACAAAACAACTTGGAGAGAGGGAAATGAAAAAGCCATCAAAATCATAGTTGATGGGGTAAGAAATAATATTATGCCCATCATAAGGAAACATGAAATGACCTACAACATGTTCAAAGCACTTGAAGATGCATTTGAGATATCCAATGCTAGCAGAACCTTGGCTTTAAAAAGAGAAATTAATCATATAGCTATGATCAAAGGAGAGTCAGTCAATGCCTACTTCATGTGGATATTAGCCTTAAGGAATGAACTAGCAACCCTTGGATATGAGATCCAAAGAAAATAATTAACACTCATTGCTCTAGATGGGTTGCCTAGTGTATGGGAAACATTTGTCCAAGGCATCAGTGCAAGGGATGAATTTCCAAAGTTTGATAGGCTAAAGGCAGATTGTCTCCAAGAAGAATCAAGGTTAAATAAGAAAGGTATCAAACAAAAGAATATAGATGAATATCTTCAAGTCCTAAATAAAACCTCAAACAAGAAAAGCAAGCAGAAACAATTTAGGAAGAGAAAAGGTCATCATGGCAAGAACACCTACCTTTCACAGATTCAATGTTATAGATGTGACAAATTTGGGCATTGTGTTGCCAAATGTCCAAAAAGAGCCAAACAACAAGCCACATTTTCCAAAGTAGGAAAATCTAAAAGGGAAGATGACTCCAAGAAGTATGTACTCTATTCAGCACTTACAAACCAAGCATCAAACAAATTTAACTCCTGGGTGATCGACAGTGGCTCATCCAGACATACTACAGGGTTTAGAGAAGTGCTAGACTCCATGATAGAGGAGAATGATGAGGAAGTAACTATCGGAGATGACTCCACACATCCAGTCAAAGGAGTTGGAACCTGCACCATCAAACTAAAGTCAGGTGTATCTTTACAACTTAAAGGAGTACTATATGTCCCAGGCATCAAGAGAAACCTAGTCTCCATATCAACACTAGAGGATAATGGATATAGAGTGACCTTCATGGACAATAGAGTATTGGCTTATCCAAAGAATTCATCCATCAAGAAAGCTCAAACCATTGGTCAAAGACAAGGCTACTTGTATGAGTTGTGCACAGAGCCCAACCTAGCCCTAATACATGAAACTACAGATGCTAATGAAGTTTGGCATATAAGACTAGGTCACCTAAATTTAAGAGCTTTATCATCAATGGGAAACCTTTTCACAGGCCTACCTAAGTTAAAGCAATATCATTTAGGGACATGCAAAGGATGTGCCCTAGGTAAAAATGCTAAGGGTGGTTTTCAAAATAGTACTAGGAAAACAAGCAAAATTTTAGAATTAGTTCATTCTGATGTATGTGGCCTATGTATGTACCTTCTTTAGGGGGATTTTTGTATTATATAATATTTTTTGATGACTACTCTAGGAAAACTTGGATCTACTTTCTGAAATGTAAAGAATTAGAAGAGATCCTTAATAGGTTTAAAGAATTTAAATCACTAACAGAAAACTACTCAAGAAATAAAATTAAAACCTTAAGAACTAACAATGGGGGGAGATACACCTCAGATTTATTTAAAGACTTTTATAAAAATGTTGGGATTAAGAGGGAGCTTACTATACCTTATAATCCTCAGCAAAATGGGGTAGCTGAGAGGAAAAATAAGACAATTGTAGAAGCTGCCAAAGCCATGATTCTTGATCAGAATCTAAATACCAATCTTTGGGCAGAAGCAACCAACACTGTCGTATATATACAAAATAGATGTCCTCACTCCCATCTTGAAGATAAAACCCCTGAGGAAGTCTTTACTAAAACAAAACCAGATATCAACCACCTTATGATATTTTGGTGCCCTATCTATATTCATGTACCTAAGGAGAAAATATTAAAATTAGAGCCTTCTAGAAAAAGGGGAATACTTGTAGGATATAGTGAAACCTCCAAGGCCTACATAATCTATATACCTGGTCAAAGGAATATTGAATTGAGTAGGGATGTAATCTTTGAAGAAGACGTAGCCTTCAAAAGAGCCCAAAGCTCAATAGAGCCTAAAGTCTATATCCCTACCCCTAGCATAGATGAAGACCCCGCTCCTGAGCTTCGAAGGGAGAGTCTTGAGGAAAATGAAGGTGAAACTCAAAACCCATCTAGAGAAAATTTCAATAAAAGACCACTATGGTCCACCAAAACTGTAGAAGAAGCTCAGAAGTATGTTGCCCCTTTAGGAACTTTCAGAGAAAGCAAAAGGCCTACCAAACTTACCAACTATGTAGCTCTCCTGAATGATCTCTCAAAAGAAGAACCTGCTAATGTATCAGATGCACTAAAACATCAAGTATGGAAGAATGCCATATCTAAGGAATACCAATCCCTTATGAAAAATGATGTTTGAGAGATTGTCCCTAGGCTAGCCGGGAAATCTGTTGTCACCTCCAAATGGCTCTTCAAAGTCAAACATGTTGTAGATGGCAGCATTTAGAAACACAAGGCTATATTTGTAGCCAGAGGGTTCTCTCAAAAGGAAGGAATTGATTATGAGGAAACATTTGCGCTTGTAGCTAGATACACCTTAGTAAGAGCAGTCTTAGCCATTGTAGCATCAAAGGGATGGAAAGTTCATCAGATGGATGTTAAGACAACATTCCTTAATGGTGAGATCTCAGAAGAAGTATACCTAGAGAAACCTGAAGGGTTTGAGATTCATGATGTTGAGTCTCATGTGTGTAGACTCAAGAAAGCTCTTTATGGGCTTAAACAAGCTCCCAGGGCCTGGTATGAAAAAATTGATACCTATGTCTCAAAACTAGGCTTCTCCAAGAATGATGTAGATCATAATCTCTATTATAAGAAAAACAAAGGTGATATGCTAATATTGATTTTATATGTTGATGATTTGTTAATCACAGGAAAAGATCACCTCATAGATCAGTGTAAGAAAGACCTTGCTAAATAATTTGATATGAAGGACTTGGGACTCCTTCATTACTTCCTAGGTTTGGAAGTATGGAAAATTTTTGATGGCATTATACTAAACCAGGGTAAATATACCTTGGATATTTTGAAGAGATTTGGAATGATAAACTACAGCCCCATGACCTCTCCAATGGATATAAATCTTCTTAAACTTAAGGAAGCAACAATAGAATCACAACCCTTAGATCCTACTCTATATAGGCAAATGATTGGGGCCCTGATGTATCTTGTAAATACGAGACCAGATATCTATTATGTAGTTAATGCCTTGAGTCAATTTATGTGTGAACCAAAGGAAATACACTTGGTAGTAGTAAAACATATCATGAGATATCTGCAAGTTACCCTAAAACTTGGTCTCAAATATAAGAGAGTTGAACTAGATCTACACAAATTCACAAATTTGGATTGGGCTAGAAGTGTAACTGATAGGAAAACAACCTCAGGGTGTTATTTTAGTTTAGGTTCAACCATGATATCCTGGATCAGTAGAAAATAGTCATCAGTAGCACAGAGTTCCACTGAGGCTGAATACATTGAAGCCTCAATGGATGCTTGAGAGGCAGTATGGCTTAGAAAGCTGCTTGTGGGGTTATTCGGTGAACCAATGAAGCCTACAGTTATTCACTGCAACAACCAAAGTTGTATAAAACTTTCAGTGAATCTGGTATTTCATGACAGATCCAAACATATTGAGATTTCATATCATTATGTATGAGACATGGTAGATAGGAATGTGATCCAGTTGGAATACATTTGTACAGAAGATCAGACAACAGATATTCTTACCAAACCACTTTCAAGGGTGAAAGTTGAGCACTTTAGAAAAGGTCTTGGTATGATTGAAATGTAATTTTCTTTGTAGTCCTATGCTTATTAAGATGGTTTATGTGTAAACTTCTTTGTCATGTCTAAGAGGTGATGATCTCTCAGATAATGAATACTTGTATGTAGACATTATAAGGTGACGATCTTATGATGTTCAAACCAGTTATCATGTCAGATCTCTGGTATGTCATGGATGTGCCATGATTATGTTGTGGTAAAATTTTTTTAATAAATATTAGTGCAGATACCACAACTTGAATAAATAGAGAATTTAACTATTTTCTTATATTTATTTCTAAAGTATTGCATGTTTAGGCAATACCGATATCACATTCTTAGGTGATATCCTGTCATCACAAGTTGATGTGATGAACGTTTGTATCATATGTTTAGGTGATATTTCATATCATGTGATTAGGTGATATGATTTTTTGGGAGTCAGATTACATAAGGAATACTGACCATCATTAGAATTGTGATGTTTGATATGTTGTCTTTCATTTATCTTACCTAGCTAAGAGGGAGTGTTAATGCATGATAGCCTCGGTAAGATAAATGATTGAATGAGAGATAAATTAAGTCTCTCATTAAATCATCTATCTTATCAATAGAGTATGATAAAGACTTCAAGTTATCATTCCTTCATTTGATGATTATTCTTCAATTTATATATATTCAACCTTACTTGCAAATTCCGATCAATATCGAATTCTTAATCAAATGCTTAACTATCGATAATTATCGGTTGTAAATCTCATAGCATAGAATACCAATTGGTATCAATTTACATTATAAATCGTATGCACACCGATTAGTATCGATCAAAAATATTAACTGTGTGACCACCAATTGTTATCGGGTTTAGTTTATAACTAAATACATACCAATTAGTATCGGTTGATTTTCTTGTGATATACACGTCGATTAGTTTCACGAGATTTGTTTAGTTTTATATACCGATTGGTAAATGCGATGATAATTGAAAAGGTGTGATCAAGTAATATCTTGATCAGTTATGTCTAATAGACATGACCAGTCAAGGTATTGCTTGATCCTCCTTGCATATATATATCAATCGACATTTGTGAGAAGGACATTGAAATCAATAAATGCTCTTTTCCATCTGCAACATACCAGACAATAATCAAATTTATTATATTAAAGATATAACACATACTTATAAGAAAATATAACCTTGAATATAACTTGCATCTTGAATTTAAAATTGAATAACATTTACATTAACAATTAATTGATTGGGTTCGGATTCACTTAATAAGATAATAATTGGTTTGAGGCCATTGAGATGGCAAGCTAATCTCCCTTGTTCTCACATAGGTTGAGATGGTTCCACATGTCTATCAGGGATTGGTTTTACCCTTCTATGTGAGAGTAGCTTCTATGTATATCAGGAGTATGGATTACTCTTCTATGTGAGGATAGCTTACATGCCTACTATGGGAGTGGATTTACCTTCTTTGTGAGGATAGCATGTAGTTACATGTCTATCATGGTTTGGTATTGTTTCCTTCTTTGTGAGGATAGCATGTGATGACACTCCACTCCTACATATTACCACGGTCCCTATAACTTGATTTGTGTCATGCCTCTTTGAGAGTTTTATTGATTTATATTTAGTCTTGTGAAGCGATTTGGTTATCTTACTCTTGTTGTTTACCCTTGTGATGCCATGTTAAGTTTCTTGGATGTTAGGTGTCAGCCTAGGTCTCGAGTGTGAGTTTGAACCCCATGTCATCTCCTAGCATGGGGGGTGGTTCCTATTTGGTTTCACATGGTCAGGTGGTTTGATTCCTTCTTCTATTGGGATGTTCTTCATTGGATGCTTGTGTGCATGGATATGAATTTATATTATCTCATCATGTCGATGGATCTTTGGAGCATAATTCATGTAATTGGAATTGGTATCATGTGTTTTTGTATCTTCAGAAAGATGTAATAGTAAAGAAAGCTATGTAATTAGTTCCTTGTGAACCTATGTACTAGGACTTGCAATAGGTTGATTTCAGAATGAGATGTATTTGATAAGATCATTATAAATGGATATTTAATGTGCATGTAATTCCTGATTAGAAAGGAATTAAATGATTGGGTAATATGATTGGATTATTTGGTGTATATCTTGTGGATGGTAGTGGATATGTTAATGATCATGTATGCCTTGATTTGAAATAAATTAATCCTTAATGTTAGGTATCCTTGGAGTATGAAAATAATGAGTAATTGTAGGTTTATATGGACTCTATGATTCTCCTTTACGTGGAGCTAATTTCTATGTATAGAGATAGTATACTGAACCATGATGACATTGAAAATGTAAAGGAGATTATGTGCTTGTACCATGTATTCTTATGTGATAGCACATGATAATGAGGTAGACGAGGTTATGATCTTGTAATGGAATAGGATGTTGTATTCATTGTATGATACATGTTGTAAGAATTTTCATTAGATGGAAAAGAGATAGAGACATATGGTATAAGATTTGATATGGTTAGCTAGGTGTGTCCTTATGGTAGAAATGGTTCTTTTAGATAATCTTGTTATAAGTAATCTCATTTGGAAAGTAACTAGAATTGTTTGTATAGACTTGTTTATGATTGTGTATATGTTATCTTGATGGGATGTATGATGAAACTAAGGAAGGAAAATAATTAGGTTTTCTTATATGTTGACAACACTATTTGGATTCATATTGAGATAGATAGTTAGTGAAGAAATGGGGAAATTAGGAACACTTGCAATTGGTGTTTTAAAATTAACTTAGAGAGCTAATGAGAATATGATAGGATAAGTGTTTGAAAATTCATGGTTCTCATGTTAAGAAAGGTAGTAATGTAATTTCTATAACAATGTTAATGGTTTTATGATATTGTCATGTTACGTGTAATTGATAGTAAGTAATGATGTTAAAGTACCCTAGGGAATGAATGAATAGATGAATTGATGATTGGTTATAGGTGTGCATTGAGATGATGATTATTATAATGCTATTTCTGCTTGCGTTGTATGAGATTATGGTTATCTTCGTGATGTTTTATGCAATCATGTTATGTTGATGTATGAATTGGAGTAATGATAGTTTACTATGTTGCATTAGTAGATTTTTTTTTTAAAATAATCTTCATTTGTTAGTTAGTCTAGTTATTTTCTCTAGGGTATTTTGGCGGGCATTATAGAAAATACTAAATTTTGCCACAATCATCTAACTAAACATCACATTCATGCCAACAAAAATGGGAAAGGAAAATACCTAGATATGAATAAGAAACTATTTTGGATATATAATTACCACTATTGAGACTTTTAGAAATAAAATAACTTACAATATCAATCTTATCTAATTATATAGTCTTGTATCCCACCAAAAAAAATTGGAATGTTATTTATGGTTATCCTAAAACACACTAGAAACTTGTAGATGTTTGGAGACTGCCTAATAAGTAACCTCTTAAAAATAAAATAAAATATTATATTTATAAGAAACAAGGTCAAACCCTAATCTACAACATTGTAGAATCATGGAAAGAAATGATTTGCATTCATTTCCACCCAATATGGGCATCCCAAATTGAAATGTGAGCATTGAAGTGATTTGGGTACCTAGGCTAAGGAATCACCATTATAGTGAGTAGATGGGTGAGTAAACCTACAACTTCATTATCTTTAAAATATTTAAATAATGATATATACTTCTCTTCATCCTTATCACATCTATTTTAAAATGTTGAATATGAACCCCTATAATATATCAATATTTAACTACATATTGATCAGGCCTACAATAGTATGTAGCACTAAGATAATCATTTGTAGAGCTTTGCAACCCCTATCACTATCCTTTTTCTCTATAGAATCTTTTTTCCCATATTCATTACTCCTTTGAATACCTATCAACACTATAGACAAGGTTAACAAATTGAAGTAGATCCCAAATGAAATGCAACAATCTTCCTTTCTAGTTTCACAACTTTTTTTTTCCATTGAGCTCTTCATATGTCAATGTTTAAGGAGATTACAAAATCATCTAAAACATATTATAATAATTTTAAATACTATCTTCCTACTTTTCAATACTTGGCATCAATGCACAAACATGTGTTGAAAACCTAGAGTGGTTCTAGAACATCCCTCAAGCTCCCATACATAAAAAAATCTCCATATCCCTTTTATTCATTAGATATTAGATAGATTCCAAAAACTATGACAAATATTGCCTTTGGCTATAGGACCACATAAAAAATTTGATACACGACCCTTTGAGCCACTCTATTTTTATTCTACAAAAGTTATATAAATCTACTTAGGAGTCAACACAATTTCCACAACCTCTTCTATATGTTAATTTCCCTTGCAAAATTGATCTCCTTCATATCAAAAAGGTTATTAAGAATACCTCCAAGCCAACCTCTTCTATATGTTAATTTCCCTTGCAAAATTGATCTCCTTCATATCAAAAAGGTTATTAAAAATACCTCCAAGCCCTGATATATTTAGTAATGACTTATAACCTCTTGAAAGCAATTTTAAAACCCCTTAAATATACTAATGAAAAAAGTTACAACCCTTTATTTTAAAAATTAAGAAGTTATAAAATTAATGTCATGCTCTGACAAGGTTATGAAAAATTTCTTAGGATGCAGAACAAGATTTATAACATCTTTAAAGTGTTGACAACATTGTTAGGATAGCCGATGAACAACTGAGAGGGGGTGGGGGGGAGGGGGTGAATCAGTTTTTAATAGATTATATCAATTAATCCACATAATAACCTTTAACCAGATAAGAATCAGTAAAGCAGAAATAGATGGTGGTAGGAACATATACCGATAAAGAATAATTTTTACTTTTGTTCTTTATCTGCTCATATAAGGGTAGGATCGGATCACTATCCTATATCCTTCACGACTGATGCCAAGAAGAGAAGAAGACACTTCCCTTATAGATTTGAGAGAATATGGACTAAACACTTGGATATGGAAAGCAAAATCAAGGAATAGTGGCAGGTCAGAATTGAAGGTAATGCTATGTATAAAGTGGTCAAAAAGTTGAAGTTTGTGAAAGAAAATGTTAAAAGGTGGAATAAGGAATGCTTTGGGAACATATTTGTTTCGAAAGCCACTATTCTCTTAGATCTGAAAGATATACAGGATGAGATTCAGAATAATGGATATACTATGGTATCAAGAGATGTTGAAGATGAGATTCTTATGAGATATCATGACATAATAGCAAAAGAAGAAACTTTCTGGAAATAAAGGTCAAGAAATGTTTGGTTGAGGGGACAAAAGCACTAATACTTTCATATGTCCGCTTTAAAACATAAGGCCATCAATAGGATATCACAGATTAAAGTTAATGGTAGAATTGTTGAAGATGAAGAATCAATGAGGAAGGTTGCCATGGAGTTTTTCTCCAACCTCCTTTCAAAGGATAAGAATTTGGATCTGCAAGCTCAAAAGAACCTAATGGATTGCATCCCATCTATCTTGGATGCAGATTAGAACTCATATCTAACTGCTATCCCATCCAATGATGAGATTCTGAAAGCTATCAATTCCTTTGAAGATAACAAGGCTCTGGGTCCGGATGGTTTTCCCATGTTCTTTTTTCAAATGTACTGGCATATTGTTGGAGATGATGTTTCCAGAGCTGTGAAAGATTTTTTTGGTGCTAGAATAATTTTGAAAGAGCTAAATGGCACTTTTGTTGCCCTTATTCCCCAAAATATGGGAGCCAATTCCATGGATATATTCATAAGCCTTTGCAACTCTTTGTACAAGATCATCTCTAAGGTTTTGACTTCTAGAATCCTGAAGTTGCTTCCATCTATCATTTCTCCCCATCAAAGTGGCTTTGTCCTTGGAAGAAAAATCTTGGATTCGATAATTTCGGTCCATGAAAACATTCACTCTCTATTTAGTGATAAAAAAGAAGGCTTTCTTTTGAATCTTGACTTATCCAAAGCCTATGATAGAGTGGACTGGGATTTTATGATGAATGTTCTTTCATCTTTCGGTTTTTGTTCTAGAAGTATCAGTCTTATTATGCAATTAGTCTCTTTTGCTTCTTTTTATGTCTTAATCAATGGGTCTCCTTCCCCCTTTTTCAAGTCCTCAAGGGGACTCAGATAGGGAGATCCTCTATCCCCGGTTATTTTTATTATCATGGCGGAATGTTTGGGGAGATGCATTGGAAAGCTGGTTGAGAAGGGAGAGTTTTGTGGGTTGAAACCATCTTCAATGGATCAAGTTTGCTCCCATCAGCAATTTGTGGATGATTCTATAATTATGGGGAAGGCTTTAGTGTAGGATTCTAGGAGTTTAAAGAAAGCATTGGATAGTTATGGGTCTACTACTGGGAAACTTATTAATTGGTCTAAAAGCTTTGTTTATTTCATCAATACTTTGGAAAGAAGACAGATAAAAATAAGAAACATTTTGGTGTGTCAATTGGGGAGTCTTCTTGCTTCCTATTTAGGGCTCCCTTTATGCCAAGATCCTCTTGATACTTTTTGGGAGCTCTTGTGGACAAATTCCATAAGAAGTTAGCATTTTGGAAAGGTTCTCTTCTAAGCCAAGCTAGTAAGGTTTAGCTTTTAAAATCTACTCTTTAAAGTATTCCTCTTTATGCAATCAACCTTTTCATAATTCCTACCAAGTTTACGGAGGCTATTGAAAAAATTCAAAGAACTTTTCTATGGACAGGGGTTGAGGAGAAGAAGAGAATGAATCTGATTGCATGGGATAAGGTTTGTAAACCAATAAGAAAGGGAGGTCTGGGTCTTAGAAGAATAAGAGACATGAATGAGTTTCTTATGGCCAAGCAAATTTGGAGAGGTTATTACAACCAGGGAGAATGGAAACTGATATGGGACAACAAGTATAAAAGACAATATCCTACTCTTCTAAGCTTCCTCAATGCGGATGATATCCCAATTGGATCTAACATCTGGAAAAATGTTTCAAGAACAAGAGATCTAATTGCCAAAGGTGTGAAATGGAAGATGGGGAAAGGAAACCTCATTAAATTCTGGGAAGACTCCTGGTTGCTTGACTCCTTGTTGAGTGAAAGTCCTGGCTGGGATAAATTTTAGAATCAGTGCAAGGAAAAATATGGCTCTATTGTGGGTGACTACTGGAATTATGGACAATGGAAGGAATTATCCCAAGTTGATCCCTCCCTAGGTAATCTGAACAAAATAATGAACTCCATGGTGGTGGTGGATGATGAAGATCAACTAATTTGGAAACTCACAACAAATGGTAAATTCACTGTGGCCTCTCTTTATTATCAGCAATTTTCTAAAGTGGATAGTCCTTGTTGGGCTAAGGCTTGGGTGAAAGGCCTAATTCCTAAAATTAACATTTTCTTTTGGACTGTCCTTCAAGATAAAACTCTAACTATTGATAACCTTAGAAAAAGAGATATTTGTATGCCTAGTGTATGTTTTCTTTGTATGCAAAATGAGGAGACCATTAACCACTTGTTCTTTCATTGTCCCTTCTCTGCTGATACCTGGGGAAGATGTTTGGATCACTTCAATATCAGTTGGAGTTTCCCATAATCAGTTCAAGAGGTTTTTAATTCTTGGCAGCACTCCTCAAGGAATAAGTCTACAATTATGTTATGGAAATTGGCCTTACCCCATATATGCTGGGGAATATGGAAAGAGAGAAATGAAAGAGTTTTCAGAGAGAAGGTTTCTAAGGCTCACATTGTGTTTGAGAAAATAAAATGAAACATAGTGGAAAATATTAATATCAAAGGTGGTATTTTTAACCCCCAAGACAAGGATGATCAAATCATCTTCAAGAATTGGAGATTAAAGGGACGAGATTTCTTTCAGAGTAATCCTAGAGAAGGTGTGAAATGGGAATGCCCTCCCAATGGTTGGATGAAAATCAACTTTGATGGCACTTCAAAGGACAATCTTGGTAATGTGGGATGTGGTTTGGTGTTAAGGGATGAATGGGGAAAATGCAAAATCATTAAATGCATACCTATAGGAAATCAAACTAATCATGTTGTTGAGGCTATGGCAGCTTATCATGGGATGGTTCTAGCAAAGGAAGCCAATTGCACCAGAGTCTGGTGTGAAGGAGATTCTTTGAATATCATAAACTATTTGAACAAGGTGTTCCCGCCTTCTTGGTCAATAAACAATGCAATTAAAGCATCGAAGAAAATAAGTGACACATTTGATATGTGTTTTCATACATGTGTACAAGGAAGCTAACCCATGTGCTGACTGGACAGCCAACCTGGCCTACCAAACTGAGGAAATCATTATTATTAATGGTGAGAGCGAACTTGCATGTGAGGCGAAATCCTTGTTCGATCTGGACTGTATCCAGATGAGGCAATGTGGCATCATCAATCATAATTCCTAAATGCTTCTTCCACTTATTTCAAAGAAGTCTTACAATGACGGTGATGAGCATTTATTTAAGTGTCTTATCATATTAACTGGGCATAGATTCAAGGCAGTTTTTCAGGGCAATAATAGAAACTAGAGAAGAAGAATCAGAGCTGAGAGTAGGAAATTCAGTGACTATGAAGGAAAAATGGGAGGGAACAAAAAAAGGTTTGAACCAACCTCATGTTCAAACTGTAAGAAGAATAGAGAGGTTTGGGAAATTCTATAGGAGGGGGGTTTAAGTGTGTTTATGGAGAGGCTTAGTGGTAAAGACCCAATGGTCATTAAGCACTTTATCAAGAATTGGAAGAATGAAAAAGTTTTGGTGGGTACCCAAATGATGACAGTGGATGAGGAGATTATTGCAGAAGCCACGGGGATGGCGACAGAGGGCATAAACTTCTATAGAGATCGTAGTATCTCTGATAAGGCTGCAGACAAATTTCCTATCATAGATGGCGAGAAGAAGAAAATGGTGAAGGTCGACAACTCCTATCACTCCCCAAAACATATCTGTAGGCCATGGAGGTTTGCTTTGTTTGCTACAATTACCTACATAACATTGGATGGGAGATTTACGAGAGCTTATGGGCACCATTTTGTGTTGCTCAACCATTTCCACCATGGTGAAAAGGTAAGCCTGCTCTATTATCTTGCATGTTCCATAGACCATACAATTAAAGAAATACAGAAAGACCCTAAGGATGACCATGCTCTTCATCAAGGCCTTATGGCTCTTGTGTATAAATTGTTGAAAGGGAAATGCATTGATAAACCTATTAGAGGTAAAAATGCAAGGGATGAGGAAACAAAGAGTGAGGATAGTGGTTTTAAATTCGACTCGAAAACTGAAGGTGAGTCGGAGGAGTTAAGAAAAAAGGGGAGGAACAAGGGGAAGAGAAAGAGGATAGTGGTTGATTCTAAAATCTCAGAGTTTGAGGATGAGTCCTTTGAAGGAAAATTCATCAAAAGCGAGAAAGGTATAGGGACCGAAAAGCAAACCCAGAGGAAGAAGAACATCAATAAGGGAGGTAACAAAGATATAAATCAAATTTTGATTGATTCTGATGTGGAGGCAGAGGAGGATAAAAATGATAATGGGAAGGGTAAGGAGGGGGATGATATCCCAGTTGTGGGTAGAAATGAGGATTTAAATACTCAAGGTCTGCAGAAAGAGGACCAAGAGGACAAAAGGGGAAAATCTAGTGATTGTGTTGGTATAATGAGAGTATTAAGGGATTATGTGATATTGTCAGCATAAAGGTGAAAGACATAGGTAGATTGAAGAAGGATATGAATGTTATCAAACAAGCCACGATAGGCAACAAACCTATGTTTGAAAATGTCAAAGAATTGGCTGTGGCAATCAACAATGTTGAAGCCATTGAAAACATGGTGAGTAAAATAATTGAAACTGAAAAGAAGATTAAGGAGATGGAAGGAAATAAAGATGCGAAAGGGCTAGAAATCGCTATGAATAATCTAGGCAACAGAGTCGACAGGATGGAACTTATAGTGAAGAAGATAGCCGAACATAACTTCAAGATTCTCAAAGCCTCGGTGGACAATATGAACATTCTGATTAACAGATTTGATAACATCAAAGATAAAGAGGGCATCAAGGATCAGTTGGATAAAAAAGGTCATGAGAAGAGGACAAGAGACAACACCAAGAATTAGGGTGACATCAAGGGATGAGAGCTGGATGATTTGAAGACCTTTGCAAACAACATGAAGCAGATGGTGGTCCACACTGAAGATATTATGAAAAATATCTAGTTGTCTCGGTCTCGGTCTTTGTGGATCTTTTTCTTATGTGTGTTGAGATCCCTTTTTGTTTGGGTGGGATCAGTTTTTGTTGTTGGAGTGATCAAGCACGGTTCTTTCAAGCTCTAATGCTCTCTCTTTTTCCTGATATTTAAAAGGTTTGAGTTCCTTTCAAAAACCTATTTTTACTTAATCAAAACAATTAAATAGATAATAAATGCAAAGCAACAAAACTGCATAACACCATGATTTGTATGTGGAAAACCTGTAAAGGGAAAAACCATGGTTGGAAGCCTACCCACATTCAGATGATACTTTTGTAGAAAGTATGTGATACAATGAGGGGCCTGCATATGCAGGAAGGCACACTACCTAGAGTGCGCTGCTCATTACAAAAGAGTCTCACTGACTACAGAGAGGTTATAACCACCTCAAGATAAATGGACAACAGTCTAGAGTAATGAACTACCAGAGATAACATCTACCATTCATGATTACAGTCCAGATTAAGCTCAATACTAGAGGCCTTTAACCTCTTCCTTAATCCCAATTTGATCACCTATGATCGACCAAATCTCCTTTGCATATGATATTGCATTTCAAGACCATGACACTTATTCCCCATGATGTGCAATGAGATCTTAGATCATTTTATACCAACCCTAAGGCCTAAACCAATTAGGCCAGCCATCTAAAACATATTTCAATAAGACCATTACATAAATCCATATTACAATGATATGCCATGTCAGCTTAAGACCAAAACAATAATAACAATCCATAGAACATTCATAAACATCCCAGTAATGTGTAGAGTACATGTTAATATGATACCGGTCCATAACCTAGATAGCCATCGGACCTATTATGGGTCCACCACGCCAAAGCGATGTCTCCACCTAGTTGAAGCATGATCAAAGAACATCTTCAACATCCTGAAAGCCACACCAACACTACTTATGCATCCTATCAAGATTCCTCAGTGAAAGTTCTGCCGGTAAAACCTTAAACCAATGCCGGTATGGGTTTACAAGAGTGTATGATAGCATCTGATCACCAAGTCAATACCAACTGACCAAAACATTCTCCAGGAACATGTAACACATAAAATTGAGCATACTCCATTGATCTAAACATGTTGGAGGTGTCCAACATATAGTCTCTTCTACTAGTAACACTAGATCTTCTACTAGTAACCAAAACCTATCTGTCGATAACCAACCATAACAGCTAGTGTTGACATCAATGAAAAAACATCAATGCAATAAATAATCAATTCATCCATAATGCCAACAATCTCCCCCTTTGGCATTGATGGCAACACTAGATGTGAAAAATATCTATGTACCAAGAAATGCCATACAAGTCTCTCCCAATGGAAGACAACCAACAAACTCTCCCTTTGAATAATATCTCTGTAAAGTTCTGAATTTCTTTTTCACATCACTATCTCTCCCCCTTTGACATCAATGCTAGAAATATGACACAAATATCAAAGCAAGAATGTAAACCTCTAAATCTCAAAGTTGACTACTCTCCCTGAGTAGTAGTGCCACTTATCAGTGTCAGAATGAATAGTATCTCTGATAATGCATACCAAAATGATGACAAACAACATCAATCAAGTCTCTATCGGAGGGGTGGAAACCACTAACCTGTCTCTCAAATACTCAAATGATTCTTTAGACAGTGGTTTAGTGAATATATCTGTAATCTGTTCTTTTGTGTTCACATAAACCAATTTGACTTCCTTTCTTTCTACCTTGTCCTTCAGAAAGTTATACTTTATTGATATATGCTTAGCCTTAGAGTGAAATACCAAATTCTTAGACATGTCAATAGCTGTAGAGTTATCATAGTAAATAACTACCGGTTCACTATAATTTACCTTGATATCCTTCAACATTTGCTTCATCCACAAGACTTGAGTGCAATTAGTTTCTCCTACAACATAATCAGCTTCGACAGTAGATAAACAAATGCATGACTATTTTTTGCTGATCCATGAAACTAGTCTCTTTCCAAGAAAAAAAGATCCACCAGAAGTGTTCTTCTTGTCATCAGTATCTCCTACCCAATCTGAGTCAGTATATGCACATAAAGTGAAATCATCATTTCTAGAATACCATAAGTCATATTCTGTTGTTCCTTGTAAATACCAAAATATCTTCTTTATTGCACATTCATGATTTTCTTTAGAATTACTTTGATATCTTGAAACAAAACTTACTGCATTCATAATATCTGGTCTAGTCTAAGTTAAATATAGCAGGCCACCAATCATAGACTTATACCTTGTCAGATTTACCGATGTAGAAGTATCCTTGATAGGTAATTTCTCACTTGTCACCATAGGAGTACTTACCGGTTTGGAATTATCCATACAAAACTTCTTCAACAATTCCCTCAGATACTTAGTTTGACAAATAAAGATGCCTTTGTCAGTTTGAGTAATATGCAAACCTAAGAAAAATTTCATCTCACCAATCATGGACATTTCAAATTCATTCTTCATGTTGTTAGCAAATTCCATGCACAATTTATCTTCTCCTCCAAAAATGATATCATCAACAAATACTTCAATAATCAGAATATCGTCATCAGTAATTTTATAATATAAATTACTATAAGCAATGCCTTTAATAAAACCAAGCTTCAAAAGATATTTATCCAAACTTGCATACCAAGCTCTGGGATCTTGTTTCAATCCATATAAAGCTTTCTTCAATCTGCAAACCATATCTTTATCATCTGTCAGTGAAAATCCATCAGGTTGCTCAATGTATTTTTCTTCCTCAAGTTCACCATTCAAAAATGCACATTTAACATCCATTTGATAAACCTTATAGTTCTTACAAGTTGCACAAGCAAGAAATAGTCTAACAACTTCAATTCCTTCCATTTGAGAATATCCTTTACAGACCAATCTAGCCTTGTTTCTTACAACTTGACCATCCTCATTCAATTTATTCCTAAATACCCATTTAGTTCCAATAACATTCTTATTTTTAGGTCGGGGAACTAAAGTCCAAGTCTCATTCTTCTCTATATGATCTAATTCATCTTCCATAGCCTTTAACCAATTTTTATCCTTACAAGCTTCAATAACATATGCCAGTTCAATTACAGAAATAAGACATACCTCTTCATTTGCCAGTCTTCTTGTCATAACTCCCTTGTTCTTATCTCCAATTATATGATCTTTAGATGATTTAACCTTACATACCTTGGTGTTTTATGAACTTCAAGTTCACTTCTCTAATCACCAGTCACAGTTGAGTTTTTAGATTGTGCCGGTGTAACTATCTCAATATCCGTACTGGTTGAGGCATTACCAGTTTAGTTATGATCATTTCCACTATCAATTCCCTGTCATATGATATAGATTTATTTTTGTATTGCTCATCCACTTTCACTTTGGCACTCTCCACAATTTTCTGCAATCTTTTGTTATAACATCTATATGCTTTTCTTTGAATTGAATAACCAAGAAATATCCCTTCATCAAATCTAGGATCAAACTTTCCAATTGAATCATCTCTTTTGATATAGCATTTACTTCAAAAAATTGTGAAATATTTAACAGTAGGTTTATGTCCAAACCATAATTCATAAGGGGTCTTATCGGTTTCACCTTTGATGTGAACTCTGTTGAATGTGTAAACTGTTGTACTCATTGCTTCTCTCCAGTAGATGTAAGGAAATTGGGCTTCCATCATCATAGATCTTTTTAAATCCAAGATGGTTTTGTTCTTTCTTTCCACTACTCCATTCTATTGAGGAGTCTGAGGTGCAGATAACTGTCTCCTAATTCCATTTGTCTCACAATAACTGTTAAATTCATGAGAAGTGAACTCACTGCCTTGATCTGATCTTAGACATTTGATTTTCAATCAAGTTTTTGTTTCAACCTTTGCTTTAAAGATCTTGAATTTCTCAAAGGCTTCAGACTTCTCCCTAAGAAAAGTCACCCACATCATCCTAGAATAGTCATCAATAATCAACATGAAATACCTATCACCTTGAAAGACTCTAGTCCTTGCAGGACCACATAAGTCAGTGTGAATCAAATCAAGTACAACATTACATTTATCATGTATGCTCTTAAAAGAAGTTCTAACTTGCTTTCCCAATTGACATTCCTTATATACTAGATTATGAGGCTTCATAATCTTAGGTATATCTCTAACTACCTTAGTTGAACTGATCTTAACAATACAGTCAAAATTAACATGATACAACCTCTTATGCCATAGCCAACTCTCATCAATGTGAGAAATCAAACATGTCTTATTACCAGTGTTCAAGTGAAATATATTACCTCTAGTCTGACTACCGGTTGCAATCTCCAAACCAGTCTTGTTAATGTTTTGCATTTTCTATCTTTAAACTAAAGTTGGAAACCCTTGTCCACCAATTGACCAACACTCAAAATATTATTCTTTAATCCTTCTACATAGTAGACATTATCAGTATTATGCTTACCATCCAGAGAAATAGCACCTCTACTTTTTATCATACATGATTTGTCATCTCCAAATTTGACTTCATCCTTATCTTCAACTTTTTCTACCAGTGCCTTTTCTTCTTTCATGATAGCCAGTTCTGGTTCATCTTCCTTTAAATCATAGAAAACCCATTCCTTTCCATTGCCAAATCCACTAGCAAAGTCTTCTGTCGATTCATCCCCAGAGTCACCACTCACTCCTTCCTCATCCACTATGTAGGATTGTTTACTTTTCTTGAATCTATATGTGTTTTGGTTAGGCTTAAATGATTTCTTAACGCTTTCCTCAAATCTTGCATTCCTTTCAGGATATCTAGATGCAAAATGACCAATATTATTACATGCAAAACATTTCAAAGGTACTTTTCCTTCATACTTACTTTTTGTTGGTCCTTTAGGTACTCTTCTAGCAAATAAGGCTTCAAGTTGCTCAAATTATTCATCTTCTTTCCTCATATCTTCCAATTATTTTGCATATAAGGCTTTCCAATCACTTTTGCTGGTAGATGATGATGCATGAAAAACAAGTTAAGATTTTATAGCTCCAGAAGATCCAAATTCTTCAAGCTCAAAAGCAAATAATTTCCCAATCAGAATGTCTCTATTAACTGAAGTGTTTGTCATTGTTCTCAACTCCTTAATTTCAGTTGCCTTCATCTTGTAAGCCAGTGGAAGGGCTCTCAAGACTTTGGAAACTATTTCATCTTCACTCAGAGATCCTCCACATCATTGAATTCCCATAACAATATCATTCACTCTTTCCATAAACACAACAATTCTTTCATTATCTTCCATCTTCTAGTTTTCATATCTTACTTGGTAACCATAAAGTTTAGAAATTTATCCCACATAACCTTTACCAATGATTTATCAATCAATCCCATCATTTGTTGATCAGTAAGTGCACACAAGAGGGCTTCTCTAGCTCTGCAATCATTTTCAATATTCTTGTCCAAGTCTGCAGGAGCATGATTGTCGGATGCCAAATCATAAGGTGTGTAACCTTTCTCAATGATCTCCCAAATATCCTTGCCAAGACATCTAAGATGAGTCTCCATTCAAATTTTCCATATCCTATAATTTTTTCCATCAAGCTTAGGGATTTCTCTTCTAAAGATAGTTGCCGATGGATTAGTTGTCATAGGATCTACCTCAAGTGGTTAAGCTTCTACAAAAGAGGACCAAATCTCTGATACCAATTGTTAGGATAACTGGTGAAAAACTCAGAGAGGGGGTGAATCAATTGTTAACAGATTATATCAATTAATCTGCATAATAACCTTTAACTAGATTAAGTACCAGTAAAACAGAAACAGATGCTGGTAAACAATACAACTTAACAATTAAACAGATAATCAATGCAAAGAAACCAAACCACATAAAATCACTATTTGTATGTGGAAAACCCAAAAAGAGAAAAACCATGGTGGGAAGCCTACCCACAGTCAAATGATACTTCTGCAGAAAGTATGTGATACAATGAGGGGCCTGCACATGCAGGAAGGCACACTGCCTAGAGGGCACTACTCATTATAAAAGAGTCTCACTGACTACAGAGAGGTTATAACCACCTCAAGATAAATGGACAACAATCTAGAGTAATGAACTACTAGAGATAGCATTTACCATTCCTGATTATAGTCTCAGTTAAGCTCAATACTGGAGGCCTTTAACCTCTTCCTTAATCCCAATTCAATCACCTATGATCAACCAAATCTCCTTTGCATATGATATTACATTTCAAGACCATGACACTTATTCCCCATGATCTACAATGAGATCTTAAATCATTTTATACCAACCCTAAGGCCTAAACCAATTAGGTCAGCCACCTAAAAGGTATTAAAATAAGATCATTACATAAATCCATATTACAATGATATGCCATGTTGGCTTAAGACCAAAACAATAATAACCAATCCACAAAACATCTCGATAACGTGCAGAGTACATGTTAATATGATACCGGTCCATAACCTAGATAGCCATCGGACCTATTCTGGGTCCACGATGCCAAAGCGATGTCTCCACCTAGTTGAAGCACGATCAAAGAACATCTTCAGCATCCTAAAAGCTGGACCAACACTACTTATGCATCCTGTAAAGATTCCTCAGTGAAAATTCTACCAGTAAAACCTTAAACCAATGTCGGTATGGGTTTACAAGAGTGTATGATAGCATCCGATTACCAAGTCAATACCAACCGACCAAAACATGCTCCAGGAACATGTAACACATAAAATCAAGCATACTCCATTGATCCAAACATGTCGGAGGTGTCCAACAGATATTCTCTTCTGTCGATAACACTAGATCTTCTACGGGTAACCAAAACATGTCTGCCAGTAACCAACCATAATAGCTAGTGTTGACATCAATCAAAAACATAATCAATTCATCCATAATGCCAACAAACATAACATGTGTAGCCATCCCCTTTCCTTTATTGGCAAAACCTAGGAAATTTCGAACCACTTTTAGGAACCTAAGGAGGTTCTTAAACAACACCAAGTTTCCAACAAATAAAATATTTTTTAACTCCACAAATTCATGCTAAGGAAAAAGGGAAAAAAAGGGGAAATGGCCAATAACAAAACAATCCCATAACACACAACTAACTCATAATCAAACCACAATAAGACTCCAAAAACAAATAATTTTGCATATTTGTACACAACTCCAATAATGGCGCTGATATAAGTTTTGGAACTTCTTCAAAGTGTTGACCACTTAGCTCTTGAAGCCTTCCTCTTTCTTTTATCTGTGAAATCTTGTAGACACTGAAGCATTTATGGGGAAGGAAGGAGCTTCTCAAAACACACCAAAGTGATAACAAAAAAAAACATTTTTTTAATATTCCTTACAAATTGATGTTAAGGAAACAGGAAAAAAATGGAAAATGCCCAACAAAAAAGTAATCCCATAACACAACCAACTCATGATCAAATTAGAATACAAAAAAATGATTTTTTTAGTATTTTTACAAAGCTTAGCACCTTTAAGATTTTTAAGGATTTATTTATTTTGATAAGTCATTATTCAAACCTAAATCCAAAACCCTAGAATGCATCATAAATTCTAAGACATGAGATGAAATCCCTTTCCTTTCTCATAGTTGACCTAGATTAAATACTAAAGTGACTTTTCCAACTTGTACTAAGAAGACCTGGAAACCACCCAAAAAGAGTAGTAAATCAATGGTTGAGATAATTAAAGTATAAATTTGAATTTTTTAAGAAAAATAAAATGGCTTCATTATCTAGTAGGAAAACATTTTCTAAACACTCTCAATGTTGTATTTTCATAAAGAAGACAAAGAAGCTTGACAATATAAAATGATAATCGTAAATCTTAGAATTTTTGCATTGTAGATCCACATTGACATGTATGCCTAATGCAATGTTGTAATATATAAAAACAATTTCATGTTGTAGTATGTTTTGCACCATCTAGCAATGGATCTTCAATCTTGATCAATGTTTTGAGACACATCAAGGCTTATTTATATTATCTTTATCCTTAATTGTAGTGATAAATAAACCATCAATAAATGAAGGGAACACAATATATTGGGGGATGAGGGTGAATCAGTATATCCCAATTTCTACTCAATTAAACAATAATCACCATAAATTACTCCTTGAATATAGATCATAAACTATAAATCCAACTTAATTCAATCTTCTTAATGATATTGAAATTAAACATCATAAAAGAACACACATCCATGCAATGAATGCTAGATATATGTGGAAACCCTAGATGGGAAAAACCACACTGAGAATAGTTGTTTGCATCTACTACCCAAATATAACCCCACAAAGAGAGGAATCACTAAAATTTAAAGTAAGCACCAACCTATTAGAGGCATTAATCCCCAATTGTGTTTGCAAGCACCACCAATCCATTAGGGACCCCAATTCCTTACACAAATATCTAAGCACAAACTCAATACATAAGAAACCACTCCTATCAGATTACAAATATAATATTTACAGACCTTAAAGAAAAATAATACAACTTGCACTTAATCTGATCAACCTCTAGAAACTCTCCCACATAGAAATGATCTTTTGATAATGGTGCACAATTCTTGTAATGCAACTCATATTAAATCATATTTATATGTGTATTTGATCCCTAATTACATAGAATTCCCAAAAACTACTTACAACCTAGGATATATCATAGACTTATAAATATATATATGAATTACATTTATAATTACTTTCATGTGTTGGCTCCAAACATAGAAATAATATCTAAAAGTTATCTAGACAAATACTCATAAAATAAACTTGTCCAAACATGTAATAGGTCAAGCCTAATAGCCCACACACTACTGTAAAAGATAGAATATGGCACATGGTTTTGAATGTAGCTCTACTTGGTCTCAATAGTCATTTGCATGCTACTTCCAAAGGAAACATGCCACAAGCCTTTTCTGCATCAAACCAAAACAACAACCTGGTTAAATACCTAGCACAATGACCCATCTATATGATCAATACTAAGAGGGGGGGGTGAATTAGTATGCCAAAAATCTTTGCACTTAAACACGTTGCAAGACTGACAGTAAACCGGTAAAACAGTTTAGCAGACAAACTGGTTAACAAACATGCAAACCAAATAGCTAATAATGCATTCACCCACAAAAGCACAAACACCATAACATGATATTTTGACATGGAAACCCAAATTGGAAAAACCACAGTGAGATGGAACTCACAAGTAACTATCTGTAGAATAGGAACTAGACCAGTTAAGGTCTTACAATGTTCTTTACCAGAACAGATCTTGTTAGGAATCTCAATCTCTATTAGGAGATAAGTCCAATTAAAGACTACCTTTCTAGAGGATTGGGCTACAGACTTGTCAAAGATGTGAGTAATCAACAAGTGTTTGATCTAGCTAGTAGCATAGACTACTTGGTTAGATCCTTGGTAGCTTGTTCCTAATGCACTCTAGCATTACTTCAGTCTTCTACACATTCATATTCTCTCCAACTCCTCAATCACCTAAAACCCTAGCAACAACATACACTTTTGCTATATCCACATCAACAACCTAAAACCCTAGACATGATGTCCTTATAAAGGAATCTGATTTCATGTCGGTCCAATAGGATTACATAACAATTTCCTAGGTTCAATGAACCTGGACATACTTGGTACCACGACACGAAAAGCACCGTTAATGCATCGGCACCGTCAAACAATTGGTGGATGGTAAATCATCACAAAATGTCGGTTGGTAACTCATCACAGAGTATTACCGGTTCATACATAAATGCCAGTTGCCGGTTTGACAAAAATAAAGACTGGTAAAAATGTGTTATGCCACTTTAGTCCCTTGTACCGCTTGGTATCCATGAACCGCTTGGGGTCAATCATGCCGCTTCAGACCGGGAAACACATTCTGCAAAACACCAATAGTCTAAAGACTATAATACAACATATTGGTTGGAACAAATACTAGTTGTGCTCTAACTCATACATATAAAGATGATCTTAATGCAAGTGTGTGTCCATCAATGACAATCACAACATGAACATCAAAAATGCCAACACTATAAATTTTAACCTTTTGCCTGAAAGGCCTCAATTCTAGAAACTCTATAATATTATGAATCATGTATAGGCATACTCTCCTTGTATAACATAACTCTCAAACATGAAGAAATATGGATCACACTAAGTTATCAAAACAAGCTTACTATTTGGGTAACTAACCTTAAACATTCTATATTAGGCTTCTCAATCAATTCCACTGACATGAATAAATGTAACATGAAACTATATACATCCCTCAATTGAATCCATTAGTTGTTTCTTTTGGTGTTAGAAGAGTATCAGTTGTGCCAATCAATTATGTAATTGATGCAATGGCATTTGGAAGATTGAAGAATGCATATTTACATCAAAGGATACACTCTTTTGACATTAATGACAATATATTTACAATAATATCCCCCTTTGTCATTGATGAAAACCAACAAAATACTATTGGCACATCAAATATAAATCTAATATGGTAGTACCAAGAACTCTTACTAACTGAAACAACTAAAGCCTCTTGACATTAAGTTCCACTTTTCTCCCTTTTTAGCATTTTGAGTCCATTTATCCTCCTTCAACATCAATTGTAAAGGACAACTTCTCACTATACAATCCAAAAACCTTTCCTCCATCTCTCTGCTTCTACACAAACATGTTCTAAAACACTCCACAAGACCACCAAGTCTTCTTGCAGCAGAGAGTCAACACTCTCCCTCAAACTATACTTCATCTTGATTCAAGATGAAGGAGAAACCATTCTCAAATTATTATAAATATACTAAATATTATCCTTGGGAAGGAGTTTTTTCAATATATTTGCAGTATGTTCCTTGGTCTCAACATACTCTAACTTCACCTCTTTGTCTACAACATTCTTTCTCAAAAAATGATACTTAATTGCAATCATTTTTGTCCTTGAATGCATCACCAGATTCTTTGAGATATTGATAGCACTTTTATTATCATAAGAAATTAAATTAGGTTCATAAAACTCTACCTTCATGTCCATTAGATTCTACTTCATCCATTATACCTGAGTGTAGCAAGAACTACTACAATGTATTGTACTTTTTGGAATAGATAGGGACAGTTAGTCCTTTTTCTTACACAACCATGACACTAGATTGTCACCAAGAAAGGATTATCCTCCACTTGTACTCTTTGAGACATCTATATATTCAACCCAGTCTACATTAGTGTGTGTAGTCAAACTAAACTCCTCACTCTTAGGAGGTTACCGTATATCAAAGTCTATTTTACCTTTAAGGTGAAAAAAAGTCCTCTACACTGCTTTGACATGATTTTTGCCACTTAAATCATGGGAGCTCCACTGGCTAGGCAATATTATATCACGTGCATTCATATTGGGGGGTTTAATATCCCAAAAATGAAGGTACAATATATTGCCTATTGGTAAAAATACGGGGGTTTTTAATTTGGGCTATGAAAAAATACAATATTTGGCAAAAATAGGGGGTTTTAATTAAGCCTATGTATTGGGAGGGGGTGACAATAAAGGAGTTTAGGGCAATATTTTTTGAAAATAGGGGGATTCTTTAGTATGCCATGAATGCACATGCTATAACCCAGGTTTACTAAGTGAAGCCCCCATGACTTGAATCCTATCAACCATTCCTATAGCCTACATGACATTTGATCTATATGTATCCACATATAACAAAATACCAATCATTGAATAATACAATATCTGATTTTCCATAGTAGAATCATCATCCACACTCAACTTACACTTGATAACCATATGTGAACCTACTAGTTTTCACTCTTCCATTTTGAACTTGCTCAAAATTTCCTTCTATGTACTTGGTCTGAGAAATGAATACACATCTTTTTGACAAATAAATCCATAAACAAAGAAAAAATGTTAACTCACCAAGCATTGTCATCTCAAACTTCTCTTGCATTGCATCCTACAACTCCTTACACATGACATCACTTCTTCCTCCAAAGATAATATCATCAACAATTAGTAACTAATAACTATTTGATTTTATATACAAATTTTGTCTACACAACCTCTTTTGAAACCTTTTTGTAGATACCTATCCATTCTGGAATACCAAGATCTTGGAGCTTGTTTGAGTTCATACAAGGCCTTCTTCAATCTACATACAAAATCCAAATATTTGGTCACTAAAATCCTTCTAGTTGTTCAATGTCATCCTCTTTCTCTAATTTTCCATTTAGAAATTCAAATTTAATATCCATCCGATAAACCTTAAAGTTATTAAATGTTGACAAAACCAAAAACATTTGGATAGCCTCTAGTCTAGCTACCATAACAAATATCTCCTCAAAATTCATGCCTTCAACTTGAGTGTAATACTTCTATACTAGTCTGGCCTTATTCTAGATCACCTTTCCTTCTTCATTCAACTTATCTCCAAAGATCCACTTGGTGCTAATAACATTTTTGTCTTTAAGTCTTGGAACTAACACCCATGTCTCATTTTTCTTAATTCGAGACCGTCTTCTCCCATAGCCTCTTGCCAACCTTTCCCCTTGCTTGAATCTACACAATTGTTTGGTTCTATCCACCTATTCACTTTATTTTTGTGTTCTTCTTTGGGTTTAAACACCACTATCTTTATCTCCTACGATCTAATCCTTAGAATAGTTCTTTTGGACATACCTTGCTAGAGTCTTAGAACTAGTAATCTCTAGTTCACGTTGGGAGTCTTCGTCACTTGTGTGGATAGATTCAACCTTGTCATATTATTCCAAAAACTCAGTAGATTGCATTACTTCATTGATACTTACATTTACACTTTCCAATACTCTCTTCAATCTCTTGTTATAACATATGTATGCTTTACTTGTCATGGAATAACTAATAAAAATACTTTCATTAGATGAACAACTATCCTCATTTACAAATAAGTTATTCTATTTTTTGTTACATTTCTTCTTCTTATTGAAAGACTTATATCCATACCTTTATTGTTATAATCTTTAGATGGACACATAGCCATAAAATGTCCTATCTCACCACAATTGAGATATTTGAAAGACAACTTACCCTTATATTTACTAGAACCTCTCTACAATATTCTGACAAATTTTTCTTCCTTCCAATCCAATTCATCATCAAATATAACTCATCTTGATTCTTAGATGCTTTGAAAGTAGCCTCCTTCCTTCAAGATTTGTCATTGTAAAATCTCATATCATAAGTATTCAAGGGCTCATGTAACTCATCCATAGTCAACTTGTTCAAAGATTTAGCTTTTTCAGTTATAGCCACCTTGGGATCAAATCTTGGCAATAGGGATCTGGGTATCTTCTTCACAATTACAATTTCCTTAGGTTATTCACCAATTCCTCTAATATAATTTATTATCTCATCAATCTAGAGAAAAAATGCATCAATGTTCTCATCCTCCTTCATATTTAGACATTCAAACTAAACTCTGTAGGTCTAAGAAAATTCTTTTGTGACAATGTCATATTCTTCATCAATAGTGTGCAATTTAACCCACACGTCCTTTATTTTCTTGCAATGAATAACCTTCACAAAACCAAAATTAGTTAGACCACATATTATAGAATTTTTCGCTTTGGAATTATTCTCACAGTCCTTTTTTCCAACTTGATCTCCCAAGGGAATTTTAGGGATTTCATATCCATCTATAATTGATTGCCAAACTTCAAATCCTAAACCCATCAAATAAGATTTCCGTCCTTGCACTCCAAAAATCATAGTTAGATCCATCAAAGAGTGGATCATTATTTTAAGACAAACCTCCTTGAGCAACTAAGTGTGTCATCCTAGATCTACCTCAAGTTGTTAATATTTATCCAAGGAACTTATCTCTAATACCAATTGTAGGGCACACAATATACTGAGTGAGGGGGATGAATTAGTATATCCCAATTTCTACTCAGTTAAACATTAATCACCATAAACTATTAATACAAATTAATTTAATATTGCACTAGTAGAATTTGGAAAATAAATGACTGTGTGACTAAAAATGACCAAATTCTACTAATTTTTCACAAAACAGTTATAACTAACTAATTTGATCATTGGGTTAAAAAAACAACTAAATAATTAGTCATGTTGGTTCCCAAATCAACAAATCCCCAAACCCTAAATATTTACCCACTTTCTTATCAATGGGTTCAAGGTTGGATTTGGCCAAGGAATGAGATTCAATCACAAGAGTGAAGTCTCCTGCACTTTTGGCTCGGCTAGACCAAGGCAGGTGTGCCTGAGGAATGCCTAAATAACCTACAACTTTCAACACTCATGGCATTACAAATTATAGTAGATATCCCAATGAGAATGTGCCAAGGAATGTGTACAAACTTCAGATTTGGCTACAATCCTAGCTTCTTGACATTTCACTTAGCACTTGGGATTGATTCCTATACCAAACCTACTCCTAATAACAAAAAATAAATGAAGATTTTATGATATTAGCTAATTCTAAAAACTAGGTGCAAGCCCCATGATCAATTCCTTTTAGAGCAACAAAGTCAACCTACAGTAAGCAGATGTTAAACCCTAATAGTTTAAACTATAACCAGTGAGTTCCTAGTATTAATTCATTACATCAACACCCTCTATTATAGTTTTTTTTGTAGTCATACTTGAAGATCCTACATGCATAAAACATCATTTCCTCATCCTATTAAAAGCAGTTTAATCTCTTCCTTGAAGAGAAGCAAAAAATAAGATGAACACCAAAGCTTGCTAGGACAAAACAAATGATCCTCGATCATTCATTTCATAAAATAATGTCCTTACATGCTAGAAACAACCACAAGAAAACTCTAAAAAATTACTTGCATTCTGGTTACAAACTATTTAAAGCACAAAACATCTACAAGCTGAAAAATAAAAATCTAACTTGCTTCTAACTATGGACTGTACATGGAAGCCTTGCATCCAGAATATTTTCAAAATTACATCAGAATCCTCTTGAATGAGGAGAAAAGAGAACTATATACACAAAGAGAAAAAACCTAGAAAGCCCCTAGAATGAGTTCTATATTGACAAATGGCCTTCTCCTTGTTGAATTTTAAAATTCAAAATCTGCATTCTCTTCTCTCCAATTTTGCCTTTAATTTGTAACTCTGAATCTACTTATGACACCTAGAGAATTTGGAAAAATATCCTTGCATTCGCACAATTTTGCTTCCCAAGTTGGCACACAAAAACTAACAAATTTAAGCTCACATATTTGTGGTAACAATGGACTTGTCATTTTCTGCATTCTTGCCCTTTGAATTTGTTTGAGTTTCCCTCTTTTAGTTCTCTGTTTTCTCTGAATGCAGCCTACATTTATCTCAAACCAAAAATAACAATTTCTCTATCTTTGTGACTGACCTGTCTTGTCATTTTTTGTGCATTTCTTTTTTCTCCTGCTCGAGCTGAGTGATTTTTATTTTTTTTACCCCCTTCTCTTTTTATCTTACCTTTGATATGATGTTTCAATTATAAGAGGAATTTATTTGATAGCCCCAACATTTCACCCCTGAGTAAAATTTTTACCATTCGCATATTAATTTAGGGGACAAAACATTTTACACATGTACCCTCTGTCTTGACGGAAAAAATCCTCTTTTGGACGCTTGGCTATAGCTCACATCTTCTCTCTGATAGAAACTTCCATTTCTACGGTGGTGGTTGTGAATTTCATTTTATTCTTCTCCCTTTTCTTTATTCTCTTCAAATAGTTTTGTATTTTTATTGTTTAGACATGGTAGCCTGAAAGACATTCTAAGAAATTACCTTACCCTACAGCAAACAGAAATCACTGCATTTTATTATCATCAATATCTTCCTTATGCTCTGTCCCTTTCCATTTTATTATCCCCTTATGAAAAATATTTCACCTTATGAAAAAATCCCTCTTGGCTATTCGTCTATAATGGAAAAGTGATATCCCCTTTTGCATAAATAACTCAATCACAACATTTAGTATTTCCCCTAACTTATGCATATCAGAGATGATATCCTTTATTTTTGGCATTCCTAGACTGAAAAAATATGCATCACATTAAAACCTCTTTTCCTTTATCATCAAACACAACAGGGAGTCATCTCTCACATGCTTGTCGAGTAACAGAAAAACATGTCTATTGCTAGTTGTAGATTCTCCATTCTTGGCTCAAATTGAGAATGTGCCTCTATTAGTATTTTCACATTTTGCATATGTCTACTCACCTATAGGTTTGTATTTTATGCCACCCATTGCAACTCTATGAGACAACATATTATTTCATCACATAAATCATGCCCATCAATCCACAACATGAGATGTCCTTGCTTCATTCATCTTTGAGCATTACTACAAGCTACTCCTCATGATGTCAAATTTCAGTGAGACTGTTCCTTTTGGTGAGACCCTTCTTTCTTTTGTTCGACACTCACTGTTATACCAAATTCTAATATTTTGGTGTGACCTTGACATGTCTCTCTAACGTTATTGTTTTTGGTGTGACCTCATCTTTCAAAAAGACTCCCTTCACCCTTAGCAAACCTTTGGTGTCACACTAAAGTTCATGTTTCAGTGAGACATGAGAGATGTCTAATCAAAAATTCCTTTTTGACATGATCTTGGATTTGATAACTTAATGATGAGCGAATAGTACCAAACCGGTACTGAGAGGGGGGGGTGAATTAGTACAGACAAAAATATAGTCCAAAACTGGTTTGACAGCAGACACTTCAAATGACTGGCAGACAATGACACCGGTTTGAAACAAAGTGCAACCGGTAAAGCTAAGAATGTCTGAGACAAGCACTAACTGGTTACTCACTTAGCTTTTCACTCAACTCGAGACTACACTACCATTTCACCCTTATGCATAAACAAGTAATCTATCATCAGATCATAATAACAGCTAGTTCAACATGTTTTATTGATAGGCATAAAACACAGAACCATCATATGCTTGAAAGACAATAGCAAAGCATCACAAGATAAAAGCATCACACATGACACACATATTTTTCACGTGGAAACCCAACTGGGAAAAACCATAGTGGGGATGAATACCCACAAGCTATTTTTGAACTCTTTAGAAGTCCACTCTGTTAGGAACCTTGTCCGATTAGAGACATTACAAAAGGTTCTGCTAGGAACCGATCCTATTAAAGATCACCCGGTTAAGGGATGGCTACAATACATGGTTAAGGGTTAAACCCTGTTAAAGGTTACCTTGTTAGAGGATTTCAAGAAATCAATAGCTAAAGGATTCCAAACTCAGTAGCTTTGAATTACCTTGTTAAAGGATTTTCAGCAAGCCGGTTAAGGCTACCTTGTTAAGGGATTTTCCAACTGTTGAGGTGGTTAGAGATCAATAGGTATTACAATGATCTGGTAATAGCACTCAATGCCAATGTAGACCCACTTAAGCTCCTCTTCACCTTCTGCACTTACACTCTGCAGGTATCACTTCTCTCCTTTTGGTCTGGCAAGAATCATGTATCCCTTCTCTTGGATACACATACACAACTTTTGCCAACAACCTCAGAAAGAGACACAACATCGACCTTATAGGAAAATAGATAGGTCAATAGCATAAAACCTAAACCCTAAACCTGTTAGGTTAAGGAATTCAAATGGTTCAATCCTTACCATTGAGAACATTCCATTAATTGTAACAGTCTTGATACAATCTCAAGACATTCTCCATCATCCATTTTTACCGATTTCATGGCGGCTGATAACCCATCACATGTTATCACCGTTTTACAGACTTCGCACATTCTCGAGGTAGATAGGAACAATCTCCTTTATGCAAGATCCTTCACGCGCACAAGGCTGGTGTGGCAACATGATCTGTTCTTCATTATAATGCTAACTCATCACACAATGTCACCGATTGAGCCATACAGGCTTGAAGCACTTCAATCGAAAACCCTGAAATTGAGACTACCAATCGGTAGTCATACAATGCTTCCATGTGCTGGTTCCCATAACCATATGCCGATTCACCTTGAACAAGCACACCGCTTCACTTTGGCACAAATGTCGGTTCATAGTGTTATATCTGTTCTCACATATGTCGGTTCACACCTCTTCAACATATTGACATCAATGACAACATACAACGTCATTATGTCCACATACCGGTTCACATAATGCCAACAATCTCCCCCTTCAGCATTGATGGCAATATACAAAGATATCTCTCCACTTCACATCTTCTCCCCCAATTTCTATAGATATCTTCACCGCTTCACATCTTCTCCCCCTTTGACAACAATGCCAAAGTGGAGGCACAAGCTTCCTTGTTCCATTATGTTGCTCCCCCTGAAGAGTAGCATCCTTCAACACATCAATCCTAAAGAAAGATTTGACTATGCAATACATGACTGTTGCGGAGCATATACCTTTAGTTCACCTCCTGAAGGGGTAGTACCCCTAATTCACCTCTTAAGTATATAAATGTAGTCTTTGGGAGAGGCTTGGTGAATATGTCTACTAACTGCTCCTTATTGGAAACATGTTCCAGTGCAATCTCTTTGTTCTGAACCTTTTCCCTTAAGAAATGATACTTAAGCTCAAAGTGTTTGGTTCTAGAATGTAAAACCAGATTCTTGGAGATATTAATTGCACTAGTATTGTCACAAAATATACTTACTAGTTTAGATACAGGAACTTTGAAGCCATTCAATACATGCTTCATCCAAATTGTCTGAGTGCAGTTCATGAAAGCTGCAACATACTCTGCTTCCACTGTAGACTGAGAGATACAACTCCGCTTCTTACTCATCCATGAGACTAGTCTACCATCGAGGAAGAATGCACCACCGGTTGTGCTCTTCCAATCATCTACATTACCAGCCCAATCAGCATCTGTGAACACTTTCAAGTTAAAATCCTTGCTATATGGATACCACAATCCATAGTCAACAGTTCCCTTCAAATACCTAAGAATCTGCTTGACTACAACCAAGTGGGATTCTCTTGGACTTTTTTGGAACCTTGCAGTAATGCCAACTGCATGTGCAATATCCGGTCTACTATGCACTACACAATGCAATTTACCAATCATTGATTGGTATTCCTTTTCATCAACCAATGCTGAGTCATCCTCTTTTGATAGTTTACAACCGGTCACCATCGGTGAACCAACCAGTTTGCTATCTTCCATGCCAAAAGTCTTCAACACTTCTTTGACATATTTGGACTGAGTGATAAAGATTCCATCCTTCATCTACTGGATCTATAGTCCAATGAAGAACTTAATCTCCCCTATGAGTGACATTTCAAACTCTTTCTTCATCTCATCTGCAAATTCATGACTCATCTTGTCATCTCCACCAAAGATAATGTCATCAACAAATACCTCACAGATCAGGATCTGATCTCCTTCAGACTTCAAGTAGAAATTGCTATCTTCACTTGTTCTTTCAAATCCAATCTTCACAAGATGGGAATGTAGACGTTCATACCATGCCCTAATTGCCTACTTTAGTCCATATAGGACTTTATGTAGCCTACATACCATGTCACTATCTTCAGATAGGGCAAACCCATCTGGTTGCTCAATATACACCTCCTCTTCAAGTACACCATTTAGGAATGCAGATTTTACATCCATTTGATATACTTTGAAACCTTTAAAAGCTGCATATACAAGAAGCATACGAACCCCTTCCAATCTAGCTACAGGAGCAAAGGTTTCTCTGTAGTCTTCTCCTTCTTCTTGAGCATATCCTTTGCATACCAATCTGGCTTTGTTTCTAATCACTGTGCCATCCTCATTCAGCTTATTTCTGAAGACCCATTTGGTACCAATGACATTTTTATGCTCTGGTCTGGGTACCAAAGACCATGTACCATTTTTCTCTATCTGGTCAAGTTCCTCTTACATTGCCTTGATCCAGTCTTCATCTTTATGTGCCTCTTTAAATGATTTAGGCTCAAATTCAAAGATCATACATGAGTTTTCTCTGACCTTCTTCTCATAAGGATTCCTACATCCTTATCTCCTATGATCTGATTAGGATCATGATTCAGCTTGACATACCGAGGAATGGTCTTGATGGATTCCTCTTGCTTTTCTTCTTCATCCTCATCTCTATTAGTATCAGCATCTATATTTCCTGGTGTAGGAACACTGTTACTAGTACTTGGTTGACTGACAACTGGTTCCCAAAAGGTTGCAACTGGTTCATTTACTGCTTGCTCACTGTCGGTTTCCTTAGTTTTCTTAGAGGTTTCATCAACTCTTACATTGATGCTTTCCATAATTCTCTGAGTCCTATTGTTGAAACACTTGAGAGCTTTGCTCTTGGTAGAATATCCAAGGAATATTCCCTCATCACATTTCGCATCAAATTTGCTCTGGTGTTCACTCCTCTTGATGTAACATTTGCTACCAAACACTCTAAAGTAGCTAACCACAGGTGTCTTACCGGTCCAATACTCATAAGGAGTTTTATCCTTACCTTTCTTGATGAGTACCCGATTCATTGTGTAGACTGCAGTGCTCACTGCTTCTCTCCAAAAGGTGTGAGCTACCTTTCCTTGAATCAACATGGTTCTAGCTACTTCAACCACAGTCTAGTTATTCCTCTCTACTAGGCCATTTTGTTGTGGAGTCCGAGGGGAAAACAATTGCCTCTTGATGCCATGTTCTTCACAATACTTGTTGAATTCACTGGAAGTGAATTCCCCTCCTTGATTAGTTCTCAGGTACTTGATCCTTTTACTGCATTCCTTCTATTGTTCACCAAAAGTGATAACCCAATACACCTATAAATCTATCTATGAGATAGCCAATCTCAATCAATGAAACACCTCAGGGCTTGGACAACATAACATAGGATCCTAATGATCCTCCTATACTTCAAGTTCTGCTAGACCTAGGGGGAGACACCCTTTTGATGCATTGAATACAATAATCACAAACATAAGACTGCATCAACAATGAGCAAACAAACCATTCCACAAGCTCACCAAATTAGGTAACAGGTACAGATGGGCTGGATCTTATACAAATGATAGATGAAACAGAGCTTTGGAAGGATAGAACATTAACCACCCCTAAACATGAAGGGAAAATAGATTTATCTTTTAAAATGTTGTTCTGAAAGACGTCCCCAAACTTGTAAGATCAGTGCCTTATCCATTGGGCAACAGAGTCACACATCAAACTATAAATGAAACCTTATACTACAAATCCATCTTCATTATTAAATATTCATGCATTTAATGCCTTGCATAAATGCATTACTCAGCTCACTCACAGAAAATATCAAATCCAGACACTATATTCCATTATTCATGATTTATTACAGAATTTAAATTCTTCCTTGAAGAATCCCTGCAAACAATCACAATTACCTCCTTGAGATAACAAATCTCATCCTCCTTGAGGATCTGATCTGAATATAATGAAAATACAAATCCAGAGACAACTTCTATGTGAATTTGTGCATGCCTTACATACACAAGAACCTACAGCTAAGAACACCTATAGCAAAGAATCAAACTCCATTACTGAAAGGATAACCCTTCTCTGTACAATCTGGAAGAATACTCAGAATTGGAAGCCATAAAAAATGGAGCCATTCTCCAAATTTCTGGAACCCTTACAACTGAGAAGAATGGGGAATAAAAGGGAGAGGGAACCAAATCAAATCTGCAACTGAATTGCCAAGTGTCTCCTCTCTAACTGAATTTTGTTCCCATGGAAACTGCCTCCAAAATATCTCACATTTGTCAAAATTAACCTCATAATCAGATTCCTCACTCCGAGAGCTTTCCGGCGATATATCATACTTTATATTTTGGCCAAAATTTAGACCCTAGGCGAATTAATTCCCATTTGTGCTCAGTCATTTAAATATTTCGAATTTTAATATAGTCAAAACTATATCATTTATTCATTTTAATTTTGAATTTTTGCCTTTGATGTGCTCTGACGCTTTTCCACATGGCAGGATCTGATTGGTTGATGGGGTTGACCGGATGCCACCTGGGATGACACCTCATCGCCACCACGTCATCTGCTTCGTCACTACCACTTGGCCGCCACGTCATCGCCACTAGACTACCACCTATGTGCCACGTGGATGGCTCTCGTTCACTTTCGCTATTTCGCAGGGTTTAAACTACGTGCATCTTCAATCTGCGAAATAGCGCGAGCCGTTGATCTCCATCGAAAATGCTCATTGGTTAATCCGGCCTTCCTCTGCAAAATTTCACCTGTTTGCCTCGAGAAGCATGCATGTGTGGGGTCCACCTGGTTGTCGCTCAGTCGTCTCCTCCATCACCTCGGGATGTGTGCTCGCACGTGGGCCCACCTTGGGCGCCGATAGGCACCATCTGTCAAAAGCCTTTATGGCTTAGACATTATATTTGGGTGGAGATTTGCTTATAAATATTAGAAAAGACCTCTGCCCAGCCAATGTGGGATGATGCGATTAAGCCTGGGACTGTATTTTTTGAAGGTTTTCAACTGAGTGCATCCGCCTGGAAGTTTGAAACACCTTCCAAACACCATGCAAAGGAGGAAACGGGCAAAGGTTGTGGATTTCATGCTTTACATCATTGCATAACACATCGCCAATCTTCATTTGGTTTATGGTTTCAATCTCCCCCCTTTGCATATCACATGAACTGCTGGGAATGTGACTGGCATTTTGCATTTTCCATTGAATTTGATTGTGTGTTGTTTGTTGCTACTGGAGGTTTATTTGCTGAAGTTTAAACTTTCCTTTCCTCCACCATATGTTTTAATGCCTCTTTCCAACAATCACGTGGGAGTGGAGTTGCTGCTTTATTCATGCTGAAGGAGAGAAGACACCATGCCAGCACTGGAGCACTTGCCTTACATCCCCCTATAGGTCCTTCTCCATTCACATTGCATGGAAGACTACATTAATCTGGGCAAATATGCCAATGGAAATTGCATTGGTATTTGTTGTGAATAAACCATCGCTGGGAGGGGTCTCTTTGTTTGATTTGCACTTTGAATTTTATTTCAAACTGTTGTCTTCACATGCCACACACATGGAGAATAGTAAATGTTTGCAATGGTTGTTATTTATTGAAATCCAACCCAGCATTTGCCATTAACATTTCATATTGCTGAAACTTGTTTTAAACTTCTTTTGCCAGCTAACACATGAGAAAAAAGGGGAGTGTGAACTGTTTGTACTTAATTGAATGTCTCCTTGAAATTCGCTGGTCTGCTGGTATTAATTTGATCTACCTTAGATCACAATCAACTTTGAAATCTAAATGGTTGAATTGATTTCCTTGGGTCTCTTTTATATGTTGGTGAATCAATTTGTGTCCTTTCAAATGATGACTCTTGACATCATTCCCTCCCAGCCGACTTATAGATCAAACATCAAAGGGTGCAATTTGAATCTTTGTAATTTATTTGAATGTTTGAAGTATGAGAGCAAAAATTTGCACCTCATAGGGACAAACTTATCCTTTCTTTTTGTTATTCCTTATTTGACTTCACATCAAATTTGCCTGACAAGCTGCTATCTTGCATTTATCAAAATCTTCTACACCTTGCAATTGAATTTGATCTAGAACTCCATTTTAATTATCCTCCACCAGCTGAATTACATTTGCTTGGACTTCATTTGCTCTTTTAAACGCTACACTAGTCACCAAAACACATTTGGCTGAATGTTTCAAAAAACCTTCTCAAAACACATCCCATTTACTTTGTACTCACATGCCAATTGCATCACAATCCACATTTAAATATTCTAAAATTCCTCAATAAACAAAGTTGCCAATAAAATAATACCGCACAAGCATGATCCAGGTCGGACCCCAAAGTGGGTCCAACTAAAAAAAATTTTGTTTCCAAGCAACTGGCCTCTGGAATGCTTCACTGACCTCAAACATACCTCTGGAAACGATCGGCAGCGTTTTGGGATCATTAATCCACATTTTACAACCTTCAGGCAATTACGCCACAATTTTCGCATTTAATCGCGAAGACGTAATTTTCAAACCTATCAAAACACCTTTCTGGAGCTCGCCATCTGACAAGCGTGTACTCTGATATACAAGGATGACTTCTACCAAACGGTTTCTCAAGATGAGTTCTGAGCGAAGAGATATTAATTTTTGAAAATGCCCAACTGGCTTTGTCGACACTGCGGACCTGATGAAGTCAATGTTCTAGCAACACATGATGCCTTTCTTAAAAATACCAAACAACCTCCGTAGGTCCTCAAATTCGGAACATAGGTACCTTAAAGTACATATTAAATCTTTGAATTCTCAGTTCGATCACCAGACTGACAAGATGCAAACGGCGTGCTCAGAAAAATGGCTATATTAACTGATATAACACTGGAAGTGCGGATAACTGAATTTGATGGCAAAATGAGCTCTTTTGAAAACCGATCAAACGGATTGATAAAGGCTTGAAATTTGAAACGTAGCTCACCATTTATACTAACATTATCCCGGAACAAGCATTCTAACATGACACTCACCGGGACATTTTTACACTTGTGCAAACATCACAAACTACAAACGGATTGAGCTTTGAAAACTGAGCAAATGGATTCATAAGGACTTGAAATTTTGCATGTTGACTCACATTTATGCATAAAATTAAATCCATTTTGAAATTATTCATGATAATAAACATGGAAAAAGATATAAACACCCAAAGTAGGCTACTTAATAAAATTTGCACTTGTGCCTAGAATGCACTTTCAGCTCACCCCTCGAACTGGGTACCTAGTAAACTTATCCAAACTGAATTCTGAAAGTTGCAACACACTAAATAGGCCAAATGAAAGGTGTGTGACATGAATCCCGAGCCTTACCCTCTGAAAATCAACCGGCTCCATTTTACCCCCTTGCTAACTAGGCCATTCAAACTAACTTATTTTAATCATTTGGAAATGCAGGGCAAAATTTTGAAATGGGCCTATAAACTTGACTCAGTTTTAAATACTAACAACACCTTCTCCACTAAATCTCTAAAAGCTTTGAACTTTACAAAGGCTTCAGACTTGTCTTTCAAGAATGTGACCCACATCATTCTTAAGCAGCCATCAGTGAGAATCATGAAGTACCTATCACCCTGCACACTTTTGGTTTTCATAGGACCACACAAATCAGTATGCACAAGATCAAGCAAGTTGTCAGCAGTGAAAGATTTACTTTTAAAGGTTGAGGAAGACATTTTCTCCAATTGACACTCCCTACACAAGGTATTATCCAGTTTGCTTAGCACCAGCAACCCTCTAACTACCTTGATCTTACTAGCTTTCACAATGTTATCAAAGTTTACATGGCAAAGTCTCCTATGCCATATCCAGATATCATCAAATTCTGCCATAAGACATGTACTTATATTTGCATTCAGATGAAATAGGTTACTTTTGGTCTGCATGTCGGTGGCCACCAATTCACCATTCTTTCCTTTGATTCTGCAAACTTTATTCTTGAATTTCAGAGTGAGGCCACTATCATTCAGCTGGGCAACACTTAGAAGGTTGTGTCTAAGACCATCAACCCAATACACATTGTCATCACTAGTCTTTCCATTCAGAGAGATGGACCCTCTACCTTTGACCATGTATGGTGCATCATTGCCAAAGCGAACCACACCACCATCATACTCCTCCAAGGATAGAAACTTGCTCTGGTCACCAATCATATGGTGAGAACAACCATTGTCAATGATCCACTCATTGGAATTATCAAACCAAGAGACAAGAGCCTTCTTGTTTGACACATCTTCTTTGACAACAACAAACACAATATCTTCATTTTCTTCATCCTCTAATTCTTATCTGTGACACCTTCATCAACTACCATAAAAAAGTTTCTCTGGTTTCCTTCTTTGAATTTATTGAACCTTTCTGGTTTGTCCTTGTTGTCGCCATTAGGATAGTTTACAGCAATATGTCCTATTTGGTTGCAAGAAAAGCATTTCAAAGGTAGCTTACCTTTGTATTTGCCAGTTCCTTTTGGAAGTTTCCTGGAAAGGAGAGCTTCAAATGTCATCAAAATCTCCTCATCATCCATTTCTCTACTCTATCTTGGTTCACCACTAGTGATAGCTTCTTTTCCTTTTCTGGATGGTACAACAGAAGCTTTAAAAGCTGATTCAGTCTTTTGAACATTGCCATCAAAACTATTTAGCTCATAGGTTGTCAACTTTGCTATGATGGAGTCTAAGGATACCTTAGTCTTGTCTATTGATCTCAGCTCCTGAATAGCAGCAACCCTTATTGCATAGACCGGCAATAGGGATCTCAGGACTTTGCTTACCATAGTGGCATCTTCTATTTTACCACCTGCACTATTGATATCTCCAGCAATGGTTTTGATCCTTATTACATAATGTTGAATGGTCTCACATTCAACCATCAGCATATCTTAAAACTTCCCTCTAAGGCTTTCTTCCTTAGCTTGTTTTACATGCTCATCACCACCATAGATATTTTCAAGAGTATCCCATACATCTTTGGGATTTACCTTATCCTGAACATCAATAAACTCAATGTCAGATAAACTACTAATTAGGGCTTCCATGACTTGCCCATTCTCCTGCATCTCTCTCTTTTGGTCATTGGTAAGGGTACCGGTAGGAGCAACATAGACAGTCTCAACATAGCTCTAGTGTTGAGCACCCATGCTTCTGATGAATATCTTCATTCTATCTTTCCATATACTGAAATTTTCTCTATTAAACTTTGGACCTTCCCTCTTCATCATTAGACTGGGATCTTTACCTCAAGCGGTTAGGCTTATAGCATAGAGGACCTAGAGGATGCTCTGATACCAATTGATAACTTAATGATGAGCGAATAGTACCAAACCGGTACTAAGAGGGGGGGGGTGAATCAGTACAGACAAAATTACAGTCCAAAACTAGTTTGACAGTAGACACTTCAAATGACTGGCAAACAGTGACACCAGTTTGAAATAGAGTGCAACCGGTAAAGCTAAGAATGTCTGAGACAAGCATTAACCGATTACTCACTTAGCTTTTCACTCAACTTGAGACTACACTACCATTTCACTCTTATGCATAAACAAGTAATCTATCATCAGATCATAATAACAGCTAGTTCAACATGTTTTATTGACAGGCATAAAACACATAACCATCATGTGCTTGACAAACAATAGCAAAGCATCACAAGATAAAAGCATCACACATGACACACATATTTTTCACATGGAAACCCAACTGGGAAAACCCACGGTGGGGATGAATACCCACAAGCTATTTTTGAACTCTTTACAAGTTCGCTCTGTTAGAAGCCTTGTCTGGTTAGAGACATTACGAAAGGTTATGCTAGGAACCGATCTTGTTAGAGATCACCTGGTTAAGGGTTAAACCCTATTAAAGGTTACCTTGTTAGAGGATTTCAAGAACTCAATAGCTAAAGGATTCCGAACTCAATAGCTTTGAATTACCCTGTTAAAGGATTTCAGCAAGCTAGTTAAGGCTACCCTGTTAAGGGATTTTCCAACTATTGAGGTGGTTAGAGATCAACAGGTATTACAATGATCTGGTAATAGCACTCAATGCCAATGCAGATCTGCTTAAGCTCCTCTTCACCTTCTGCACTTACACTCTATAGGTATCACTTCTCTCCTTTTGGTCTGGCAAGAATCACGTATCCCTTCTCTTGGATACACACACACAGCTTTTGCCAACAACCTTAGAAAGAGACACAACATTGACCTTATAGGAAAATAGATAGGTCTGTAGCATAAACCCTAAACACTAAACCTGTTAGGTTAAGGAATTCAAACGGTTCAATCCTGACCATTGAGAACATTCCATTAATTACAATAGTCTTGATCCAATCTCAAGACATTCTCCATCGTCCATTTTCACCGATTTCATGGCGGCTAATAACCCATCACATGTTATCACCATTTTACAGACTTCGCACATTCCCAAGGTAGATAGGAACAATCTCCTTTATGCAAGATCCTTCACGCGCACAAGGCTGACGTGGCAACATGATCTGTTCTTCATTACAATTCTAACTCATCACATAATGTCACCAGTTGAGCCATACAGGCTTGAAGCACTTCAACCGGAAACCCTAAAGTTGAGACTACCAACTGGTAGTCCTACAATGCTTCCATGTGCCGGTTCACCTTGAACAAGCACACCGCTTCACTTTGGCACAAATGTCGGTTCATAGTGTTATACCAGTTCTCACATATGCCGGTTCACACCTCTTCAACATATTGACATCAATGACAATATACAATGTCATTATGTCCACATACCGGTTCACATAATGCCAATAGGATTTTGATGAGACCTACTATGTCCTTTACAAACCTTTCGGTGTCACACCGAAGTTTATATTTCGTTGGGGAATATGTTGTATCTCTCCTATGATTTTTTTTCACCGTGACATGGCCTTTCGACAAGACATGATTTCCATCCCAGGTTGAATTTTATTGTCATGCCAATATGGTTTTGGGGCATACAAGGAGCTCATTTTCAATGTAACCACATGAATTATTGGCGAAATCATGCTAGGATAAAATAATTTCACACAATCCCTCATTTGTTCGATAAGCATCAAAGGACTCACACACAACTTCATGGTCCATTCAACTTCGCAAGGTGGTGGGGGGATTCCTTTCTGCATCTTTATCTCACCCTATGCTACCCTTTCTCTGACTGCTCTCAAACTGTAGGGTGGTGGGGTACTCTCATTCTTTGTGTCTTACTTGCCTTGTGCACAGTTATAGAGGCTCCATCTTACCCTATGGGGTAGCGGGGGAGACCAAGTCCCCTCTCTTTCCTACTACTCCCTAGGAGTATTGCAGGGTGGAGAAGGCATTGACTCCCTCCTTCCCCTACTACCCCATGGGCTCACCCTAGCATCTTACTTCCTCACATAGGGTGAAAATTCAAAAGACTTTAAAAGCCTTTGAAGTTTTATCTCTCTGGATGCTCACTCTCGTAGGTCCCCCACCAAGAATTAAAGGATATGCATAGGCAACATGTCAATCATTAAGCCAAAACAACTTAAATATATTTTATTTTTCCACACATTAAGGATTTGATTAAGTAAACCTCACCTTTCATCCTTCCTCACGGAACTTGCAAAATACACTCATAGCCACATGCCAAATTATCTTTCTAAATACTTTAGATATATTTTGTTGAGCTAAAATAACTAAAAAATGATCTGTCACCTTGGCAACATATTTCCACACATTAAGGATTTGATTAAGTAAACCTCACCTTTCATCCTTCCTCATGGAACTTACAAAATACACTCATAGCCACATGCCAAATTATCTTTCTAAATACTTTAGAGATATTTTGTCGAGCTAAAATAACTAAAAAATGATCTCTCACCTTGGCAACATATTTAAATCATTTAAAGATTTTGGGTCCTTAAAACCTGTTTTTCTTATTAATCAGAACATATTTAAATCATTACTAAAATGATTTAAAATATTTTTTAATTTAAATTATCCTCTCTGATAGGTGCTCAGCACTTCCCCCAAGTGATTTTTCATGATTATCCATGGGTGCAAAAATATAAGCTCTCAAAATGAGCTATTCCAGCGAATTCTATAGGGTATTTTCTACGTGTCATAAGCAAAATTTTCAACTTGGGTCCTCAAAATTTGGCAAAAGTTTTTAGGTCCCAACAAGTCACACAAACAAAAATGACTAAATTAATGACTATTAATCCTCCATACTATTAGTCAAAAAAATAAATCTTCCACATTTAAGGTTATAATTAATTTTGACATAAATTTAATTTAAAAATTATAATAATAATAATAATTAACATTTTTTTCTAGGACTAATTTTATTATTTATCCCAACTATTGGAGCTAAGATTAGGGTTAGAATTAAGTTAGAATTTAAATCAAGGTTATGATTAATTTTGCATAAATTTAATTTAAATAATATAAATTTACAATATAATAATTAATAATCATGTGACCTATGAGTAATTTAAAGTTTACTAGTTTTTAAATTGGAAGGCAATTTAAATTATTTAAAGTGATAAATAATATTGTGGTTTCTATTTTCATCATGATTTTTGTATTTCATAAAATATTTTAAAATTTTTGTGTACAGTATATACAAGTATTAAAATTGTAAAATTTATATTTAACTTATATAATTTAATTTATTATAGAAAATTATTGTTTAGATGTTCATTTTAATTTATTAAAAAATATTAAAATTAAATTAAAAAGATCATAAAATCGGATAGTAGAAATTATGCATATTGAAAAGATTTAGGTTTGATTTTTTTTAATTATTTATATCTTTATATGAAAGTCCAAAATAGTAATTAAGAGCTATTAGAATAACCCACCACCTGCAAGTTGTTTTAAACTCCCAGGTTATGGGTTCCTAATATCATTGTCCCCCACCATGAAACTATTTCTACTTAATTAACTTAATTCCTCAATTACTTTTTCCAGCCAAACCTAATGAGATGAGCATAGATTTTCATCCATTAGATTGTTTTAATTTCCACCACTGGATCTTAGGGCTTCATTAGAAAGCCCTGATTTCTAATATGATGGAAAGAAGGGGGATTCTAGCCATGTTCTCTCAATTGGACATCTCTCCAAAATTCCATAACCTTAGCCTCTTCCACGGAGGCCATTATTGCATATTTATCAAGGGTGTATAGGCTACTCCAAGGTGCCATGAAGATTCAAAGGATTCTCCCAACAAGTTTTTGTTGATTTCTTCTAAATATGGGTATTATTATTCTTTGAAAAAATTATCTTGTTTTTCACTTGTTTTCTCATAATAACCCAAGGTCTGATATATTTTTTTTTCTTCTTTATAATGGGGATTTTGTTACAGGTGTCCAAAATGAAACCCTACCTCTCTTGGAGAGCTAAGATTGAAAGCTTGCGACATGAGAGACCCACAAAGGTATATCCAAAGTCCAATCCCTTCTAGCTTATTGCTTGCTATGTTGCTTGTTCTATTTCTTACTGGATACTCTAATGAAACCCTCTTGTGTTTGCAGGTCGGATATATTTTTCCACAAGATAAAATGGGTTGGGGTGTCGTATACTATGGACTGTGACCCCCCTCCCATGGGAGCCACAGTTGTTAAGGCTAGAATCCCCCATGGGTTGGGGTGTCATAGACTGTGGGTTGCGACCCCCCCTCATGGGAGCTAAAACTATTAAGGTTAGCATCCCCCATGGATTGGGGTGCCGCAGTCCATGGGCTACGACCCCTCATCCCATGGGAGCCACAACTACCATGGTTGGGGTACCACAGACCTTGGGTTGCGACATCCCACCCATGGGGTGTCACAGGCCAGGGCCCGACCGAGGGAGTGTTTAAAAATAGTTTTTTTAAATTTTTTTTAATAATATATATATATATACATAGATCTATATACATAGATACATATGTGTGTGTGTACATACATACATACATGTATGTATGTATGTATGTATGTATGTATGTGTATATATATGCATGAATATGTATATATGCATGTATATATACATATTCATGCATATATATACATATATATATTTGTGTGTGTGTGTATATATGTGTGTGTGTATATGTGTGTGTATATATGTGTATGTGTATATATATGTGTATATATATGTATATGTATATGTATATGTATGTATACATACACATATATATGTATGTATATGTATATGTATGTGTGTGTGTGTGTGTGTGTGTGTGTGTGTGTGTGTGTGCTATTGTTGGCATTTGATCATTTGAACTAAATCGATAATGTGTGTTTGCTTGATGCAACCGATATATGTTTGTTGTGCATAGAGATTAGATTTGTGTATGATGACTATTTTGTATGTTGTCATTAATGGCAACTATGTTTCTTTAAGTCATCTAAGTCCTACAATTCAACCAGATAGACTTAAATGGCACAGCAGAGACAGTTTTTATTAGAACTGGTAGTTAGGACTTCAACAGGTAAATGACAGATAGTGTTACATTTCAACAACCGGTATATGAAAATCATGAAGATTGAGATGATGTGGTTTTGTAGTAGCACTAAAGACTATCAGATAAAGATATGTTTGTGACCACATATGTTGAATCGATCAGGTGAACAAGATTTGTTTGACAGAACAGATTAGTTGATGGAGACTTAACCAGTAGAAATGAAAATCACTCAGATCAGTAAAACGACACAAAATTGGATTTGTTATGTCAATGGCTGATATAACTAAAGTGTACAATGCAAGATTGTCTAGATGCATTGAACCTAGGGAATTGTAGCAAGGTTCTAGCCGATCTTATGATGATTTTAATTGTGTGATGAGGTATGAAAGGATATATATACCTGAGCTTGATAGTGTGAAAAAAGATGAGCAAATTTTGTATTTATGATAGTGCAAAGATCAAAGGAGTTGAGAGATGAAGTCTACATGATGTCATAATGTTCTAAAATAGATCTTATCAGACACAGAAGGTGTTATACTGAGATCATTTGTACTTGTTGTCTCTCTAACAGTTGCAGCAAGAAAATCCTCTTACAAGGTCACTCCTAACAGGGTACGGTTAGATCCTAACAGTTCTGATCATTAAATCCTCTAACCAGGTGACACATTAACTTGTGTTTGCAAATCCCAATTACTTGGGTAGCTCCTAACAAGGCTAGTCCTCACAGGCCTTTTTGTAAAGCTCTTAACCGGGCTTAGACACTTCTAACAAGGTGTGCCTCTAACCGGGTGTTGCAGACCTTAACCGGTCAAATCTCTATATTGCAGATAATGGATCTTGTGAGTAATAATTCCCACCATGGTTTTTACCATTTGGGTTTTCCACGTATAAACTCTTGTTTCATGTGGTTTATGCTTTGTGTGGTGATTGCATACTTGGTGTTATTTCTTACATGTCTCTTGAGTTTTAAGTTGGTGAAATTAATATATAGATTTGTATTGTTTTTACTATCACTGATTCACCCCCCCCCCCTCTCTTAGTGCCTTATAAGTTCATCAATTATTTAAATTATTGATATTATTATCTCTACTTATAATTAAGTGCAACAAACAAATATGAATACATTTAAGAATTATTATTTTTTTCACCCCTAATTAGAATCAACCTTTTTTTTGAACCAATCATAACAAATATGCAATTATTGGCAATAAGGCACAAAAAATTTGAATGGAAAAAAACTAGTAGTCATCACATAGAGTTCCAATCACTTATTAATTTCTTGGACATATCAATCTAGTAGTTGCTTTATTGCAGGAATGAAACATATACAAACAAGTGCCGCATAGTGGCCAGTACTTGCCTTTTTAGTATTGCAATAATAAAGTTTTCTTTTTAGAGGTAGGTTGGATAATAATTTGATATAATGTATTCTTGCAATAATTTAATAAGGAGTTCCCAGTTATAAAATTACAATAATATCTATAACTAATTCAAACCTTAACAATAACTCTAGTATTATCCTTAACAAAATTTGTACCCTAGCCCAAATTTTCAACCTAATTCTAACTCTAAATCTAATATTAAATATAACCCTAACCCTTTTTTTTCTTAATTCTAACTCTACATCTAGTTCTGAATCTAACTCTAAGCCTAACTTAAATGTTAAATAGAAATAATTTGAAGCTTATTTTTAACCCTAATCTTAATCCTTATTTTAACACTAAATCTTATTATAAACGTAATTTTAATCCTAATCATTATTATAATGATTTTAGAATTATACTAATAAATAAGAATTATAATTATAATTGTAATATAATATAATGAAAAATGATAGATCAAGCTATAATAATTTATTTAAATTATAAAGTAAAATTAATAATAATAATCTTAATTTCAATTAATAATTATTTAATGAAAAATTTAATAGATTTATTATTATATATTTTGGGAAATGCTATTATTAATAAATTATTTATAATTGATATTTTAATCTTCATACAATATTTTAGATTATATTATTGTATTATATAGATTTAATCTTATATGATAAGGATATATAATATTGTATTTCATTTATGCTATAAATGTGGAGTATTTATTTCTTTTAAATCTAAATTGATTAGTTAATTAGCATCCAAATATTTTAATAACCTAAAATTTTGCCTACAGAAAGTGGATCCGAAAAATCCGGTAATAAGGTGCAAATTATTTGAGCCAATTAGATTGAAGAAAAACATTTTTTGTAATTTGCAAACTAAAAAATCATGCGTCTTAACTCTTGAATTTTTTTTTTTAAAAGATTGAGAGAAAAAATTCATAGATATAATTGGTGAAAAAGAAATTGAATAATAACGATTTAATGAAAGTTGGGTGCAACCGATTGCAATAGTACTAGCCTAACAACAAGTACTAATAAATGAATGAATATCTCCATTAACATTCAAAATATACATGATTACAATGACTAAAAAAATGACTACCAAAACTAAATAAATGATCAATTAACAACAATCAATGACTAAATTAATAACTAAGTATACTACCAAATTGATCAATCAAAACAACCAATAAATGATTCAAAAAGTACCTTAGTCATAAATTTAGTCACGTTATAAATGACTAGGAATAAACTACTAATGGTCATGTGACCAAGATGAGTCATCTATAAGTAATTTTTAGTAGTTTTTTTAGTCATTTATTGTTGTTGTTCTACTAGTATTCTTAATGATGTAGCAATCAAACAACATAAAAGAACACACATTCACACAATGAAGACTAGATATATGTTGAAACCCAAGATGGGAAAAACCAAGGTGAGAATAGATACTTGGATTTACTACCCAAATCTAGCCTCACAAAGAGATGAATCACTTACAATATAATGTAAGCACCAACCTACTAGAGACACCAATCCCTAATTGTTTTTGCAGGCACCAACCTAGTGGAGACACCAATCCCTAACACAAATATTTGAGCACCAAATTAGTAGGTCAGACACTAGTTGTACCAGATTACAAAGATATGATTTGTGGTCCTTCAATACAAATAAAACATCTTGCACATGATCTAATCAACCTCTAGAAACTCTTGCACATTGCATATGATCTTTTGATAATGGTTCACAATGATTGTAATGAAAATCAGATTCATCATACTGATATTCACACTAGAGCCCTAATACATAACATTCCCTAACTACTTACAACCTAGGATAGATCCTATACTTTGATATATGTGAATTACATTTACAATTACATTCATGTATCAGCTCAAAATATAGAAATAATCTTTGCAGTCGGCCATAAGAACACTCCTAAACAAAATGTGTCCAAATGTGTAATAGGTCAAGTCCAATAGTCCACATGCTACTCTAGAAGATAGAACACACCATTTGGTTCTTAATGTATCCCTATCTAGTCCCAATAGTCATCCCTTCACTAGCTCTAGAGGGCACATGCCACAAGCCTCTTATTGGCAACAACAATGAAGGAAAACTGAGAGGGGGGGGGGGAATCAGTTTTCACTAGATTATCAAACTTAACCATAAAAATTAATCTGATAAACTATAACAAAAAAAAAAAGAAAAGAAAATTTATTACACAACACACAAAACCAAGGTTTTGATGTGGAAAACCTGGTTAAGGGAAAAACCAGGGTGGGAACCTACACACAATAAGATGATACTCTATAATAGTATATGAGAATAATTACAATGGGGAATGCACTAGCTTTCAGGCACACTGCCTAGAGCTCACAACTCAAGATAAAAGAAACTGGAAGACTACAACTCTCAAGGAAGTCTCACTGACTTACAACAAGATTCAAACTACAATCCGGAAGGAATGAACTACAATAATAGCATCTGCTAATACCTGATGACAATTTCAGTTAAGCACATTTGTCTACTCTACAACATTCCAATCTTTGTTTAATCACAATTCCAAAGGATGTATTCTCTTAAGTACACATATATAAATTTCTGATAATGCATACACAACCTCGATACCCAAATTACATGACTATACCACCTATTTATACAATTCATCAACCTTGACAACAAGGTCGGCTAAACCTTCAACTCACAATTACAAAATTACATCACATGATACAAAGATCAACCACTGGACCAATATAGTAATATACATAATATAACATGGACCTAAATAAAATCTCCAAATATGCAACACCACCAGAAATCACGCCAAGATCCACCGCAACATGCTACACCACCAAGAATACTACATAACATGAAGAACATCACTGATTCAACAAAATCACCAAAAACTTGCACAACAATCAATGTGGATCATCAAAACAAATAGGATACAATTAGGAAACACCAGCAAGAATGTTAGAATCATCAATAATAGATGTACCAACACCACTTATCAAATCTTCATCGATCAACATCTAAAACTCAAGAACACTCAAACAACAACAACTATCATGAAGAAAGATAACTTGTAGAGAACCAAATTATGAACTATCTGAAATGAATATACATAAGACCATCCCAAACAAACTCCCAAAATCTCATCTCATGATTTGATCACACAGGAATATACTGGAGGAAATACCAAACTGTACAAAGCATTGGCCAGAAAACCAAACTGCAAACCGGATCATATGATGTAATCAATTAAGCTTCCAAGATCATTGAAACCAATACAGAAAGATATAATGACACTAGAAATACTTCATACACCAAACCATGATCCCAATAAACCAATCTGCAATCATCAGAGCAATAAATCACAAGAATATGTTGACATAAATGACAATGACATATCCTAGTAGCAGCAATGTCCAACAATCTCACCCTTTGGCATTGATGGCAACATATGAATGTGAAAAACAATCAATGTAAAGAAAGAAAACATCTCCAGCAAACTCCCCCTAAGATCAAGCAGATAAAACATTTTTTCACATGCTTCTCTCCCCCTTTGACAATAATGCCAAAGATTCTCAAAATAGAAACCAAACTTACTCTCCCCCTTAGATAAACAAATCATGATTCTCTCCCCTAAACAGATTGACTACTTCAGTAGAGTAGCAACACCAACTCGTCAATCTAGACAAAGAGATAAGACTGTGAAGTTCATCGGAGTGATGCAACTCAATGCATCTAGTTCTCATCAGGAGGGGTAGATGCCCCTAACTTGTCTCTCAGATAGACAAATGTATCTGCAAGCAAGGGCTTAGTGAAAATATCAGAAATTTGTTCCTTTGTAGACACATACTCCAACTTCACTTCCTCTTCACTGACTTTTTTCTCTCAAGAAATGATATTTGATTGATATATGTTTAGTCTTTGAATGTTGCACTGGATTCTTTGGCATATTAATAGCACTAGAATTATCACAATATATGATTGTAGGATCATCATAGATAACTATGATATCCTTCAACATTTTATTCATCCAAACTACCTGAGTGCAATTACTAGAAGCAACAATGTATTCAGCTTCAGCTGTAGATAAGGAAACTGAATCTTGTTTCTTACTTGCCCATGAAACCAATTTCTTACCCAAAAAGAATGCACCACCAGAGGTACTCTTTTGGTCATCAACATCACCAGACCAATCAGCATTAATGTAAGCACATAACATGAAATCATCATTTATCAGATACCACAAACCATAATCCACAGTTCCTTTCAAGTATCTGAATATCCTCTTTACAATAGTGGCATGACTCTCTTTTGGATCATCTTGATATCTAGTAGCCATGCACACAACATGCATAATGTCCAGTGTAGTTTGAGTTAAGTATATCAATCCACCAACCATAGATCTGTACAAGGTCTGATTAGCTTTCAGAGATTCGTCATTTTTTAGATAATTTGCAGCCAGTCGCCATAGGAGTTCCAACCGGTTTAGAGTCTTCTAATCCAAACTTCTTCAACAATTCCTTCACATATTTAGCTTGAGATATAAAAATACCTTTTTTAGTCTGTGAAATCTACAAACCTAAGAAAAAATTCATCTCTCCTATCATAGGCATCTCAAATTCTTTCTGCATACCGACAAACTTCATACTCAAGTTATCATCTCCTCCAAAGATAATGTCATCAACAGAAGCTTCAGCAATCAAGATGTTATCATTCTCAATCTTAAAATACATATTGCTATCAGTAGTACCTTTATTAAATCCTAATTTCAATAAGTACTTATCCAATCTAGCATACCAAGCTCTAGGGGCTTGTTTCAATCCATAAAGAGTTTTCTTCAGTTGGCATACCATGTCTCTATCATATGATAATTAAAATCTATCAAGTTTCTCAATGTAGACATCTTCCTCAAAATCACCATTCAAAAAGGTTGACTTGACACCCATCTGATATACCTTGAAATCTTAGCTCTAATGCCACTTGTAAGGAAGTCAAGTAGTGGAACAACTTCCTACACTAACCTTGAGAGGAGGGTAATGTAATTTTTTTAACAAATCGTTACAATTACAGGAACTTAACATAAATAGACATAATAACATTCAAACCATAACACAGTGATTTATGTGGGGAAAACCCTTTCGAGAGAAAAACCCCACACTCCAAAAGCCGCCCAATATATTATTCAGCAATAAAAAATAGATTACAATATACTTGCAAAGAAATCTCTTCATAGGAGTACCACTAATTAGAGATTCAAAGGTAACTCAATAGCCATAAGACTCTTTCACACAACCTCTATCTCATGCACCTCATAAATAGGAGATACAATACAAGAAACCATCAAACGATATTACAAAACCATGGGCTAAAACCACCCAATAATGTGTAGCCAACCTTATCTCCCTTATAGATGCCCTATGACATGTTAAAACACACATCAACATGTGTCCCTTTTACAACTCATTTATGTGTCTGATACAAATTATATTTTCTATTTTAGGAGTACAAACTTCTAGAGGCCATAACTTGCGAACCATGTATTCGATTGACAAACCATTTGAAGCGCCAGAAAACTCGTGAAGTGCTATATTGCCTCATAAACCTCTATTCCATTTAAACCCACTTTTTAGGGTGTTTGAGAGGGTCTAAAGTCCCCAAAATTAAGTTTAAACCTTTAATTGCACCCCTAACGGAAACTTCAATATCTTCAAAACTAGTTGTGATCTTGTGACGAAACTTTACTGACATGCTTATCTAACCAACCAAAAGCTTTTGGGAAAATTTTAGACCATTTCATGCTCAAATGAAAACTTACTATAAATAGTAACCTTGTGTAAATGCAGGTTTGAGACACCATTTTTCCCAACAACATATGCAAGCAACAATCTAACAGCTTCAAGTCTAGCTGCCGGAGAAAAAGTCTCCTCATAATCAATTCCTTCTTTCTATGAATATCCTTTGCATACCAATCTTGCTTTATTTCTAACAACTTCACTGGCTTCATTCAATTTGTTCCTAAATACCCATTTAGTACCAATCACATTCTTATCTTTAGGTCTATGCACAAGTTCTCATGTGTTATTCTTTTCAATCTAATTCAATTCTTCTTCCATGACCCTTATCCAATTTTCATCTTTGCAAGCCTCAACAACATCTTTATGTTCAAATTTGGAAATCAAACATACCTCTTTAGTAGCTAGCCTTCTTCTAATCATCACACCTTTATTTTTATCACCAATAATCTAATTTTCAAAATGATTCAATCTTACATACCTCAGAGTCTTTTGACTATTCTGACTTTGAGGTTCATGTACCTCTCCACCGGCAACAACAATATCCCAATTAGAAGTCTCTACCAAATCATTTTGCTTCAATTATTCAGTCCGAATAGGTGTTAGAACAACATGTTGACCATCATCATAACTGCATGCTCTTATCTCTTTTCCACAGTTCTCATTAACCTTCACATTTGCACTTTCCACTATCTTTCTCAGTCTCTTGTTGTAGCACTGGTAGACTTTTCTCTTTATTGAATATCCCAAGAAAATTCCTTCATCTCTTCTTGCATCAAACATTCTCATGTCCTCATCCCTCTTGATATAACACTTGCTTCCAAAAAAAATGAAATATCTCACAGTAGGAACATGACCAAACCATAGCTCATAAGGAGTCTTATTGATATCACCTTTTATATGCACTCGGTTGAATGTGTAAATAGTAGTGCTAATAGCTTCTCTCCAATATATATTCAAAGCATTCCAGCATAGTCCTTGTAGCATCCAAGAGAGTTATGTTCTTCCTTTCAACAACTCCATTCTGTTGTGGGGTTCTAGGAGAAAATAATTGTCTTCTAATCCCATGCTTATCACAGAATGAATAAAACTCACCAAAACAAATTTCTCCTTCTCTGTCAGATCTCAAACAGTTCACCTTCAATCTTGTCTTAGTCTCAACTTTTTCTTTGAATATATTGAATTTGTCCAATGCTTCTGATTTTTGTTTCAAAAAGACAACACACATCATTTTGGAATAATCATCAATCAACAACATGAAATATTTGTCACCATGCACACGTCTAATATTTATGCTGGCAAATTGGAGAAATTCATTATGTGTTGCATTGATGTTTTGTCATTGATGGCAACACTGGCTATTTTGGTTATTTACCGGTTTCTAGTAGAGTGGTTGGATTATGATATTGATCCGGTATGCTTTAGTTTGTGGAATTGTTTTGGATCTATCATTCATGCTACTCAGATGTGTATCATGATCAGTTGGTTTGGGATTTGATGACTCAGGAGCTATGATTTGTTCTAGTAAACCTTTTGGTCATCGGTAAGGGTTCTACCGAGAGAGCTTTGTTGAAGATATTTTGATGCATGTGATAAGTGGTGTTGGTGCAACTTCTAGATGGATTTCGAGATGTTGATGGTTATCTTATTCATGTTCTTGTTGATCGGTGGTGTTGGATTTGGGTCCGGACCTAATGCTATCTTATTCAGCTAGGTTATGGACCAATTTATGTAATGTTTTGGTGGATGATCCCGATGCATTACCAATTGGATTTATTGATTGGATTATGTTATTTCAGTTTTAGGTTGACCTAGTTGATCATTGGATTGCAGGTTTATGTTATAAATTTATTGTATTATCTTGTAGGTGGCTGACCTAATTGTTTAGGTCTCGAGATTGGTATAGAATGATGTAAGATCTCTTTGTAGATCATGGGCATATTCGTGGGTTTTTGGGATATAGGATTATCTATGTGTGAATAAGGTTGTAATAATATGCAGAGGTTTTGGTCGATCATAGGTGATCAAATTGGATTGGTGAAAGAGGTTTAAGACCTCCAGTATTGAGCTTTTACAAAACTGTATTCAAGCATAGGAGATTTTATTTTTGTAGTTCACTCTTCTTTCCAGATTGTAGTCTAGATTTATTTTGTAGTCAGTGAGGCTCCTTTTGTGATGAGAAATGTGCTCTAGGCATTTGGCCTTCCTGCATATGCAGGCCCCTCTTTATGTAATCACATACTTACTACGGAAGTATTATCTGACTGTGGGTAGGCTTCCCACCATGGTTTTTCCCTTTACTAGATTTTCCACGTACAAATCTTGGTGTTATCTTTTTTGGATGGTTGGTAAATGTTTTGTGGATTATATTTGTGCTTAACTGTTATATCTGCTATTTTGGTATTTGGTTTATGTATTCCGGTAATAAGGTTTTAAGGCTTAAAGTTCTATAATTTGTTAACAACTGATTCACCCCCCCCCTCTCAGTTGTTCACCGGTTATGTGAGTTGTTTAATAATTGGTATCAGAGCCTAGTCCTCTTTGTAGAAGCTTAACTGCTTAAGGAAGATCCTATGACATCTAATAGTTCAAGATCATCAAATTCATCTGTAGTTGTTTTCCAGAGAGAAATTCCTAGGCTTGATGGAAGAAATTACAAAGTATGGAAGATTCAGATGGAGACTCATCTAAGATGTCTTGGTAAGGAGATTTAGGAGATCACTGAGAAAGGATATATACCTCATAATCTGGCATCTGGAAATCCTCCTTCGGCAAGCTTGGATAGGGACATTGAAAATGATTGTAGAGATAGAGAAGCCCTTTTGTGCACACTTTCTGATCAGCAAGTTATGGGACTAACCGACAAATCAACTGCAAAGGCTATATGAGATAAATTGGAGACTCTGAATGAAGGTGACCCTACTATTAAAATTTCTAAACTTGATGGTTACCGAGTGAGATATGAGAACCTAAAGATGGAAGAAGATGAAAGGATTACTTCTTTTATGGAGAGAGTTAATGAATTTGTTCTGGGAATTCAGTGTTGTGGTGGATCTCTAAGCGAAGATGAAATAATTTCTAAAGTATTGAGAGCTTTGCCACTGGCTTACAAGATGAAGGCTATTGAAATTAATAAGTTGAGAGCAATGGAAAACACCTCTGTTAATAGGGATACCTTGGTTGGGAAGTTATCTTCTTTTGAGCTTGAGGAATTTGGTTCTTCCAGAGTTGCAAAATTTGAACCTGCTTTTCTTGCATCTACATCATCTACCGAAAAGAGTGATTGGAAAGACTTATATGCTAAGGAACTGGAGGAAATGAAGAAAGAAGATAAAGATTTTGAGAAACCTGAAGCCCTATTTGCTAGAAGAGTACCTAAAGGTCCGATGGGAAGTAAGTATGAAGGAAAATCACCTTTTTAAATGTTTCACATGTAATAAGATAGGTCATTTTGCATCTAGATGTCCTGAAAGTAATTCAAGCTTTGAGGAAAGAGCTAGAAGATCTTTTAGGCCTAACCATGATTATCAGAACAAGCATAAGTACAAGAGGAACAAAGACAACTCATGCTACTATGCAGATGGGGAAGGTGTGAGTGATTATGATGATGAACCAGCACAAGATTCAGCTAGTGGATCCGGAAATGGAAAGGAATGGGTATTCTTGGCTATCAAGGAAGATTATGTGGTACTTGAAGAAATGGCCCTTCTTGCTAAAGTTAAATACAAGGATGAATGGGTGATAGACAATGAATGTTCACATCATATGACTGGAGATAAAAGGAAGTTTCTATCTTTAATGGCAGTTTGGTTAGATTTGGAGATGGAAAAGCATGCATGATCAAGGGAAGGGGAACTATATCATTGGATGGTAAGCGTGATACTGATAATGTTTATTATGTTGAAGGTTTATGGCATAATATTTTGAGTGTAGGACAGTTGGTGGATAAGGGATTTCAGTTACAGTTCAAGGATGGAAAATGCAAGATTATTAATAGATCTAGATTGGAGATTGCAACTAGTACTCAGACTAAAGGTAACATCTTTTATTTGAACTCCGATGAGAAGATATGTTTGATTGCACAAATTGATGATAGTTGGCTATGGTATAAGAGGTTGTGTCATGTGAATTTTGATTGCATTGTAAAGATCAATTCTACTAAGGCAGTTAGAGATGTACCTAAGATTGTGAAGCCCTATAATTTGGTATGTAAGGAATATCAAATGGGAAAGCAAGTCAAAACTTCTTTTAAGAGTATACAAGACAAATCTAATGATGTTCTTGATCTTATTCATACTGATTTATGTGGTCCTGCTAGAATCAAAAGTTTTCAGGGTAATAGATGTTTTATGCTAATCTTTGATGACTATTCTAGAATGATGTGGGTTACTCTTCTAAGGGAGAAATGTGAAGAATTTGAAAAGTTTAAAATCTTTAAAGCTAAAGTTGAGATAGACACAGGATTGAAGATTAAATGCTTAAGGTCTAATCTGGGTGGAGAATTCACATCGGTGAATTTAACAGTTATTATGAAAAGAATGGGATAAGGAGACAGTTATCTGCACCCCAGACACCTCAGTAGAATGGAGTTGTGGAAAGGAAGAACATAACTATCTTGGATGCGGCTAGAACTATGATGATGGAAGATAATCTACCTCATATCTACTGGAGAGAAGTTGTGAGCATGACACTATACACATTCAATAGAGTTCATATCAAAGGAGACACCGGTAAGACACCTTATGAGTTATAGTTTGGTTATACACCTATAGTTAAGTATTTCAAAATATTTAGAGTAAATGCTATATCAAAAGAGATGATTCTATTGGAAAGTTTGATCCTAGATGTGATGAAGGGATATTTCTTGGTTATTCTAAAAAAATAAAAGCATATAGATGTTATAACAAAAGATTGTAAAGAATTGTGGAGAGAACCAATGTCAAGGTGGATGAGTTGAATAAAAGTCAAATTAGAAATTATGAGAAAGAACCCGCAATGGAATTGATCATAACGGAATTGGTAGCACCTACACCGGAACAAAATGTTGAACCAATTACTCTGGTAGTATCAGAAAATTCAACAGTAACTGAAGATCGGAGCAGAGGAATAAAAAAATAGAAGACTCTTAAGTGTGTTAGGTTAAATCATTCAGAAGATTAGATCATTGGAGACAAGAATAAAGGATTGATGACAAGAAGAAGGTTGGTGGTTGATGAGGTATGTTTAATTTCTCAAATTGAACTAGCATCAATAATTGAAGCATGTAAAGATGAATGTTGGATAAAAACTATGGAAGAGGAATTAGATCAGATAGAAAAGAATAATACATGGACTTTAGTTCCCCGGCCTAAAAAAAAGAATGTTATTGGGACTAAATGGGTTTTTAGGAATAAATTGAATGAAGATGGACAATTTGTGAGGAATAAGGCTAGATTGGTTTGTAAAGGATATTCTCAGAAGGAAGGAATTGATTATGATGAGAATTTTTCTCCGGTAGCTAGGATTGAAGTTTTGAGATTATTTCTTGCTTATGCTGCCCATTAGAACTACAAGTTTTATAACAGGGTTGTTAAGTGTGTATTTTTGAATGGAGATCTTGAAGAGGAAGTTTATATTGAGCAGCCTAATAGATTTTCACTTTCAAATGACAAAAACATGGTTTGCAGGTTAAGGAAAGCTTTATATGGATTGAAACAAGCCCCTAGAGCTTGGTATGCAAGATTGGATAAATATCTTTTGGAGCTTGGTTTCACTAAGGTAATATTGACAGTAATTTATATTATAAGATCATTGATGATGTCATATTGATTGTTGAAGTCTTTGTTGATGATATCATTTTTGGAGGTGAGGATAAGTTATGTATGGAATTCTCTAATAATATGAAGAATGGATTTGAGATGTCTATGATTGGGGAGATGAAATTTTTATTAGGTTTGCAGCTTACTTAGACTGATAAAGGTATTTTCATCTGTCAAACTAAGTAGGCTAGGGAGTTGTTGAAGAAATTTAGTATGGAAAATTCTAAACTGGTTGGTACTCCTATGGTTACAAGTGAGAAATTAACTAAGATGGATGCATCAACATCGGTAAATCCTACAAGGTACAATTCTATGATTGGAGGTTTGTTATATTTGACTCAGACTAGACTGGATATAATGAATGTAGTTTGTATTGTATCAAGATATCAAAGTGATCCTAGAGAGAATCATAAGAGTGTCGTGAAAAGGATATTTTAGGTATTTGCAAGGAACAACTGAATATGTTTTGTGATATCCTAAAAATGATGATTTTACACTATGTGCATATACAGATGCAAATTGGGCTGGAGATGTTGATGACCGAAAGAGCACATCCGATGGAGCTTTCTTTCTTGGAAAGAAACTTGTGTCATGGATCAACAAGAATAAGTCATGTACCTCTTTATCTACTATTGAAGATGAGTATGTTGTTGTTGCTACTAAATGTATACAAGTTCTATGGATGAAGCAAATGTTGAAGGATATAAGGGTGGATTGTAATGAACTGGTAGTTATTCACTATGATAACTCTGCTGCTATTGGCATATCAAAGAATCTGGTATTTCATTCTAAGACAAAGCACATATCTATCAAGTACAACTTATTGAAGGAGAAGGTGGAAGCAAGTGAATTCAGGCTCGTTTATGTGAACACTAAATAGAAAATTGCAAATATCTTCACTAAACCTTTGCCTAAGGAATCATTTGAGTACTTTAGAGATAGATTGGGGGTGTCTGCCCCTCTAGTAGAGACCTGAGTGATGCTAATTGGCATCTGTTTGGTATGTATTTATAGAGATACTATTCATCTTGGATTGATGTGTTGGTGCTACTACTCAGGGGGAGTAGTCAGTTGTGTGGTAAAATGGATTTATGATTTTACTTTGATATTTATGTCAGATTTTTGGCATTGATGTCAAAGTGAGAGAAAGAAATGTGAAAAATGGAGATTAACAGGAATATCATTCATAGGGAGATTTTGTTAACTTCATTGTAAAATCATCTTATAGGAGATTGTTGGTTGTCTTCCTTTGGGGGAGACTTGTTTGGCATTTCTTGGCACTTGGATATTTTTCACATCTAGTCTTGCCATCAACGTCAAAGGGGGAGATTGTTGGAAAATTGTAGGAATTGATTATGTGTTGGATTTTTTTTTTGTCAATGATGGAAACAATGACTGTTTTGGTTGTTTACCAATTTCCGGTAGAGCGGTTGGATTATGATATTGATTTGGAATGCCATGGTATGCTTCGATTTATAGAATTGGTTTGGATCTATCATTTATTCTATTTAGATGTGTATCATGATCAGTTGGTTTGGGATTTGATGACTTAGGAGATATTATTTGTTCTAGTAAGCCTTTTGGTCACCAGTAAGGGTTCTACCAACAGAGATTTGTTGAAGATCTTTTGGTCAACTTTTCTCACCAACATTCAAATGAAAGATATTACCTTCAGTCTTAGTTCCAGATGCAATGTCTATACTAGAGGCATGTAGGATCTTGCATTTTCCATTCTTGAATTGTAAATCATAACCTTTGCCAACCATCTGTCAACACTTAAATATTATGCTTCAAACCTTCAACATACAAGACATCATCAGTGTTATTCTTACCATCAAAGGAAATAGAACCTCTACCATGGATCACATGGACTTTGTCATCTCCAAATATTACTATTCCACCATCATACCTTTCCATGCTCACAAATTTTCTTTTATCACCTATCATATGATGTGAACAACCATTGTCATTTACTCATTCATCTTTCTCTTCAACTTTAGCAGCTAAAGATTTCTCCTCAATAGTACATCTTGTGGAATCAACAAGTATCGGTCCAACTTCTTTAATATCAATAATCACAACTTCATCTCCTTTTGATTCTTCACCTTTAACACCTTCATCAACATCATAATAATAGTTTTCCTAATGCTTATACTTCTCGTTATACTTGTAAGGCTTATCATACTTTTCATGCTTCCCATATCTATCATTCTTATCATGCTTATCATATTTGTCCTACCTATCATATTTAGACATTCTCTCAGGGCATCTAGAAGAAAAATGTCCTATCTTATTACAAGAGAAACATTTCAAAGGCAATTTTCCATCATACTTACCAGCTCCCTTAGGCAATGAATGCTTCAAGCTCATCCAATTCTCTTTCTTGCTCCTCCATATCTCTTCTCTCTCTTTCATATCTGGATATTCTGCATTCATCAAGATCATACTTCTTTTTTTCGGATACATATGCTCTAAATATTGTCATAGACTTTCCATGTGATTCACCAAATTCACTCAGTTCAAATGCAGCAATCTTTCCAACCAACATATCTCTTGTCATAGTAGTTACACCACGGATCTCATCAATAGCAACTACCTTATGTTTGTAAGTAGGAGGCAATGATCTAAGCATGTTAGCAACAATTTCATCTTCTTCAAGTGTTCTAGCAGCACATCTGATACCTAGGATAAGTTCATTCATTTTAGCCATAAAGGTGTTTATGTTCTCATCTTTGCCTATCTTCAACATTAATACTTTCCTTTCAAACTATGTAGCTTAGCAACTTTGACTTGTTTATCTCCTTCATAAAGGGTCTCAAGATTCTCCCAGATCTCATGCACAGTCTGAAGTCCCATTACATTAGTCATTTCTGAATCAATCAGGACACTCAGCAATTCTTCCTTGTCTCTAATGTTATTTTCAGCATCCTTGATCTTGGCAGCAATAACTGGTACATTCTGAGGAACAAAATAGACATCTTTGTAATCTTCCATTAATATTCTTCAAGACATCTCAAGTGCACCTCCATCAGGTTCTTCCATATAGCATAATTACTTCCATCAAATCTCAGACTCTCCTTATTAAAGATAACACTACCAGTTGCCATCTCAAATCTCCTCAAGCTGTCAAGCTTCTTTCAGAGGATCTAGCTCTGATACCAATTGTTGGAAACAACAATGAAGGAAAACTAAGAGGGGGGGTGAATCAATTTTCACCGGATTATCAAACTTAACTACTAATACTAATCTAATAAACTACAGTAAAAACAAAGATAAGCAAATTGATAGGACAACACACAACACCAAGATTTTGACGTGGAAAACCTGGTTAAGGGAAAAACCACGGTGGGAACCTACCCAAAATAAGATGATACTCTATAGTAGTATGTGAAAATAATTACAATGGGGAATGCACCAACATTCAAGAACACTACCTAGAGCTCACAGCTCAAGATACAAGAACCCGGAAGACTACAACCCTCAAGGAAGTCTAACTGACTTACAACAAGATTCAGAATACAATCTGGAAGGAATGAACTACAATAATAGCATATGCTAATACCTGATGACAATTCTGATTAAGCATATTTGTCTTCTCTACAACACTCCAATCTTTGTTCAATCACAATGTCAAAGGATGTATTCGCTTAAGTACACATATACCACTTTCTGATAATTAAGAAACAACCTCGATACCCAAATTACATGACTATACCATCTATTTATACAATTCATCAACCTTGACAACAAGGTCGACTAAACCCTCAACTCACAATTACACAATTACATCACATGATACAAAGATCGACCACTAGACCAATATAATGATATACATGATATAACATGGACCTAAATCAAATCTCCAAATATGCAACACCATCAGAAATCATGCCAAGATCCACTACAACACGCTACACCATCAAGAATACTGCATAACACAAAGAACATCACTAGTTCAACAAAATTACCAAAAACTTGCACAATGATCAATGTGGATCATGAAAAGTAATAGGACACAATTAGGAAACACCAGCAAGCACGTTAGAATCTTTAGTAATAGTTGCACCAACACCACTTATCAAATCTTCATCGATCAACATCGAAAACTCGAGAACACTCAAACAATAACAACTATCACGAAGAAAGATAACTTGTGGAGAAACAAATTATGAACATATAAAATTAAGATACAGAAGACCATCCCAAACAAACTCCCAAAATCTCATCTCAAGATTTGATCACACTAGAATATAATGGAGGAAATATCGAACTCTGCAAAGAACTTATCAGAAAACCAAACTGCAAACCGGATCATATGATATAATCAATTAAGCTTCTCATATCACTGAAACCAATACAGAAAGATATAATGACATAAGAAATACTCCATACACCAAACCATGATCCCAATAAACTAATCTGCAATTACGAGAGTAATAAATCACGGGAATATGTTGACATCAATGACAACAACATATCCTAGCAGCGGTAATGTCCAACACCTCTACCTTATCAAACTAGAACATCAATATGGTTAAATAACTAGCACGGTAACCCTTCTATGACATCCACCTTTTTTCCTGATAAAATTTAATTTCAAAAACTATCGAATATGATGAAGCATGTGTAGACATACTCTCCTTGTAGAAAATTAATCTCAAACATGAAGAAATGCATATCACACCAAGTTACTAGAACAAGCTCACTATTTGGGTAACTAACCTCAAACATTTTAGATCATACATCCATATCACTTCAACTAACATGGATATATGTAACATAAAACTACAAAAATTCCTCAATTGAATCAATCACCATGGCTAGCCAAATATATATCCACAAATCAAATGCTATGATATGACATTACAATAATATATATTCTTCAATCTTTTGGATGTCATTGCATCAATGAAAAAATTGATTAGCACAACTAATACTCTTTTGGCATCAAAGGCAACACTCTTTTGACATCAATGACAACATATGTCCAACAAATGAAATGGCCAATAACAATCCATTGTGAGATATTGCAAAGAAGAAAGAATTTGAAGAATAGGAAAAATTGCAAGGTGAAAAAAAAGAGATTTCAAATGTAATAATAGACCTTTATACCTAGTTTCTTTCACCCCTCTAATTAGAAATGGATTGTACCCAAAATATTCACTTGATATGCTTAGCAAGATATATTTTTATTCTTGTAAAATATGGATTATCTAATGTACTAGCATAAATATAGCATGAAAGTAGATTATCAAATAGAAAAATTAAAACTATCATAGAATATGTTGCTAAAATATAAGGGAAAGTCTTAAATTTGTATATATTTTCCTCAATGAAAATCAAGGGCCAAGATGCAAAATTAATGGACGGTAAGGATTTGAGGATTGTAAAGACATGAATTGAAGGCTTAGCCTTGTGATAGTTGTCCCATGAAGCCAAATGGGAAGCATTCTCAAACATGAGTGAGAAAGGTGATGTGTGTAAACGATCAATCAATTAGTCAAGGATTAATAAATTAATTAAGTTGGAGGAATTCATAACTAAGGTTATTAAAGTAAAATGAATTAATTAATTTACCATAGTGAGGAAAAAATAATTGCAGGAAGGATAATTAATTCTAGGAATATGGGATAGTGGTGCACTCTACAAATAATTAGAAGAAGTAGCATCATATTAAAGAAAGATAGAAAAAATCCTTAGTCAGTCAAAAGAAAGGAAGAAAAGATAGTGGGATGATTTCCCCTTAAAACATTTCTTAAAAAAGTCATCTAAGGGAAATCTTAAAAGAAAGAAATCATAGTGAAAATTAGATAGAGGAGGAAAAACGATTATAAACAAAATAAAAATAAATAAGCAATGGAGAAACTATAAAGTAAAAAGTGAAAGGGGTATTAAAATATGGTTAGGATCATAATTGAGGCTTGGAAGGCCTATAAAAAGGTCTAGGGTTTGAATAGTTTATTTACACTAAGGGTCCTTAGATATCAAAGCACCAAATTGCCAATATCCCATGCCACAACCACTAAGAAAAGTAAGTGTGACATTAGGGATGAATAGTAGAGGTAGAAGCACTAGTACATATTTAAAATTAAGCCCCTAGGGCATCTTAGATGTCATAAATATGGGTCAAAATAAGGGGGAAAGAGACACAAATTAAAAAGAAGGAATGAGTTATCACATTTGTAGTTGCAATTAGCAATAGAAATTATGCTTGCACTAGATACAATTATGCTTGTAGAAAGTGTGAAATTAATCTCACTTGTGTGTGAGGATTAGCTCATGCACAACCTAGGCAAGATAAGATAAATTTTGGATTAGTAAAAGATCTAACAAAGGAATTTGTATGAATGCAAGAGTATTTTCCACCTCCATATGTTAGATAGTTCAAATAACTAAAAGACAACTGAGAGGGGGGGTTGAATCAGTTGTCACCAGATTATCGGAACCTTAAGCAATTAAAACTGTAATACTAGAACCCAAAAGATCAATACTGGAATGCATAAACCAATTACCAAAATAGAAGATAAACCAATTAAGCATGAACAACAATTAGAGAAAAAATACCATCCACACGACACCAAGATTTGTATGTGGAAAACTCAGTAAAGGGAAAAACCACGGTGGGAAGCCTACCCAAAGTTAGATAATACTTCTATAGTAAGTATGTGATTACAATTGAGGGACCTGCACTTGCAAGAAGGCCAATGGCCTAGAGCACACTCCTCATCACAAAAGGAATCTCAGTGACTACATAGAAATCCATACTATAATCTGGAGGAAAGAATGAACTGCAAAGATAGCATCTCCTATGCCTGAGTATAGTTCTGGTTAAGCTCAATACTAGAGGACTAAATCTTCTTACATAAACCCAACTCGATCAACAATGATTGACCAAATCCTCTCCCTGAATAATTATTACATTATTTGCTCCTATTCCACATTCCTATATATCCTCACATATTATCTATAATGAGATCTTACATCATATATATACAAACCTTCAACCACAAACAATAAGGTCGGCCACCAGACAATAAATCAATTACATAATTACAAAACATGTCGACCTGAGACCAAACAAATAATATCCAACCCATAAGACATCCTAGAAACACATCGATAATTCCAATCAACACGTTACACTAAGTCGGTCCATAACCTAGATAATATCGGGACCCAATATATGTCCACACGTGCTAAAGCAATGATCCCAATCAACTAAGTCTCAAACATGAACATGATAACCATCAGCATCCTGAATCTCCACTAGAAGCCGCACCAACACCACTTATGCATAACATCAAAGATCTTCATCAAAGCTCTACCGGTGAAACCCTCGCCGAAACAACAAATCAAGCCTGCCAGCATATAGGATAGAATTTGATCACTAGATCAAAACCAACTGACTGAACATGAATCTAAGTAGCATGAATAATCCAATTCCATAACCCAAACATATCAAAGCATACTGGATCATCATGATCTAATCCAACCAGAAACCAAACATCTTATCGAGACCAGAAGGATACCGATAAAGCAACCAAAACAACTAGTGTTGACATCAATGATAAAACATCAATGCAACACATAATCAATTCCTCCAAATGGCCAACACTATAATCATGAGAGTGGAGGATAGTTGTGATGACACTAAGGACAAGGTTGGATGAGGATAGGCATGCATTGTTTTAAGGCAATATGCTATATAATATGACACGTATGTCAAAGTTGTACGCATATGAGGTGATTATGATGGTATTGGTGAATAAGTGGTATAATGAGATGGTTTGCTTCCATTTTCCCACAAGAGAGGTAATAATGACCTTAGAGGATGTATGGAGGTCATTGCAACTATTGATCCAAGGGTGATGGTTGAGTATTAGTTGGATGGAGTAAGGGAGGAACTAGAGTGAGTGTTCCTTGTAAAGGATTTGTTAGTGATAGGCCATGAAATATATTTAATTATATGGATTGGAATTCTCAAGGATTATTTCCTATTCTTGGTGGGTCATATCAATAGTGTATTTTTACTAGACAATAGTTTTTTAGGGATTCCCTATTAGCTAGGTAGGGGGGATAGAGAGGGTGATAGATAATGGGAACATGTATGCACGAGCTCCATGCTTATTAGAATAGTTAAATAAGGACATGCACATGATAGTGTACCAATGTGGGTAGATCTTGGGCTATGAGTGTGGGCAAATATTACAGTGCTTAAAAAATTAGCCAATAAGTAGAGCATGCCAAGGAAATCATATAGACATGCATATAAAGGGCTAGTATGATAAATGTTGATGGGGAGCTTATAATTCTTGTAGAGGATGATAAATGATATTGATGAGATGGAGTGGAGACCATGATAGGAGTGAGGCATGGATGGGAGATGAAGAGATCATATATTTATTGATAATGTTCTTTTATAGTGGGGTGGGTAGGGTATGTGATGGAGCAATATTTGCCCCATAATTTTTGAGCTAGCTTGACTTTTCATAAGGTAGGCCTCATATATTTAATATTTGCATGTGTTTTATAAGAGGTAGGGAAATGTGGGAGGTAAATGGATGGATTTTAGAGTCAATTGAGTTGGTATTCTGGGTATTGAGGGAAAAGGTAGTAGACATGAGAGTGGCAATGGATCATCCAATGTGGTTGGAAATAAATGACCAATGTAATTGACAATGATAGATGATGGAATGAGACTAGTAGGAATAGGTGAAATAGGTGGGGGGGATAGGTTAGGTCCATTGGGTAATAGGGAAGGAGTGGATAAGGAGGTTGAGGTGGATATAAAGAGGAATAATTGGGAGGAGAAGGAGGAGATGGTTGTTCATGTATGTCTAGTAATAGTTATGTCAAAGATAAATACCAATCAATAGAAGAGAGATGAGGATATAATACTTTGAGATGAAGACATAGAAGAGAGGGATAGACTACAAGTAGATAAGGACATATGGTAAGTTGATTTAGATGTGATGAGATGGGATAGGGATGCAATCCAAACATAGAAATAAGTAGGAGAGAATGGTTGGGGGGATGCTCAAATAAGTGATGAGAGGAACACATTATCTATCTTGTTACAATAGGCTCATAGAGAGGCACAATGTTGAGGATAAACTAGGATCATTCTCAAGGCTTGTTGGCTCCTTAGGGTTTTACTCAAATGGAGGTAGAGTTATCTAGACAAGTAAGGTGGGTATTAAAGCTAGGATGAGAGACCAAGTATCATAGGAAGATATTGATGAATACTAAGAGGGGGGCTGAATTAGTATGCCAAAAATCTTTGCACTTAAACACTTTGCAAGACTGACAGTAAACCAGTAAAACAATTTAGCAGACAAATCGGTTAACAAACATGCAAACCAAATAGCTAATAATGCATTCACCCATAGAAGCACAAACACCATAACACAAGAGATTTTGATGTGGAAACCCAAATGGGAAAAACCATGGTGAGATGGAACTCACAAGTAACTATCTGTAGAATAGAAACCAGACCGATTAAGGTCTTACAACGTTCTTTACCAGAACAGATCCTGTTAGGAATCTCAATCTCTGTTAGGAGGTAAGTCCAATTAAAGACAACCTTGCTAGAGTATTTTAGATCCATAGATGTGAACCACCTTGTTAGAGGATTTACAAGAGGCTTTTGGGCCTACCCGGTTAAGGGCTACAGACTTGTCGAAGATGTGAGTAATCAACAAGTGAGTGATCTAGCAAATTGCTTGGTTAGATCCTTGATAGCTTGATCTTAATGCATTACAACATTACTTCAGTCTTCTACACATTCATACTCTCTCTAACTCCTTAGTTACCTTGAACCCTAGCAACAACATCAACCTCAACAACAACAACCTTAGAATCCTAGACATGATGTCCTTATAAAGGAATCTGATTTCATGTAGGTCCAATAGGATTACAATACAATTTCCTAGGTTCAATGCATCTGGACATATCTGGTAACATGACACAAAAAGCACCGCCAGAGAGTCGGCACCGTCAAATGATCAGTGGATGGTAACTCATCACAGAGTATTACCAGTTCATACAAAATGCCGGCTGCTGGTTTGTCAAAATGAAGACTGGTAAAAATGTGTTATGCCACTTTAATCCCTCATACCGCTTGGTATCCACGAACTGCTTGGGGTCGACACATACCGCTTCAGACCGGTAAATACATTCTGCAAAACATCAATAGTCTAAAGACTATAACACAACATACTAGTTGGAACAAATACCAATTATGCTCTACCTCACACATATGAAGAGGATCTTAATGCAAGTGTGTGTCCATCAATGACAATCACAACATGAACATCAAAAATGCCAACAATCTCCCCCTTTGGCATTGATGGCAACACTTAGGAAAATAAAATTTTGACATCTAAGTGTTTTACAACAAAAATATGCCATTAACAAAATTGCTCCCCCTAAGCATATACACTATCCCTTTAACAATGCGATGTATAACAATTTTACATATAGAACATAAACATTGAGATATCAGAGCATATATCAAAGCATATAGAAAATTTTTAAATCCAAATACTTCTCCCCTATACTTCTCCAAAATAGATAGAGTACTTCTCCCGCTTTGCCAACAATGACAAAGTACCACTGAACAACCTTGTTTCCATTTGATATTAAAATAATAAAAGTTTATGACAACAAGGAATAATACTTGTCAAAAATAGATTTATAGTCCTACAAGAATTGTTTCATCGATAGAGACCAGGACTCAAGTAGGGATATGGCTACTTTTTCTCTATTTGCATCTGGGAGACCTATTCTTCCATGGCATCAACTGTGCTCATCTCCTATGTAACTGTCAAGGCATCCAAGTTCAAATAACACTTCTAAAGAATTTGCAGACATGGGAGTAGAACCAGTTGTAGCTCCTGCAAATCTCTATACCGTGTGTTGATCTCTTCCTCCATTTTAGCTGACTGGATGTGAAACTGGTGAATGGTTTGCCCATAAGTTGCAAAGGAATCATAAGGCATCTTGAATGTGCTCATGTAGGACTATAAGTCTGTTTGAAGCTTTTGCTTCTGAGCTAGCACATCATCATAGAACAGATGGGGTTGACAAATTTTGCTAAGTAGCAGATTTCCCTCATCCAAAGCATCCCTTATATCCTTTTGTTCTTTCTTCAGTTCAGTCCAGAGCTCATTCAACTTCTTCACCAGAGCTATATTAAGAGCTTTTTTATGCTCCTTCTTGACATTAGCCTCTGCTACCTCTTCAATGCTCTACACCTTATCATTTACTACTGTGCATAGGAGCTTAAGTCTAGCTAGTGATGAATCGGTGTTTGGAAGATTTGTACCGAGTATCAAATTGGTAAGCATATCCACAGCTGCTTGGAATACATCCTGCTCCTTCTTTTTTCAAATGATTTCAAGGCACTCTTGAGCTACCTTGATGCTCTGCATTAGCTCCATTTCACTTGCAGACTGGAGATCTATAGTACTGGTGAGATCAGCTGGTTTAGCTTGACTCTTGGTTGCCTTCGAAGTCTCCATCTGGGTGCTCTTCGCCACTTCTCCTGCCTTGTCCTCTTCCGCTTTCTTCTTCTCCACTTCTCTCCTCTTCTCTGCTTCCTTGTCTTCCTTAGCCTTTTTATTTTCTACTTCCTTTTTCTTCTCCTATTCCTTATCTTCTTCTTCCTTCTTTTTCTTCTCTGCTTCCTTCTTCTTCTTCTCCTCTTCATCTTTCTTCTTTTTCTCCTCTTCATCCTTTTTCTTCTTTTCTTCTTCTTCCTTCTTCTTCTTCTCCTCTTCATCCTTTTTCTTCTTTTCTTCTTCTTCCTTCTTCTTCTTCTTCTCTTCATCTTTCTTCTTTTTCTCCTCTTCATCCTTTTTCTGCTTCTCTTCTTCTTCCTTTTTCCGCTTCTCTTCTTCATCCTTCTTCCTCTGCTCGGCCTCTTCCTTCACCGCTTCCTTTCTATCCTCAGCTTTCTTCTCCTATTCAACCTAATGCTCCTGTCCTATTGCCTCAGATGGTATCTCTTGGGTAACATCCTCAGCATCCAAAGCATCGACATCAATGGTGTCGATTGGTTCAACAACCAGATTTCCTTCATCATCAAATGCTACATCCGGTTTGGATATAACCAGTTCTTTCTTAGCTTGCCAGTTGGCTAGATGCACTTTGTGAGTCTGGACTATGGCTACCATATACTGATGAGTGTCCTTTTCAACATCATCAACTCTTCCTTCTAACAACCAGAGTCTTCTTCTAGTGAAGAAGAGACCTTTTTTTGGTCAATAACATCAAATAATTCAGAATTTGACAGGTTGGGAAAGTACTGAGCAAAAACTTTCTCCTTAATTTCCTGTTCCTTTTCTATGGCAATGCACCATTTATTATCTAATGCCTTATACAAAGAATCTAGTGTCTGAGATTTAATCTCTGATGGTGACCAGTCATTTGTACACAAGTAAACAATAATCTCCTGTAGTACTTCTTCTTTCTCCTCATCACTAAAATCATCATAGTAGTCTACTAAATCATGTAATAATTTTCTCCTAATATTGTTTATTGTTCTTTGACAATGTGTCAAAGGTTTATATGAGGAGATATCAATATTTACTGATGCAGATGCTGCCGGTTTATTCTTTGTTTTCTTTCTTGCTTGTCTTGCCTTCTTGGGCAGCTCCTCGGACACAATTTCCTCTGAGTCCGGAGAGTTTCTTTTTGTCTTCCTTTTCCTCTTGAATAATTTAGCTGGTGCTACTTCTGGTTTCTTTTTGGCTAGTGACCGCTTGGTCACTTTTGGAGTCGCAATAGTAACCGGTGCAGACACTGCAGGCACTACCTTTGCCTTCTTTACTGTAGGTTCTTTTCCTTTCTTTGCTGGTGGTTCCTCAACCAGTGCTATCCTCTCTAGGTAGGTTCTAGTTCTCTTCACCTTAGGATCAAGTGGTGAGGCAATAAGGGTAGAGGCATACCCTTCTAGCATATCGTACATTACCTCATAGCCCATTGGCTCTACTTCTTCCTGTCTAGGCTCAACAGGGTCCATTATGCATTTATCTACTTGGATGGTGAAGCAAATGTCATCTTCATATTTCTTGATGATATCACCTGAGATCCTCATCCTTTGGCTCATTTTTTGTCTGAACTCATCAAAATACTTGTTTAGAACATCAAGGTAACTAGTTCCAATTGCTTGAATGCTCTCCTTGATTTGCTTGGTTACCAATTGGTCAGGGGACCACTGGACATCTCCTACTCCTAGAAAGTATCCTTGAAAGTAAAAGAACAACCCGGCCAATAGTTGTCTGAACTTAAACCTTGGTGCATTATCCTGTTTGATCAACTTCAGGTTTGACAGGAGTTACCTCTGCATATCGGTGCATAAGTCAAATGATGCATCCTCAATCATCCGGTAAGCGACATTTACCACTACAGCAGATACAGAGTTAATTCTACTGGCAAAGAATGTCCGGTAGCCTATCACCATGCAGGCATACTTAACCATATCATCCTTGATGGAGTTGACTGTCATGCCTCGTGAGTCACTCACTGAACTGGTGAGCCTTGTCATTTCAGTTTTGCTTATTATCCTTAGGGCTGGCACTTCCCCTGTGTTGCAGAAACCGGTGACTGCATGAATTACCTGCGGCGTAATATCATGCATCCTCTCCAGGTACATCTTGTCACCATGGACTCTGCTCAAAATGATCCTTATGTGATCTTCTGTAAAATCTTCCAGGAAGTAGACAGCATTGTGGAGTTTCTTCTTCTCCAAGATATTATACTCCGGTTTGATTTTCTTATCCTCACCACAAAACAAACCTAACTAGGAGTGGATAGCTAGAGACCCTAGGTCTTCAATCTTGTAGTCTATGTAGTCAGAAATTCCCTCTTCTACTATCACACCAACTAGAACATGTGATAGAGCATTATACTTGGACTTTCATTGAATAAAACTTTCAGATTCAATAGATGCACTAGAATTGGTATGAGATGCGGAAGCCATGATAGAAACTTTAAGAACTTCGAGAAATACCTTTTTAAAACACGTGAATTTAGGGCTTTCCAATTCTCCTTCACTCCACGCTCCATCGGTTGCTGAATCACCACTTTGTGTTCTCCACTTGACCATTTGCAGTTTGAATTTGAATCTCCTTCGTGGTTTGTCAATTTCTCAAGATCTCAACTCAAATCGCCTTTTCATCGCTCTGCTCTTTGAAAAAAATTTCTTCGCTCGAAAACAGATAGTGAGAAATGATTTGAAAAATGTCTTTAAACATATCTCTCACCTACTGCCATTAATTCTCCTCTATTAGGGCGTAAACCCTAATTTGCCTTTTTTACCATTTTCGATCTTCTGCCAAGTGACAGGTATCACATATCGGTTAAGGTCTTTTACCAGTGTAAAATGGGGGTTCGAAACATTTCGCCATTTGCTCCCCCTCAGCTTTTCTGAGGCTTAGTTTGCCAGTTCTAATATTTCCACACTAGGTGCAGAAACTGGTTCCTCTTGTAACACCACTGGTTTCTTCTTCCAAGTTTTGTTCATATCCGCTTGAATGGTGTCAACATCAATGTCTCCTTCTGGAGTGACTGGTATATCATTAGTAATGTTCTTTCTTGATCTACAGAATCTGGCAATGTGACCCAGTTTGTTGCAGTGATAGCAGACCAATCCAGGTGCTCTCCAAGGTCCATTGTTCATGTTTCCATTCTTCCTTCTACATGTTGCAGCAATGTGACCATGAACATGACAGATCATACAATTTTCTCTCCATCCAGTTGCCACTTGATAGCCACCGCTTCTTGGCTGATGATTGAAGATATTAAACCGGTTGTGATTCTGGTTCACAAAAGGTTCACGACCAACTCCTTGGGTCCTCTGAGAAAATCTTCCAATTTCATTCATGACAGACTTGCATTCAAATGCTTTATGCCCATACTTGTTGCATGCATAACAATTACCATTGAATCTATAGGATCTAGGATTATCATTTAGGAAATAAGGAAAATTGTTGTAAGCCTTACTCCTACACACATTTGCAGTATGTCCTTCTTTAAGACAGTTAAAGCAAATAGGTTTAAACTTTTTCTTACCTTTATCCTTTGATGTCAGTTGTTTCTTTGATGCTCCAGCATTTGTACCATAAGTCTCACCTTCCTCATGACCGGAATGACCAAGTCCATTGGTATTCTTGACTAGTTTGGCAGATTCAAGCTTTTGCTCAAGCTTGATAGTACTCTTGTTGAACTTAGCAAGTATTAGAGTTCTTTGGAAATAGCAGCATTTGCTTCCATCGAGTTTTCATTCTCAGAGATGGCACTGTTCAGTTCACCTTGCATGTCATCCTTTTCCACTTTGCTATCATGGAGTTGAGCAGTTAGGGCATTGATCTCTTGGTTTAGCTTGGAGATCTCATGTTCTCTTTCTTTCACCAGATCTTTAGCTTTCCTCTAGTTCTCAAGCTCTTGACACATCCGGATAGTCAGTCCTTCCAACTCCTTTCTCAGGTTGGAGTTTGATTCATTCAACTTGTTTACTTCTGCAATTAGGGCTTCCATGTCTGCTTCATCTGCAGAACTATTTTCAGATAGCTCCATCAGCTTTTCTGCATGTTCTCTCCTTTTGCTTGAGATGCCTTGTATTTGACCATAAGATCATCATAGGCTTGCTCAGACTGAGTGAGTCATTGAGTAAGTTCCCTCAAGGTGTATTCCCCCATATCTCTTTCCAAGTGGTTAAACTTATAGAAAGGTAGGCTCTGATACTAATTGATGAATACTAAGAGGGGGGGGTGAATTAGTATGCCAAAAATCTTTGCACTTAAAACACTTTGCAAGACTAACAGTAAACCGATAAAACAATTTAGCAGACAAACCAGTTAACAAAAATGCAAACCAAATAGCTAATAATGCATTCACCCACAGAAGCACAAACACCATAACACGAGAGATTTTGATGTGGAAACCCAAATGGGAAAAACCACGGTGAGATGGAACTCACAAGTAACTATCTGCAGAATAGAAACCAGACCGGTTAAGGTCTTACAATGATCTTTACCAAAATAGATCCTATTAGAAATCTCAATCTCTGTTAGGAGATAAGTCCGATTAAAGACTACCTTGCTAGAGGATTTTAGATCCATAGATGTGAACCACCTTGTTAGAGGATTTACAAGAGGCTATTGGGCCTACCCAGTTAAGGGCTACAGACTTGTCGAAGATGTGAATAATCAACAAGTGAGTGATCTAGCAAATAGCACAGATTGCTTGGTTAGATCCTTGATAGCTCGATCTTAATGCATTACAGCATTACTTCAGTCTTCTACACATTCATACTCTCTCTAACTCTTCAGTTACCTTGAACCCTAGCAACAACATCAACCTCAACAACAACAACCTTAGAATCCTAGACATGATGTCCTTATAAAGGAATCTGATTTCATGTAGGTCCAATAGGATTACAATACAATTTCCTAGGTTCAACGCATCTGGACATATCTAGTAACATGACACAAAAAGCACTGCCAGAGAGTCGGCACCATCAAACGATTGGTGGATGGTAACTCATCACATAGTATTACCGGTTCATACAAAATACCGGTTGCCGATTCATACAAAATGAAGATTTGTAAAAATGTGTTATGCCACTTTAATCCCTCGTACCGCTTGGTATCCACAAACCACTTGGGGTCGACATGCCGCTTCAGACCGGTAAACACATTCTACAAAACATCAATAGTCCAAAGACTATAATACAACATACCGGTTGGAACAAATACCAATTGTGCTCTACCTCACACATATGAAGAGGATCTTAATGCAAGTGTGTGTCCATCAATGACAATCACAACATGAACATCAAAAATACCAACAAATATATGAATAGGTTGTTCCCATGGAGTAGAGAGAACCATCCTATATAGTTATATAAGCTATCAAGTCTATAAGGTCAAGCATATTAGAGAGATTACATAAAAGTTGGTGGGGTTATTATTGGTACCTTCTAAGGGTCCTAATGATAGCTCTATCCAAAGATAGCCATCTATATGGATTATAAATATGTATCACATTTTGATGTATATATTCCACCTAGCTCTATGGAGATTCATGGTGATATAATTTTTTACACATTGTACCATTTTTTTTATATGTATACATGAGATCACCATGATTTTTAAGGATATGTATGATGCTTATTAATGAAGCATTCTTATATGATGATTATACTTTGTGGATATATTCATTATATGTTATAATGGCTAGTTGATGGTTACTTATGAATGGATGATGTAGATAGATGATGAATAAGCAAGATGGTCTTATTTTTTAGATTTTTGTATTGAGATTAATAGATCTATCAAATAATTGTAAAATTATGATCATTAATAATCTCATAATAATTTTAAAACCTATGATCTTGGTATGAACATATATGGCATAGTTTTAGATATATTTTATGTAACATTCCATATATAATTAACTACACAAGGAATGTAAGATGATGGTGAGAGATGCAATGAGTGAGATATTCTTTCATGGTACAATATGAGAATAAAGTGATAGATGAAGTGGATGGAGAGTGTGATTTGGATATGGTAAAGTATATTAGATTGCAGTGGAAGTTTGGTAATTTGATAAATGGGGTATTTTCTTATTCGAAGATGCGTAGAGTGATCCTAATTTGGTATAAAAATAGATCATGTTATTCACTATGGTATAGAGACTAAGGAATTGCATAGAATTAAACAAAAAACAAGAGGTTTCTCTAGAACCTACAAGACAAAATATCCTTGGTTCCAGAGCTAGTGTTGAGATAACCAATAAATATAAGGATTAGTATCCTATACATGCAAGGTATTCAACAACCTTGGTGGGTCATGTGAGGTAATAACCAAAAAGAATGAGGATTCCCTACATCTAGGGAATTTTATAGCTTTGGTGGGTTATGTGATCTAGAACAAACAACAACTATAAAGAGGCCTCAATATACTTAAGGTATTTGATGACCTTAGAGGGTTATGTGAGGGAAAATCCAACAAACACAATAGACAAAAACATAATATCATGCCACTAGTGTATAAAAATCAGGATATGCCTTGATATAAAGAGTTATTAGCAACCTTCAAGAAGCCTAAGTATGGGTCAAAAATATTAAATCCTAAAAATGGTCAACTACTAAATAACATACAAAAGTTGTACCTATTGCCAGTATGGGGTAGATGATGGTAAATTAATAGTTCTTGATGTAGGAAACATATATCTTGTTAAAAAAAAATTATTGGATGTGATAGGATAAAGGAAAAATTTATGATGATTGTATATTATTGAGTTACATTTTTTGGTGATAATATGTTTCAAAAGTATAGTTTGTAGGTTTTAAGTGCAACATCTGAAAGCTCAATTATTATGATAACATAAAATCTCAAGATATGGGATAAGTGTAAAATATAAATCTTTTAGGTATAGGTATTTATATAAATGCTCAATCATGAGGGATAATTATTAAATCTTGATTTGTGTAGGATATAATGGAGGGTGGTCAATTCCAAATAAGGGATGGATAAGGAGACATAGTGTAGTGAAGCAAAGGGAGGTAATGTAATGATGAATCATGAGGATGAGAATATCATGACCCAATGGGGATATATGCATGGTTGACTCCATAGGTGATACCAAGGATAGAAGGTGATTGTGCCTCCAATTAAATGAAAAATCAAGAAAAAGGGGTAAGAAAAGAGAAAATTAAATTGAAGGAGTTATAGGTGAATGGAGGGATATGTGTGCAAAGATGAAAAGAGAAAAATATGATGGGTTATAGTTAGGTGAGAAATTAGGATGAAAAAGATAATTATGTGAGGTATGTAGAGGGAAAAGGTGGATGAGTTAGAGATGACAATGGATGATGGTGTACTTGAGTGAATGACCAAGATAAAGAGGGTGAAGAGATGGTAGGATATGGGGGATGAGGTGGATAAATTTATGGTGTGTACTCATAGACAAGAGTATTTTCCTACTACACATAATGATTTTTTGTTAAATTTTCATCATGGTACTTTCTCAAGGCACCACAAAAATTAGATTTCACCATTAGAAACTTATATTCCTGTTTACTCTTTTTTTTGGATTAATAAAAATTTTATAATTATTTTGGATTTCTTTAATTTTGAAGGGATACATTGTGGGCTTATAAATAATTTCATTTTAATCATATAAAGCTCATGGGTTCATCTAGTTCATGGACTTTTTGTGTGGCCATTGTAGCATCCTAAAATTGCGACACTTGCAATTTTGACCGCATTTCGGTCTTCACGATGGCGACGCAACACGCAACCTGAATGGAGACCCCGAAACTTGCTCATGACACCAAAAACTGCATTTTTCAAGTACCCTGGCTTGAACCTCCTTGCACCCTGCTGTCCCGGGAGGTGGGGCCAGAGCGCCCAGTGCCCTGGTCCCTCAGGACCATGGCACCCAGCGCCCTGGTCCCCAGGACCATGGCGTCTAGCGCCCTGGTCCCTGGGTCCTATTTTGGGCCCGGTCTCCTAAGGAGATTGCGGGTCTTTTTGTTTGCAATTTGGAAATTACATTTCTTGGTCAGCCTAAGGTCGGGAAAATCAGTCTATCAGCCCTAATTGACAAGTATATAAACTACATTTTCTCTCTCATTTTGGGTGGAGAATGAACATATGTAAAAACGATATTCAAGCATTCAAGCATTCAAGCATTCTTTTCAAGTCTCCATTCAAGGCTAAGTGTTGCATTCAAGACAAGGATTCAACCATTGAAGAGGAGATCACATGCTACATACTACATACAACAACATACAAAATCTATACCTTCGCACATAAGGATACAAACATCCTTAGAACAAGGTATTAGTACTTGTTTTACATTACAATCATTTACATTTACAGCACTTGCTCATTTCTTGGTTAATTCCAAAACCGGGGTTTGACCTAAAGGCAAACCCCTAATCCCTAACCCCCCAATTGTCTTCGCTTTTCTGTGTGTAGGTTGCAGGTACCCGGCTGAAATTGAAGATCTGGAATCCTTGTGCAGAGACGAACAGATCCCCCTTCGTTTCGCGGATTTTTCGGAGGACTGTGGCGCCGGGCGCCATCGTCCTGACAACTTTTGCTCAAATTTGCAGGACAGCGCCGTATCGACATTTTACTGCCAATTCCAGGTCTGCAGCTTCATCCTATAATCCGAACTCAGTTTATAAGCAAATCTTTGTCACTTTCTATGCATTCCTAGCTTAATTCCTCTATCAATATTCTTTACAAAAGAGGGTAGCCTTGCTGTCTTGACCCTTGAAATTCATTTAGCATCCAATCTTGCATTATGTGGGATTGGATCTTATGAGTTTCAACCCCTCTTTTGAATGTAAAGTCTCTCCCCTAAGTGAAAACCATCGAATTCTAGCGAACCTCCCTTCTCTCTCCTCGGAGTTGGAAGAGGGGAGAACAACTAGGGTTCGATTGCGATTTTCCGCTTTACAGCCATATTGTATGCTTCTAATATAAATTTGGAGATGATAACATATGTATTCAACTCTTAAGTAATATTCTTATAGTTCACCTTAAGAACAAGGCATCACACCTTAAAATCTTTGTTTTAGATGTGTTTGTTGTAGCTATGATACATAAAAATTTGATAATGCCTTATAATTATTAAGAGAATGGATATGGTGTTTTATAAGTATTTAAATCTCATGTAGGTGTGAAACTCTATAGTATTATTTTAAAATGAGATTACACAAGGAAACACATAGTGATGATTACTCAACCTCAATTGGCAATATTACTTCAACACTGTAGACAAGGAAGTATGAGGTGTCACAAATAGGAGTGTTAATATTGGTTCAATAAGCCCAAAAGGTGGGATTTGGCTAAAAAATCCAATCATGGCTAGCATCATTGAAATATTTCTTAAGGACTTCGATGATGGTTTTATTGCATGACTTGCAGGTAGTAATAGGTGAACCAAATATGCTTGATATGAAACTTCTTGTAGAGGGATTTCACTTTGTGGTTTTGAAATAATTTTTATTATCAATTATGATGGTGGAGGAGATATCAAAGCAATAGATGAAGTTGTTGAAGAGGAATTAAACTATTGGATTTATAGGGTGAGGGTGAGTAGAATGACTTTGAACCACTTGGTAAAGTATTTAGTAACAACCATGATAAATTTATGGCCACTAGTGGATGTGGGATCAATATTGCCAATAATTTCTATATCCAATGTAGAAAGGGGTCATGCAGTGGTAATGGGTTGTAAATCTTGTTCTAGAGAAAGTATTAGGTCCCTATGCTTTTGGCAAGCTAAAAATTTATTTATATATTATCAAGCATCAAAATGTGTAGTGGGATAATAGCATCTTACCTAGATGGGCTTCTTATCTAGGATAATATCATTTGTATGAAGACCGAGAATTCCATTATGGAATTCCTAAAGTGCTAGGTTAGCCTCATCTATGTTGAAACATCTAAGTAAAGTGACATCATATATGTTGGCAACAACAATGAAGGAAAACTAAGAGGGGGGAGGGGGTGAATCAGTTTTCATCGGATCTACAACCTTAGCCACAAAAATAGATATGGTAAACTACAGTAATAACAAAGATAATAAAATTGATAACACAACACACAACACCAAGATTTGACGCGGAAAACCTGGTTAAGGGAAAAAACACGGTGGAAACCTACCCACAATAGGATGATACTCTGCAATAGTATGTGAAAATATTACAATGGGGAATGCACATGCATTCAAAAACAGTGCCTAGAGCTCACTGCTCAAAATATAATGGCCCGAAAGGCTACAACCCTCAGGGAAGTCTCACTGACTTACAACCAGATTCAGACTACAATCCAGAAGAAATGAACTGAAAGAATAACATCTCCAAATGCCCGATTACAGTTCCAATTAAGCACATTGTCTTCTCTACAACACCAATATCTGCTCAATATAACACTTTGAAAGATGAATCCTTATTCATGCATACACCACTTCTAATAAGCAGACACACCCTCTACCACTAAGTTACATGACAATACCACCTATTTATACAATTCATCAACCTTGACAACAAGGTCGACTAAACCCTCAACTCACAATTACAAAATTACATCATACGATACAAAGATCGACCATCGGATCAGTATGATGATATACATGACATAACATGGACCTTATTCAAATTCTCAAACACTCATCACCACCGCAAATCATGCCAAGATCAACCGCAACACGCTACACCACTAGGAAAACTGCATAACACGAAGAACATCACTGGTTCAGAAAAATCACCAATAACTCGCACAACAATCAATGTAGATCATCAAAAAAAATAAGACACAATTAGGAAACACCAACAAGCACCTTGGAATCATCAGTAATAACTGCACCAACACCACTTATCAAATCTTCAACTGTCAATGTCTGAAATTCAAGAACACTCAAACAATATCATGAAGAAACATAATTTCTAGAGAACCAAATCGCAAACCATCTGAAATGAAGATACATAAGACCATACAAAACAATCTCCCAAAGATTCAGCACAAGATCTGATCACACCATAATATATTGAAGGAAATACTAAACTCTGCAAAGCATTGATCAGAGAAACAAACTACAAAATCGGATCATATGATATGCTCAATTAAGCTTCCCAAATCACCAAAACCAATATAGAAGAGTATAGATACTCCATACACCAAACCATAATCACAATAAACCAATTTGCAATCACCAGAGCAAGAATATGTTGACATCAATGACAACAACATATCCTAGTAGCAGCAATGTCCAACAATCTCCCCCTTTGGTATTGATGGCAACATATGAATGTGAAAAACAATCAATGCAAACAAAGAAAACATATCCAATAGACCCCCCCTAAGATCAAGCAAATAAAATAGTTTTCACATGCATCTCTCCCCCTTTGACAGTAATGCCAAATATCTCAAAACAGATAACCAAAATCTCCCCCTTAGATAAACAAATCATGAATCTCTCCCCCTTTAAAACACATAACCAGACTACTCCACTAGAGGAGCAACGCCAACTCATCAATCCAGATAAAGAGATAAAACTCTGAAGTCTACCAGATTGATGCAACTCAATGCATCTAGTTCCCATCAAGAGGGGTGGATACCCATAACTTGTCTCTCAGATAGACAAATGTATCTACAGGTAAAGGCTTAGTGAAAATATCATAAATATGTTCCTTTGTAGATACATACTCCAACTTCACTTCCTCTTCACTGACTTTTTCTCTCAAGTAATGATATTTGATTGACACATGTTTAGTCTTTGAATGTTGTACCAGATTCTTTGACATGATAATAGCATTGGAATTATCATAGTATATGACAGTAGGCTCATCATAGATAATTTTGATATCCTTCAACATTTGCTTCATCCAAACCACCTGAGTGTAGCTACCAGCAACAACAATGTACTTAGCTTCAGCAGTAGATAAGGACACTAAATCTTGTTTCTTACTAGCCCATGAGACCAATTTCTTACCTAAAAAGAATGCATCACCAGAGGTACTCATTCAAGCATCAACATCACCAGCCCAATCAACATCAGTGTAAGCACATAGCATGAAATCATCATTATTTAGATGCCACAAACCATAATCCTTAGTCCCCTTCAAGTATCTGAATATCCTCTTTACAATAGTGGCATGACTCTCTTTCAGATCAGTTTGATATCTAGGAGTCATGCACACAACATGCATGATCTGACCTAGTCTAAGTAAGATATAGCAGTCCACCAACCATAGATCTATATAAACTCTAATTAGCTTTCAAAGATTCATCATTTTTAGACAATTTGCAACTCGTCACCATAGAAGTTCCAACCAATTTGGAGTCATCTAAACCAAACTTCTTCAACAATTCCTTCACATATTTAGGTTGGGATATAAAAATACCTTTTCCAGTTTGTGAAATATGCAAACCTAAAAAAAATTTCATCTCACCTATCATAGACATCTCAAATTCTTTCTGCATATCACTAGCAAACTTCATACTCAAGTCATCATCACCTCCAAAGATAATATCATCAACAAAGACTTCAACAATCAAGATGTTATCATTCTCAATTTTAAAATACAGATTACTGTCAGCAGTCCCTTTATTAAATCCCAATTTCAGCAAATACTTATCCAATCTAGCATACCAGGCTCTAGGGGCTTGTTTTATTCCATAAAGAGATTTCTTCAGTTTACATACCATGTCTCCATCACCTGATAATGAAATCCATTAGGTTGCTCAATGTAGACTTCTAACTCAAGATCACCATTCAAAAAGGCAAATTTGACATCTATCGTATACACTTTGAAATCTTTATAAGCAGCATATGCAAGCAACAATCTAACAACTTCAAGTCTGGCTATCAGAGCAAAATTCCCCTCATAATCAATCCCTTATTTTTGTGAATTTACTTTGCATACCAATCTTGCCTTATTTCTAACTTCACTGCCTTTGTTCAATTTATTCTTGGATACCCATTTAGTACCAATAACATTCTTATCCTTAGTTTTAGGCATAAGCTCCGATGTGTTATTCTTTTCAATCTGATCTAATTCTTCTTCCATATCTCTCATCCAACTTTCATGTTTGCAAGACTCAACAACATCCTTAGGTTCAACTTTAGAAATCAACTATACCTCTTCAGCAACTAACCTTCTTCTAGTCATCACACCTTTATTTATATCACCAATAATCTAATTTTTTGAATGATTCAATCTTTCATACCTTGGAGTCCTTAGATTGTTCTGATTTTCAAGTTCTTGACTTCTCCACCAGCAGCAACAACATCTGGATCAACAGTCTCTACCAGATCAGTCTGCTTCAATTCTTCAGTTTGAATAAGATTTAGAACAACATGTTGACCATCATCATATCTGCAAGATTTGATCTCTTTTCTATAATCCTCATCAACCTTCACATTTTCACTTTCTACTATCTTTCTCAATCTCTTATTATAGCACTGGTAGGCTTTGCTCTTTGTTGAATATCCCAAGAAAATTCGTTCATCACTTCTTGCATCAAACTTTCCTATGTGGTCATCTCTCTTGATATAGCATTTGCTACCAAATATTTTGAAATATCTCACATTAGGAACATGACCAAACCATAGCTCATAAGGAGTCTTATTGATATCACCTTTAATATGAACTCTGTTGAATGTGTAAATAGTGGTGCTAACAACTTATCTCCAATAGATCTTCAAAACATTCCCTTCAATAAGCATAGTCCTTGCAGCATCCAAGAAAGTTTTTTTATTCCTTTCAACAACTTCATTCTGCTGAGGGGTTCGAGGAGCACATAATTGTCTTCTAATCCCATGCTTCTCACATAATGAATCAAACTCACTAGAACAAAATTCTCCACCTCTGTTAGATCTTAGACATTTTACCTTCAATCCTGACTCAGTCTCAACCTTTGCTTTGAATATATTGAACTTGTCTAGTTCTTCAGATTCCTCCTTCAAAAAGACAACCCACATCAATCTGGAATAATCATCAATTAGCACCATAAAATATTTGTCTCCCTACGCACTTCTAACATTTGTAGGTCCACATAGGTCAGTATGCACAAGGTCTAGCAATCTATCAGATGTATTCTACTTTCTCTTGAAAGAGATTCTTGTTTGCTTACCCAATTGACATTCCTTACATACCGGATTATGAGGCTTAACAATCTTAGGAAGATCTCTAACAACTTGTGTAGAATAGATATTAATCATTGAATCAAAGTTAACATGAGACATTCTCCTATGCCACAACCAACTTTCATCAATATGAGCAATCAAACAACTTTTCTCACCAGCATTCAAATGAAAGATATTACTTTTAGTTTTAGTTCCAGATGCAATCTCTATACCAGAGGCATTTAGGATCTTGCATTTACCATTATTGAATTGTAAATCATAACGTTTTCCAACCATCTGTCTAACACTCAAAAGCTTATGCTTCAAACCTTCAACATACAAGACATCATCACTGTTATGCTTACCATCAAAGGATATAGAACCTCTACCATGTATCATATAGGCTTTATCATCTCCAAATCTCACTATTCCACCTTCATACCTTTCCATACTCACAAATTTTCTTTTATCACCGGTCATATGATGTGAACAACAGTTGTCAATCACCCATTCATCTTTTTCTTCAACTTTAGCAGCTAAATCTTTCTCTTTAATAGTGCAACCTATGGAATCAACAGGTACCGGTCTATCTTCTTTGATAGCAATAAATACAACTTCATCTCCTTCTGATTCTTCATCTATAACACCTTCATCAGTAGCATAATAGAAATTTTTCTAATTCTTATACTTTTGATTAGACTTGTAAGGCTTATCATACTTCATATGCTTCTCATATCTATCATTCCTATCATACTTATCAAATTTATCATGCCTATCATATTTAACCATTCTCTCCGGGCATCTAGAAGAAAAATGTCCTCTTATTACAAGAGAAACATTTCAAAGGCAATTTTCCATCATACTTACTGAATCCATTAGGCAATCTTCGGGTAATCAATGCTTCAATCTTATCTAGTTCTCTTTCTTGCTCTTCCATCTCTCTCCTTTCTCTTTCATAACTAGATATTCTTCATTCATCAAGGTCATTCTTCTGTGTTCTGAATATAGATGCTCTAAATCTTGTCCCAGACTTTCCATGACATTCACCAAATTAGCTCATCTCAAAAGTAGCAATCTTTCCAACCAACATATCTCTTGTCATTGTAGTCACACTCTGGATCTCATCAATAGTAGCTACCTTATGTTTATAAGCAGGAGGCAAATATCTCACCACCCTGGCAACAATTTCATCTTCTTCAAGGGTCCCACTGACACATCTGATACCTAGGACAAGGTCATTCACCTTAGCCATAAAGGTATTTATGTTCTCATCTTCTCCCATTTTTAGCATCTCATATTTTCCTTTTAAACTCCACAACTTAGCAACTTTGACTTGTTTATCTACTTCATACAGGGTCTCAAGATTCTCCTATATCGCATGTGCAGTATGAAGTCTCGTTAGATTTGTCATCTCTGAATCAGTCAAGGCACCCATCAATGCTTCCTTTTCTCTTATGTTATGTTCAACTTGCTTGATCTCGTCGACAATAACCGGTCCATTCGGAGGAGCAGAATAGGCATTCTTTGTAATCTTCCAGTAATCTTCTCCAAGACATCTCAGGTGCACTTCCATCTGGTTTTTCCATATAGCATAGTTACTACCATCAAATATTAGACTCTCCTTCTTAAAGATAACACCTCTAGTTCTAATTTCCATCCCGAATCTCCTCAAATGGTTAAGCTTCTTCTGGAGGATCTAGTTCTAATACCAATTATTGGCAACAACAATCAAGGAAAATTGAGAGGAGGGGGTGAATCAATTTTCACTAGATCTACAAACTTAGCCACAAAAATAGATCTGATAAATAGTAGCAATAACAAAGATAAGAAAATTGATAACACAACACACAACACCAAGATTTTGACATGGAAAACCCGGTTAACAGAAAAACCACGGTGGGAACCTACCCACAATAAGATTATACTCTGTAGTAGTATGTAAAAATATTAAAATGGGGAATGCGCATGCATTCAGGCACACTGCCTAGAGCTCACTGCTCAAAAGATAATGGTGAGGAAGGCTACAACCCTCACGGAAGTCTTCACTGACTTACAAAAAGATTTGAACTACAATCCAGAAGAAATCAACTTAAAGAATAGCATCTCCAAATGTCTGATTACAATTCCAGTTAAGCACATCGTTTCCTTTGCAACACCAATCTCTGCTCAATACAACAGTATGAAAGATGAATCCTTATTCACATATACACTAGTTCTGATAATGTAGACACACCCTCTACCACTAAATTACATGACAATACTACCTATTTATACAATTCATCAACCTTGACAACAAGGTCGGCTAAACCCTCAACTCACAATTATAAAATTACATCATATGATACAAAGATTGACCACCGGACCAGTATAATGATATACATGACATAACATGGACCTAATTCAAATTCCCAAAACCTCATTACCACTAGAAATACTGCAACAAGCTACACCACCAGGAAAACCACATAACACGAATAACATCACCAGTTTAGCAAAATTACCAACAACTCGTACAGCGATCAATGCGGATCATCAAAACAAATAGGACACACTTAAGAAACACCAACAAGAATGTTGGAATCATTCATAATAGTTGCACCAACACCACTTATCAAATCTTCAATAGTCAACATCTAAAACTCAAGAACACTCAAATAGTAGCAAGTGTCACGAAGAAAGATAACTTGCAAATCACCAAATCATGAACCATCTGAAATGAAGATACACAAGACCATCCCAAACAATCTCCCAAAGACTCAGCACAAGATCTGATCACACTGGAACATACCGAATGAAATACTGAACTTTGCAAAGCACTGATCAGAGAAACAAACTGCAAAACCGGATCATATGATATGATCAATTAAGCTTCCTAGATCACGAAAACCAAGATGGAAGAGTATAGATACTTCATACACCAAACCATAATCACAATAAACCAATATGAAATCATCGGAGTAAGAATATGTTGACATCAATGACAACAACATATCCTAGTAGCAACAATGTCCAACAATATCTCCTATAGTAGAGCATGTTGCCAAGGATGGTATAATGAGAGGTATGTTGGATGAGGGATTTATACTAGGTTGAGTGGAGTAGTGTGAACTTGGAGGTAAGAATAGATTTTAGTATTCTATGTGGTATTGGGACCAATGATGTTGTAAACCATTTTAAATTCAGGGGTATCATAAGTGGGGATGAGAGGCTATTCTAGAGTGAAGTAGTGCTAATAAGTATTATCAAACATATCTACAAACATATATTATGGTGACCATTGAATTGGTAGCCTTGTTGTGAATGCAATGCTTTTTTCAAAAGATGCATCAAGGAAATATTGCTTGAAATTATCCGCCATGTGCTTATAATATAGGCTTATCATATTTTATGAGGAACTCATTTTTGACTTGCTTGATAACTAGTTGTGAATCACCAAAGGCTTACAAATTTTGAATGTTTCATTTTACTATTGGTTTAATATTAGAGACTAATGCTTCATATATGCTATGTTATTTGCATAAGGAAATCTAAATTGAAATGCTTTTGGAATGAGATCACCTTGAGGGGTGATGAAGAGTAGGCTAGTTCTTGAACCATATCAAGTAAAGGATCCATAAAAGTATAGCATCCATGGTTTGGGTTCTTTAACGTGAAAGACAAACTTGTCAAGAAACTCTATGATTAATGGATGAATGCTTGAGTTGAGCCTCTAATAATTAAAATATAATATTTTTTCCTTCGATTTTCTTCTAATTCACATTATCAATGTTAAACACACCAAGGAGAATGAACCATTTATCCATCCTACCTATGAATACTAATTTGGTTAGTAGGTACTTTAGAGGATCCACTTTAGTAGTGAGATGAGTAGTAGCATGGAGCATATAGTGGTGGAGATTTTGGGAGGAAAAGACTACTACAATGTAAGGTTTTTCAATAGGGGAGCAGTTGAGTTCATCTCTGATGAGTTTCCTACTAAGATAGTAGATGCTTTCCTATCCTTGGTCATTATGTTGTACAAGAAGGGCTCCCAAGGCTTGTTGTGTGACTTAAACATGAATAGGTAAAGGTCTATTAGGTATATGTTCCACTAGAATGGGTGGATAAGAAAGATATTCCTTAATCGAGTCAAAGACTACTTAGGATGACAAATTTCATTCAAAGCTATTTTTTTTCCAAAGAAAACATGAAAATGGATGACATATATTTGTTAATTGGGCATTAAAGTGATTGATAGCTTGGATCTTACATCATAGATTGCACATCACGTGAGATTCTTAGAAGGTAGAATTTTAATTATAACTTTATCTTTTTGGGATTCACTTCAATGCCACATTTAGAAATAATGAATGATAATAGTTTTCCTAATGTGACTCCAAATGTAGACTTCTTCGAATTCAATAAAACCTTATACTCTTAGATTATTTGAAAGATACAATTAGAGTAGTTGGATGATCTACCTCTTAAGTTTGGATTTTCCTAGGATATCATCTATATAATCTTCAATAATATCATGTGACATATCATGGAATATCACTCATAGATATCAAATGTTGTAGATAGAAAATTGAGTCAAAATTTTCATGTTGATGCAAAGAAATAAACCTTTAATAGGAATAAAAATGAAATAAATATTAAAAATGCACATTATTGTTGGGAATTAAGATGTCTCAACCTTGCAAAATTCTTGGATTTATAAGTTTAGTTATTTAATATTTCCTACATTTTATCATATTATATATTATTAAAATTATCGTCGCATGAAAATGGGACATAAAAATTTGAGGTGACACCGATTGTTAAGTGTAGGTACTTTGTTGAGTTTGTAAGAGGATAATTAAAGTGTATTTTAAGCATACTTGGGAACCCCTACTTTTGGGAACTAGATATTCAGTTATATATTTAGCAAGTTATATAAGGGGCACATCTTCCGATGCACCTTTTTCCCTTATACAACTTGATAAATATATGGTTGGATAACCACTTCCTTACTTGTGTGGGATCTTATGACAACATAATGATAGGTCCTTATGACAAATTGTTGTCCTCATTTTTGAAACGTTTTATGCTAGTTAATCATCATGTGTTGTCAAGTCTTTTCCTCATATGCCATTATTGATCTATTCGTCACAAGTGGTCAACACTCAAATTCATTCCTCCCATGTCTTATGTTTTCCACTTAGCAATTCATCGTAAAAAGATTATGCATTGGATCAAGTCTCATTGGCACAAATACTTGCTAATACATTCTCGCAATGGGTTTAGAAACATAAATTTGCCTTTAAAAAAATTGACACATAATCATGAGTTATTTTGTAGTGATTATACATTCAAAAAGGTCCGATGATTAATTTACATACATATTTTTAACTAAATTTTCAAATATGTTGGATCAGGTTTTATACATTTACAACTCATGATCAAATATTATGATTAAAATGAATTTTTTAAAACATTAAAATCTAATTATGTTATTTATATAAATTCTTGAAATTTTAAGTCATAAAGATGAGTCTGCTCAGCATTCAACATTGATCAGACAAAGCCATTACCATTCTTACACATGACATAGATTTATTAAAGAATCTTGCAGGTATGATCATTCTTCCCACCTTCACAATCTGATTAATGTCTGAAGATGATTGTAAAATTACTCAGAGTTGGAGCAGAGTTGAATATCACGCGAGTCTGAAAAAAGTGTCAGATTTTGAGTTGGTTGTCACAGCCATCATAAAAGCTGACATGTACAATAATAATGAGGGAAAAGTTCTAAAAACAAATTAAACTCGGGTCTGATAATGGTTTTAAAACTCTGAAAAGTTTTACATTCCCACTTCATGACAACCATTCCATTGGTTATCATGAACTTCCTTTTTCCTGAAAAAATTGTTGCATGAAAATGAGAGATTTGGAACTGATGATGGATATGCATAAATGATAGAGGAATTCTCAGATGACAGTATTATTGGGAATGTATATAAAATTTGGAAGTATCTATGAGGTTGCGAGAGAGAATTAAAATAGTACATTCTAAATTCTGATTTGTTTAGATGGTTTATCTGAATTCTAAGCTTTCATTTGTTACGGTGGAGGTGTATCGGAATATAAATGATAGAAGAATTTATCAGATGCGTGGTTGTAATAACTTTAATAAAAATGTACACAAAATGTGGAAGTATAGATAAATTGTTGAAAGAGTGCCTCAAAGAATTGTTGTCTCAATGGACTCCAAGAGAATGACGAACATATAGATGGAATGTCAAGAGTGCAAAAAGAAGACCAAACATTATCATCTCGCATGTTTACAACAAAGCTCGGTTACCCCTAGTGAAGCCTCAAAGAGTGAACTAGCCAAATGAGATTTTTCTTCTTGGATGGACAACTTTTGTGTAGGGAAATAGAAGAGAAACTTTATGAAGATATTTCAATAATAGTGCAAAGAATCAAAGTTGATTGTCTACCTCTTTATGAAACAATCACTATTGAGGTAGGCACATATGTTCTTGAGTGTATTGCTAGATCATGTCTTATTTTCATTTAGATTTTTTTGAGAAGAATTTCAAGATAAAAAGGAAAGACAAAATTAAAGGTAAAAAGTGCCAAATCAAAGATGCTATTAAACATTTGTTGGTGTCTAAAGAGGTTTTTATAGCCACCTTTTTTGGTGCCACCTTCAGTTAGCCACACACCCTACAAGATGCCTCAAAGAAATGACATGAACTAATTGTGAGATATGCATATAATGGATCTATTGAAAAGGTTTTAGAAAATTTTAAGAAAATATCATTGGTAGGTTGTGAAGCCAAATTCTGTAACATTTACAAGGATCCCCTAAACTATGGCATGGTATGGATTTCAATTGAAGTATGAATGTTGAAGGATTTTGTTTAGATATTGAAATTACAAGTGCCATTATAGACATATATTCAAAACGTGAAAGTATAGAACATGTGTCCAAATTATTTGATAAGTGCCTTAAGGAAATGAGGGTACAAACAATCTACAAGAATCATTTGACAAAACATAATGAAGAATGTGTGCATCTATAATATGTTGACAAACTATTTGATAAACTATTTTAGAAGGATGAATGTTTAAGCACATGGACTGCATGCAATTGTTTGACAAAATGTTTTGAAGCATTATTATTTTAATAGATGCAAGGTTTCAAAGAAATTCACATGAAAATCTTGACACATATCCAAAAAGTGGAAGTCTAAGATGCCTTCTTGAAAAACAAGCATAAGATAAATCTATTAACCATAAAAATAAAAAAGGAAACTATTTGATATAGTGCTTTGAATGAATGTTCGCACAATATGCACAAAATGGATTTGTTGAATCGCATTCAAAATAAATTAAACATATTAAAAAAAAGAAGTAATGACCATTTTATTTATGTTATTCGATTGATATGGAAGAATATTTGCATTATCTAGCTAAAGACCCAAATCATCAAATATGCATCAAAAAGGCTAAAATTGCAATAATTCAAGAAATATAAAGAAAAATGATTTACAAAATGCAAGAGGATGTTGAATTGATCCTATCTCTATATGTATATACATTTAAGAGTGATTTTTTGGATACACCACATCATATCAAGAAGCTTCATATACCAAAAAGTTTAGAGCTACTATTTGAGGCACCAAGTGATAACTAAATCCAAAAATGATTCATTAGCATACTCCTTTGTTTTTGTGTAGAAACTTTTTTAACCAATCAATGGGTTCACATGTTTTTCTGAGTTATTGGGGAAGTTGCACCCTAACATGTGCATATGTAGTTTAGTTTCCTTTTTTTTGTCCTTCTTTCTCTTATTTTATTTTGCATTTTGTATGTCTTGTTTCAATTTTGATCCCTTGTCATTTCATGTCAATTTGTTGTCCTAGTTGACTCCGTGATCCAATAGACAAATTGGTCTTCCAATTTAAATTTTATGTCTTTTGCATAGTCCTTGTCCCTAAGTAAAAGCCAACTATTGTTCTCGTTTTTTAACTTGACAATTTTATGGATTTTGCATGCCCATTAATCATCATCTATTGACAAGTCAATTCCCCATATGCCATTGTTAATCTTTCAGTCGCAACCGGTCACAACTCAAATTCATTTCCCACAAGTATTAATACATTATTCAAATTAAGTCGTGATATCATATTGACTTGTTAATTTATGCTGAGATGATACATTGAATCCAGTCTTACTGATATAAACATAGGTTATTAATACAATCTTATGGTGGATTTGCCAGCATAAATTTTCCTTTCAAAAGTTTGCAACAAATTAGTGAATTATCTTGTAGTGATTATGCATTCAAAAAGTTTGATGATCGATTTACAGTAATATTTTTTAATATTTTTTTTATCAAATATATTTGATTAATAAAAATGATTAAATTTTATGTATTCATAACTTATGATCAAAGATTCATTCAAAAAAATTAGATCTAATGATTCAAATTATTAAATCAATTGACAGATAGAAATGTTGTCATGAAGTTGTCAACATTCCCACACATTTGTTAAGACTTCTTTTCAATATGATCCTTCTCTCTGCCTTCACCATCCAATTAATGTCTTTAAAGGTTGATTACAAAATTCTTGAGTTTGGTGGAGAGTTGTATATCATGAGTTCGTTAAAGTGACTGTCAAACTTTTACAACATATGTTTTGACTTAAAATAAATTAAAAACTCATTGGTTTTGACTTACCCATCAAGTTCAATAATGGTCGTGGCAATCAACCAAGATAATAACATACATACCATAAGGATTTTTAAAAAATCAGTTTTACATTGCTCTGTAAGAAAATCCAGAAGATTCAGATTTTCCCAAGTATTCTGATCAAGCCAAGGAAAGGAGAGAAGACCCAAATGAACTTATAGGGATGGGTTCCCTCCATGTTGGAGAACCTCCTAGAACTATTGATTTAAGGGGAAAAAATCTCAAAAGTAATATGAAACATGTTCTTTTGTTTAAATGTTTAGATTATGGGTTATTGCATAAAATCATGAGTAAGAATGGAAAATTTATGGATGGGATGTTTATGAATGGATTGTCAAAGCATGAATACGTAAAATGAGATGTTTGTTTTTAGACTGATTAGCTTTTTTCTATGGTATGCAAGAAGAATTCTATCATGGCTTTCCAACAATAGTGCATATAAGCAAACTTTTGATTTTCCACCTCCTCGAGAAACAATTTCATTATTGGGGTAGGCATGTGTTCTTGAGCACATTGCTAAAATCATTTCTTATTTTCATTTGGACTCTTCTCAAAAGGTTTTGATGAAAAAGTTGAAAGATGAATATAAAGTTAGAAAATATCAAATCAAAGACATTTTGAAACCTTTGTAAGTATCTAGAGTGTTTCTTGCAACCACCTTATTTAACACCACCTTTAGTTAGTCGCAAAACCTACAAGATACCTAAAAGAAATGTCATGTAATTATTGTGGGATATGTATAAAATGGATCTATTGAAAAGGCTTTAGAAAAGTTTAAGCAAATATACTTGGTAGTTACAAAATCAAATTTTGTAGCAATTGCAAGCATATAGATGTCAATTAAAGCATGAAGTCTCCTCAAATGTTGAAACTTCAAGTGCCACTATAGGCATATATGCAAAATGTGAAAGAACAAAGAATGCATGGAAATTATTTGATAGGTGCCTTAAGGAAATGGAGCTAGAGACAATTCACAAGTCATTTGATAAATATTTTTGAAGAATGTCCACTTCCAAAATATGCTAACAAATTATTTGAAAAAATAACTCAGAAAGATGAATTCTTAAACATAGAGATTGCATGCAATTAATTGGTAGAATGCCTCAAAGTATTATTATTTTAATAGATGTAATGGTTTCAAAACAAATTGTGTGAAAGTATCGACGCATTCAAAATGTAAAAATGTAAGATGCCTCCTTGAAATGATGCATAAGAAGGATCTTAATAGAAAAGTAAATCTAAGAAAATGAAGCTTTTTGATATAATGACTTGAATGAATGCTTGCAGAATAGGCACAAAATGGATTTATTAAATAAGATTTAGAAACTTTCAAATATGTTACAAACATTTGCCACAACATATGAATCAAAGGGATTTAGTCAAAGTTGTAGTTGCAATTTCTCTGATCAATAGGTATGTCAAACATGATAAATATAATTGGGGCAATACTTATTGGAGTAACTTCTAGAAAACTTACAAAAAGAACTAACAACAAAGTAAAGGTCCAATCTCTTATCTTGAGTTTACAACATGTAATTTTTATGGCTACACAAAAGTAAAAAATTGAAGGATATTTTATGATAATTGTGAATTCAATTTAAAAGCAAAAATTATAAATTTAAGATAGGTTTGGCCACTCTAAATTTCACTAGGTAACTATTTCATCTAACATATATTTAAGTAAATTGATGAAAAAATATATACTCACCAATTTTTTATTTGACTTGGTTGAAAAAAGTGATAAACTCTAAAGTTGATTCATGGCCCAAAAAGCTAAAAAAAAAATTGAACAAAAATTAAAAAATGAGATTACAATATCAAACATTAATTAAAATCATCATGTTTAAGAGAGTAAAGAAATTCACAAATAAATATTTCAACCACTATTCATATGATTTTGTTTATGCCAACCTTTAATTTCTCCTAAATATAAACTACAAAAGACGATAAAAGAAGGTAAATATAATGAAGAGATTGTATACCTTCACCTTTTATTGTGAAGTTCCTTCTCATAACATTCACATCACATTTAACTTTGAGATTTTTTATGGATACCTCTATATGTTTGGTAGTTAGCCAAAGACCAAAGGTATTTGGAGTTGGAATTTCAAAGATGAGATTGAAGAAACTGTTCAAAACTCAAAGTGGTTTGATCCTTTGCACAATACAATGGGTTATCGAAGAAGAATGATGACATCTAGAATCAATAAATATAGAGTAAATACTAGCATTAGCTTAATGTTCATAACAATGCTTCTAAGCCTTGGTAAAGAGAAGGAAGTGGTAAAAATAATGGCTAAAAAGTTGATCACTTGAGTTAGTTCCTTGGGGGATTGAACATTGTCATCCTAGTAGTAGTTCACAAAACTAGGTTGTTGCCTTTGGATGGAAAATTATTAAGAGACAATGGTATCATTTATGGTCTAGGGAAACCCTTAACTATAACAAACATGTCATAGGAGGTCGGAAGGAACAATAAAGCAACTAGGGGAATAACATTTCTAAACTAGGTCATTGGTAGTCTGTAGGGTGTGCGACATGCTGGACAGGAAGGGGAAATGACAACAATTTGTCAGCGAGGAGATGCAGTCGTCTACCATGAAAGGGGTTCGAAGACTTTGTCATTTGTCGATAATAAGATTTTGCCAAATGCCGCCACTAGTTTTGGTGTGGCTACATTCATTGGGCAGAGGCAGACTAGTGAGGCTCCGAGGTCTCGGCAAGGGAAATGGTCGTTTGATGGTGGGTTCATTCCTGTTGCAAATGCCATTTCCATTAAGCTGAAAGCGAAGACAGAAGAGGAAATAGATTATAATATTTTTGTTATTTCCACACAAGGTGTGATATGTCGGTTTAGGGGTTTTTGGCCTAACCTCCCTCAGTTGTATACCTAGATCTCAAAACATTGGGAGCCTCTCATTACTGGTAAATTTCATATTTACCCCATGGCCAAAGGGTTTTTTATTGTAAAGTTTGAGATTGCTCGGGATAGAATTAAAATCTTATGTGATCATTATTTTAGCTAGGAGGACATATTTTTGTTGATGATTAAACCTTGGCACTCTTAATTTCAACCCTTCTTCTGAAATGTTTAACAAGATCTCGATTTGGGTTTGGCTTCCTAATATCCCCCTTCATTTATGGGTTGATCCTCTTTTAGAGGAAGTGGGTGAAGCCCTTGGAGATTTTTTGATGGTGGATGATGAATCATCTGATATTTTTCACTCCACCTTTGCCCGCATTCTAGTTTCAAAATGGATGTTTCAAAAGGGCTGCCTACTGAGATATTACTCAAATCTTCTAAAGGTTGTTGGGTTCAATCTTTGGACTATGAAGGGATACCCTTCCAGTGTGTAAGATGTTTTAAAACAGGTCATGCGGTTGCACAATGTGGATTTGAGAAAAAGGCAATGACGACTACATGGTGGAAAGGTGCTTCTGAACATCATATGCGGTTGAGAAGAAATCTAAGAAACATAGGATTTTTTCTTAGGTGGTTGCGATGGATTCATGAGGTCTTGCACGACATCCTCTCCGGATGTCACAAATGGTGGAGTGGTTGAAGCTATGCAAGATTATCATGTTGAAACCCCTAGAGAGAGAGGGAATGGACCTCAGGCTACAATTTCTTGTGATAGTGTTCTGGCTATCAAATTTGGTGGCTCTTCTGACAATGTCATGCCTGTAGGGAGGAAAAATTGATGATATCTCTTAGACGGTGGAGACTCTTTATACAGGCATTCATTCTCGGGATAATGGTAGTCTTCTGTTGGCTTCGCATGGTAAGGTAGCACAAGTGGAAGAGGGTTGTATTTCTATTAAGGGTAAGAAAGCTAATTTCTCTAAGCCCTCTTTTGACATGACTCTTTGCTCCCACAAGAGTAGCTCTAAATGTAAATCTTGATGGTTCTTGGTTGGGGGATAGTTTTAGGCTGGTTGTTAGTTGTTCTTCTTGCAACTTTTGTTTTAGGTTGTGGAAGCCTATTTTTAAAACCCATGTATATAGCTATGGGAGCCAAAATAGCCCATGGTTGTCTGGTGCTTTCATGTTCCTTTTGTTATGACAACAATTTGGTTGAGGGTTCCAGATCCATTCAAAATATGATTCTAAAGGGTTTCGGGTCCCTTCAAAACCTGTTTTTGGCTTAATCAAAAACATTTCTAAACTAGGTGATGTCTAAAGACATTAATTGGTTGAGCTAGCTCATATCTGGCATTCTAAAGATGAAGTTGGTATATAGCCTATTACCATATAATGTGTAAATAGCTATTGTCATATAATATAGACATATGTCATAGATAGATAGAAAGAATTAAGTAAATAGAATAGAAGTTTCTGACAAGTTTTTAAATTAAAATTATTTACATAACTATGTAAAGAAAAATAAATAAAATAACATCATTCTTAAGAAAATAAAAATTTACTAGGGAATTGATGATGAGGAGATCGAAAGAAGCAAGGTGCGAGAAAACATCAAAATTTGTAAGACATGCATGAATACAGATTAGGTAATGTAAGAATCTATGATAAAATGATGTATTAATCAAGGATATGTATGTAGGAATCAGAGAAAGATAAAACAATATAAGTTTAAACCCCAATATAGATATGTTAATGACGATAAAATATAAGTGGATCCAATTTTGAATCAATCTATATATATATATATATATATATATATAACTAGAACCCTAAAGCAAGTTGGAGTACAAACGTGAAAGAAAATAATATTGGTTGTTATAACTACCTCCTTTTGACATGACTCTCCTCTCCCACAAGAGTAGCTCTAAATGTAATTGGTTGGGGGCTGGTTTTAGGCTAGCAACAAGTTGTTCTTTTTGCAGCTTTGTTTTAGTTTGGCTAGTTTCAAGCTATTCTTTTTGCAGCTTTTTTATCTATGGTTGTACGTGCTTTCATGTTCCTATGCTTGGACAACTTTCTAGTTGAGGGTTTCATATTCATATCCATTCAAAATCTGATTGTAAAGGGTTTTGAGTCCCTTCAAAACCTATTTTTGTTGTAATAAAAAACTACCTACTTCAATGTGAATCTAAAAAATCTATTAAGATTAATTACTATTTTTTTTGTATTAAGCATCATATAAACAACAGTTACAAAATTTGAGAGTTTGGGCTAGATACTTTGCAGCCAATTAAAGAGTTAACACATAAGATGCGGGAGCTATATCAGTCAGGAGCTCGAGTCATAATATACGATCATTTACATAGGAGCTGAATTACAAAATTACACAAAATGATAGACATTTCAAAAAGCATCACGGAGTATACAGCTAACTGAACACAAAGGAAGAACTAGGGTCATTGTTGTTCCCCACAAGGGGGAGCCATGCAGTCCAGACTAGCTCTCCCTTGCACTAGACCAACACATTTCCTTTGGCAAACTGATCTCTGTAGGGGTGGGAGGGTATTCCTTTCAGCTCCAGCTCGATGAAGTCTTCTCTCTATTGTCGTGCCTCCATCTCTTGCATGAACCTCATCAACCCTTGTTCAAAATGAGTCTTATTGCTTCCCATGCAATCCCAAGTGAAGCCATGTGAGAGCTCTCTTATGAAAACTAGAATGGCCACTTGTCAAATTTGTCTTCTTCCAGTCTTAGTACCACTGTGACCTGCATAGAAACAAGGTAGCGGATGAGTCTCCTAAGAGACTTAGTGAGGTTCCTACTCTTTCCATTAAACACATCATCATTCCTAAATTTCAAAATGATCCACATAATTTTCAAAGAGAGAGCATACCAGAAAAGATTAGCATGTTTCTTGCCACCTCTAATATAACCAAATACCATCTCTTCAACAGTAAAACAATTGCTATTAAGTGAGATACCAAACAAATTCCAGACCTCTTTAGCAAAATGACAACCAAAAAAAATGTGGTGTATAGATTCAGCGATACGACAAAGTTTACACAGTAGGGGGTCTCTGTTGTTGTCCTTAAGTGGCAGTTTATGGAGCAAGAGTCTCCAAGAAAAAAAAATTTCTTTGGTTCAGTTGGATTAGACCATAATTTCAAGAGGGTAGAATGCCATTGTTTGGAGTCCCAGGAAAGGTTCCAGGTGCAGTTAAGGTGGTCAAGGATATCCACAGAATCAGAAAGGGCAGAGTAGATCATTTTGGCCTTGGTTAGCAAAAGGGGAGACCCATCTAACCAGTAGAGGGAGGCTAGAGGGGAAGGGGAGGAGGGGTTAGGAGAGGGAAGGATGAGAGCAAGAGCAGATTTAAGGATGGTATAGGTTATGGCCTAGGAGAAGGGGAGGTTGGATTTAGAGCTGAGATTTTCCTAGGAGGCCAGAGTGCCATCTTCCAAAATGTGTTCAAATGTGACCAATCCCTGGTTGTGCCATTTAAGGGCAGAGCATCCTTGAAGACAGGCTAGTTGTTTCCCATTGTGTAGAACATTCCACCATATAGACCTTTCCAGATTGAGAGAGCCTTTTTTATCTATTATGTCTTTATTGATAATGTATTGTCTAACATGATTCCAGGCTTTCCATATAGACTTGAAGACTTCTGACCCTGCAGGGGAGACCTCAAAATTCCCAGCAATTGGATCTCCCATGGGTAGGTTCTTCCATTTTTTTGCTGATTTTGGGGTGGAGCATTGAATATTGTTTCTAACAAGCACTTTCCAGGGTTCGTTGCCATCAATGGCTTTACAAATCCATTTGGCAGCCAGGGCAGTTCCTTGAAGTTTGAGGTTTTTGAGGCCCATACCTCCTTGAATCTTAGATCTGATACACCAATTCCATTTAACAGTGTGTTGCTTCTTTTTGCCTTTTCCATCTGACCAAAGGAAGTTCCTGATTTGTTTTTAAATGCAGTTGAACTGATAATTGCTAAATAACCAGGCTGAGGAGCAGTATATGTTATATGGAGATAGTAGTTTCTGACAAACCTGAAAATGACCTGCTAATGATAGGAAGTTCTGGTTCCATTTAGTGAGTTTCTTATCAACTTTATTTATGAACCATTCCCACATTTCTTTCAAGTTCAAGGAGATAGAGAAGGGGATTCCCAGGTATCTAATGATGGTATCTGGGCCTCCCCACTTTAGATCAAACTTAGACAGCCAGATGAGAGGGGCAACAGTCCAACCTAACAGGGTAGATTTGTGAAGGGCAATTCTACTACCTGATGCTTTGCAGAAGATCTCAATATTGTGAAGAAGATGTGTTAAATTCTCCTCCTCTAGGGAGAAGAGGATATTTGTGTCATCTACAAACTGTATATTAATGACTTCTTCTTTGTTGGGGAGTGTAATTCCTTTAACCCTAGGGGATAAGTTGAAGTCCTTTAGTATGTAGTGCATAGCATCCGCAGCCAGGACAAACAGGGCCTTTGCAAGAGGACACCCTTGTCTAATTGATCTGGAGAGAGTGATGTTGTCAGACTTTAATTCGTTTACTTCCACAACTGCATTGGCATCACTAAGTAGTGTCTAGGCAATCTTGCAGAAGGAGTCTGGGAAACCCAGACTAGCTAGCATCTGAATTATGAATCCCCACTCTATCCTGTCATATACCTTCTTGAATTCTATTAGTAGCATAGCCCCATTCTGACCAGAGACCTTAGCCCATTCAAGAGACTCCCAATAGGTCACCAAGTTCTCAAGGATGAACCTGCCTTTAACAAATCTCGTTTGGGTAGGACTAATAATATATGGCAGTATTCTAATTAGCCTATTGCTACTGCTTTGGCTAATATTTTATAAGATACATTTAGTAGCATGATAGGCCTCCAGTTCTTAACCAGGGTCTTGTCTCCCTCCTTGGGAATGAGCTTGATAAGCCCTTGGTTGATCTCTTTGCCTAGGGTTCCTTTGGATATAGCCTCCAAATATAGGACGTGGAGGTTGTCTACAATTCATTTAATGTTTTTCTTATAGAACTCCACTGGGAATCCATCTGGTCCAAGGGATCTATCATTGCCCATAAAGGAGATAGCCATGGCTATTTCCTCTCTTGAGATAGAGTGCCCCACAACCTCAAAGTCCTCCTCATTAAGCTTGGGTGGGGTCAATTGCTTAATGAGCTCTCTAGCATGTCTATGGTTTTCATTTACCTCTTATGTGGTAAAAAGATTCTAATAATAGAGGGAGAAGCATTGTAGGATCTCCTGGGAGTCTGTGATGTGAGTGTTATTGTCCCATATAGCATTGATGTTCTCCTTAGCTTCCTTAACTTTGAGCATATGGAAAAAGAATTTGGAGCCCTTGTCCCCCGAATCCAACCAATTTAGTTTGGACCTGGTTTTTAGCCCTTTAATTTTTTGGTTTAGAAACTTCTTGAGGTGATCTTTGATTGTCATCAAAGTGAAAATGAGGTTTTCATCATTCGCAGAGTTCTGAAGATTCATTTTGCATTACATAGATCCTCCTGGAGTAGTCTTTCCACCCTCCTGGCATCCTTGGCCTTCTTTTTGCCCATTGTTTGACAAAGGATGGTCCAAGTTTTTATGTTTGCATTCCATGCATCTGTACTAGAGAGTTGGTTCCTATCCTTTTTGTTAAACAATCTGATAAAGGCTAGGGCAGAGCGAAAGTCCTCATCTTCTAGGAGTCTAGTGTTGACAATGAATGAAGGTGCTCTTGAGGAGGAGGGGGGGTTGCTGAGGAGAGGTCAATTCCCATTATTATCGGGTGGTGATCTGAGAGGGTAAATGGGGAGACAAAATAGTGATCACCATTAGGGCCTTTGTCTATCATAAAGTGGGATTTATTGAGGTAGAGCATGTCTAGTCTGCAGTAGATCCTTTTATTCAGTTGTTGATAGTTGCACCAAGTGTACCATATAGTGTTCAAATTGTCTTTCCTTCCAGCAATAGGGTCAAAGAGATGCAGTTTATTGATCATTCTATCCCATTGAAGCCTTTCCATTCTCTTCCATTCAAATTTGTCACCCCCAATAATCCAAGGGATATCCTCTAGGGTTGTTAGCCAGTTCCATAGTTCACCTCTTTCTCTGTAGTCATTCGGGGCATAGATAGAGCAAATTCCAAACTTCTGGCTCTCCATTTGAATAGAGACCCATATAGCTCTAGCATAGGGGGATTGTCCCCAGTTAACTACTTTGTTGGCCCATTTAGGACTAAGGAGTATGGCTGAGCCACCTTTTCCTTTGGTATGGTTAGTGTAAAAGGAGGTAGCCTCCCTCGAGATACATTTGAGACTGATTTGCAGGGTGAAACCCACTTCTTTTAGCTTCTACAAGAGGAGGCAATCCATGTTCTTATGTGCATTAAGAAACCTCTTTATGATTTATTTCCGATCAAGGGCCTCCAGGCCTCTGATGTTCTAGGATATAATTTTCAGCATGATTCACCTAGTTGGGGAGGGTCAATTTGGGATTTAAATCCCTCAAAACACTTGGGCCAATCCTCTTTGATTGCTATATTGTTAGCATCAAATGCAATAGAAGAGGAGGGTCTACCTCTCTTTTTCCTTGCCTCGGAGATTTGCTCAAAGCCTAGAGATTCCTTCCTGTTAGCACTATCATTGCTATTCTTAGGAGATCTCTTCCTCCTAGCTTTCCTGTGTTTAACCATAGTAAATCCATCTTGAGGGACTGCTAGCCCTTGTTCAAAGTTGGTTTCCACTGGAGTGAAGGGGTCTATGTTGGGCTCCTTACTTTGAGTGGTAGTTGACTCTACCTTCAGGGCACTAATAGGGGTGCTAGCAGTATAGGGGACAACACTAGCAGGGTCTCCCCTAGAGGCCTCTAAAGTACCAAAATCATCAAGAGGGGTTGATGGTACCTCCTCCAAAGTAGGTCTTCCCCTTTCCCCTTGCAAGGTAGGAGATTCCTCGGAATTGAGTGCATTAAGTTCCTTGCAAGTGGATAGTTCATGGTCCTGGGCCAAGGCCCTGCAAATGGTCTCTGCCATATCTAGAACACCCCTATCAATGTCCTCAAGGTTAGGTAGCTAACACCGAGAGGCTTCAATTTCCAATTTCTGTTTGAAGAGGTTTTGTTCAATAATTTTCCTAGCTTCCACTGCCTTTCTCAGTTTTTCCATCACTAGTTGTTGTGCATTAAGTGTCCTCGGGTTTGAGAGATGAGTAGGAGTATCAACTGTTTCAGAGGGAGTAAAGGGGGAAGGTTGAGCAGTGGCGAGGGCCTCTTTGATAGCATTGTTGTAGTCTAGGATGGAGTTAGCCATTGAGGGGTTTGAAGAGGAAGGGAGAGGGTTGCAGGGGAACGACAAGGGGGAGGGTTGCAGGGGAACGACAAGGGGGAGGGAGAAGAAGCGGGTGGGGGGGGGGGCGAGGAAGGGACATGAGGGGGGGACGAGGGGGCAGGTTCAGAGGGCATGGCTTTAGCTATAGGGGGGACTGGAGGCCCAAGTTTTAGACCTTGAAGATTTGTTTGATAATAAGGGACATTTACTTCTAAAGTGACCACTAACCTTACAAAAGTGGTAGGCATCTATTCCACCCATATACTCAATTGAACAACAGTAAGTTTTATTGTTGAGTCGAATAACAATTTCTGCAGGCTAAACCATACCCAGTTTCAAGGCAATGAGCAGTCTAGCATCAAGATGAGGGAGTATCGAGGGAGAAGAGTCGATTTTTACAATTTTCCCCAAGGGTTTTGCAATTTTGTCAACACAGGACTAGAGGAAAGATGGAACATTCTTAATGGTTATCCATTTTGGGCAGGAAAGGGTAAGAATTTCATTGTTACAAGCTTCGGGGTCCCAACAAACCGCCCTAAAAGACGAATTTCCTACTAACCAAAACTGTTTATTTACAATTTTGCTTTGGCTTTCCTTATTATCAAAGAAAATTAAAAACAGACCTTTTTGAATCATTCTACAAAACGAAAATTGAAACCCTAGTTTATTGACGCACAAATCTTGCAACCATTTATTCATATATTGACGAGATGGTAAGTTATTTACATCAAAGGCAGTGAAAAAAATTGTTGAATCCCTAAGTCTAGAAATCTCAGAAGAAATGGCAGAGAGCATAGAGTCGTCAGGTTTAATGGTGATGCGTTTGGAAGAGTGGACCTCACCTTGTGCTGCCGCGAGATTGGTTTCATCTTCATGGTGGAGAGCGGCTTCTAACTTTGTATCTTCGGGGAATGAAAACCGCTTGCCCTCCACTGCCTGGCTGAAGGTTTTCCGCAGGTCTTGAGCGTTCATACAGGGAGGAATGGGCAGTTTAGGGTTGTTGGGGTCATCTTTATTCGGCTCCATTTATTGCAGGAGAGGTAATAAATGAAACGAGGGCTTCCTAGCAAGGCCAAGGAGCCCTCGCACGAGGTAGCGTACTGCAACCAGCGGCACCATAGGGTTTCGTGCCTCCAAAACCATCCAACAAATATTTTTTAACTTGTTTTGTCTTTTCATTAATTACTATTATTATATTATCATATCTTTATATTATTATTATATTATTACATTGACATAATTATGAAGTTAACTTTAGTATGATGGAGATAGACAAATTGATTAATAGTTGAACTCAAAGAGGAGGAGAAAATAAATAAAATATTTTTTTTACTTTTCATGCATGTAAGTGTCACAAACATGTCAAATTTAATGCTTCTAGTTTCTATTAATGCATATTTGTGCATCCATTATATGACTATAATACACCTTCTGAAGTGGTAGAGTTTATCTTAAATTTGGCCAGCATTTGCTTGTCAAAATATAAATATAAAAAAATTTATGCAATTGCATTATTTTTTTAAATTAGAATTACTAAAATAATGGTGATTTTTTTAAGGAAAACTAAAGGTGACATACAATTTAGTAAAGTAAATGTAATATAGAAGAATATAAGTAAAGTAAGCCAAATATATTATATTTATTCTTTATTCCACTTTAAAATTTATTATATTATTATATTATTATATTATAATAATTATTTAAATTATTATTAAGATATAATTATGTTATTATATTATTACGTGTTAATATATTATTTTTTAAAATTATTATTATTATATTTTTAAATATTATTTCTTATCTTTATCTTTGAGAAAAAGGTGGACTTTATGTAGGGACACTTTCAATTCCCTATAGTTAATAAAAATTAAAACTAAAATAAAATTGCTTTAAATAAAAATTAACATAATTAAAAAAAAAAATCAAGACGTATATCTCTTATAGTCTTTGAGATAGATATATTTAAATTATTTAATAAATAAATTATTATTTTTCAAATATAAATATAATTAACATTTTGTTAATTATTTAAATTGACTTATAATTCACAATCCCTTCTTTAAAGAAAATATTTGAATATAATTCACATTCTCTTCTCAATAAAATATATTATAAAATATATTGATTCAAAAATTAAATATATAGTAAAATATTTTTTTATTATATAATTAAACTATCATATCTAAATATTAGATTATAATTAATATTAAAATGTGATATTGTAATTAATATTAAATTATTATTGTTACTTTTTTGGTTGTTATTATTATTTTTTCTTATGAAAATAAATAATACTTTTTTTTAAATACAATTATTTTTTAGGAGAATAATATGTAGTAAAAAAATTAATGTTAATTTATTGAATGATTAAAACTTAAAATATAAAAAAAAAAATTAAAAAGATCATGCAACTACCTTTTCTTATAAATTTATTCAATGCTAATTCATTGAAATTTTGAATGTTCAAAACTTTAAAATATAAAAGAAACCTGAAAATAATTAAAAGATCATGCAACTACCTTTTACTTAAAAAATTATTATTATTTTCTTAACTTGATAAAACAAATATATTTCGAATAAACTTCACTTTCAATTTGATGTTATTAATATTAATTTATAAAAAAAAAATTAACAGTATATATTTTTAATATATCTTATTTAATTTTAAGAATATTAAAAAGTTAAATTAAATAAATAGTTATCATAACATGCAGAGTGGACCTTCAAATTTCAACTTATAAGGAGGTGAGAAAAAAACAAAAATTGTATTCCAAGCTATTGCCTTTCCTGACTCAGAGAGGGTTTATAGAATTTAGGTGGGATTTCTACATTGTTGAAGAAATTAAGCAATTTTTTGCTACTATTTCTACAGCAAGATATAAATTTGAAGAGCTTATACCAAGTTTCTAATCTCACTGTATTACTGTTCAGGATGGATATGGAGGAGCTCTCACAGACAGAGGCAGAGATAAAGCTTATTGAAGCTGAAAATGCAGCCATTAAAGCAACAATGGAAGCTGAAAATGCAGCCATGAAAGCAACAATGGAAGCTGAAGATGCAGCCATGAAAGCTGAAAATGCAGCCATTAAAGCAACATTGGAAGCAATAAGAGAGCAGTTATCCATATTTGACAGCTTGATTTTATACCCAACTTATCAGAAGAAATTAGATTGTTATGGTGGAGCTGAAAAAGACATGGTGGAGTTAGCCATGAAGGCCAACTTCTTCAAAACCTCCCATGAAATAAGAAAAAGGATCAGAACAGATATGAAGGACAGACACTCAAAAAGACATTGTAATGACTAGTCTTTACTAGTTTACTCTTTCTTGTTTAGATTGTATTTTTGTTTGCATCAACATTTCAGATCACATTCTGTAATTCTCTATAGAATAATTCATTAGCGAAAGATTATCTCTCCAATTCAAACTCTTACTCAAGTACAATACCCTGTTTCCCATCAGTGATATGTAAACTGTTTACTTTGATGGGCATTTCTTTAAAACCACAGAGTGGAGAAGTTTTTCCATATTTGAATGAGATCCATGTAAACTGTTTACTTTGATGGGCATTTCTTTAAAACCAGAGAGTGGAGAAGTTTTTCCATATTTGAATGAGATCCAGTCATATTGTCTGTATGAATTATATTTGGATTTGATTGTATAATTCTGAAACAATAGATATCTGAGATGTGTTTTTTTTGTCATTAAAAGTCATTCTCATGGTTCTGAAAACCTTGCTTTTCTGAAGCTTTTTTTTCCTGATTTATTGTATCCTAAGAATCTGTTAATTGATAAGTTAGTTATAATGTTTTAAAAGCATTAAGTATAGAGTGAAGGATAGGTTAAAGTTCAATATATTACATGGCACATATCTTTCTTGATATTTTTGGAAATTGTAACTTGGGGTTTATTGTGGAAGTTTGTTAAGGTTTGTAGACATATTACACTAGATCTTGTGAAGCTTTTAAGCATGCATTTTATCTTTTCTTTTCTAAAAAGTAATTATTGGTTTTATAAAAAAATAATAATAATAATTAAATTAATGAATTTTTAGTAGATTTGTGCTTTTTAAATTAATTATAATATTAATATATTTATCATATTTGTTCATTGTTTCACTTAAAAATTATTATATTATTATATTGTAATTAACATTAAATTATTATTATATTGTAATTAATATTAAATTATTATTAAATATTAGTATATTTTTATTAAATTTTTAATCAAAGCAAACAAATAATTGTGAAGTTAATTGATTGATTGCATGGTGGATCAATTAAATAGAGGGACTGATTGAGAGGAGAAAATAAATATTTGTTTTTTATTCATTTAAGTATCACAAACATGTCAAATTAAATACTTTTAGTTACAAACATTTTTGCATTCATTATGTGAAGTAATTATTATAATAAAATTAGTCATATATAAATAATTAGGTTGTCATCTTCGGCATTATAGTCTAAGTATCTAAGTTGGTGAAGGTGACACTCAAGGTATAATTAGCTACATATGTGAGCTAGCCGCTAGTTATTATGATAATACTGAATATTGTGGCATATTTCTATTATATTATTCTATTGTGCAAGTTGTTTCGTTACACAAATGTTATAAAATTGTATTTTTTTGTAAATTAAAAGTAAGAATGAAAATAAATGTATAATAATGTTGCAATTTTGTAATTAAGGAGTGGTCTACCTATATTTATTCAACATCTCTTTCCACTTACACTTCAACTTTCAAATCTTAACTTAAATTATAATTATTTCATAATTTTAGAAGAAAATAAATAAATTATATATTGTGATAATTAAATTTTTTTTTATGCAATGTCTCTAGCTTTTTCTTTAAAAAAGCATAATCTATAAGTAGTTCCATTAACTATGCTATTAGAATGCAAAAATAAGATAATATATTTAGTTGCAATACATTAAAGCCATAACTCTACTTGTAGCTACACACCCACCTCTCTCTCTCTCTCTCTCTCTCTCTCTCTCTCTCTCTCTCTCTCTCTCTCTCTCTCTCTCTCTCTCTCTCTCTCTCTCTCTCTCTCTCTCTCTCTCTCTCTCTCTCTATATATATATATATATATATATATATATATATATATCTTTGAGGCTTGATCATTATTTTGGAAGTTCTACTATTCAACCATTTTAGGAAAAGCCACAGGAGGTGCTTATGGAACCACTATTTACCAAAAGTGATAGGTTGCAAACCATCATGTCAAGAGACACTACCATGCTAGAAGGGATAAACTCACACAATGGCATCGAATGTATGTTAAAGTTAATATTAAAGAGAAAGTGGATATATAGATTCTTAATATTTATTTTAAATTATCTTAAGACTTGGTCCATCATCAGCAAGGAGTCTACAAGAATGGGGAAGGAAAAATATACTTGGTTTGATGAAACAAGAGGTAGAGAGTTCAAGGAAAGGCAAGGTAGAGTAACACATGTAATTATCAAAGGAGTGAGAGACTGGAAAAAATGAACACACTCTTGACCTTGCAAGAGACTTTTTAAGAGACATGTTACTTTGGCAATGTCAAATCTTCCAAGCGTGGGTTGGCAAATTATGCGATGGAAAAAATAGACCTATAAAAGCTATCTTATCAAGTGTTCATGACAAGAAAAATTTGTTACGCAAGAAGCAACTCTTGAGGGGTTCCCATTTTTTATTAGATGAAGATTTAACTATGAGACATCAAGAGGAGAGAAGGGTTGAAGTGGCAAATGTTAGAGCAGCTATAGATGAGGGTAAAAGAGCATGGTTGTTCAAAGGTAAAGTTGTTATTGCTTATTTTAGTTCCTATTCTACGGTAGAGTAGCAAGTGAGCAACAAAGAAGTGGCAACAAATGTAGTTGGAAACAATGCAACAAGGCCCACACAATCACATAGGGATGAAGACTCAAAGTTGAGTCTTGCATGCCAAGACATATAGCAATCAAGTTCTACCTAGGCTTCCTTAAGTTTAGTTTGCTGGAATTGTAGAGGTTATCCTTGGAGACATTGGCCTAGCTTAGGGCCTACTGCGGAAGGTAGAGATAGTATTTGTCTCATAGAGACTCATGCACGAAGGATGTAAGACTCCCCCGTTTGAAGGGTATTTAAAAATGGCAGTGTGGAACAAAGCAATGAGTAATGGAAAAGGTCATAGGGGTATAATGGTGTTAGTGAAAGAAAAAGAAGGGTGTTTCATTCAGCTTGAAAAAGAGGACTCCAATAAGCAGTTTTTATGGTTCAAAATCTCAGAAAACTGCAATCTTATTAGGATTGTAGCATGTTATTTCTCTTTGCAAGCCTCCAAAACGTATAAAAAGTGTGGTCTAGACCACAAATACCCCTTTGTAGCCTTAAAAAGGGACAGTGATGTGTTCTCTCAACATGGTGAGGTCCTCCTTGTGGGGTATTTCAAAGTTATAACTACAAGTGAACAAGTTAACGTACTTAGTTGTAAATTTGATTTTAATCCTATTTAGCTCACAAAAGAGGAAAAGCATTAGTGGGAAAGAGTTTCAGAAGACACCAAAGGATGCAATCAGTTTGGGGAAGAATTGCTTACTCTTAGTGGCACTTTTGATTTAATTATTTACAATGGTCTGATCAGATGGGCAAAGTCAGGTAGTTTCACTTGCAACACTTACAATGGGACAAGCGTGGTTGACTACACAATTTGATCATATAACTTATGCGAGAAAATTGAGGAAGTTTTGATTGGTGTGCATTTATGGGATCTAAAATCATATCATAGACTGATTTATTTAAGTATTTTGTGGGTAGAAAAGAAACATTATGAGATGAAAACTCAACCATCTCAGCAACCAAATTCAAAGGGCATAATTCTTTTGACTCAAGAAAATGGTAGTATCTTCAAGGCTATGTTGGAAAGTCTTTTTAAGGAGGTGAAAATTCAATTTCATGGTCTTAATAGTCATAAGTTAACAAATCTAATCCATGTGGCTCTGACAAAGTGCAAAAGAACGAACAACAAAAAATATGAGATAATTTATTTTCCAGGGAGTGCATGGTTTGATGAGGAATGCAAAATGTCTAGGAGAATTTTTAGATAGTCAAATAAAGAAGAGATAGACATCAAAGCTTACAAGTAGATTTTAAATAAAAAGAAAGTTGATTTTATGATCACAAGGAGAGAAGAGCTATTTTTTCTTGGCAAAAATAACCCCAAGATTTTTTGGAAAGAACTTTAGCCAAGAAAGAAACAAACTGAAAAATAATATCACTACACAATGGTTTGATTATGGAAGACAGCTTTATGAACATCATTTTGAGGTGCCCCCCCTGGTCAACATTACTACAAATCTTTTCACTGTGCAAGAGATTGAGTTGGGTATTAAGAAGTTGGATATTGGTAAAGATAAATAATTGGTTGAGCTTCAAGCAAAGTATCTCAAGTGGGACATGAAAACCCTTGGACCTCATATTATGAAAATCTTCAACAACAACATCCTTCAAGGGTTCCCTAAAGATTGGACAACGAGTCTAGCTATACCTCTTTTTAAAAGAAGTGATGCCAATAACCCCTCCAATTATAAGTCGATAATGATTAATTCTTTGTTCGCAAAATTATTTGGTAGCATGATAGAAAATAGAATCAGCAAATGGGTGGAAGAATATCATAAATGTGCAAAAGGTCAAACTGGTTTCAAACATAAACATTCCATAGTTGACCATGGTATTACTTTGAGACATCATTGAAAAAATTTGGGAGAAAAAGGAAGAAGTCTTTTGTTGCTTTGCCAATTTCAAAAAGGCTTTTGACACACTCCCTAGAGATAAGCTTTGAAATAGAATGGAAGAACTTGGGATTCCTATACATCTTAGGGTTGTTGTTCATAGGCTTTATGAGTAGGTTAAAGTCAAAATCAGAAATTCAGTTGGAATTTCAAATAGCTTGTGATATTGGGGTCAAACAAGGGTTCCCTCTATCTCCTACCTTGTTTAGCTTATATATTGAAAATCTTGAAGAGTGGTTAAACATGCAAAATGGTGAGGGTATTCAACTAGGTGAATTTGTGATAAGGTTGCTCCTTTATGTGGATTATCTCATTTTGATTGCTAAATCTACCCTTGGTTTGCAAGAGCATTTATTTTCTCTTCAGCGTTTTTCAACACAGTGGGAATGCAAGTTAACATCAACAATAAAAAAGTCATGGTTTTCTCAAATAGAAGAAAACAAAGTCAGCATAAGTTTTACTTTGAAAACAACATTCTTGAAGAAGTCACAAATTACAAATAGCTTAGAATTCATTTCAACAAAAATATTAGTTGGGAAGGCTGCAGGAAGAAAAGAACTTTAGGAGGTTGGAAAGCATTTTATGCTCTTCAAAATAGATGCAGAGAGGCAGAGCTATGGAACTGGAAAACCATCCAAACTCTTTTCAGGCTTTTGGTGTTGCCAATTGTTCTTTATGCATGCGAAGTTTGGGCCAATAATACCTCTGTCTCTCAATGGAAACAAATGGAGAGAATTCAAAAACATTTCATCACAAGCAAGTTCAAAATTAAAAGTATTGTTCCCTATGATATCATGTTAAGTGAAATGGGAGTTGCCCCTATTGAAACAATTGCTATGGTGTGTCTCATTAGTTATTAAAAAGGAACCAAGCAAATGGGAATAGGTATATGGCCTAAGGTTGTCATTAATGACATATTGTGCAAAAGAAAGAAGATGTGGATGCAACAAAACATCAAATGGATGAGGAAATGGAACATTTATTTGAATATGTGTCCCACAAATAACGAGGAGATAAAGGCCTTCGTTATGGATAAGTTCTATAAGAGAATTTGGGATATTGGGCTAGGGTGAGATAAATAATACTATATCAATGAGTTCAACCCCACGTATGATCATTTTCAAAAAGTTTATATAGGGGCTAATATATCGTAGAGAGATAAAATTCTTATTGCTCAGCTTAAAACCAAATCTCATCAACTCTAATGTGAGACCAGACGATGGAAAAGGCCAAAGGATGCTTGGGAAAAAAGGGTTTGCACTTTTTGCAACTTCAGAAATAAGGAAACCAAAAAGCATTTTATCTTAGTGTGTGACACACTCAAAGACAACAGGGATAAGTTTGCCAATATCTTAATTGCTAGCACATGGTATAATTTATTCAACGAGGAGTATATCGAGAAGCTAGGAGCACTCATCATCAACTTGCATAAGCAAATAATTGATCTATAGAAGTCAATTTTGATTGGACATTGTCCCATAGGCTATCCTTAGCCTCGTGAACATTAAAATTGGTTTCATTTTTCTTTTGTTTGATTTAGTATACCTTGAAGCAAAATTAGAGCACAATAACATTAATAATCAAAATGACTAAGTTTATATTAACTTCATTATATTGTTTTTATTTCCTATGAACAATCTTTTCTCTCTATTCAGTTTAAAATTTAAAAGCATGCTCTAGTGTTTATTATGTTTTGTATCATGTGTAAATTCTAAAGAATTTAAGTAACTCCTCAATATAAAACATTTAAAACACTAAATGTCTTTATTTTATCTTTTTATTTTGATGAGCTCTCATGTTCAATATATTCACTTCTATATTTTTTATGAACTAAATCTAAATCTAAAAATAATTGAGTTTTTTTTTTTTAAATGCAAACATCTCATATACCCTACACATCCCTCTTATGCACAGTCCCCATATCAACCTTTTAATAATCATGGAGAATACCAACACATATGTAATTGAAAATCTAATAAGATTAAGAAGATCAAAATGCTAAGAGCACACAAAATGATGTTGTTTTTATTACAAAATATAGGATAGCATTATGCTCCCCACATTTTGAATTCCATTTAGCATTTTACGAGTCCATTAAATGAAAAATTAGCTAAGATAATATAATAATTTTAAAAAATTACTAAATTTTTAATAAACATATTATGTATTGTTAATTCTCTAAGTACAGATATTCTAAAAAAAATGAAAAAATAAGTGTGCTCCTCCTTGATTTTGAATAAACTAATTAATTTATTTTTTAATGAATATAGAATAAAGTGTAGTAAATAAAGATCATGACTTTAATAAATTCACAAAAAATTATGATAAAAAAGCTAAGAAAGACCTTGACATCATAATGTTGTTTGTTTGAAATCTTGTTCTAAAATATGCAAACCTAATGGAGAGTGCACTTGAAATTTGTATATTTTATGTATGTTTTTTTTAAAATGTCAATTTGAGAACTCGGTGACATGTACAACCCTTGAGATTGTTCAATTAAAACTTTTTCCATGCATGTGGGTAGAATTCCATTGGTCTAAACAAGAACTCATACACATTATAATGTGTGTGCATTATATTTTCTAGAATGCAAATGTGTTTTCAAGAAATATGAACATTCAATCTTGTTTTGGCCCCCCATCTTTGTGCACATACACATATTATACTTTGAAGTGCCATATTCCCTCCCTCATTGTTCCACCCATTATTATACTACATTGACAAACTCTTTGTCCAAGACTTTGGACTCGGTATTGGCCTAAAAGTTACCTTCTCTAACTTGGTCCAATGCAAGCAATGCACTACTTAAAAGTTTAATTGATGATTATGTCATTCATTTAAATTATTTCTTTACAAATTGCAATTTTATTCAACCAATGATGAGATCCAACGCCCCTGATAGATGATCTATTTGGAAGGTGTGTTGTACACCTTGCATAAATAATTATAATTTTACATTATTATTGTTCATATTTAAAGCACTTCTAGATACAATATCGTCATGGTGTAAAAAATATGAAATAGAATTTATTTTTTATTTTCAAATGTATAATTTATTTTAATGCCCAAATGATAAAAGTGGTTTACGTGAAGAATGTACAAAAAAGTGACCTTTTTTAAATGGTATGTTGGAGCCTGGAGGCCAAAACATGCAAGTGTATATCCCACAAATAAAGTAGTTACAAATGAAAGTATTATTTAAAACACTTTTATGGATAGATGTATATGATATCAAAATTTGGTTTAGATTTTTTCTGTCAAATTTTAGTAAATATTTTATTAATTACTAGGATTGAAGTGCAAAATAAATGTCTCATGTACAACACATAATTTGACCTAAAATAAATGTATTTTTTTTCATATAGAGAGATTAATGTCTAGATCATGGTCACATATATTTTTTAAAATGAGAAAATTAAATGTTATTAAAAATAGTATTATATGTCCTTTTAATTTTATGAGATATTGTGTTTAGATATTTATAAATAAATAAAAATAAAGGCCAAATTTTAAAAAACCATATTTGAAAACCAAGTGTTCTCATATATAATGAGATTTATGTTGAAAACAAGATGAAGTATTTAGGTGCAATAATAACTTATGTATGTGTATACAAATCTGAAAATTAGGCTAGCAAATTGAGATTATGTGATTGTGCTTTCAACTATAATATAAATATCAACAAACCATAAAAGATACTAAATTTATGTGGAGAAACCCTTAAAAAACTCCAAACGAGAAAGAGGGCAAGTAGATTATATGTCATGATCTTGTTAATTATCCTCACCTAGGGTTTCTCTAAGTTGCTATTTATTTTAGCTTGTCAGTTTTCTTTATAAGCATTCATCATAACATTATTGTTAATTCATTTATCATGATATTGCATAACCAATATGGTTCATGTTTCTAGATCAACCTTTTGGCTTGCATAGCCTTCCCATCTCTCTTTGTGTGACAAGTGTTTGATTGCAAGTGACCCTTTCAGGAATTGTGGTGTTGAGGGATCAAATCCAACACTAACAAGGGTGATAATAGTGTTCAATCTATTGAACATGGGGTAGGCTACAAATATTAGGTGGATTTGACTAGAGACAAGACCTACTACAATCCTTCTACAACTTTCTCTTTGAATCCTATTTTTTTTTAATGGTGAATCCTTCAAGAGTTTCTAATTTTGTAGCTAAAAACTCCCCTACAAGATTGGAAAAAGCCCTTATTGGGAAATTTAGATAGGATCCAAGTGAAACATAAATTGTGTTACAATATGGGCTCAACAAAAATGGAAATGACTTAGCCAAGTTGAGATCTTTATTCTAGCCAAAAATTTCTTCTTGTTTTCATTTTCAAATCACGAGGACTATGTTAGGGTCCTCTTGGGCGGTACATGCTTTTTTAGTAAAACTATTAGGTTGTTCCTTAGGAAATGAAAATCAAGCTTTGATCCTAATGAGTAAATCAAGAGGGTCCCTATTTAGTTAGGACTCTAGGTCTTTGACTAGAGTTTTATGAGGATAAATTGATGATTTCAATATCTAAATCTTTTTCCTTTTGGCTAACTCATAGCTTTTGTTGTGATAATCAAACCTAGAAATATCTAATTTATGCTATCTTTCAAAGATGTTCATGTGGTTGAAGATTTTCGTTATATTTTCATCTTGTCTGTAAACATAATGATTGGGTGCGAAAATTTGAATATGAGTACTCCTATGTTATTTGCGTGAAGTGTCATAAACTAGGCCACATTGACAAAAAAATGCCTAGTCAATAAAAAACATGATAAGATCTAGAGAAAGAAGGAAAATGATGAGATAATATTACTATAAGAAAAGGAAGGCGATAGTTTCCTTACAAAAAATCAAGAATAGAACCTCATTTTGGAAATTATATATCCAGGGTGTGATTTACAAAAGGAGGCTAGTACTACTACTTTTTTAGAGCATGATTTTCATATCAGAGAGGTTTCTCTTCGTATGATTCTAAGACCCTATTAGGGAGGTTCAATTATTGAGATATCCTAACCTTCACTTATCTAACCATCAAAAGGTTACATCAAAATAAGTTTTGGAGGTGTCATTTCCTATTGCTAGCATAAAAAGAAAGGAATCTCATTCGTACATAGAGTTGGAAGATGTTGAATTTGTCCTTTGATCTTTTATTGTCTTCAAATAAATTTAAGATCATTCCTACATGAAGATTATTAGAAACTCCAAAAAAATCTATTGTATTAAGGATGGAAATTAAAAAAGGGAGATAAAAAAGTAAGTTTATTAGGTTAAAAGAGATTACAAATGATGTTTAAGTCTTTGAAATCCTAATGCTTGAGTATATCAATACGAATATGGTACATTATGTAGTTCTAGCATCTCCTATTTATTTTATTAAGTAGGGATAACACCTTGAGTTCCCCTTTTTAAAAGAAACGTGAGACATTTCCAACATTGGGGTTCATATTTTTCATAAACATGTAATGGTATTTTTCATATTTTCTATAAAAAAAATTGAACATGAGTAAGAATAAGCATCAAAAGAATGGAAGAGAAAAGGATTATAGTGGAGAGACCTAGATTTTAGGAAAAAATTGTAGCAACAAAATCACCATGTCAACAATTTTTAGAGAAATCAAATATCATGAAATTTGGATCGCCGCAACCTTTTTCATGTTATGAAATGAATCACCACATTCAACAATCCAACAGTTTCAAATCCACCACATCAATTACAATCAAAACCAATAATTGTGTAATCAATGCTTTTCAAAGCTAATGATTATATTATAATCATCCTATTAAAATCAACAATTTCACATTAAAAAACTTAAATCTTATGCTTCGATAAAATTTGATTGAACACATTGCCTTCCTTTTAATATCATTCTAAATTTTCTAAGTATAATATCTCTCAATTCTTTATCTAGTAATGTATATTCTAGTGCTCTATGTAGTTTGGGTGGTGACTAATTAAAAGTGGCATCAATCACATCACATTTTTTAACTTCACTATTAATTCCCTTCCTTAATTATATTCAAATTTGTGTTTAAAATTCATGCATCAATTGTGGTCTACAACTTTTCCTTTTACATGCTCGGTCATTTCACATGATGCAATCACACTTAATTAGGTCTTAATGAAGTCAATTGAATATCTTATATTTTAAAGTAAATTATATAATATATTACACTAATAAAACATAATATCACATATAATCTCTTTAAGAAAGTACTTTCTATAAGCTTTATTTGGCTATTAAATTCAAAAAGTGTACAATTCATCATAACTCGCCAACATTTTCATTTAAATATAATCACCCTATTTAAATCAACAATTTCACATTAAAAACTTAAATCTTATGATATCTCTCAATTTTTTCTCTATTAATCCAATATTATAGTGTTCAATATAGTTTGAGTGGTGACTTAATTAAAAGTGACATCAATCACATCACATTTTTGAACTTCACTATTAATTCTCGTCCTTAAATATATTCAAATTTGTGTGTAAGATTCATGCATTAATTGTGTTTCACCACTTTTCCTTTTTCATAAGATCATTTCACATGACCTAATCTCACTTAGTTAGGTCTTAATGAAGTCAATTGAATATCTTATATTTTAGACTAAATTATATAATTTTATATTGATAAAAATTTATACCAATGTAATCTCTTTAAGAAAATACTTTCTATAAGCTTTATCTGGCCATTAGATTCAAAAAGTCTACAATTAATAATAACTCGCCAACATTTTCATTTAAATATAATTTAATTTCAATTTAAAATAATAAGATATTGTTTATTAAATTTTTTTTTGCATGAAGTATCATAAACTAGGCCGATTCTAAAATTCAATATAATTATTTGATGTCTTGAAATCTGTTTCAAGGACTCTTATTCTTACACTTTCAAACTATTAAAAGAGTCTATGAATATTTACAAATGACAACAATTTTATTCATATATATTTATCACTCATCTTTTTAAGTTATACTATTATCTTTTTGATTAATTTTAAAATTAAATAGATTTATAATCACTGTAGAAACACCACAAATCATAACATTATCCAAAATTCAGAGATACATTACAACCACCCAACCTGACACGACCTAATCTGACATGTAAAACTTGCTCATGGTCTAATCCAGAAACAACATCCAACAAATAATAGATTTTGAAAATCTTATATCATTAATTGAATGACCAATGTACATCAAACAAATTATAGATTGACCAATGTTTTACAGCATATAATTCACAACTGAAAACAAATATGATCAATTTTATTTTTTCATCTTAATGATGATGGCGAATGTTAATAAAATCATACAGTTTATTCCAATGCCATAACATGATTTCACAAACATACAATTAACCGCTTGACAGTGGTATCCTTGAAAGGATCATGGGTTTACATTGCCTAAACAGTAAGTGGTTTTATATCTTCTGTTCTTTAGGAATTCATTATGAAATCAGTATGAAATGTAAAGAATCAATGTCATAAAAGAAAATTAACAACCAGATTATGGCTTATTGAGTACAGGGTCTCTTTGAACATCACCTAGATGCAATGAATGTGAAGTGTACCATTCAATTTCACGAGAGATGGGTCCTGTGAACCACTACTCATGAAACATAGATCAATGAGTTTGACTCGAAAACTACACAATTAAATCTTGATAACAATATCATAATTCAAGAAACACCTCACATCATAATATTATCCAAAAATTAAAAGATGCACCTATAAACTCGCTTATCAAATTTGAGTGACCATTGTTTTACAGCTTATAATAACTCACATCTAAAAGCAAATATGATCTTAACTATAGTTTTATCATCTTGATGATGTGAGGGGAGTGTTAATGAAATCAAACACAGTTAATGCCAATACCATAATATGATTCCACAAACACAGTTAAGCCCTTGACAGCAGTATCCTTGAAAGAATCATGATTTTAATGGCGATATTCTATAGCCAATTTTTACCACATCTTCTGTTCTTTAGAAATTCTCTGTGAAATCAGTATGAAATGCAAAGATCCAATGCCATAACAGACAATTAACAAACAAATAATGGCTTACTGGGTACGAGGCCTCTTTGAGCTTGTGCCCTGCTCATTGATTTCATTTGATTCAAACCCAACCAGCTTGGGAAGCACTGTATCAAATAAGGTATTGATTGAGTTGGCATTCATGGCCAATTCCAATACCTCTCTTTCGGGCTCCAGACACTCTGCCAATTTGACTCTACGAGCTGGGCGTTTATATCCTGATAACAGGGCTTTGACTGCTTCAATGGTGCATTTCATTTCTTTGTTTTCCCGTTTTACTTCTCCAGTTCTTCTCCTGTATGCAATTTCAGCTGTGAAAAACCTAAACCTATCTGATAGGGCTAATGGCTTAATTGGCAATTCCTCTGATATTGATGCAAGAATTCTTTTCATGTCCACATTCTTGTCTGCCAAATCTTTTATGCTTTCTCCTGCTTTTAAACAGCTAACCCTGAGCTCCTCTCTGTTTCTCTTACTGGAATTACTGAATGCTGTTTCTCTTACTGGAATTCCTGAAGCCTCTGTACTCACTGGAGGGAGAGAATTTGAGGGGGCAAAGCGCGATTTAAATGCTTTTTTGGCCATTAAATAGTTGTCTGTTCTTCCTGTAGAAAAAACAGAAAGGTGGGTGTGATTTAAACTAATTTTGAATATGACCCACAAATTTTGAAGGCAAATAAACTAATTTCGAATAAAACCCCACAAACATAAATGCAATCAAGAACACCATATTTATCAGGGTTGCTCTGTAAACAACAATGGCGCCATTACTGTACCTTTCTGAATTACGAAGGGCAGAAATCTCTTCTCTGTGTCAGAAGTTGGATCTGATAAATAAAGAAACTCTCAATTGTGGACAAGCAATCAGAGAAATCTCTTCTCTCTGTCAGAAGTTGGATAGTTTTAAGAGAAAAGAAACCCAAACTGCTTAATGTCGGATAAATAAGAAAAGCACAAAATAGTTGTCAGACAAGAATAAGAAGCGCTTTCAAATCACTTTATGAAAGTATGAAAGTATTTGTGTTTCTCAAAATTTTATATGGAAATTTCAAATCACTTTCAATTTTTTATACTAGTTTATTTGGCAAGTCTTTTGCTTATAATTAAGGTTTCAAGGTCGCATCATTAAATATGATGCCACATGAGCATGCTTTTTGTCAAAGTGTATAAAAAGGTCCAAAAAAAAAGTGAGATCAATACTTGTACACAAAATCGTGTTTTATTGGGGTGCTCATGTGGCAACACATGTTTTTTTGCTTTTTAGATCCAAGCAATACATTTCATTCAATTATGGGTGGTCATAATCAACGTCAACAACTTTAAAGTCATAACTATTGATGCAATATTGTTAAAAGTATTGGGCACTAAATCAACAAGTGTTGTAACAATTATTAGAACACGGTCAACTACTAGGTCATTTTCAATGGTATCAACAAATAATTACATTTTGTCATTAAGTATGAGGTTTAAGATTGATTATTCATCGTGGTTTTTAAGGACAAAAAAAATTGAAGGGTATTTATTTTGTTATACTTTTCTTTTTTAGGGAATGTTTTTTATTAAGATGAAGAGATTTTGAAAGAGGCCTCTTCTTTTCATTATAAGATAGTTGTCAAAATAAAAAAATGAACTTCATGAGACGTGAGGGCATCACCGAAGAACAACAAAAAAAATCAAAGTAGGAATAAAAACAACAACAAAGGAACAAGCAAGAACAAAGAGAACACAGTAAAAAGGGAAGCTTGTCATACTTAGCTAGCATCTTTAAACTAGAGGTAGAATTCTCCTCATTGGTCAAAGAGTTGACCTAATCTTCAAAGGAGGTTTCAAGAGTGTCATCTTCCACCACAATCCCTTTATCCTTAACATTCTTAGTAGTCTTAGCACATGTCCTTTTGGCAAGACCTTTAGCAGTGATTGGCCACCCTAATTATTTTTTTTAAGTCTTCTTCATGGAGTTCATTTTATACAATAAACAAACTAGTGGTGAGTTTTTTACCATATTCTTGGTTGACACTATCACCTAAAGGTCCCTAGTTATATCGCCTTATTTCTTTTTAATGCAATTCAACCTATCCTCCAAGTTCTCCCAACCCTTAATTAAGAGTCCACCATCTTAATTTCTCCTTGCCTCTAAGGAACTTATAAGATGCTTCATGTTCTTAACTTTGTCACTTTTGTAAAACAAAAAACAAAAAAAACCTCCAACATTAAGTTTGTGGCCTCTGCAATCAACTCTACAATCGCAAAGAAGGAGATTCCCCTAAACCAAATAACCCTATTTTTTTTTAAGGACATTTGAATTCCTTGGATAGAACTAGATCATGTTCATTCATGGCTTTAAGAAAATAAGAGATTCCTCCTCTACGATGAGTATCCCATAGAGTGGCAATCCTCTTCACCTTGTCCCAAGAAAAGGGTTCAACTCTTACTCTAACCCCTCCCATAGTTTAAAAAATAAAAAATAATTGGAAGTTTTGAAACAGTTTGTATCTTCTGGTGTATAAGTAATTTATATCCTTTTAGCATATGATTAAGGGTTATCCACTCTTTAACAACAAAAAAAGGATTGAGAGACATTCACTTTATCAAATAAGACTTCTTTTACCGAGAATCAAAGACTAAGGGGTGTCTACTTCTTTGACTAATTAGCTAAACCAAGGGGTCTCTACTCCATCAAATTAAAATTCTTTGACTAAGCATCAAGGACTAATGGATATTATTTATATTGATTTTCTTGTTAGAGTTTGTGTTGCCTAAGAGCTTAGTGAAGAATCTTAATTAAAGCTTTTAGGGTTTATTGTCAACATTTTCGCAAAGTCAACTTCTATGGTTGGGAAAGTTGGGTGAACTAGCCAAATCTCTCATACACTTTGAACTTTGCTAGGATCAAAAGGGTGGTCTTATGAAAATCCTTTTAAATTAAAGCATCGATGGTTTTGTAAACTCATAATATTAATTTTTCTAGACTTCTTTGAAATACTAACATACTTAAAATATTTAAAAAATATTTGATAAAATTATTTTAAAAACAAGTCAATTTCGAAGTAGGCCTTTTTAAACATTATGACAGTCCTATTTTTCTTCGCTACTAAACATATATAAATTGAAAAATTAAAATGTTACTGGATCATAGATTTGTAGAAAATGACAACATTCACAAGTATTTGAGTTGGTCATTCCTTGATTTTTCAAGGGATGGGTTCTTGAGATCTAAGGCTCTTGCAATATCTTTTTCTGATCAAGGAATGGCCAAAATCAATTGGAAATGAACCTAACATATACTAAGAGGATGGTCACTTAAAATAGCATAGAAACATATGTTGGAGATTATAATGTTGTTAACTTCAAACCATACACTACCCATAAAGTGTCATTTTGAGGATCGTTGGCCCCCCAAACCCCCTAACCTAGGTGACACCCTAGGCCCCAACATTGTGGACAAGGCTCTAGTCTATTAATGGTATAAAACATGAAAAATATACAACATATTCCTAACAATCTTCCATTTATTATATAAATTTGATAAGGGGAAAGAGAAAAAACAACTAAATTTAATAGATAGAGACATATATGCCCATGCCAATCTATGCCATCTATAATTTTATGTTATCATTGGCTTTGTCAGTGAATCAACAACATTCACTAAAATGGATATCTTAATTGAAACCATATTTTCCTCTACCAGCCTTAGAACATGATAACACAAATCAGTGTAATTTTTCTATGCATGAGATGTAGGGTTGTTAGCCAAAGTGATTGCACTCTAATTATCATAATCAATTTGGATATTTATATCAATATTCAACTACATAGTCAAGTCCTAATATAAATATCATAATTTAACAGACTATGTAAAATACCTCCTACTTATCAATAGTCAATCCTTACTACATCTTATATAATGTCATCTAAACACAATCTCCAAAAGAATACTTAAATTTTTCAAGATCATTAGTAACTAAATGTACCTAGATCCAACATTAAAATGAGTAATAATAACTTATTTCTTTCTCATCCAAACAACACCACCATCAAACAAGTTAATCACATAACCACAAGTCGAGATTCTATTATCAATGTCACTAACCCAATGTATCAACATTTAACCCTATGTGTCTAGGTCCCTACCCAAATTAGGTATTCTTTGCTGACAAATAGAATAAAGTGCTATAAATATATTTGAAGAACTTCTATAGTCTAATGCTCTTTCACCATATTAGACATACACCTACTCAAAACTCCCACTACTTAGAACATATCTAGTTTTGTGTAATCCATCGCATACAACAAGCTTCTAGCAACAGTATCATGTCAAATATGACTCGTGTCTTCTATCTAAGTGCATTGTTCCATATGTGGAAAATTAAGATGTCAACCTTAATATTTCCTAACATTTATTTAATAATTATTATATTTATTTGTGCCTATATTATATTTTTCATCATGTAAGAAAGTGACATGGGAGATTACAAGGATTTTTTTGTCCCCACATGGGATATAGGCATCCAACTTTATGGTAGAGATTCTTTCCCATATGTCAACATGTTATAATTATTGTATGATAGATTTCTATGATAGACTATGACATGTAAGAAACAAATTATATGATAGGTTGGAGAAGTATTGATGCATGTAAGAAGAGTTAGAGAATCTTGGATAGGTTTATATTAGATGCTTAGAGATTTTAGAAAATTGTGCCACATGGATTTGGATGGCCACCTCTTTTTGCTTTCTTTAGAAGCCACTTCAAACTTATAATATCTATATTTTGTATGCCTTGGAGTGAGGTTTTCCATATGTTGTTGAAATTGTTTCAATGAATATACTCTTACAAGAATACTTTCTTTGCAAGTGTATGTAATCTTGTTGTAGATTTGTAACTCATAAACCAAGATTTTGGAGTGTGGGGTTTTTCTCTTGAAAGAGTTTTCCCCATGTATATCTTATGTTGTGGGTTTATACTTACATGTGTGTGTTTCTATTCATCTCTATTATTGTGTTTATCTTTTATATTTTAACTATTAACAAAAAAATTGTACAACTCTCCTCATAAGATTGTCATAGAAATTTTTTTCTATGTACCTTTCTTCCTTTTAGTTAGTATCAGATCTTAATCATCTTTGATTCTAGTTGTGGGTAGGTGATTTTTTGAGCTAATATTATCTTGAGTGGGAGCTTGTGTAGAGATATTTTTTTTAGGAATAGATGGCAAGCACATCTAGAAGGATGGATATGGAGAAATTTAATGGTCGTAAGTTTGAGCTATGGAAGCTTAAGATGGAGGATATGCTCATAGATTGAAATCTATGAACTGCTATATCCAATTCAAAAGTTGTTAGAATAACACAAGTAATATAATATTTGATGGATAAAAAAGCCAAGGCTTTGATAACACTATTTAGTTGATTATATCTTGTTAAATGTTCATGAATAGAAAAATACAAAAAAATCTTTGGAAGAAGCTTGGAGAAATTTATCAAGCTAAATCCCTAGTAAATAATCTTTTCTTGAGGAAGAATTTGTACTCTCAGAGGATGGAGGAAGGAGAATTTATGGTTGATCATTTGAATTTTGTTGACATGCACAATTCCCAATTTTCTTTGTTGGTGTGAATATGGAGGAAGACAATCATTGCATGACTTTGTTGTGTTTATTACTAGACTCATGGATTCACCTTGCCATGACCATTGGAAGCTTACCACTACCACCTTCAAGATGGATGAAGTGGTTGCATCATTTCTTTATGAAGAGATACAAAGAAAACTTTTGAGATGGCTAAGGAGGCTCCTGAAATTCTGTTGGCATATGTGCAGAGTTTGATACATGATGGGATTACATGTTGTCATTGATGTCAATATGCTGAAGTATAAACTAGTATATTGAAGATGACGTCAATATGTTGAAGTATGAACCGATATATTGAAGTAAGTGAACTGGCAAGTGAACCGGTATGATGGTATGAACTGGTATATGCAAAAAGTGAACCGGTATGTGAACCGGTATATGGAAAGTTTGTATCGGGGTTTTTGGTTGATGCATTTTAAGTCTATGTGATTCGACCGATGACATCTTGTGATGAGTTAGCATTGAAATGAAGATTAGATCACGTTGCCATGTCAGCCTTGTGCGTGTGAAGAATCTCCTTGAGGATCTTGCATGAAGAAGATAGATTCTGTCTACCTCGGGAATGAGCAAAATCTTAGTAAATGGTGAAGAGCACGTGATGGGTTATTAGCTTCTAGAAGCGGTGAAGAATGGACGATGAAGAACGTCTTGAGATTTGTTCAAGATTGTTTTACCCTATGCAATGTGTTTGAATGATCAGGATTGGACCGATTGTATTGTTAACCTAGATGCTTCGGGTTTTAGGTTTTGGCTACCAACCTAATTGTTGACTATAAGGTCGATGATGATTTTTATTTGAAGTTGTTGGCAAATGATTGTATGTGAGGTGATTCTTTCCAGACCAGAGAAGTGAGTAGATACCTGTAGAGTGTAATTGCAGATGTAAAGGAATTGAAGTGGATTTGCTTTGGCATTAAGTGTTGTTATCAGATCAATGTATTACCTGTTGACTTCTAACCATTTCAGCAGATGGAAAATCCCTTTACCGGGTAGCTTTAACAGGATTTTTGTAAATCCTTTAATAGGGTGACTCAAAATCATTGAGTTCTTAAAATCCTCTTACAAGGTAACCTTTAACAGGGTTTTAACCTCTAACCGGGTATTTAGCCATCCCTTAACCGGGTGATCCCTAACAGGATCGGTTCCTAGCAAAACTAGTTGTAAAGTCTTTAACCAGACTAGGCTCCTAATAGAGCGAACTTCAAAAGAGTTTAAGAACAACTTGTGGATATTCATCCCCACCGTGGTTTTTCCCAGTTGGGTTTCCATGTGAAAAATAAGTGTGTCATGTGTGATGCTTTTTCATGTGATGTTTTAATGTTTTCTATTAAGCGGTAATGCAAGCTGATCCAATGGTCATTATATTTCTAATGTATTACTTGTTTAAGCATATGGGTGAAGTGGAAATGAGATATTAGGTTTTGTGAAGATCTAAGTGTTACCGGTTTATGTCTTTTACAGTCATACTGTGTTTTACCGATAGTGCCTTGATTTAGATCGGTGATGTTGTTTACCAGCTAGTGCAGAGTTTGCAGTTTAAGTTGTTAAAGAAGTTTTTGCCTATATTCACCCCCCCCTCTCAGTATCTATTGGGTATTTACTATTCATCATTATTCATCAATTGGTATCAGAGCATCCTCTAGGTCCTCTGTGTTATAAGCTTAACCGCTTGAGGAAAAGATCCTATTCTAATGATGAAGAGGGAAGGTCCTAAGTTCAACAGAGATAACTTTAAGATATGGAAGGACAGAATGAAGATCTACATTAAAAGCATGGGTGCTCAACACTGGAACTATGTTGAGAATACTTATGTTGTCCCTATCGGTACTCTCACTGATGATCAAAGAAGAGAAATTCAGTAGAATGGGCAAGTCATGGAAGCTCTTATCAGTAGTCTATCTGATATTGAGTTTATAGATGTTCAAGACAAAGACAATCCCAATGATGTATGGGATACTCTGGAGTCTATCTATGGCAGTGATGAGCATGTGAAGCAAGCTAAGGAAGAGAGCCTTAGAGGAAAATTTGAAGACATGCGGATGGTTGAAGGAGAGACTATTCAACAATATGGGATAAGAATTAAAACTGTTGTTGGAGACATCAAGAGTGTAGGAGGTACAATGGATGATTCCACCATTGTTAGCAAAGTTTTGAGAACCTTATTACCGGTCTATGCAATAAGGGTTGCCGCTATTCAGGAGTTGAGATCTATTGACAAGACAAAGGTATCCATTGACTCCATCATTGCTAAGTTGACCGCATATGAGCTAAACAGTTATGATGGCAGTGTTCAGAAGACTGAATCAACCTTTAGAGCATCTGCTGGATTATCTAGAAAGGGAAAAGAGGTTGATACCAGTTGTGAACCTAGACAAAGCAGGGATATGGATGGTGAGGAGATCCTGATGGAGTTTGAAGCTCTTCTTGCCAAGAAACTTCCTAAGGGAACTGGAAAATACAGAGGTAAGCTCCCTCTAAAATGTTTTTCTTGCAATAGGATAGGACACATTGTTGTCAACTATCCCAACAATGATAATAAGGACAAACCAAAGAAGTTTAAAAATTTCAAAGGAGGAAATAGGAGAAACTATCTTGTTGCAGTCAATGAAGGTGTCACTGATGATGAATCAAAATATGAAGAAAGCGAAGACATAGTGTTTGTAGCCGTTAAGGAAGATGTGTCAGACAAGAAGGCTCTTATCTCTCGCTCTGATAATTTTAATGAGTGGATTATTGATAGTGGATGTTCTCACCACATGACTGGTGACCGGAGAAAGTTTTTGTCTCTAGAAGAGTATGATGGAGGTGTAGTCCGATTTGGTAATGATGCACCATGTATGGTAAAAGGCAAAGGGTCCATCTCTCTAAATGGAAAAAGCAGTGCTGATAATGTGTATTGGGTAGAAGGTCTCAGGAATAACCTTTTGAGTGTTGCCCAGCTGAATGATAAAGGACTCACTTTGGAATTCAAAGATAGAGTGTGCAAAATAAAAGGAAAGAGTTGTTAGGCCCAATATGGAAAGCTAATGTACTAAGAGGGGAGGGGTGAATCAGTACTTCAAAACTTTTCTTCAACAATAACTTTACTGTTAAGCATAAACCAAAAACTATTGTAACATAACATAAAGCTAAAACAAATAAATAACAATCATACATGATTCACTCCATAACACATATATTTTGGTTATGCAGAAACTCTTGGTTAGAGAGAAAAACTGCGGTGGGGATGGCACCCACAACTTCACTACTACAATAATAAAGGGTGCTCGGTTAGAGCTACATGTTCAGTTATTTCTGATAGCTTACCCTGTTAGGAGTATCAAGATCGTTAGATCTACCTTGCTAAAGGATTTTACAACACTTAAACTAAATGCTACACCTGGTTAAAGGCTTTACAATTTATAGACTTTGTTAGAGTCTTTTACCCTGTTAAAGGTTTCTCTTATAACTCAAAATATTACAATAAAATCTTTACAAATATCTGCAACCTCACATCTGAAATGCTATAGCAGATTCTATGTGCTCAAACTGAGATTACCTTTCTTATAGCATACCTCGGTAACCCATAAATTAACTTGGTAAACCCTTCTGTTTACTCTATTCCTTGATTGTTCTCTAAGATCCTTCTCGGTGACCTCTGTGTCTCTGTAACAGTCATAACACTCAGTGCTTTCCCATAATTTTTCTTTTCACATATGTCTGTCTTCACACTCATACACACATACCCATTTGATCCTCAATTCATGCTGTATAAATAGATCTCTTATGTTGGTGATCTAGTTCATTGCTTCGATCTTACAAACATGATTTATCTAATGAATAACCATACAAAAATTTCATTGGATAGATGACCTCAAAATCATACAAAATCTTTAAGTGCAATTTCCAATGTGATAACGGTTCTTTGTTCCTCGATCTTGTAACATGTTTCCCATGTGTGTCTAGATTCAATGAATCTGGTAACACGTTTCACTCGGTGTGTGTTCACTCGGTATATCATTATTGTTGCTTGGTAGACATAGAGTGTTACTCGGTAGACAACTAGGTGTATACTAAGCTCTGTGACTACTTTCTTCTATAACTGACTGCTCTGTGCTTACTGACTGAATATTTCGGTAGTAGTAACTGACTAGAGTATATAGAATGACTTTGGACATAAAACTAATGGCAACTTAGTAAGTAGTAACAATCTCCCCTTTTGACATTAGTTGAGATGTTTGACAAAACTTCTTTCAAAGTCATAACTCAAAAATCTATATACTTACAAAATTTGACTAATCAAACAGTATATACATTTGTTAATGAAATAGTATATTCAGATATACTCCCCTTATCAATATATTGTGCATAACTCTAATTTTGCATGCTCGGTGATCAATGTTATGTATTAACTGCTCGGTTGTCACAACTCAGTGGTTACTGCTTCCCTATCAAATTCAACTATGCATTTGGATACTGTGTTCTGTATACTTCCCCTGTATACTACACTCCCCCTTTGATACTTTGATACCATTCTCCCCCTTTTTGACAAACATGAAAACTTAGTTACCATTCGGTGGAGGCAACTAGTCAAAAATGGATTTGTACTTTGTCCTTGCATTGGTGAGAGTGGCAGAGAGGGCATCCTTGACACTATCCATGAGTATATTTTGAGTTGTAATGTCAGCTAATAGTGAAATGAGTCCATCTAAGGTGCTTCCCTCTTGTTGAGTGGATAGGGAGGTAGCCTTGTTGATCTGCTCTTGGATGAAGGACAAGTGTGGAATGAATAAGGTTTGAAGAGTCATAATGTCCATCCTTATTTTGTGCTCTTCATTCCTAAGTTCCAATTGTTGAGCCATGAGCTTTTGTAGCTTGGTATAGAAATTCTGAATAGAGTTTGGCTCAATGGTCAACTTATTTGAGAGATTGGTGATCTCTTTCACAATCACTTCTATTTTATTTTTGATATCTTTAATGAATAAAGAGAATGTACAGAGTTTCTGAAATAAATAAAGAATATGCTTGAGTTGAGGGGACAACTCAACAAAAAATTTGACAAGTTTTACTTTGCCAACAGCAATGGCTTTCTGTACCTCTTAAATCATTTTAGCAGTGAGCTCTTTGTCCTTCAATTTGCTCAAATATTCAGATGCGTCTACTCCAGATGTCTCTATTTTAGTTAGGAGTTCATCCAGTTGAATATGGATGGCTGCATCTTTTGTCACTGTAGCTTCAGGTAGCATATCTGTTAATAGTGCTTTCACCTTTTGAAGTACTTTGTTTTTCTTTTGAATAGCCATTTGCTTTTCCTGTTCAGCTTTGGCTTTGCATAGTTCACCAAATTCAATGAGTGCTTTCCCTTTCAGTTTAGAAATGTCAACATTTGGCAACACAATGGGCTTTGACAAATCTAATTTGAAACTATGCTTTTTCATTTTCTTATCTTTAGTTTTCATCGGTTGAACTAATACAATGGCTTGGGAGGCTTGTTGACTCTCGATAGGTTGCTCGGTAGAGGCAACACTTTTATCAATTTCTTGAACCTCTAATGTAGCCTTCGGTGAATCCTTGCTCGGGGTCTTAGTTGTAACATTTTTAGTGCTAGAAGGAGCTTGAGAAGTCTGTTCCCTGGTGGCCCAAGAAGTAGCTTCTCCTTCTGTAGACTTGTGACCCACTGTTCCTTGTTTAGTATCCTAAGGGGCCTTGGTTGAAACAGGCTGAGTGACCGGAGGATAGGGCTGAAATTGTTCCAAAACTGACTCACTGGATACTAGTTTGGCATATGCATTCCCTTCTATCATTTCCTGTTCTTGTCCCTTGGTGTCCATGATATCCTCATCAATTTGTATAGTGTCAGCAGGGTCTTGCTTGGTGATATCAGGATCTTGCTCGGTGACATCAACTATTTCAACTTCAACTTGCTCACCATCATTCTTGATTCGAAAGATTTCCTGCCATTTTTCCTTGGTCTCATTCTCTACATCCAAATAAAAGCCATTCATCAATTTCAAGGCTCTTTGCTTGACTAGAAAGTTTGAGTGGTAGTTTTTCAGATGTTCACTTATTTCATCTACTGACATGTCTGGAAAGAGATGTACCAGACTTCTTTCTCTCATCTTCTTTTCCGAGTCCATGGCATATTTCCACCTATTATCAATATGCAAATACAATTCTTTTGGAATAGAATTAGTTACTTCCAATGGGACCAATCAGAATTTTGGAAGAGTGCAGATTATAGCTTCTTCAATTTGTCTCTTTTCTGCATCAGATCTGGAGTCATATTTAACATATCTAAATGATCCAAATCCACCATATTGTTTCAGATTAGCACAAAAGTTATCAACATTATGTGCTTCTTCCTTTTTTCTCTTAACATTCTGAAATTTGCTTGCATCTTCAGATTCGGTGCCACTGGACTCTTTAGTCAAAATGAGTCTCTGAGTAGATTTCTTATAAGTTTTTGTTACCTTTGGTGCGGCAACATTCTTTGGTTTCTCACTCGATGATGTTGTAGATGATCTTGTGTTTGGGTGCTTTACTGAAGGAGTCGGTGATACCTTTGATGTATCTTGTTTCTTCCTTTTCAAAACTTTCCCTTTAGGCAACTTGGTGCTCAATGTAATAGCTACTTCTTGGGCTTCAGATTCCTCCTCGGTGATGACTAGAGTGCCCTTGACAGGTGTGGAGGAAGAACCTTCTCCAAATTTCTCTGTTAATGTCTTGATCATTTTTGTTGCTTTCCTTGTAGTCTTTGGTACTACAATGCTCATCTTCACTTTCTCTTTAACTTCTTCATATGTACTGTATCTCAGCTCGGTATCATGCCTTGGTAATGTAAGAAAAGCATCTATCTATTGTTGTGTGATGTCAAAATCAATCTCATAACCCATAGGTGGAAAAGATTGAGTTCTCGGTTCCACAACATTGACATAGCAGTAGTCGGTGTCTACTTCAAAGCATATGTCATCCTTGTATTTCTCTACTAACTGGGGTGGAATTCTATACCTGTTATGCATCTTTTCCTGAAACTTGCTAAAGTAATCATCCATAATATCATTGAAGTTATCACCTAGATGTTTGATGAAGTCATTGATTTGATGGGTGATTGGTCGGTGTAGCTCCCAAACTACATTACCGAATGATGGAAAGAATTTCTCAAAATAGAAAAATATGCATACCAAAAGTGATCCAAACTTCAATGTGTTTGTCGAGTTGTTGTTCTTCAGCTTCCTTATGGTGTTTAGATTCTCAAATAGGTTTTCCAACAATACTTCGCATAGATCAATTTTCATTCCTTTCTTCACAATTTTATATGCTAAATCGACTGCTGCACAAGGTACACTGTTTTCCCTTGCCGATTGAAAGAAACAATAAACTATTACTCTAATGGAAAACTTCAGCTCTGCATCTGTGACATTGTTCAGTTTCAGTCCTTTGCAATCAGATTCAACTCCGGTTAAAGTGATCAATTCCTTTTGTGATATCATTTTCTGAGCTCGGGCATGATCAAAAATAGGGTAACCGGTGATCAAATGAATGATTTCCTTGGTGATTTTGAATGGTTGCTCCTCTAACCACATGAAATCATCATGAACTCTGCTCAAAACAAACATGACCCATTGGGGTTTGAAGACACGGGGATAGGTTAGGGCTTTAGTCAATCCCTTGATTTTAATGTGTTCAAACTTGCTATCCAATTTCCCATCAGTACACAATTCATCATATGTGTCCTTGATCTCAACATGACCTAGTTCCTCAACACGACACTTAGTGAAGAATCTAACATCCTCAACTAGTAAAACCTTATCCAGAATGAGTGAAAATGCAGTTTTATCATCCGGTTCAGATGCTACTTTAGGAGTTAGAGAGTATTTCAGTGAGGGCTTTTCAATGTTCTCAACAACAATGGGCTTCTGGATCTTAGGTGCCATTTCAAATTTTGGATAATCACTTAACAAAAGATCCTTAGGGTTTGAAAACTTTTAAATGGTAGACGCTTTCCACTTAACAAATGTAAGACAGATATTCATAACTGATATGATTGGTAAACTAGCTTGACAATGCATTGTGATTTATGTAAATACCTTGAATTTTGCTTCAAAGGAGGTTTGATCACCTTTGAATCGCTTTGCTCTGCTTTCTTGAAAACTTGGTAAGTGTAAAATGACCATGCAAAAGCTTTAAGTACATAATATACCTTATCGGGCTTCATGCAGTTAGGTCAGAAAACATTAAATGCACTCGGTGCCACTTCCTTTTTATGCTTTTACCGATTAGCCAGACTTCCTGTATTCACCGACTAGATAGGCTTCCAAAAGACTTGATAAAATTTTTAATTTCCTAATACATCTTTAGCTATGCAGATTTTGAAATAAGTACATGATAAAATAGGAACTGTTAAGATTTAGCCTTGAGAGAATGTAGTCCCTTCATACCTTTACTGATTAATTTGGAATAGGTGCACCTAACTCAGTAGATAAGGTGCTTTCTTCATTTGACACAATTTCTTTCATTTTCCAAATCATCTGTAATTTGCCTTTTATTTCTTCAGTGTCTCCTCTAGGTTGATCTCTGCAATCTCTAGCCAAGTGTCCAACTTTGTGACAATGAAAACATGCCATACTAGGATTTCTCCATGATCTTCGGTTGTTCATTCCAAACTTTATAAAACAGTTGGCATTTATATGTCCATATCTTCCACAACATTCACACCATATCCTTGTATTGTAATAACATGGTACTGTAGAATACTATTGGTTAGGATCTGTGTGAGTTCGATAACCTCTAGCATTTGCTCAGTGTGTAAACCACATATAGTTCTTTTGCTTAAACCAACACTTCTTGGTACTATGTCCATATCTATTGCAGTTTTTACAAAACCCTTTGAATTTTGCCTTCTGATAATTGTTAACAGACTTTGTCCTACATTGATTAGATGTGTGACCATATTTATTGCAATTGTTACAATAACCATTAGACCTAATGACATTCGGTTGCTTACCTTTTCTGATTTGGCACAAGTTGGCAGTATGACCTTGATTTCCACAGTAGTTGCAAATAAGTTTCTTTCCTTTGATGTTCTTCTTGTTTCCAGCTTTCTTTGATGATTCTCCTCTCTCGGTGGTGTGGATTCCCTTCTCGGTAGAGTCTTTTCCTTTGTAACCAAGTCTTGCATCTTTGCTGGGTCTTCTTGTATTCAGTTGCTCATCCAACATCTTTGATGCTTCATAACTCTTCTTCAGTGTTTCTTTGGATTTCTTTTCTACTTCAAGTTCATCGGTCAATCTTGATAATTCAAGTTTCAATGCTTGATTCTCATTATCCTTTAGATTTGCTTCATGATGTGCATAACCCAATTGATCTGACATATTACTTTGTATTCCAGTCATCCTGGTGATTTCATCATTCTTTTCAGATACTAATGCTTCAAGCTGTTGTTTTTCTCTTTCTAGATCTCTTACTTATCCTCGGTTGTCCTCAATGCATCAAGATTTTCAGTCATCTATGTGCTGAAATATTCATGTCCTCTTTTCATTGCTTTTAGCTGATCAGTCAGTGCTTTGTTCTTTTCTTTCAGTTCTCCAATCATCTCTTTAGTCTCTTCAAATATATTGTTCTCAGATGATGTCTCAATCTGTTCCACCAACTCTTGAGAGTCCTGTAAATCATCAGACAATCTTCTTCTGACTTTCAATGATTTTTGCATTTGTCTTTGCATGTCTGCAATCACTTGATTAGCATGATCCAACTCTTCTTGCAAATACACAATTCTCCAAGATTGTTTATAGCCTTCCATTGATAAGATCTTTTTCTTTAGGTTGTTAAACCCTTTTCCAAGATTGAAGCTCTGATACCAATTGTTAGGCCCAATATGGAAAGCTAATGTACTGAGAGGGGAGGGGTGAATCAGTATTTCAAAACTTTACTATTAAGCATAAACCAAAAACTGTTGTAACATAACATAAAGCTAAAACAAATAAATAACAATCATACATGATTCACTCCATAACACATATATTTTGGTTACGCAAAAACTCTTGGTTAGAGAGAAAAACTGCAGTGGGGATGGCACCCACAACTTCACTACTGCAATAATAAAGGGTGCTCGGTTAGAGCTACATATTCAACTATTTCTGATAGCTTACCCTATTAGGAGTATCAAGATCATTAGATCTACCTTGCTAAAGGATTTTACAACACTTAAACTAAATGTTGCACCTAGTTAAAGGCTTTACAATTTATAGACTTTGTTAGAGTCTTTTACCCTGTTAAAGGTTTCTCTTATAACTCAAAATATTACAATAAAATCTTTACAAATATCTGCAACTTCACATATGAAATGTTATAGCAAATTCTATGTGCTCAAACTGAGATTACCTTGCTTATAGCATACCTCAGTAACCCATAGATTAACTCGGTAAACCCTTCTGTTTACTCTATTCCTTGACTGTTCTCTGGGATCCTTCTCAGTGACCTTTGTGTCTCTGTAACAGTCATAACACTTAGTGCTTTCCCATGATTTTTCTTTTCACATATGTCTGTCTTCACACTCATACACACATACCCATTTGATCCTCAATTCATGTTGTATAAATAGATCTCTTATGTTGGTGATCTGGTTCACTGCTTCAATCTTACAAACATGATTTATCGAATGAATAACCATACAAAAATTTTATTGGATAGATGACCTCAAAATCATACAAAATCTTTAAGTGCAATTTCCAATGTGATAACAGTTCTTTGTTTCTCGATCTTGTAACACGTTTCCCATGTGTGTCTAGGTTCGATGAATCTAGTAACACGTTTCACTTGGTGTGTGTTCACTCGATATATCATTAGTTCTGCTCGGTAGACAGCTCGGTGTATACTAGGCTTTGTGACTACTTTCTTCTATAACCGACTAGAGTATATAGAATGACTTTGGACATAAAACTAATGGCAACTTAGTAAGTAGTAACAAGAGTGGTGAACTGATGGCCACCAGTATGCAGACTAAAGTTAACTTATTTCAGTTAAATACAAATATCAATCAATGTCTAATGGCTAAGTTTGATGACAGTTGGATATGGTATAGAAGACTCTACCGTGTAAATTTTGATAATATTGTGAAGGTTAGTAAGATCAAGGTAGTTAGAGGATTGCCTATGCTGAACAAACCGGAGAATCCTTTGTGCAGAGAATGTCAACTAGGGAAAATGTCTTCCTCAACCTTCAAAGGTAAATCTTTCACAGCAGATAATTTACTTGATCTTGTGCATAATGATTTGTGTGGTCATATGAAAACTAGAAGTGTTTAGGGAGATAGGTACTTTATGATTCTTACTGATGATTGCTCAAGAATGATGTGGGTCACATTCTTGAAAGACAAATCTGAATCTTTTGGAAAGTTTAAAGCCTTCAGAGCACTAGTTGAAAAGGAAAGCGGTAAGAGGATTAAATGTCTTAGAACTGACCAAGGAGGTGAGTTCACTTCTGAAGAATTCAATAAGTACTATGAAGAGAGCGACATCAAGAGGCAATTGTCTACCCCCCAGACTCCATGGCAAAATGGCCTAGCAGAAAGGAACAATTGGACTATAGTTGAAGCTGCTAGAACGATGCTGATTCAAGGGAAGGTTGCTAACACTTTTTGGAGAGAAGCGGTGATCACTACAGTCTACACCATGAATCGAGTACTCATCAAGAAAGGTAAGGATAAAACTCCTTATGAGTATTGGACAGGTAAGACTCCTGTAGTAAGCTACTTTAGAGTGTTTGGTAGCAAGTGTTATATCAAGAGAAGTGAATACTAGAGCAAGTTTGATGCAAAATGTGATGCAAGAATATTCCTAGGGTATTCCACCAAGAGAAAAGCTCTCAAGTGTTTTAACAATAGGACTCAAAGAATTGTTGAAAGTATCAATGTTAGAGTTGATGAAGCCTCTGAGAAACCTGAGGAAACCGATAGTGAGCGAGCGGTAGATGAACCGGATGTAACCTTCTAGGAACCAGTTGCAAAACAACCAAGTATAAGTAACAATGCTCCTACACTAGTAGATGCTGATGTAGATGCTGATGAAGATGAGGATGAAGAGGAAAAACAAGAGGAATCAGTGAAGATCATTCCTAGGTATGTAAAGTTGCATCATGATCCAAAGCAGATCATAGGGGATAAGGATGCATGAATACTTACAAGAAGAAAGGTCAGAGAGAATTCTTGCATGATTTCTGAATTTGAGCCCAAAACATTTAAAGAGGCACACAAAGATGAAGAATGGATTAAGGCTATGGAAGAGGAACTTGACTAGATAGAAAAGAATGGTACATGGTCTTTGGTACCCAGACCTGAGCATAAAAATGATATTGGCACCTGTAGTCACACAAATCTGTACTTCTTAATTAAATGAATATTTTCTATTTATTTGATTAAAAATACACTAGCCATGAGTTAATTAATTAATATTTAATTAATCCATCTTCAAACATTCTCCTATTAATTAAATAAATTATTCGATTTATTTTAATTAATTCATTAAACCAAGTTTACAAATCAATTAAATAAATAAAATCTATTTATTTAATTAAATCCCCCTATTCCTCTTTTAAATAAATTAAATTAAACATTTATTTAAATCATTATCCCCCCCAACTTGCATTCTCCTAAAAATGTAACTTGCACACATTTATTGAAATAAATTAATTTATTTGAATTAAAAATCCTATTTTCCCTCACCCACCAAATCCAATTGCATTCCTAAAATCCCTTCTAGATTCTTCTAACCCCTTCCTAAATTAGCCTAATCCATCCCCTAATTATTGTCACATTCCTAAGCAACATGGAGTCACTTCTCAAAGACTTCAAAGTCTTTGAAAAGCATTTAATGTTGTGTGTTCAACAATTTAACCTCCAAAGTCTTCCAAAACCACTAATGGCTCTTACATGACCATTAATGGCTCTTACATAACCATTTATGGTTATTTCAACTTGTCTCCCCAAGCATTTATTGCTTTGACCATGTTTATCCCTTTTATCTTTTCACAAGAGTTTATCCATTGGATAAAAGCTTTATTCTTTGAATAAAGAGTTTATTCATTCAACTAACCTTGACCTTAACTCCCAAGGTCATGTCAAGCATTTAATGCTTATTCCCTCTCCTCTCAACCTATCTCAAATTGACACATGTCATCCTGGGATTGGGTTGAAAGCCCTCACATGGATTTGAAATCATTCAATCCCGACCCTTGTTGAGATTGCTCAATCTCAACCATCCATTGCTCCATTTTTCCTATAAATAGAGTCCATTTCTTCATAATTCACATCCTGAAAACTTGTATGCATTTAACCTATAGGCATTTTAGAGAGCATTTAGCATAGCAATCTAATATCTTGTTATTTTGGTTAAAATCAATCTTTTTTAATAGCATCTAGTATTTTAGCTTTTCATTTTACATTTGGAGCAAATACTCAAATCTCAATCCTCCATAAGCATCCATAGTGTAAAATGCTACTGAGAGCTACACTATTTTGGAACTTGGAGAGGAGAGGAACAAAGGAGAAGGAGCCAAGAGCATGTTAGGAGGCATTTGGAGATGCCTCATCATATTTGCTTCTTTAGTTAAATATTCTTTCATGTTCTTAGTATCTCTTTTGATATGCCTATTTAGATTAGCTTTTGGTTAACTACCACTAACGATTTTTTGTGTCTTGTGTTGTTTGTCATTTGCTAACCTTGTCCGTTTTGTAGAGCATCATTTGGTGAACCCGACATGAATCCAAACACCCAAAAAATCATTTATTTTTTACCAATAACATGTTTGAATGTTGAAATTATCACACAGGTTGTGCTTTAGCACTATTGATCACGTTATAGCGCTATTGAAACTTGTTTTTCTAGCGCTATTGCTCTTACTATAGCGTTATTGTATCAAGTTTAGCACTATTGACATTGTTTGACCGCTTTTGACCTTGTTTTGGCGCTATTGATCCTGTTTGAGCACTTTTGCCTTCCTTGTTATTTTTCTTATTTTAGTGCGTTTGTGTTAAATAGCGCATCTGTTCAAACACAGACTAGCGCTATTGTAATAGAACGTTGTAAAAAAGACCTTGTAACCGAAAAAGTGAAAATTTTTAGGCTTGTCAAAGCCCCCCTTAGGTATGGATTTTACTAACTGGTTATTGTTTGTGTAGGTTTAAAAACTCACCTCTTTAAAATCGAAAACTTTATTTTGGTGTTTTAAGAATTGAACAAGCAAACTTTCCCTTGCTTTCCAGTTAGGATCACTTGTTTTTGGTCCATTAAAACTGAACAAAACAAAATTTGTTTTCTTGCAAGTTAGGAAACACACTTTATTTGGTGCTTAAAATCAACACTTCAATTTTCTTGCATCAAACTAAAGAATTTACAATCCACACTTCAATTTTTGGTGCACATAAAATACACAATCAACTTGTTTAAAACTTTTGCAAAGTGATTTTCCTTCATGCATACGTGCTTCAATTTCAGTTAACCAGGATTTTCAAAATTCTAGTTTACTCAAACCTTTGCATTTGAAGTTAAAAAGAACACCATGAATGTTGGAACAACATCTCCAAATAGTTAGATCACATTGCAATGGCAAGTTAAAAAGAACAAGTGTTTTCGTGCTTGGCACACTTGTGCAAAAAGTTGGTCGAGTGGTCCTACTTCTAACACACACTATCCTCTCCCTTGGCTTTCATGGTCCTAGGTGTAAGAGAAAAGTGTTAGTAACACTCAATTTTTTTTTATCTTTTTAAGGGGGGCCTACCAAGAGACACATCACTCTTGGGAACGACCTCACACGGTAAGTCCTTCGAGCCGCTATAGAAATCAGGTGAGAGCGAAAGCTGTAGCCTTGGGTATAGTTGTTCCTACAGTGTAACTAGCTGAAAGGACAAATGGGCCCCACCACTGGTTACAAGGCTCTTAAGTGAGTCACTGCAGATTGAACTTATGTCCAAAAACATCAAACATGACTAAACACCTTTAAGTAGTAGCCCACCCGTTCTATTGATTGAAGATATTTGCGATATAATTTAGTGCAAGAGCATAGCTGGTTTTGCTCCCAAGATACTCACCATACATATTTCCTTGAGTAGAAACATAGCTTTTTGAAAAGTCACTTGTGGCTTGATAAAAGTGGTGACTCCCCCATCATAGGGATCATCTATTTGTTATGCTCATGCAATACTTAGTATATCACATCCTTACTTGCCATGGCGAGATTCATAAGGTATGTAGTACCAAAGTCGAAGAAATATCAAGATGTGGGCTAAATTTATCACAACTGGCCATTTGACCTTAGGGATAAAAAGTGTTTGAAGTATTTTCATTTTAGTCAAAGACCAAGTGCAAATTGAGCCAACTTCAGGCTTTGGAAATACACCTTAAAATACATCTAAAAGGAAGGGTCATATAAAAGTCCAAGGATTGGGTTGATCTAGACCCATACTCATTTGTGCCTTTTAGGCAACATTCTTGTGTTTGTGTGCTTGCTTTGTTTTCTTGTCAAAGAAACATAAAAAAAATCAAATTCCAAAACAAAGTATTCATCCAACCAAGCATCTTTCAAAGCAACCACAAACATACCAAAAACAAAGTACAAACAACAAAGAATCAAACTTTATGACCATTCTTCACATCTTGCGAAAGAAGAAATGTCATCAGAATATCAACTTGAAAAGAAGACCATTGAGCTCAAAGGATTTGATCTAAAGGAGAAAATTATTCTATCTAAATAGACAAATCTTTGTCTCCCATAGAGTTTTTCTACGTCACATGCGTCTCTACCTTCAAGGCAAAACAAATGAATTTGATTCAAAGTCATTGAACCACAGAGCTTTTATGCAATACAGAGCTTTGAGTTATCACAAAAACCAAGGAGGTAAGATTAATCCCAACTTTTTCCCAAACATCTGTATCACATACAACGTAGCTTTAGAAATACCACCAACACCCGAAAGGGAAGAGGTAAAGTTTGTTCCATTTGTGACACAAAGCTTTTATTAAAGTTAAAAACATTTTCATCCATTATCTCACTCATACATCATCACTTCATCATCAATCCGTTCCAACTCTCAAAACATTAAGAGGTTCTTGTCTCGAGTTCTCTTTTTAGATATTGCTTGAATCAAACACATCACATCACTTTTTAGATTGTTTCTACATCTAGGATAAGCTCATCCTAAGAGGCACATCTACGTAGGTTAAAACTAGTTCATGAGTGAATCCTCTCATTACTAGGTAGTTAAATCTGTAACACATCTCAGATTTCTCTACACCTTATCACATCCAACCTTATCAAAAGCAAACAAGAAATTCAAAGAAGGAATTCCGGTTACATCCACCTTTAACTGTTAGAGATCCATACGCAAAACACTTCACCAACCATCAATCTTTCATTTCATCAACAACTCATCATCATTTTCATACAACTTCAACAAAAGCTTGTAAACAAAATGGCCCAAACCCAGTCACAATCAAGGCAACGAGAAATAGAAATTGAGGAAGAAGAAGAGGAAAATCTCAATGAATTTCAAGAAGCACTTGGAGGAAATGCAAATGATGAAAACCCAAGTACTCCCACTCCTGCAACAATAGAAAGGGCCCAGCTTAACCCTCTCTTTAACAAACTTTTTGATGAAATACTCAGGAGCAATGCGGATGCTCACTTTTTAAAGCTCGCTCAAGAAGGAGCAAAACTCCCCTCTGACTTTGATCTTGCCCAATTAAGACAAGCATCAGAATGAAAAAGTCACCATGAAGAGGAAAGAGGTAGAGATCCCATTAGATATAACATTCCTCAAGGTAACCCACCACCTCCTCCTCCAAATGAAATGGAGATGTTGCGGCAACAAGTCGAGAATCTCGCCCAACAACTTAATAGTGGTGTCAAAACTAACCAATTCTCACTCAATGACATTTGTCCCTATCTTTTTGATAGGAATCTTTATATGCCACCCTTTCCACAAGGATTTGAAACACCCAAATTTGAAAAATATAGAGGAAAGGGAGAGCCTCGTGATCATGTCAGAGAATTTCATTCCGCTTGCCTCGAAGTGGCATATGAAGACACATACCTAATGAGCCTTTTTCCCCAAAGCTTGGGCAAAACAACCACATCATGGTTTTCCCGACTATCAGGTGGCATTAGAACATTTGAGGAACTCATCCAGAAGTTCCTAGCTCATTACTCTCATAACATTGAACGCCACATCACCATGGCTGATCTGTGCAACACTAAACAAAAACCAGGTGAACTATTCTCAGTATTCTTGCAACAATGGCGTCAAATGTCTAGCAGACGTTCTCTTCAGTTACCTAAATGAGAACTAGTGGAAATATTCATTTCCAACTTAAACGAAGAAATGGAATTTCACCTGGATGTCAAAGACATAGACTCTTTTAATGATATGATCACCAAGGGTTTGAAATGTGAACGAGCCCTCATCAAGAAAGGAATTATCAAAATCTATAATGAACCAAAGGATAGTCCTCACCCACGCTTCAATAGTGATAAACCAAGCTTCTAGAACAAAAATAAGAATATCGTCAACGATGGGGTTGTGGATGCCAGGACTATAAAAACTGCACAACTTGTCGTTCGGTTTGCAGGACAGAATCCTCCACCTCAGAATAACACAAATATTCCTTCCAATCAAGGTCGCATCACATCTCATGATGAACCTAGACCTCATCAGAAAAAGCAAAAACGAACATACACTCCCTTAGGGGAACCCATTGAAACAATATTGTGACAATTCCTTTCTTAAAATTTGGTCACTCTACCTAAAACATCAAACTATGAGCCTCAACTCAAACCCGCATGGTGGAGAGATACTGACCACTATGATTTCCACCAAGGGAGAGGACACAAGACAAGTAATTGTCACTAATTAAAATATCTTATTCAGGATCTTATTGACCGAGGTGAAATTGAAATCGAAGGACATGACTCAAAAACAACAAACAATGATCATCTGATGTTCAAAAATCCACTTCCATCACAAGATCAAAGGGGTCCTTTCACTTCCAGGCGAGGCACTGATACCACGGATTATACGCAGGCTGCATATAATTACACTGTAAATCACCTATATGATGCCAGTGAACAAGTTGCAACTATAACCATCAAAAATCCCAACTCCAATTGTAATGTAGTTACACGTCGTGGCAAGGTTACCATAAAGGCAGCTCCACAAGGCACCACCTCCATACCCAAGTAGTACAATCTTGTGGAACAATTAGACAAAACGTCTGTGCTTATATCCATTTTAGAGCTATTGTGCCTATCGCCATCTCATAAAACAATCTTGGATCAAGCACTCCAAGAGGAGTCAGTCCCTGCAAACCTGAATACAGACCAATTTCAAGCCATGGTTGGAAGTCTAAAGTCATCACCTTGTCTCACTTTTTCTAAAAGTGACAACTCTTCCTTCTAGTAACCTCATAATGCTTCACTACACATTGAAGGCTTTATCAACCAGCACAGAATCAAGCGAGTCTTGATCGATAATGGAGCAGGCTTAAATATTTGTATACTACAATTGGTCACAGCATTGGGATATGCCATTGAATCCATGGATCCTCGCAAGAAGATCACAATCAAAGCCTATGATGATGCAGAACATTCCTCCAAAGGAGTTGTGGTACTACCAATCCGAGTAGGCCCCATGGTGAAACACATCATCTGTCAGGTTCTAGACCTTCCTCTGCCATACAATCTATTGTTAGGAAGACCTTGGATACATGCCATGCAAGCCATTCCATCTACCTACCATCAATGTATCAAGTTCCCACATAATGGTGTAGAGATCACAATCCTGGGCGATGCAAATCCCTTTGCGTATTGCCATAATATCAACCATCAACCAGAGATTACCATTCCTAATAATAGAGAAGCCATTTCCTCCACATCATATATAAGTCCCGCCTCTCTTGTCAGTTCGAACACCACTATACCAAAGCAAGAAAATCTTAAGATGAAAATAGTAGAGGAAGGTCCTCGGGAATACAACTTGAGTCAACTCTTTTGTGTGGGACAAATGCCCACTTCTCCTAGAACACATGGTAAACCACAACAGTTACTCCAGCAACCACTAATCACGCCAGCATGTGCTTTGACATCTTTCATCCTTGGAAAGAGTCAAGAAGAAGAAAACCAAGATGAGGACTTAGCGGAATGGATCTATAAGGATCCCATCACCACTGATACACCGCGAGTTAAACTTCCCATAGATCAATATGGCAAAGGTCTCCTCATTATGCAAAGAATGGGGTATGATGGTCAGAGTGCTCTGGGATGTTGCAAACAAGGATGACATGAACCTTTACTGCCAGATTTAAAACCCAAAGGTAATATAGGCCTAGGCTTTAAAAAAGAGATCTTTCCTAAACTCAAACTCAAAGGAAAACCCAGCAAACCATTATGTCGGCCTATTGCAAAGAGGACACCTTTCATTATCAAAGCAACATCAAACACCATCGCAACTACCCCACCGAGGCTCAAAATCCCAACACCACCATCTACAATGCCAATCATCCCACCAAGCAAACCAGTAATCCCATTAGCAGCAGCAATAACATCAATAGCACCATTAGTAGCAGCAACTGTATCAGAACCCGCAGCAGCATCTACGACACCAGCAGTTCCAACAGAAGCAACTGAGTCAACACTACTGATACTACCCATATCAGATTCTTTGATCTCCATCATCCTTCCTGCAACACCAATCATTTCATCTACAAAGGTACATCAACCAATCACACCTGCAATATTTAACTCAAAGGACATCCCCATATGGTATAGTAATCGGATGCTAGAAAGTGACTCAGAGACTAACTCACATGAGTGGGAATTTGATTCTATCCAGCTTAATACTTCAGATGAGGAAGACACATCACTACCTCCACCATGCAAAGACATCCTTGTTTACGAAGAAGCACAGATAAAGACCTCTTGGGTTCCTAAGCTGGAAACATTTTCCACAGACCCTACGTTTCATCCTATGCCTAATTATGACAGGGAGAGTATCATCAATGACCTTCACCACAACGTCTTAACCCTCTCTGATACATCTAACAAACATAACCTAATCGGTGAAGTAATGCCCATTATCCACCCTGAACTCATCGAATGGAACCAACCAAATCCCCCATGTCTTGACTTCTTCCAAAGTGATGAGGCCATCATTGACTTTTTGGAATTAAGGGATAACCGACCAAGTGGGGATCACAAAGCTAGATTTTCCATAGAACTAAATAGCACAACATACTTCGGGGTGGATGCCAAACCTTTCAGCTGCAAAAATATAACAATAAAACATGGATCTTCCAATGAAAACCACACCGTGGCACTATTTGATCCAACAAAAGTAAAAAGAAAGAGCATATCCAATGGTGAAAACCTCTCTGAGGCGCCTGAGGATGAAGGGTTTGACATTCTACTTGCTAGTCCACAACAAGAATGATCAATGATTCTCATCGAGGAAACCAAAGAATACAATGTGGGGACTCCTGAAAATCCTCACCTCATACATCTGGCATCTCTTCTCACTCCAGAAGAACAGCCTAAATTTATAGAGTCTTTCAAAAGCATCAGATCAACTTTGCATGGTCATATGCAGACATGCTTGGGCTTGATCCTGATTTAGTCATGCATCACCTCACCATAGTAGAAGGAGCCAAACCTGTCAAGTAGAAGCTTCATAAGATGCATCCTCAGATTGCAAGTGCTAGTCAGAACAAAACTCAAGAAACTCCTAGATGTTGGTTTCATTAGACCAATTGATTATGCAGAATGGATCTCCATCATTGTGCCCGTTGGCAAACCAAAAGGGGGCATCTGCATTTGTACTAACTTCAGAGATCTGAATAAGGCCTGTCCTAAGGATGACTTCCCCCTACCAAATATCAACATCATAGTGGATCTGACAATAGGACATGCCATGCTTTCACTCATGGATGGCTTTCAAGGATACAATCAGATAAAGATCGCACCAGAAGATCAACATAAGACAACCTTCACATGTCCATGGGGCACATATTGCTGGAATGTAATGCCTTTTGGTCTAAAGAATGTAGGAGCAACCTATCAATGAACAATGACCACCATCTTCCATGACATGATGCATACTATGATGGAAGATTATGTTGATGACTTACTAGCAAAATCACTCACCAGAGAAGGATATCTCAACATATTAGATAAAATCTTTGATAGACTGGAACAATACCATGTTCGACTCAACCCAAAGAAATGTGTCTTTGGAGTAACTTTCGGGAAGCTTCTAGGATACATTGTCTCAAGCAAAGGTATTGAGGTCGACCCAGCAAAGGTAAAAGCAATCATGGACATGCCACCACCAAAGAATATCAGTCAGCTAAGGACATTACAAGGGTGGCTTCAATCCATCCGTAGATTCATTGCACAATTGGCTGATAAGTGTCACCCATTCACACACTTGCTACACAAGAACATCTGCTTTGAATGGGATGCCAGATGCCAGCAAGCATTCCAGATGCTGAAAGACTATCTCATGAATACACCATTGGTGATCCCACCAGATCCAAAGTAGGCCTCTACTACTCTATATATCAACAACAAGTACCGCATTGGGGGTACTACTGGCATAGCATAATGCAGAAGGGCAAGAGTGTGCTATTTACTACATTTCTCGAACATTGGTTGGCTATGAACTCAATTACACACCTATTGAGTGAGCTTGCCTAGCAGTAATCTTGGCAGCCACTAAACTGAGGCACTATCTGTTAACACACAAAGTACAACTCATTGCAAAGATTGATCCACTCAAGTATTTACTCAGCAAAGCAGCATTGACAGGCCGCTTGGCCAAATGGGTGATGATTCTAAGTGAATTTGACATTGAGTATGTGGACCGTAAGGCTATCAAAGGTCAAGTTATTGTAGATCAGTTGGTCGATGCACCCCTCATAGGCGATCATCCTCTCATTTCCAATTTTCCAGATGAGGAGATATTCATGATCACAACAACACAACCATGGAAACTATACTTTGATGGTTCGTATACTAGGCATGGCTCGGGGGCAGGCATTCTATTTATCACACCTCAAGGTGATAGCATCCCGAAGTCTTACAGGCTCACATTTTCATGCACCAACAACATAGTAGAGTATGAGGCCTTGATCATAGGACTCAGGCTAGCCGTACAATGGAAATTACAAGAACTACAAGTATATGGCGACTCACAACTGGTCATTCGACAAGCAACAGATGAATATTAGACCAAGGATGATAAACTCATGCCATATAAGCACAAGGTGGACACTTTAAAAGCATCATTTACTACAATTACCTTTGAGCAGATACCAAGAGATCAGAATTGAGCTGCTAACGCCATGGCTACTGTCGCATCTCTCCTAGATCTTCCACAAAATTCAACACGCTATGAGTTCTTGGTAGAACATCTTTGGATCCCCGCTTATGATATCCCTGAATCTGAGATGATATGTCACCTTGTCGATTCTAAATCCCCATGGTACGGTGAGTTCTACACCTATCTCCATGATCACACCCTTCCTCCCAACCAATCAAATAACCAACATAAAACCTTCATTCGCCAAATTGCTCGATATACCATTATTGTCGAAACCCTATACCGACGTAGTCTTGATGGTACTCTCCTTTGATGTCTAGAAAAAGATGAGATAACAAAGGCCTTGGAAGAGATACATGAAGGAATTTGTGGGACTCACTCAAGTGGTCCGTCACTAGCCAAGAAACTCCTACGCAATGGATACTATTGGCCATCTATGGAAAAAGACTCCTACTACTTTGTCAGGAAGTGCAAAAATGCCAAATTCATGGAGACCTAATACATGCACCAGCACAAGAATTGCAACTAATCACGACACCATGGCCTTTTTGTCAATGGGGCCTTGACCTTGTGGGTAAAATCCATCCATCTTCATCCAATGGCCACAAATTCATTATTACCGCCACCGAATATTTCACAAAGTGATCGAAGCTGTTCCACTTACCCAAGTCACCGGCAAGTAGATCGCCTCATTCATCCTCAATTACATCATCTGCCGGTATGGTGTACCCATGTCCATCATCACAGATAACGGACTTCCTTTCAAAAATCAAGATGTCCGTGAGCTCTGTGAGAAGTTTCATATCCAACACTGCTTTTCCACTCCCTATTACCCACAAGGCAATGGTCAGGCCGAAGCATCAAATAAAAACATATTGTGGATCCTAAAGAAGAAAGTCAATGATGCCGGCTGTGATTGGCATGTTCAACTGAATCCAGCACTATGGGCATATCGAACTAGCATTCGAACCCCTATAGGCACAACTCCTTACTCACTAGTCTATGGAGTAGAAGCTATCTTACCTATTGAGGTCAAGATACCATCTCTACGGGTTTCCTTACACAATCTCATTGATGATGAAGCCTATAGAGTATCCCATCTTCAGGACTTAGAGTTACTTGATGAGAAGTGACAAGCTACATACAACCATCTCAAAGCTTATTAGCAGTGCATGAGCAGAAGCTACAATCACCAAGTTAGACCTCGTACATTTGAGGTAGGTGATCTTGTTCTTCAAGAAAATCCTCATAACCAACCAAATAGAGAACATCAAGGAAAGTTTGAATCAAACTGGCTGGGTCCATATGTTATCACTATTGTATTTGGGTCTGGGGCATATCAATTGGCTACTTCAGAAGGAGAACTGCTCGCAGATCTTATCAGCAGCATGCACCTCAAATGGTTTTATACCTAAGCTGTACAGAGCATTAGGCTCCCCTGCATACCAGAAAAACAATCCAAAAATATTCAGATAAATGTCCTAAAGAAAATATAAAAACATCAAAATAGTAAAGAAAAATCATGCATCCAAACGGTGAACAAACACTCTGGTGGCACCTTGGGTAAGTGCGATGGTGAAAACCTGGCAAATAGGTGCCACTCGTAAAGGCTATGGCTCCACTATCTTTCAGGCTCGTTATGATCACACTCATTACATACACATATTCATCCATCCAAACCATGGCTTGTTATTTGATTTGTAATCAAAGAAAGTACTTCATGTGTGTTGCATCCCACTTTTTCATAGTCATGTCTAACTTGGGGGCAATGCCCTTAAATCTAGTTGATGGAAGTGGATTCTACATTACTTGTGATTCATTGGGTTCAACATTCAAAACTGTCTCACAAAATCAAAAAAACATTCAAAACTGTCTCACAAAATCCAAAAACATTCAAAACTGTCTCACAAAATCCAAAAACAATGGAAAACATCAAGAAACAAACAAAAAACATGACACCACATTATACATACTCATCTGAGCAGATACTAAACAAACATTGAACAAAATACTCGCACGATGATCACTTCTCAAAAATTAACCAAAACAATCGACATCAACAATTAAACTGTCTTCAACAAGGATGCATCCTTCCTTACCAAAACAAAGACAAAATGACGTTTTCTTTGACAAGAAAATTGTGTTAAGCTATCAAATACTTGGTTGATTTGTGAGTAATTCATTCGTTTCTATGTATCAGGTTCCTACAACATTGTTTATGTATCTGCAACGCATTATTCCGATGAAGTACTGGGGCATGTACTAATGGTGTCTACATGGGAAGTTCACCAAGCTACGTGATCTTATGCAAAATGAAGTCATAGATCATTACGGCTTGCTGACTACAACGTATACCTCGACCATATGAGCATGAACCATTACCAAGGATCCATATTCTTTATTCTTTATGTATATAATGTTTGTTTGTAGGTACAATGCTCTTCCTTTGGTTCCTCCTACCTCATCCAAATTAGATAAAGGTTTTATCTCTTATTATGGTATGAACTTGTCTCAGGATATGATCAGCCTAAGATCAAGGAGGACGATCCAAGTCATGCATGAATGGAGATGATCCTTGTCTATTCCACAAGTAATACTCTGGTCAACTTGACCCTTATATCAAGTCATTTGTATTAACTTGCTATATAAAATCCATGTAAGAAATACTCAGGTCATCTTGAATCATTATGTCAAGATGCTTGTATTCTCTTCCAACATTTTCAAGCTCAATGATGAAAATAGAGCATTATGGATCATCATTTCATCTCATCTGTTTATATATTGCATTCAATTGCATATCACCCATCCATTCACTCATTCATATGTAGGATTTATATGCAAATGTGACCATTAAGCTGGTCTTGGATACAATCACGACCGAGTACTCTGATACATCATCAATGCATCATGCAAAGTCTCAAAAACCTTGCATTCCTCATGGTCATATCATCATTACATTTAGTTGCATTTTGCATTAAGTACATTCATGTCATTTTTAATTAACATTGCATATAGTTCATTTAATTTATTGCCATTAGTCTTCATTAAATCATTTGCATCATTGCATCATTCATTCATATGATCAAATTATCCTTGATTGTATTAAACCATTTACTATACATTCATTTAGTATCAGTTATCCATTATCATTTTATCATCTTTTATCATCCTTTATCATTTCATACATTCCCTTATCTATTCATTAATTGAAAGGTGCATTCATTCATCCATTATTAAGTATCTTATTATGCTCTTTTTTAGGATTCATTTTTACATTGCATTCATTATCCTTTTTTAATTGCATTAAGGTGCAGTTATTAAACCATAAGTTGTAGTATCATCACATTATCATATTTACTTAATCATATTAAGGCATTTAGAATCATAAAACCATTTGTTTCCAAACATTGGTTCATACCATTTTATATATCCATTATACATATGCATTCATTTAGACATTATCATATAAACATTTGTACTTTACATTTTGTTTATCCATATCACATTCATCTAAAAACATCTAGATACATATCCATACATAACATCATTGCATATCATTATCTCATCATTATATCAAAATAGGAAAACCAAAATCATGTTCATAAATCATCATAAGCATACATCATCATCATGGCATTACATACATAAAGCATTACATCAAAATAAAACGTGCACACATGTATAAACCTGCATTCATATGTCAGTATCCAACATCATAAATCATCATAAAAATATGCATATAGGAATCATCTCATCAATGCATACTTGTACACGTATCCATCTAAGCAATAAACTCATAAACTCATCATCCTACATAAACATCCATAGATATCAAATGCATATCATCAAAATATGGGATCTCCTCATATATATCATCTCATATATCAGAGCACAATGAAGTCTACAAAATTGGCTACCAAGAGCCATCCAAGATACAGTCCAAAAATAAACAATGATACAATACATATATGCAAAAATACTCTCTCAGATGCCACTCTAACCAGATGTTGTACCACCATTGCCACCTGCTCCCCCACTAGTCCCCGCACCATCTGATCTATCTCTCCATGGAGGCCCCATAAAACCCCCACTCACTCTTGCATCCCTTGATCTATCCCTTTGTAGAGGACCCATCACACACGCACTGCTCTGCATCCTCTGTGATTGCTCTGATCTAGCTTTCCACATCTGTGAATAGCTAAGTTCTCGCTAACTAGCTGGCACCACCTGCTCATATAACCCTTGCCAGTAATCTATCTTAGCCTGTGCTCGCCAGATCTCCCTCATCACCTCCCTTGTAGGCCCCTATGCTCCTACTCCAACCCGGACTCTCTCCTGAAGCTCTGCTAATCTCTCCACCACACTATCCCTCTCCTGTAGCACTACAGCTAGCTCTGACTCCCATGCAAATAGTTGCACATCTCTAGCTACCACCTCCGCCTCCAAATCCTCTACACAGGTCTGCAAATGTGCTATCATATGATCCCTAAGATCTCCAGTGGCTCCCTCCCCGGTTTCCATAGCAACCTCACCTGTATCACCCTCTCTAGTAGCTCTCTCCCCTCTGTCCATTTGGATCTCCCTCTCTATACCTCTACCACCTAGTCTAACTCCTCCCTGCATTAGCGGTCCTTGTGATATCTGTAGTGGCAGTCCACCTCTCCCTTTCCACTGAATCCGAATCCCCAACCCACCACCTCCTCCACCACCTCCACCATCTCCTCTCCCTCCTCCACCTGCCATTAGTCCTCGACCTCCTGCCCTTCTCCATCTTTGTCCCCTCTCATCCTCAAAATCAGGCACCGACTCTATTGGATCAGATATCCATAGAATTAGATGCACCGCCCAGTATTGCATGTACTCATCTGATACCCCTGCATCCACGACCCTCGGTCGTATGTCCCAAGGTCTCGCCTGCAGCGTCCGAAACTCCGCTAGTGCCTGGTCATACAGCAGCACTGGCCCCCATGCATATCTCTCTCGTATCACCCGAGCATACTCCCCTGATCCAGTAGGCAGTCCCTATTGTCGTCCAAACTACCTCATCACTCTCCCCGACACCTATCTCTCTACATGGTACGAGGTCCTGCCAATGAGAAATCGAGTCATGAACACATAGGGCAATTCCTCCGCATCATCATCCCAGGGCTCGCACTTCAGGTATGGTTGCCATATAACTGCATCCAGATCATCTAATGCCTGCTGCCACCACTCTAACTTCCCCAAGTGGGGTTGACTCATCATACCACTATACATAAACATATACGGCTGATCCACTGCGCGGAACCTAAGACTCACTAGTTGAGTCACTGGTAGGTGCTCCCATGCCCAAATATGTAGCAGCGTCACTCCCACTGCTAAGGAACCCCTCCCATGGTATACCACCTCATGAAGCTCCTGATACAGGTGCACCAGCATGCACAACCCCCAAGCAAATCAGGTCCCCTCGGTAATCATCATCTCGATCACCTGCCCCCACCCCACGGCCAGACCATGTGATCGCCTGTCTGGACATAGTAGTCCTCCCACAATGCCTAATAGAACTACTGGTAAAGGCTCGTATAAAGTAGCTATCTCCTTCCATGCAATGGAGCCATCATCAATGAACACATCCTCATCGAAGAACCTCTGAACCGCTAGAGTCCCCCATGATCTGTCATACGTAACCAGCTCCCCCCGAATCAGAATACGCAAGATGCACCACACATCCTCCAGGGTCACTGTCATCTCCCCTTGTGCCAGATGAAAGGTGCACGTCTCGCTATGTCACTGCTCTACTAATGCCATCATCAATCCATGATTCATCCGAATCACGGGCATGTACATCACATCATATAATCCAGTCGTGGCAATACAGTCGATCTCCGCCTCTGTCAACCGATCCCGCAACCCCTGTGTCATCGGATGTCTCTCACGTAACTGCAACATGCGTAGATCCTCCTGCACATGGGCATCCATCAATCATCATCAGTTGTTTTGTTTCAAAATTTCTTAAGTTTAAACCTAGACTATCAACAGATACTTTGATCAAGTATCTTTGGGTCTCGACAGGTAAGCAATCATGGCAACCTAGACTTCAACAGGCATTTATCTTAAAAATGACCTAAGTCTCATCAGGCTGCTATGGTTCAAAACAACTCCCACTTTGCCTCCCTATCCATCCATCTTTGGCATCAGGAGATTATCACACAAACTAGGGCATCCCTTATCTTGCAAACAAAAGCACTATTTTGTACTTACCTACAATAGCGCTGAACTCCTAACAAAAGCACTCAATCAGCTATCCAATAGCGCTCAAACTGCAAAAGCACTAGAACAACAACACAATAGCGCTCAATTAAGCATTCAATAGTGCTTATCCATCAAACGTGCCTAAACTAGCCTACAATAGCGCTACAATTTTCAAAAGCGCTCAAACAGCACCTCAATAGCGTCATTGCGGCACAATAGCACTAGTTAATTGGGCAATAGCACCAAAACATAGTTTCAACACTATTGTTCCAACTCAACTTGGACTCAGCAAAAAGCGTATCAAAAATGCATAAAATTTTAAATTTCAAATTTGCGTACCGTTGGTCCGTAGTCTTCTGGCCGCTGGAACTGACGAACTTGCTCGAGACAATGCTCTGCTACTAGTACCGGCATCCTGACTACTGCTTGCTCCTCTCAAACGTCACTGTCAGAGCTATAGTTTCACACTGGTCGCGGTCACAAATGATCCTGTTTTCACCCCTTTCTCCCCATTTAAACCCTTCGCAACCCCCATAATTTTTCCCCGCTCGCCGCCATGGTCCCCTTAAACTTTCTGATCCCCCTATTTCTCCATTTTACACCCGATTTCTTCTATTTTTCACCCGCATTGCTAACTTCTTCTCTCCTAACACCCTGCCAATTTTCATTCTTTTTTGAGAGATCACCCGATTTTTTGAAAACTTTCAGCCCATCTCTCGAGGGGGCATACCACCCACTAAATTAACATTTTATGGGGCATTTCTTCACACCTATTTTTTCTTTCTTTGAAACAACGCGATAAACCGCACCGTCTCAAAGAGGGGCAAATGTAGTCACACAAATCTGTCCAGCTTAATTAAATGAATATTTGCTATTTATTTGATTAAAAATACACTAGCCATGAGTTAATTAATTAATATTTAATTAATCCATCTTCAAACATTCTCCTATTAATTAAATAAATTATTCAATTTATTTTAATTAATTCATTAAACCAAGTTCACAAATCAATTAAATAAATAAAATCTATTTATTTAATTAAATCCCCCTATTCCTCTTTTAAATAAATTAAATAAAACATTTATTTAAATTATTATCCCCCCCCATTTGCATTCTCCTAAAAATGCAACTTGCACATATTTATTGAAATAAATTAATTTATTTTAATTAAAAATCCTATTTTCCCTCACCCACCAAATCCAATTGCATTCCTAAAACCCCTTCTAGATTCTTCTAACCCCTTCCTAAATTAGCCTAATCCATCCCCTAATTATTGTCACATTCCTAAGCAACATGGAGTCACTTCTCAAAGACTTCAAAGTCTTTGAAAAACATTTAATGCTTTGTGTGTTCAACAATTTAACCTCCAAAGTCTTCTAAAACCACTAATGACTCTTACATGACCATTAATGGCTCTTACATAACCATTTATGGTTATTTCAACTTGTCTTCCCAAGCATTTATTGCTTTGACCATGTTTATCCCTTTTGCCTTTGCACAAGAGTTTATCCATTGGATAAAAGCTTTATTCTTTGAATAAAGAGTTTATTCATTCAACTAACCTTGACCTTAACTCCCAAGATCATGTCAAGCATTTAATGCTTATTCCCTCTCCTCTCAACCTATCTCACATTGACACGTCATCTTGGGATTGGGTTGAAAGCCCTCACATGGATTTGAAATCATTCAATCCTGACCATTGTTGAGATTGCTCAATCTCAACCATCCATTGCTCCATTTTTCCTATAAATAGAGCCCATTTCTTCATAATCCACATCCTAATAACTTGTATGCATTTAACCTATAGGCATTTTAGAGAGCATTTAGCATAACAATCTAATATCTTGTTATTTTGGTTAAAATCAATCATTTTTAATAGCATCTAGTATTTTAGCTTTTCATTTTACATTTGGAGGAAATACTCAAATCTCAATCCTCCATAAGCATCCATAGTGCAAAAAGCTGCTGAGAGCTACACTATTTTGGAACTTGGAGAGGAGAGGAACAAATAGGAGGGAGCCAAGAGCATGTTAGGAGGCATTTGAATATGCTTCATCATATTTGCTTCTTTAGTTAAATATTCTTTCATGTTCTTAGTATCTCTTTTGATATGCCTGTTTAGATTAGCTTTTGGTTAACTAACACTAATGATTTCATGTGTCTTGTGTTGTTTGTCATTTGCTAACCTTGTCCATTTTGCAGAGCATCAGCACCAAATGGGTTTTTAGAAACAAATTGAATGAAGATGGCATAGTGGTAAGAAACAAAACAATATTGGTATGTAAGGGATATACTCAAGAAGAAGGAGAAGACTATGGAGAAACCTTTGCTCTAGTAGCTAGATTGGAAGGAGTTCGGATGCTACTTGCATATGCAGCCTTCAAGGGATTCAAAGTGTATTAGATGGATGTGAAATTTGCATTCCTAAATGAAATACTTGAAGAGGAAGTGTATATAGAGAAACCAGATGGGTTTTCCCTATCAGAAGACAGTGATATGGTGTGTAGGCTACATAAAGCCTTTTATGGATTGAAACAAGCACCTAGAGCATGGTATGAAAGTTTACACTCCCATCTTGTGAAGATTGGATTTGAAAGAACAAGTGAAGACAACAATATCTATCTGAAGTCAGAAGGAGATCAGATTCTGATATGCGAAGTGTTTGTTGATGACATAATTTTTGGTGGAAATGACAAGATGAGCCATGCGTTTGCAGATGAGATGAAGAAGGAATTTGAGATGTCAGTAACTGGAGGGATTAAGTTCTTCATTGGACTACAAATTCAACAAATGAAAGATGGTATCTTTATCACTCAGTCCAAGTATGTCAAAGAGGTGTTGAAGACTTTTGGCATGGAAGACAAAAAACTGGTTGGTACACCGATGATGATCGGTTGTAAATTGTCAAAAGAAGATGACTCAACATTGGTGAATGAGAAGGAATACCGGTCAATGATTGGTAAGTTGCACTATGTATTACACAACAGACTAGACATAGCACATGCAGTGGGCATTGCTGCACGTTTTTAGAAAATTCCAAGAGAATCCCACTTGGTAGCAGTCAAGCGGATTCTTAGATATCTGAAGGGAACTATAGATTATGGATTGTGGTATCCATACAGTAATGATTTCAATCTCAAAATATTTACCGATGTCGATTGGGCTGGTAATGTGGACGACTTGAAGAGCACAATCGGTGGTGCATTCTTTCTCGGTGGTAAACTAGTCTCATGGATGAGCAAAAAGAAGAGTTGTATCTCTCAGTCCACAACATAAGCAGAATATGTAGCAACATTTATGAATAGCACTCAGACAATTTGGATGAAGCATGTATTAAGTGGTTTCAAAGTCCCTGTATCTGAACCCATGAGTATATTTTGTGATAACACAAGTGCAATTAATATTTCCAAGAATTTGGTATTGCATGCTAGAACCAAGCACTTCGAGCTCAAGTATCATTTATTGAGGGAGAAAGTTCAGAACAAAGAGGTTGTATTGAAACATGTTTCCAGTAAGTAGCAGTTAGCAGATATTTTCACCAAGCCTCTATCAAAGGCTACATTTACCTATTTAAGAGGTGAATTAGGGGTGGTGCTCCTTCAAGAGGTGAACTAAAGGTATGTGCTCCACATCAGTCAGGTATTGCATTGTCAAATCTTTTCAGGATTGATGTGTTGAAGGATGCTACTCCTTAGGGGGAGAAGCATAGTAGATCATGGATACTTATGTCTCCACTTTGGCATTTTTGTCAAAGGGGGAGAAGATGTGATGCAGAGAGGATATCTGCAGTATTGAAGACATATGTGAAGCAGAGAAATAATATGGGAAAATATGTAGAGATATCCTTGTGTATTGTCATCAATGCCAAAGGGGGAGATTGTTGGCATATGTGCAGAGTTTGATGACATGATGGGATTGTATGTTGTCATTGATGGCAATATGCTGAAGTATGAACTAGTATATTGAATATGATGTCAATATGTTGAAGTATGAATTGGTATATTGAAGTAAGTGAACTGACAAGTGAACCAGTATGATGGTATGAACCGGTATATGCAAAACTGAACCAATATGTGAACCGGTATAGGGAAAGTTTGTATCGAGGTTTTTGGTTGATGCATTCTAAGTATTTGTGATTCAATCGACGACATCCTGTGATGAGTTAGCATTGAAATGAAGATTAGATCGCATTGCCATGTCATCCTTGTGCGCATGAAGAATCTCCTTGAGGATCTTGCATGAAGAAGACGGATTTTGTCTACCTTAGGTATGAGCAAAATCTTAGTAAACGGTGGAGGGCGCGTGATGGATTATTAGCTTCCAGAAGCGGTGAAGAACGGATGATGAAGAACGTCTTCAGATTTTTTCAAGATTGTTTTACCCTATGTAATGTGTTTAAACGGTCAGGATTGGACCGAATGTATTGTTAACCTAGATGCTTAGGGTTTTAGGTTTTGGCTACCGACCTAATTGTTGACTATAAGGTCAATGATGATTTTTATTTGAAGTTGTTGGAAAATGATTGTATGTGAGGTGATTCTTGTCAGACCAGAGAAGTGAGTAGACATCTGCAGAGTGTAATTGTATATGTAAAGGAAATGAAGTGGATCTGCCTTGGCATTAAGTGGTGTTGACTTCTAACCATTTCAACAGATGGAAAATGCCTTTACCGGGTAGCTTTAACAAGTTTTTTGTAAATCTTTTAACAGGGTGACTCAAAATCATTGAGCTCTTAAAATCCTCTTACAAGGTAACCTTTAACAGGGTTTTAACCTCTAATCGGGTATTTAGCCATCCCTTAACCGGGTGATCCCTAGCAGGATCGGTTCCTAGCAGAACTAGTTGTAAAGTCTTTAACTGGACTAGGCTCCTAACAGAGCGAACTTCAGAAGAGTTCAAGAACAACTTATGGGTATTCATCCCCACCGCGGTTTTTCTCAGTTGTGTTTCCACGTGAAAAATAAGTGTGTCATGTGTGATGCTTTTTCATGTGATGTTTTAGTGTTTTGTGTTAAGCGGTAATGCAAGGTGATCCAATGGTCATTATATTTCTAATGTATTACTTGTTTAAGCATACGGGTGAAGTGGAAATGAGATATTAGGTTTTTTGAAGATCTAAGTGTTATCGGTTTATGTCTTTTACAGTCATACTATGTTTTACCAGTAGTGCCTTGATCTAGATCGGTGATGTTGTTTACCAATTAGTGTAGTCTTTGTAGTTTAAGTTGTTAAAGAAGTTTTTGTCTATACTGATTTAGCCCCCCCTCTCAGTATCTATTGGGTATTTACTGTTCATCATTATTTATCAAATTCATGGTAGGCCAAAGGAGAAAGGTAGGAAGGAGGAAAAGAAGCAAGATAAGTCAAGATATGAGTCCCTAGGAAGATCTAAGTCTCTTGGAAATTTTACAATGATGTGTTGGAACTATAGCAAGATTAGTCATTTCCATAAAGAATGCAAGGAGAAGAAAAAGAATGCCTACAATTTTGATTTATATAGATCCTCTTACAAAGATGAGGAAGCATTCTTCATATTCTTGGAAACCCATACATATGAAAATGTATGGCTAATTGAGTTAGCTGCATCTTTTAGCATGACCTCACATTAGGGTAGGTTTTCAAAGTATGAATAATATGATGGGAGAAGGTGCATGGAGGTGATGAATCTCCTCTAGATATGGTCTATGTAGGTGATGAATCTCCTCTAAATATTTTTTGTAATGGAAGATGTAAGATCTAATTTCCTAATGGTATATTGAAAGGGATTGTTGGTGTCCTACATATCCCAAGTTTGGAACAAAACCTACTTTCTATAATAAAATTGAATGATGTGGGTATGTATGTCAATTTATCGTGGATGATGCAAGATGACTAGAGGAGTTATGGTGCTTGCTAAGGGTGTTTGTATAGGCACTCTATAATTTTTATGCATAGTCTTCATCCTCACCATTAGAACTACTTATGAAGAAGTTTGTAGCTTCTACTTCCAAGTATGAAGAATATGATGGGAGAAGGTGCATATAAGTATGAGTCTCCTCTAAATATGGTGAATGTAGGTGATGAATCTCCTCTAAGTATTTTTTGTAATGGAAGATATAAGATCTAATTTCCTAATGGTATATTGAAAGGGATTGTTGGTGTCCTATATATCCCAAGTTTGGAACAAAACCTACTTTCTATAATAAAATTGAATGATGTGGGTATGTATGTCAATTTATCATGGAGGATGCAAGATGAATAGAGGATTTATGGTGCTTGCTAAGGGTGTTTGTATAGGAACGCTATAATCTATATGCATAGTCTTCATCGTCACCATTAGAACTACTTATGAAGAAGTTTGTAGCTTCTACTTCCAATGGTTGTGCTTTCTAGGTAACTAAGGGTGCTCATGTTGGTATTTTGGTATGGTTTTGTCATTGATGTCAACACCTACTAGAACACTAGCACTCTAGAGATCCAACAACATTCACCAGCAAGCAAGTAACTATTGCACAGTTACTCATATATGGTTCACCGACACTTGGAATGATATGGAAGACACTTGGTAATGTCAAAGACATCATGTGGAAACTTTGTTTTGAAGAATTAATCATTGGTATATTCATATTTGCATATTTTCTTTTACCGGCAAATAGGTCCAGGGTTACCTAGGGTTACACCGACAGGTTTATCTTTTCCAGATCAACATGGCATGCTATGGAGATGATTTATTATTGTTGTAAATGCATTAAGACGACATGTTTAATCAATTATTGCATCAGATATTATATTGTTTGTAAAATGTTTTTATTGTAATATCTTGTAGAGCCGACCTACTAAAATTGGTCTTAGGTTATGGTATAAATGTAAGATCTTATTTGTAAGATCGAATGTGGAATGCAAAAAAGAATTAAGTGAAGGTATATGCGAGATTAAGCAGAGCTATACACGAAGACATCATTTGAAGGTGAAGTTAGGTTTTTGTGGAAGCATATCGACATTACACCGGTACTAAATCCAGCATATGAAGATGTTATTTTGTGCAATACATTCTTATTGGATTTAACCATCCAACTGTAGTCAGTGTGACTCCCTTTTGTGATTGAGTAGTGAGCTCTAGGTTGTTGGCGTTTCTGCATGTGGAGACCCCATTTATGTACACTTACTATCTGTAGTAGTATCATCTGATTGTGGGTAAGGTTTCCCACCATGGCTTTTCCCCTTACAGGGTTTCCACGTACAAATATTGGTGTTATGTGTTGTGGATGACTTTATGTTTATGTTTCATGCATTAATCTTTACCGGTATAGCAATTAACTGTTAACACTGTCTACCGGCATACTTAACTGGTTTATCGGTATTAAGCATTAAGTTGGTTAAGTTATTTTTGGTTTGAATTTATTAGACAACTGATTCACCCCCCGCCTCTCAGTTGTCTCTGGGACCTAACAATTGGTATCAGAGCTTAGTCCTCTTTTGCAGAAGTTTAACAACTTGAGGAGATCCAATGACTACTAATTATTTCAGGAAGGACAATCCTAAACTTGATGGAACCAACTATGGGATATGGAAGATCAGAATGGAGACACATCTGAATTGTATTGGTAAAGACATCAGGGAAGTTACAAAGAATGGTTATATTGCTGATGTAGCTGGTCGGACTACTCCAACTACCTTAGCTAAAAATGAGGAGAATGATTGCAAAGCAAGAGAAACACTTTTGAGCGCTTTATCAGATCAACAAATCATGGGATTATCAGATAGGTCTACTTCTAAAGCTATTTGGGATCATTTGGAAACACTGAATGAAGGAGATTCCACAATCAAGATTGCAAAACTTGAAAGCTTCCGAGTCAGGTATGAACATCTGAAAATGGAAGAAGATGAAAGGATTTATGCTTTTATGGAAAGAGTAAATGAAATTGTTTTGGGTATTAAATGTTTTGGAGGAACCTTGAGTGAGGATGAAATTGTTTCAAAAATCTTAAGAGGATTACCACCGGCATATAAAATGAAGGTTACTACTATAAATGAGTTGAGAACAATGCCTAATACATTAGTAACTAGGGATACATTGATTGGTAAACTTTCAGCTTTTGAAATTGAGAAATTTGGTCCTGTTGCTACTATAAAGATAGATTTGGCCTTTAAAGCATCAACATCATCTGCTCTATCATTTGACAAATTAGATTGGAATGCCTTTTATGCAAGAGAACTTGAAGAAACTAGGAAGGAGAATGAAGAACTTGAAGCACTGTTTGCAAGGAAAATGCCCAAAGGTCTGATTGTAAGTAAGTATGAAGGTAAATCACCCTTTAAATGTTTTAACTGCAATAAGATTGGTCATATGGCTTCGAGATGCTCTGATAGACATGCTAGACTAAGAGAAGAAGCTAGAAGAACATACAAGCCTAATCCTAAATATCAGAGATACAAATTTAAGAAGAACAAAGACAAATCTTGTTACATTGCTGATGAAGGTGTGACTGATAATTCTGATGAGGATCCAACAGACAATGGATGGGTTTTTGTTGCTATAATAGAAGATCAATCGGCACCTACTGCTCAACCGGTAGAACAAGCCCTAGCAGCTAAAGTTGAAGTAAAGGATGAATGGATCATTGACTCAGGATGCTCACATCATATGACAGGAGACAAAGGTAAATTCTCGAACTTTCAAGAATACAATGGAGGTTTAGTAAGATTTGGAGATGACAAAGACTATTCAATCAAAGGTAAGGGTACAATATCTCTTGATGGTAAGCATAACACTGACAATGTCTACTATGTTGAAGGATTAAAGCATAATCTTTTAAGTGTTGGTCAATTAGTTGAGAAAAGATTTCAGTTAAAATTTAAACAAATGAAAAATGGAAAATCATGAATAGAACTGGTAATCAGACTAGAGGTAATATCTTTCATTTGAATAACAATGAAAAGGTATGCTTGATTGCACATATAGATGAAAGTTGGTTATGGCATAAGAGACTCTGTCATGCAAACTTTGATTGCATGGTGAAGGTCAATACTTCTAAGGCAGTTAGAGATCTACCTAGAATTGTGAAACCTCAGAATACAATATGTAAGGAATGCCAATTTGGAAAACAAGTTAGAGCTAGTTTCAAAAGTATTCCAGAAAAATCCAATAATGCTCTTGATTTGATTCACACTGATTTATGTGGTCCAGCTAGAACTAAAAGCTTACAAGGTGATAGATATTTCATGCTAATTATTGATGATTATTCTAGAATGTGTTGGGTTACTTTTCTCAGAGAAAAATCAGAAGCACTTGGAAAGTTCAAACTGTTCAAAGCAATGGTTGAAAATGAAACCGGTAAGAAAATCAAATGCTTAAGATTAGATCAATGAGGTGAATTCACATCTAAGGACTTTAATACATTCTGTGAAGTGAATGGAATCAGAAGATAGTTATCAACACCTCGGACACCACAACAGAATGGAGTTGTTGAAAGGAAAAATAGAACTATCTTGGGGGCAGCAAGAAGTATGTTATCTGAAGCAAATCTACCACATGTATATTGGAGAGAAGTAGTTAGCATAGCCGTCTATACATTCAACAAAGTTCACATCAAAGGTGAAACCAGTAAGACCCCTCATGAACTATGGTTTGGTAATACTCCTACTCTTAAGTATTTCAGAATTTTTGGAAGTAAATGTTACATTAGAAGAGATGAGTATATTGGCAAATTTGATCCTAGAAGTGATGAAGGAATATTTCTTGGTTATTCATCTAAGAGCAAGGCATATAGATGTTTTAACAAGAGATTGCAGAAAATTGTTGAGAGTACAAATGTAAAGATCGATGAACAATTCAAAGGAACTTAAAGGTATATAGACTCTGAATTGGCAACAGAAATTGTGACAAATGAACCTACACTAAATCCATTGGTATGGAATGAAGATCCAGTTACCCCGGTACCTTCAGAGGATTCCATAGTAATTGAAGAACAACAACAAACTAAGACACCTCGGTATGTTAAATTGAATCATTCTGAAGATCAGATAATTGGAAGCAAATTTAAAGGAGTTATGACAAGAGGAAGATTGGCAAATGAAGAGGTATGTCTTATTTCTCAAATTGAACCATCATCTGTTAATGAGGCATGTGAAGATAAATTTTGGATTAAATCTATGGAAGAAGAATTAGAACAAATTGAGAAAAATAATACTTGGACATTAGTTCCCCGACCTAAAGATAAAAATGTAATTGGAACCAAATGGGTATTTAGAAACAAACTTAATGAAGATGGAAAGGTTGTCAGAAATAAAGCAAGACTAGTGTGTAAGGGATATTCTTAGAAAGAAGGAGTTGATTACAATGAAACCTTTGCACCGGTAGCTAGAATTGAGGCAGTCAGATTATTCTTGGCTTTTGCAGCTCACAAGAACTACAAAGTTTATCAAATGGATATTAAATGTGCATTCTTGAATGGAGATCTTGAAGAGGAAGTCTATATTGAACAACTTGATGGATTTTCTTTGACAAATGACAATAATATGGTTTGTAGGTTAAGAAAAGCTCTGTATGGATTGAAACAAGCCCCAAGAGCTTGGTATGCAAGATTGGATAAGTATCTTTTAAAGATTGGTTTTACTAAAGGAAATGCAGACAACAATTTATACTACAAAATAACTAATGATAATATCTTGATTATAGAAGTATTCATTGATGATATAATATTTAGAGGAGAAGATGGATTATGTAAAGAATTTTCTATTAAAATGTAGCAAGAATTTGAAATGTCTATGATTGGAGAAATAAAATTCTTTTTAGGATTGCAGATTTCATAGACTAACAAAGGTATATTTTTGAGTCAATCCAAGTATTTGAAAGAGTTACTAAAGAAATTTGGGATGGAGAACTCTAAACCAGTAAGCACACCTATGACTACACATGACAAATTATCTCAAAGGGATGAATCTACACCTGTTAATCCAACTAGATACAAATCTATGATAGGAGGTTTACTGTATTTGACACAAACCAGACCTGATATTATGAATGCAGTATGTATTGTTTCTAGATTTCAAAGTAATCCTAGAGAAAATCATGAATCAACAGTAAAAAGGATTTTCTGGTACTTACAAGGCACTGTAAATCTTGGATTATGGTATCCTAGAGATGAAAACTTTGAATTATATGCATACACAGATGCAAATTGGGCAGGAGATGTGGATGAAAGAAAAAGCACCACCAGTGGGGCATTCTTTCTTGGAAAGAGATTAGTTTCTTGGTTGAGTAAGAAACAGAGTTGTACATCTTTATCAACAGCAGAATCAGAATATGTTGCAGCAATAACTAACTGTACATAGGTACTATGGCTTAAGCAAATGTTGAAAGACATAAAGGTAAAATGCAAGGAATCTATTACTATATATTGTGATAACATTGCAGCAATTGATATATCTAAGAATCCTGTATTACATTCTAAAACAAAACATGTTTCTATCAAACTGAATTTTCTAAGGGAAAAAGTTGAAGAAAAGGAGATAAAACTGGTTTATGTGAATACTAAAGAACAACTTGCAAATATTTTCACAAAACCTTTGCCTAAGGAGACTTTTGAATATCTCAGAGATCAGCTTGGAGTTATACCACCACCGGTAGAGACTTAGACAATTGATGATTGTCATCAACCGACAAAACTAAAAGAAAAATCTTTTACTCCAGTCTTTGATGAGAAAGCTACTTCTCAGGGGGAGTAGTTGGTATATTGAATTGATTGGTATTTTGTATATGAACTTGGTTTTATTATTATAACTTTGGCATTTGATGTCAAAGGGGGAGAGATATCTATGGAAAAACACATTATCTATTAAGAGAACTTTGGATAACACATGTTTCTCCCAGGGGGAGAGATTGTTGTTTAAGAGAGACTATTGCTCTTTGTATTCTGGTTATGATCTTTTTGGAGAGATTGTTGGTTTTTTTATTTTTGGCATTTTTGTTTTGGCACTTTGATGGTTTTTCCTTCTTGTGTTGCCATCAATGCCAAAGGGGGAGATTGTTGGTATTTTGGTATGGTGTTGTCATTGATGTCAACACCTACTAAAACACTAGCACTCTGGAGATCTAGCAGCATTCACCGGCAAGCAAGTAACTATTGCACAGTTACTGGTGTAGACGTATAAAAATGACCATATTCCTAAATGAATATTTTATGTTCATTTCCCTATTTAATTAAAGCCAATTTAATTAAATTATCCACATTCTTCTATTTTATTAAATAAATTACTCAATTTATTTAAATAAAATTCACTATACCCATTTATTGAATGAAAATCATTTTATTCAATTAAATCCCCCTATCCACTTTTAATTAAATTCAAATTTAATTAAATAAGTTATCCCAAATTGAATAAATCTAATTTATTTAATTCCTCCAAAATTGTAACCAAATTGAATGAAAATCATTTAATTCAATTAAATCCTATTATCCCCCCATCCACTTGCAAAATCCCAAACCCCTTTCTAATCCCTTCTAGAATCTTCTAACCAATTCTAATTAACCTAAACCCCCTCTAAACTTTGTCACATCCCTAAGCAAAGGGAGGTCACTTCTCAAATGACCCAAAGTCTTGGATAACCATTGAAGGTTTTCAACCTTCAACCACCAAAACCCTTAAAGTCTTTGAAAACCATTGAAGGCTTCCAACCTTCAACCACTTAATCCCCAAAGTCTCCAATAACCATTAATGGTTATTTCAAACCCTCCCACATGGTTAAAACATTTGTTTTGACTCAACCTCTACCCAACCCAAGGGTCTCATCAGGCCATTAATGCTTTGACCATGATTATCTCTTAATCATTTGCACAAAGGTTTATCCTTGGATTAACTCCTAATCCAGTGGGTAATCCTAACTTAGACTTGACCCTTAGCCTTTAGATAACCATGAGGTCTTCTCAGGCCTTTAATGCCTCCAACCTCTTCTTTCAACCCAATCCTGTGTGGACATTTGTCACCATGTCATTGGTGCCAATTGTGCACATGGATCCTCAACTTTCAAACTTGGCCCTTGATTAAACCTTTCAATCCTGACCATCCATTGCCCTGTTTATGCTATAAATAGAGCTCTCATTCCTCCATTTTTAACAATCATCTTTCAAATTTGAAGCATTATACTTATGCTCAAATTATTTCAAGCTTTCATATCATTTTTATGCTCATCATTTAGCCTCTTTTAGATCATAAATTGGACTAATATGCATGCTAGAGTAATTTATTTATCATTTTAGCTCAATCATAGACTAAATATAGTATGTTAAGATAGTATTCATACTAACCTTGTCATCTTATAGTTAGTCTATTGCATTTCTAGCATCATACATAGCTTACAACACATCTCATACTAAAACCAATTAAAATCTCTCTCGTTCTCATATTTGCCATCCCTAAACCATTTTGCTCAGTGATCTGAGAGCAAAAACATTGGTTTGAGGGACATTGTGAGATAGAGAACCATGGGACCCTCCTTGGGAAGCTGAGTAACACTACGTTACTCCATAGCTTGCATCAAGAAGTCCTGTGTGTGTGTGTGGATTGGTATTTCTCGTATTTTTCACGTTTTAAGTTTTATTCGCCCACTTTTCCCGCATACAACTGGTATATGGTTCACCGGCAGGATATAATGATCACCGACACTTGGAATGATATGGAAGACACTTGGTAATGTCGAAGACATCGTGTAGACACTTTGTTTTGAAGAATTAATCATTGGTATATTCATATTTGCATATTTGCTTTTACTGGCAAATAGGTCCAGGGTTACATCGGCAGGTTTATCTTTTCCAGATCAGCATGGCACACTATGGAGATGATTTATTATTGTTGTAAATGCATTAAGCCGACATGTTTATTCGGTTATTGCATCCGATATTATATTGTTTGTAAAATGTTTTTATTGTAATATCTTGTGGAGTCGACCTACTAAAATTGGTCTTAGGTTATGGTATAAATGTAAGATCTTATTTGTAAGATCGAATGTGGAATGCGAAAAAGAATTAAGTGAAGGTATATGCGAGATTAAGCAAAGCTATACATGAAGACATTATTTGAAGGTGAAGTTATTTTTTTGTGGAAGCATATCAGCATTACATCGGTACTGAATCCAGCTTATGAAGATGCTATTTTGTGCAGTACATTCTTATTGGATTTAACCATCCAACTGTAGTCAGTGTGACTCCCTTTTGTGATTGAGCAGTGAGCTCTAGGCTGTTGGCCTTTCTGCATGTGCAGACCCCATTTATGTACACTTACTATCTGCAGTAGTATCATCGGATTGTGGGTAAGGTTTCCCATCATGGTTTTTCCCCTTACAAGGTTTCCACGTACAAATATTGGTGTTATGTGTTGTGGATGACTTTATGTTTATGTTTCATGCATTAATCTTTACCAGTATAGCAATTAACTGTTAACACTGTCTATTGACATACTTAACTAGTTTACCGGTATTAAGCATTAAGTTGGTTAAGTTGTTTTTGGTTTGAATTTATTAGACAACTGATTCACCCCCCCCTCTCAGTTGTCTCCGGGACCTAATAGCTCATACCATGGAAATAAAACTTCTAATGAAGATAATGTCACATCACTATAGATGCCATAAAGGTGAGAAGGGCCTTAGGGCATTGAAAAAATGCCTCGTAGAGGGGCTTGATGATTGTAATCTTGAGTTCAATTTTTTTGAACATTGTATCTATGAAAAATAGAACCATGTTAAGTTTTATTCTAGTTTTCATAAATCTACAAGGGTGTTAGATATAATATATTTTGATGTTTTTGTTCTATCAAATGTTCCTTCAATTTCAAGATATGTGTATGTTATTTAATATATTGATGACTAAAATAGAAGGACATTTTCATATTCCTTAAGAGTAAATTTGAAGTCTTTAATTAGTTTAAAGAGTTTAAGGCTTTTTTTGAAAATTAGACTAGTAAAAATATTAAGTGTTTTAGTACTAATAATGCTAGATATTTTTTCAATATAGTTGACAAGTTATATAAAGACCACCATATTGAGAGGCATAAAATAACTCCATACACCTCTAAAAAAATTGGATTTCAAAAGAGGATGTGCAGGGTGTTGATGGAGAGGGATAGGAGTATGCTTAGTGGAGCTAGCAATAAATATAATTTATGGGTCAAAGCTATGTCCATTGCCTAATATCTACTAAACAAATCTCCTAAGTCATCTCTTATTAAGTAGAAACCCATTGAGGTGTTGTTAAGTAAAAATTCATCAATCAAATATTTTAGAGCATTTGGTTGTGAGGCATAAGCACATGTGTCAAATGAGAAGAGGTATAAGTTGGAAAATAAGGTCGTTAAGTGTGTCTTCATTAGCTATGGTGTATATGTGAAAGTGTTCAAACTTTGGGATTCAATGGCCAAGAAGGTTTCTATATAGTAGAATTGTTATTTTTAGAGAGATTGAACAATATTGTGTTGTTTTGAAATCAAAGAAAGAAGAGAAGGAGGATGTGTTTCATCTTCCTCCAACCCCTACGGAAGAGTAAATGAAAACTCTAGTTGGACCTAATGATAAGGAAATATCTAGCTAAGGACTAAGGGATGCTATTAGCAACTCTAGTATGATTCTAGTTGTATATTTGCTTTGATTGCTAACATTGATGAGCCAAGGACTAAGGGAGGCTATGGGTATGAGTGATACAAATTCTTGGAAAAAGGCCATGGAAGAAGAAATGGTTTTATTGAAGAAAAATAATTTATGTGATGTGGTACCTTTTCCATAATGTAAGGTTGTTGGTTGAAAATAGAGGTATTCATAGGTGGAGGAAATTAACTATGGGAAGATACTGTTTCCTATTTCTAGGCTAACATCCATTAGGTTCATGTTTACACTTGCTATAACTTATTACTTAGAATTTGAGTGGATGAACTTCAAGATAGATTTCCTTCATGGTGATTTGGAGGAGGAAATTTATATGTCACATCTAGAGCACTGCAATGAAAAAGTTAAAGAAAATTTGCTTTGCAAATTGAAAAATCATTTATATGGTTTGAAGTAGTCTCCTAGGAAGTGACACCATAAATTTGGTGCCTTTGTGTTGAGTTTGGGATTTTTGAGATTGAAACTAAAACATTGTTTTAATTATAGGATTACATTCTCATTATATCATTGTATGTGGATGAAATGCTATTTTTTGGAGAATGGTAAATCTATAAGTTCTAATTTGAAGTCTCAATTATCAACATGGTTTGAAATGAAGGATTTAGGGGAAGCCAAGTACATCCTAGGAATAGATATTTGATGCATAAGCATCCCTGGTTCTTGGCAATCCTACATCAACCAAAAATATTTTCTTTAAGTTTGTTTCCTGTTTTGCAGTTTCAACATTTCATTATGTGTTTCTTGGCATTTTCACACCAGATCTTATGGAGATGTATTTTGATTGTGGACTTGTTCATTTACCTTATCCTAAGTCCACAGGATGTTTGGATCTTTTTCTAACAATTTATTGCTTTTAGAATCTGAGACAATTTTTTGGATTAGAACATCAAAGCCACTTGGACCTATTTGGCTATTGGCAGATCTCGCGGATCACTTTCATAGCTTGTAGAGATTTAGCTCATGTTTCCATTGTTCCTTGGCATGTGGCCAACCTTCCCTTGGGTCCGCATTTCAATCCATGAATTTTCTAGAAGGATCTCATTGGTGGAGGTTGATCTTGTTGTTTTACACATTTCATTCTTGTTCATCGGAATTTGTTCCATCTTGGGCCGATGCGAATCATTCTTGATCATATAAATCAATTTAATCAAACATGTAGTAATAATTTTATAGAATATATAAGAATAATCCTAAGATTAGGAGGTTTGGAGTTGGCTAACATTCTTGCTTGAGCTGAATGTTGCATAACACGCATGTTTTGTACCCAAGCCTATGAGCCAAATCTTGTGAGCCTAGATGTTGCCAATAGTTGTAACTAATTTTCATGGTATAATATAGTTTGTTTCTACATTTCCTCCATCACATTGAGTTATTTTTGTTGTGTGATTCTTGTTGCACGATCTAGACTGTTCTCTTTGAGGACTCTCCCGCCATGACTGCACCAAGTGATATCAGAGTGAGATTTCGTTCCTAAGATTGCATTGTCCTGTAAGATTTTGTTGTAGGGTGGCAGATTGTGGGTTCGGCCTACAACTATAGAGGAATTGCATGAAGATGGCACAAAGAGGAAATAGAAATGGTGGAGCATGTGGAAATGCAAAACCTATTGTGATGGAAATGTTGAGAGGAATTGCAGCCTAATTAGAAGCTATTGAAATGGTCCAGAGGAGAGGTCGACATGTTGAAGATGTAAGTGATGATGAGGAAGAAGAAGTAGTTGGAGAACAAGAAGCAAATCCACTGACAAATGATCCAGATGAAGAAAGGTTTATAAGAGCATTGTCAAGAGCGAATACAAGACCACATTTTACCCCACTAGATTATGATGGCAAGTTGGATTCAGATGAATTATTGGATTGGATCACGGAAATGGAAAAGTATTTTTATTTTGAAGGCACCATTGAAGATAGAAAGGTGAGATATGCTTGCACTAAGTTGAAAGGTCATGCATCTCTTTGGTGGGAACATTTGTAGGTAGATAAATAGAGAAGAAGTAAAAAGAAGATCAAATCTTGGGAGAGGATGGTTAGTAAGTTGAAATAAAAGTTTATGCCAGTTGATTATCAAGTGAGTCTATTACAAAATTTGCAGTATCTCAAGAAGAAGGAATCTAGTGTGAAGTAGTATGCCGAAGCATTCTACAAGTTGAATATCAAATCTGAATATACTGATGATGAGATTGAACATGTTACAAGGTATCTGAATGGGTTGCAGATGTCTATACAAGATAAAATCAATTTAATCAAGTTGCAGAGTGTTGAGGAAGCCTATCAATATGCCCTGAAGGCCAAAGAAAATTTGAACAAAAGACATGAGCAGGAGCAAAGAGGTAGAGGTGGAAGGTTTTCCGAAGGGAGATTTTAAGGAGGAAGGATCTATCCTAGAGGAAGAGGATCCTGTGCAGATCAAAATAAAGACAAAGAAGTTAGTAGAGATGGTAGTTCATATCAGAAGGATGATAGAAATTTTTACCAAAGGAGAGAACTTGATGGATACCGGAATGAGGGTTATGGAAAGGAAGATAGAAGACAAGATAAAATAGTGTTTAGAGGAAGCTATTTTAAGTGCAAAGGAGAAGGACATTATGCTTTTGAATGTAAGAAGATTGAGAACACTGGAAGGGCATCATTAGTAGAAGAAGACCATATTGGATCAGCTAATAAACCAGAAGATGGAGAATTGTTGGTGATGAGAAGAGAATTGTGTCATACCGGAGATGATGAAGAGCCCTTGCAGAGGAGGAATTTGTTCAAGACCAGATGTAAAGTATCTAATAAGTGTTGTAAAGTTATAATTGATAGTGGTAGTTCAAATAATCTTGTTTTGGAGGAGATGGTGAATAAGCTGAATTTGGTAAGATTGAAGCACCCTAAGCCTTATCAGATAGCATGGATTTAGGATGATCATAAGATACTAGTAAGTGAACAATGTTTGGTGAAATTGAAGATTGGATCTTATCATGATGAAGTTTTGTGTGATATTATGCCTATGGATATTTGTCACATTTTGTTGGGAAGACCTTGGCAGTATGATAGACAAGCAATACATGATGGAAGGAATAACATATAAACTATTGTTGCAAATGGGATGAAGCAGACCTTGTTTCCCTTGGAGGAGCCTGTAATGTCCCTCCTCGACTTGTTTTTTGTTTCATGCAAGATGAAAAAAATTAGATTCATTTATGATGTTTTGGATTAGGACTATGACTCCATTTTATATTTCAGATGTTTATGATGATGCTAGACACTGTATGGACATATGCTACTGGATGATCTATGTGGTTAATGATATTTTCTATTTATGATTATGCTATATGTTGGACATATGTTGATGGATCCTATATGTTTTGCTATGTTGGATGGATTATATTGCTTATGGATTAGATGAAATTTAGGTTATACTAACCCTATTTCATGATTATATGTGATGATTGGCATTATGATGTGTATGTGCATTCTATGATTATCTTCATGATAGGGATGATGTCACATCACTCATTGCGAGCATGATGTGGCATTGTGATTCTCTATCACTTGCTTGTCTAAAAAATATTTGTATATGTTGTATTGTGGCTTTGTGGATGCAGGATTTGCAGGTACCAGAGATTGACTCCACCTAGCTTCACAAGTCTAAGTGTGTCTTTAAATCCCAATGGCAATTTTTTGAAGATGGAATGAGTTCCCTTCATATACTCTAGGCTTCAGATGTCTACCTTGGGTTGTCAGTTGTCTAGGCATGATTTGCCATGTCAGTCAGTGAGGCATGGTTCTTGTTGGTTGTGAGTATGTAGTCATTTGTTTATTAATTAATTAATTAATTAATTAATTGATGAATTGTTATAGTTTAATTTGATTATTTATTTATTTTGGATTTAGTGTTTATTTATTAATTGTTGATTTATTGTTTATTTGGTATTTATTGTTTAAATATTATTTATTCATTTATCTATTGTTTAATGTTTTTGATTAAGAAAAAAATAGGTTTTGAGGGGACCCAAAACCCCTTACATCATAGATTTAAAGATAAAGCATTAAATAAACATAAGAGAGCCTAGGACTTGGAAACAAGACTGGTTGCAAACCAAGAGCAAAAAACCTAGCAGCCACCAAAAGACCAGCAAAAGGCTAGCGAGATGCTGGCAAAAACAACAACACGAACCAACTACTTAAAAATGTCTAAAGCCTGGGAGGCTTCCTTCTCAAGCAGTAGCATAGCCTTAGCAGCTTCCTTAAGGTCCAATAGGTCTTTTGGAAGAGACTCTTCCACCGGTTTAGTGCTCTACCTAGTTCTCCTAATGGTGCAGGGAGTCAACTTCGAGCTCGAGGCCCCAGCATCATTTTCCGGATCCACAACATTTTTCTCATTATGAATACTCTCCAGCCTGGAAACCAAAGCATTCATGTTGACCACAGAAAATTTAATCATAGCTACATTATTCTCCATAATTTTCTTCATCCCTTCCTCAACTTCCATCATCTTTTGGTTGATCTCGTTGATCTTCTGATCAATTCTACTCTTTAACAGTTCTATAGCCTCACCATTCTTCTTTAAAATCTCTAACATCATATTTTTCTCCCCCATAGTCTAAGTAGCATACTCATCTGTATCTTGAGCTACCCTCTTATTGTTTGCCATATGGCTATCTTTTTGCTGCTTAAGCTCCCCCTCTTCAATTTTAGCATTTGTGGCTCTAGGTTTTAAGTTCAAAGTCTTAATTTCATGGAACGTCCACTTGTTGAAATGATACAGATCAATCACGGAGCTCCTTACAATGCCCAATATGTCAATCAGGGTATCTGGCTTGTCCTGTAAGTCCTCTGAGTTTAAATCCATCGACTCAGAATCCTGTTCATCATACTCATTCAGAGATAACTTACCCTCCTCCTTAGGATCAGACATATCATCCATGGAATTATCCCCTGATCTAGGGAGTATTGAGCTAGCATTCTCCTCCTACTCAGAGTCGAACTCCTTATTGTTATCACTAGGTTCATACTCCTTATCATCCCCCAAATTATTTTGAATTTGCTTAGCCCTAACCTTACAGAACTCATAAATCATGAGGATAAGGCTTTGATGGGAAAGAGGGTTAGCTTTAGGATTTTTAATGAAATCTGCCACATTATCCTTCAAAGAACAGGCAAGATAATAAGGGACAAAGATCTTAATACCATGGCGAAAATGGTTTAAAAGGACAAAAATGATAGCTGTAGATTTTTGTAAACCTATCATCGACAATGACATACTCCATAATTGCCCTAAGCATTTTCCTCCAAAAAAGTTTAATTTGAAGAGGGGTAAAGTAAGATTTGTTTGACTTTACCAGGTTGTCCCTCTCCACATTAGACTTCGGGAAGGTCTTCATGGCACTGTCAGACAACTTTCGATCCCTGAAGAACTTCACACCTTCCATAGACATATTTGTCACCTCCACAATTAACTCCTCATCCAATTTTAAAGTTTGGTAGAACAGGGTGACTTTCTTCTTAGACCAACCCTTAACAAATCCTTCTTTCTGTGCAGCTTCTCCATGAAACTCACCACTCCTTCCTTCTGCAATCTCCTCCAAATTTTCTTTTCCTTCTTCCAAGCCCGACAACTCGGGGGTTCAATCCTGTTGATATTGCCACCCATGGTGATGACCAACCCAAAGATATCAATCACACTCACACTCTGAAAACCTTGACAATGTAAATAGAGTAAATGAATGCTAAGAGACTCGGTGTATAAAACCACCCAAAAAGCATGTGAAAAGAGCCAGATCACCCCACCTAGAAGTTTCCCCCTATCGGAATAATAATTTCCATTCCTGCTCTCATTAAGTGTAATTATTATTAGATAGGGGGATTAGTACCATTAATTCAATCAAATAATAAGTGCCCCTTCACCTCAAAAGGTAATGATCCTTCATTTTGCCATGAAAAAGAGGCAATAGATCTAACTCCAAAGTTAGCAAAGAAGTCTGCACACCTGTTGGCTTCTCTAAAAACATGAGTTATAATACATTCCTCAAAGTCATCAATAATCTTAAGAGAATTAAGAATGATATTCGTAATATTCCAAGAAGTCTTAGCCAGTCTTTTGAGACATCTAATAATATTTAATGAACCCCCTTCAATCCAAACTTTATTAATATTTAATTGTCTAGCAATTTTGAGGATTTTCAAAACTCCCATGGCCTCTGCTATGTGATTGGACTAAATCCCCAATGGAGAAGCAATAGCAACCACACAAATCCCATTAGAGTCTCTTATAACACCCCCACATCCTGCCCTACTAGGATTCCCCTTAGCAGCACCATCAAAGTTAATTTTCATCCATCCCTCCAGAGGGTAGCACCAAACAATACCATCCCTACTCTTTTTAACTCTGAATTTACTGATGTCAACTTGAAGATCCCAATTCCTAGCAATAATCTTATCCTCCTCCTTGACATAGGATGAAGAAGTAGGTCCAACACCACCAATAGATAGGTTCAAGTTCTCTCTAGCATCTCTACAAAATTTCTCAAAAACAATCTCAGAAGAACAAGCCACTTTTTTGAAAATCCGATTGTTTCTTTCTTTCCACACCTGCCAAGACACAAAAAGGCAATAACAAAGACCAAAGATTTTTCAAAAAGGGGTTAGAAGAAGGGCAGTTCCATTGAGTAAAAAAATCTTCCACCTTCTCTGGAAAGACCCACTCAATACTCCAAATATTGAGAATTATGCTCCGGATATCAGATAAAAAAGGACAGTGAAGAGCAAGATGAGAGACGGATTCACTAGCATTAAGGCACAAAAAACACCTATTCGGAAGTTGAAAACCTCTCCTCATGAGGTTATCAAGAGTAAGGATTTTATTTTGAAGAAGGAGCCAAAAAAAATGTTTATTTTAGGAATAAGAATTTTAGACTAGGCTTTGGCCCACACACAAGGATGAAGTGTTGGATGGCTCATAACCTTGAAGGTAGAGGCAACCGAGAAAGAACCATATGAAGTCTTCTTCCAGATAAAAAGATCATCATCATCTTGATCCATATAAAAGGACAACAAAGTCTGTTGGAGAGGAGAAAAGACAACATCAATATCCTCCAGCATGACCCAAGAAGATTGCTGCCAATAATGACTAACTAGAAACCCGAATCTTTCTTCACAAATCTCCATAAAAGGCACCAAATTATCATCACAGCATAAGGGTCTCTCAAATAGCCAAACATCTTCCCAGAATCTGATCTTATTACCTTTGCCAAGAACCCACCCAACAATGACAACATCAACTTGTTTGGCCTTAAGGATGATATTCCATATAGTCGAACCCTTAGGGATGTTGTTGGATTGAAGGAAGGAAGCAATATTCAGAACATCGTGAAGACACTTACTAATCCTAACCAAGTTCTAGTCCTTTCTGTCACCAAAAGACCTCCAAATTTGTTTAGCTAATAGATCATTATTAAAGTCTTTTATAGTCCTTAAGCCAAGGCCTCCATAACATTTAGGACTACAAACCCTTTCCCAAGCAACCAAGGGAAGTCTTTTTTTCTCTTCTACCCTAGTCCATAATGTTTTTTCTTCTAAATTTTGTCTATAGCATTAGAAAACTTGGAGGGGATCTTAAAAAGACTAAGATCATAGACAAGAAGATTTGAAGAGAAGCCTTTAGAAGCTGTAACTTCCCTGCTTGACTCAGAAGAGCCCCTTTCCACCCAACCGATTTCTTGAAAAACCTATCCACAATAGAAGTCCAAAAGGAACCAGGAGGAGAGACCCCTAAAGGCAGCCCCAAATTTATTGTTTAATTTTGCTTTTATATTTAAGTGTTGATTAATATTTTATTAATGGCTTTTATTTATTTATAATTTGGTTATTTGTATTTAATTATTTATTTATTCAATTAGATTTATTTTAATTAATAGCCCTTGGTTATTTAATTGAGCATGGTTATTATTTACTCATATGGTGAATAATACTTTATACTATTTTATTAATATTCTCTTGTTACTTGGTAAATAAGTTTTATCATATTCCCTACCTATCGATAATCGTTATTGGTTAAATATGTATTGGGAAAATAAAATATTATATGAGGATGGGTAGGTAAGATTTATTATTTTTTGAATTATTTTCATTGGCCGATTTTGAGGCTTGGTTTTGAATATAATTCTTTTTATTCAACAGCTTGTGCATTGTGTCGGGTTACCATTTTGGAAGATTTCTTCTGCATTTTGATTTGGAGCTTGAGGATTTCTTCTTGTTGCTTAGATTATTGGGTGCTTCATCATATTTTCATTCCATCACTCTATTTTCCATGTTGGATATTTATCCCTGTGCATTTTTTTTTAGAAAGCCCTTTTGCCCCATGTATGCAGAAAGAGTGTCTTTCGGGCTTGGGAAAATAATATTGTATAGTTTTTTACATTGTTGAAATTGAAATATTTCATGAAGAATTTATATTATATAGTTTGTATTGTAGTTTTGGGGAAATTTATTATTATTTGGAGATGATTGTTTGTCATGAGCAAACTACTTTGCAATATGTGTCTGTGAATTCTGAATCTAGGTTTGTTGGTTTTTTGTGTATATTTGTGTCTGAGATTTTGGTTTTATTATGCCTTGGATTCCTTATTGTTGGATTTGGAGAAAATGGTATTGTTCCTAGACATCTTTGTGACACTCTCAATCTGGATTTGTTGTAAGGGGGATGTCACTGAGTTTCCATGGTAGTTGTTTATGTTTGTTTGTGCTTAGTACTTGTCTTCCCTAAGTTTTGTCTTGGTTTGAAAACTATAGTGAATACGTTATCAAGTTGTATAAGACTCTTTGTGAGTCATTTTGTGAGAATTCTAGCTCAGTAGCCATGAAGCTATGTTTTGGTAGAACTTCCTTATGGTTCATGTTTAATTATTTTATTTATGTCATTAATTTTGTATTATTTGGGTGTTTCTATTAAGCCCTTATTCGGGTCTTATCTTTGTGCCTTTGATTCTATTTTCCTTCCAAAATATTTCTATTCCCATGTTTTGAACATATAGCAAATGTGCTATTTCAACATATGCGCTAAAAGTTATTGCAAATATGAGACTCTGTTTCTCATATGTGCTAAACTAGGTGGTATAAGCGGTGCCAAAATTTGTAAATGTGCTAATAGTTATCATATGCACTATAACTTTCAATGTATGCACTATTATATTTGTCATATGTGATGTCAATATCAGTAAAGGCACTACAAAATATAATGTATGTTTTGGTCTTCATCACAAATGCGCTAAATGTAGTACCCCTCCTCGATCAAACTCTTTTTGGTCTTATGTTTGGCTTTAGTTGACTATTCAGTGGATTCATTATTGTTATATATGATTCAGACTTTATGCGATGTTATTTTATGCTTTAAATGGATATTTAGTGTATGCATTCATGCAGTATTTCATTACTTATGTTTAATGAGATTTTTATGGATTACTGACATGGACTGACACATTTACTTTAATATGTGCAATGTGTTATTTATATGTTTCATGTCCGCTAGTGTATGGGATGCGATGGGATGATTTTCCTTCACTCACTCTGGTGAGACAGGGAACACCACGATTCTCCTTCATCAGTGTGTGTGTCGTGTCTATTTATATATATTTGTCTATATGGACATCTGGTTCTTTAGTGCAGGACATTGGAGGTACAAGTACCGGTTAGGTACAGGGTATCGACTCCACCTAGTTTCATAGGTCTAAGTGTGCCTTATTTGTCCGATGGGAGTGGAGGAGATAATGGTTGGACCCTAACTTGACCGCAATTACACTCATGTGAGTGTTGTCAGTCGGTCGTCTTTTCTATTTGACCAGTATGCGAGTCATAGTGCCTTGGTATTATCATTTTGCTAGTCGTCATCGTTTAATCATTCCTTGTTTTGTGTGTTTCTGATTTCTTAAATAGTTATTTAATTGAGTGAATGATGCTAATTTTTGTGTTGGCATAATTAGTTAATTATTATGCTCTTGAGTTATTGATTTAATTATATAAATGAGTTGCTAGAATTAAATGGTTAAATTGGCTTATTTTATTGTGTTAAAGTTGTATTATTATATTGGGAAAGGAAATAAGTAATTGCCTTGCCATTTAAATTTGGAATGCTTGTGTGGAAAGAGAGTATCATGAAAAATAGAAATGAAATAAATAAATAAAAGTATTTCCCTTTTTACCTTTTTAATTAGATTTTGGATTTTATTTTGTTGAAAATAATTGTTTATGGAAAAAGGTAAAATCTAATTTTCTTTACTTTTTAAATGGTTTTATTCTAATTGGTGGAGAAAAATTTAACCTAGAAAGGTTAGGTTGAAAATATATATTTTTCCCTTATATTCCTGAAAGTTCACGAGAAGGGAGGAGGGAGATTTTTTAATGCAAAATTTGGAAAACCCATTTGGAAGGAGGAACTTGGAGTTGGATTTGGTTTGCAAGATTGGAATTCTTCCACATATTTGCTTCCTAGATTGCTTTGAAGGTTGGATAGTCTTCTTCTTGTTTTGCAATTAAATTTTGAATGTTTGAGTTTTCTTCCTATGTGTTTGAAAAATTGTAAAATCTCTTTGAAGATTCTTGTTGAATGTTGGAATTAAAAGGAAGAGTAGTTGTTGTTGTATTTTGTTTAATTCAAATCAAATGTGTGCATATTGAAAGGAAATGGTTCAATTTTCTATTTGTTGTTTGTTATTGTTCTTGCAAAATCTAGTTCTTGGTTGAGTTCCTCTATTTTGTGTAGAAAAGAATAGATTTAGTTTTCTGTGTGATTACTAGTTTCTATTTGCCCAAGATTTGGGGTTTATGTTGGCAAAAATTGTTTATTTGCCTCTTGCATGATGCAAGGATTCTCCCTGTGTGAGAAGAATGTAAAAATTAATTAAATCCCTCTTATCTCTTTTTAATTCTTCTAAATTTTGCCCAAGATCTTCTTATATTTGGGCCGTTGTGTGTATTTGGTTTTCAAAATCTCCTTATTAAAATTATATCATTTCAAATTGAAATTCTGTTCTCTGGGTCTTTTTACCAGTAAATGTACAAGAAATGTTTTAATTTTAAATTAAATTCAAAAAAATAAATATAAAATAAATAAAATATATTATCTAAGTCCACGTGGCGAGATAGTCCCACCACGTGGGATGGTAGTGACTGCTACCCCATGTAGCAGCACTATCAACCGGTAGTGGTTGCTACGTGAGGTAGCAGCACTACCGATCGGTAGCACCACTACCTGTCGGTAGTAGCACTACTAATCAATAGGGCTGCTACCGCTCGGTAGCACCACTACCTGTCGGTAGTAGCACTACCGATCGGTAGGGCTGCTACCAGTTGGTAGTAGCACTACCGTTCGGTAGCACCACTACCTGTCGGTAGTAGCACTACCGATCGGTAGGGCTGCTACCAGTCGGTAGTAGCACTACCGTTCGGTAGGACTACTACCGGTCGATAGCAGCACTACAGACAAGTAGTGACTATGGCCTTTCAATAGCAGCACTACCCGTGGGTAGGGCTTTGCCCACGGCGTGCCCATTTCCCTTCACGGTATCCAAAATGTGATGAAAATTTATATGTTAGTTAAAAATTTTAGTTTATTAAAGTTAATTGTTAATATATATATATATATATATATGATTTATTTTTATTTTGCTTGTAAATCAAGGCTTTGGATAATTAATTTAAATTGATAAATTTGGGTTTAATTTTGGGAAATAGATTATATGTTTAATATAGTTTATATTTTTATTTGGTTAAATATTTAATATGGATTTTATTACTTTGTTGGAATATTGAATTGGAAATTATATAGAAATGAGAGAAGTATTTTGATTATGTATTGAATGAAGGGTGTTTTTATTTAATTTTCAGTCAATGAATTTTGCAAGTGTTATGATGTTGTTTTTCTCAAAGATTGTCTGAATGCGGAATTAGTGAAATTGGATTTTCTTGCAAAGACTTTTATTGGTGGTTATTTTTCGTCTATGATTCAGTCGTCATGTTGTGGCGTATTTGGTATCTTTTGACCAAGTGATGTATGATGACCTCATTGTCTTAACCATGTAGTGTTTTCCTTATGGTTAACCAAGAGTTAGTATGTCTTTGTTTTGGCCACTTGTATTTTGATAGTAGTATTATGGTTGTCTGCTTCGCCATACGGTCCTCGTAGAGTGACCATGTTTGTTAGTGTCCTATGAGAGAGTGGCTTTCGAGTAGGGGTCGCGCCCGAAGGGGATGACAGTGTTGGAAATGTGCCTCTAATTCACTTGACCTTTTTTCATACTGATCAGGTTAACTCTGGCCAATGAAATAGTGTGAAGAAAATCTGTGAGCTCTATCGGTATAACCTTTGTTGATGAACTCGACATATCGGAGTAGGTATCAGTCATCGGGAGTGGTCTTGGTCTGCTATACCGATACCTAATGAGTCTGTGTTCCTATGTCTTGAAGTCTAACAGAGCTCGTAGAAGCAGGTTTGAAGTCATCTCGATTACCTGATGAAGTCATTTTCATTCATCGAGGTAGCATCGGCTATCAAGTGGACCTGTTCGGCGTTATGCCGATTACCCGATGGATCCGCTTTGGTCGACTTTGGTGTTATCGGGTTAGCCAGTTCGGGAGTGTTTCCGATGACTCGATGAAACTAGCTAAGTGCTATCGATGATTAGGATGACATGGTTGGTTGTTACACCGATACTCGATGAGTTTGCCTTTGTTGGTATTGGGTAGCCAGTTTGGTTGTCTTGCCGATGACCCGATGGAGTCACCTTCGGCAATCGAGGTATCATCAGAGATCGGGAGAACCTGTTGGGTGCTATGTCGATGGACCGATGGTCCCGTCTTCTTGGTCATCGAAGATTGGGGTAACTTGGAAGCAGTCTTGCCGATGAGTTGGGTGGGCCATGGGCTCAAACCGGTTAGAGGTAAAAGAGTAACCGCATGGACACTTGAAGATTGTGCGCTCATGTATTTGAAGGCCAATTGATTTTCATGCCGAACAAATGTGGGATAATGGATGAGTCGTGAATATAGGATGGTCGACAATTAGACTTCCTGGCAGTTGGAGTGACTAACTGTTGTGTGAACTGCATTCGACAAATGTAATCATAGTAGCCAGAGGAAACCAAAATGCAATGTTGGTTAGGTGGATGGATGTTACTGAATGACAAACCGTTGGACTCCATAACAGTTATGCTTAACCGATATGTTGCAATCGATGGCTGATATATATGTTGTCAGAGATGTAACTGAGGGAGTGAGAGAGGTTACTGTGTAATGTATGGTGTGAAGTCTTGTTGGAAGCCTGAGTGTTCTGCATAGGTGATGACTATGATCCAAACATAGATTCTGAGAGCAAATGCCCATGAAGAGGATCTATAACTTTATTGTAACCTTCTGTTAACTATTAATAATGTGATCTCTCTTTGGTGGTGGGTTTTTTACCCGTAAGGGTTTTCCCAAGTAAATCTGGTGTTAACTCTCTGTTGTGTTTTATGTTCTGCAAAAGAATTTAAAGACATACTTGCTTGATTCCCCTTAGGATTGGTGTTAGGAGAGCGTTTTCCACACTGTGCTTTCCTTACAAGTGGTATCAGAGCTTGGCCTATTGTGTTATCCTTGTTGGGTAGGGTTGGTTCTTTGTGCCAATTCTGGTTTTCGGTGGGAGACTAGCAGAGTGTTTATTTGTCTTGTTTGTAGTTTAAGATAGCGAACACCTCTAGAAAAATGGACATTGAGAAGTTCAATGGCTCCAATTTTGAGTTGTGGAAACTTAAAGTTGAAGATTTGCTAGTTGATAGAGATCTGTGGATTGTAGTGGCTGGAGCTAAACCTTCAGGAATGAAGCAAGAGGACTGGGACCTTGCAGATAGAAAAGCCAAAGGGTTGATCAAACTCTGTTTAATAGACTTTGTTCTATTAAATGTTCATGAGGAGAAGACTGCTATTCTTCTGTGGAAGAAACTTGGTGATATTTATCAGAGAAAGTCTCTGGTAAATAAGTTGTTCTTGAGGAAGAAGTTGTATTCTTGGGAGACAAAGTTATGTTTTTCCGTGAGACCAATTATATGGTTTTCTCAGTGGATAACTTCTATGTGTGTCCAGTGGCAGTGGCATGGTAGAAGGTAGGTATGTCCATGAATGAGATGTGACTACTCTGTAGGTATCTCAATGATGCACACAGTAAATTCTATTTCTTGATGATTTATGATCGAGTGGTATATCAACATTGATGGGATTTAGAGTCCATGTTTCTCAGTTATGTCTGTACATGTTTGGTAGTCCAGTGAATTCCTCGTCAAGTGAGATTTTGTTGTAAATGTGCCTCTAATTCATTTGACCTTTTTTCACACTGACTGGGTTAACTCTGGCTGATGAAACAATGTGAAGAAAATCTATGAGCTCTATCGGTATAACCTTTGCTGATGAACTCGACATATCAGAGTAGGTATCTGTCATCGGGAGTGGTCTCAGTCTACTATACCGATACTCGATGAGTCTGTCTTCCTATGTATTGAAGTGTAATGGAGCTCGGAGAAGCAGGTTTGAAGTCATCTTGATGACCTGACAAAGTCATCTTCGGTCATTGGGGTAGCATCGGCTATTGGGTGGACCTGTTCAGTGTTATGTCGATTACCCGATGGATCTACTTTGGTCAACTTCGGTGTTATCGGGGTAGCTAGTTCGGGTGTGTTTTTGATGACCCAATGAAACTCACTAAGTGCTATCAATGATCGGGATGACATGGTTGGTTGCTACACTGATACCCAATGAGTCCATCTTCATTGGTATCGGGGATCGGGGTAGCCAGTTTGGTTGTCTTGCAGATGACCCGATGGAGTCACCTTCGGTGATCGGGCTATCATTGAAGATCGAGAGAACCTATTGGGTGCTACGTCGGTGGACCGATGGTCCAATATTCTTGGTCATCAGAGATTAGGGTAACTTGGAAGTGGTCTCGCCGATGATCTGATGCTATACCGATCAGTTGGGTGGGCCATGGGCTCAAACCGGTTAGAGGTAAAAGAGTAACCGCGTGGACACTTGAAGATTGTGCACTCGTGTATTTGAAGGCCAATTAATTTTTGTGCCAAACAAATGTGGGATAATGGATGAGTCATGATTACAGGATGGTTGACAGTTAGACTTCCTGGTGGTTGGAGAGACTAACTGTTGTGTGAACTACATTCGACAAATGTAACCAGAGTAGCCAGAGGAAACCAAAACACAATGTTGGTTAGGTGGATGGATGTTACTGAATGACAGACCGTTGGACTCCATAACGGTTATGCTTAACTGGTATGCTGTAATCGATGGCTAATATATATGTTGTCAGAGATGTAACTGAGGGAGTGAGAGAGGTTACTGTGTAATGTATGGTGTGGAGTCCTGTTGGAAGCCTGAGTGTTCTGCATAGGTTATGATTGTGATCCGAACATAGATTCTAAGAGAAAATGCTTGTGAAGAGGATCTGTAACTTTATTGTAACCTTTTGTTAACTATGAATAAAGTGATCTCTCTTTTGTGGTGGGTTTTTTACCCGTAAGGGTTTTCCCACACAAATCTGGTGTTAACTCTCTGTTGTGTTTTTTGTGTGATTATTTTTTCATTAGTTCATGTATATCTTAATGTTCTACAAAAGAATTTAAAGACATACTTTCTTGATTCCCCTTAGGATTGGTGTTAGGAGAGATTTTTCCGCACTGTGCTTTCCTTCCAGATAGGACAACCCCTCGAAAGTCAGTTAATAAGTGATAACCTAATAATTCATTAGGGGGTGGGTAGCTTTAATATTAATTAAGATATTGTACCTCACGTATGGTTGAGTGCACATATAGGCTCAAGATGTAGTGGGAAGGCCTGGAATGGAAAACTGACCACCTTGTCTTCATGAAGGGTTGGTAGGGTCTACATGAGACTTAGATGGAGCCAGAGGTTCACGAAAGGTTACCAGGATAACCCAAGATGGGGGTCGGGACCTATGAAGGCCTACCTAGGGTAACCATCATAAGCTATGCGATGACACTCTCTCTTTCGGGTCACTAGTGTATTGTGATGTCAAGTCACCTGGGTATTGTGATGTTGTCACCTGGAATATTGTGGAGTCATTTGTTCTCTCATCCATGTCTTGCTTATTCTTGCTTGAGGGTCCTCTGCTATCTCCTAGCACGGTGGGGTGATTCCATTCGGATGGCAGTGCCACTTCCCATCAGATGATTGGCTTCACAAGTGTTCCTGTGGTTCATGACTCATGCTCTATCTCATGCTAGAGATTATTATTCCTTGGAGACCTATATGGTCAATTGTATCAATGAATTTATGTAACCTTGTATTTGATTAAGATGTTAACTTTGAATGTATTATTGGAAGCCATGTAATTTATGGTCAATGTAATCCTAAGTTTTGGATGTTATTTATTAGCTTTCTATATGAATTGTGTAAATGCTTAATTTAAGAGAAAGTTATATTGTTACTCTTTCAATATTTAAATGGTGTAATATGTTATTGTATATTGTTTACTATGTTCATTGAGTAATGATGGATAATTGGATTAATCGTAATTGTGGAATTTAACTTTTAGTTTAATTCTTCATTGGTAACCCTTTAGGAATTATGGTGTAAGTCTTTCGCTTGTGTTCTGATTAATTAAAAAATAGGTTTTCAGGACTCGAAACCTTTACATCATAGAAAGAGAAAAAGCATCGAGAAGAACAGAACAAAAGAGTCCCCAGACAAAAAGACTGGCCAAAAGACCAGCGAACAGAAAGAACAGCTTACCAAAAAAATAGCAAAGAAATAGGGAATGCGCTACATAGTGATTTTCTTTAGCAGATCCTCTGCCTTTGTCACTAGCTCGTCATAGGTGGCCCCGACAGCTTTCAGGTCTTCCAGATCCTTGTTCAGTTTCTTTTCCTTTCTCTTGCCTCTGGTGCAGGTTCTGGGACCTTGAGCTTCCCCTGTTCCTTCAGCTTCCAGTTCTAAGTCCTGAATTTCCTTTTCATCATCCATCTTGTTGATGAGGGTGTGGGTGTTGTTGGCCGAGATCTTGAAAATACTTAGGCTCTTTTCAGTGATATTCTTCAGGCACTCCTCAATTTTATCAACTTTGGTGACAGTATCCGAGAGGGTTTTTTCGCTAGTGTCCGCAAGGCTTTTTCTGTCTAGCATCTCCTTTTCAATATTCTCAAACCTGGGGTTGAAAGCATCTCTGATGTCTTCAACTTTGGTGATGGTGTTTTTCAGGTCCTGAATATATTCGGCCATTGTATTTCCCTCCCCAATATTAATGGTTTCCAGAATCAAGACTCTGTTATAGAGCTTCTTGTATTCATCCACAACTTTCTTGTAACCATTAATGAGCCACTCCATAGTTTCCATGAAACCATGCAAACCCTCGGGAGGAGGGCCAAATGAGGGAGCAGCTTTTCCAGGAGTAACCTGTTCTTCTTTGGGGATGTGGAGGGCAGAAATTGTGTCGGCAGCCCTAAGAGTCTCTTCCATAGTCTCCTTTTCCAGGTTGTGCTCAACTTCCAAGGTCCTTGCTTGCTTGTCAGCTTCCAGTTCCTTGCCAGTCTCCTCTTTTTTCTTGTGCTTTTTCCGAGTCTGGGTATGGATTTTTGTTTTCTTCTTCAGCAGCCCTTTAGGGTTCTCCTTCTCAAAATTGTCTGAATCCTCCCCTTCTGAAGAGATGCTAATCATAAGTTTTCTTTGAGGCATTTTTACCTTGGATGAAGAGGGTCTTGTTTTTCTGTATTTCCTCTTCTTCCCGCTTTCATACTCCTAGTCATCAAAACTGTCCTCTGTATCAGATGAAGAGTCACTATTGGATTCCTCCTCCTTAGAAAAGGCAGAATCAGACATCTCTTCCTCAAAATCCACAAAGAGCTGCATACGAGCAATTTGAGTGGCCTTTAAATGGTCATAAATTAGGACCATTAGACCTTGGTGCATAGCAGTATCACCCAGAGGATTCTCTTTGTAAGCCTTAAGGGATGCATTCATCGAACAAAGCAGGAAATAAGGGAAATTAACCTTATCATTATGCCTAAAGTGATTTAACAGAACAAAGTGATACCCATAAACTTTCGTAAACCTACCATCTAGAGTGATATATTGCATTAAAACAAAAAGAATCTCCTGCCAGGGTTTGGCAAAAGCCCTAGGTGGGTAGTAGGTTTTGCTCAACTTTACCAATCATTTTTTCTCTTTCTCAGTTACCGGGTACCTTTCAATAGCTTCCCTACTGACCTTCCTATCTCTATAGAAGTTGCAACCTTCCCTGGTGAGGCCCGTAGCTTGAGCAATTAAATCTTCGTCGATTTCAACCATTTGATCGCCCATTTTTAACATGCCCTTCTTCCAGTTCTTGCAAAAAAGACTGGTTACCATACCATCTTGGCCGTGGAGTCTCTCCATGAAGTTCGAGAGACCACCTTGCTGCAGAATACCCCAAACCTCTTCCTTCTATTTCCATTCTTTACAACTACTTGGTTCATATCGCCTCCTATTTCCACCCATGTTGTTGCTAGTCATGGCCAAATTTTGAAACTTACAAAGTTGATTAAACTGAGAGCTTTTCAGAGCTATAACAATTACCCAGAAAGCATGAGAGTTTATGGCATTGATGTTATAATGAGTTATTTTATCATTATTAAAATAACTCGAAGTACTCACATCAGTACTTTTCATAATTATCCTATCCATCAAGAGTCTTTGGAGTGCTTTTATATCACTCATTGCTAATGATTTGTTTGACATCTTCGGGGAGTCCGCTTTCACCTGTCTACGTGGTAATTGCCTCACTTTTAACCGCCGCATTGGCAGCCCAGTCAGCAGAGTTGTTGGCCTCCCAGTAGATGTGGGAGATATGACATTTTTTAAAGGTGCTAATAATGTCAATAGCATAGGTGATTATCTTGTGAATCAACCAAGAAGGTTTTGAAGTCCCATTAAGGCACTTTATTATATTATTTAAATCCCCTTCTATCCATAGATAGGGGCATTTCCATTTTTTGGCTAGGATGATGCCTTGAAGAGCTGCCATTGCTTTAGCTTTATGATTGGTTTGGGTTCCAATAGGGACAACAACCATTTCCTTGCAAATTCCTCTATGATCTCTAAGAATAGCTCCACAACCTGAAGGACCTGGGTTACCTTTGGCAGCACCATCAAAATTAACTTTGAGCCAACCTTGAGGAGGGGTTTGCCACTTAGCTTCAAGCCTTTTATCTTGGTTGAGATTAGGACCATTAGTGATCTTCATATTCCATACCCTTAAGATATTTGAATTCAGTGGATTGTTCGAGTAACAAGGACCCTCAATGATCCCTATATTTTCTTGAATAGACCATTGAATTTTCTAAAATACAATATCTTGATTGAGGGAGACATTCTTAAAGATTTGGTTATTTCTTTCTTTCTATAGACCCCACAAGATGTGAGGAAGAGAAAACTGCCACAAACATCTCAAAAAAGGGTTAGCCCATTGAATATTCCAGGAGGAGAACATATCTCTAATGTTATTAGGAAACACCCAAGCGATACTAAAGCTCTTGAGGAAGCCTTCCTAAACAGAGGCTGAGAAGGAACAATGGAGAGCAAGATGGTCCACAGACTCTTCCTCTTGAAGGCACATCACACATCTATTAGGGAGGGCAAAACCTCTTCCTTTGAGGTTGTCAAGGGTTGGGATCTTATTTTGGAGGATAGTCCAGAAGAAAAAATTGATTTTGGGGGTAAGACCCTTAATCCAGGCTTTAGACCAATAAGGGTTAATAGGAGGGGGGGGGCGGGAGGACACAATACATAGAAGACACAGATAAAGTTCCTTTGGGGTCATGTTTCCAAATAAGGGAGTGCTCTTCATTATTCAGCCATACCACAGACAGATGGATCTTGAGCTTAGAAAGGCTAGGGTGGATACTATCAATGTTCTGCCATTCATTACCATCCCAGTACTCAGCAACTAAGGAGCCAAAAGATCTAATACAGGAGGGAGCATGGGGGGCCCATTTGTTGAAGTCCATTAGAGGTTTATCAAAAAGCCAGGGATCCTCCCAAAATTTTACTTTCCTACCATTTCCAAGTTTCCATATCACTCCTTTAGCTATACTTTCTTTACATTTAGAGGCATGATTCCAAATGTGGGATCCATTAATACTGAGATCCAAATTGAGAAAAGAGGAGAGAGAGAAGGATAGAAGAGAGTACTTACTTTGCCAAATTTTGTACCATTCAAAATCGGAATGAAACATTCTCCAAACTTGTTTGAACAAGAGAGCTTCATTTAAAGTACAAATCCTCCTGAGGCCCAGACCTCCTTTGCTTTTCGGCCTATAGACCTAGTCCCAGGCCACCAAGGACATTATTTGCTTATCCTCAACCCCAGACCATAGGAATCTTCTTTGAATTTTCTCAATTGCTTCAACATACTTAACTGGAATTTTGAAAAGACTGAGAGCATAAATTGGAATACTTTGAAGAGTAGCCTTAAGGAGTTGGAGCTTGCTAGCTTGACTTAAGAGGGCCCCTTTCCAACCAGCAAGCTTTTTATGAAATTTTTCCACTAGAGAACTCCAGAAGGGATCAGGAGGGGCAGTTCCCATGGGGAGACCAAGGTAGGTGGCAAGAAGGTCAGCAGTCCTACACTCCAAGATTCTGCTAATCCTTTGTTGTCTTCTCTCTGGAATATTAATGAAAAAGACTTCACTTTTAGCCTAGTTGATAAGCTGACTTGAAGCAGAGGCAAATTTACACAGGGTGCTCTTCAAAACTTTAGCTTCTGAAATACTTGATTCCCCCATAATAATAGTGTCATCAACAAACTGCTGGTGGGAGTAGATAAGGTCAGCAGAGGATGGTTGGAGGCCCTTAAAGGAGCCTTGCAACACCATTTTTTCCATGGTCCTTCCAAAGCATTCGGCCATAATAATGAAGAGGAAGGGGGAGATAGGATCTCCTTGCCTAAGACCTCTAGAAGCTTGGAAAAAAGTAGAAGGAGAACCATTGACAAGAACACCAAAAGTAGCAGAGGCGGTAAGTTGGGAGAAAAGGTCAACAACTCTAGAGGAGAACCCAAAAGAAGTGAGGATTTTCTGAAGTAAAGACCAGTCAACCCTGTCATAGGCTTTGGAGAGATATAGCTTTAGGATGAGACCCTGCTTTTTTGCTCTAATAAGAGAGTGAATGTTCTCATGGACTGTAATAATGGAGTCAATAATTTGTCTTCTAGGAACAAACCCATTTTGCTGGTGTTTAATTAATGGAGGAAGGACAACCAGAATTCTAGAGGTAAGGACCGTGGAGATAATCTTGTAAAAAGAATTGCAGAGGCTAATAGGTTTGAATTTGTCCAAAGAATCAGTACCTTGAATCTTGGGGATGAGAGCAATTAAAGTTCCATTGATTTCTTTCAAGAGTTTTCTAGCCCCAAAAAATTCCTTAACCCCATTAGAAATATCAATTCCAACAATCTCCCAAAAATCTTGAAAAGAGAACATTGGGAAGCCGTCTGGACCAGGTGCTTTGTTACCATCAAAGGAGAAAACATCATTTTTAATTTCTAAATTAGAGGGAATGGAGGAGAGGGAGGCATTCTTTTGAGCATCAATGAGACAAGGAATGTTCTAAAGAAAAGAGGATTGGGCTTCAGCATCCAGACTCTGATCCCTCTTGAGGAGGTCCGAGAAATACCTCTTAGCTTCATTCCTTATTTCATCCTCCTTGACTAGCTCCCCATTCTCCACAACTAGCTTGTTCACCCTATTAACTTCTTTATGCTTGATAGTCGACATATGGAAGAATCTTGTATTCCTATGTCCTTCCTTAAGCCAGATGCATCTCGATCTCTGCTTCTAGAACATTTCCTCTTTGGAAATAATATCATGGTGTTTTTTGAGAGTCTTGTTTTCATCAGCAATAGACATAGTATTGAAACCATCCTTCTGGATCTAATCTTGTATTTCTTTAAGGTCTTCCTGAATTTTACTCTTAGCCTCAAATATATTTTCAAAACTGGTTTTGTTCTAGAGTCGTATATTGTCCTTCACACTTTTGAGTTTCTTGACAACTTTAAACATAGTCATTCCCTCAACTTGGATGCTCCACCATTTCTGAATATTTCTTCTGATTTCGGGATGGAGGGTCCACATTTTTTCAAATCTGAAGGAAAAGTTTCTCTTTCTATTGATTGAGTCAGCAATGAAGGTGATAGGGAAATGATCAGATCTAACCCGTATGTGGGCTGACAAAGAACATAAATACTGACTATACCAGTCATCAGAGATGAGATTCCTATCAAGTTGCACTTGGATAAGGTCATTACCAGTTCTTCTGTTAGTCCAAGTGTTATTACAACCTTGTATTTCCAAGTCATTGAGAGCCTGAGAGTTAATAAAATCCATAAGGGCCATCCCACTTTCCAATTGAGGAGGACTACCTCCAAATTTTTTCTCCTCTCTCAAAAGAGTGTTGAAGTCCCCCATAACCATCCAACTAAGATTTTTGAAGTTGTCCCTAGCCTGAATGATTTTTTTCCAAAAAGAGTTTCTAGCCTTTAAGGTATTAGGAGCATAAATGTTGGTAAGAACCCATGAAGTACCATCTTTTAAATGCTCAAATTTAATACAAGAGAAATTACTGTCTTGAATTATGACCTGACCTTAAATAGTATTAAGGTTCTAGATGGTAGCAATGCCTCCTGAAGCGCCTTCGGAACTACCACCACTAACATTACCATTTTTGAAGAACTTCAAAGATTCAACTTTTTCTCTACTCATTTTGGTTTCTTGAATTATAAAAATATCAGGATTACTATCTCTTATCATATTCCTAATAATATCATGTTTATGGGGATTACTGAGTCCCCTGATATTCCAAGAGATTATCTTCATAGCTACTTACCAATTCCCAACTCCTTGAGAGTCTTTTGGGTTCCATCTGCTGCCTCCTTGTCTCTAACTTTGTGGTTAGAGGGACATCCTGGGGAAGAGGAAATATACCCCACATCAACTTGAGCTATTTTGTTGGATTTCCTTAGTAGAGAAGTTGAGGGAGTAGATCCTTTCTTATTCTTGTATTTTGGTTGCTTCCATTTAGTTTCTATCCCAAGAGCCGCTTCCATGTTGTTGAGGATTTTGGATATTTCTTCTTCATCACCCCAGTTAGGAGTTGTGGAATCAGTTGAAACATTGTTCACTGTTCTTGAGCTATGTTTTGAGTCTAAGAGGTTCATACCCAAAATTGCACATTTTTGGACTTCTTGAATTTCAATACTTGGAATGGCTAGAGAAGAATCAGTCCTTTCTTCTTGGGAGTCAGGGACCTCTCCTTCCTCAGGTTGGTAATCTTTTTTTTCCAATTCCTTGCCTTCATAAGTGTCAGCAACCACTTCAACTATCTTATTTGAAGGATCATTCTGATCTTTCATTTCCTTTTTTTGAGTTCTACCCATGGGGCTGACTTTGGTTGGTTCATTTCTCACTACTTCCTGGGTTGAGGGACTAGAGATAGAATTTGAGGTGACTTCCTTCTTTTCCCCCAAAGGATTAAAGCGATTGGATTTTTCTTCCTTATTCTCTGGATTTTTAACTTGCCACACCATTTTCTCTAGCACCTTTTGATTTTCCATCTGGGGTTTAGGCTACTTAGGTTCCACCTTTGGCTTGTTTGGGCAGGATTTTGCCCAATGACCTACTTTTTTACAGTGGAAGCATGCAAAAGGGATAGATTCATATTCAATGTGTTGTTTCCAAGTTCCCAGCTTTGAAACTAGATCTATCTGTTCTGGCATATCTGCTTTAGGGGCTACTCCTACATAAAACCTTGCATGAATTAGTCTTCTTTTTGAAGCAGTGACTGGGTCTATTGAGAGCAACTCACCAAAGGAGCTTGCTATTCCAAAGAAAATACTTTCTATGCAATATTCAAGAGGCAATCCTGGAAGCTTTATCCAGACTAGAACTTGCGCCAGGAGAGAATCGTTCATGTTTAGGTTCGGATGCCATTTTCTAAGGACCAGAGTTGTCTTTCCTACCATCTAGGGGCTCCCGCACAAAATCTTAACCTTATCTTCTTCACATGAAAATGAAAAAGACAGAAGGCCTTTAGGTAAAGCTGATACTTTAACATTTCCCTTGAGGACCCATTTTCATTTGACAAAAGCCCTTACAACTTCAATATTAGGATGCGAACCCATAAATTTCCCTACCAAGGAGTTCGACATACTATTGATATTATGGTCTAGAATTTGGTCAGGGATGGAGATAGCGAACTTACCACCAGAAGGGTCAAAAATATTCTTAACAGGAGGTAGGGAGGATTTACCAGTAGGTCTAGTTCCAAAAAGGGACGACCATTTCTTTTTTTCCCTTCTGTTGTCAATGGAGCCATCACATGGAATGGGTCCCCCATTGGACCCTTCCCCCAGAAGCCCAGATGAGCCCACTATCTCCTTTGGCAGAGTACCATCAGACTATAAGTCAACAATAGCCTCCAGGATGTCCGGAGGCTTATCCTTATCACCTACAGGACCAACAACTTTGATCTGGCCGCTCCCACCATTGGAACCAAGGTTCTCGCCTTGCTAAGATTTTGAAATTTGAGTTCGCCCATTACCGCCAGCTGCTCCTGCTTCCGCCATTACTGTCTTACAGGTTTCCCCTGATTGGAATAGTTGATTTCCTTCCACTTGTGTTATCATTGTGCAATGTAGTAATTAATGCACTTAATGTGATTTATACTTTAAAAAAAATAAAAAATTATTTCACCCTTAGTTGCCTAGATGTGTGGTTTTTCCTTTGGGGTTCCTGGCAAGGCATTACATTTGTAATCAGAGCCCATGTTTCAACACCGGGTACTCTGGTTTATATGGAGCCCATTCAGCTTAACCTTTTGTTAGGTTTGTGTTTCCCTTGCTTTTATCCTTGTCGTAGATCTGAACCTTTTTCTGTTTTGCAGTGTTAGGTCATGGCTAGGAAAGCCAAGGGTAGTGGCCCTATTGGTGGCCACAATAGAGGCAGAGGTGGGGGACGGGGTCAAGGTTCTGACCACCACCCACTCATGCAAGTGTGGATCAAGATCAGTCTATTCATCAAGATGAACAACATTCAACAAAGAAGGTTCCCAAAAGGGAAGAGTTGTGACAGATGTTTCAAGAGGTGCTAGCTAGACTAGGCCCCAGACCTGAGGCTGATCAACCCATCCATGCTCAGGTTGAGGAGTTACGTCAATATATTCTAGATGTGTGTGTGTGTGAGAGAGAGAGAGAGAGAGAGAGAGAGAGAGAGAGAGAGGAGAGAGAGAGAGAGAGAGAGATAGAGAGAGGTCTCCCAGAAGGAGAGAGATTCAAGGCACGATTTCTCTCACCCCAGTGGAGGCAGTCTTGAACAGATGAGTTCTTTTCTTTGTACCAGTTTGGTATGTTAGTAGATCAGTTTGAGCATAGGTTCTATGAGCTCAAACAGTATGTCGGTATTGGCAACGATGAGGCGATGCTAGTTCAACACTTCTTGAGGGGTCTAAACGACCGCATCAGTGGAGGAGTGAGAGTGTTTTAGCCTACTTCAATAGAGGTAGCCGTGGCAAAAGCCAGGCTGGTGGAGCAGAATCTTAGCCATGCTCATGGTGGTTAGTCTGGAGTGCATATCGGGAGTGTGCCTTTCAGTGGTTCCATAGTTAGAGGGAACCAATCCAAGACTGTTGTACCTTTTAGGGGTTCTTAGGCACCTGCTAAGGGTGGACAGCAGTAGTAGCAGCCGCTGAGATCGAAATAGTTTCAAGGCCAGCAGGGTGGCAACTCTCAGCATAGGAAGAGCAGGAACTAGTAGAGGAGTAGGCAGAGTTTCCCAGGGCAGTCCTCTTAGGGTGCATCTCAGGCTCCTAGTAGGGGAAGCTTCCAACAGTCCAGTGGGCCGACTAGAGGTAGAGGACCTGGTAGTGGAGCTTGCTTCTCCTATGGTTAGTTTGGCCACATAGCTGCTCAGTGCCCTCAGTGTTCTCAATAGACGGGTAGTCAGAGGCCAGCAACATCAGAGCCAATAGTGGGGGATGCAGGTATATCCCATAGAGTATTTGTAGCATTTGATGACCACCAGGCTGAGCATCAGGGTACAATGATTGAGGTTGCAAGTGTGTTGTGCAGTATTCCTATCTCTGTACTTTTTTACTCCAATGCTTCAGATTCTTTTATTTCTTCATCCATTATGGAGCAGTACGGGTTCACATCTGCTAAGCAGGTGGATAGGTAGCAAGTAGATTTGGCTACCAGTGTGCATGTGTCCGTCGATGCCTTCGTTCCCAGTTGTGAGTTGGACCTAGGACCCTTTGTTACTTTAGTTTACCTTTCGGTCATTCCTTTGGGGTCTTATGGAGTTGTGTTGGGGATGGATTGGCTATCATCTCACAGTGCTTGAGTAGACTATCATCAAAAGTTAGTAGAGTGTTTTGATGACCATGGTAGGAAAGTGGGGATTGTTGGAGTTCAGAGATCAATATCCTTACCTATGATTTATGCTATGCAACTTAAGCAGTGTATGCATCGAGGGTGTCAGCTTTTTGTAGTTGCTCTTGAGGATGTGGATGAGAAAGAGATTCGATAAATCGCTCTTGATGGTCACCCTATTCTTCCATAGTATGCTGATGTGTTTCCTTTGGATATTCCCGGTATGCCTCTGAAGCGAGACATAGATTTTCGCATTGACTTGGTTCCAGGTGCAAAACCTATTTTGAGAGCTCCATATTAGATGACCACTCAAGAGTTGAGTGAGTTGAAGTTGTAGATGGAGAAATTATTGGCCAAGGGGTTCATTCATCCTAGTGTTTCTCCTTGGGGTGCACCTGTTATCTTCGTTATGAAGAAGGATGGTTCTCTTCAGTTATGCATTGATTATCGATAACTGAATAAGGTAACCATCAGGAATCGATATCCTTTGCCTCATATAGATGATCTTTTTTATCAGGTAAAGGGGGCCAAGGTGTTCTTTAAGATTGATCTGAAATCTAGGTATCATCAATTGCGCATTCATGATGCAGACATTCATAGAATGACATTTCGTACTCATTATGGTCACTATGAGTTCACAACGGTGCCATTTGGGTTGATGAACGCACTTTTAGTTTTCATGAGCCTCATGAATTGGGTTTTTTGCACCTACCTTGATCATTTTTTCCTTGTGTTCTTGGATGACATATTGATTTATTATAGATCTATGGAAGAGCATGAGGGCCCCTTGCGACAGGTATTACAGTGCTTGAGGAGAATCAACTTTATGGCAACTTGGCGAAGTGTGATTTCTTCCAGTTAGAGGTGAACTATCTTGGTCATGTGGTTTTGGGAGAAGGGGTATCCGTGGATCCTTCTAAGATCCAAGCCATTGTAGATTGGCTAGCGCTAACCAATGTTTCAAAGGTTTGAAGTTTTATGGGTTTGGCCAGATATTACCATCACTTTGTTTAGAGTTTTTCTCAGATAGGTCACCCGATTACTTCTATTTAGAGGAAAGGGAAGAAGTTTGTTTGTTCAAATCAGTGCGAGTCAACTTTTTGTACCTTGAAGGAACTCCTTGTTAGTGCTCCAATTTGGGCAGTTCCTGATCCATCCAGAGATTTTATGGTATGTAGAGATGCCTCTCTAGAAGGTATAGGTATAGTGTTTATGCAGGATGGACGTGTGGTTGCCTATGAGTCTCACAAAATCAAGGACCACGAGTTGAACTGTCCAGTTCATGACTTAGAGTTGGTAGTTGTAGTGCATGCGTTGGTTAGATGGTGACATTTTATGTTGGGGCGTCGGTTTGAGCTGCATAGTGATCACCGTAGTTTTCAGTATATTTTCACGCAACCGAACTTGAATGCTCGACAACAAAGATGGATGGAATTCCTTTGTAAGTATGATTTTGAGGTTCGATATATTCAGGGGAAAGATAATGTAGTGGCAGATGCTTTGAGTCGTAGGCGGCATGAGGTTGCAACTTTGTCCCTTGGAGTGGACTTGAGAGAGTGAATTCTTGGAATTCTTCCTCAGGACACCTGGTATTAGGATGTTAGAGCCATGACAGAGTCTCGAAGGCCATTAGAGGGTAGATATTCTAGATATAATCTTGAGGTAGATGCTCTTCTTCAACATCTTGGATGGATCTATGTACCTCCTTTGGAGGGTCTTCACATTTTGATCATGATTGAGGCCCATTGTGCACCTTATTCGATACACCCTGGTGTCAAGAAGATGTACGTAGATGTTAGACAGATATATCATTGGGCTAGTATGAAATGTGACATTGTTGATTTTGTGTCGAAGTGCTTAGAATGTCAGCAAGTGAAGGCGGAGCATCAGCACCCTGCAGGGCTTTTACAACCTAATTTGGTACCAGATTGGAAATGGGATATCATTTCCATGGATTTCATAATGGGGTTACCTATTTCTTCACGTTGTCATGATGCCATCATGGTCATTGTTGATAGATTGACCAAAGTTGCTCATTTTGTTCCTATTCGATCTTCTTATATAGTAGCAGTGGTGGCACGAGTTTTCTTGGAAGATGTGGTGAGGTTGCATGGAATGCCAAGGCAGATCATTTCTGATAGAGATCCTATCTTTACTTCAGCATTATGGACCTCACTTCAACATGCTCTAGGGACCCAGTTGAACTTTAGTTCATCTTATCACCCAGAGACTGATGGTCAGACTAGTTGTGTGAATCAAGTCTTGTAGGACATGCTTCACATGTATGTTATGGATCAACAATCGCGCTAGGAGGAATAGCTTTGCCTTGTGGAGTTTGCTTATAACAATGGATACCACAACTCTATAGGCATGTCTCCCTTCTAGGCATTATATGGTTGTCCTTGTTGTACTCCTTTGAGTTGGGATTGGTTAGAGGATAGGGTGAGTTTAAGACCGGATATGCTTCAAGAGATGGAGCAACAGGTTGAGCAGATTCAAGGGCATTTGGTTGCTGCTCAGGATACACAGAAGGAGTATGTCAATACTCATAGAGTGGATCATCAGTTTGCAGTTGGTGACCATTTATTCTTGAGAGTGATTCCGCAGAAGAGTCTGATCCGTTATGGAAAGGGTTCTAAGTTGGCGCCTCATTTTGTTGGCCCTTTTGAGATCCTTGAGAGGATAGGACATGTTCCCTGTTGTCTTGCCTTGCCACCAAGTCTATCGCACATCCACGATGTTTTTCATTTTTTTGTTCTTTGACCTTATCATCTTGATGTGACTAATGCTCTTGATTGGAATGCTTTGTAGGTCGAGGACAAGAAACTTTCCATGGAGCCTGTGCACATTCTTTAGCATTGGGATTTGTTCCTAAGGGGTCATACCATCGACTAGGTAAGGGTCCTATGGGACCAAAGTGATGAGACCTCAACGACATGGGAGGATGCAACAAAGATGAGAGAGCTTTATTCTTATCTATTTTAGGCTTCTAGGAGTAAGCCTAGTTTTGGGGGGGAGGATGTAGTACCCCTCCTTGATCAGACTCTTTTTGGTCTTATGTTTGGCTTCAGTCGACTGTTCAATGGATTCATTATTGTTATATATGATTTAGACTTTATGTGACGTTATTTTATGCTTTAACTAGATATGCAGTGTATGCTTTCATGCAGTATTTCATTACTTATGTTTAATGAGATTTTTATGGATTACTGACATGGACTGACACATTTACTTTAATATGCGTGATGTGTTATTTATATGTTTCATGTCTGCTAGTGTATGGGATGCGAGGGGATGATTTTACTTCACTCACTTTGATGAGACAGGGAATGTCACAATTCTCCTTCATCGATGTGTGTGTTGTGTCTGTTTATATATATTTGTCTATATGCATGTGTGGTTCTTTGGTGCAGGACATTGTAGGTACAAGTACTGGGTAGGTACGGGGTATCAACTCCACCTAGTTTCACAGGTTTGAGTGTGCCTTATTTGTCCGATGCGAGTGGAGGAGATAGTGGTTGGACCCTAACTTGACCACAGTTACACTCATGTGAGTGTTGTCAGTCGGTCATCTTTTCTGTTTGACCGGTATGTGAGTAATAGTGCCTTGGTATTATCATTTTGTGAGTTGTCGTTTGATCATTCCTTGTTTTACATGTTTTCGATTTCTTAAATAGCTATTTAATTGAGTGAATGATGCTATTTTTGTGTTGGCGTAATTAGTTAATTATTATGCTCTTGACTTATTGATTTAATTATATAAATGAGTTGCTAGAATTAAATGGTTAAATTGGCTTATTTTATTATGTTAAAGTTGTATTATTATATTGGGAAAGGAAATAAGTAATTGCCTTGCCATTTAAATTTGGAATGCTTGTGTGGAAAGAAAGTATCATGAAAATAGAAATGAAATAAATAAATAAAAGTATTTCCCTTTTTACCTTTTGAATTAGCTTTTGGATTTTATTTTGTTGAAAAGAATTGTTTATGGAAAAAGTTAAAATCTTATTTTCTTTACTTTTTAAATGATTTTATTCTGATTGGTGGAGAAAACTTTTAACCTAGAAAGATTAGGTTGAAAATATATATTTTTCCCATATATTCCTGAAAGTTCACGGGAAGGGAGGAGGGAGATTTTTTAATGCAAAATTTGGAAAACCCATTTGGAAGGAGGAACATGGAGTTGGATTTGGTTTGCAAGATTGGAACTCTTCCACGGATTTGCTTCCTAGATTGCTTTGAAGGTTGGATAGTCTTCTTCTTGCTTTGCAATTAAATTTTGAATGTTTGAGTTTTCTTCTTGTGTGTTTGAAAAATTGTAAAATCTCTTTGAAGATTCTTGTTGAATGTTGGAATTAAAAGGAAGAGTAGTTGTTGTTGTATTTTGTTTAATTCAAATCAAAAGTGTGCATATTGAAAGGAAATGGTTCAATTTTCTATTTGTTGTTTGTTATTGTTCTTGCAAAATCTAGTTCTTGGTTTAGTTCCTCTGTTTTGTGTAGAAAAGAATAGATTAAGTTTTCTGTGTGATTACTAGTTTCTATGTGCCCAAGATTTGGGGTTTATGTTGGTAAAAATTGTTTATTTGCCTCTTGCATGATGAAAGGATTCTCCTTGTGTGAGAAGAATGTAGAAATTAATTAAATCCCTCTTATTTATTTTTAATTCTTCTAAATTTTGCCCAAGATCTTCTTATATTTGGGCCTTTGTGTGTATTTGATTTTCAAAATCTCCTTATTAAAATTATATCATTTCAAATTGAAATTTTGTTGTCTGGGTTTTTTTACCAGTAAATGTACAAGAAATGTTTTAATTTTAAATTAAATTCAAAAAAAAAAAGATAAAATATATTATCTAAGCCCACATGGTGGGCTAGTCCCACCACGTGGGACAGTAGTGACTGCTACCTCGAGTAGCAGCACTACTAGTCGGTAGTGGCTGCTACATGAGGTAGCAACACTACCGGTCGGTAGGACTGCTACTGGTCAGTAGCAACACTACTGATAGGTAGTGACTGTGACCTTCTAGTAGCAGCACTACCCACGGGTAGGGCTTTGCCCACCGCGTGCTCATTTCCCTTTGCGGTATGTAAAACGTGACCGCTATTTCATTAAAATGTGATGAAAATTTATTTGTTAGTTTAAAATTTTAGTTTATTAAAGTTAATTGTTAATATATATATATATATATATATATATATATATATATATATATATATATGGATTTATTTTTATTTTGCTTGTAAATCAAGGCTTTCGATTATTAATTTAAATTGATAAATTTGAGTTTAATTTTGGGAAATAGATTATATGTTTAATATAGTTCATATTTTTATTTGGTTAAATATTTAATATGGATTTTATTACTTTGTTGGAATATTGAATTGGAAGTTATATAGAAATGAGAGATGTATTTTGATTGAGTATTGAATGAAGGGTGTTTTTATTTAATTTTTAGTCAATGAATTTTGCAAGTGTTATGATGGTGTTTTTCTCAAAGATTGTCTGAGTGCGGAACTAGTGAAATTAGATTTTCTTGCAAAGAGTTTTATTGGTGGTTATTTTCCGTCTATGATTCAGTCGTCATGTTGTGGCGTATTTGGTATCTTTTGACCAAGTGATGTATGATGACCTCGTTATCTTAACCATGTAGTGTTTTCCTTATGGTTAACCAAAAGTTAGTATGTCTTTGTTTTGGCTACTTGTATTTGGATAGTGGTTTTATGGTTGTTTGCTTTGCCATAGGGTCCTCGTAGAGTGACCATGTTTGTTAGTGTCCTATGAGAGAGTGGCTTTTGAGTGGGGGCCATGCCCGAAGTGGATGGTAGGATAACCCCTCGAAATTTAGTTAATAAGTGATAACCTAATAATTGATTAGGGGGTGGGTAGCTTTAATATTAATTAAGATAGTGTACCCCGCTCAGGGTTGAGTGCACGTATAGGCTCAAGATGTAGCGGGAAGGCCTGGAATGGCAAATTGACCACCTTGTCTTCACGAAGGGTTGGTAGGGTCCGCATGAGACTTAGATGGAGCCAGAGGTTCGGGAAAGCTTACTAGGACCTATGGAGGCATACCTAGGGTAGCCATCATAAGCTATGCAATGACACTCTCTCTTTAGGGTCACTAGTGTATTTTAATGTCAAGTCACTTGGGTATTGTGATGTTATGTCACCTAGAATATTGTGGAGTCATTTGTTCTTTCGTCCATGTCTTTCTTATTCTTGCTTGAGGGTCCTCTGCTATATCCTAGCATGGTAGGGTGATTCCATTTTGGGATCACATGGTCGGGTGGTAGTGCCACTTCCCATCGGATGTTCTTGTTCTTTCCTTCATGCGAGGATTGGCTTCGCAGGTGTTCATGTGGTTCGTGACTCATGCTCTATCTCATGTTGGAGATTATTATTCTTTGGAGACCTATGTGGTCAATTATATCAATGAATTATGTAACCTTGTATTTGATTAAGATGTTAACTTTGAATGTATTATTGGAAGCCATGTAATTTATGGTCAATGTAATCCTAAGTTTTGGATGTTATTTATCAGCTTTCTATATGAATTGTGTAAATGCTTAATTTAAGAGAAGGTTATATTGTTACTCTTTCAATCTTTAAATGGTGGAATTTGTTATTGTATATGGTTTAATATGTTCATTGAGTAATGATGGATAATTGGATTAATTGTAATTGTGGAATTTAACTTTTAGTTTAATTCTTCGTTGGCAACCCTTTAGGAATTCTAGTGTAAGTCTTCTGCTTGTGTTATTATTGTGCAATGTAGTAATTAATGCACTTAATGTTATTTATACTTTAATATATATATATATATATATTATTTCACCCTTAGTTGCCTAGATGTGTGGTTTTTCCTTTGGGGTTCCTGGCGGTGCATTACACTAAACTTCTTAGATTATGTGTTTTATTTAGTCTTCTCAGTCGCTGTTGGAATTTTCCAGATTTGTTCTTGTACCAAAGGCTTATGTTGAGGATTTATGATGTTTTCCAGTATTGAATTCTATCTGATTTGATTTTTTATTGTGATTTTATGCGCCAGCGAGTTGACATGCCTTGTCATAGAGGTTTTATGCTTCTCCAACATGTTGATAAGTTGTGTTGTGAGGTTTATTTTATTTATTTTGATCCAGCGAGTTGATAAGACTTATTGTTGAGGATTATTTCATGTTTATGGTAGATTTTGACTGCCCATGAGATGGCTTTGATTTACTAGTTTGCATTGAGGCTCTTGATTGATATTGATAGCTATGTTATCTTATGTGTTGTTATGGATTCTTTTGGATGTTTCTTTGAGTCTCCTTGTCATTATTGTTGTTTTGGGAACATGTTAGGGGGAGTGGTCTTTCATGTGATGACTGGGGTCATGAGAGATAGGCTACTAAGAGGTTCCTTGTAAGGATGCTTAGAGTCTAGACTTCCAGGGTACATTGGAAGTTTTCCTTATTGTAAACAAGTGATAACATTAATAATTAATTAGACGGGTTGGGTAATTAGGATTCATCTAATCGAGATAATTAATATTTGTGAGCCCCAAGACTTGATCCTATGGAGAATGTTTTAGGATAAGCTTGGGAAGGCCATTACGATGGCAAGTCAATCTCCCTTGATTCTCTCATAGGTTGAGATGGCTCCACATGTCTATCAAGATTATGCCTTTCAAGGTAGTGCTTTTATGTTTTTGGAGGATAGAATGTGATGGCACTCCACTCCTACATGTGTCCTTTGTTTGATTTGCAATTATATCTTGATTGGTTGGTACGCCTCTGGGAGTTTATATTTGTGATTTCCTTTTGATTGGCATATGCTTCTGTATTGTTGTAGTGCTTGAGTTGTTGAGTCTCTTTGGTTGTTAGGTGTCAGCTCAGCTCTAGAGTGTATGTTGGGACCTCATGTCATCTCCTACCATAGGGGAGTGGTTCCTTTGGTTCCACATGGTCGGGTGGTTGATGCCTTCTTCCATTGGGATGTCTTCTTGGATTCTTCATGTGTGGTTGTGGACTCCTCTTCATTGCAGCTTATGGATGATCATTGTAGCAAATGGATTTATTTGATATCATGGCAAATGTATTGTAATTATCTTGTAAGAATGTAGATAAGATTATGTATTGGGAGAGTTATGCTCTTGATGTATATTTCATGTATTTGTTATAGTGGATGTTACCTTAGGACTTGGTATAAGATTGTATAGATAAATATGTGATGTATTATGTATTTATTCTTGTGAAGAAATGGAATCATGACATTAGATGGTTATGATGGTTCTATCTTGAAATGAAGCGAATTTGTGTTTATTTGGATGGAATTTATATTATGTTCATGTTAAAGGATAGGCAACTAGAATAAAGAATCATGTATAGCCTGCACTTAGGTAATCTTAGTAAAAGGAAATGTGTTCATGATAGTAAAATAAATGGTTAAGGGGATTACAAATTTTGGAATTGATTAATAAAATTAACTTAAGGAATATGGACTGGGATTGCATTGAAATTACAGCTATCATGTTGGAATAAAAGATAGTGAGTTGCATATCATGAAAGATAGGAATTAAGTGTGTTGCATTGTTAATGAATATCTTAAGTGTTGTAATGGAAATGAGTAGATTGTTATTTCTTATGTTGGTAGTATAAGTAATGACGTCGAGATGCCCTAGGGATATGATAGAAATGTAATGTTATTTTGCTTGCGTAAATAGTTTTATTTATTATGATTCATGTTCGTACTAGTTAGATGATAATGAATGTAATTTATGGATGATGATATGTGTTGCATTAGATGTTATTAAATTTTTTTGTTATCTCCATTAGTGTGTTAGTTTCTTTATTTCTCTAGGGTATTTTGGTGGGCATTACAAAGCCTTTGAAGACTGGAGTTTGTACAAATACTAGAATCTATTTGGTGGATGGAAGGGAATTACTAGATGGGATGAGACATGAGAATGTGTGTTTAGGCTTAGTTCCTAAAAAGACTGACAATCCAGAGCATGAAGAAGAACAACCAAAGGAGATAAAGGAATCGTTGACAGAATATGGAGACATCATTTTAGATAATGTACCTAATGGATTGCCGCCTGTGAGAAGTATCAGTCATTGCATGGACCTGATTCCCGTAGCTAGTTTGCCTAATAAAGCAGCACACTGGATGACACTGACAAAGAATGAGGAGTTGAATAAACAAGTGCAGAATTTGTTGAGAAAATGTTTGATCAGAGAAAGTTTGAGTCCTTGTGCAGTGCCAACAGTGTTAGCACCTAAGAAGAATGGAGAATGGAGGATGTGTACTGATTCCAGAGCAATAAACAAGATCATAGTGAAGTACCGATTTCCCTTGCCTAGGATGGATGACATAATGGATTGTTTGAGTGGAGCCAGATACTACACAAAGATAGACTTGAAGAGCCGATACCATTAGATCAAAATCAGAGAAGGAGATGAGTGGAAAACAACATTCAAGACAAATGAAGGACTGTATGAATGGTTGGTGATGTCTTTTGGATTGACTAATGCACCGAGTACTTTCATGAAGTTGATGAATGAGGTATTGAAGAAATTATTGGATAAGTTTGTTATTGTGTATTTGGATGACATTTTGATTTTCAGTAAGACAAAGGAAGAACATGTTGCATTTGAGACAAGTTTTGCAGAGGTTGAAAGAGGAGAAGTTGTTAATAAACATTAAGAAGTGCAATTTCATGAGGAAGAATTGGTCTATTTGGGATTTGTGATATCTACAAATGGATTGAAGATGGATACTAAGAAGGTAAGAGAAATTATTGAACGGTCTACACCAGAAAGCATTGGAGAGGTAAGATCATTTCATGGATTGGCTAGTTTCTACCAAAAGTTTATCATAAATTTTAGTTCAGTTTGCATCCCTATGATTGAGATGATGAGAGGGGATAGAAATGATTTCAAGTTGACAATCGAAGAAAATAAGAGCTTTGAATTTTTGAAGTAGAAGGTAACAAAGCAGCTTGTGTTGGCTTTAGCGGATTTTAGCAAAGTATTTCAAGTGGACTGTGATGCAAGTTAGAATGCAATTGGAGCCGTGTTGAGTCTGAAAGGAAGACCAATAGCTTATTTTAGTGAGAAGTTGAATGATTCTAGGAGGAGATATTATGTGTATGACCAGGAGTTTTATTCCATAGTTCAAGCATTGAAGAAATGGAGACATTATTTGTTGCCTAGGGAGTCTCTGTTGTATACTAATCATGAAGATTTGTAGTATTTGACCAGTCATATTAAGTTGAGTCAAATACATATGAGATGGGTGGAGTTCTTGCAGAGTTATAACTTTGTATTGAAGCATAGGAGTGGAAAGTCAAATAAAGTTGTTGATGCCTTGAGTAGAAGGAGGAACTTGCTGATAGAGATGAGAGTGGAGGTATTAGGTTTTGAAGAATTGAAGAACTTGTATGAGGAAGACTCGGATTTTGCAGAACCTTGGAAAGCTTGTAAGGAACCAGTTATAGTGGACATAAGTAATTTGTTAGATTAATTCATTCAAGATGAGATGCTATTTAGAGGAGTTCAGTTGTGTATACCTAGGATTTTTGTGAGGGAGAATCTGATAAAGGAAACGCATAGTGGAGGATTAGTTAGACACTTTGGTGTTGATAAGACAGTGGCATTGATTAGTGAGAATTACTTTTGGCCTCAGATTCATAAGGATGTTAGGAAATTTGTGCAGAGCTATAGAATATGTCAACTTGCAAAAGGTAGTAGTCAGAATGTTGTGTTGTATAAGCCTTTGACAATTCCAAAGAGACCTTGGGAGGACATAAGCATGGATTTCATACTTGGATTTCCTAAGACATAGAGAGGAAATGATTCTATATTTATGGTGATAGATAGGTTCTCAAAGATGGAACATTTCATACCCTATAAGAAGACAACAGATGCAATGCATATAACAGACCTACTTTTCAAGGAAGTGGTGAGATTACATGGATTACCTAAGAGCATAGTTTTAGATAGAGACACTAGCTTTGTTGGATATTTTTGGAGGACACTTTGGAAGAAGATGAAGACATATTTGAAGTTCAGTTCTACTTTTCACCCACAAACTGATGGACAAACAAAGGTAGTGAATAGGAGTTTGGAAAATTTGTTGAGATGCCTAGTTGGAGATAAAATTGAAAGATGGGACTTGATTCTTGCACAAGCAGAATTTGCCTACAACAATTTAGTAAACCGTAGTACCAGAAGAACACCTTTTGAGATTGTTATCGGAGCACACTCTAGAAGCATATCAGAATTGAGGGACATAAATAATGAAGATAAAAGGAGTGAAGAAGCAAAAGAAATTGTAGAGAATATGAAGATAGTACATACTTAGGTTAAACAACATTGAGAGGACATGAACAATAAGTATAAGGAGAAAGTAGATGAGAAGAGGAGACATAAATAATTTGAAGTGGGAAATGAAGTGATGGTGTATCTAAGAAAATAGATATTCCTAGTTGGAACCTATAATAAGTTGCAGATGAGGAAGTTTAGACCTTGTAAGATCTTGAAGAAATTCAGTTCTGGAAATGCATATGAAGTAGAGTTACCAGATAGTTTGGGTATTTCACCTATATTCAAAATTGTAGATCTACACCAGTATCATGAGATAGATTTTTGTGAGGACAATTTTCCAGACTTGGAGCAGCAGATACCCCAGAAGGAACCAGATTAGATTGAAAACATTTTGCATAGTAGGATTGGGTGTAGCACTCGGAGCAACCAATACAGAGAGTATTTTGTGAAGTGGAATGTAATGCCCACCAAAATACCCTAGAGAAATACACCTAATCTAACTACAAATAGAGAATTTTTTTTTAGCTCATATACTAAACAACACATACATCTATAACATCCATCTAATGCATATCAAATACATCATCTACTAAATGCATCATTACAAATTACATCTTTTTCTAATTACAAAAAAGCATAGAACATCATAACACAACTACACAAGCAGAATAACACATCATATCATTATTTCCCCTGGGGTATCTCAACCTCACTAATTTTAAGAGTAACGTCCTATAAACTACGTTCTTTTTAGAGCACCAATTCAAACGTTCCAAATCCCCATCATTACACATCCATTCTATTCATTATGAATCTAAACACGTATCCCTTCTTGAGATAGTACTAGATCATAATCTAAGATTCACAATGCCTAACAATAGGATTACTAACATACACAAGTACATGAAGTATAACATCAATGCTTAACTATTCTAGGTGCATGATGCCACCTAAGATACCTATATCATTTCCATCTAATCCATACATACTATCATCTCTTAACACATACCATATGAAATATCAACAACACATTATTAAAATTTCCATTCTACTTCAATCTCTAAGATCATTTATGACACTAACAATGCTTCTCATTCACAATCTTACAAGAATCATCTAACTTGCAATAAACCACATATCCAACTCTATAAGTGAAACTAGATCATTTCTTAAAGGAACATATCATCACATCAAGATTACTAACCACATGCTCATACACAAATCATAACAACAAGTGATAACCCTTCATAACACTTAAATAATCTAACTCAAACCCATTCCTAATGAACACTTCCAAAATATATATCACATGGCATAACACTATCTTAATACATTCCAAGGTCATAATCTTCCAACATCATATTACAAAATATTACGAATCACAAGAGCACATATTTTGTATCTACATTTAGCAAATCATCATGATACAATATTAACCCTAATGGATAGATATCAACTCCATAACTCAAACACATAATAGAGAATCATTGAATCCATACAAATCTACAACTAATCATTCATTTTCATATCCGAAGAGTAACTGAAACTAAGGATTAATATCCTTCAATTCAAGGCATACATGCTCATTATTATATTCACTACCATCCACAAGATATACACAATCATTGCAATCATTTAATTCCTGCTAGCTGGAAATTATATTCATCATGAATATCTATTTACAATAATCTTATCCTATATATCTCATTTTGAAATCAATCTTCTACAAGTCTCATTACACATAGTCCAAGATATTAGTTAAATGGCTTCCTTTGCAATTACATCCTTTTGAGTTACATACCGCATGATAACAATCATAATTACATAGATTATGTTATAATATACATTCAAATGAAGAGATAATAGAAATCCAATTCCATGCACACAACATCCAATGAATAACATCCCAATGGAAGAAGGCATCAAACCACCCGACCATGTGGAAACAAATAGGAACCTCCCCTCGTGCTAGGAGATGACATGGGGTTCCAACACTCACTCAAGACCTAGGTTGACACCTAATGACCATGGGAATCAACAAAGCACATGATGAACTCAACCCAACAATAATCACATGACAACAGAAGGTTGAAATCAACAATAAACTCTTCCAGAGGCGTACAATAAATCATGGCATATAGACATGGTCACATGTAGGAATGGAGTGTCCTCATATAGAAGGGAATATGGCCATCCTTACTAGTCACACCCCTATGTGCTTACCTCACAAAGAAGGTAAATATGTACCCATAGTAGACATGTATGCTATCCTCACAAAGAAGAGCAATCCATACTCCCAATAGTCATACATGCTACCCTCACAAAAGAAGGGTGAAAACAATCCCTTAACAGACATGTGGAACCATCTCAAGCTATGTGAGTACAAGGGAGATTCACTTGCCATCTCATATGGCACAACCAAATATAACCATCTTATTAGGTGAAACCCAAACCCAATCAATTATTAAATGTTATCATTGAATTACAAAAAGGAAAACTTCCATTATGCCTTGGCCGTCTAGGTGCCAAGCAACCTAACCCGCATGACCTCGATCATCACAAGGAAGCCTACTCCACCTAATCATATGTCAAGCCATAGGGTAACACATAGAATGACATCACAACACATGAAATAATTCTCACAAAAGGCCTTCAAGAACACATAACATCACTAAGCACATACTGCACATAGAGCATGCATATGAACCATTACAAGCATAGGGCCTTCACCAATGCCTCATAGGCATAGTACCAAAGAAGGAACATGAAACATAAGCACCTCATAAACTAATGAAAATCCTCAACAATGAGGTACAAAACATCCCACTAGAGTCATAGAAACAATCCTCAAACAACAAGGCAAGAACCTCTTGCTGGAGCAAACTTTTGCATAAGGAAACTCCTCAACGGTAGGGCATGATCCCACTTACCAGAGCAAAAAATACATCATGAAAAATCATAGAATATCATGAACCAATAAAAATTGCTCAACACAGACTTCACATGCCTCTAGGAACATCACACAATCCATACTAGGACTTTACAGCACTAAAATTGAACTTTCTGGGCATTCCGGACCAGTTCAGCTCTCTTGGTATGTATAGTGGAATTCCTAGTTTGTAGGGTGGCGTTTGTGGGACATTACCTAGTGTTTCTGGTTCATTGGTTAGTGTTTCTGGTCCATTAGTCAGTGTTATTAGTCTGAAGGTTAGCTCTTTGGGTCTGAACTATGGCGTTTCTGGTATGCATAGTAAAAGCAATATAATAATATTATTACTTTCTAAGAGTGTAGAAATAGAAATAGGCTTTATACTTTTATAATTATGAATTAATCAAAATCAACTTAACAACTGTATCTAAAATAAATTAAATTAAATCAATCAACAATAAATAAAATCAAAAGGATAAAATTAATTACATAAAATAATAGTCAATAAATTAAGTAAATAAATAACAATCAATTAAATCCAAAATAAAACCAATTAATTAATAAATCAAACATTAATAAATTCAATAATAATAAATTAAATATCCATTAATTAATTGATTAATTATAACTTTAATAACTATTACTCAACATTAATTAATTAATTAAAAAAACATTATCCAACCATAGGAAAATTAATCCAATCCATGATAAATCATACACACACACAACCAACAGCACAAAGATAGGACGAGATACCGACTCAAGACTGGACAACACTTACACCCGACATGACTGACAAGGTGAACATACTAGACCATGAGTAGGTGAGGGAAAACCAAGTCATCTCCAACAACTTCCATTGGGATTAGGACATGCTCAGACCTGTGAGACCAGGAGGAGTCGATGTCCGATACCTGCAATCCTTCATCCACTGATAACCACAAAAGAACATATATATACAACATCATAGTAGCAAGCAATTGAAAGAGAATCGCAACACCTTATCATGCTCGCAATGAGTGATAAGGCATCGTCCCTTTCACGAAGACAATCACCCAATACAAACACATCTTATAAAATCATCATCATGAAGTAGATTTTGTATCATCATCATATATCATGAAATCATATAAATCACATAATAATCTTGAATACATATAATTCCATCAAGAAATACCATCCATCAAATAATTATAACCTATCATCCATCACATAGATCATCAAAAGTCATCAATATAACACATGTCCATGTAGCATCATAAATGTCTACTGCATAGAAATAAATTCATAACCATCATCATAAGTCTAGATAAGTCTATCAGATCATGAATCAAAATGTAATTTTAGGAGGGACACTACATCCTCCCTCCTTTAGGTTCGACTTACTCCTGGAAGTTGCCAAGGGTTAATCTAAAAACATACACACATCAACACAAAACTTCTTAAACCAAACTACTTCTAGCTCAAAGTAAGATAATGATTGCAAAAAAAATTTCTTTCTACACTTTAATTATCCAAGTATGTTACATAAGGGATAAAACAAGTCAAAGAAACTCTTACTGGTTACAATAAGCATGACAAATCATTGAAATATCTTCAAGATAAGTTTATTTAATCACCTTTGGAAGACTAAAATTGTAATTCCTGTATCTAAGTTAACATCTACAAGCAAAAATCACCATAACTCACACAATTCAAGCATGGCAACACTTCCTTTAGCATCTAGTTGAATGCAATTAAGAAGACAAGTATACATTTTATACATTACTTCACACATAGGCACATCCTTATGAAGCCACATGTCATACTCCTATATGAGGAAAGCTGAATAAAATTCCTTCAAGACTGGATAAGATCAAGAGAATCTCATGATTACCAGAAATCTATACTCTATAATTCTTAAGAAAAGCAAAATTTACAATACTCAAACTTCTCAATCCTTACCACACTTCCGCTATGCTACTCTGATGCAAGCATCTACACATCTATCATCTATTTAGTTATTACTAGGCATTCTAATTCATTCAATTTGCATGATACCTATACATAAACATTCAATGAAGATATGAAAGCAATGGTTTCTTTTGCATTTATCAACTTGACATATTACAAATACTTCAAATTCCACTGCACTTCTATTAAACATTTCATGAAATCTATAAAATTTAAATACATGGCATCTTACCAACATATTTCATATTCTACTAATGTCATTATTATCCAGTTGTTCTCTAGGGCTAGTGCATTGCTCCATGGTGTCCTCCCTTGCACATACTATCAGAGGTTTGAGATAAACATGATAGAACAATATTGACATAGAACGAGAGCCCACAACTCAACATACAAAATGACCACCATGGACAACAAGGAGAAAATCCAAAAGGAGAAGATCATTAAATAGAACATTAAATCATAAAAGAGAGAAAATTTATTGGCCAATCAACCAAGAAATAAAGTGTGACAAGTGCCACCACAAGAAAAAAACAATTGAAATAAGAATTTAGTGGTCAATCCTAAAGCAAAGAGATAAAAAAAAATCGAACTAACAAAATTATGAAAATAACTCAAATTAAAATATCCAATTTACCAAGATCCTTATCACGAGGCGAACAACATCAGTCACTCTAAAGGGAGTAGCCTCTAACACAACACCAAAGATTAGTTCCTTGAATGTGTTAGAGAGTGCACACCAACATTTAAATCATAAATCTATTTACCTACTCAAGTTACTCTTACCATTATTGATGCAATGCAATCCTTTAAGATAATCTGGGCAACTATCCTTTATGAATGAATACATATGCAAGAAGATATATACACACAAGGCATACACTCACACATGGTTAATATTCAAGATATCAGCCTATAGAATGATCACCTTTATCGAATTATAATAGAGATAAATGTTGGTTCTTCAATTAATCACTTAATTATATACTTTAACACATTAATCAATCAATTGTCTATATTAAGCATGAAACTTGATATCACAACCTTGCTTACCACCACTTAATTTTCCATTTAATACCATGCACACAAATTCAACTACATACATATATTTCCTTACTCAATGCTTATCTCTACTATCCCTTAACTATAATCATTCACAAACCAAGCATTTCTAGTGATCAAGAGGCACATTCATTTAGAATTGCAATACCACTTCATACAACACACCATCAATTCATCATGCTAGAATTCATGGAACAAACATTTTCTTTTGAATTTGAATAGGATAAGGAGATATCGTCTTGTCTTTAATCTATGCATTTGATCAACTTGAACATTTCAACAATCCACACTACTCCTACTTAATACTAAGGCTTTTATCTTACCAACCAAATAAAGACACAATGATATGATTCCCAAATTTTCCTATACTATGCATGCAATGCATCAAAAAAAAAAAAATCTTCGTTCCAATATATGAGTATCAACATGATCTTTTAAACCATTGATTCATCAAACTTCCTACACTTTCCATGCAATATGCATTCTATCTAATTAATATTTCGTCTAAGCAACATCATGGATTCAATGCATAAATCTCAATCTAAAACAATCTTATTTATCCAATCTTTTCCTTTAATTAATGCAGTACCATATTACACTAATAAGTATCCAATGATTCTACTCATTATTAATAAACTCCTAAGAAGTATGATTCTTTTATCCAAATGGAGAGAAGAGGGGGAAAAACACTTGCCAATCAACCAATGCATGCACACAAGAATTATGCATGAGCAATATGAAATTCCTAGACATGTCATGTTTGTCGTACTATGTAGCTATACACATCATTTCCTTAGGTATGCAAATGAAACTTCCATGAGGTCTCCTAATATTACAAATGTAGTTAGAAATCTCAAGCCATTACTAGAAGATATGATTTATTCAAACAATCTTTTCTCAAATGCAAAATCATACAGATATGAAAATACCCCAAAGTTCTATTTGGTACCCATACTTCACTAGTTAAATCCCCTTACATTTACAAAGAAGAATACATGAAAGAACAGGGCATCAAAAACTACTATTTTCTTATACAAGTGCATAGCATACAAGTTCTTGAATTTCAGATCATGATTTACATAAATCATTCTTATATGCGTATAACAGACACTCCATCTTACTATTCATAACAGGCTTAACGTAACAAGTTGATCCTACGAACATAACATTAATTAAGAGAACACACACAATTCTCTTTCATCCTATAGCATGATCATTAATATAAGGAGAACAACTTCTAATATTCAAGTAAGCATTAAAATTTACAAGCAAGTAAGACCGCATAGAATTGTATAGACATCACTCTCATCTAAGAAGCGTGCATCACAAATGAATACACATTTTGCACATAATTATGATTTCTAGGAAGAATTAGGGAGAAACACAAGGCATAAACATACAGGATCTCTAGATATTCCAATAACATTTTCCATCACAAATCTCGAGAACAACTCAACTCAAGAGAACATTATAGTACATCATGCAAGACTAAGAGCAACAACCTTAACTAGAGATCCCAGTGTTTGCAACATGGGCTCTGATACCAGATGTAATGTCTACCAAAATACCCTAGAGAAATACACCTAATTTAACTACAAATAGAGATAAAAAAAAAGTTAAGCTCATATACTAAACAACACATACATCTATAACATCCATCTAATGCATATCAAATGCATCATCTACTAAATGTGTTGGTGTAATTATTTATTCATCTTGGATATAATTACACTTTACTTAAGTTTACTTAGGTACATGCACAACATTGCAGTTTGCATATGAGACACCTATGGAGGTGTGCTACATTGGGAGTGTGTATGTAGGAGAATTTCCACCTTTTATGGTGTGATCTTGTTGTTACTTTATCATATCCACTTATTGTGGAGTGATAATTCCACCTTCGGTGGGTGATCCACCTCACATGGAATATTTTACTATTTCTCCTACCTACCATTGCATCTCATTGAGCCACATGTCATCATTGTGTGCTCTCTTGTCTCTTAGCCTTGCCTTTATAAGCAGGCTCATCTACATTGTATGTAATAATTTTGATGATCTAGTTGATCTCTTTTGCATCTTGATAGGAATATAGTTTATTCTTGTCACATTTTATCTCTCTTGTCATTGTGCTATCGTATGGCCTCTTTGATCTTGGTTGCTTCAAGCATAATCTCACATGGTATCAGAGCCATTAGAGTGTCATTGGTTTTCCAATTGAGAGAAATTTGGGGTTTTGTATTTTGGAGCTTTCTATTATAGGTTATTATTGGAGCTTGTTGGGTTAAATATGAGGTCACCATTGGATTGAGGAGGATCGAGAAAGTCAAAATTGCCTTTTGTTTCGTCCAAATCCAATATCCGAGACCAAATTTAGAGTCGTTTGAAGGTGGAGGGTGGTGACTTTTCCTGATAGTGATCTGCAATTTTGGAGCATTTTTGGCCAAATCTATCATTGCCATTGCGCTCAGAAGGTCCAAAAACCCCAAGATCGCCTATCCCTTCACCAAAATCTGAGCAGTTGACTTGGAGCTGAGAAAAATTCTCCCCCCTTGGCCGTACGGATTTGCAGGTATAGGTCTAAATTTTTTATTTTTTAATTAAATTTTAAGAAAATTAAAAAAATCTGAATTTAATTTGGAAGGGGGGGGGGAGCGTTGTTTTTAATATTTTTTTGTTTTCATTTTTTTAAAATAAAAATCAAAAAGTAATTTTTTTTGGGGCCCGCAGTGGTACCATATGATACCCCTGCATAGTGGTACCACGCGGTACCATCTGTGCAGTACAGTGCGCAGTGGTATCGTGCGGGACCCCTGCATAGAGGTACCAGAGGGACCACGGACCTGCAACTGCCGTAGGCACCTTTTTTTAGTTTTTTAACAAAGTTTTTTCTTTAATAATTTTTTATTAAAGTTTTTTTTAAAAGTTCAAAAATAAATAAAAAATCATGTATTGTTTTTTCTTTATTTAATAAAGTTTTTTTGTCATATATTCTTTTTTTAATTTTTTTTTTAAGTTTTTCTTTATTATTTTTTAATAAAGTTTGTTTGGGGGGCATTTTAATAAATTGTTTTTATTAAGCTTTTAATTAATTTTTTTAAAACAAAAATATCATAAATAAGCAAAAATGGGAACAAATTTTTTTCTTGTCTACCATACTTGTCTTGCAACAGTTCCAACCAACAGACAAGGGGAGCACGGGGGGGGTCAAATTGCTCATTTATATCTCTTGGCAACATCCCAATAGAAGGCATCTTCATCTGCAGTATTCTATAGGGCTTCTTTGGTGGCATCATCTTCATGTTTCCATATTTGCATGATATTACATTAGCAATGTTGTACTTGCACTATCATAAAGTGTCACACCTCTTTGTATCTTGTCTTTGATGACATATTTGATGTAATCCTCATGTACACGTAGATTAGGAATATCTTGTGAGACTTGGTGCATGGCTCCAGTTGAGACTTAGATTGTACACATTTGTGCATGGCTCCCATGAGACTTTGATTGTACCAGTATTTCTGTCATTTACGAGTATCTAGTTTATGCTAAAAGCAGGTTGTCTCCATGCCTAATCTTTATCATGTTGCAGCAAGTGATTCATCATCATTGACATTATTGGTGCAGCATTGGCTCTCTTTCTTCCTAATGGGGAGATATTTTGGTCAACATCATTGGACCATCTTTGCAGGAGATTTTACATTGAGGGGGGGCTTCATAGTCTCTCTTCTTCTCTCATATGGGTGGGACTTTTTCCTCACATGGGGTTTGGTCCTTCACATACTTCTTTGTATAGTTTTCATCTCTCTTTGGGGGGAGGGTTTTTCCCCATTGGGTTTTTCTCTCTTTCCTCGCTTTATGAGAGATTGCATTGGTTTGCTTTGCATTTGCATTTGTACATGGGTACCTAACATGGCCTTGTAGCTGGGACCCATCTTGCATTTCCTAGTTGCATTGTAGACTTAAGTGCATTCCCCTAAGTTGCACTTAAGGGGGGGTGTTGGTGTAGTTATTTATTCATCTTGGATATAATTACACTTTACTTAAGTTTACTTAGGTACATGCACAACATTGTAGTTTTCATATGAGACACCTAGGGAGATGTGCTACATTGGGAGTGTGTATGTAGGAGAACCTCCACCTTTTATGGTGTGATCTTGTTGTTACTTTATCATATCCACTTATTGTGGAGTGATAATTCCACCTTCGGTGGGTGATCCACCTCATGTGGAATATTTTACTATTTCTCCTACCTACCCCTACCTACCCTTGCATCTCATCGAGACACATGTCATCATTGTGTGCTCTCTTGTCTGTTAGCCTTGCCTTTATAAGCAGACTCATCTACATTGTATGTAATAATTTTGATGATCCAGTTGATCTCTTTTGCATCTTGATAGGAATACAATTTATTCTTGTCACATTTTATCTCTCTTGTCATTGTGCTATCTTATGGTCTCTTTGATCTTGGTTGCTTCAAGCATAATCTCACAAAATGCATCATTACAAATTACAAATTTTCCTAATGACAACAAAGCATAGAATACCATAACATAACTATACAAGTGGAATAACAAATCATATCATTCTTTCCCCTAGGGTATCTCAATGTCACTACTTTTAAGAGTAACATCATATAAACTACGTTCATTTTAGAGAGCCAATTCAAACGTTCCAAATCCCCATCATTACACATCCATTCTATTCATTATAAATCTAAACACATATCCCTTCTTAAGATAGTACTAGATCATAATCTAAGATTTACAATGCCTAACAATAGGATTACTAAGATACGCAAGTACATGAAGTATAACATCAATGCTTAACTATTCTAGGTGCACGATTCCACCTAAGATACCTATATCATTTCTATCTAATCCATACATAATAGCATCTCTTAACACATACCATGTCAACAAACTATTACAATTTGCATTCTACTTCAATCTCTAAGATCATTTATGACACTAACAATGCTTCTCATTCACAATCTTACAAGAATCATCTAACTTGCAATGAAACCACATATCCAACTCTATAAGTGAAACTAGATCATTTCTTAAAGGTACATATCATCACATCAAGATTACTAACCACATGCTCATACAAAAATCATAATAGCAAGTGATAACCCTTCATAACACTTAAATAATCTAACTCAAACCCATTCCTAATGAACACTTCCACAATATAGATCACATGGAATAACACTATCTTAATACATTCCAAGGTCATAATCTTCCAACATCATATTACAAAATATTACGAATCACAAGAGCACATATTTTGTATCCACATTTAGCAAATCATCATGATACAATATTAACCCTAATGGATAGAAATCAGCTCCATAATTCAAACACATAATAGAGAATCATTTAATCCATACAAATCTACAACTACTCATTCATTTTCATATCCCAAGAGTAACTGAAACTAAGGATTAACATCCTTCAAATCAAGGCATACATGATCATTATTATATTCACTACCATCCACAAGATATACACAATCATTGCAATCATTTAATTCCTGCTAGCTGGAAATTACATTTATCATGAATATCCATTTACAATAATCTTATCCTATATATCTCATTTTGAAATAAATCTTCTACAAGTCTCATTACACATATTCCAAGCTATTGCACTAGTAGAATTATGGCCAATAAATGACCACATGACCAAATTTTTTAGTCACGAGACCAAATTTTAGCAATTTTTCACAAAAAAGCTATGAATGACTAAATAAATGACTAATTTGGTGATCGGGTGAGATCACACAAATAAAAATGACTAAATAAATGACTAATTTGGTCATCGGGTAAGAAAACACAACTATAAATGACTAATTTGATCATTAGGTAAGAAACACAACTAAATGATTAGTCACATAAATAAAAATGACTAAATAAATGACTACTACTCTATACTATTAGTCATGAGGTATCCCTCATTTGATAACCCATTATACAAAAGTTGGACATTAAATCAACAAGTATAGGGCATTAAATCAACAATTTCTATCACAAGAATTGGAATGTGCTCAATTACTAGGTACTTTCCCCTATTTAGCTTTCAATTGAAAATGAAACAACATTGTTTTCAAACTAGGTACTTTATATTCTATGTGCATTTATACATAACTTTTGGTTTATAATAGATTTTTTTTTTAAATGATCGATTGTAATATTTTTGTTTGTAAATTATTAGTCATTTTAAATATTAATTTTATTTATAAATAATAAATAATTATATTAGCATATGTATTATATTATATTATATTTTTATTTCCATTAAAAATATAATAAGAATAAAAGTAATAACATTTCACCCCTACTACATAAAAAGGAGGTTTAAGACAATTTTTAAGGAAAAAATAATTATTTTCTTAAACATTTAAATTATCTTAAATTAAAAATTAAAGGTATTTTGATTGCCTTAAATAAAAAATAAAGATAGAAAAACTTGAATTTTAGCATATTGAGCTACTAATTAAGGGCAAATGAATGGCGTCAAGTGGATTTTTGTTTGAAAAACATTTAGCATATCAAGAGACAAATGAATGGCACCAAGTTTTTCATCTCAAGGCGGTAGCTTATTCATAGAATATCTACTTTCATCTCGTGTTTACCTTTGTCTCCAACTACTATAAGGCCTGCAGGTATGTATCCATCTTGCCTCTAACATTAAATGTATTGTTTGCTCCTGGTTTTGCCTTGTTTACTTTTGAAGCAATAGTTGCAACAAGGATAGTGTGCCTATTGATAAATATAGAGATGCATTCATATATAGTCAACTGATTTTGCATGATGATCAAATGATTTATTAGATTCCAAGAGCTCAGATGTCGGATAGAAATTATTTCATGCCAAGAGAGACTCCCAAATGTTCCAAAAATGAAAGTTTTGGGATGCAAATTGCTGCTAATATATAAACACATCTATAAAGTATCTTTTTTCAGGTCAAATCTTCTTTAAGTGTCCAAAAATGCTCTACTATTATCATCAAAATTGCTCTCATCTTTTCAGGTCTGCACCCATTGCCCATGTCTTTCCTAACTTTTTGACAGGGATTTTTCTTTGATAGTGCTTCTATATTACTGTTCTAGGTCATTTACTTGTCCTTCTTCACTATACTTTCATGATTGGATTATCTTTGTCTAACCTTGAGGGTTTTGATATTCATTATTATTCCCTTAGACTAACCATTGTCACTCTGCAAGGTTATTAGGCCCATCAAGTGACTATATCTTTGTCTTCACAACTGTCTTTTGTGGCTTTATAACCTTTTTTAGGATTTTATGCATTGTGTTCTTTTGATTCAATCATAGTATCTTCTACAATGCATGCTTTGATAGGCCCCATGATTGAATATCTCAGCCCTTTTGATGGATTTGCCAACAAACCTTCATTCATTCATTCCTATCTGTGCTAGGGTTGCAATTGTTTGTCTTGAATGTTGCTACAATCTTTCATGCAAGGATTAATGTCTTCTGGCAGTGACTCTTGATTGTGAGAATTTGGCCTATTCTCTTCTAATAGTTGTGACCATTCGAAAGACTATGTTTTGTTATTATCATTGAAAGACTTTTTTAAAGCTCTTTGTCACTTGATTGTAAAAATTGAGACAAAACCTCTTGACTGCAAGAATACTCTTTTCTAACATATCACAATCATTTTGATACTTTTTTTCATTGTGTTTGATTCAAACATCATATTGTCTTATAGCATCTCTAACACTTGACCTTAAAAGGATCCTTAGCCTACCATACTCTTCATGTTAAACTCTATATCCATATTCACCCCAAAGTGGTTATAACCCCTGGTATCTTCTGACTTCAAACTACTGGGGCCTTAATAAGAATAGGTAGCTCCTTTTGGAATGTTTGTTCTTACAAAGGAAACAAGAACTCAACCAACCGAGATCAATAGTTTTACAAGTAAAAATAGTTTTATGTAGCTGAGAGGAAAGAGAGCTAGAGAAGAAAGTAGTAGGTTTTGAAGAAATCAGTACACTATCATTCATTTGAGTCAAGGAATATATCATGTATTCAACTTATGGTTGTAATAATAACCATGGCCCATTTCATCATTATTTTGTAGGCAAATAAACAAAGACATCAACCTCTCCTCTCTGCTTATATACAAAATGGTGAATCGAAACCACTTCATATTTAATTTTCAAACTTTTGAACTCATGTCATGTTTTATACAAAGATGGAAACAAAATTTGCACGTATGTTACTGTCAGTAATGACCCCTTCACTATCTTGTACTGAATGAAAATCCATCAACTGAAATATATCAATGTAGCCACCATTACCAACTTCGTGCATTCATATTTCTTCACCTACTTATGAAGCAAACGGGATGTCTCCTTGCACTGATCAAGCCTAAAAAAAATGTGACACCCTTGTTCAAAAGGGATTGATACTCTACAACAGGATGCCTATCATTCATGGGCTCAAGCTAGTTGCTTTCATGCTCAATAAAAATGTGATCAAAACTTTTTGTAGTTTCGCCGCCATCATAATATCATTTTACTATTGTTAACATCATACATCCTCATGCTACGTTGGAAATTCATCAGGTTCTTCAATTTATTCACTCTTTATATGGTAGTGACTACCTTTAACTTATGAACCTTCAAACAAATCATCATAACGACCCCTTCACTATCTTGTGTTGAATGAAAATCCTTCAATTGGACTGCATTGTAGAAGAATTTGGTGTGGATCTTTCGTTCTTTCCTTGATTTGCCATTTTTTATTGTTCCACCCTATGATTTTTTATTTGAGGTATGTAAAATAGTTTCTCTATAGATTTTTTTTATCTCTCTACAATCTGTTGGTTGCCTTCATTTAAATTATGTAATGTTTCCATGATTTCAAAAAATAAAGATTTTAGGAACAAGGTTTGATATGCATATATTTCTTATATACCGGCACAATTATTGAATGTTGGGGGTTTAATGGATATTTTAATATAGACATTTAAAATATAGAAACCCTTGCTATAAAATCTTAGAATGATGCCAACACCAAGAAGTAGGGTTATTTTAGAGATTTTGGAAGTAACTACACATCAATTTTTGGGTGCCTTTGAAAAGAAAGTGGTATGATGAAATCTTTGGGCATAAAATATATGAAATGCACTCCATACTACTATTGCACAATATTTTGGTCGATGGGATTTTTAAAATAGTAAAGGAAGGTGTATGGAACAACCAAATTCTTATCATTATAAACAATGAATATTTTAAGATATTTTTATGATGTGAAAGTTGACAATATTTTATGAAAGGTCCCTAAATGAATACACTCTAAACTGATTTTAGCAATGACTATCATTTATCTTTTCTATATAATCAAACAACTCTTATTTAAAATATATAGTTTAAATAAACCATTATTTGACTAGCATATCAAAGTATATTGGAAACATATTATAGTGTCATTTTTATTAAGGACACATGTTCTTCATTATACTGTCTGGCTTCTATAGTTTTTGAGATGTTAACTTGTAGTGTTCTTTGGTACTAAAAGATTGAATCTATTACTATGTATTGGTTGGTGCATTTATTAAGCTAAGATTCTTGGCTTATTATTGTTCTCTATCATTGATTCTAGCTTATTATTGTCCATAATCTTTGATTTTGACCGTATCATAGTTTGTTGCAGATAACACACTATTTTATCCCAAGTCTTACTATTGTTCTTTGATCAAAGAGTGCCTTGAATGTGTCATCATTGAATTTCACTAGTTACTTGAATGTGCCTTGAATGTGTCATCATTGAATATCACTAGTTACATTTGTTATTCTCATGGACAGGTATTGAAGCACTTTAATGGGTGATAAAGCTTGTTTGGATAGGACTTGGAGACTTTTGAAAAGGTGGGAAAGAAATTCAGAGTTTGTTGCAACGTATTTGAAGTCAGCGAGGCCCTCTACAATAAATTCAGAGGTAACTTGAAACCCTCATTGCTGAAAGTCAAAAACCTCTTAATGTCTCCTATTTAGATCTCAAGTCTTTTTATGCAATTTTTTTATTAGGCACTCAGATCTCAATCTTATTTATTTTGGGCTCTTTCTTGGAAAATGTGAAAATCAGTTGCTTTTTCAGTGATTCAAGTGATTTTTGGGGGATTAAGAGGATATATATTATTATATTTGTCCATTTCAAGAATTTCTTTTAAATTTTCATGGATCCTGTTGGTTCCCAAATCAACAGATTGGAAAGTTATAAGGTTATACCAAATCTTCTCTTCAAACCCTCCAACTGATTTGGCCAACTTACAGAGTGTTCCTTTAGGATTATTCACTCCCTGCACTTCAGGTTCTCTAGGACCTAAGCAGGTGTACCTCTTCACCAACTGATTATTCAAGATGATGTTTTTATAGAAGATTGTGCCTCTCTACTATATTCTGATTTTGATTGTTTATCTCAAAATGATATCTCTTTTCTAAGATAAAATTCTTTAGCTTCTTCTATTTATCCCTACTTCCTATTTTTGTTTCCTTCTTATATCTTCAAACTAAAACTGAAAATGTAAATATTTGAATTGATTAAATGTAACTTAATGACTGATCAATGCCTTCCTCCTCTTGGGCTAAAGAGTCACTAATTCCTAGAATCTCACGTATAACTCCTGTGAGACAATTTTTCAATCCACTGCTAGAATGGATCTATCAACTATTCCAACTTCCAATACTACTTCACTATTTTCTTGTCACAATAGTTAATATAACTGAGTTTAACTTTTACTTGAAAAGACTAGCACCCTGTAAAGTGCATAGCTTTTGTCTTCTTTCCATTAGTCATCCACAAAATAACTAGCACTTGCACCAAATAAAGTGCAATGGTTAGTTCAATAGTAAGATATATAAAATGAGATTTAAATCTTGTATAAATTTATGTATTAAATAAAACTTTCATGATTATGTAGTATTTAAATTTGTTTGCATCAAAGTATAAATCATTAATGTGTCATCATTAAATCACTAGTTACTTGAATGTGCCTTGAATGTGTCATCTTTGGATTTTTTTTTACGTTTGTTATTCTCATGGACAAGTATTGAAGCACTTGCATGGTCGATAAAGCTTGTTTGGATAGGACCTAGATACTTTTGAAAAGGTGGGCAAGGAAATCAGAGTTTGCTGCAACAAATTTGAAGTCAGTGAGGCCCTCTACAACAAATTTAAAGGTAATTTGAAACCCTCATTGCTGAAAGTAAGCTGATAGAAAACACACACATATTCCACTCTTAGTAGGTAAACTTCAAATGAATGTAAGATAGATCTCAAAACAATGACTCATATATCCTCTTCTTTCTATTACGGTCTCAGAATGTAAGATAGATCTTAAAACAATACTAGAATGCATAATATTACAGATGGTTCAGTGTCAAAGGTTGACTATGGAGAAATATCATGCACATGATGAAAGAGTAGCTAATGAGAGGAGCTTGGAAAAATATCCATGTCCATGTAATGATTGTCTTGGTGGAAAGGTGGAAAAAAAGAAATGTGATTTATTGACATATGATATGTTGTGGGCATAGTGGTATAAGCCCTTGGGATTACAATTATTATGAAGATATGATAGAATTGTAGACTGTGAGAGATGAAGAGGCAGAAAACATAGACAAAGTGGCACCAAACATAGATGAACTGGCACCAAACATAGATGAAGAGGAAGAAATGCTTGACGAAGGGTTTGAACTTGATAGAATGCTGAATAAGGGTCTAAGAGATAATTGGGCCAAGTCAATGGAGGATGCTTTAAAGCTTGTTTATGCTAATTGTAAGTTAAGTCATTTGACAATAATCCTTCAAATTCTTAACTTGCAAGTGGTGCATGGTTGGACAAATCAGAGTGTAGATCAATTATTGGCATTATTAAGTTCATTGTTACCAGCTAACTCTACATCACCAACAAAACGAAGTCAATGTAAAAAGAAAATTAGTAAGCTTGGCTTGGGGTATGAAAACATCCACACATGTGTGAATGGTTGTGTATTATTTTGCAAAAATCTTGCAAGTGACAATGAATGTCTGAAATGTCATGAAGCAAGGTATAGACAAGGGTTGAAATCAGTTGTGGTTCCTAGAAAATTTCTTCGCCACTTTCGATAATTCCACGATTACTCCAAATGTATAGGTGTCGAGACATTGCTGAACTTATGCAATGGCATGCCCAAAATAAGAGCATTGATGGAAAAAAACAACATGTGCCTGATTCAAGGACATGGATGGAATTGGATAATGGATGGCCTGATTTTTCTCAAGATCCTCGTAATATAAGGTTGGGTTTGGCTCTAGATGGGGTGAGCCCATTCTCAGATCAAAGTACTAAATGGTCAACTTGGCTAGTGTTTCTAATAAATTATAACTTGCCTCCATGGTTAGAAACTAAACCATTTTTCTTAATGTTATCATTGATTATACCAGGAAAGAAAAGTGTGACTTCAAAAACAATAGATGCTTATCTAGAGCCATTGTATGATGAGCTAATGGAATTATGGAAAGGAATTGAAGCAATTCAATCTTTAAGGGATGGTCATTCAATCAAATTCACTTTAAGAGCTTCCTTATTGTTTACGATTCATGATCTTCCTATGTATGGCACATTATCTAGTCTCTCTGTTCATGGATACCATGGATGTCATTCTTGAAACTTTAAGGATTTTGTGAGGCAATCAAGAAGTTTGCATAAGTGTATTTATTGTGGACATCATGCTTACCTTAAAATGGATCATCCATATCATTAGCAAAAAACACGTTTCAATGGTCAAGAAGAGAATCGTGAAGTGTCATTGATAATAACAGGTGATTACATTATTAAGTATGGACATAAAAGAATGCCATTTATTAAAAATGATGGGATTACAGGTAGTAGAAATGATCCATGTAATGAAAGCGGTGTAAAATGGTTGTGCATATTGTATAAGTTGCCACACTTTAAGGATATAGCCATTAGGCATACTGTTGACTTTATACATATCGAGAAAAATATAGCCTATGCTATTATAGAAACTCTTTTTGGTGCCTTAGATACTATTTCATCACGTGAAGTCTTTCAAGAAATAAATATTCGTCAAAATCTTTGGGTTGAAAAATATAGAAAACCTGGTACTCCTTATGTCTAGACAAAGGAACAATATGCACAATTCTTACAGTTGATGTCTCAGAATCGCTTTCCCACTGGATATGTAAGTAGTAGCATCAGAAGACAAACTGACATTAATAGCTTAAGAGGCCTCAAGACCCATGACTATAATGTCATAATTGAGAATATGTTACCTATTATGGTAAATATATCAAGTTTGCAAAAGGGGCCAAGATTGTCAATTATAAGGTTGGGCCTAATATTAAAGAGAATGAGCTTACATGTATTAGATCCTTCTAACTTTGATAGTTTAAGGGAGGAGGTTGTTCAAGTCCTTTGTCTATTGGAACGATAATTGCTAGCAGCAATCTTTAACATTTCTATACATCTTTTGATACATCTAGAATATGAACTAGAGCATTGTAGCCCAATAAGAATGAGATGGATGTATCCTATAGAACGATATATGAAGGTTTTGAAAAAAATTGTTCGTACTAGGGAAAAACCAGAAGGCAGCATGTCGGAGGGATATTCAATGCAAGATGCCATGGGATTTTGTATAGAATATAAGAAGGATTTTAAAAATGTCAATCGACGTGTATGGGATGATGACAAAGATGATAGAGTTGCAGGTGAAGTATTAGAATTCAATGGATGTCACTCCAAGCTATCATATCAAGAAAGAAGTGCAATACATGCCTTTATTCTTCAAAGCACATCTTTGTTCGATAAGTGGCGCAAGTAAAAAAGAAATTACACAATCATTTATTTACTCAGTCGCATTTACACATTTATATTATTAATATTACTATATGTACGTCATTATTTTATGTAGAAAATATAAAGAAGAGAATAAAACTTGGATGCAACATCGACCTCAAAAGTGCAGTCGTCATGATTTGATTGGAGGAGATTCTTTTCCAAAATTTGAAGAATGGATTGCTAATGAAATCAATGATGCAAAAGAAGGAGGTCACCATATAACAACAGAGGAAAGTGAACTTTCACAATATCCACATTTATGGGCTATGAGTTTTAGTGGAATGTGGGCCTATGGTAGTCACTTAAGAGTGGAAGAAAAAGACAAAGGAAAGACTAATTGTGATTGTGTTGTTAGTGCTGAATTTCTTCATGGAAATGAGAAGAAATTTAATGTTGGATTCATCCAAGATATTATTCAAGTGGATTTTGGTGAAAATAGTCCTATATTATTAAAATGTAAGTGGATCCGACCATCTGTGGTACAATTTGATGAGTATGGATTTGTGCGTGCAGATACATGACAATTTTTATCAGAGACAGATGAGCCGTATGTTTCCCCTCTTCAAATTAACTAGTCATTTCTAATTGATGATGTAAGAATCCCAAGATGGTCTTATGTCATTCAAACAGAGTCTCGTTCGAAACAAAAATTCATGGAAGTTGTCGATGTAATGCCTGATGAGAAATATCCTAATTTACAAGAAACATTCGAATAAGTGGATGAAGAAAATGAGGGACTGTTTGAAGAAGAAACTATGATTACAAATGAATAAATTGGGAGAGAGAATGTATTACATTTCTCAAACGAGGACGAGGAAGAAAATCAAGCAAATGTAGACACTAATGATCAAGATTTCTGATCTCACTGGCAATGTAGATGATTATTTATGTGTTAGGAATTGTTAGGACCCAGAGGCAACTGAGAGGTGGGGGATGAATCAGTTGTCTATTAATTTCAACCCAAATATAACTTAATCAAAATTGATACTTAATACCGGTAAACCAAACTTAATGCCAGATGACAGATTAGCAGTTAATATTAATACCAGTGAAACTCAATGCATAAAACAGAAAGAGAAACAATATCCACAACACATAACACAAAGATTTGTACGTGGAAACCCTATAAGGGGAAAAACCACGGTGGGAAACCTTACCCACAATCAGATGATACTACTGCAGATAGTATGTGTATACAAATGGGGTCTACACATGTAGAAAGGCCAATTGTCTAGAGCTCACTGCTCAATCACAAAATAGGAGTCACACTGACTACAATTGGATGGTTAAATCCAATGATAATGTACTGCTCAAAGTAGCATCTACAATGTTGGATTCAGTACCAGTTAAGCTTTGATAATCACCTTCAAACCTTCCTTGAACCTTCTCTATGGTCTGCTCATGTGATCTTCAATATTCGCACATACCATGTTACAATACCATAACCTTACATACCATATACCATCACATATCATCTCACAAGTGAGATCTTACATATATACCAAAACCTAGGACCAAACCATGGCTTCAACATAACCAAGTGATCTCCAGATGATAACAAGTCATCCTTAGTGTCGATGTACAATATAACCTATCGGTGAATAGTATACTGGTGACTGTGCATAAGTCACTGAACATGCCGGTGAACATAATGTGTCGGTTCAACATAACCAAAGATCTCCAGAAGATAAGTGTTGACATCAATGACAAAACTAATGCAACACATCCATAATACCAACAATCTCCCCCTTTGGCATTTATGACAACACAAGATGGAAAAACATCTAAGTGCCAAAACAGAATGCCAAAAACCAAAAACCAACAATCTCCAGAATAGACCAATACCAAAAATCAAAATACAAATGTAGAGAGTATATATCTTTCCCCCAATGAATAATATCTCCCCATAGGATAATATTAATGTTTTTCCATAGATATCTCTCCCCCTTTGACATCAAAAGCCAAAGCAATACATATACCAGATCATACAACCAAATCATAGAACCAATTACAATAATCAAACCTTACATACCACATACCATCACATATCATCTCACAAATGAGATCCTACATATATACCAAAACCTAGACCAAACCATGTCTTCAACATAACCAAGTGATCTCTAGATGATAACAAGTCATCCTCAATGTCGGTGTATAATATAACCTGTCGATGAACAATATACCGGTGACTGTGCATAAGTCACTGAACATGCCAGTGAACATAATGTGCCGGTTCAACATAACCAAAGATCTCCAGAAGATAAGTGTTGACATCAATGAAAAAACTAATGCAATGCATCCATAATACCAACAATATGAGCCCCATTTTATGACTTTTTATTTAAGACTTTTATGTTGTTTTAAGACTGTTTTATGTTGTAAGGACACAAACCTTCTAACTAATACTTGTTTGAAAGCTTTAATGTTGAATAAAGTTTCTATATGAATATGTTAGCTTTAATCTTTGTAACCATGCTACATTGTGACTATCATTTGTGCCTTATAACAATAATGACTACAAGACAAGCATTTGATGAAATGTCTTTGTAGATAGCCATTATCTTAGACTATACTTTACTCTATCTTTTTATCATGGGTTGCTCTGCATCTATTGGGACTACTATATAATGCCAATCTTTTAGCTCTATGACTATCATGGTATGGTTTGTTACTGCCTTGTACCTGCTCTAAATGATTCACTATTCTATGTATCAAACTATGATTCACTGAGATATGCTTTGTGAATAGTTCGGTTTGATGAGCTAATTATACATTATTGTTTATTTGGACATCAGGAAACGAGGAAAAATAATTTAAGGCACAAATCATATGATAGTGATCATATTTATAAAGTTCCAATAACAAATTATGAGCGCTCTCGTGAAGAACGTGTGGCAAAAAATAATGATTTTTTATCACATCTAGGTTTGACAAACAGGCAAGTTGTAAATCCACTAAGTAGTATATTATTTGTTTAATATTATTTAATGGAATTTTATAGGTAATAGTTTTATGTACATAAGACATGATATGATATATTTTTTTGTTTTTCAGCCAAGAAAAACAGTGCAAAGAAAAAATAGAGAAAAAACAAAAAGAAAGTAAAGATACAATGCGGCCAACTCGTAGAAGCCAACGTTTTTGTGACTCAACAAATGTACTTGGTGAAAACTATAGTTGTGGTGATGTGAAATCTCACAAAGCACATGGTGATGTGGAGCCTAATATACCACATAGTGATCTCTTAACACAAAGTCTAAGAGAAATTATTGAAAAACAAGAGAGCAAAGGAACAATGAATTTGCAAATGATTTATTCAAGTTTAAAGAATGTGTTTGAAGTGAAATCTATAGAGACCACTACTGATCTATCTACTCATGCCACACATAATGTGGTAGAGGAGCACGAAGATCCAGTGGCTCAGAGTGAAGATGTTGCATCTACAACTTTTGATGGAAGTACTGGATCAGCTAGAAATATTGGTAGTAGTTTAACAGAAGATGTCGTCGCTTTTGTTAAAAGAAAGAGATTGAGTCAAGAATTATATAGATCTGTAGAGAAGAATGCAAAAGAAAGAAAATCAGAAGGGAAGAAGGTGTTCTCGGTTGAGGTGTTAAGAGATGGTGAACCCATTGGGAAAAATGTTGCAAGGTGGGCCACTGAGTTAGGCGTAAGATGTAGGGCCTATTTGGATATATGTAAATCAAATTTTGCAGACAAAGATCCACAAAGTGTGGAAAATTTTATTAAATGGAAAATGCCTTTGACACTATTGGTGGACAAATCTCAAGAAAATATTATAAAAACAAGATGAGACTTTTGATGAACAATTTTAGATACAATTGTAGAAAAGCAATAATGGAAGGAAAAGAGAGGTCTGAATAATCCACTCTATCTCCAAAACAGTGGGAGGTATTGAAATAAGGCATGCCTTGACAATGAGTCACAAAGGCAAGAGAGAAAGAGATAATGTGAGCATTGAATATATGTCATTTGGCTGAGGCGGGTTGCAAGCCAAAATGGACAGATTAGGAGTAAGTGTATGGCTTTTTGGTTCAATCTACATTGTGTTATTTAATTAATTTTTTTTGGACTGACTATATGTTAAAATTGACATTGTATTTTAGGTGGAAAACAGTAGTAGAGAAGCAAGTAGTATGAAGTGCAAATCTAGATCATCCACAAAGATTTCACATCCATCTGTTGAACACCCACTAAGAGCCTCACAAAATCATGTCAACTCAAATGAAGGGTTAGAAGATATAATGAGTTACTTACACAATCTCACTGAGAAAGTTTGGTAGTTGGTTGCCTCTATTAAGCCTATAATTTCTTCATGGAATGACCATGATTCTATGGATTTAGATCACGTAAGAGTCTATCCCTCAATATTTTGATTCTCACCTATATCATCTTTAAATTGTATTTTGAATATGTATGCAAATGTATTTTGATCATATATAGAACAACGAATCTATGAAATTTTGCCTTTTGTTGACTATTTTTTAAATGAATTACTTCTCATATGGATAATTTTTTAAACTACATGCAGAGAAATTTTATCAAATAAACAAAAAAACAAAAACACCTTGATGCCAATAGAGCTGTCGATATTGATAGTGATGATGATGAATTCAAGGAGCATGTGAATGATATTCATAGGAGTAGTTGTGCTCAACTTGAGGTTAGTGCTATGAAACCTTTACTTTTCTTTTGTCTTTTAGTACTTGTTTTTCCTTTTGGGCCAACATACTTCTGATGATCAAATTAAATATTTAATAAAATTAAAGATAACATTAACTATAATATTGGAGAAGCCTTGCTAAAGATAGACTTAAGTTTGCTGATCAAAGTTGGATAATAATGGGAGATTTCAATACTCCGCTAAAAGAGGAAGACAAGATGGGAGGTCTCCCTTTGCAGCTGGATGGAAAACAAGACCTTATGGAGTTCATTAATGATCAAGCTCTTATGGATGTGGATCTTCAAGGGATTAACTATACCTGGACTAACAGAAGAACCGGAGATGACCTGATTCAAGTAAAGTTATATAGAACCTTAATTTCTCCTGATTGGTTAGCCAAGTATAGTTGTTCTCTTGCATCTGTTATCAAAATTGGTTCAGATCATTATCCAATCTCTTTTACTACCAATTCTTTTTCGGCTAAGAGAAACTTCCCTTTTAGATTTGAAAAAGTGTGGTTATCCCATCCTTCCTTGGAAGCGTGTGTTGTTGATTGGTGGAATTCTGAGGTTGAGGGTACAACTCTCTTTAGAATAGCTAAAAAGCACAATATTATAAAGGCTAAAATCAGAATCTAGAACAAAGAGATTTTTGGGGATATCTTCAAGAGTAAAAGTCAAATAAAAACTAAAATAAAAGATGTTCAGGATAGAATCCAAGAGAATGGGTTGTCTGATGAATTGAGAGTTGTGGAAAATGGTCTGTTGTCTAAATACCACACCATTATTTCTAATGAAGAGATATTCTAGAGACAAAGATATAGAGCCTTGTACTTGAAGGAAGGTGATAAAAATACCCGGTTTTTTCACTTAACTGCTCTTAAGCATAGGGCGGCTAACAGGATATCCAGATTATCCTGTAATAAAGGGATTTTAACGGAGGACAATGATATTAGAAAGGAAGCTTTGGAGAATTTTGGCACCCTTTTGGGAGAAGTGGATAACCTGGATACCAGTAATCAAAACATCTTGTTGCAAGCTATTCCTTCTACCCTGACTGTGGAAGACAATTACTATTTATCTTGAATTCCCTCTAATCAGGAAATCAAAAAGGCAGTTTTTTCCTTTCAGGGAGATAAGTCTCCTAGTCGAGATGGCTTTCCAATGTTCTTCTTCCAATTTTTCTAGCATATTGTGGAGACTAACATTTGTAAAGGTGTTAAAGAATTCTTTGGCTCTAGAATACTTTTAAAAGAACTGAATGCTACCTTCATTGTCCTAATTCCAAAGATCCCAGGAGTGGACTCTCTTAATAAGTTTAGACCTATTAGTCTCTGTAACTCTGTTTACAAGATCTTATCCAAGGTTCTTACTTCCAGACTTTCGAAAATTCTTCCAAGAATAATCTTTGTCTAGCAGAATGGTTTTGTCCCAGGTAGACAGATTCTGGACTCCATTATATCTGTTCATGAAAATATCCATTCTCTGAAAGCGACCAATAATGAGGGTTTTTTTTTTTGAAATTAGATATGGCTAAAGCTTATGATAGAGTGAATTGGCAGTTTCTCTTAAGGATTATGAAAGCGTTTGGTTTTGGTGAAAAAGTTATTCAGCTTTGCTCTCAACTTATTGAAACTTCCTCTTCTATTGTTATTGTAAATGGATCCCCTTCAAGTTTCTTCAAAAGTTCTAGAGGTCTTAAACAGGGGGACCCCATTTCCCCTATCTTGTTTACTATTTTAGCTGAAAGTCCAGGTAGATTTATTTTTAAAAATGTGGAAGAAGGAAATCTTAGAGGATTGAAACCATCTTCATCCAATTTCACTTGTACTCATGAACAGTTTGTTGATGATTCTATCACTATGGGGGAAGCTAAAAATATGAAGAATGTGTTGAATATTTATGAATCTGTCTCTGGTCAAAAAATTAATTGGGATAAGAGCTCTTTGTTCTTTATCAGTACCCCTGTTCAAAGACAATTAAGGATTGAAAGAACTCTCAGCTGTAAAATAACTGAGCTTCCCTCTTCTTATCTCGGGCTTCCTCTATGTATTAAGCCTGCGGATAATTTCTGGAATAAGTTGGTGGATAGATTTAACTCAAAATTGGCTAGTTGGAAAGGGTCAGTCCTAAGTCAAGCGGACAAAGTAACTCTGCTCAAAGCCACTCTCCAAAACTTGTATGTTTATGCTCTCAGTTTGTTCAAAATCCCCAGAAAGTTTGCAGAAGCAATTGAAAGAATCCAAAAAAAGTTTCTTTGGTCGGGGGTGGAAGTTAAAAACATAATTCCCCTTATTGCCTGGAATAAAATATGTTCTCCTAAGGATTTGGGGGGGTTGGGCTTAAGGAATATAAGTTCTATGAATAAGGCTTTACTTGCTAAACAAATTTGGAGAATGAAAGGGGAGGAAAGAGAATGGAATTTAATCTGGAAAAATAAATATCTTCATATGCAACCTTCTGAGGAAGAATTTTTAAATGAATCTTTTATTGTTGAAGGTTCTGCTATATGGAATGCAGTCCAATCGGCTAAAAGTTGGGTCACTGTTGGTCGAATGTGGAATCTGGTGGATGGCAGGAGTATAAGATTTTGGGAAGATAGGTGGATAATGGATAAACCTCTGGAGGAACTTCCAATCCTTAATGACTGGAAAGATTGGTTCAAAAGCAAGTTTGGGGAGTTGGTCAGAGACTACTAGAGAAATGGGAAATGGATTGATTTTAGCCAGCAGTGTCCAGAGCTAAAATTCCTTCAGATTGCTCTCTCTGCTAAAGTTCCTAGAGACAACAAAGAAGACAGATTGATATGGAGGGAAACCCAGGATGGGAAATATTCTGTGTCCTCAGTTGTGGCTATCCAAAATGAAGTTGTGGAAGAAATTCCTATTTGGGCTAAAGTCTGGAACAAGAAGTTAGTTCCTAAGGTTAATATCTTTTTTTGGATTTTCATCCAAAACAAGGTTTTAACTCTGGACAACCTTCAAAAGAGAGGTTTTGTTTTTCCTAATAGATGTTCTCTTTATTGCAGGGAAGAAGAGACTACTTGCCATATTCTTAATCAGTGTACATTTAGTCAGGAAATCTCGAAAATCATCTTAAGCAGGTGGAATTTGAGCTGGGGTTTTCCAAATTCCCTAGGGGAATCTTGGCAGCAATGGCATTGCCCTAATTCCAATCCAAAGATTGTGGAGACTTGGAAACTTACTCTCCTGAATGTTATATGGAATATATGAAAAGAGCACAACAATAGGATTTTTAGGGATAAAAGTGTCATTCCTGAAGTGGTGGTGGATAAAATTTACAGGAGTATATTTGAATGTATCTATGGTACTGATAATGGACCCGCTGCTAAAGATGGCTTCAATGACAGGTGGAACCTCTCTTCTACTATACCTAGTAAGGAGAAGGGAAGAGAAGGTCTAGTTTGGTGCTTTCCTCCTCAGAGATGGGTTAAGGCTAACTTTGATGGGGCCTCTAAGGGAAACCCGGGTAAAGCTGGATATGGGGGCAATGTTAGGAATTTTGCTGGAAGTTGCATTGTGGCGGTGGCTAGTCCTTTGGGGAGTCAAACTAGTCATTTTGCCGAAGCCTCAGCTGCTCTGAATACCCTAATTATAGATAAGAACCTTAATCATGATAAAGTATGGCTTGAGGGAGACTAACTTAATATTATCAAGTGTTTGAAGGGGGAGTCTGAGCCATCATGGTCAATTGAAAACATTATTTTGAAAGCTAGGGAAATCATCGCCAGTTTTAAAGAAATAATTATTCAACATGCCTTTAGAAAGAAAAATATGGTGGCGGACTATCTAGCAAACCTAGGAGTTAATTATGATTCTCAAATGATGTGGCATGGGGAAGATATTAATATGAATATTAAAGAACTCCTTAGAAAGGACAGATTTACGGGGAGAGAAGGACCGCATAATCATGATAGGGTATATGAATAATTTATGCTTTGATGGAAAGGTAATGATTACCTGGCAAAGCAACAGAATCCCAACCAATTTAATATTACTTCACACACTTTGTGGGTCATCCTTTTCAAAATTTTGAGTAACTAGGGGAAAGAAGTGTTGAGTTTGAAGAGAAACAGAGCTGAAAGTTTGAATTCGAAAATGGGAGGAGATTTAAGGAGGGAGGAACCAAACAATACGTCAACATGGAAGGCGATGCCAAAAGTGTGGGCGAAGCTGGAAAAAGGGTCCCTCACAAGCTTTATGGAGAAGCTTGTGGATTACGACAAAGGTAGGGTAAATCTCGTTGTGTCTAAGATTTCTAAAAATTGGTTTAATGGGTCCTTTAAAATCTATGGAGTAAAGTTCAAATTGGACGCGGGTCTTATAGCTACTATGGCTGGTATGCCCCACTCAGGGCTCAATTTTTTTAGAGACCTCAAAGTTTCCAACAACGCGGTTAAACTTTTCCCGCGTAAGGAAAAAGAGAGGGCTAAATTTGGCAAAGCCACAGGGGGTTACTATGAAGCCTCCAAAATAAAGAAAATCTGGGGCTGGGTTTTGAATGCCATAATGGAATATATTACTATTGACGATCGCTTTTCCAGGGCCCACACTTATCACTTTGTTCTTTTAAACCATTTCAGACATGACAAAAAGGTTTTCATGCCCTACTACCTTTTTAGGTCCCTTTCAAGGTCCCTCAACAAACACAGTAAGAATCCCTCAAATCCGGTTCTCCATTGTGGGCTTTTGTTGCTCATTTATGAGAACTATAAAACCCTCACCTTGCTGGAAAACAAGAGATTATCCATCTCTCTAGGGAAAGCCAAGAGAAAACTGGAAGGAGGTGAATCTAGTAAGGAGAAGGCTACCTCTAGCAAAAAAAGTAAGAGTGCCTATGGGATGGAAACCCATGAAGAAAATAATGATATAGAGGAAATTGGTAAAGATGATAGTGAAATGGATATGGATGATTCTGATGGTGAAGATAGCTGGAAAGATGAGGAGGTGGGTGTAGAGGATGAAGGTGGTGAGAATGAGTCCGATAATGATAGCCTAATCCACAGTACTAGCCCTGGCAATTACAACAACAAACCTATGGTGGATATGGAAGAAAAGGATAATGAGGATAAAGATGTGAATTCTGAGAGGGAGGAGAACAAGGAACCTGAGCAGGATATGACTAAGGACAATTTAAGTGAGGATAAGGAAAGTACTAGTAAAGGGTTATTCTTGGATAACCTTAAAAAACTCACTGAGGCTAGATTGGATTATGACAGATGGACATATGAACTTTTGAAGAACCTGGAAAAAAATGGGAAATAGACAGACAAGAAAAGGAAGGATTATGACAGGGACCAGATAAAATGGAAGCAGGATATGGAGGAGAAGGTTAAATCACTGGAAGAAGGGAATGTGGTGATAAAAAATTTGGTGGGCATTATTCCGAATATCCTGTCAGCTATCACTAAAAACCTTGAGGATATTACTAAAGTCCTCGATAATTCCAGCTCTCCTAAACTGGTGGTGGACCTTGACATGGATGAAGAAACTATCGAGATTGGTAGTGGAGAAGCTACTCCAGGTGGTGCTTCTAAGAGGACCAGGGCAAGTGTCAAGAAAGTTGTGGCTGCTTCTACTAAGGATATCCCTAATCTTAGGGAAAATATCAAATACTTGTATGGGATTAGCAATACCCTGGCTAATGCCCTGATTAATATCAATTAGTTTCTTCTCTCGGGTCTGGCTGGTTTTTGTTGGCTTTTTGGGGCTTTAGCTGGTTTTCTATGGTTTTTTGCTGCCTTTTCGTTGGTTTGTTCCATTTGGTTTCTTAAACGCTATATCTTTTAAGTTCCTTCTGTAAAGGGTTTTGGGGTCCCTTCAAAACCTATTTTTACCTTAATAAAAAATATTAACTATAATGTTCCTGCTTTGAAATATAATTTAATAATAAAAAATAATAATATATATTCATAATACATAAGAAATTAGTATGCTTATAGTCTAAACCATGTTATTACTGCCAGTACTTAAGAACATGAGAATGAATTCTTCCAAAGAGGGGCAGTCTAAATCCAAGCAATAGGTTAAGTCCCAAGAGAGGATGGAGATCAACGACCCATAATCCTTGAGGGTATAGACCCAAGATAGGTAAGGGGTTGGATCTATAAACTTTGAGGGAACCTATTGTATTTGGTCTCTAAGCACCTTGGTAACATACATATCCTCCTACTTCCTTAAAGTTGAAGTAGTAACAGAGGTTGGTACATTGAATTAAGAATTAGGGATTAGGGGTGAAAGAATTAATTATCTAGTATGATAAATTGATAATTTATTCTTTAATGATTGATAAATAATTTGAACTATGACAACATCGAATAGGAAACATTACAAAATCTTTGCCCCCTATGCACAACACAAGTTTGCAACTCAGTCCTAGAGCATGATGACTGGGGAATTAATGGATATGTTGTATTTAAGTTTGATCATTTGACATATAACAAAGACAATCTATATGAACCATTTAATAAACAATAATTTTTATACTTTTTTGACTATTAGATAAGCTTCCATACATGAGGTTGATCAAAGATAACTAATCTGTGCAGTACAAATAAGGTTGTTCTGATTATTTTTACTGGTATCTGGGGTTAAATCGGCCCAAAGCAAGCAACTACCATTTGCATATTCAGGTGGCACGATTAGAAGTCAAAAATTAGAAACAACACCATTATTTGCATACTTCGAAGGAATAATTAGACACAACAATTAATCATCATCCCCATAAGAGCAAAGAAAAGACTGATAACATAAGTTTATAGTTGTATCAGGGACAATAGAACAATATTTCCATAATATTAACCAAAACATTGTCATTGCATAACCCCCATGGTTATTTCAGACATAGCAAATATATTATATGTCATCAGTTTGATAGGGATCATACATTATGAGTTCTAAGTATCACTTTCATCGTAACCCAATAATAGTTGCAGATCATATATCGCTTCAGATATCAACTGTACCAATTAGAGGGATAAATATATCGATATAGCAGATTACAACCACCATTCTTAGTGTAAGTGGTAACTACTATTGTATATATCAATTCTCATGAAGGTTTTGAGTTAATTACTTAAAAAAAGAAGTCATCTGTGATTAAATAATATCTTATTCTTAATAATTCATAAGAAGGGACATTACATTCACTAGCATTCCACACCAAGAAATTAAAGCAACCTTATCTATTGTAGATAATATCACAAGGAATTGATACCCATGATAATATGTTCTATAGCTTGCACAAAAGAAAGAAAGTTTATTGTATTGCATTAACAAAGTCTTGATAAATTCTTGCAAAGATCTAAAACTATTTGATGATGACCAGTATTATAAAACCTTCTTATATATATGAGAATCATCAGTCTTTTGAAATGAAGGGGTGCACCCCTTTTGAACTAAACAGCTATAGTTTATTAAACTTAGACATAAACAAATTAAGTATGCCAATATGATTGATATAATCATCATCCTGGTAACACTAGAATTCTGAGGTCCATTTCTTCATTGCGCTCTCCATGGTATAGACATCCAGATCACATATGGAGCTAGATCCTCATCCTCATCGGCTAGTCCTCTAGCTATGCTCATGAAAGCTGTCAATTGAAGTTGCCAGTCTCCCAACAACATGATTTATCCATCATGGAACATGGATGGAAATTGGATCAATTGTTCATTCTCTAGGAATTGGATGGCATTTTTCAACTTGTCCCTGAATTCATTGTGTGCCTTCAGTAGGGTATTTGCTTCATTCTTATCCTCTGGAGTCATAGAGTCATGAGTGGTCATGATCTCTTGGATCCATTCGTGCAACCTCATATGCTTTGTGTATTATTTGATGGTACCAGTGTGCATCTTCTAGAAGTCTTCAGAATACTTTAGCATAACCTTAAAATGAGCATCAACTATGTCATCAGCAAGCTTGACAGTGCAAGGCGCATGTGTAGCTTTGAGCAATCTATTCCCCTTCTCGCTCTTATACCTTCAATATGAAGCGTCCTGGATTGTTTCAAGTATATCTTCATCAATTTCATAAGTAGCAAGTCCAACCTCTATAATCTTTGGGGCCGATTCCAACTGTAATGCATTATCTTGCCAATATTGTTTCTCTTCCTATGCTTTCTCATAAAGGCCTTTGATATTTTGGTTTTCCCTCACCAAGAACTCAACTTGTTCTTTGTTTATCTTCACAACATCGAGGTTTAACTGGGAAGTGATCCTAGGGTCTATTTTTTCAACTTGATGGATCATGAGGTGGCCAAATGCTTCATCTGTGTCTACCAGCAAGGGTCTCTTGTCTCTTGGATATAAAGCCCATAGAAACAAGGCCTTATGCTTTGGATCATACCCTGAACCTATAAAGATCCTATCAACCTCCTCTGGTAACAATTTCTTGTCATTGTGCTACTTTCTCTTGAAGTTGTCAAACATAATAGTAATTTTCATTTCCCACCCAGGGTAAATTATCACACCAGTGTCCTTCAAGAGTTGTCTTCCTCTTTCAAGGGTCATTTCTCTTTTCTCTACATTGATTTCCTCCTACATCATTCATAGAGTGTCTTCCTCTGTCATGTTTCCCATCTGCTACCTGATCATCATACCTTTGTATTGATATAAGAAGGTTTCAAATATGAAACAAATTCCTCATGCTCGAGGATTCTAACATCATCAATTTCCATCTCGTAGGGGTGTCCTGTTGCTAGATCCATGTCATGATCAATTCCAAACCTAGTGGGTGGCACATCTTCTTCTATGTTAACAAATTCAGCAGTGGGTTCAGGGGATAAGTAGGAAACAGGAGTAGTCTCCCTAGGATCTTTAATCCTTTCTTTAAAGACATACAATGGCATTGCATTATCTAGAATCTCCAATTCATTAGACATTAGTTTGTTCTCTTTGGCCACGAGGTCATCAATTTCTTCCAGGATTTCTTCGTTGATCTTGCCCCTCCTCAATTTCCTTTCATATGCTTTAGCTACCTTATCGTGCATCGACCTCTTCTTGATTGCTTCCTCCCTTTCCACATTCCTAATGAAGTCATCAATCATTGATGGCACATGTTCTATGGCTTTTAATCTTTGTGACATTCTATCCCCCCGCATATATCCTTCTGGATCAAAGTTGGGTCTGGGGTCTCCTTTCACAAGGTGGAAATATTCTAACTTATTTTTTAATAAACCATAACTTTTTGAACTCTTAACAAGAAAATCAGAAAAGGACAACAAGCCAAGGACAATTGACTGCTTCCCATGATCTATAAGATTTTTGGCACTGGCTATAGACAATTGACTAATGATTTCCAAATAAGCAATTATGTCTGGGACAATCACAGGCAATAAGTAAGGTTATCCCTTGAACCCATACACCCTAATCTATGTGTAATCCAAGAAACAATACCAATCCCACCAGTTATGGGTAATGTGTCTTTCTTCATTAAAATCTTTAGGTTGAAGGAATTTCTTAACATGAGGGGAAAGTGAAAAATCACATGGATGTCCAAGTAATTTGTATAACAGTTTCACAAAATGTTCTTCAAAGTGCATGTACTGGTTGTTAATGTATCTTTGGTTCGAGGCTGATAACCATAATTGCACTAGCTTGTGGATTCCTGATCTATCATACTCCCTAATGGACAAACCTTGAGTCCATAGCCCTATATCTTGACCAACGTATAGCAACATATGCATAAGGTGAGAGTAGTATCTCAAATTCACATTAACCTTGTCTCCCTTTAATTTCTCTAACTCATGGTTGATGGCACAAGCCAATTAAGAAGCATAATCAAAGGTCCTTGGGTCCTTTGATTGGATGTTGGTACAAATCACCATAGCAGCAATGTCCATTAATGGGGAGGCTTCCATGTTGAATACTTGTGCAATACAATAATAGGTGAACTTAAAGTAGGGAGAATACAAGTTAACATCAAATGGGGCTTTGTCAGTATCTGCAAACAAAGTCACAACTCCTTCGGTCTTTGGTCTGTGTGGTGGGAGTCTCCATCATTTGTATGTTCTCTCCATGTTTAAATACTTGTCCACCAACTTTTTGGCATCAACTTCATCCTCATGCCCCCGTTCCAGACCAAAAACTTGCTCAATGTACTCTTTACTAATCGGCAATAGGCGGTTCCCTTTATAGTCACAGATGGTTTGTGGGTCATACCTGTCTACCAATGTTGTTATCAACTCTACATTCACAAAGATGTTGGGAACGACAAGTCTCCTTAGATTCAGCTTCCAAATATTGCACACTGGTTCTACTGCAAACCTTCTAGCATAGCTAAAAATGAACAATTCGTGCCCTCAAACCTCTGTCCAAATGTTCCCTATGTTTTCAAATCTATCTTCCAATCCCTCATCATCATTCTTAATCTTTCTAGACTAGTGACTTGATAGAGGGAATTGGTCTATTAGGTCTTGCTCTAAGGGTCAGCCTTCCTTTTTTTGTCATTTTGGCTTTTCTTCTTTGGTTTGAGGAGGTTGAGACTCTTTGTTCTTCTTTGTTTTATCTTTCCTAGATGATGAAGCTTCCATCTTTATGTTCAATTCAAAAGAAGACAAGAAATTATGAGAAGCACCTACAGTTTTTACTTCTTTCTGTGAAGAATTTTGTGACCCCTGCTGCACCAATTCCTTCTTTCCTTGACAAATTTATCTGCCTGAACAATTCTAGTATCCAAGTAGTTTGATTACTTTTGGTACTACAACGGTCATTAAGAAACACCTTTTGAATTTATGATGATGTGACTCATTTGGATTCGTGTAATATTTCTCGGCGGATTGATTGTGCTTTTTCGCTGATTTCTGCCTTTCGATGCATGAGTGTGCCACATTTCCCGAAGGAAACTCTTATTTCAATGAAACATACCCCTTCGATGAATTTATTTTCATGTTCTTCAATGCCCTAGTTTCATCGATGCCCATCTTCAATATAGACCCAACACTATTTATTTTGTTTCGATGAAACTCTCTCTTCGCTCAAGTGTTTTCACCTTTGATCAATATGCATTTTCTATCGACAACCATATTTCGATGAGTTATCCATTGAATTCATCGATATTGGATTTTTGATGAAAGGTCTCATTTCGCCATGCACTCTAATGCTTTACTCGATAGCTTATTTTCATCGAAACCCCTTTTACTTTGATGAGATCTCATTCTAGTTCATCGATCTGTGACTTCGGCCAGAGGGCCCCACTTCATATCCACTTTGACGAGTCTTGTGCTATGGTAGATGCTTTTGGTATTTCACCGACATGTTCTTTTCATCGATGAGACCATCTCTATGAGACCGTGCCCATTTTCATCGAACTGGATACTTTGATGGAACTCGGTCTTTCAATAGATACTTTGAGGGTCAAGCTAATGTGCTTGTCTCGCTTTCTTTTCATTTCGATGGAACATGCTACTTCGATAAGTTGTTTATCCCATTCATCGAAACCCTTGTTTTATCGATGAGTTTCTTTCACTGAAATTTGGCATGATTCCATCGCAATACATATTTCAATGAAACTTTGCCTTCGCCAAGAGTTCATTTGATTCTTTCGACATCACCCTTTCGTCGAAAAAGTTTGCTTCGGCAAGACCATTGTTATTTTCATCGATGTTGGGTTTTCAATGAAACTTTAGTGCCGCTAGGTGCCTTTTTTATTTCCTCAACATCGCTCTTTCACCGAAAGGCTTTTCTAGTTACATTTTAATGCCTCTCGGGTTACCCTAATGAGGGCTTTGACAACCTTCCACTAAAATGTGAATATCTCAGCCTATACTTAATGGAATCGGGTGATTCGAAAGCCAAAATGAAGTGGATTCACGCCTCCATCCAACCCAATAGGTCTCAGAACCTGACACTAAGTCTATGACACAAAATAATGTCTATAATCAGACTGTTATGCATAATGATATAAGAAAATGTGTGCAGAAAACTACTTTTATTGTCATTGTAGTATTTCTTATAATTGTATGACTATTACATTGAATTCATAACTTTGGTCTGCTAGATGTCTTTTTTTCAGCTATAGAAGCATTGCATTTTTTTTGAAATTTTCTTTTTGTAGTTATTTTAACACATGTACTATTAAATTAATGGTTGTTTTATTATGCAAATGAGGGTAATCATTACATATGTATTAATATAATGTGTTATTTTTTCTTTTTGTAGAAACGCATTGATAAATTCAATGAAGGTGATAAAGTTAGGCTATTGGATCCATTTGATAGTGTTGTTATTGGCATTGGGAGGATTCACTCCCTATCTATTCTACATGGAGTAAACTTAAAAGGAACAGGCAACGCAAATGTGAACATTTTAATGGTCACAAGTAACATACCTCTTCCTTATGAAGACAAAATAGATGGAGTCGTCCGTCTGAAAGAGAAAGAGGGAACCTTCGCAAGGTGGCCATTAAAATATTTGCAGAAAATGATATAGTTGAATATGTTTATCATGTTTCTTATTGTTTTATGCAGTACTTTGAATATTTTGAAAGAGTTGGAAACTCTTAGACAACTTTGACATTTTTGATTATATTTACATATATACCTTTAGACAGATTTGACATCTTATAACTTGATTTATATATACATATTTGCATTATATTTTTTTATTGCAAATTCTTGTTTGTCATGATGTTCAATCAATCTTTTAATTCTAACATGTAGCTATTTCGTATATGTAATATTTTTATTTGCTTTTATGATCTAGTTCAAGTTTAATGTTATATTATTTTTGCATTATAAAATGATTAAATATACTACCAATAAATAAAAATGATTAAATATACTACCAATGGATGTAAATATATGACTAAAATAATGACTATGATGATTAAATAAATGACCATTTAACAACAATCAATGATTAAATTAATGACTCAATATATAACTAATTAATGACTAAATATATGACTAAATAAATCACTAATATGACTAAATAAATGACCAGAGAACAACAATCAATGACTAAATAAATGACCTTATAACAACAATCAATGACTAAATTAATGATTAAATATATGACTAAATATATGAATAAATTAGTGACTAAATATATGACTAAATCAATGACCAAATCGATGACCAAATCGATGACCAAATCAATGACCAAATCGATGACCAAATTGATTTATGACTGGCAATAAACTATCAGTGGCCACATGATCAAATTTAGTCATTTATCTACAATTTTTGGTAGTTTTTTTAGTAATATATTGTTGTTTTTGCACTAGTGTTGGTTACAGGGATTCCTTTACAGTTGCATCCTTTTGAGTTACATACTGCATGATAACAATCATAATTTCATAGACTATGTTCTAATATACATCCAAATGAAGAGATAATAGAAATCCAAGTACATGCACGCAACATCCAATAAAGAACATCCCATGAAGAAGGCATCAAACCACCCGACCATGTGAAACCAAATAGGAACCACCCCCCATACTAGGAGATGACATCGGGTTCCAACACTCACTCAAGACCTAGGTTGACACCTAACGACCATGGGACTCAACATAGAACATAATGAGCTCAACCCAACAATAATCACATGAAAACACAAGGCTGAAATCAACAATAAACTCTTCTAGAGGCATACAATAAATCATGACATATGAACATGGTCACATGTAGGTATGGAGTGTCATCACATGTTGTCCTCATATAGAAGGTAATATGGCCATCCTTACTAGTCACGCCCCGATGTGCTTGCCTCACAAAGAAGGTAAATATGCACCCATAGTAGACATGTATGCTATCCTCACAAAGAAGAACAATCCATACTCCTAATAATCATACATGCTACCCTCACAAAAGACGGGTGAAAACAATCCCTTAACAAACATGTGGAGCCATTTCAACCTATGTGAGTACAAGGGAGATTGACTTGCCATGTCATATGGCCCAACCAAATAGAATTATCTTATTAGGTGAAACCCAAACCCAACCAATTATTAAATGTTATCATTGAATTATAAAAAGGAAAACTTCCATTGTGCCCTGGGGGTCTAGGTGCCAAGAAACCTAACTCACGTGACCCTGATCATCACAAGGAAGCCCACTACCCCTAATAATATGCCAATCCATAGGGTAACATATAGAATGGCATCACAACACATGAAAGGATTCTCACAAAAGGCCTTCAAGAACACATAACAACACTGAGCACATACTACACATAGAGCATACATATGAACCATTACAAGCATAGGGCCTTCACCAATGCCTCATAGGCATAGTACCAAAGAAATAACATGAAACATAAGCACATAATAAACTATTGCAAATCCTCAACAATGAGGTACAAAACATCCCACTAGAGTCATAGAAACAATCCTCAAAAAGGCAAGGCAAGAACCTCTTGCTGGAGCAAACTTTTGCATAAGGAAACTCCTCAATAGTAGGGCATGATCCCACTTATTGGAGCACAAAATATATCATGAAACATCATAGAACATCATGAACCAATTAAAATTTCTCAACACAAACTTTGCATGCCTCTGGGAATATCACACAATCCATACTCGGACTTTACATCACTAAAATTGACCTTTCTGGACATTTTGGACCAATTCAACTCTCTTGGTATGCATAGTGGCGTTCCTGGTTTGTAGGGTGGCATTTCTGGGACATTACCTAGCATTTTTGGTTCATTGGTTAGTGTTTCTGGTCCACTGGTCAGCATTCTCATTCTGAAGGTTTGCTCTCCTGGTCAGTTTGTCAGCTCTTTGGGTCTGAACTATGGCATTTCTGGTATGCATAGTAAAAGCAATATAATAATATTATTACTTTTTAAGAGTGTAAAAATAGAAATAGGCTTTATACTTTTATAATTATTAATTAATCAAAATCAACTTAACAACTATATCTAAAATAAATTAAAATAAATAAAATCAAAAGGATAAAATTAATTAAATAAAACAATAGTCAATAAATCAATTAAATAAATAACAATCAATTAAATCCAAAATAAAACCAATTAATTAATAAATCAAACATTAATAAATTTAATAATAATAAATTAAATATCCATTAATTAATTGATTAATTATAACTTCAATAACTATTACTCAAAATTAATTAATTAATTAAATAAACATTATCCAACCATAAGATAATTAATCCAATCCATGATAAATCACACATGCACACAACCAACCTCACAAAGATAGGACGAGATACCGACTCAAGACTGGACAACACTTACACCCGACACGACTGACAAGGTGAACATACTAGACCATGAGTAGGTGAGGGAAAACCAAGTCATCTCCAACAACGGCCATTGGGATTAGGACACACTCAGACCTATGTACTTGTATTTGTAGGTATCATTATGTTGTCAAAATCGCTCTAAAAATTAATATTAAGAATACTTTCTTACAAGTGTATTTAATCTCATTGTGGATCTTTAATCGATTAAGCAAGCTTTCAAAGTGTAGGTTTTTTCACTTGAAAGGGTTTTCCTTGTGTATATCTTAGGTTGTAGGCTTATACTTGTATATGTGTGTTTATATTCATTTTTGTTGTTGTTATTATCTCTAATACTATAACTTTTAAAAGAAACAAATACACAACTCTTTAATATATTGGCATAGGAAGTTTGTTTAGTGTATCTTGATTCCTTTCACCATAGATAGATTTATTTATATCAAAATAGGAACACTCGCTAGCTTATAATTTTATATCATGAAATACTTCAAAACACAAAGTTAACAAACTTCTTTTTACTTCACCAAAGTTTCGTTTTAACCCTACCTCTTCCAATATAAATACCAAAGATAAACTTAGTAACCTATAAATCCTCCAATTTAAACTACAATGAAAGCTTCAAATATATCACCTTAATTATATCCTTATTCTTATTGATTAACAATATTTCATCAACATATAAATGATAGTACTAAAATAATTATGTATTTTATTAAAATAGATACAACTAAAAAAATCCCTAACAAACCCTAACTTCAACATATAGGTATCAAATTTCTAATAACACATCCTAGGTGACTACTTCAATTCATAGAGAGAATATTTCAACCTAAAAACCAAAATTTCCTTTCCTTTTACCATATAGTGCTCAATCTCTGGTATAATTCCTTATCCAAATCCCCATGCAAAAATGTTTTCTTAACATCCATCTAATCAATCTTAACATCATATGAAAAACCTATAAATAAAAAATTTAATCAAAGTAATTTTTATAATTAAGGATAAAAACTCACCAAAACATATTCTCTTTACTTGGGAATATAACCAAGTTAGGCCACCAATCTCATCTTTTATTTTGTTATTTTCCCTTAAAAATTTCCTTATTTTTTAAGATCCATTTGCAACTAACATATTTCCTTCCTTCAAGTAATGCAACCAATTCCCAAGTCTTGTTCCTTGTCAAAGAATCCATCTCCTCATTTGTGACCTTGTTCCAAGACTTACTCCCCTTTGACAAACAACTACCTCCTTCACAAGTTTAGGCTTGCTATCATTATTAGATAAAGTAAAAAGGCATAAAAAAATATCATGATAATGCTTTTCAAGTTCTTTCATTTTCCAAGTGGACCTTTTTACTAGCGGGGTATGAGTTTCTTCATGATTTAACTCTTAACTATGTAAACTCCAACCACTAGCACCTCTTAAACCTCTAGATTAGCTCCATGTGTAATTTTATCTATATTTGGCAAGGAGTGCACCTTCTTTTTCACTTATTGTCTATTTTTATCAATAGGAGAATACATTACTTCTCTAAAGATAACATTTTGATTCTAATTATTTTCCCTATCACAAGATTCTAAATATTTTATCTTTTCACACTTTCACTATAGCTGATAAAGATACATTTCTGGAGAAGAGATCCAACTTGGATCTCTTTTCCTTATGCACATGCACGTATGCATCATATGTAAAATCTATAATATGAAAAAGTGATTAACGTATTTTGTTCTATGTCTCCTTAATGGTCTTATAAATAAGCATTGATATAGAAGATTGGTTGATATAAAATAATAAGTAACACTAATTGTTTTTACCCAAAATCTTTTCTATGATTGAGAACCACTATGCATACTACTACCTTTTCCATCAATGTCTTGTCCATGCACTATGTAATTCCATTTTATTGAGGGTGTGTGGAGTTGTTGTATGCCTTTTGTGTCATTGTCCTAGAAAAGTGATCTATACCATAGCTGATGAAGATACATCTCTTGAGAAGAGATCCAACTTGGATCTCTTTTCCTTTTTCACATGCACATATGCATCATAGCTAAAATCTATGATATGAAAAAGTGATGAACCTATTATATTCTATGCCTCCTTAATGGTCTTATAAATGAGCATTGATATAGGAGAATTGTTGATAAAATAACAAGTAATCCTAATTGTTTTTACCCAAAAAACTTTTCTCTAGCCGAGTACCACTAAGCATACTCCTACTTTTTCCATCAATGTCGTGTTCATGTACTATGCAATTCCATTCTACTAAGAGGTGTATGGATTTGTCGTATGCATTTTGTGTCATTTTCCTTGCAAAACAATCTAGACTCTATTGAACAAAATTCTTGATCATTATCTATTCTTAGAGTCTTTATCATCATTTCAAATTTGTTCTCAACAAGAGCCTTAAAGTCTTTGATAGACATGTAAAAAGTTAACATGAAATTTTATCATTGATACAATGTTCATAGAAATGAAAATTCGAAAACTAATATGAAATCATGTCAATTATTTCCTTAGATTTCAAGGATCTCCAACATTTTTCACCAATGTGGTCCATGTGCTCATGTCACGACATTGTCTTCTCAATAGGAAGCTTAAGATCTTTTAAAATGGAATATTAAAAACTATTAAAGTTAAAATAAATGTACTAACACCAAGTCAATAATGTTCTAACATGAAACTCTTTTCCCAATACCATGGCTCCTCTAACATGTGCATTCTTATAAAATGAAATATATACACCCAACTCATTATAGAGATCAAATTCCTCACTAAACCAAAAATATTCCATAGACCCAAAATGTTTTTCAACTTTTCATCGCTCAACACAAGTTCAACCTTTTAATAGAAAATAAATTTAAAAGATTATTTTTCTCTAAGAACAATTCTTCCCCCTCTTTAAATCACTCCCTACTAAAAGTCAAGCAATATGAAGCACAAGACTCAATGAACTATACATTGTTGTATGGTGTGTGATGGTAGACACTAAGAGTGCATATCCAAACTCATCATTAGAAATATTCAAATCTAAATAATTATCAATTTATTTCAATTAATCTTCTTATCCATGTATTTATTTTAAATATAAACCTTTTTTCCATCATTCTAACTTTTCATCTTCCATTGTCAAAGAAATTTAGATTTTCTTTTGTATCCTTTTCCTTTGACCAATCTTTGATGACCCTTAATGGATTCTAAATTTTTTACCTCATTTCTTATGACAATAAAGCACCAATTACCTCATTATTTAGCTCTCATATCTTACTGATGATCACCATAACCAAGTTTGTTCCAAGAATGTAGTGGCATGATGCACCAATCTTCCTCATTTGTATTTTACATCAACAAAAACCAATTAAAATTAAAGAAAACGATGAGTTTAAATTCTTGGGGATCATTCTTTCTCTCAGATCTTTCATCTGTAAAACATTAGTTGTAGAAGAGGGCCTCATATGCTTCTTCATCAACATTTCTTCTCAGGAATTATTTTCTTCTGGGTTTGGCAGCCATTGGGAGATTCACAAGGTATGTACAGTAATTGGAACATTTTTTTTCTTCTCTGTCAATAATCTTTTGGCTCACCTCTTTTCTCTTCTTCTCCATTTCTGTGCACAAATCTAAGCTTCTCATTTAGATGATGGATGAAAGTGAGCCTTATGGAAAAAAATTTAAGAAGCATTCGAAGGAGAAAGAGAAAGAAAGAATGAAAAAGCTCAAGAATATTTTTCTTTACAGTGCTTCCGTTGCAGAGCAATCCATCAGGTGTCTGGAAGAGGAGAAGACAGAACTTGAAATTGTTCTTGAAAGAATTCGACGCTATCAGCTGCCAATCAAAGACATGATAAGGGATCCAAATACCCCAACAAGAAGTATCAGTATTCTTCATGAATTAGATCGAAATGCAGAAATGAGATCAACCATTGAAGCGGTGGAGAAGATCTTATCTGTATTTGACAAATCTTTACTGCAAGATCATCCCAAAGAGCGAAAACAATTCAAAGATCATCCCCTGATTGAAAAAAGAGTGCTACAGTTTGCTGCAAAAGCTCACTTCATCAAGACCTCTTATGACATAAAGCCCAGGAGTTCAATCACAAGATCTTCTAGCATTTGATTTCTTTTGTTCTAGTTTTATATGGGGGTTCCAGAGTTGAAACTGTCAAAAAAAAGAAATTAGTTCTTGTTGCAGGCTTGGTACAGAGCAAGGGATTTAAGCAAATCTTGGATTTCTTTTTCCTTTCCAATCATATTCAGTCTCTGCATTTCAAGATGATATAATAGCATATCTTGTAAGGGAAGAAAATGTATTACAGCTTAGACACAGAAATCCCTGCAGAACATCTGCACAATTTCATACCATGATATCTGAACAAGTGCTTATGTGATTAATCATGTCTACTTTTGAAGAACTGGAAGTGTTTTTTTTTTTTGGTATCTAACTTATGATGTAGTTGTTCTTCAAGTTAACTACTTTATTTTTAAGACATTCCAGCTATGGGTATTGTTTTTTAAGATTGTAGCTATGTATTCCATCAATTTATGTTGAATGATTATGTTCAATAATGAAATCTTTCAAAAATCTATTGTCTTTTCTCATATTCCTAGAGAATGGAATACAGTAGCAGAACGTGCAGTAAAAATGATAGTTATGCATAGTAGTCACTTGGATCGAGTGATTTATACTTAATAGTAAAATCTTTTGGATGTGACTAAAATTGTCTTTATCATACAATGGATTACATAATTTTCTAACTGATTTTACAACTTTGTCAACATGTAAAAGATGGTAGCTATCATACCACCCATTTGAGTTGAGTGATTTATACTTAATACTGAAATCTTCTGACACAATTCAATTTTCTTTATTGACAGTGGTTTACATAATATTTTAATTGGTTTTACAACTTTGTCAACATGCAATAACTTATGGTAGTTGTGCATACCAACCATTTGGATTGAGTGATTTATACTTGATGGTAAAACATTTTGGACATGATTCAAAATTTATTTCTCATATGATGGATCATATAAATTTTTAACTAGTTTTAAAACTTTGTCAATATGTAGTAAAAGATGGTAGGTACACATGCCAGTCATTTGGTTTGAAATGATTTTTATTTAACAATTTTTCTTTATTATATGGTGGACTGCATAAATTTTCAAATGGTTTTACAAATTTGTCAAACATGTAGTAAAAGATGTTAGCTATGCATGAAGTGACTTATCAGTGATAGTAAATCTTTTAGCTATGCTTTAACTGACCTATTAGTCATAGTGAAATCTTTTAGTGCATTAAGTGGTTTTATTTTCCTTGATTGAATTTCCTTCTTAGTTGGTCTCCTATGCTATGGAACCATCCATGTTTAGCTAACAATTAGATACTAAAAATTTAGCTATTGGACTCATGTTGGATGGTAGAGGGCTAATAAGACATCAGACCAAATTTTAATGGTTGGAACACCTTTAATAAGGGTTGGGCTCGTTGAAAATTACTTGTGGACATCCCTTTACTTCTAATGACCCTTTTTCACTCATTTTACTAACCTCCTAGCCTTGGGTTTCAAGAGCTTGGTAAACAACTTTCCTTTCCTCCAACCTCTCTTGATCAATCTTCCACTTCTCCTTATCTAGGACTTGTTGATCTTGTTAGATCATTATGACCCTTTTGTTCACATCAATTGACCTTGTTTTTTATCTAAATAAGAAACTTGGCAGCTTTTAGATCATCCCATATTCAATCTTTTCAAACCATTTTTAGAATTTAAAAGGCAATATGATTGATGATGGCAAGGCCTTATCAATATGAGGAAAAGCATAAAATCTTGCAATTACCAAACATCTCTTGGATTTAGTAACAACATCAAAATATATATGTAGATCAATTCATTTTGTTATGTCCCAATAATACTTCATCTTCCTCAAATTACAAAGGTAGGCCTAGAAGCTAAACCTACTTAATGTTACTCTTCTCAAGGTCCAATCCATATTTCTATTTTTTTTTTTATGAATAGTCATTTTCTACCGAAAAACCAAGACCCATCAAGAAGGGTGTGAACACAATCTTACTAATTAAAAAAGGAGAATAAGAAAAAACTTTGCACATGGTGAAGGCTTCCACTTAGCCTTTAGGCTAGCCTTAAACCACACACACTAAGCAACATATTAAGCCTAGAGAGTGTTAGTCAACTCTGAGTGTTTAACACTTTTAAGACTAGAAGTCAAACCTTAGTGTGTGTGATTTAAGTTGTCCCAGTCTTTAGGTTTCCATTTCCTAAGGTCCTAGCTTTTGACAAGGTCAATATTAAATCTAGATCTTAGAAACCTCCCAATGACGATATTAGTAAGTCTAAAGGAAGACCTCTCATCCACAAATTTTGGGACCATAAGAAGGAGGCCCCTATTGTCTAAAATGACATCTAGCCCGATAGACAAAGCTAAAGCACAAGAGTCCTTACTTTTGAGTAGGTCCACCTAAGATTTGGGATATGACCATTTAATTCCTTGAATCCTCATTAGGGGGAAGTGGCACAAGAAGCTTCATCCAAAACTTATCCTAAAGCATCATTCTTGTCAATGGCATTCTTTTCATCTTTCATATTTGTAGCCTTTTGCACTTAAATAGTGGTTTCATCTTAAACGTTGAAACCCCTTTTCAATCTCTACCCAAAAAATCTTAGAAGAGGCCCATATAGCATAATCATTTCCCAAATAAGACACAATTTTCCTTAACAATGTCAAGATCGTCTCTAGTGGAAGCCAAGAACTCCTTACAAAAGGTATTACATGAGTGGAAATTATTACTTTTGTTCTTGTATCCTTCAAGATTTGGTGCTTGGATGGTCGTGTAGTGTCCACCCTTGACTTGACTTGTTTTGACTAGAGTTGACTTTTATTTCATGCTTGATAGACTTATCTAGACTATATTTGATGATTTGGATGATGATTACTCATGTGTTTCAGTTACTTATTATTGATGTTAGACACTATTGGACATATGCTATTTTGATGATCTATATGGATGTTGAGTACTATCATTATTGATCATGTGATTCGATGGATATATGTGCTCGATGGATTCCATATGCTTACTATGTGATGGATTATTGATAGATTAGATTTATCATGGTTTTGATGATGATTATGATTTCACTAACCCTATTTCATGATTACATATGATGAGATGTTTATGAGATGTGTTTGACTATTGTATGACTGTCTTCGTGAGAGGGATGATGTCACATCACTCATTGCAAGTAGGATATGTCATCGTGATTCACTATCACTTGTCTGTTATGAGCTATATGCATATGTTGTATCGTTGTTTTGTGGTTGTAGGATTTTGCAGGTACCAGACATCGACTCCACCTAGCTTCACAGGTTTGAGTGTGTCTTTAATTCCAATGGCTTATGTGGTTCGAAGATGACATGAGTTCCCTTCACATACTCTAGGTCTAAGTTGTTCACTGTGAGTCATCAACGTCTTGGCGTAATTCACCATGTCAGTTAGTAAGCTTGGTCTTCTTGGTGTTGTGAGCATGTTAGAGATGGTTGATTTATTTGAGTGTTTTTAGATTAATTATGTGACTCAAGTGATGCATGGTTTTATATTTTATAATGTTTATTTTAATATATTTAATTTATTAGTTTTGAGTATTTAATTATTTGGTATTTATATTTATTTGATAATTAATGTTTATTGATTTTATGATTGTTTAATATTTATTTTATATTTATGGTTTAATCTTTACTGGGGTTTGATTATATAATTGGTATTTATTTATTTATTTAATTGCCTATGGTTTAATATTCGTTTGGTATTTAATATTTTATTTGGTTCTTTAATTTATTTATGAGCCTTTGGTTTATTTATTATTAAATCCCCATTTGGATTAATTATTTATAGCTTATGTTTTATTTATATAGTTAACTATTATTTATATTTAAGTGGGTTGTATAAACACATTAAATTAAAATAATAATAAAACATTCCCACTTGGCTAGATAAATACATTTTATATTTACCTTACCTACCCTTTACTCTTATTGGTTGAATTTTTTGATTAAGTATCATAAACAACAGTTATAAAATATTGGTTGAAAGACTACATCTGAGAATCAGAAGTCCCCCAGCAAAAAACCCAATAGGCTAAGGCTGGAACAGACAATCCTATCTACATGACCTTTACTTACATTTAGACGAAGATAGAGATTGCATAGGAGACCAACATATAATCCCAGCATCACAAAAGATACAAAAATTACAAAACATACAGTATGTGCAAATCAACAGAGATAACAAGATTGTTCAGCTGTACATGGTTCAGATTCAGAGAGGAAATCAAAAGGAGAAAACAACATCAGGGGCAGAGTTGTCCCCCATAGGAGTGATCCACGAAGTTCATCCTAAATCACCCTCACTCCAAATTGGGATATAGCCATCAATGAACTGTTCTCTGAACGGATGAATAGGGAGCCTATCCATCTCTTTCTGAATGAAGTCGAGCCTCTGCTGCCTGGATTCCATCTCATGCATGAAATTTATGAGTGCCTGCTCAAAATGAGTTTTATTACTTCCCGTGCAATCCCAAGTGAACCCATAAGATAGTTCCCTCATGTAGATCGGAGTGACACCATCACAAAGCCATCTATCAAACTTGCCTTCATCAAGGCAGAGGACAACTGTAACCTGCATGGAGACAAGATAGAGAATGAGTCTCCTAAGAGACTCGGTGAGGTATCTACTCTTACCATTAAACACATCATCATTTCTATATTTCCAAATGATCCAAAGTATTTCTAAAGAAAGAACAGACCAAAAAAGACTAACATATTTTTTGCCACCTTTAATATAACCAAAGATCACCTCTTCAATTGATACACAGTTGGGACCAATAGTAAGACCAAACAATTTCCATACTTCTTTGGCAAAGTGACATTCAAAAAATATATGAACAACACACTCAGGGAAGCCACAGAGCTTACACATAAGGGGATTTCCATTAGAATCCTTAAGAGGGAGCTTATTGAGCAGGAGTTTCCAAGCAAAGAATTTCTTTTTAGGCTCAGGGGGGCCAGACTAGAATCGGCAGAGAATAGATTGCAGATGCTTATTATCCCAGGAGAGATTCCAAATTTTGTTAATATGAGCAAGTATATCTCCAAATTCAGTAAGGAAGGAATAGACCATTTTGGATTTCAAGAGAGGAACCATCAATCCAGCAGAGGGAGGAGACCAGGGGAAGTGCAAAGGACAGGGCCGAGGCGAGAAGGGGATCAAGGGAACTTTTGAGGACATTGTAGGTATGGATCTGCGAGGAAGGGAGGTTGAAGGTCATTTGCAGGAATTCCCAAGGGGACAAGGAGCCATTAGTCAAGCTATGCTCAAAGGTAGTGATCCCAGAATTGTGCCACTTCAAAGCAGAGAATCCTTGGAGGCAGGCTAGCTTCTTCCCATTATGAACGGTGTTCCACCAAACAGATCTGCCAAGATTGAAAACCCCATTGCAGTCCAGAATATGCTTGCCCTTAATAAGATGTTTGACTTAATTCCAATCTTTCCAAATGGATTTGAATACTTCAGAGCCAGCCGGAGAGATTTCAAACTCACCAACTAGGAGGTCTCACATTGGAAGATTTTTCCATCTTTTTGCCTATTTAGGGAGGGATCTCAAAATATTGTGTCTGATTAGGACTTTCCAGGGTTCCTCACCTTCTAGTGCTTTAAAAATCCATTTGGAAGCTAGTGCAATGCCTTGAATCTTGAGATCTTTAAGACCCATCCCTCCATGGATCTTGAGTCTGGTACACCACTCCCATTTAATTGCATGTTGCTTCTTATTTCCTTTCCCATCAGACCATAGGAAGTTCCTAATTTGCTTTTGAAGGTATTCAAATTGGTAGTTGCTAAAAAGCCAAGCAGAAGAGCAATAAATGTTGTAGGAAGATAATATTTTTTGACATACTTGAAAGCGCCCAGCCAGGGAGAGGTAATTCTTGTTCCACTTACTCAATTTCTTGTCAATCGTATTTCTAAACCAGTCCCACATTTCCTTCAGGTTTGGCGAGACAGAGAAGGGAATGCCCAAGTATTTAATGATTTGATGTGGACCACCCCACTATAGCTCAAACTTAGACATCCAATTTTGGAAGGAATCAAATTTTTTATTACGGCTCTGGCAACACTTTGATCCTCATTCCCTTTATCAAAAGTGAAAAGTTTCTTATAGAACTCTGAGAAACAGTTAAGAATCTCCTCTGGAGTAGTAATATGTTTGTCATCTTCACAAATAGCATTGATCCTATCCTTAGCTTTCTTAACCTTGAGTAAATGAAAGAAAAACTTAGAACCCTTATCACCCAAATCAAGCCAATTCAATTTGGCTCTAATCCTTAGGCCACTGACCCTCACATTCTGAATCTTTCTGAGTTGAGATTTGACTGAGTTCAAAATGATTGTTAGGGATTCATCACTAGGGGAATCTTGAAGATCCTTTTTAGCGGTGCACAAGTCTTGCTGAAGGGACAACTCAACTTTCCTGGCATCCTTGGCCTTCTTTTTCCCAACAGTCTGGAAGATAGAGGTCCATCTTTTAATGTTAAGGATCCATCTGTCAACATTGGAAAGCAAAGGGTGTCTACTCAAATTGAACAACCTTGTAAAAGCAATAGCTGAACATAAGTCCCCATCATTCAAAAGTTTGGAATTTAAGGTGAAGAAGTGAGATCTGACTGAAGGGGAAAGGAGTGAGGCAAGGAGGTCAATACCCATGAGAACAGGATGATGGTCAGAAAGAGTGAAAGGGGAAACAGAGTATTGATCTCCATTGCACCCTTTGGAAATGTCAAAGTGATTCCTATTAAAGTAGAATCTATCAAGCCTGGAATAAATCCTCTTATCTAACTGTTGATAATTACACCAAGTGTACCACACAGAATTGAGATGGTATTTTCTACCAGCAATGGGGTCTACCAAGTTCAGTTTATTGATCATCCTGTCCCATTGAGTTCTTTCCAAACCCTTCCATTCAAACTTGTTACCCCCCTTCTTGTCACAGGCATGCTCAATCATATTAAAATCCCCTCCCAGGATCCAAGGAATGTCTTCCATCCCCGTAAACCAGTTCCATAATTCTCCTCTCTCCCTATAGTCATTAGGAGCATAAACAGAACAAATACCAAATTTCTGGCCATCAATCTAAAGTGAAACCCATACCGCCCTAGCATAAGGGGATTGTCCCCAATTGATAACTTTGTTAGCCCATTTTGGGCTAAGTAATATGGCAGTTCCACCCTTCCCCTTGGTATGATTGGTAAAGAAGGGGGAAGCCTCTCTCCAAATGCACTTAAGGCCAATCTGCAAGGTGAATCTTGTAGCTTTCAATTCTTGCAGAAGGAGGCAATCTGTATCCTTGTGACTATTGAGAAACCTCTTAATGATATATTTTCTATCAGGGGCTTCTAATCCCCTGATGTTCCATGAAATTGTTTTCAACATAATAAAGATTATTGAGAGGTATCCATAGAGGGCTTAAAACCCTCAAAGCATTTGGACCAGTCCTCCTTGTTTGTGATATTGCTAGCATCAAAGGCAATAAAGGAACATGGTCTTCCTCTTTTCCTCCTAGTTTCAGAGAGTTGTTCAAGTCCCATAGATTCTTTCCTCAAGGGTGAGTCCTTGTGACTCTTAGGGGACCGCTTCCTCCTGTTTTTCCTACCTTCCACCAGAGAGAGGTCATCTGGGGTGGAAAGAGAGCCTTGCTCAAAAATAGAGTAACCCGGGGTGAATGGTTCTTTATTGAGCCCACATTCCTGAGATGCAGATTGCTCTACCCTCAAGACAGGGGTAGACTGATCAAGAAAACAAGGGGTGCCACTGTCAATGTTTCCCATAGGCACCTCCTCTCCATTGGTAATATTGGTTGAATTTGAAATGGGAGGTAAAATTATAATATATGGTGGGGTTGGTAAAATATATTCAAAACCGAATATTTTGATTGGTCGGTATAGAGGCTAGGGTTTTAGTTATTGTTTCGTTTTTATTTTCATTCTTGTGATGTTTTTCAGGTTGGCTTCTTCTCTCTGAAAAATTTCTTTCTGCAAGTTTCTTGGCTCTTGAATTTCTTTTGCATTTGGACTTTTGTTGGAGCTTTGTGGACTAAGTTTTGGCTTGGATTTAGGGAGCTCTTCTTCAGCTACATTCCATTACACGGGTTGCGGGTTGGAGCTCTTGTTCCTTTGTATTTTGGTTTTAATGGCTTCTTTGTATGCATTGTGTCTACAAGTGTTTTGGGTATGGGTTGAAGAAATATATGTATATTCTATAGTTTTATTATAGTTTCTGAAATAATAATTGGGAAAGAATTTTATATTATATGGGATTTCATATTGTTTGCTAGAAATATTATTTTGGTTTTTCTGTAAATGTCGTTTATGACTTTGAGAATTTCCTCTCTATGGAAATCTCTATTTGTTGAGCCATTTGGTTGTATTTGAGTATGATTAGTTTTTCCTTGCAAGTTTAATAGACTAGAGGTGTTTGGATTATGATTCTGTTGGATTTTTTGTGTTTAAAATAGTTTTGTATGTGTATTGTCATGAAGGAAGTTTTGATAGATCTTTGTCTATTGTTTATCATTTATTTCGTTTGTGCCCTCTTATTCCTTGTTTCTGGGCGACTCTTTCCATATGATTTTTGAGCCCTTTTGTTAGAGACTTGATTTTATATTTTTGCCGAGAGTTTTCTAAGTTTTCTGTGGAAATTTTTGTATTTGCGATGTTAGTGTGAATGTGTGAACCAATTTTGTGAACGCACGAACCAATGGTGTGAATGCGCGACTGAAATGTGTGAATGCGTGAACCAATTGTGTGAATGCACGAACCTATTGTGTGAATGCGCGACCCTGTCTGATTTATGTGTTTTTCACAGTTTTGTTTAATTTGACTTAATTTTTTGATTATATCTTGTACCAGAGGCTTGTTCTTAGTCTGCAGATGATTTCCACATTTGAATTGACTATTTCCTAAGTCTTGTTATGGATTATCTTGATGTTTTGATATTTGTTATGCTTTATGTTGTTGTATGAATTCTCCTCCATGTTGATGTGTCATGTGAGTGAGATGCTTATGTTGTTGTTCTTAATCCAGCAAGTGAATAGGCCTTGTTGTAGCTTAATTACATGTTTTATGGCAGATTATTCATGACTTTATTATGCCCTTTTGTTGGGCAAGAGGTTCATTGTTATACTTGATGTTGTTGTAACCTTGTGTATGTTGTAAAAGTATGTGTGGATGTTATATTTTTTGTATTTCATTATGGTTTAGAGCCTCTTGTGATTTATTGTTGGGCCATGTTAGGGGGAATGGGCTTCCTTGTGATGACCAAGGTCATGAGAGATAGGCTTGCATGGGGTTCCTTGTAAGGATGCATGAAGTCTAGACCGCCAGGGCACATTGGGAGTTTACCATCATTTGTAAATAAGTGATAACCTAATAATTAATGGATTGGGTAGTTAGATTCATTAATAAAGATAAAATTGATGTGAGTCTCATGACTTGATCCTAGGGAGGATGTTTTAGGCTAAGCATGAGAAGGCCATTGCTATGGCAAGTCAATCTCCCTTGATCTCTCATAGGTTGAGATGGCTCCACATGTCCATCAGGCTAGTATCTTATGTTGTTATATTTGTTATGTTAGAGGATAGCATGTGATGACACTCCACCCCTACATGTGTTCCCTTGATGATTTATGTTTATGCCTTATTGGTTGCATTTTATATCTTGTTGAGTTGAATGCCTCTAGGAGTTTATTCTTGTTGTATTGTGTTGGTTCTTGCATGAGAGTCCTTGTGTGGCTAGTCTCTTTGGTTAGAGGTGCCATCTCAGGTTTAGAGTGTGTGTTGGGACCTTGTGTCATCTCCTTGAATGGGAGGTGGTTCCTTTGGTTCAACATGGTTGGGTTGTTGGTTCTTTTTAGCCATTGGGATGTTCTCTTGGATTCTTCTTGTGTGGATGTGGATTATTCTTCAGGATGATTATGGATGTACCTTGTAGCAGATTTATGTAATGAATATGATGGAATTCATGTAATATAATATTCTTGTATGTAGTAATTGGGATCTTGTAATAGGAAGAGCTATGCTCATGATGTATTTTATGTATTGTAATTGTAAGAAGGTATTAGATGGAATTTAGGATTATGTCATGGATTGTTATAAGACTATATTATGTGTCACATTGTACTTATAGAATGGAAGAAATGTCCTTAAGTGTATTGGTAAATAAAATGGAATGGATTTATATTATGGCTTAATTGTATTAGTTGAAATGAAATTCTATGAAATGTGAAGGAACCTTAATTAATGGGTTAGTATTAATGAGAATGTTAGATAATATGATTAGATAAATGATTCATGTAGATGCATTGGTAAAAAGGAAATTATGCATTGCATGTAAGGGATTATTAAGTAAGAAGATTGCATTAAGATTCTTCCATTATGCATTTGGAATTAATGTTAAAATAAATGGTCATGTTAGGGAATTAGATGCAATTGAGAATGGAGTATACCTATGCATTAGGATTGAATTATCATGGAAAGGGATAAAGAGCATGCAGATAGGAAATGTTGGGTTAAAACACATTTTAAATTTCGTGCATAGAAAGAATGTAGATCTAAGGGGGTTAGTCTTGCATTGAAATGGTTAAATGTATCATGCTAGAAAGATGTTAGAATAGTATGCATATCATATTGGATAGACATCATAGTAGATTGTATATCTCATGGTTAGGAAATGGATATAATGCATTAAGTTAGAATGGAATGTGATTATCATGTGAGTAGGATGTCATTATGATAGTTGATTAATTAATGATGTTGAAGTACACTAGGGAAAGATTAATGTTGTTTTTATTTATTTCTGCTTGCATAAATTAATGAAATGTGTAATGATGCATGTTCATAATGGTTTATTGGTTAATGAATATAATTAGATGGAGATGTTATGAGTTGCATTAGTTGTTAAAGGATGTTAAATTTTTTTTTTATCTCCATTAGTATGTAGATGCTTAGTTTCTCTAGGGTATTTTGGAAGGCATTACATCTCGTATCAGAGTCCATGTTCAAACACTAGGTACTCTGGTTTCATTTGAGACCATTGTGCATGTTAGTGTTTATCATGGGGTAGCCGAACGGTTTTATCCCTGCTATTTATTTTCTTGTTATAGTTTCCCTAGATGGTTAGCTTATAGTTTTCTTTTGAGTCTTGCTTAGACAAGATGCCTGATAGGAGTAGATATTGTCGTCATTTTTGTCACATGGGTACTCATAGGAATCCTCGTCCTGAGGTTTTCGAGGAGTCACACCATGAGGAGAAGCAACAAGATCAACCTAGAGATGATGCGATTCCATAGTTGGTGAACGTCCTTCAGGAGATTCTTGGTTGTCTAGGACCGAGATAAGAGAAGATCTTGTAGGAGGGATCTCGTCATTCAGAGCATTAGGAGAGAGAGCATTCACATTATCCTACGAGGAGAGTTAAGGTGGATCAAAAGGTGCTTACAACCAGTCACATAAGAGATTTCATGAGGACTCATCCTCCTACCTTTGATGGCTTAGGGAGTGGCATGGAGGCAAAGACTTGGCTTTTGGACTTGGGTAGGTATTTTTCTATGCACCCGTGTAGTAGTAACACCAAGGCGAGATGTGTGATCATGCATCGTTGCAATTTTGCGACAACATGGTGGCACATGGAGGAACATAAGCTGCATTTGGACATAGCGATAGTATCTTGGGAGTTGTTCTTGGAGCGGTTTCATGCTAGATTTATTTTAGAGCATTGGAGGCAGAGGAAGGCTGATTAGTTCCATGATTTGAGATAGCAGATGATGACTGTGGAGCAGTATGAGTGCAGGTTCTTTGAGCTTAAACAGTGTTGGTTAACATATTTGTCCTTTCTTTAATTTATATATGTATATTACAATATTGACTCGTGTACACCCTTTATGAAAGGAACAAATGAACCAACAGTTGGGTGAACTGAATTAAGGTTCATCCTTTACGTTAGAGGGCAGCTCCTCGTGAGATTTATAATGAATTTTTATGCAGTTAATTAAGAAATGGATACACTTTTCACTAGAAAGCGCAAAAGGCATATGCATTTATTCATCAACACAAAATAATGCTACAAAGATCTATTTTTCAAGTGTAGAGCTCACAAACTTCTACTTCTGCATATGTTCATTTAGTAAACTCAATGTAGTATAAATACCGATTGATTCTCACTCATGCCTCACAAGACAAGGGGGATCGGTGTCATTCAAACAACAATGAAGCATCAACATATATTCCAACAGAGATCACTAATCCTTCAAACACACAGATTTTAAAAGATTGTATCAAAAGAGCATTTTCATTTAAGTACCAGAAACATCAATTATGAGAAATTCAAGGAAATCAAATATGTTCCTCCAAAGCAAATTTTTTCGGACCCTCACTTAAACTTACTTCCTTACATAAATAGCCCCCAAGCCAATAGTTTGTTACATCATAACTAAAACTTTTAACTCTAACCTAGAGTTAAAGAATCTATTTACTTGAAAACAAATGAAACTAAATAAACAACAACCATTGATTGGCTGATAGCTAATCCATTAGCTGATCAAGACTCCACCACAGAAGAGGAGGTCGTTGATTTATCCTACTTCATCGTGGAATTGCTCATGTTATGCCACTCCAGATGTGTTGCTGAGAAATTCAAGATGACTTGAAAATATGAGAGTCCAATATGTAAGATGTGTTGCTTCCAAACCTCCTTATCCATGTTTACCTGCAACACCCTAGCTTTATGCACCTCCAAATGATCAAAGAAAACTGTGAGCATTGACTCTATTCTAGCCACCTTTGAGAAATAATTTGTAGTCAAGGACTTTGTTTCCCTGATGAACTGTATTCTTTCCTTAAAGATCTTCACCATGTCTGCAGTAGCTTCAATTGTTTGAGCATCTTCGTTCATGAGTTGAATGTCGATACACTTAAGATCTTTTTGCATTGTGTCAATCAGATCTACCAACCCTTTAAGCAACCTTGTAGATTCCTCATGGCCTTGTTTGATGATTGAATTTCACCACTCTACATTTTTCCTCGACACATAAAGCACATTGTCATCCAAACTCCCCACAGGTTTCTCAGCTAAGAACTTCATTACACCAAATTTATGCACATCGTTCATTTGCGCAAGTACTGTCACCCATTTAGTCCTTTCCTTTTACTAGGCAACAACTTCTAGTTCTAACTCCTTACTTACAATTATAGCATCTTCATACACTTTTACCAAACTGAAAATATAATCTGAACCCTATTGTATTATGAGATCAAGCCATTCATTGAACTTCTTTGCCACCATTTTGTTTCTCTGAACCTAATCTAACATCTTTTGCTTCACCAGAGATTTGGGATCAAAGGATAGTGTCATTTGTGACAGGGGTTGAGGACTTGGATGGTGTATGGCATTAATGTATTCAACCATTTGGGTGATGATTTGTTTCAACTCCTTTTTATCCTTTTCATCTTTCCAAGATCTTAAAATCATCCTCTTTGTGGAGGATTCCAAGTGCTTGACATCAACCACCCGTGAAGCAAATCTCAAATTCATTTTCTCCACAGTGAAGTCATCTTTAGTAGCTGTCTCTAAAACTCTTCCTGGGATAGGTTTAGCTATTTTAGTTGTCCAATGACCTATAGCCTCTTCTACCTCCACCATTGTCTATGTTTTGAGTTTCTTTGACTTAGACATTTTTCCAAGGCACTTTCTCACCATATCTTCCATGGGGATTGTGATTGGGACAACACTGCGTTTCTTCCCAATGGAAGCCCCTAACCATCACGGAGTACTTGAAGCTTCTTTGGACAGAGGATTTGTCTGAGCACTAAGGGAATCAACAATAGTTAGGGTGTTTATTGGATTCGGCTCACCTTTTGGTTCTTTACCTGTACCCACATCTTGTACTGGAGGGTTATTCAATTCCTGCTGATCCATTATCACTTCAACTTCCTTAGTTGGATCCAAGTCTACAAAAATTTAGCTCAATGTTGGCTCTCTGCTTTTCTTTTTGCTTCTTGAACGAGTCACTCAGACTGTTGAAGAACTCAGCGGGGACCTTTTTGATCTTCTGGGTTGAATTTCTTCAACAACTAGCTTTGTATCACCTGTAACATCAACAATCTTGTTAGAGGTAGAAATAGGAAGTTGAGTCGTAGCATGTGAACCAACTGTTAGTTCATGGGAAGGCATGAATGATCCTTTTCTAAATTTATGGTCTCTTAACCATTTTTCAGTTCTCCTTATAACATCAGAGGTCCTGGCCTGAATGTTTTCATCTTCCTTTTTGTCCCAGTCAATCTCAAGAATCGACTTCCCTTGAACCTTCTTATTAAATTCAGGATCTAAAACATCCTCCCCTGTTTCTTCCTGTACCCCAGACACATTGATGGGAATTCTCATGGTAATTACTTGTTGTAGAGTAAATCTCAACCATAATCTCTTCCTTACTTCGTACTCATCACTATAATTTTCCTAGTATTCTTCCAACTAGGGTTCATGATAGAAATGATCATCTACATTTAGATTCTCCATAGCATATCCCTTGCTGTCAAACTTTCGTCTAACAACATAAGGCTACAAATTCATCTTCTTAAATTCTAATTCCAAGTTCAAAGCATTAGACATGGACTTACAGCTATAGTAGCCAAGTTCAATTGGAAAAGCAACCCCAGATTCACCCTTTGTTCCTAGCTTTTTATCAACATGAGCCAATTGTCTGCTCACTTCAATGAGTAGATAGCTATCAAAGGCGTATCTAGGTAGCTTAAACGGTTTGCCCTCAAAACCACCTACTCGAAGATAGGTAAACTGTGGAAATTGAATGAAAAAGTTGCCATAAATACTAATCAATTCCATGGCTTCAACTGACACCCTTTTATTAACATCACCCAGTAATTCAAATGCAAGTCTTCCTGCAAAGACACCATTCCATTTGGTGATATGCTATACATATTTTTGTTGTTGTAGTAAAGGATAGTAATCATAGACTTTCATACTATCCACCCATGGTTCACTATGCAGTCCATGTCAATCTCTAGTACAGGCTAATATGTAGAATAAATTAGAAGACATGTAAAAGCTAGACATACCCACAAAATTACTTAATCCCTCATGAATCCTTTCTGCAATCACTTGCGCCCAATCAAGATATTTTTCACCTGATAGAAGCACCTGAATATAAAAATACATTTAGTCCTCCCAATAAAATGAGTTTGAATTCCCCTTCAGCCTGTTCAACAATATCACAATATCTCTCACTTTTGTAATGAAGTGTTCCCTAGTAAGGGGCTTCGGCAGCCGTGACCCACCCTTTTGAACTTTCAGAAGCCAATTTCTTGCAATAACGCTTTTGTATATGCTTTTCTTCTCAGAGAAGAATGTGTATGAGGTCCCAATTGACGAGTCTTCATATGGCTCCTTATGCGGGATTCCCATCGCAGCCATTACCGTTTCTCTATTAATATCAACTAAAAACTTGTCACTACTGGTTCTTATGCACCTATTTTCAACATCGTATCTATTCATATATGCTATTACCAAATATGGGCATGGAGCAGGAACTGGAAATGCGACAGCTTCAACCACACCATTTCTTACTATTCTCTCCATTATTGAACCAGCTTCAGGGTTTATGGCCCTTTCTAAGAAATTCCCTGAGTCGGCTTGACCTAAAGAAGCATCATCTAATTCTGGAAGTATGCTCACCAAGCATGATGTCCGACCAAGTTTCGGAAGTATCGGCCTCATAATGTCTACTTATACTTTTACCAAACAATCTTAAAGCAGGATAGAATTATATTCCAACAAACCAAAGATTTCTTCTACACTGACAAACCTTCAGAGCAAAAAAATACAGTATAGGGAAATTGTCTGAACTCACCTATTACCACCATGAATATGTGAAACCCTCTCAGGAAAGTGGAGCTGAAATTACATTTGACATCTCCAGTTCGTTCAATTATAATAGCTACGACTTTTACAATTTTGTTTATGAATTCACATGTCTTTTTAAGCAAACAAGAAAAATCAAGAAAAATCTACACATGCTTCATAATGATTCATTCAAACGTGTGAAGTAACATTGATATGATTGAAAACTTGACACTTTCTTAATTGCCCATCACCTTTGCACAAATAGTTAATGTCCCCATGATTTCTTTCCAAATTAAGAATTTTAAACTATTAGATGCTGGGAATATTCCTTTTTTCTGCGCTACCTCCAGTGTTATTAAAATATTTAGAGTCAACTTGGAGTGAACCTTTTGAACCTTGAACCAACTCACAAGGATTTCAATGGTTCAAGTTCATTCAAAGAGAACAACATAAAACTTTTAAACTAGCGGCTCGAAACAATACCGAGAATGAGCAATAACCACAACAAACAAGTGAAAGGACTTTGAACTTTGAACCGTTGAACCAAAATACAAATGGTTCAAAGTTCAAGTTCAATACTGACTTAAACATATTTACGCTTGCTTGTTAAATAACATTACACAGCCGTGACTCACGCAAAGGAAGTTTTTGAACCTTGAACCAAAAAGGTTCACGGGTTCAAAGTTCTAAACACATTACAACAATGTGCTTAATTTTAATTAAGACAAAGTCACTAAGGACATTACCTAAAGCATGCTTTGAACCTTGAACATTTGAACTATTTAAAGGTTCAACGACTTAGGTTCAAAGCGAAGAGATACAAAGACCTAAAAGGAAGGAACACCAAAAGGCAACCCGCAAACTTGAAATTTAGATGAAAATTGACGGGATACTAACAGACAGTATGTTGGGATTGCAGATGATGAGACGATGTTGATTCAACACTTTGTGAGAGGTCTCAGTGATCATATCAGTGGTGAGGTTCAGATGCACGAACCTAAGACCTTGGAGGCAACTGTGGAGAAGGCGAGGATAACAAAGGAGAATCTTGGCTTAGTGTCAGGAGGGCAGACAGTTAGTGCACTCATTACAGGATCTATTGTGAGAAGTTCTCAGCAACAGTCTTCACGTTTTGCTAGGAGCCATCCTTCTTCTTTTCGTAGTGGTCAGTGGTTTAAGAAGAAGCATTCTCAGGGGCAGAACTTTGCATGAGGTGCCAGATTTTAGGTTGACAGGAGTCGCAGTCGTCAATGTGATAGGAGATCTACTCCTTCTCAGCCAGCATAGAGTTCTTAGCCAACTTCTAGTAGAGACAGTGTTCAACAGTCGAGTACAACACCAGGTAGTAGAGTGTTTGGCAAGAGAGATTGTTTTGCATGTGGAAAGCCAAGACACATTGTTGATCATTGTCCTCAACATACTTCTGAGATGTCAGGGCAACAGAAGCCAGCTACTTCTGAGCCTACGATTGGAGATGTAGGCAGGTCTCATCATGTATTTGTAGTGGTTGATAATCGCTAGGTTGAGCATCAAGCCACCATTGTGGAGATATCAGGTGTGTTAGGTGGTATCTCTTGTTCATTGTTATTTGATTCAGGAGCATCATATTCTTTTATTTCTCCTTTTCTAGTAGAGTGATACGGGATTTCTACGGCAAAGCAGGATGATAGGTGGTAGGTAGAGTTAGCTACAAGGTCCAAAGTGGTAGTGGATTCCCTTGTTCTTAGTTGTTCTTTAGTTTTGGGAGATTTCCATACTTTTGTGGATCTTCGAGTTATGTCTTTGGGATCTTACGAAATGGTTCTTGGTATGGATTGGCTTGGACCTCACCAACTGTAGATAGATTATAGAGGTAAGAGAGTGCAGTGTGTGGATGATAGTGGGAAGAGTGTGGAGATTGTAGGTATTCAGAGACCTATCTCTCTCTGCATGATTTCCGCTATGCAAATGAAGAGGTGTGCATGTAAGGGTTGCCAACTATTTGCAGTTAGAGTGAAGGATGTTGATGAGGGAGTTAGTTTAGAGGATTTATTGCAGCAGCATCCTATTCTTCAGAAGTTTGCAGATGCTTTCCCTAGTGAAATTCTAGGTATGCCCCCTCAGCGAGATATTGATTTTAGGATTGATTTGGTGCCTGGAGATGAGCCTATCTCTAAGGCTCCCTATCGGATGACCACACAGGAGTTGAGTGAGTTGAGAGTTCAATTGGAGGATTTTTTGGCGAAGGGGTTTATTCATCCTAGTGTGTCCCCTTAACTTGCACCTGTGTTATTTGTGAAGAAGGATGAATCTCTTCGATTATGCATTGATTACAAGTAGCTTAATAAGGTGACAGTGAAGAACCGATATCCTTTGCCTCAGATAGATGATTTGTTTGATCAGATTAAGGATGCAAAGGTTTTCTCCAAGATTGACCTTAAGTCCGGGTATCACCAATTGAGGATTCATGAGGCAGGGATTCATCGCACAACTTTTCGTACAAGATATGGTCACTATGAGTTCACAGTGGTACCTTTTGGTCTCACAAATGCACCATCGGGTTTCATGAGCTTGATGAATGGTGTATTCAGGTTGTATTTGGACATATTTGTATTGGTGTTTCTGGATGATATTTTGATTTATTCGAGATCAATTAAGGAGCATGAGGATCATGTGAGACGGGTTTTGCAATGTCTTAGGGAGAATCAGCTATATGCCAATTTGACAATGTGTGAGTTCTTCCAGACAGAGGTGAGATATCTTGGTCATGTGATTTCAAGAGAGGGTATTGCAGTTGATCCCTCGAAGATTCAGGCGATTGTTGATTGGCCCGCACCCACTAATGTGGGTAAGGTGAGCAGTTTCATGGGTCTTGCAGGATATTATCGCAGATATGTTCAGGATTTCTCTAGGATAGCCCATCCTATCAGTTCTCTTAAAAGGAAAGGGAATAAGTTTGTTTGGACATAATAGTGTGAGATAGCATTTTGGATCCTTAAGGAGTGTTTGACTAGTGCACCTATTCTAGCAGTGCCAGACCCTTTGGGGAATTTTGTGGTATGTGCAGATGCTTCTTTGGAGGGTCTAGGAACAGTGTTGATGCAGGATGGTCATGTGATTGCATATGAGTCGCAGAAACTTAAAGATCATGAGAAAAAATATCCCACCCATGATCTAGAGTTAGAGGCAGTGGTTCATCTTTTAGTTAGATGGGGGCATTTTCTTCTTGGGCATCGATTTGAGTTGTACAGTGATCACCATAGTTTGCAGTATATCTTCACGTAGCCAAATTTGAATGCCAGGAAGAGGTGTTGGATGGAGTTTTTATGTGAGTACAACTTTGAGGTGAGATACATCCAAGGTAAGGAGAATGTGGTAGTGGATGCGTTGAGCTGCAAGAGGCATGTGATTTCAGTAGTGTCTCTTAGTGTGGGTTTGAGGAGCCGTGTTCTCAATACCCTTCCTTCAAATGTGTGGTACTAGGAAATTATTGCAGAGGTTACTGCAGGTAGAGCTCTTGAGGGAAGATATGCATGTTATTCAGTGGAGTCAGATGGACTTCTTAGACATTTGGGATGCATTTATGTTCCACCATCAGACGGTCTTCAAGATTTGATCATGTCAAAGGCACATTGTGCACCATACTCAACACATCCAGGTGTCAAGAGGATGCACGTAGATTTGAGATAGATATATCATTGGTCTAGTATGAGGAGAGATATTGCAGATTTTGTGCCATGTTTCCTAGAGTGTCAGTGGAGTGAAGGCAAAGCATCAACATCTCGCGTGATTATTACAATCACATTTGGTTCCAAGATGGAAATCGGATATTATATCTATGGATTTTATAGTTGGTTTTCCCATGTCTTCACATCGTCATGATGCTATTATAGTCACCGTGGACAGGTTGACCAAAGTAGCGCACTTTTCCCCGATCAGATCATCATATACAACAGTGACAGTAGCTCGGGTCTTCTTGGAGGGAGTTGTGAGGTTGCATGGTATTCCTTGGTAGATCATATCAGATCGTGATCCAGTGTTCACATCAGCATTCTAGACAGCTCTTCAGCATGATTTAGGGATGCAATTGAACTTTAGTTCATCTTATCACCCTAAGACAGATGGACAGATAGAGAGGGTAAACCAGATTTTGGAGGACATGTTGAGGATGTACATGATGGATCAACAGTCTCGTTGGGAGGATTACCTCTATTTGGTTGAGTTTGCGTACAATAATGGTTACCATAACTCTATTGGTATGTCTCCTTATCAGGCATTATATGGTAGACCATGTCGTACACACCTAAGTTGGGACCGTTTTGAGAATAGAGTGCGTATTGGTTCAAAGATGTTACAGGATATGGAGGAGAAATTGGCTCACATTAGAGAACATTTGGTGGCCACACGGGATAGACAGATGAAATATCTGGATGCTCATCGTGTGGACAGGTAGTTTTCAGTTGGCGACAAGGCATTTTTGAGAGTTTTCCCACGAAAGAGTCCAGTCCATTATGGAAAAGGCTCTAAGTTGGCACCATGATTTGTAGGACCTTTCTAGATATTGGAGAGGATTGGTCTTGTGGCTTATCACCTTGCCTTGTCACCTAGCTTGTCTCGCATCCATGATTTCTTTCATGTTTCAATTTTGAGGTTATATCATCCTTATATTTCACATGTTTTGGATTTGAATAATTTATAGGTCGAGGACGGGCAACTTTCTTTGGAGTGTGTGCACATTCTTCAACATAGAGAGATGTCCCTCAGAGGTTAGGGCATCGATCAGGTAAGGGTTCAGTGGGATCCGAATGATGATTCTATAGCTACATGGGAGGATGCAACGTGGATGAGAGAGAACTGTACCCTTATTTGTTCACAGGATTCCAAGAGTAAGCCTAGGAAAAGGGGGGAGGATGTAGTATCCACCCTTGACTTGACTTGTTATGACTAGATTTAACTTTTATTTCATGCTTGATATACTTATCTAGACTATATTTGATGATTTGGATGATGATTACTCATGTGTTTCAGTTACTTATTATTGATGTAAGACACTATTGGACATATGCTATTTTGATGATCTATATAGATGTTGATACTATCATTATTTATCATGTGATTTGATGGATACATGTGCTCGATGGATTCCATATGCTTACTATGTGATGGATTATTAATAGATTAGATTTATCATGGTTTTGATGATGATTATGATTTCACTAACCCTATTTCATGATTACATATGATGAGATGTTTATGAGATGTGTTTAACGATTGTATGACTATCTTTGTGAGAGGGACGATGTCACATCGCTCATTGCGAGCGGGATGTGTCATCGAGATTCCCTATCACTTATCTGTTATGAGATATATGTATATGTTTTATCGTTGTTTTGTGGTTGCAGGATTTTGCAGGTACCAGACGTCGACTCCAACTAGCTTCATAAGTCTGAGCGTGTCTTTAGTTCCAATGGTTTATGTGGTTTGGAGATGACATGAGTTCCCTTCACATACTCTAGGTCTAAGTTGTTCACTATGATTCATCAGTGTCTTGGCATAATTCGCCATGTCAGTTTGGGTTCGATTGGAAGTGGGTTTCGATCGAATTTTTTTTTTTACATTCAATCGAAAGGGGGTTTCGATAGAACATGGCTAAAATTGAGTTTTGGAAAAAAGAGTCAATTTTTTTTGTCTAAAAAGTGTAACCCACTATTGTGGGTTCACCCTTATGCATTTGGAATTAATGTTAACATAAATGATCATGTTAGGGACTTAGATGCAATTGAATATGGAGTATACCTATGCATTAGGATTTCATTATCATGGAAAAGGATAAAGAGCATGTAGATAGGAAATGTTGGGTTAAAACACATTTGAAATTTGGTGCATAGAAAGAATGTAGATCTAAGCAGGTTAGTCTTGTATTGAAATGGTTAAATGTATCGTGATAGAAATATTTTAGAATAGTATGCATATCATATTGGATAAACATCATAGTATATTGCATATCTCATGGTTAGGAAATAGATATAATGCATTAAGTTATAATGGAATGTGATTATCATGTGAGTAGGATGTCATTATGATAGTTAATTAAGTAATGACGTTGAAGTACCCTAGGGAAAGATTAATGTTGTTTTTTGTTTATTTTCGCTTGCGTAAATTAATGAAATGTGTAATGATGCATGTTCATATTGGTTAATTGGTTAATGAATGTAATTAGATGGAGATGTTATGAGTAGCATTAGTTGTTAAAGGATGTTAATTTTTTTTTTTATCTCCATTAGTATGTAGATGCTTAGTTTTTCTAGGGTATTTTGGCGGGTAGTACAGGTCTCTTAGAATCATTTTGAGTTATGTCTCTAAGGACTATTCAACCTTAACCTATTATTTATTTATTTTCTAATCTTTTCAATTGTTTCTCAACCAATCTTACAATACTTATTTTACATGTTGATAAATTCAACATCTCCAATGTAGATGGAATGTTGGGTTTTATAAAAGCGTTTTATGAGTTATCTTTAGTTTCTAAGTGGATTTAATTAGCATGCAATTTGGAAATCCTTGCACTTTGATTTCTTATATAATGATTTCTCTTTGGGACAATTTTTTTCTACCAACAAGGAAAAGTGAATGAAATTTTAAACATTTACCAAATAAGAGAAGTAGCTATAATTGGCATGTGAAAAAATTTCTAACCTATGCAATGAAACAAAAAGTAACAAGTTCATTTCTTAAACCATGAACAACTACTAGCATGAAATAAATACTAAAATAATTATTAACCATATACATCACGAAATAAGAGATGAAACAAAGATAATATGAGAATGTATATATGATATAATAGGAGATGTAAGGATAAGATAAGTGTACATGATCAATCTCTGATAATATTGATATATATTGGAGCTTTATATTATATGTTATGTTTTATGGATGTTCTATGTTTCAATGTTGTGTTAACTAGTTAAGCATTCTATCTAGACTAACTCCTTGCTTCCTTTGTATAATTGAGTTTAGGGTATAAATACAACACACAAAAATTACTTAGGGCTCAAAACTTCAATATGTGTTCCCCTTTTTTCTTGGTAATAGGTGTATTTGTAGGTATTGTTATGTTGTCAAAATTTCTCTAGAAATCAATGTTGTAAACTACTTTCTTTACAATTGTCTGTAATCTTGTTGTGGACTTGTAATACATTAAGCAATATTTTGGAGTGTAGGGTTTTTCTCTTGAAAGGTTTTCTCCATTGTAGGTTTATACTTGCATGTGTGTGTTTCTATTCGTTTATGTTTTTGTTCTTATCTAGGATATTGTAACTATTAAAAGAGAAAAAAAAATGTACAAATCTCTTCATTAGATTAGTGTAGAAAGTTTGTTTTGTGTACCTTAATTCCTTTCACCATAGAACTTTATTTATATCAAAGTAGGAACACTCACTAGGTTATAATTTTACATCATAAAACACAACACCTAATTAACACAATTCTTTTACTTTACCAAAGTTTCCTATTAACCCTACCTCTACTAATATGCATACCAAAGATCAACTTAGTAACCTATAATTCCTTCATTTCAAACTATAATGAAAGCTTAAAATTAATCACCCTAATTATATCCTTGTTCTTATTGATTAACAATATTTCATCAATATATAAATGATAACAATAAAATAATTATACATTTCCTTATAGTAAACACAACTAAAAAACCCCTAACAACTTCAACACATAGGTATTGAATTTCTAATAGCACATCCTAAGTGACTAGTTCAATTCGTAGAGAGAATATTTCAACCTCGAAACCAAAATTTCCTTTCCTTTTACCATATAGAGCTCAATTTTCTTAGGTATATTTCCTTCTCCAAATCGCCATGCAAAAATATTTATTTGCATCCATCCACTCAATCTTAATGTCATATGAAAATCTATAAATTAAAATTTAATCAAAGTTATATTTATAATTAAGGATAAAAACTCACCAAAACATATTCCCTTTACTTAGGAATAAACACATTGCCACTAATCTCACCTTGTATTTTGTATTTTTTCCTTAGAATTTTCCTTCCTTTTGAAGATCCATTTCCAACTAATAATTTCCTTCCTTCAAGTAATGCAACCAGCTCCTTTGTCTTGTTCCTTTCTAAAGAATTCATCTCCCCATCTATGGCCTTGTTCCAAGACTTACTTTCCTTTGACTCAACTACCTCCTTCACAAGTTTAGGCTTACTATAATTATTAGATAAAGTAAAAGGGCATGAAAAATATCATGGGTTATACTTTTAAAGTTCTCTCCTTTTCCAAGTGGACCATTTTACTAGTGGAGTATGAGTTTCTTCATGTTTTAAACTCTTAACTACATAAACTCCAACCATGAGCACCTCTCAAACCTCTAGATTAGCCCTAAGTATAATTTTCTCTATCATTGACAATTATTGCACCTTCCATTTTACTTATTGTATATTTTTATCAATAGGAAAATGCATTACTTCTCTAAAGATAACACTTCGACTTTAATCCGGAGGACACAGGCAAGGAATCGGAAGAGGACAAGCAAACAAGAACCCTGGAAGCTGAACAAAGCCTGGAGATGGAGACTATGGAGGAGACCCTCAAGGCCGCTGACACTATTTCTACCCTTCATATTGCTAAAGATGAACAGATAACCCCTGGTAAAGTTACTCCTTCTCCTGGTCCTCACCCCGAGGCCTTGAAGGGTTTTATGAAAACCATTGAATGGCTTATTGATGGGAATAAGAATACTGTGGATGAATACAAAAAACTCTGCAACAGAGTCATGATCCTGGAGACCATTAAAATTGGAGAGGGGAACACTATGGCCAATTATATTGAAGATTTGAAGAACACAATTGCCAAAGCCGAAGACATCAGAGATGCCTTTAATCCCCGGTTTGAGAAAATTGAAAAGGAGATACAAGATAGAAAAACCCTGGAGGAAACTAACGAAAAAACGCTCTCGGATACAGTTGCCAAAGTGGACAAGATAGAGGAGTGCCTCAAGAACATTGTCGAGCAAAGTCTCAGCATTCTGAAAATCTCAGCCAACAACACCCATACCCTCATCAGCAAGCTCGATGATGAAAAGGAAACCCAGGAAATTGACTTGGATGCAGAAGGAACCGGGGAAGCCCAAGGTCCCAGAACTCGCACCCGTGGAAAGAGGAAGGAAAAGAAAGTGAATAAGGACCTGGAGGAGCTAAAAGTAGTTGGGGCGACCTATGATGAGCTGGTGACTGAGGCAGAGGATCTGCTGAAGAAAATTACTATGTAGTGTCTCCTTGGGTTCTTTGTTGTTTTTTGTTGTTTAGCTGTTTTTTCTGTTCGCTGGTTTTTTGGACCAGTCGCTTTGTATGAGGACTCTATTTTCTCAGCTTTTTATTTTATCTATGTTGTAATGGTTTCGGGTCCTTAAAACATGTTTTTCAATCAATCAGAACACTTCGACTTTAATTATTTCACTTTATTTCAAGATTCTAAAGATTTTATCTTTTCACACCTTCACTATAGTTGATGAAGATGCAATTGTTTAAAAGAGATCCAACTTGGATATCTTTTCTTTTTCTTTAGGCACATGCACATATGCTTGATAGCTAAAATCTATAATATGAAAAAAAAAAAAAAAAAAAGAGGAATTATTTCTATTCTAGACCTCCTTAATGGTCTTATAAATAACCATCGATATAGGAGATCAATTGATAAAATAACAAGCAACACTAATTGTTTCTAACCAAATCTTTTTCTTTAACCGAGAACCACTAAGAATACTCCTACCTTTTTCATCGATGCCTTGTTCGTGCACTATGCAATTCCATTATATTGAGGGGTGTATTGAGTTGTTGTATGTCTTGTGTGTCATTGTTCTTGAAAAAAAATCCAAACTCTATATTCTTAGATTCTTCATCTTCTTTTCAAATTGGTTCTTAACAGGGGTCTAAAACTCTTTGATAGACATGTCAAAAATTAACATGATTTTTTCTCATTGATAGAATGTTCATAGAAATAAAAATTCAAACTCTAATATCCAATCATATCAATGATTTCCTTATATTTCAAGGTCATCTAATCTTTTTCACAATTTGGCCCATGTGCTCATGTCACAACATTGTCTTCTCAAGAGGAATCTTAATCTTTTAAAATGGAATATTAAAAACTATTACATTTAATAAATGTTCTAGCACCAAATCAATAGTGTTCCAACATGAACCCCTTTTTCCCAACATCATGGCTCCTCTAACATTCTTACATTTTTTCTTACATGTTTAGTTATAGAGATCAAATTCCTCACTAAACCAAAAATATTCCATAGATCCAAAATGTTAGCAAATTTTTTATTGCTCAACACAAGTTCAACATTTTGATAAAAAATAATCATATGAGATATATATATCTTAAAGAATTTGCATCTTGTACACTCTTTAAATCACCCCCTCTTAGAATTCATGCGATATGAAGCACAAGACTCAATAAACTATAAATTGTTGTATGGATGTGTGATGGTAGATGCTAAGAGTGGATCTCCAAAATCATCATTAGAGGTATTCAAGTCTAAATAATTATTAAATTATTGCTTAGTCTTCTTCCCCATGCATTTCTTTTAGATATGACCATTTTTTCCATCATTCTAGCATTTCACCTATTGATTTTCCAATGAGATTTAGATTTTCCCTTGGATTTTTATAGTTTATCTCTTTTATTATTTGTGTCCTTTTCCTTTGACTAATCTTTGATGACCCTATCATCCTTGATAGATTCTAATTTTTTTACTTCAATAAAGCACCAACCACCTCATAAATATTTAGCTTTTATATCCAAGTTTTTCCAAGAATATGAAAAATTAATATAATGGCATGATGCACTAATCTTTACATCAACAAAAACCAATTAGCTCAACACAATGCTCAAGGAATTCAGTTGTTGTGGCATGGAACCACTATCACTCATTCTCAATTAATACAACTTCTTCCAAAGAAAATTTTGTTGACAAGGGAATTTATTTGATACAATTCGCTAAATTTGTGGTATGTATTTTTTTTTTGTGCATTCTCCCAATACAGTCAAGAGCACTAAAGGTGAACCAGACTTCATGTTTTTATGTAAATCACTAACTAGTAATATATATACATGTTGTAGGGTTTATAAGCAGACAATGTAACCCATAGATTCCTATCAACAAGAAGATTTTTTATTTTGATCTTTTAAAGATCAAAGTTAGTGTTGTTTAACTTTTAAGTCTCCATTTTGGACGTGCTAACCATTCTATTTACCTAAAAATAAGATCACACTATATAGAGCTCCCATTTAAACGAGGATATTTTCAATAGACTATCCTCCCACATATATAACAAGCTATTATATTCTCAATACCAAATTAAATGAAACTAGAGTAGATCTACATTAATCCAATGAGAAAAATAGTGAAAGTAAGAATAGATCTATATAAATCTTTATAAAGCAACAACTAAGAGATAGCACAAAATTTACCTTGGGAAATCCCTTTGATAAGAACTCTATTTCAAATCAAACTCAATATATAAATTTTAATAACAAGATTATAGTGCAACACAAAGTTCTACTGCTCACAAAAATGTTAGAATGGTCACATTGAGATAGGTGTTCATGACATTTCACTAGGCTAGTATAAGCCTCATTTATATTTATCTATTCACTCTATTTTCTTTAGCACACAAAGTTTTTGTGTCATTCAATCTTGTACCTATTCCTCGTGAACCTAACAAACGCGTAGCTCATTTAAGTTGAGTTATCTCTCATTCATAATGTTAGATCAACTAAACTTAGCTTCCACCTTTTATGTTAGATTGGTTTTAATTAGCTTTCACCTTTTGTGTATCGATTGGATTTGTCCTTTCATCTAGATTTGGAATTTGATGGTCTATATGATCGTTTTCTCACTTTTAGACCATATATGACAACTTAAAAATTCATCAGACCATATAAATTGACATCATTTCAATAAAAAATCAGAACACCAACACGCCATTAAGATAACCCAACACCCTTTTTCCTTCTCATTTCCATTTAAGTTTTTCTATTTTAGAAATGTAAATTGTATGATCATTCAAATTAGACCTATAACTTTGTGCCTCCCAAAGTGATGATTGGAAATTGGAATGACAATGAGTTTAAATTCTTCCCATCTTCTTCTTGTTTTCTTGGGTGTCCTCCTTTCTCTCAGATCTATTTTATCTGTAAAACATTAATTAGAAAGAGGGTGTGATATGCTTCTTCATGTAATGCTCCCCTAAAGATACTTCATCAAAATTTCTTCAGGGATTATCTTCTTCATTCATAAGGTATGTACACTATCTGGAACATTTTTCTTTATAATGTGGTGACCCACTTCTCTGTCAATAATCTTTTGGCTCACTTTTTTTTCTGTTCTTTTCCATTTCTGTGCACAAATCTAAGCTTCTTACTTAGATGATGGATGAAACTGAATCTTATGAAAAAAAATATAAGAAGCATTTGAAGGAGAAAGAGCAGAAAAGAATGAAAAAGCTCATGGATCTTTTTCTACGCAGTGCTTCCTCTGCAGAGAAATCCATGAGGTCTCTGGAAAAAGAGAATGCAAGACTAGAAACTGTTCTTGAAGGAATACAACGACTTCAGCTGCGAATTGTAGAGATGATAAGGGATCCAAATGCCCCAACAAGAAGAAGTATCGGTATTCTTCTTGTAAAAGAATCACAGCGAATTGCAGGAATGAGATCAACCATTGAAGCGGTGGAGAAGATCTTATCTGTATTTGACACCTCTTTACTGCAAGATCATCCCAACAAGCGAAAAGAATTCAAAGATCATCCCCTAATTGAAAAAAGAGTGCTACAGTTTGCTGCAAAGGCTCACTTTATCAACACCTCTTATGACATAAAGCCCAAGATTTCAATCACAAGATCTTCAAGCATTTGAATTTTTTGTTCTAGTTTTCAATGGGGATTCCAGATTTGAAACTGTCAAACAAAATATCTTAGTTCTTGTTGCAGGCTTGGTACAGAGCAAGGGGATTTAAGCAAATCTTTGATTTCTTTTTTCTTTCCAATCATATTCAGTCTCTGCATTTGAAGATGATATAATAGCATATCTTGTAAGGGAAGAAAATGGGTTACAGCTTAGACACAGAAATCCCTGCAGAACATCAATATATTGAGACTGCATAGTTTCATACCATGATATCTGTACAAGTGCTTCTGTCATAAAATCATGTCTACTTTTGAAGTACTGGTATTGTTTTTCATTGGGTATCTAACTTATAATGTAGTTGTTCTTCAAGTTTAACTATTTTAATTTTGTTTCTTGGTATCACTGCTGGTTAGTTCTGCTTATCTTACAAGTAACTTTGTTTCTTATTTTGGTTTCTTGGCATCCCTGTTAGTTAATAGTTTTGGTTATCTTATAAGTAGCTTTTATGTAAAAGGTAGGGTTTCCGTCCTTTCAAAATCTGTTTTATCTTTAATATAAAATTATTTTAATTTTTTAGACATTTCAGATATGAATATTGTTTTTTTTAAGATGGTAGCTACGCACTCCATCAATTTGATTCCAATGATATATGTTTAATAGTGAAATCTTTTAGACATAATTTACTTTTTCTTAATCATATGTTAGATTACATAATTTTTCAATTGATTTTCAATTTTGTTAATATGTATATTTTTTTAATTGATTTTTCAATTTTGTCAATTTGTATAATTTTTCAATTGATTTTACAACTTTGTCAACATGTTGTAAAAGATGGTAGTTAGGCATATTAGTCACTAGGATTGAGTGAGTTATACTTAATTGTGAGATCTTTTGAAATGACTAACATTGTCTTTATCATATGATGGATTACATAATTTTCTAGCTGATTTTACAACTTTGTCAACATGTAGTAAAAGATGGTAGCTATGCATACCACCCATTTGAGTTGAATGATTTATACTTTATAGTGAAATCTTATAGACGGGATTCAATTTTCTTAGTCACATGGTGGATTATATCATATTTCAATTGATTTTGTAACTTTGTCAACATGCAGTGAATGTTGGCTAGTTAGGCATACCAGTCATTTGGATTGAGTGATTTATACTTAATAGTCAAATCTTTTAGACATAATTCAAATTATATTTACCATATCGTGGAACACATAATTTTGAAACTACTTTTACAACTTTGTCAACATGTAGTAAAAATGGTATATGTGCATACTAGCCCATTTGGATTGAGTGATTTTTACTTAACAAATTTTCTTTATCATATGGTGGATTACATAAGTTTTTAAATGATTTTACAACTTTGTCAAAATGTATTAAAAGATGTTAGCTATGCATTAAGTGATTTATTATTGATAAAGTAATTGCAAACTCTTTATCAATTGAAAGGAAAGACTATAATGGAAATGAGATATACATGATATCGTTTGAAGTATTAGGGTCTAACACCTACCTAACAATGTGAAGGGCATTCAAAAAGTATCAATCAAGCTAGATCATTTAAAGAAGATAATAATGGTACCCTCTAACATACAAGTGATGATTCCTTCGATTATGGGATTTATTGTTTTTGTTGACAACAATGAAAACCTCCACAAGCCATTGATCTAATCTAATCCAACAACTATCATCTACTTATGTTCTCTCCTTTATTTTTCAACCCATGAGCATCCCATCAACTTCTTTATCTATATTTTTTGCTTATGTTTTAATTTCTTCTATCTTTTCTTGCCTACATTTGTTCTTTCCATTTCCTCATTTTTTTTACTTGTAGATTTATCTAATTCATCCAATATTTTACCCTCATCCCCTTCTTCTTGTTTGTGTTTCTTAAATTTTCTTCTAGATTATCTTGTTTTTTACCCTCCTATTTTCAAAGTCCCCTTGTTCGTCATCCCACTTCTCAAAACTAGTTCCAAAAACCTAAAATGTCAACTAATATGAAGCAAAATGGATAAGGAATGAAGGAGTGATTGAGAGTCCCTTCTGATGTACAAGTGACAAGTTTTAGAGCTTTTGGTCTTAAGACAAATTTAACACTAGAAGAAACCTTGATGACTATTGATCTAGAAATATCGCGGAGAATATCATGACTCCAAAATATATTAAAAAGCCTTGTAATATAAAAAGACCATAATAATTTGTTAAAAACTAAATGTCCAACATTGAAGTGATGTTTTTGTTATGTAGTTAAATATTCTTGAATGTTTTTGTAGATTGATTATATCACTCATGTAAAGATTATAAAAAGTTCATAGATAAATGTTTAATGATAGGGGTTGTAACTTGAGAAAAGGTATTAAAACAAAGTCATTATATACATACAACTTGAAGTTTTCATAATACATACATATTTTTATTTGGTTTTCAACACATTTCTCCAACAATATTGAGCTACCAATTATCCAAAGCTCTAGTTAAAATTAAATATTATTTGCTAAGATATATGTGTCCATCTATATTATATAATCATAGACATGATTGACTCTAACTAGTAATAAACCTTATCTCATAACAAGATGACACCCAATGCAAGCTCCAAAAATTTGGGCGTGAGGATGCAAGCATGGAGTGTAAAAAAATCACAAGGTTGCAAGGGTTGTATGGTGCGTAATCCCAAGATTATTTATGTTGTAACATTTAAGCTAAAACATCAAACTCAAAATTGAACCATAGCAGAGATGAAAAAACTGAAATTGAATTATCTTTTTTTACTTTTTCCCTTCTAAATTCTAGTGTCCAATATATTAATATCATTTAGCTGGGTGAGGATAAAATTTACAATAAATGTAGCAAGTTCATTGAGGTGCACTAGGTTATACTAGGTGGATGCATTTCACAACCATTGATATGCCTTATAATGCACCCCCATTTCAATTATATATAACCTTGACAAGAAATTATTAGCTAATAAATAAATAAAATGTATTGTTTGAAGCTTCCAAGGTCTCAATGGATAATTCTAGGAAAGGGATGTTGAAGCTAAAAAATCTAGAGAAACCCATAGATGATGAACCAAACAACAAGTCCTTGTTCGAAAAATGTGTTATAGGAATGAATCCATTGACCAAGACTAGAGCATGGATTTCCACTAATAATGCAGAGTTATGAAGGATTTCATCATTTCCATCTAAAATTACAAAGACTTTTTGTCAACAAACAAATAAATACCCTCTTCTAAAGATGATAAAGTTATAAAAGGATCTCATCAAATAAAAATGGTTTTGTAGACAGGGGGATAGGATATATCCGTAATTTTAAATATCCTCTAACAAGTAATTGATCAATCTAAACATTGCTAGTGAATTGAACCATAGACATGTTGGTATGGAATTTGGATTTTGTTTAATGGTTTGAGATATTTGTTATGCTTCTTAGATGACATTTTCAAACAAATTGCATGTTTGAAGATATTGCACAAGTAAAACCAAGAAAAGTAACCCTAAATTGAATGTTATCATTGAATTTTGACAACTATGTAAAATGAGAAAGACAATTGTTATCATATCCAAGAGAGTTGTTAATACCCAAATATCATGACCAAATTATCAAGCTATCTTATTATGGTGGAGAAGTATGAAATAACAAGAACAAAACAAACATAATTGATTTAATATACCAATAAGGGATCCATTACAAAAATTCACTCAAAGAGATGTCTGCGAATTTGAATGCCTACTACAACGACTCTCCTGCCCGAGCGAACAAGCTTGCCCCTATTGTTGCCACGTTGAACCGAGATGTGTCAACATCTTCTCCCTCTGTCACGGATGGTTCTTCCATTGTAGGTGAAAGTGTTATGGCTTCTGATGTTGTTGGTGTCATAGTCCCTCCCAGACCTCCCCCTTTTCCTGGTAGGCATAGCTTTGCTTGTGTGGCCAGATCTATTGCTAATCCCCCCAAGGGGACTCGCCATTTCCCCTATGCCAATACCTCCCCTGTGGTGGTTTGTGGCTAGAAGGTTGTGGAAAATGTGGATTTCTATGAGCATTGTTCGTTGGTATGCATATTTACTATATTTTGGCCTTCTTTCCCAAACCTCCATTGCTAGGTGAGTGATTCCTAAAAGCCCTTAGTCTCTCATAGCATTGAGCTCTTCCCTTGTGCTAAGGGTTTTTTTATTGCTTCCTTTTCTTCTCCTTATTATCATGATTAGATTATGGGCAAGTTGTGGACTTGGGGTGTTCACTCTCTCTCCATCAAACTCTTGACAACCTCCTTCAACCCCCTTATGGAACCGCTTAATGCGTGTCCAGTTTGGGTTCGCCTTCCTAATCTTCCCCTCCACTTTTGGGAGAACTCCTGCTACGAGGCCATTGGTAACCCTATTGGCCGATTTTTGAAGGTTTATAATTCCACGTCTTTTATGATTCATTCGACCTTTGCCTGCATTCTAATTGATATTGACATCTCTTTGCCTCTCGATGGGGATGTGGTTCTTATGGTGGGAGATAGGTTATTCCCTTTCGTTGTCGGCACTACTTCTCAACAAATCATTTAGCTTGGGATCATTCTCTCTCTCGCCAAATAGGTGCTCCTACTTGGTGGAAGAATGCTACTTTTGATCACTTAAGCATCAATGTTGTATATTCTAATGACTCCTCTCAGGAGCATTATGTCTCCTGCCGAGATGAAGTTGTGCCTCTTACTGTTGTTGATCCCCCTGCTACTATTTTTGAAGATTTTGTTGATCCCCTACTACTACTGTTGAAGCTATTGTTGATCTCCCTACTACCGTTGTTATGGCCTCCTCTGTCCTTGAGATTCTTATGCTGGCATTGCATGAAGATTTCATTGATGAAGTATAGTGTTGTCATTGATGTCAATAATAACCAGTAATGAAGTTGTATTGCAACCAGTAATGATGCAGTAATGCAACCAGTAGTAAAGAGTGAAGGCAATCAGTATGGTATTATTATTGAAGAAGAGTGATCAACCGGTAACCCTAACTAGTTGATAAGCCGAACCCTAACCAATCGAGCTTGGAGAATCGATTGTGTTGATCTATGACCAAATGATGATCGGAGATGAAGATGCCACGTCAACATGATGCACGTGATGAGTTTCAAAGTGCGCATGAAAATAACTGTTTATCTTGGGAATGATCGAATGCATAGCATGAAGTGAAAAATGTGTGATGAGTTACAGGATCTGATGTGCGGTTCAAGTTGTCTAGAATAATGTGTAGTTGATTTCTATGTAATCTAATGGTCATGATTGAACCGATATGTTTGTAAACTCTATGAGATTTGTAGGTTTTGTGTTGTGTTACCGACCTATTGTATTTGCTTATAAGGTCGATGAGTTGTTTGTAATTGTGTTGGCAATTTGGTTAAGTGTGGTAGTGTGATTGTTGTCGAACTAGAAGGAGTGTCTCCAGAATGTTGTGAAGGTAGATAGGAGCGATAAAGGATCTAATTAAGAAAGGAAGTGCTATTACCAGATTAGCAAATAACCTATTGTTCTCTAACCATTACAATAGTTAAATCCCCTAACTGGGTAAGCTTTAATATGCTTCTTGTTTAAATCCTCTAACCAGGTGATCCATTAGTTTGGATTTGAAATCCTCTACCGAGGTTACCTCTAATAGGGTATTGCCTTTAACAGGGTATTGTAGTCAATCCCTTAACCGAGTGGTCTTTAACCGGATCTGTTCTTAACAGGACATTATTGTATAAGCTTCTAACAAGGCTTGGATCCTAACAGGGTGAACTTTAGAAGAGTTCAGAATACTTGTGGGTATTCATCCCCCACCGTGGTTTTTCCCATTTGGGTTTCCACATGAAAAATCATTGTGTCAAGTGGTGAATGATTTTTTGGATAAGTTTTGATATGGTTGATTTGAATGACTGGTAAATCCACTTAGATATGTTTAGATAACCAAAAATGATCTGAAATGAGATATTAGTGATATTAGTGAAGTGATTTAATGTTTTGGTTAAATGGTATTTGAGTTATAGATCTGTTACATTACATCATTAATGTTTTGATCAACCGATAAAGTTTGACAGTGCAATTGCAATTTTTGATATAGTGACTAAACCAAATATTTTAGCAAGTTGTTTCTAAGTTGGAGTTTAAGTTTGGTGAAAGTTTAGTTTATTTTATATCTACTGATTCACCCCCCCCTCTCAGTAGTTGACCAGATCCTTATAGTTTCATCATATTGTCATCTTCCTCCTGTTGCTCTGATTCTGCTCTAGATGTTGTTTAGTAGCAACCTGTTGTTGTTGTGCATAGTAACCCTATGGGGACCCCCTCACTTAATTCTTCTTTTTGTGATTTTAATAGTAGTATTGCATGGAATGTTGTTTGTCCAAGGAAGAAGGGGAAATCCTCCCAGCTCCCCCAAATCCCTCTTCTTCAAGGTGGGTCTTCCAACTCTTGAACTGGATTGCGGGTTGTTTCTGGTTTGGTTGTCTTCTTCAGTGAACTTCTGGTTTGTTGTTCCTGTCCCACTTGACCTTGTTTTATTTTAGGTCAATTCCTTTGTTTTGTCACTTTTCTTTTACTACCTCCAGGTTGTTGTACGAAGGGTTAGCACCCTTGTTATTGTTTCTTTCCTTAATAAAAAACAATTCACTCAAACTAGCATTTTTTTAAAATCAACTATAACAGTCCATTACCAAGAAATGACTTAGAGAAAACTCTAAGCATGATGGATCAATATGTATACCTAAAATGAGTGGTTAGACAATCAATATCATAGACAAGAAAGTATACCAATGAAACATTAACAAAATAAAGATCTAAATGACAAAGCAAACTAAATCATCCATATCCTAAGATTGTTCCATTGCTATCTATCTCCAAGGATCTTTCAAATCAAGGTGTCTCTCAGCTAGGATGAAGACTTGATCTCTAGGATGAATACTCAAAGAATGAGGGATATATGATCAAATATCTAAATGCAAAACAACTAAGATCTTAGCATGAGATTGATATTAAACTAGTTAATGATATGGTGCAAGATGATGAGATTGATATGAAGTTAAATTAGCATGACAATGATATTAAGATGATATTAAGCTAGCATGGAGATGAGACTAACATGATATGCAAAACATGATAAATCTACGCTATGATGCTACTAAAATGATCTAATTACTATTATCAAAGAGAGGCTAAAATGCTTGATGAAATGAGGCTATAACTTAGATGCATGAAGACTTGGATTGATGATAATGAAGGAAATGAAGCCTATTTATAGAAGAAATGGTCAATTGGAGGGTTGAGATTGAGTAATCTTAACAAGGGTTAGGATTGAATGATCTTCAATCCTTGTGAGATTTTCAACCCAATCCTAGGCTGACAAGTGTCACCATGAGGAGGCTTGAGAGGAAATGTAAGAGGCATTAAATGCCTGAGAAGACATGGTGGTTGCCCTAGGAGGTAAAGTTAGGGTTGATTTATTGGATAATCCTTTTACCCAAAGGATAAACTCTTGTGCAAGAGTTAGTGGCTAACCATGGTCAAAGCAATGAATGCTTGAAGAGGCCCATGGGTGAAAGGATGGTTAAGTTAGAGGGAAAGTCTCTAACTAAGGGTTGAGGTTGATTTAACCATTAATGGCTATTGAAGACTTTTAAGGTTAACTTGTTGGGGACACAAAAGCCTTTAATGGTTTATGAAGACTTTGAGGGTTTGAGAAGTGACTTGTTTTTACTTAGGAATGTGACAATGTTTAGGAGGGGATTAGGCTAATTAAGTGGGATTTAGGAGGTTCTAGAAGGTGGGTTAGTGAGCAAGTGGATCTTGTAGGAGGATGCAAGTGGGGGGGGGGGGGGGGGGGACTTTAGGATTTTAATAAAATATTTTATTTCAACTAAAAATGGGCGCAACTTTCATTTGTAGGAAAATGCAAGTGGGAGGGTTTATAAATAAATATTGATTTATTTATATGCAAGGAGATGAATTTAATTAAATGTGGAAAGAGGATTTAATCAAACAAATAGGATTTATTTAATTAATAGAAGAAAGGGGAATTAATCAAATGTTGGATCTGATTAATGTTTGGATAGAAGAAAAGGGGATATTAATTAAACCTTAATTTAATTAATAGGTGGATAAATGATAATTAAATGAATTTTAGAAGAAAAGGGGATATTAATTAAACCTTAATTTAATTAATAGATGGATAAATGATAATTAAACAAACAAAATTCATTTAATTAAGTGTGTAGATTTAGGTTTCTACATTTTGCCCCTCTTTGAAGTTACGTGTGACCACATGTTGATTCAAAGAAAAATCGCTCGATATGTTGTCAAAATTTTTGATTTCGATGTCATCAAAATTTTTGATATGGTGCCCCCTATATTGATATGATGTTGATATGATAATTATGCCCCCTCGAGAGATGAATTGATAAAAATTTGAGGATGAAGTTGCTTGTGTTGATGTTTGACGATTTTTCAATTTTTTGGATTTTTAAAAAAATTTCGATTTGGATTCCTGATAAAAAAATTGTTTGATTTGTGAAAATGTGGTGTGAGCAAAGAACACACATCCCCCACACCTCCACCTAAGTAACACACCCAAGGTTACATCACCATTGACCATATAAGCCCCTAGGGCTTTCTTTCCAGCTCATTTGTGCAATTGGCATTTGGAGATTTGAGCTTTGCAGAAGAGAAGAGAAGAGGAGAAGGAGTGAAAATGGTGTCACCTCATCACCACCACTAATTTCAAGTGTGTTCATTGATTTGAGAGGCCAACAACATATGGACCTCCGTGATAGTTCTGATACTTAAAGATAAGTACAGATGCCTAGCTAATAAGATGAGAGGGGGGGTGAATCATACAAACTTAAGCTTCCATAAAAACATCAGATTCAACCTCGGTAACATATACTTCAGTAATATAACCAAAACTGCTAAACATGCAAACTCAAAAGCATATGAACATCATAACACTCATAACATTAGATTTAATGTGGAAACCCAAATAGAGCATATGAACATCATAACACTCATAACACTAGATTTAACATGGAAACCCAAATAGGGAAAAACCATTGTGGGATTTCGGACCCACTAAGAAATACTCTTCTAGAGTATGCTCGGTTAAAAGCAAATCCTGTTAAAGATTACAACCACATTGCTAGATGTGACCCGGTTAAGGGATTTCCCTCAGATCTGTTAGGATCTTCACCTTGTTAGAAGTGACCTTGTTAAAAGATTTCAAACACTCAATCAGAATGTCACCTTGTTGGAGGGTTTTACAAATAAGATTGTTAAGTCCACTTGGTTAAGAGATTTTCTATCACTTTCACAAATAACAGTAATAAAAATCTATCTGCAACTTCACATCTAAAATGCTAAAGCAAATTCTTATTTGCTCAATACGATATAGACATAGAACTAATCTTGTCCATCTGTTGGGCTCTATACTTTGTTTATTCAAAACAGATCTCCAAGATTTTGTGCTCAGTAATCACTATGTAGCATCCCTGTGCATACACTTGCCCGCATACATTGTTCATCAATAGTTCCCTATTTATAAACAATTTGCCAACCGCTTAATCTCCTTGATTACATTTCCCATGATCAATCATAGCCATCAGATCTTCAAACTTTGTTCAGGTTCAATGTATCCTTCGATCTGAAAACGTTTTACCCTGCCTCGGAACTTGCATACATTTCTTGGAACTTGTGCTAGGGTATTGCGGTTCAATCTAAGCTGTAGATCTTCCTGCCGATTTTCCTTTGCCATAGATTCTTTAACAAACTTCATTCATGGCATACCAATCATTTAATCATAGCCAACTCATCAACTTCCTTCATTAAATAATGCTTGTAATCATTTAATGCATTCTGTTACAGCTCGGTTACAACTCGATTATAACTCGGTGAATACTAAACTTCACTCGATAGACATTCTGTCTTCATTAACCAATAGCAATAACCTTAGGGTTTATCGACTAGGTTCCTTAGGGTTTACCGACTAGGTTCTTTGCTCAGTAACATAGTATAGTATTAACCTTACAATCAATAACATATGTAGGATATCAAAACAATCTAATCATCATGATCTCATCATTGTCTAACTCGGTAATAGTTGCCCATTGAATAACTTATTTCTCCCCTTATTCATCATATTCTTTCTGTGTCTTTTACCGACATCTTTATACTCATCAAATCATACTTCTCAAGATATGGAAACATCATACTGAATTAGAAAATCAATTACTTGACATCAATGACAAAATAATAATATTAAGACAGTAAACATCCTTAGTCAGTTATATCCATAATCATCAACAACCTTCTCAATATCCTTATTGAAATGCCAACAATTTCCCATTGTCTGTTATAATGCCAAATGCCAACACTCCAATAAGTGAGATTTCGAACCTCTCTTGTGTGATTTCTGAGCATGTTTGATGGATTTTTCCAAAATTTTGTATGTTTTTCACATTTTGATGTCCTAGGTTTTTTAGCGTTGTTTTAGCGCATATGTCTATTTTCAAAGCACATTTGATTTGTTTTTTGGCACATATGAAAATATCGTGGCGCATACAATATTGGAATTAGTGCATTTGATTGATAAAATAGCGCATTTGATGTCTGAAATAGTGCATATGATGTCGAAATAGCGCATATGATGTATGAAATAGCACATACGATGAATGTTGTAGCACATACGATTTAGTGCATACAAAAATTGTTTTAGCGCATATGGGACAATGTGGAATTTTTGATATTTTATGAATTTTTTTAAGTTGGCAAATTTGATAGTGAGAATGTAGATGATGTTTGATAATGTTGAATTGTGATATTGATAGGACTTGGTTTTGTGTCGGTTTGTGTTTGGATAGATAGATTTTATGATCGAAACTCTAGATTCATAGTGTGATTTGTGTCACTGATAGGAGAGGTCCACTTGACATGGTATGATCAATACTCTAAGTTCTTGATAGGTTCAATGACTAGGTCACTGATAGGATAGGTTGAGATGAACCTTCCCATGTTGATTTAAGATCAAAACTCTAGAATGATGGTGTTACTTTCGTCACTGATATGGGTGTAACTTGATTTCGATATGGAACAACTTGATTTTGATATGGGACAACTTGATTTCGATATGGTAACTGCATCATTGATATGGTATAACTTATTTGATAAGGTGACTTCGTCACAAATATGGGATAACTAATTTGATAGGATAGGCTAAGATTAACATACCTGGATTTGATAGCATGACTTGTGTCACTGATAGGAGAGGTATGTTTGATTACTGATAGGATAAGCTAAGATGAACCCACCTGACTGATAAGAGTTTATGATCAAAACTTTTGAATGATAGCGTGACTGACGTCACTAATAGGGGCTCAATGAGATTGATGAAGATCTCATGTTGAGTTGATAGAAGATTGTTTCATTGACTCATGTTGATTGATCCATTTGACAGAGAGGACTGATATGGTGTTGATATTATGATGTAGGCTGCATTGGGTGTGTTGATGCTTCAAGAGCAATACCCGAAGACTTTGGCTCTGCGGGGAGCGTTGACTGATGGGAAAATAGCGTTTATTGTTGCATGTGGTTTGTCACACATCCTGTTCATGCATTCCTACTAAAAGAATAGGGCCCTCTTGACTGATTTAGCTGATAGATGGTATAGCAAGCATAAAACCTTCCACTTACCGACTGGAGAGATTATAGTTACACCAGAAGATGTGTACAGGATTTTGTGAATCTTGATTACTGGAGAGTTGGTATAGTATGATGTGGAGGAGCAGGGTGGTACCACGACATTACGAGAAGTGTTTGTTGACCCTCAACTTAGTGGATACTCAGTTGCATGGCAGGACATGGTGGATTAGTATGCCTCACTTCCTTCAGTGCTAGCAGGTTTGATTGGTGGCTTCCTCCATTCAAATAGGAGGTCACATGGATTCTCAATGGGATGGGGCCGGATACTACAACAGATGGTGCGATAGAGGACTCGATATGCATGGGGGTATGTGTGTTGGACCACCTATACCATGAGTTGCACTAGGTAGTATATGATGAGGCGATGAGTTTAGCATTCAGAGGGACACTTTTGCAGATCCGAGCGTAGGAGCACATAGCAGTGACTCGTCCAGTGGTAGAGAGGACACGACCAGCCGAGCTACCATATTTATTTATTTATCGACAAATAGCTTCCCAGCCCATGCTCAGGAAGTTGGAGTACCATAGGAAAATCTTGGATGACATGGATTTAGTGATATGGAGACCCTATGTGGAATGTGAGGCTTGGGCGGAGGATGCGATGGGAATTCCCATTTTATTTTAGAGCAATTTTTTGATAGGGAGGACCCCCTATGTTGTTGAGAGATTTATTTGACTTGTGTGTACCAATAATTTGGTTGTACCCAAGGGATGCCTTAGGGTTCGACCATATATGCCCGAGTGTACAAGTAGAGTCCGGCCTTGGATTTTGATACAACACAGACAGAGTTCAATGCACTTCCACAAGTATGGTGGGAGATATGCTTAGGAGTGTTGGATGTGGGGGATACTCCACCGTATGCTTAGTATTTTGTAGAGCATCCATTTCCTTGATTGATAGGGCCAAAAGAGCCAATACAACTTTTGGAGGAGGTCAATGATGATGATGATGAGGGAGGGCCAGGAAGATGGAGGGGTGGTAGGTGATTTCGGGGGAGAGGCAAGATTGCAGGCAGGGATAGGGGTTAGATTGGACGGCACAGGGATGGTGTTGGGGATGACGAAGGTGATGTAGGTCAAGGACACAGAGTGATGGGGAGAGGGGGAGTTTGGAGAGAATGTTTAGGCTAAGGAGGGCCATTGCAGATAGGAGATGAGGAGGAGGAGAGGTAATTAGAGGGGATGAAGTCGAAGGAGTCCAGAGAGGAGGTGATAGGTGGGAAGGGGGGGATGGGGGGATTTGAGGAGGAGGAGGAGGAGGATCCACAACCACTAGTTAGGCAGAGGAGGACATACATGCCACCTAATAAGGAGATTGCCAGGTAAGTGCTCAATAAGGATGTTTAAGTCTAAAGGTTCAATTTTTTTCCCAAAGACTTGTTGAGGCTATTGTATGTGTTTACAAAATCATTCTTGTGGTTATAGTGCCAAGCACTTCATGTATCACTTTCCTAACAAACTCCCCTTTTTAGTGAGCTCATTCCCTAGCACCTCCACTATAGGCTATGTCAAACCATTACAACTTTCCTACACATTCCCTTGTCCTTTGGGAATTATTTAGATTGTTCTTTGTCATTATAAACTCCTCCAAGTGGTTTAGAAACCTAAGCAAAGGTATTGTTTTTTATCTTGTGTAATCTTGGGGTAATTAAGCATTTTTTTTTTGTCTTCTTACTCAAGCCCTTTGCTAGACTTCAAACCACAAATGTCTCTACCATACTGTCAAGGAGGTGGATGGTTGTCCTTTAATGTCCTTAGATATCTACACTTAGGTTCTTCAAGCTTTACCAATCCCAAACCAATCAGGTTCTCAAAAGTGTGTGTTATGCAGTCAAAAGGGCTACTAGCCCATGGAGGCCTAATTGGCACCTTTTTGCTCACCCTGCCCAATGATGGGCTTCTCCTCCAACAAAATTTATTTGGATGGTTTTTTAGAGGTATGTGTTAATGTATTTTCATGGTGTAGGCCAATGTTGATGCAAAATCATGACTGTCCACTATTTGTGGCACTTTTGAAGGGTTTGGTAGGGTTTGGACCAAAGAACATAGAAAGTTCTTCCCAACTCCACTAATCAAGCCTCCAAACTAGCTTAGGAATTCTACCACATTAAATAAATCCTTCCCCTATTACTGCCCTGCAAACATAATTCCAAACACTTGGCATACATCTGAGAAAGGAAGTGGAATACCACTGTCACTATCAAAATGTTGTCTTTTACCAGTTAGTTGCTACCACCTCTTTGGACCTGCATAATAATGGGTTTGAAGAGGAAATATACCTCAAAGAGGTCTAAAAGATACTAAAGAAGTTTCCTATTACATAGCCTTCACAGTTACAAGGCTTGGATTATGCTTTTGAAGCATTCCTTGAGCATTTTGGTAAACACAATTCACAAAAACAGTGAACTCACTGTTTTTCTTACAAAGTGAGAATGTTTAATAGGAACAAGATACTCTAACAAACCAAGGTGATCTTCAACACCATTGGCCATATGTCTAGACCTCTACCTCATACATTTGTTCACTCCAAATTACTTTTGGGTGCAAATCTTGAGTTTTTAAACATGCTACTAGCGGAGTAATCAATACTTGCCTAGTATTCACTCAAGTCCTTCTTCCAAACACAATGTTAGCACAACAAGAAGAATATGTACACTATATACATGATTACCAACTTGAGTAAATCCATTTTGTGGGATCCCAGACCTGGATTAGTCAAGTGGTGGCATTTTGGAACCTCAAACCCTTGACAGGGCAATGAGCACACAGAAGTAAAATAATTTTGTACAAACAAATTGCCAAAGGAAACTAGTACAACAATCACTTGGAGAGAATTTTAAAACTACTATGCACACTTTCCAAAGGTATAGTATGGACTAGCAAAGCTACAGTACGGATTGTTACTCCAAAAAATCAAAAAACAATGAATAAAGCCAAAATTTCATAATTTTTATTAGGAATCTCTTGCTCAAAAAATCACAAACCTTTCTCTAGGAAAAGGGAGGCATTTTTATATCATTTCTAATTATTTATCAAGCCCTATATGCACATGAGGCTTCCACAACTACATTTTGCTAAAAAAACCCAAAAATGACAACTTTGACAACTTTTTCAAGCCAAATGGCAACATTTCTTGCTCCAAAAGTTATTTTTGACAATCTAACCTTATCAACTTGTCTAAAAAACTTAGACATGCTTAAAAACACTTATCAAACATATTTCAATTCTTTGGGAAGCATTAGAAGACCTTTTGGCAATTTTACACATTTTTGCCAAAAATTGTCAACTCAAAGCCTGAAAGGCAAAACTTGACCTCTTGAGGCCAAAAAGAGATCAAAACTAATAGAAAAGACACGCAAAAACCTAAAATGACATTATAAACGTGACACAAGACTTTACAAACATGAAAGCATCAAGTACTCAAAAAGGAGAGTTTTCTTCAACTAGGTGGTCCTGCACCATACTCCCCCCAAAACAAAGAACTCATGTTACTCCTTGAGGCAGCAAAGAAGAAGAGATGTCAACTTTTGAAAGTTAGCTGCAGGTATCCATCTAGCCTCTAAGATAGGCTTATCCTTCCATTTGATTAGATGCTCCATGTAGGTGTGATTCCTTGTTTTTTTGAGAATCCTGGATTCTAAAACCTGTTCTGCTTGGGGAATAGAAAGAGAAGGGAGAGATAGATCAGAAAGGGATTGTGCAACATATGAAACTCTTTGAATCTCCTCAGGTGGCTTCCCTTTGAAATCAATCAAATTTGCAACATTAAAAATGGGAGACAAAGAAACATCAATAGGCAAATCAACTTTGTAAGCATTAGACCCATACTTAGCCAAGATTTTGCAAGGGCCTATTCTCCTCATCTGAAGTTTTCTTAGAAATCCCTTTTGTAACCTTGCCTTGTTCAAATGAACCATCACATAATCATCTATGGAAAACTAAATATCTCTCTTTGTAGCATCCACTCTTGCCTTGACTTTTTGGGAGGTATCTTGAAGAGCTTTTCTCACTTGCTCATGAACCTCCTTCATGGATTAATCCATGTCATTCGCTATTCCACTCGTAGGCTGCAAGTTAGTGATATCCCTCAACTCCATTATACCCCTTTGATGCATACCATAAACAACTTCAAAAGGGATTTTACCTGTAGACTGATTAACACTATCATTATAGGCATATTCTGCTTGATGAATGAGCTGATCCGAACTCTGTCCATATTCCTTTGTCAAGCACCTAAGCATGTTTCCAAGAGACCTGTTTGCAACTTTGGTTTGGCCATCAGTTTGTGGATGATAAGTTGAACCAAAAGAGAGATTAGTACCCAATCTCTTCCACAATGTTTTCCAGAAATAATCAAGAAACTTAACATCCCTATCCGAAACAATGCTAGTAGGCAAACCATGTATTCTAACAACTTCTTTGAAAAATAAGTAAGCAATATGACTTGCATCATGTGTTGTCTTACAAGGAATAAAATGAGCCATTTTTCTAAATCCGTCAACTACTACAAAGATGCTATCAAATCCTACTTGAGTTCTAGGTAATCCTACCACAAAATCCATACTAATGCAATCCCAAGGCCTATGTGGAATGGGAAGAGGCTGATATAAACCAGCATTGGAGGAATTGTTGGGAAAAATGGTGTCTCAACCTTGCATTTATGCGAGGTTACTATTTATAGTAAGTTTTTATTTGAGCACGAAATGGTGCGAAACTCTCCCTGAAGCTTCTGGTTGGCTAGATAAGCATTCTGGTAAAGTTGCGTCGCAAGGTCACAGCTAGTTTTGAAGATATTAAAGTTTTCATCTTGGAGGGGTGCAATAAAATGTTTAAACTTAATTTTGGGGACTTTAGAGGCTCTGAAACGCCCTGAAAAGTTGCCATAACTGGCGAAGCTGGTTACGAGGTGATAGAGCACTTCACGAGCTTTCCGGCGCTTCAAACGGTTCGTCAATCGGACACCCGGTTCTCAAGTTATGGCCTCCGGAAGTTTGTACTCCTGAAATAGGAAAAATAATTTGTATCGAATACATAAATGAGCTGTAAAAAGGGAGCGACACATGTTGATGTGTACTTTAACATGTCATAGAAGGGAGATAAGGTCGGCTACACCTTATTGGGTGGTTTTAGCCCATGGTTTTGTAATACCGTTTGACGGTTTCTTGTATTGTATCTCCTATTTATGAGGTGTGTGAGATAGAGGTTGTGTGTAAGAGTCTTATGGCTATTGAGTTGCCTCTGAATCTCTGATTAGTGGTACTCCTGCGAAGAGCTTGCTCTGCAAGTATTTTGTAATCTGTTTTTGATTGCTGAATAAAATATTGAGCTGCTTTTGGAGGGTGGGGTTTTTCTCCCGAAAGGGTTTTCCCCACGTAAATCACTGTGTTGTGGTATGAATGCTATTGTATCTATTTCTATTTTCTGTAACTGTTGTAACGATCTGAAAAAGTTTTGCATTACTCTCCTCTCAAGGTTAGTGTAGGAAGTTGTTTCCGCTACTTAACTTCCTTACAGGAATTACCTTTTTCTTTCTGACATACCAAACACTACTCAACATACCTCTGGATGTCGTTCTGCATCTTAGGCCAATAATAGAACCTTTGAACCAACTCTAAGGTCTTGTTGAGACTGAAATGTCCACTTAAGCACCCATTGTGCTTCTCCTGAATGAGGTTCTCCCTCATAGAACCTTTTGGAACACACAACTATCCACCCCTGAATAACAAACCATCCTGCAAAGTGAAATCAGCATATGCACCATGGAAATTATTCTCAAAATCCTGACAAACTTTATAAGCTTCAACAAAATCATCATCAGTAGAATACATCTCTTTAAAACTATCAATACCAATGCTCTGAACTTGAATCTCATGAATAGTTAACAACCTTCTACTCAAAGCATCTGCTACTTTATTCACCTAGCCCTTCTTATGCTTAAGAGTAAAAGTGTAAGCTTGCAAGTACTCTACCCATTTAGCATGCCTATGATTCAGTTTATCCTGTGAGTTCAAGAAACTTAGTGCCTGATTATCTGTGTATACAACAAACTCTTTAGGAAGAAGATAGTGTCTCCATTTCCTAAGTGCCTGTACTAATGCATAAAATTCTAAATCATAGGAAGAGTAATTTTTCTTGGCATCATTCAACTTCTCACTAAAGAATGCAACTGGTCTATTTTCTTGACTTAAAACGGCTCCTACAATAATATTACTAGCATCACATTCAATAGTAAAAAGATTATCAAAACTAGGTAAAATGAGCACTAGTTGAGTAGCTACTTTAGTTTTCAATAATTCAAACCCCTGATTGGTTGTATCTGTCCACTGAAATTTTTCCTTTACACCCCCTTTCATGGTGTCTAACATTAGAGCACAAATCTCATTGAACCCCCTAATAAATTTTTTGTAAAATTGTGCCAAACCATGGAAACTTTTGACATCATTGGTTGTCTTAGGAGTTGGCCAATTGGTTATTGCTGCAACTTTAGATTGATCCATTTTTAGATTGCCTCCTGATACAAAAAAACCAAGATAGACCAATTCTTGCTTCATAAAATCACATTTTTCTAGATTAATGGTTAGTTGATCATCATATAACTGTCTCAAAACAATAGCTAAATGCTTCAGATGCTCTTCCTTAGTTTTACTGAAAATAAGAATATCATCTAAGTACACAACAATAAACTTTCCAATGAAATCATGTAAAACTCCATTCATGAGTCTCATGAATGTGTTGGGAGCATCAGAGAGTCCAAATGGCATGACAAGCCACTCATAAAGACCCTCATTCATTTTGAAAGTTGTCTTCCACTCATCACCCTCTTTGATTCTTATCAGATGGTAACTACTCTTCAAGTCAATCTTACTGAAATATTGTGAACCCCCCAAACAATCCATCAAATCCTCTATCCTGGGTATGGGAAATTTGTATCTGATGGCGATCTTGTTTATGGCTCTTGAATCTGTACAAAGTCTCCATGTTCCACCCTTCTTAGGTGCCAACACTGTAGGTACTGCACAAGGACTAATGCTTTTCCTAATCAGCCCTTGGTCTAAGAGTTCTTGTATTTATCTTGCTACCTCTTCATTTTGTTCAGGGGTCATCTTGTAGGCTGCCTTATTTGGTAAAGAGGCTCCAGGTATGAAATCAATATGATGGCTAATGGCTCTAGGAGGTGGTAAAGTTGCAGGTGTACCATCACTAATTATTGCTTTGAAGTTATCAAGGATTTGTTGCACCTCATATGATATCTCAAGTTTCTTTTCTACTTTTTCTTCCTTGGGTTTCACTACGAGTGCAAACCCCACTCCTTCACCTTCTTCTAGTGTTTTTATGAACTCTTTCTCATTCACTAACAAGATGTTGGGTACTTTGTTGCTTCTCTCTCCTTCTTCAATGAGGGATTGAATCTGATAGGTTACTCCATCTTTCTGAAATGAGTAGGAGTTTCTTTCCCCATCATGTTGTGCTTTTCTATCTAACTGCCATGGTCTACCCAACAGTAGGTGGCAAGCATCCATAGGAAGGATGTCACATAGGATCCTATCTGTATATCCACCTATGTGGAAATCTACCTAGGCTTGCTCATTTACTAACACATGTTGTCCCTTATTTAACCATGTGACCTTGTATGGCTCCTTGTGTTGTATCCTAGGTGGATTCAATTTACTTACTGCTTACTCTGATATGATGTTATCTGTGGATCCTGAGTCTATGATAACATTACACACCTTTCCCATAATTTTACACTTAATCCTGAATAATGCTCTTCTCTGTGAGACCTTTGTACTATGTGGCTTCTTCATTAACACTCTCTTGATCATTAAACTCTCACCATCTTCTAAAGCTAGGTGATTAAATGTTGAAGTTCTGGTATTACCTCCATCTTCCTGAACATAGTTTACCCTCGTTTCACCACCATAGGATGAACTAGGCTTCTCTGGGCATCTATAGGTAGGGTGGCCCAACTTTTGATAGTTATAGCACTTCATGGTTGAGAAGTAGGACCCTCTCCTTGGTCCATTAGATCTACCCCTACTCGGGTTGCTTGATCCCCTACCCCTATAGTTGGGTTTTCTCTGAGAATCCCCACTTTTCTCTATAAGTTTAGTCTCTCCCTAGGATCGTTGATCTATGCACCTTCCCCCAAAACTACCTCTATGGCCTCTACCATCTCTTCCCCTACCTCTTCCTCTGTTGTTTTTTTCTTGTTTTCTCCTAGTTTTCTCTTCCACCTTAAGTGCTAGTTGATAACACTTGTGTAATGTTTGTGGGCATAACAAGCTCATCTCTTCCTGGATGTTCCATCTTAACCCATTCAAGTACCTTGCCACTTTCGTACTCTCATTCTCTACTACTTTGGATCTCATGCACATTTTTTGAAACTCCTCAGTGTAGCTACTAACATCTAGGTCTTTTTGTCTCAAATTTTGTCTTTTCCTGTGAAGTTGTACTTCATAGTCTTGGGGAAGGTAGGTTTCTTTTATTTTGGCTACCATTGCTTTCCAGGTGGCTAGTGGTTGCTTACCTTCTTTCACCCTTTCCTCTTGGATGAACTTCCACCAAGTTAAGGCTACCCCTCTCAACCTTGACTTCACTACCTTAATCTTTTGTGCTTCAGTTACTCCACCATATTCAAAATGGTTTTCTAGACCTTCAATCCACTCTATAAGAGCATTTGGATCCATCTTTCCACTGAAAAGAGCCACTCCCTCTAAGGTTTTAACACTCATACCTCTCAAGGCTTTCAATAATGGTTCTTTCTCAATAACAGGGTCAGGTATGGGAACCTCATCTTCTATGTCCACCATTTTACCCTGATCTCCAACCTTATCATGGACTTCTTCAGTTTTGACTTCTACTTCAGCTAGTTTCATTGCTAGTTGATCCAATCTTTCTCTGAGTGCCCTATTTTCCTCTTCTTGGTCTTCAACCTTCTTGGCTAACTCAACATTAGTCACCATGTTTTCCTAATGTTCCTTTCCTCCTAAATCTTTTGTTGGCTCTAATACCACTATGATAGGGAGATTGCTAAGCAAGTGCTCAATAAGGATGTTTAAGTCTAAAGGTTCAATTTGTTTCCCAAAGACTTGTTGAGGCTATTGTATGTGTTTACAAAATCATTCTTGTGGATATAGTGCCAAGAACTTCATGTATCACTTTCCTAGCAAACTCCCCTTTTTAGTGAGCTCATTCCCTAGCTCCTCCACTATACGCTATGTCCAACCATTACAACTTTCCTACACATTCCCCTATCCTTTGGGAATTATTCAGATTGTTCTTTGTCATTACAAACTCCTCCAAGTGGTCTAGAAACCTAAGCAAAGGCATTGTTTTTGATCTTGTGTAATCTTGGGGTAATTAAGCATTTGGATCCATCTTTCCATGGAATTATAGTTTTCTAGACATTCAATCTTGGGGTAATTTTAGGCTGGGGAGGGCCATTGCAGATAGGAGATGAGGAGGAGGAGAGGTAATTGGAGGAGATGAAGTCGAAGGAGTCCAGAGAGGAGGTGATAGGTGGGAAGGGAGGGATGGGGGGATTTGAGGAGGAGGAGGAGGAGGATCCACATCCACTGGTTAGGCAGAGGAGGACATACATACCACTTGATAGGGAGATTGCTAGGTAAGTGCTCAATAAGAATGTTTAAGTCTAAAGGTTCAATTTGTTTCCCAAAGACTTGTTGAGGCTATTGTATGTGTTTACAAAATAATTCTTGTGGTTATAGTGCCAAGCACTTCATGTATCACTTTCCTAACAAACTCCCCTTTTTAGTGAGCTTATTCCCTAGCTCCTCCACTATAGGCTATGTCCAACCATTACAACTTTCCTACACATTCCCCTATCCTTTGGGAATTATTTAGATTGTTCTTTGTCATTATAAACTCCTCCAAGTGGTCTAGAAACCTAAGCAAAGGTATTGTTTTTGATCTTGTGTAATCTTGGGGTAATTAAGCATTTTTTTTTTGTCTTCTTACTTAAGCCCTTTGCTAGACTTCAAACCACAAATGTCTCTACCATACTGTCAAGGAGGTGGATGGTTGTCCTTCAATGTCCTTAGATAGCTACCCTTAGGTTCTTCAAGCTTTACCAATCCCAAACCAATCAGGTTCTCAAAAGTGTGTGTTATGCAGTCAAAAGGGCTACTAGCCCATGGAGGCCTAATTGGCACCTTTTTACTCACCCTACCCAATGATGGACTTCTCCTCCAACAAACTTGATTTGGAAGGTGTTCTAGAGGTATGTGTTAATGGATTTTCATGGTGTAGGCCAATGTTGATGCAAAATCATGATTGTCCACTATTTGTGGCACTTTTGAAGGGTTTGGTAGGGTTTGGACCAAAGAACATAGAAAGGTCTTCCCAACTCCACTAATCAAGCCTCCAAACTATCTTAGGACTTCTGCCACACCAAATAAAGCCTTCCCCTATTACTTCCTTGCAAACATAATGGCAAACACTTGGCACACATCTAAGAAAGGACGTGGAATACCACTGTCACTGTCAAAATGTTGCCACCTCTTTGGACCTGCATAATAAGGGGTTTGAAGAGGAAATATACCTCAAAGAGTTCTGCAAGATACTAAAGAAGTTTCCTATTACATATCCTTCACAGTTACAAGTCTTGGATTATGCTTTTGAAGCATTCCTTGAGCATTTTGGTAAACACAATTCACAAAAATAGTGAACTCACTATTTTGCTTACAAAGTGAGAATGTTTAATAGGAACAAGATACTTTAACAAACTGAGGTGATCTTCAACACCCTTGGCCATATGTCCAAACCTCTGCCTCATACATTTGTTCACTCCAAATTACTTTTGGGTGCAAATCTTGAGTTTTTGAAGATGTTACTAGCCAAGTAATCAATACTTGCCTAGTATTCACTCAAGTCCTTCTTCCAAACACAATTTTGGCACAACAAGAAGCATATGTACACTATATACATGAGTACCAACTTGACTAAATCCATTTTTTTGGATCCCAGACCTGGATTAGTCAAGGGGTGGTATTTTGGAACCTCAAATCCTTGACAGGGTAGTGAGCACACAGAAGTAAAATAATTTTGTACAAACAAATTGCCAAAGGAAAATAGTACAACTACTATTCACACTTTCCAAAGGTACAATACGGACTAGCAAAGCTACAGTACGAACTATTGCTCCAAAGAAGCAAAAAATAGTGAATAAAGCCAAAATTTCATGATTTTTATTAGGAATCTCTTGCTCAAACAATCACCAACCTTTCTCTAGGAAAAGGGAGGCCTTTTTATATCATTTCTTATTAGTTACCAAGCCTTTTATGGACATGAGGCTTCCACAACTGCATTTTGCTAAAAAAACCCAAAAATGACAACGTTGACAACTTTTTCAAGCCAAATGACAACATTTCTTGCTCCAAAAGACATTTTTGACAATATAAACTTATCAACTTATATAAACAACTTAGACATGCTTAAAAACACTTGTCAAACATTTTTCAATTCTTTGGGAAGCATTAGAAGACCCTTTGGCAATTTTGCACATTTTTGCCAAAAATTGTCAACTCAAAGCCTGAAAGGCAAAACTTGACCTCTTGAGCCCAAAAAGAGATCAAAAACCACTAGACAAGACACACAACAACCTAAAACAACATTATAAACATGAATGCATTAAATACTCAAAAAGGATAGTTTTGTTCAACTAGGTGCTCCTACACCACCACCACCCTTGGTCCCAGTACATATATAGGTAGGTTAGGATCCACATCCATCTCAGAGGCCAGTGGTACATATTACAGTTTCTCCCCACCAGTAGTAGGCATAGATAGATTCCTTGTAGTCTATGGTGCAGGGTTTACAGGGATAGTTGGCACAGGCCCAAGCATAGATTGCCCAGCTGCAAGGATAGGTCACTCAGCTGATAGCTGAGCATGATGCAGAGAGAAAGGTGGGGTCACGTAGAGCAGCTCATGAAGATGATCCAATAAACTACTGCATAGGGCTTGACTCGGGATACTATGAGGGATCTTATGCATCATTCTAAGATGGCAGAGCATTACAAGAGTTTGTACCATCAGGTTGTGCTACTAGAGCGATGAGCGCCATCTTTTATACCGAGTTCATAGCGTGGGGGGTCTCAGAGATAGGATGGCAGTTAGGGGGTTATGGGTCCTAGGAGAGACCTCAGTGGTGATGATATAGGTGCAGGTCCTATAGGTACATGTGTCAGTTTGGGTGATAGGCTATCATATTCGAGTGGTAGTCACTCCTAGATATTACCCCTTTATGATCATATTTTTGATCCCTTGATGATATTGATGTACATACTGATATTCTTTTGAGTATTTTGATATGATGTCATGTACACATTGATGTATTTTTATAGGGATGATTATGATCTCCTTTATGATGTTCTTGTTTATTGTTGATATGATATCCACGGACTTTGGACAATTATTCTTTCGTTTGATTCATTCTGACATGTATCAGTGATTTTCCTTTGGATTGACATGGGTCACACATGTATGATGATATGATGCTAGATATGCTTATACATGTTATGGATGCATTTAATTTGATGATCTAGGTGTTTTTGTTCATGATGCAGATTATATTTATGTGATGTATGTGATGATATGATTTTGAAGGTGATATATGCCTATATGATGATTTTCTTGATATGCAGATGTGTGCAATTCATATGGATATGTGTTATGATATGATTTTTTTATCATGCTTATGTGATGTAATGCCTTCTTTTAGATGATATGCAGATGTGATTTTGATATGATGATGCTTTTTAACATGTTTTTGAATGCTTTGGATGATGAGAAATGATAAATGCTTTGATATGTTGCTTAAATCTACTAATGAAGTGTAACTAAATGATATGATATTAAATGTACTGATATGCAATTAAATGTTAATGACACTAAATGTAATGATATGGTTTTAAATGATATGAAATTGAAATGAAATAATACTAAATGAAATGATGTGTAATGATTAATGATATGATACTAAATGATATGATAATGCCTTTATATGATATGAAATTTGCAACTAAATGCACTTTAAATGATATGAAAATGCACCCTCTGAGATAGTCATCCTTTTGATCAAATTTGTAGTGCTTCCCTTTTATCATCATTGAGCCTTTTAAAATGTTGAATGTTGATACAAACATCGTGGTACAATTGAACTATGATGACCTGAGTATAACTTACATGGTTTTTTATATTACAAGATGACACAAGCGTCGAGGTATATTTGAGCCAAAATGACCTGAGTGTTGCTTGTGTAAAACAGACAAGAGTTTAACCTTTTGTCTTATGCAAAGCGGTAATGTCCTCAGTGATATGTTTCCTGATCACGTCGTAAGACAAATTTGCATATTAATAAGGCTTTACTCACAAACAACAGATAAAAAAAAATCACACTTTTTGCTCACTTCTCTAGTCTTGAAAACATCCTTGAGTCGCTTAGGAGATATGATCACAATAATAAAAAAACTACCAAGATAGACATGCATGTTGCCCTGTGTAGTTTGTCAGATAAAACATTGCAAATGTATCCTTTTTTTGTTGCAGAAATCAGTTGTGTGTTTGGTTCTTGTTTTCCCATTGATAGTTTTGATTTTTGTTTTCATTCAAACGTCTATGTTTGTGTTGTTTGTTTGTTTAAACCCAAAAAGGCGAGATGCCCCCAACTAAGTCAGGATTTTGCCCTCACCTATGGACACTTCTTTCGATATGGATATATACATTGATCACCAAGCCATGGTGAGATATGATGCAGATAACTATTTGGATAACCAAGGATAGTGACTATGCTAAGTATGTCCAAGATTGTGTTGTGTTATAAGTTTTTGCAATGGCTATTGGTTTAGCTCAGATGGATGCCAAAGATATGATATATGCATTGTAGACACCTAAAATTAATAATTAATTTAAGCCTATCAACATAATTAATTAATTTAATTGTGTTATCCTTATTCCTCTCAAAATCAATTAAATCTAATTTAATTAATCTTGTCACTATTGTCCAAATATTAATTTATCAAATAAATTAATTATTCCTCTAAAGTCCCCTCCAATAATTATTTCCTCTAAACCCACTTAGTTAATTAATTCTAATTAATTAGCCTAGTCATGTGATTCCTACCAATCACTTTTTCCTAATCCCACTCAAGCTAATTAATCTTTCTAGAATCTCTCATAATCATGCTTATCATTATCCATCAATTTTTAATTCCCACTCATGTCACATGAACATTGAGTCTCTCAAAGAAATTCAAATTTCTTTGAATCCCTCAATGCATCCTTATTTTGGAATTTTTAATTCCTCATTTTTGAAATTCAAATTTCTCCCCGCTTTTTCGAAGGAATTTTATATTCCTGTTTATTTTCCCAAGGCACCCTTGATCCATGTCTTCTATCTCAAATCAATCTCAACCTTCCATAAGAAAATCGATCTTGGCCCTCCATTGACCTCCTCAAATCTATAAATTGGACCCTATTCTCCTCACAAATCATCCACTTCTCATGCATTGTCATGCTGCTCTTTTCTCCTCTTCTTTCTCTAATCTTTCAATTCAAATCCATCCAAAATCCATCCAATAATCCTATCAAATCCAATCTATCTTGTTGAGCACTTGGAGAGAATTCCACATGCAAATCAAGCAAGCATCACATCAAGTGGAGCATCAAGGGCGCATCCTCATCATCTACTTCATCAATCTCAATTTGATGGAGAAGCAAAAATAGCAAGGTATAATTTGTTCATGTTTTTATGTGGTTTTATGCATGTTTCATGTTTTAATACCTTTTAGTGTTTTGTTTTTGCACTCACCACTTGAATCCACCTTGTTGGTTTTTCCCCGCTTCATTCACCGATAGATGGAAGAGTTGATCTATCACAAATAGCCCCTATTGTCAGGTTTTCACTACTTTCTTTTATTGCACTTTCTTATTTTTATTATTTTTTTGTATTTTTCTATATTTTGATTTATTTTTGTATTTTTCCCTTAACTGTGCATTGGATAACTCATGTATAGAAATTTTTGAGGTGAATGTTGTTGATAGGTTCATCAAATAGGTGCCCCTCTGATGTAGACAACTGATATTCCCCTAATCCATAAGTTGATATGATGACAAAAGGACCTCGCTAATTTAGTTCAAACTTGCCCTTCTTTTCCCAATCCTGTTGATTGCGGGGATTTTCCTTTAGTACCAGATCACCGACTTGAAATTCCCTTTGTTTTACTTTGTGATTATAGCTCTGGCACATGCTTTTCTTATATGCTTTGAGGTGATCAAAAGAACGTTTTCAGTGCTCATCCAATAGCTCTAATGCTTGCAGTCTGTTTACCCGATATTCCTCATCCAGAATGAGTCCTTTCAGTGATACTCAAGTGATGGAATCTCGACCTCGATAGGTAGAATAGCCTCTGATCCATACACAAGTGAGTATGGTGTAGCTCTTGTAGGTGTATAGATTCTTTTTCTATAGGCCCATAATGCTCCATTGAGTTGGACATGCCAATCACAACCAGCCTCATTCATTGTTTTCTTGAGGATTTTTAGGATGGTTTTGTTTGAGGCCTCTGCTTGGCCATTCCCTTGTGGATAATAAGGTGTGGAGAAATAATTTTGGATATGGAATCATTTGTATAGTTCCTTCACATCTTGATTCTTGAATGGTCTTCCATTATCAGTAATAATGGAACTAGGAATGTCATACCGACAAATGAGATAATTCAAGGATAAAAGAGGATATTTGCTTATGGGTAACAATAGTCAATGGGATGGCCTCTAATCCACTTTGTAAAATATTTAGTGGTCATGATGATTAAATTATGTCCATTTGATAAGGAAGGATGAATCTTGCACACTAGGTCAAGTCCCCATTGGCTGAATGGCCATGATGTAGTGAACAGTTGCAGCTCCTGTGCTGGTGCATGTATAAGACTGCCATGAATTTGGCATTTTAGACATTTTCTGGCAATCTAGTATATGATTCCTTTTCCATAGTCAGTCAATAATATCCCATCCATAGAAGTTTCTTAGCGAGAGTAGGACCACTTGAATATGTCATAAATACCTTAGTGAAGTTCTTGCAAGGTGGTTTCAAATTCGTTATGATCAAGACACCAAAGAAGAGTACCATCAAGACCTCGACACTAAAGTGTGTTAGTGGTGAGGCTATAACGGGTTGCTTGATGAATAAAGTTGTGTTTTTGGTTTCTAGATAGATCTGTTGGAAGAATATTGTCTTTTAGGTATACGTAGATCTTTCCATAGAGGGGTGAGTTAAAACCGACTATGTGGCATATGACTTGGAATTTAGAATTGTCATAGGCAGGGGAAAGAAATTATTCCACCAGGAATTCATAATGAGCCTATTTCTCTGGTATTTGAAGGAGTAAAGCAATGGTTTCCATGGCGTCTGTAGCTTTATTATCCAACCTTGGAATCTACTCAAATTTGATGTCCACAAAGTACTTCTTGAAGTCATCCACCATTATCTTATAGGGAATCAACTTATCATCCTTTGTTTGATAGTCATTGTTAACCTAATTAATGACCAATTGGGAGTCTCCAAAGACTTTCAACTCTATCATCTTTCACTCTATAACCAATTTGATGCATATTACTAGAGCTTCATACTCAACTATGTTATTTGTGCAAGGAAACATCAACCTGTAAGATCTTGGAATAGTGTGTCCTTCTGGAGTGACGAATAGGATATTAGAATCTGATCCATGTTGTCAATTTGATCTATCAAAGTATAAGACCCATGGTTTTGTCATTACTGTGAGAATATTTATTTTTAGAAATTCAACATGGATAGGATGATTGGCTTGTGATGGTGCTTCCGCTAGCTGATCTACGATACCTTGACCTTTGATAGCCTTTTTATCTATAAATTGGATGTCAAACTCACTTAGAATCACCACCCATTTAGCTAGCCTTCTTATGAGAGAGGCCTTGCTAAGAAGATATTTTAATGGGTCATTTTTTGCAACTAGGCTGATTGTGTGAGCTAGTATATAGTGTCAAAAAATTTGAGAAGCGAACACCATAGGTAAACAAGATTTATCAATAAATGTGTAGTTGAGCTCATATCCATTCAATGTCCTACAGATGTAGTATATTGCCCTTTCCTTTCCTATTGAATCCTCTTGTGCTAATAATGCTCCTAATGATACCTCTGTAGTTGATATGTAGAGAATGAGAGGTTTGTCGGCTATGGGTGGTACCAAGATAGGTGGATTCATTAGATATTGCTTGATTTGGTGGAATGATTCTACAAATCAATCTTCCCACCTAAAAGGGACATTCTTGTGGAGTAGATGAGTGAATGGGAGGCACTTGTCAGCTAGTTGAGCAATGAATCTTCTTATCGATTGTAAACATTCCTATAGAGATCTTAACTGACTGATATTTATAGGAGGTGGCATCTCCATAATGTCTTGTACCTTTGCAGGGTTCACATGTAATAACCCACCTTACTTAACCCAATAAAATTTGACCACTTTTTTTTTTGTTTACTTTAATCATTTGTGTTTGATTCATCGCATACTCTGGGCATCCATCCATTAGGATTAGGCATTCATCTATCCTAGATGAGCATCTAACCATACGGGTTAGGCATTTGTCCTTACGAAGCAGGAGGATTAATCTATCCAATACGGGATAGGCATCTACCCATACAAGGTAGGCATCTATCCAATTGGGATAGGAGGTGCTCTGGCCAGAGACTTAGACTCATCAGGACCATTCGGGTCCTTAGTCACTCACTAAATACTACACTCTTCTAATAGGAGTGCACCAAGGTCGTCGTCCTTAGAGAAATTAAAATAACATAATACAAACTTGAATTTCATCTCGGAATTTGGCTTAAAGCCTCGGGAAGTCAAGTGAATCCATACAAGATTCCTTCCGAGTATGCATTGAATTAATTTTCCCTTTTTATTATTCTTATCTTTCAAATTAGGATTCTACTCAATCCTTCTTCTTACCAAAGCCTAGACCCCATCCACGAATGCCTGAGTACTAGGGGCAACTCCGTCCCTAGACTGCCTACATACCCATTTCGGCACAGGATCAAGGCGTAAAGTATGTAGTTCTATTTTCTACTCTATGGTTTGATGTAAACTAATTAGTGGGTACGCAACCCTTTCTAGGGTCAATGTCCAAGATAGTTTCTCTGCGGTTGCTACCCACGGTGGTAGCACTTAAGCAATGGCTCAAGATGGCCTATTGCTTGTGGCCTAAAACAACTAGATCCTAATACCTATCATAAGTGTCACCCTTGACCAATTGTCAATCGTCAACAATTCTTCGAGATTAAATCAATTTCATAAAAGCATTTCACTCAATCATCCCTATAGGAGTTTACTATGGTTTAACTTATCAGATGAAAGATCATTTTAGGATTATCTTATTAGATTATCGATCCAAGAGGGATTACCCGCCCCTTGGATTTTAACTTCCAAGTGTCCCTTATTACTCCTCGATGATACCACAGACGTCATTGATGCAGCTTTATTAGGAATTAAGTGCAGTAGTTCAACACGACAACATTACTCGTAAGCGTGACCCAGAGGCACTGTATATACCGAACGCTGCTAGGTTTTGGTTTTCCGACTTCCTTTACTTAATTTTCTAACTAAGAAACTATGAAAAACATCATGCTTGGAAACAATTATGAATTGAGCATGTATAATTAGACATTATAAATCTTAATTAATTGAAATAACTACTTGATGAACCACGTGGAATAAAAACCATAACTAAATTATTTAATATTCAAAACTTGAAATATAACTTGCATATTAATAATTAAATGTGTAACTTACATGAAGATGAAGAAAATGTAACTTTGACATCAATAAATGCAAATAATGAAGCAAGGATAGTGTAAATTACATGCAAGGTTAAGCAATGTGTTGATTTCTACCATGAGAATAATCACTTTATAAAGTCACCAGTCCCGAAAAATAGCAATTAGCTTAGACATTTGATTCAAATCATGTTAATATGAATTAATTGCTTTAATGAGTCTAAATGCCCACTAAGTGACCCCATGAATCTTAAATAGTTTTAAAAAAAAGTTCAAATTATAAATTTTAATAAAATTTAATTTATATTTATAAATTAATTATAAATTTATTAAATTTAATTTATAATTATAAATTAATTATAAATTTACTAAATTTTAAATTTACCTAAATTAAATTTTTATTAAACTAAAAAAATGTTAACAAAAACTTAAAGCCAAGTGGGTGATGGGACCCATCACCACTGCAGACCTGCAGGTACAGGTCCGCAGTGGTGAGGGGACTGTCGTGGTCCCCTCCACTCCCTCTTTGGGTACTGTTGTAGCAGTGACCGCAGGGGGTAGTGGAGAGTACCACTCCCCGGCAGTGTAATAAACCCCCCCCCCCCCCCCCCACGTTGACCGGTATTAATGCAATGGACATTTTTCAATAACGCTACGCATTAAAATATATTCTTTGTATTAAGTTTAAAATTTGCAATATATATATATATATGGTTTTTTGTTTTCATTCTAGTTTATTTGATAGCATAAGAGAGAAATATATAAATAAATATATGTGTAGCAGAAATGTTAATGTAAAACAAATGAGAATAAGAATTTATTCACAGTTATGAAATAACACAGAGAATTAAATTGTTTCAGCAATGTACAAAATTAATATTCACGGAGAGAGATTTATACTTCATTTCCACAAAGAATAAGGAATACAATGAGATTTATATTTTATTATCAGACGTTTTCTGTTCATAGAGAAGTAAGACTGCTCATAAGGAATTTAAGATTTATGATCAAATCTACATTCAAAGAGAGAGAGAGATGGGTTTTTTTTTTTTACTCACAGGAAAAATATATTTAAATAACTTCATATGTAGAAGATCAAACTTGTATTCACACAGAGGCGAGATTTTTCACACAGAAGTAAGATTTAATATAAGAAAAAGATTTACATTCAAATTCCCATTCCAGTAATGAATTTAAGAAAAGAATAATAGGGAACAAGATTCATACACCAGTGATTATCATTTAATCACACAGAGAAGAGTTCAATCTCAGAGAAAAAAAGAAATTTAAATAAGAGGAAATATGATTTTTATTTTTTTCTGTACAGATCAAAATCTTTTGGGAAAACAAAAGCAAGATCTAATATATATTTTTCTAAAGAAAAATAAGTAAATAATAAAGCTATCTTTTACATGCATTTTATGAAAGTACTTTTATCAATATTTATCCCTAAATAAGAAGAAAAGATTTACAATCTAATAATTATATATTTTTTTATATAAAGGAAGATCTAGAAGCTATATTTATTTTTATAATACAAATTTCTCATAAGAAAATGAGAGATGACAAAAGAAGAGAACCTGGCTTATCGAAGCTCGATGTTGAATTCTCTCCAATCTTCTAGCTATCCTTTTTAGATCCTTCCTTGCAACTTGAGAGAAGTATTCAAGAACACTTAACAATCCTACAACGAAAAAGAGACTACCAAAGAAGATCCTACTACTAACAACAAGGAAACTAAGAAAATTTTCTTCAAAACATAATCAACCCCCTCTTTTGAAAAATTGCATACAATATATAGGAAAAATCCCTTAATTCCACTATCTAGAGAAATTAATTAAGAATGAGATTATTTTCCAATATTGGACTCATGCAAAATTGATTAAAAACCTAGTGGGGGAGTTACATGCAAGGTATTGAAGATTCCTCTAGAAGCTTCTAATTCCTCCTACAACATGTGTCATAATTGGGAGTGGGAAAATAAAAATAAAAATAATGCCTTTTGAATTATATTCTCCAAGTGTGTGTGTGTGTGTGTCCATTTTTATTCTTTTATAATATTTATTCAATCATTTTCAATAGCTCAACCAAAAATATAATAGAATTCTATCAAATCAAAAAGTGATAAAGGAGGGTTGTGACATCCTCCCCCCCTTAATTTGTGCATCGTCCCGATGCACTTATTGAATGTATCCAAAACAGTCTATAGTTCATAATTAGTTTAAAACAAAAAAGGAAACAACTGTTGCATTTCCCTAGTATCTTCCCACATGGCATTCTTTTCATCATATTGGTTCCATTGTACTTTGCATTGATCAACCTCTCTATTGTGCAATTGGCACTGGTGCCTCTCCAAGATTTTGAATGGCTCTATCATTATTCCTACCATTTCCTGGACCTGTAAAGCATCCCAATTCAAAATATGTTTCTCATCAGGTACATACTTTTTAAGAAGAGATACATGGAAGACATGATGGATTCGGCTCAACTGGGGAGGTAAGGCCAACCAATATGCAACTGGATTAATCCTTTCCAATATTTCAAAGGGTCCAACATAACAAGGTGCAAGCTTGGTCTTTTTCCCAAACCTTATGGAACTCTTGTGTGGCCTAACCCTTAGGAAGACTTTCTCTCCCACCTAAAACTCTCTTGGTGTCTTGTTTTTGTCTGCATAACTTTTTTGCCTAACGGAGGCTTCCTTCAATCTTTTCCTAATTTCCTTAGTTTTCCTTCCCATCTCCTTCAACATATCTGGTCCAACAATTACTCTATCTTCAAGACTATCCCAACTCAAAGGTGTTCAACATGGTCTACCATACAATGCTTTGAAAGGTGTCATTCCTAAAGATGTTTGATATGTATTATTGTAAGCAAACTCTACCAGAGGTAGGTAATCTTCCCATTTCTTTTGTTGGTCCATGCAGTACATGTGAAGTAGGTCTTCCAAAATCTGATTTGTCCTTTCTATTTGACCATCGGTTTCAGGATGGTATGCAGTGCTAAAATTTAGTTGAGTTCCCAAAGCTGATTGAAGAGTTGTCCAAAACCTTGAAGTGAATCTAGCTTTTCTATCTGATATGATTTTCTCTGGCATTCCATGCAACCTAAATATTTCCTTAACAAAGTGCCTTGCCAAGGTAGGTGCATCATTCGTCAGATTCCCTGGTATAAAGTGTGCCACCTTAGTGAGTTTGTCAATTACCACCATTATTGTATCATGCCTAGAAGGTGACATGGGCAACCCTTGCACAAAATCCATGCTAATAACTTGCCAATTGTGTTGAGGTACATCGTGTAACTATAATAATCCAACTGGATGTCTATGTTCTGCCTTTACTCTTTGACACTCCAAACATTTAGCCACATACTTGACTATGTCATTCTTCATCCCTTTCCAAAAATATAACTTCTTTAGATCTGCGTAAATTTTGTTAACTCCTAGGTGCCTTGAATAAGGGGCATTATGAGCCTCCGAAAAGACTACTTCCCTTAAGTCTCCTGAATTAGGAATATAAATTCTATTATTGTATTTGAGCAACCCATCTTCATCTAATGTATACCCTTCAACATTAGGATCGGTTGGATCATATTCTAAAGTCAATCTGACTTGCTCATACCAGGGGTCATGTCTCTGCTCATCCATTACTTGTGCTTTGAAATAAGTTTTGAATGTTGCTATAGTCATCAAGTGTCTCCTCCTACTTAAAGCATCTGCCACCCTATTTTCCTTCCCCTTAATATATTCAATTTCAAAATCATATTCACTTAGAAACTCTAACCACCTTCTTCATCTAGCATTTAAGTGGGGTTGGGTAGAGATGTACTTTAGTCCTTGGTTATCTGACTTTAACTCAAAGGGCTTCCCTAGTAAGAAGTGTCTCCATTTCTGTAGGGCATGCACAATCGTTGCTAACTCTAAGTCATGGGGTGCATAATTAACTTTATTATTCTTTAGCTTCCTTTATTCGTAAGCTACTACCCCTTCATCTTGAACAAGTACTCCTCCTAAACCTTTGATAGAAGCGTCAGTTACGACTGTGAAGTGTCCATTCAAATCTGGTACTTTTAGAATGGGTGCTGAAGTTAGTTTCCCCTTCAAAATTTGGAATGCCTTATCACTTTGTTCTGTCGACACAAACCTTTTACCCTTCCTCTGTAATGAGGTGATGGGGTTTTCTATCTTAGAGAATCCTTCCACAAACCTCCTATAGTACCCTGCTAGCCCCATAAAGCTTCTTACCTCTAAAACATTTTTAGGGATCAACCATTCTACTATTGCCTTTATCTTATCTGGATCAACTGCTATTCCTTCCTTTGAATTTATATGCCCAAGTTAGTGAATCTTTTCCTCGAAGAAGGCACATTTTGATAGTTTCCCATATAACTTATGCTCCCTCAACCTTTGCAAAATAATTTGAAGGTGTACTAAATGTTCCTCCTCATTCCTAGAGTAAATCAATATGTCATCCAGAAATACCAAAACAAATTTGTCCAAGTAGTCATGGAGTACACTATTCATTAGGTTCATAAATGCAGCTGGGGCATTGGTTACACCAAAAGGAACTACTATGAATTCATAATGCCCGTATCTAGTCCTGAAAGTTGTCTTCGAAATGTCCTCCTCCTTAATTCTGAGTTGATGGTATCCTGATCGGAGGTCTATCTTTGAGAAAATTGCTTCTCCTTTCATTTGGTCAAAAAGATCCTCTATTCGAGGTAAGGGATACCTATTCTTTATTGTGACCTTGTTCAACATCCTATAGTCGATGCATAGTCTTAAGGTTCGATCCTTCTTCTTAATGAATAAGATTGGCGCTCCCCATGGTGATACACTTGGCCTTATTAATCCCTTAACTAAGAGTTCCTCTAGTTGCATTTCAAGCTCTTGTAATTCAGTTGTGTTCATTCGGTAAGGTGCCCTTGATACTGGTTCAGCTCCCAGTAGTACGTTGATAGAAAAGTCAAACTTCCTTTTAGGGGGTAAGCCAAGTAATTCTTCTGGAAATACATCCTTGAATTCTTTTAAGAAAGGGGTATTTTCAAAGGTTAGGGTATTTTCCTCTTTTCCTTCATCAATTTCAACCATATAGATTAGGCCTCCCCTTCTTCTTTCCTTCTTTAATTGCATGGCTGATATGGTTTCTATATTAATGGGATTAAACTTTCCTTTGATTTTGACCCTTTTCCCCCCATCATCCAAGCATTCAACAATTTTATTATAGCAATCTACATTAGCTTGATGTTCTGTTAACCAACTCATTCCAATACTTACATCATATAATCCTAGGGGTGCCACGTAGAGATCTACCCTTGTTTCAAACTCAGGAAATTGTACCCTTACCCTCGGCAAACACTTAGTTACTTCCCTAGTTGCCTTATCCCCATATTGAACCGTCCATGATGACTCCATTTGATTAACTTTTAATGCATATTTGCTTACTAATTCAAGTGAGATGAAACATTTAGATGACCCAGTGTCAATTAGAATTGAAATTGGTTGTTCAGATAGTGTACCTGTAGTTTCCACGGGGACATTCTAGAATCTTGCTCTTCGGTTCCTAACTACTGCATGAATCCTTTGTTGGGGCCATTGTTGGGGTTTATTGGCCCTAATCTAACCTTGCATCCTAGGACACTCTCTAGCAAAATGGTTTCCCCCACACATAAAGCATCCACCTGGAAGACCCCTCTTGCCTTGATTCCTAGGGGGATCATTCCTTGTTTCATTGTCCCTGGGTGGATAAGTTATCCTGTTCTACTGGTCATTTCTATTATAGTTGCCTCTGTTATTATTGCCCCTATTATTATTATTATTTCCATTCTTCTGATATTGATTAGTGGGTGGCCTTCTTTCGAAAGAATTATTCCTTTGACCTTTGTTGAAGTTAGTGTTCCCCTTGAATTCCTGCTTTCTTTTAAAAGAGTGGTTCCCATTATAGTTCTGCCCTGCTAGGGTTTGAATCTTTCTCTCCTGCCTTAGGGACTTTTCAAGTAATTCGTTCATGTTTTTGGGTCCATGCATGTCAACCTCTACCCCTATGTTGGTATTTAGTCCCAAAATGAACTTCCTTGCTTGGCCTTCTTCATCTTTTTGGTACATAGGTACATACTTAAGCAATTTGGCAAACTTATCCCAATATTGTTGGACTGATAGGGGCCCTTGACATAGATTATGGAATTATGTCACCTTCTCATCAAAGAACAATTGAGGGAGCCACCTTTCTTAGAAGTGGTGAACAAATTGATCCCATGTGATTGTATCCCTGCTATACCCATTTTGCTCCTTGGTGTTGGTCCACCAACTAGCTCCCTCCCCTGTGAGTTGATAGGAACCCCATAAGGCCTTGGTTGTTTCGCTAAAATCTCTTAGTTCAAAATACTTTTCATTTCATTTAACCAATTCTCAACTCCTTCACCAATTTGCCTCCCATCGAATTTAGGAGGGGTGATTTTCTTCAAATCCTTAGAGAGTTCCAATATGTTATTTTTTTTCTATTGCCCATCATATTCCCTTGATTGCTACCAAGGTTTCCATTTTCAGTACCACTTCGATTTTCAATGTCATTCTACCTTGCCCTAAGGTCCTGCATTGATTGTTCCAAAAAGTTGATTTTATCCCTTTGTTCGGTTAGAAGGTTGATTATAGCCTGGACCCCATCTTCGTCATTCCTTGGGTTATGTTGATCTCCTTCATGGTCTTCCTCATGGTTTTCTTCATGGTTTTCCTCATGATTTTCCTCATGGTTACCTTCCCTTTGTCTCCTAGTGGTAGTACGTCTTCCATTACCCCTTCCTCTTCCTCTTCCTCTAGCCATTTTAGGGTTTTACCTTAAAGTTAAATTATGTAGTTAGTTCTTGATTTAAGATTTTAAATTTTAATTTCTACCATTGCAAAAAATTCCCTTAGTTGTGTAAATTGAAGTGAGCACAAGGCCTAGATTTGAACCTTTGCTCTGATACCACATGTAATAACCCACCTTACTTAACCCAACAAAATTTGACCACTTTTTTTTGGTTTACTTTAATCATTTGTGTTTGATTCAATCGCATACTCTGGGCATCCATCCATTAGGATTAGGCATTCATCCATCTGGGATGAGCATCTAATCATACAGGTTAGGCATTTGTCCTTATGGAGCAGGAGGTTTCATCTATCTAATACGGGATAGGCATCTACCCATATGGGGTAGGCATCTATCCAATTGGGATAGTAGGTGCTCTAGCCAGAGATAGACTCATCGGGACCATTCGGGTCCTAAGTCACTCACTAAGTACTACACTCTTCTAATAGGAGTGCACTAAGGTCGTCATCCTTAGGAGAAATTAAAATAACATAATACAAGCTTGAATTTCGCCTCGGAATTTGGCTTAAAGCCTCGGGAAGTCAAGCGAATCCATACGGGATTCCTTCCGAGTATGCATTGAATTACTTTTCCCTTTTTATTATTCTTATCTTTCAAATTAGAATTCTACTCAATCCTTCTTCTTACCAAAGGCTAGACCCCATCCACGAACGCCTGAGTACTAGGGGCAACTCCGTCCCTAGATTGCCTACATACCCATTTTGGCACGGGATCAAGGCGTAAAGTATATAGTTCTGTTTTCTACTCTATGGTTTGATGTAAACTGATTAGTGGGTACGCAACCCTTTCTAGGGTCATGTCCCAGACAATTTCTCTGCGGTTGCTACCCACGGTGGTAGCACTTAAGCAATGGCTCAAGATGGCCTATTGCTTGTGGCCTAAAACAACTAGATCCTAATACCTATCATAAGCATCACCCTTGACCAATTGTCAATCGTCAACAATTCTTTGAGATTAAATCAATTTCATAAAAGCATTTCACTCAATCATCCCTATAGGAGTTTACTATGGTTTAACTCAACAGATGAAAGATCATTTTAGGATTATCTTATTAGATTATCGATCCAAGGGGGATTAGCCACCCCTTGGATTTTAACTTCCAAGTGTCTCTTATTACTCCCCGACAATTTATAGGGATGATGCCACAAATGTCATTGATGCAACTTTATTAGGCGTTAAGTGCAGTAGTTCAACACGACAACATTACCCATAAGCATGACCTAGAGCCACTGTATATACCGAATGCTGCTAGGTTTTGGTTTTCTGACTTCCTTTATTTAATTTTCTAACTAAGAAGCTATGAAAAACATCATGCTTAGAAATAATTATGAATTGAATGTGTATAATTAGACATTGCAAAGCTTAATTAATTGAAATAACTACTTGATGAACCACATGGAATAAAAACCATAACTAAATTATTTAAGATTCAAAACTTAAAATATAACTTGTATAATAATGACAATTATGAAACTTGCATATTAATAATTAAACGTGTAACTTACATGAAGATGAAGAAAATGTAATTTTGACATCAATAAATGCAAATAATGAAGCAAGGATAGTGTAAGTTATATGCAAGGTTAAGCAATGTGTTGATTTCTACCATGAGAATAATCACTTTATAAAGTCACTAGTCCCCAAAAATAGCAATTAGCTTAGACATTTGATTCAAATCATGTTAATATGAATTAATTGCTTTAATGAGTCTAAATGCCCACTAAGTGACCCCATGAATCTTAAATAGTTTGAAAAAAAAGTTCAAATTATAAATTTTAATAGAATTTAATTTATATTTATAAATTAATTATAAATTTACTAAATTTAATTTATATTTATAAATTAATTATAAATTTACCTAGATTAAATTTTTATTAAACTAAAAAAAAGTTAACAAAAACTGAAATTGCCATGAGTTTTGAACTTTATGTAGTGGCTTTTAAAAGCCAAGTGGGTGATGGGAACCACTGCGGACCTGTGGGTACAAGTCTGCAGTGGTGAGGGGACTGTCATGGTCCCCTCCACTCCCTCTGCGGGTACTGTCATAGTAGTGACCGTAGGGGGTAGTGGAGAGTACCACTCCCAAGTGGTGTAATAAACACCCCCCCCTCGCTGCCCTGCGTTGACCGATATTAATGCAATGGACATTTTTCGAAAACACTGCGCATTAAAATATATTCTTTGTGTTAAGTTTAAAATTTTTGAAATATAAATATATATATATATGGTTTTGTTTTTTTCATTCTAGTTTATTTGATAGCATAAGAGAGAAATATATAAACAAATATATGTGTAACAAAAATGTTGGTGTAAAATAAATGCGAATAAGAATTTATTCACAGGGATGAAATAACACAGAGAATTAAATTGTTTCAGCAATGTACAGAACTAATATTCACAGAGAGAGATTTATACTTCTTTTCCACAAAAAATAATGAATACAATGAGATTTATATTTTATTATCAGACGTTTTATGTTCATAGAGAAGTAAGATTGCTCATAAGGAATTTAAGATTTACGATCAAATCTACATTCAGAGAGAGAGAGATGGGTTTTTTTTTTTACTCACAGGAAAAATATATTTAAATAACTTCATATGTAGAAGATCAAACTTGTATTCACACAGAGGCGAGATTTTTCACAAGGAAGTAAGATTTAATGTAAGAAAAAGATTTACATTCAAATTCCCATTCCAGTAATGAATTTAAGAAAAGAATAATAAGGAACAAGATTCATACACTAGTGATTATCATTTAATCACAAAGAGAAGAGTTCAATCTCAGAGAAAAAAAGAAATTTAAATAAGGGGAAATATGATTTTATTTTTTTTGCAGGATCAAAATCTTTTGGGAAAACAAAAGCAAGATCTGAAATATATTTTTCTAAAGAAGATTAAGTAAATAATAAAGCTATCTTTTACATGCATTATATGAAAGTACTTTTATCAATATTTATCCCTAAATAAGAAGAAAAGATTTACAATCTATTAATTAATATATATATATATAAAGGAAGATCTAGAAGCAATATTTTTTTTGATAATACAAATTTCTCATATGTAAATGAGAGATGACAAAAGAAGAGAACCTGGCTTATCGAAGCTCGATGTTGAATCCTCTCCAATCTTCTAGCTATCCATTTTAGATCCTTCCTTGCAACTTGAGAGAAATCTTCAAGAACACTTAACAATCCTACAACAAAAAAGAGACTACCAAAGAAGATCCTACTACTAACAACAAGGAAACTTAGAAAATTTTCTTCAAAACATAATCAACCCCCTCTTTTGAAAAATTGCATACAATATATAGGAAAAATCCCTTAATTCCACTATCTAGAGAAATTAATTAAGAATGAGATTCTTTTCCAATATTGGACTAATGCAAAATTGATTAAAAACCTAGTGGGGGAGTTACATGCAAGGTATTGAAGATTCCTCTAGAAGCTTCTAATTCCTCCTACAACATGTGTCATAATTGGGAGTGGGAAAATAAAAATAAAAATAATGCCTTTTGAATTATATTCTCCAAGTGTGTGTGTGTGTGTCCATTTTTATTCTTTTATAATATTTATTCAATCATTTTCAATAGCTCAACCAAAAATATAATAGAATTGTATCAAATCAAAAAGTGATAAAGGAGGGTTGTGACAGTCCACCTCGATTCCCTTTTCTGATACTATGTATCCTAAGAGTTTTATGGAGGTTACACCGAAGACACTTTTTAGGATTTAATCGAACATTGAATTGTTCTAGCATCTGAAAGATTTTATCTAAAATTTCTAGATATCCTCATGTAAATGGTTTGGCTAGTAGGTCATCTACATATTCTTCCATGAATGTGCGCATCATGTCATGAAATATTATGGTCATTTCTTGTTGATAGGTTGCTCCCACATTCTTCAAGCCAAAAGGCATGACATTCCAGCAATAAGTACCCCATGGACATGTAAATGTTGTTTTATCTTTGTCTTTTGGTAGTATTTTTATTTCATTGTAGCTTGTGAAACCATCCATGAGTGATAGCATAGCATGTCCTATTGTTAGATCTACAATTGTGTCAATGTTGGGTAAAGAAAAGTTATCCTTCAGACAAGCCTTGTTGAGGACCCTAAAATCTATACAAATTTTGATGCTTTTATCTGGTTTGGACACAGGTACAATGTTAGAGATTCATTCCACATAATCTATTGGTCGGATGAATCCTATTTACATTAGCTTCTTTAGTTCTGCTTTAACCAAGAGTGCAACATGCGGGTTCATTTTTCTCAGTTTCTTCTTGACTGGCTTAACTCTTGGAGCTATAGATAAATAGTGTAATGCCCCGCAAAGAAACCCTAAAGGATACAACTACAAACACTTGAAAAGATTGTAAAATATATATTTTTTAAACAATACAAAATACATAAACATAAAAGATAAACATTGCAATAGACATTGCACAAGCAGAAGACTTAACTCAAAATCCTAAAGGGTTTACCAACATGGATTACTTAATTAAACTAATCTTTACTTAAGATCAATTAATCCACTTAAGAAGTATATATATCCATTATGAACTTAATTACACTAAACAATGATTGTTTCATACTTTACATGAGATAACACTAACATTTCTATGTTTCATTCATGATAATGCATTCAATTACATTCAACAATGATTTAATTAAAGATATAAATCCTATCATCTAAATCTTACCATAATATATTGTTTTTACATTGCAAGGATAACGTAATATTATAATTGCACTTAAAATATCAAGTCTCATAAAAAATACATAATGGTTACATCAAATTACAATTGTCGTGAAGGGATACATATAACATATGATACAACCGACCACATAAGGTCCAAGAGATACAAATATGATCCAAGAAGAGAAGAGAGGATCCAACTGGTACAATGGACTGAAGTGAAACCAAGAGATACATCTGGAGCACTTGCAAAGCTAATTCCTCACAAGAAAGCACAAACAAAATACCCAATGGAAAGTGGCACTACCACCCAGCCATGTGGCCCAAAAAGGAACCACCCCTCCATGCTAGGAGATAGTAATAAGGCCCTCAAGCAAACTATAACAAAGCATCACATGGTCTAATATGTACATCGGGTACTCACATAAGACATAGCATACAAATATGACTCCCACAAGAGTTCTCCAAGTAAATCCAACAAAAGAATACACACTAGTGAACATAAGGGAAGAGTGTCATCGCATAGCTGGTATGGGTTATCTTGGTAGGCCTCCATAAGCCCCAGCCCCCATCCTAGGTTATCCTGGTAGCCTCTCCTGAATTCCTGGTCCCCATTCATGACTCATGCGGACCCAACAAACCTTTCATGAAGACAAGGTAGTTAGTTTTCCATTCCAGTCCTTCCCACTTCATCCTAAGTCTATACAAGCACTCAACCATGAGCGGGGCAAAATTAATCTTGATTAATGTTTAAAACCCAACCATAGTTTATTAATTAACTTATCACTTATTACTCAACTTCTAAGGGGTTATCTTGGTAGCCACTTTGGGCCTCGGCCCCCACTTAGAAGCCACTCTTCTTTATGACACTACACAACCTCCAAAGAACTCCAAGGAAAGACACAAAAGCCAACTGACATAGGGAGTTCAAAACAAAACTGAAGAAACAACTTGGTCATACAAACCTTCTACCAGGGTTAAACTAACTGGAGGTGTGAAACGGACAACTGGTCTATTCACAAGACAAGAGTCAAGACCATAACCGGAGTAAAGCAAGTACAACCACAATCAACACTTAACCAATTATCTTGCACGACAGACTTGCATTCAACAACATACCAACATGGATCACAAAAAAAATGACTCTTTTCAAATCAAACACCAAAACCCTCCAATTAGAGTAAATACTCAAAAAGGTTCACTTGCACACTAAACATTTCCATATTAAGGAATCATAATGATCATTCAAAATATATTTAAAATATAATGTTATCTAATTGTAGCTCTTTCAATAAATTGACTCCTTCATGATAAGAAAATCCACAATAGGGAAAACGCACAAAAAAGGGTCTACGTCTACATACACCCAAATAGACTTGCACAATATTTGATTTAAAATTCATACCCACACACACAAGAAAATATATGTGTGTGTGTGTATAATATATATTTTGGAATTAACAAAACAAATTAAATGTTAAAGATTGATTGGTTATAATCGTAATTTATTTTGTGAAAATAAAGGCTATATGGATAGTCATCAATTAAATTTAGTCAATATGATTTTTAATTGAAAAGAACTATTTTGACTTAAATAATGATTTTAGTTTTCAATTATATTTTATTGTTATTTTTATTAATTAGAAATTTGAATGCAAATGAAACTTTTTTATATTCAAATTGGCTTTAATTGAAAAGCTTTATATTTGTTTTAAATGATGGCCTATTTAGTCTACGAACAACTTTTATTCTTTTAAAGGGTGCATGGTATTTAAATGAAAGTGAATCCTTTGTTGATCATTTTTGGTTTGGAGATTTGATGGTGTAATTTTATCTAAAGGGGAGATTTTCTTGTGTGTATGGGTATGAATTTTAAATCAAGCATTGTTCAAGTCTATTTGGGTGTATGTAGACGTAGACCCTTTTTGTGTGTTTTCCCTATTGTGGATTTTCTTATCATGAAGGAGTCAGTTTATTGAAATAGCTACAATTAGATAACATTAGCTTTTAAATATATTTTGAATGATCATTATGATTCCTTAATATAGATATGTTTAGTGTGCAAGTGAACCTTTTTGAGTATTTACTCTGATTGGAGGATTTTGGTGTTTGATTTGAAAAGAGTCATTTTCATGATTCATGTTGGTATGTTGTTGAATGCAAGTCTATCATGCAAGATAATTGGTTAAGTGTTGATTGTGGTTGTACTTGTTTTACTCCAGTTGTGGTCTTGTCTTGTGAATAGACCAGTTGTCTGTTTCACACCTCCAGTTGGTTTAACCTTGGTAGAAAGTTTATATCACCAAGTTGTTTCTTCAGTTTTGTTTTGAACTCCCCGTGTTGGTTGGCTTTTGTATCTTGCCTTGGAGTTATTTGGAGGTTGTGTAGTTTCATAAGGAAGAGTGGCTTCTAAGTGGGGGTTGGGGCCCAAAGTGGCTGTCAGGATAACTGCTTGAAAGTTGAGTAATAAGTGATAACTTAATTAATAAACTGGGGTTGGGTTTTAAACATGAATCAAGATTAATTATGCCCCACTCATAGTTGAGTGCTCATATAGACAAGATGCAGTGGGAAGGCTTGGAATGGAAAACAAACTACCTTGTCTTCACGAAAGGTTTGTTGGGTCCACATGAGTCATGGATGGGGGTTAGGGGTTCGGGAGAGGCTACTACGATAACCTAGGATGGGGGCTAGGGCCTATGGAGGCCTTTCAGGATAACCCATACCAGCTATGTGATGACACTCTTCCCTTATGTTCACTAGTGTGTAGTTTTATGTTGGCTTTAATTGGATCACTCTTGTGGGAGTCATATTTGTATATGTGAGATATGGACCAACTCTGATACCATGTGAGACATGGACCAGCTCTGATACCATGTGAGATTTTGCTAAGATCAAGAGGCAATGGAAAGCACAAATAAGAGAGACAAAATATATGATAGAAATAAACTGTATTCTATCAAAATGCAAAATATGATCAACTGGATCATTACAAGATGTTCAATGAATGCCCATACAAACAATGTAAATGAGCTTGCTTATATAGGCAAGGCTAGGGATATGTGAGCACACAAACATGACATGTGGTTCAATAAGAAACAAGGGTAGGTAGGAGAAATAATATAATATTCCACATGAGGTGGATCACCCACTAAATGTGGATAAGATCAACACCATAAAAGGTGGAAATTCTCCTACACACACTATCCCAATGTGGCACAAACACTCAAGTGTCTCATACCCAAACTACTATTAAATGCATGTACTAAGTAAACTTAAGTAAAGTGTAATAATATCCAAGATGAATAATTATTTACACCAACACCCCCCCTTAAGTGCAACTTAGGGGAATGCACTAAAGTCTACAATGCAACTAAGCAAAGTAAAATGGGTCCCGGCTACTAGGCCATGTTAGGTACCCATGTACAAATGCAATCTCCCATAAACAAAGAAAGAGAAAAAAACCCAATGGGAAAAAACCCTCCCCCAAAAGAGAGATGATGAAAGCACACAATGCTCTCAATGATGAAAAGAAGAGACCATGAAACCCTCCCTCAACGTTGAATCTCGTGCAAGGATGGTCCAATTATGTTGACCAAAATACCTCCACATAAGGAAGAAAGAGAGCCTATGTTGCACCAATAATGTCAAAGTGTGACAAAACCAAGTACCAAGTCGATGGCGATGAATCACTCGTTGCAACAAAATGAAGATCAAGCATGGAGACAACCTATTGTGAGCATCATCTGGATACTGGAGCCATGTACAAATGTGTACAATCTAAGTCTCAACTAGAGCCATGCACCAAGTCTCACAAGATATTCCTAATCTACGTGTATAAGAGGATTGCATCAAATAGTCAACAATAACAAGATACAAAGAGGTGTGGCACTTTATGATAGTGTGAGTACAAAATTGCTCAAGAAAGATCATACATCATGATAAAATATTCAAATGTGGAAACATGAAAATGATACCACCAACAAAGAAGCCTTGTAGAATACTACAGATGAAGATGCCTCCGAATGGAATTTCACCAAGAGATATAAATGAACAATTGACCCCTCATAAAAAGATCATGTTGGCACTTGCAGATAATGACAAAGTGGACTTCTAATTTCAATGATTACAACTTCTCAAAATGAGATATAAGAGACTTCAACAAATACTACTGGTGATCTAAACTGAGATCCAAGCAAAATACAAGTACCAAATAGGCCAAAAATGACCAAATATTGATAGTACAATATCCACTCAAAATCACTACAAACAAATGGTAGATTATGAAAGTAGACAAAAAATTATGCACTTTAAAAAAAACGGCACCTGAAAAGGAGTCCATATGATCCCAAATGAAGCCTCCAAAGTTGTAAAAATCGGGATTTCACAATTTATGAAAAACCTGTATCTGAAAATCAGAAAACTCCTGCACCACTGTACAAATCACAAAATTCAACCCAAATCAAAAAAAATTGCTCAAATAAAGGAGTTCAGATGAATGAGATATCGCTATTTGAAAATTGCCTGCAAAATTATAATTTCTGGAAAATTTCCGTCGCGACTTCAAACTTCAAATGCCTCTAGATTTGGCCTCTGAAGTCCTATTTGGATGAAACAAAAGGCAAAACTGACTTTCTTGGACCTCCTTAATCCAATGGTGACCTCAGATTTGACCCATCAAGCTTTAATAATAACCTGCAATAGAAAGCTCCAAAATGCAAACCCCAAATAGCATCAAATTTCTCTCAATTGGCAAACCAATGACACTCTAATGGCTCTGATAACATGTGAGATATGGACCAGCTCTAATAACATGTGAGACATGGACCAACTTTGATACCATGTGATATTTTTCCAAGATCAAGAGGCAATGGAAAGCACAAATAAGAGAGACAAAATATATGATAGAAATAAACTGTATTCTATCAAAATGCAAAATATGATCAATTGGATCATTACAAGATGTTCAATGAATGCCCGTACAAACAATGTAGATGAGCCTGCTTATATAGGCAAGGCTAGGGATATGTGAGTACACAAACATGACATGTGGCTCAATAAGAAACAAGGGTAGGTAGGAAATAGGTGTGGGTAGGTAGGAGAAATAATATAATATTCCACATGATGGATCACCCACTGAATGTGGAGTGTAACAACAAGATAAGATCAACACCATAAAAGGTGGAAATTCTCCTACACACACTATCCCAATGTGGCACAAACACCCAAGTGTCTCATACCCAAACTACTATTAAATGCATGTACTAAGTAAACTTAAGTAAAGTGTAATAATATCCAAGATGAATAATTATTTACACCAACAGTATGCTATATATTATGTGAGTACCCGATGTACATGTTAGACCATGTGATGCTCTGTTGTAGTTTTCTTGAGGGCCTTATTACTATCTCCTAGCATGAAGGGGTGGTTCCTTTTTGAGCCACATGCTCGGGTGGTAGTGCCACTTTCTATTGGGTATTTTGTTCATGCTTTCTTGTGAGGAATTAGCTTCGCAGGTTCTCCAGATGTATCTCTTGGTTTTACTTCATTCCATTGTACTAGTCGGATCCTCTTTGCTCTTCTTGGATCATATTTGTATCTCTTGGACCTTATGTGGTCAGTTGTATCGTATCTTATATGTATGCCTTCACGACAGTTATAATTTGATGTAGCCATTATGTATTTTTTATGAGACTTGATATTTTAAGTGGAATTATAATATTACGTTATCCTTGCAATGTAAAAATATTGTATTATGGTAAGATTTAGATGATAGGATTTATATCTTTAATTAAATCATTGTTGAATGTAATTGAATGTATTATCATGAATGAAGCATAGAAATGTTAGTGTTATCTCATGCAAAGTATGAAACAATCATTGTTTAGTGTAATTAAGTTCATAATGGATATATATACTTCTTAAGTGGATTAGCTGATCTTGAGTAAAGATTGGTTTAATTAAGTAATCCGCATTGGGAAACCCTTTAGGAGTTTGAGTTAAGTCTTCCACTTGTGCAACATCTATTGCAATGTTTATCTTTTACGTTTATGTGTTCTATATTGTTTAATATATATATATATATATATATATATATATATATATATATATATATATATATATATATATATATATATATATCAATCTTTTTGAGTGTTTGTAGTTGTATCCTTTAGGGTTTCTTGGCATGGATTTACAAATGGTGCATGATCAAATCTGGATCTACCCATGGCATATCTGCATAGGACCAAGCAAAATTGATTTCATTTTCTTTGCAGAAATTGGTGAATTCAAGTCGTTCTTGTTCCATTAATGACTCTACCAAGTGTATCATCTGTGTTGTTGCTTCAATGCCAATGTGATTGATTGAGTTGGTTCAATCAAAATTGGTGATCTCTCTTGATAATTTTTAGGAAGAGTGTCAAGTCTATCATCCTTTGGCACCTCAAAGAGGTTTTCACCATTGGATGTATCCTTTGTTTTTAATTTTTTATGATATAATACTTCCATTAAATGGTTTTCACCATTAGATCGATTTTTATTTTATTTATTTTGCGACTAAGAGACTTTGCACTCTCCTGATTGAGAACTTTGTCATGAGATTCACTAGCGGAACATGTTTATGGGTTTACTAAAAAAGATAATGAACAATGGCTTCATCATCTTGAAAGATAGGGATATTGAGTGGCTCTGTGATGCAGAAGAATCCTTGGCTCTTGGCAATCTTGCATCAACCAAAAATATTTCTTTTTTGTTTGTTTTTTTTTTAGTAGTTTCAGCATTTCATTTTGCATTTTATTGAATTGGCTCACTAGATCTTGTGGAGTTGGATTTTTCTTGAGGACATGATCATATTCCGTATTCCTAAACCGCGGAGCATTTGGACCATTTTTTGGCAAGTTATCGATTTCGGTTTTCAAGACAGTTTTCTGGCACTGAAACCGTTTGGACCTATTTGCATTGGTGAATCTATCAGATCCCTTTTGTAGCTTGTGAAGTCCTATGGGTTGATTTTGATGTTCTTTGGCATGTGGCCAACCTTCCCTTTGATCCACATTTCATCCTTTGGATTTTTCCAAAGAATCTCTTTGTTGGAGGCAGACCTATTGGTTTTACACATTTGGTCTTGTTCTTCGGCATTTGATCCCTTTTTGGGCCGACCGGATCCCCTTGGATTGTATAAATCATTGTACTTGAGAATTAGAAGTTAAGTAAGAAAGTAAGAAGAAACCAAATACAATATAGTAGATAGATCTTAGGTTTGGAGGTCTGAAAGTGACATGTTCTGAATTAAGCATATTTGTAGCAAGCCAGTGAGCCAGATCTTGTAACATGGATGTTACCAGTTATCTGTAATTAGTTTTCATGATCTAATATATTCAGGGCATGACCTCCATCATAGTTTCATGTTTCCATTGTGTTTACTATTGCTACCCAGTTCAGATTGATCTCTTTGAGGTCCCTCCCAACCAGTGACTGCACCAAATGGTATTAGAGTGAGTTTTCATTCTGGAGATTGTGTTGTCCTGAGAATTTTGTTGTAGGGTGGCGGATTGTGGTTTTGACTTGCAACTGCAAAGGACTGGTGTGAAGATCACACGAAGAGGAAATAGGAATGGTGGAGCATGTTAGAATGTAGACCCTACTGTCATGGAAATGTTGCAAGGAATTGCAGCCCGATTGGAAGCCGTTGAGATAGCCTAGAGAATAGGTCGACATATTGAAGATGTGAGTGAAGATGAGGAAGAAGAGGCCCCGAAAAAACAAGTAGCAAATCCACCAGTGATCGATCCAAATGAAGAAAGGTTCTTAAGGGTTTTGAGTAGGGTGAACACTAAACCACATTTTACCCCACCGAAGTATGATGGAAAGTTGAATTTAGATGAATTGATGGATTGGATCTCATAGATGGAGAAGTATTTTGATTTTGAGAACACCGCAGAGGAAATAAATGTGAAGTATCCATGTACCCGATTGAAAGGTCATGCATCTCTTTGGTGGGAGCATTTGTAGGTTGATAGACAAAGAAGAGGTAAAGATAAGATAAAAACATGGGAGCAGATGGTTGCTAAGTTAAAATCAAATTTTATGGCATTTGATTATCAATTAAATCTGTTCCAGAAGTTGCAGAACTTGAAGCAGATGGAATCTAGTGTGAAGGAGTACACCAAAGTATTCTACAAGTTGAATATCAAATCCGGACATGTCGATGATGAGGTTGAACAAATTAATGATATTTTAATGGACTGCAGATATCTATACAAGATGAACTCAGTTTGATCAATTTGCAAAGTGTTGAAGAAGCATACCAGTATGCCTTGAAAGTGGAACAGAAGCTCAATAAAAGATATGAGCAGAGACAAAGAGGTAGAGGTGGAAGGTTTTCCGGAGGAAGATTTCAAGGAGGAAGAGGATATACCATAGGAGGAGGAACCTGTATGGATCAAAAAAAGGACAAGGAAGTAAGAAAAGAAGATAATTCATACTGGAAGGATGATAGAAAATTCTATCGGAGGAGAGAACCGGTGGCTACCAGAATGAAAAATTTGGAAAGGATGATAGTAGACAAGATAAGAGAATGTTTAGATGAACTTGTTATAAGTGTGGAGGAGAAGGACATCGTGCTTTCGAATGTAAGAAGATAGAAAACACTAGGAGAACATCTTTGGTAGAAGAAAGCCCCACCAGATCAGCTAAGAAACCAAAAGATGGAAAATTGTTGATGACAAGGAGAGCTCTATGTCATACTGGAGAAGATGAGGAACCCTTGCAAAGGCGAAATTTTTTCAAGACCAGATGTAAGGTATCTGATATGTGTTGCAAAGTTGTTATTGATAGTGGTAGTTCAAATAATCTTGTTTCAGAAGAGATGGTGAATAAGTTGAAGTTGGAAAGATTGAAACACCCTAAGCCTTATCAGATATAATGGATTCGAGATGATCATAAGTTGTTAGTAAGTGAGCAATGTTTAGTAAAATTGAAAGTTGGGAATTATCATGATGAAGTCTTGTGTGATATTACGCCTATGGATATTTGTCACATTTTGCTGGGTAGACCTTGGAAGTTTGATAGACAAGCCCAATACATGATGGGAGAAGGAACATATACACTATGGTAGCAAATAGGATGAAACAAACCTTGTTACCCTAGGAGGAACCCCTAAAGAGTGAAGTTTGTACGAATGCTAGAATCTGTTTGGTGGATGGAAGGAAATTTCTGGATGGAATGAGACATGAGAATGTGTGTTTTGCCTTAGTTCTTAAGAAGAATAAGCATCTGAAGCATGAAGAAGAACAACCAAAAGAGATAAAGCAATTACTGTTAGAGTATGAAGACATCATTTCAGATAATGTGCTTGATGGATTACCACCTATGAAAAGTATCAGTCATTACATGGACCTAGTTCCCAGATCTAGTTTACCTAACAAATGTGCTCAGCGGTTGACATAGGAAGAGAATGAAGAGTTGAATAAACAAGTGCAGGAATTGTTGAAGAAAGGTTTGATCAAAGAAATTTTGAGTCCTTGTGTAGTACCAGCAGTATTAGCACCTAAGAATAATCGAGAATGGAGGATGTGTACCGATTTCAGAGCAATAAACAAGATCATAGTGAAATGTCGGTTTCCTTTACCTAGGATGGATGACATAGTGGACTAACTGAGTGGAGCCAAATACTACACAAATATAGACTTGAAGAGTGGATATCATCAAATCAGAATCAGAGAAGGAGATGAGTGGAAGACAAAGTTCAAGACAAATGAAGGATTGTATGAATGGTTGGTGATGTCTTTTGGGTTGACTAATGCACTGAGTACTTTCATGAGGTTGATGAATGAGATATTAAATAAATTCTTGGGTAAGTTTGTTATTGTATATTTGGATGACATTCTAATTTTCAGTAAGATAAAAGAGGAGCATTTGTTACATTTAAGACAAGTTTTGCAGAGGTTGAGAAAAGAAAAGTTGCTGATAAATCTTAAGTGTACTTTCATGAAGGAAGAGTTAATCTATTTGGGATTTGTGATATCTATGGATGGATTTAAGATGGACCCTAAGAAAGTAAAAGAAATTGTTGAATGACCTACACAAGAAAGCTTTGGAGAGTTAAGATCATTTCATGGATTGGCTATTTTCTACCAGAAGTTCATCAGAAATTTCAGTTTTGTTTGTAACCCTATGACTGAGACAATGAGGAGAGATAGGAAGGAATTCAAGTGGAAAATAGGAGAAAATAAAAGTTTTGAATTGCTGAAGCAGAAAGTGACTGAGTAGCCTGTGTTAGCTTTATTGGATTTCAACAAAGTGTTTCAAGTAGATTGTGATGCAAGTGGAACTGCAATTAGAGCCGTATTAAGTCAGGAAGGGAGAGCAGTAGCTTATTTCAGTGAAAAGTTGAATATGCCCGATGGAGATATTCAGTGTATGATCAGGAATTCTATGCCATAATTCAAGCCTTGAATAAATGGAAACATTACCTATTGCCTAAGGAGTTTGTGTTATATACTGATCATCAAGCCTTACAATATTTGAATAGTCAGAGTAAGTTGAATTAGAGACATATGAGATGGGTAGAATTTTTGCAGAGTTACACCTTTGTGTTGAAGCATAGAAGTGGGAAATCTAACAAAGTTGTTGATGCATTGAGTAGAAAGAGGATTTTTCTCACAGAGATGAGAGTGACAACATTAGGATTTGAGGAGTTGAAGACCTTGTATGATGATGACCCAGATTTTGCAGAACCTTGGAAAGCATGTAGAGAACCGGTTATGGTAGATAGAAGCAAGTGATTGGATTACTTCATTCAGGATGAGATATTATTTAGAGGAATTCAGTTGTGCATACCTAAGAGTTCTATGAGGGAGAATCCAGTAAAGGAGAAGCATAGTGGAGGATTAGCCAAACACTTTGGTGTTCACAAAATAGTAGCATTAGTGAGTGAGCATTACTTTTGGCCTTAGATTCATAAGGATGTTAGGAAATATGTGCAGAGTTGTATGATTTGTCAAGTTGCAAAAGGCAGTAGTCAGAATGTGGGATTGTATAAGACTTTGATAGTACCAAAGAGACCTTGGGAGGATATAAGTATGGATTTCATAGTTGGATTGCATAAGACATGGAGAGGGAATGATTCTATATTTGTGGTAGTGGATAGATTCTGGAAGATGGCTCATTTCATACCTTGTAAGAAAACATCAAATGCAGTTAATATAGCTAACCTATTTTTCAAGGAAGTGGTAAGATCGCATGGATTACCTAAGAGCATAGTTTCAGACAGAGATACTAAGTTTGTTGGTTATTTTTGGAGAACAATTTGGAAAAAGATGAAGACAGATTTAAAATTCAGTTCTACTTTTCACCCACAGACCGGTGGACAGACAGAAGTAGTAAGTCAAAGCTTGGGAAATTTGTTGAGATGCTTGGTTGGAGAAAAGATTGGAAGTTGGGATTTGATTCTTGCACAAGTAGAGTTTTCCTACAATAATTCAATGAATAGGAGTACCGAAAGAACACCTTTTGAGATTGTTATCGGAGCACACCCTAGAGGTATATCAAAATTAAGAGATGTCAGTAATGAAGATAAGTGGAGTGTAAAGGCAAAAGAATTTGCAGATCACATGAAGGCCTTGCATACTCAGGTTAAGCAACATTTGGAGGACATGAACAACAAGTATAAGGAGAAAGCGAATGAGAAGAGAATACATAAGGAATTTGAAGTTGGTGATGAAGTGATGGTGTATCTGAGAAAAGAAAGATTCCCAGTTGAAACCTATAACAAGTTGCAGATGAGGAAGTTTGGACCCTATAATATCTTGAGGAAGTTCAGTTCGAGAAATGCATATGAAGTGGAGTTATTAGATAGTTTGAGTATTTCACCTATATTTAACATTGCAGATCTACATCAGTATCATGAACCGGAATTCAGTGAGGACAGTATTGCAGACTTGGAGAAATAGTTGCCTCAGAAGGAGCCAAATCAGATTGAAGACATTTTGGACAGTAGGATTGGGCGTAGCACCCGGGGTAGACAGCTTAAGGAGTATCTTGTAAAATGGAAGGACATACCAGTTGAAGATTCATCTTGGATTTCTTAGGCAGAGGTGGACCACCTTGGTTTTCCTCTAACCCCGACAAAGTGAGAGACTTTCTTTTTCAACAAACCCGGATGTCTAATGTAGGAGCATCTCTTGTTCTTAGCAATCTTGCATCAACAAAAAATATTTCTTTTCTGTTTGTTTTCCTATTTTTGTAGTTTCAGCATTTCATTCCGCATTTTCTTGCATTCACTCACTAGATTTTGTGGAGTTGGATTTTTCTTGAGGACATGATCATATTCCTTATTCCTAATCTTGATGGTGTGATTAGCATGAAGGATCTCTGGATGGGATTTCGAGCCAAATCTATTGATTATTCTGCAGGGTGGCCCTACGGAGGTTGGCCCCCCCCTCAGATTCAATTGTGGGTGGTGTTGGCATTTTTGTTGTTTATGTTGTGATTGTCATTGATGGACACACACTTGTATTGAGATCCCCTTTATATGTATGAGCTTGTGCTCAACCAGTATTTGTTCCAACCGATATGTTGTATACTAGTCTTTAGACTAGTGGTGATTTTGCAGAATGTGTTTCCCGGTCTGAAGTAGCATGTCGACCCCAAGTGGTTCGTAGATCCCAAGCGGCATGAGGGAGCAAAGTGGCACAACACATATCTTACTAGTCTTCATTTTTGTCAAACCGGCAACCGGTATTTTGTATGAACTGATAATACTCTATGATGAGTTACCAATCCACCGACTGATTGACAGTGCTTTTTGTGTCATGTTACTGAGTATGTCTAGATTCATTGAACCTAAGAAATTGTAATGTAATCCTATTGGACCGACATGAAATCAGATTCCTTTAAAAGGACATCATGTCTAGGGTTTTAAGTTGTTGTTGAAAGGGTTAATGTCATGGTAGGGTTTAAGGTGGTTGTTGAGTTGTTGTAAGACTGATCTTATCTGAGAAGATCAAGTTGTAACTTAGAGAGAGATAGAGAAGACTGAAGTAATGCTGGAATGCATTAACTGTGAGCAATATTGGATCTAATCAAGTAGTTTGTGCTATTAGATAGATCAAACACTTGTTGATTACTCACATCTTTGACAAGTCTGTAGCCCTTAACCGGGTAGGCCTCAAAGCCTTTGTAAAATCCTCTAACAAGGTGGTTCACACTTGTGAATCTAAAATCCTCTAACAAGGTAGTTCACACTTGTGAATCTAAAATCCTCTAACAAGGTAGTCTTTAATCGGACTTATCTCCTAATAGAGATTGAGATTCCTAACAGGATCTGTTCTGGTGAAGAACATTGTAAGACCTTAACCGGTCTAGTTTCTATTCTACAGATAGTGACTTGTGAGTTCCATCTCACCATGGTTTTTCCCAATTGGGTTTCCACGTCAAATATCTTGTGTTATAGTTGTATTGCTTTTGTGGGTGAACTCTTTATTCGCATTTTGGTTTGCATGTGTGGTAACCAGTCTAACTGTTAGACTGCTTTACCAGTTTATCTTTAGACTGGGTAAGTGTTTTAGTGCAGTGATTTTTGGCATACTAATTCACCCCCCCCCTCTTAGTATTCATCAATTGGTATCGGAGCCTACCTTTCTATAAGTTTAACCACTTGGAAAGAGATATGGGGGAATACACCATGAGGGAACTTACTCAACGGCTCACTAAGTCTGAGCAAGCCTATGATGATCTTATGGTCAAATACAAGGCATCTCAAGCAAAAAGGAGAGAACATGCAGAGAGGCTGATGGAACTATCTAAAAGTAGTTCTGAAGATGAAGCTAACACAGAAGCCATGATTGCTAAAGTGAATAAGCTGAATGATTCAAACTCCAATCTGAGAAAGGAGTTGGAAGGACTGACTATTCGGTTTAGTCAAGAGCTTGAGAACCAGAGAAAAGCTGAAGATCTGGTAAAGGACAGAGATCATGAGATCTCCAAGTTGAAACAAGAGATTAGTGCACTGACTGCTTGCCTTCATGAGAGCAGAATGGAAAAGGAAGACATGCAAGGTGAACTAAACATAGCCATCTCTGAAAATGCAAGTCTTATGGAGACAAATACTGCTATTTCCAAAGAACTCTTTGAGTCAAAGGAAATACTTGCTAAGTTTGGCAAAAGTACTATCAAGCTAGAGCAAAAGCTTGAGTCATCTAGACCGGCAAAGAATACCAATGGTCTTGGTTTCTCTGGACATGAGGAAGGAGAATCCTCAGGAAAAAATGCTGAAGCATCAAAGAAGCAACCGGTACTCAAAAGAAAAGGTAAGCAAAAATTCAAACATGTTTGCTTTAACTGTCTTAAAGAAGGACACACTGCCAATGTATGTAGGAGCAAAGCCTACAATAATTTTCCATATTTTATCAACAATACACCTAGATCCAATAAGTTTAATGGTCATTGTTATGCATGCAACAAGTTTGGGCACAGAGCATTTGAATGCAGGTCTGTGATGGATAACACTGGAAGATATCCTCAAAGGACCCAAGGAACTGGTCCTGAACCTTTTGTGAACTAGAACCACAACCGGTTTAATGTCTTCAATCATCAGTCAAGAAGCAGTGGCCATCAAGTGACAACCAGATGAAGAGAAAATTGTATGATCTATCATGGTCATGGTCACACTACTGCAACATGCAGAAGGAAGAATGGAAACATGTACAATGGACCTTGGAGAGCACCTGGACTAGTTTGCTATCACTGCAACAAACTGGGTCACATTGCAAGATTCTGCAGAAGTAGAAAAATAATATCTGATGATATACCGGTCACTTATGAAGGAGAAATCAATGTTGAAAAAGTTCAAGGGGACACAAACAAAACCTGGAGGAAGAAACCAACAATGTTGGAAGAGGAACCAGTTTTTGCACCTAGTGTGGAAATATCGGTGTAGACACCCAAAATTGTCCAGTCTGATTAAATAAATATTTTATTAATTTAATTATCTAAGCTTAATTCTTCTATTAATTAAATAAATCTTTATTTATTTAATTAATTCATTTATCCTCTTCTAGCCTTATTTCTCATTTAAATAAATACATTTATTTATTTAAATTGTCCTTTTCCTAAATTAAATAAATATCTTATTTATTTAATTGATCTCACTCCTTCTATTAATTAAATAAATCTTTATTTATTTAATTAATTCATTAACCTTTTCTACCCATGACACATGTCATTCATCTCTTAATTCATACACTACCTACCCCTTTCATTATTTTATTATTTCTTTTACCTACCCTCTAATCATAGCCAACCTCCTTTTACACCTCTCAATCTTATCCCTCCATTTCTTATAGTGTCTTCTATATAAGGAGATGCTTCCTTCATTATCAACCCTAATCAATCAATCTATGCACCCTAACTAAACTCACTATGCATTTACCCCCGTTGACTACTTGACTACACTATGCTTTTGAACATAGGCGATCCGACTTGCAACCACATTTCCGTTCTTTGTTGAGCTCTTGTGCACATAAAATCTAAGAGCAAATACATCAAACAAGATCAATGGAGATAGGAAGAATGAAGATCCAAACCCTATTGGACATGTGATGGTATAATCTTTGTGATTTCGTTTGATTTGCATTGTCTTAGGTAATCTTCATATGTTATGGTGGATCTTTGTTGTTGTTAGGCTAGGGTTTTGTGGTTGAATCCATTTAGTCTTTCAATACCGTTATTATTGTTATCCATTTTCACCATAAACAATCGGAACCGGCAAACTAAGCCTCAAAGGCTTAGGGGGAGCAAACGGCGAAATGCTTTCGAACCCCCAGTTGACACCTGTAAAAGACCTTAATCGGTATGCGATACCTATCACTTGGCAGAAGATCGGAAATGGTAAAAAGGCAAATTAGGATTTATGCCCTAATAGAGGAGCATTAATGGTGGTAGGTGAGAGACATGTATAAAAGCATTTTTCAAATTATTTCTCACTATCTATTTTTGAGCGAAGAGAAGTTTTCAAGTGCAGAGTGAAGAAAAGGTGATTTGAGCTAAGATTTCAAGAAATTGATAAACCTTGAAAGAGATTCAAATCCACTTTGCAAGCGGTAGTGGAGAACACAAAGCGGTGATTTGGCAACCGACGAAGAGTGGAGTGAAGCAGAATCAGGAAGCCCTAAATTCGTGTTTGAAAGGTATTTTTCGTGTTTTTGAAATACTCTACAATGGCTTCTGCATCTCATACCAGTTCGAGTACATCCATAGAGTCAGAAAGTTTTATTCAGAGGAAGTCCAAATATAATGCCTTATCACAAGTTCTGGCTGGAGTCATAGTTGAAGAGGGAATTTTCGATTATATTGATGGCAAAATAGAAGACCTAGGGTCTTTAGCTATTCACACTCAGTTAGGTCTATTTTGCAGCAAGGACAAAAAGATCAAACCGGAGTTTAGTGTCTTAGAGAAGAAGAAATTCCATAATGCAATATATTTTTTGGAAGAATTAATGAAGGACCATATCAGGATTATTTTGAGCAGAGTCTAGGGTGACAAGATGTATCTGGAGAGGACCTCAGGAAATTCATGCAGTCATCGATTTTTGCAACATAGGGGAAGTGCCTCCCCTGAGAAAGGTGAGCAAAACTGAAATAGCCAAGCTCACCAATTCAACTAGTGACTCACGGGGGATGACAGTTAATCCTATTAAGGATGATCTGGTGAAATATGCCTATATGGTGATAGGCTACAAAATGTTTTCAGCCAGCAGGATTAATTTTGTATCTGTTGTAGCGGTAAATGCCGCTTACTAGATGATAAAAGAAGATGCATCTTTTGACTTATGCGGCGGTATGCAGAGGCAACTCCTGTTGAATCTAAAGGTAATCAAACAGGGCAATTCACTAAGGTTTAAGTTTGGACAACTTCTGGTAGGGTTGTTCTTCTATTTCCAAGGCTACTTTCCCAGAGTAGGAGATGTCTAGTGGTCTCCTGACCAACCGGTAACCAAACAGATAAAGGAAAGCGTTCAAGTCATTGGAACTGGCTACCTTGAAGTACTGAACAAATATTTTGATGAGTTCAAAAGAAAGATGAGTCAGAGGGTAAAAATCTCAGGTGATATAGTGAAGAAATATGAAGATGACATTTGTTTCACCATTCAGGTGGACAAATGTTTAATGGAGACTGTTGAGCCTAGAATGGAGGAAGTAGAGCCAATGGGCTATGAGGTTATGTATGACATGCTGGAAGGGTATGCCTCAACCCTTATTGCCTCACCTCTTGATCCAAAGGCTAAGAGGACTGGAACCTACTTGGAGAGGATTGCACCAGCTGAAGAACCATCGGTTAAGAAAGGAAAAGAACCAGCAACAAAGAAAGCCAAGGCAGTGCCTGCAGCATCGGCACCGGCTACCACTGCAACTCCAAGAGTGACCAAGCAGTCACCGAAAAAGAAGAAACCAGAGGTAACACCGGAAAAATTCTTCGAAAGAAAGAGGAAGACTAAGACAAATGAACTAGACTCCAAAGAAACCGAGTCTGATGAAAAGCCAAAGAAGGCAAGACAGACAAAGAAGATGAAGAAGAATGAACTGACAGCATCCGCATCGGTAAATATTGACATCTCCTCATACAAACCTTTGACACATTTTCAAAGGATAGTTAAGAATATTAGGAGAAAATTACTTCATGATTTAGTAGATTACTATGATGATTTTAGTGATGAGGAGAAGGAGGAAATACTACAGGAAATCATTATTTATTTATGCAAGAATGATCGGTCACCATCAGAGATTAAATCACAGACACCAGCTTCTTTATTTAAAGCATTAGATAATAAATGGCGCATTGCCATTGAAAAGGAACAAGAGATTAGGGAGAAAGTCTTTTCACAGTACTTTCCAGACCTCTCGAATTCAGAATTGTTTGATGTATTGGATCAAAATAAAGGTCTCTTCTTCACAAGGAGAAGAAGACACTAGCTGTTGGAGGGGAGAATTGATGATGTGGAAAAAGACACTCATCAGCACATGAATCATGTTGTTCTAGCTCACAAAGCACAAATGGCCAACCTCCAAGTGGAAAAAGAACTGGTTATTTCCAAACCGGATGAGGTTTTTGATGAAGAAGAAAACCTGGTGGAAGAACCAATCGACACTATCGATGTCGATGCCCTGGATGTAGAAGATGTCACTCAGGACATACCTTCTAAGGGAACTGAACAGGGGCAACAAGCCAAACAGGGTGGTGAATAGGCCAAGGACACACAGGAAGCGGCTAAGGAATAGGAAGAGAGGAAGAAGAGGGATGAAGATGAGAAAAAGAAGAAAGAGGAAGAGAAGAGAAAAGAGGAAGAAGAGAAACAAAAAGAAGAAGAGAAGAAGAAGCAAGAAGATGAGAGGAAGAAGAAATAAGAAGAGGATAAGGAAGAAAAGAGAAAGAAGGAAGAGGAAGAGAAGAAGAAGAAGGAAGAGGAAGAGAAGAAGAAGAAGGAAGAGGAAGAACAAAAGAAGAAGGAAGAGGAAGAAAAGAAAAAGAGAGAAGAGAAAGAGAAAGAAGAGAAGGAGAGGAAAAAGAAGGAAGAAGAAAACAAGACAGCTGAAGCAATGAAGAGCACACAGATGGAGACTCCTAAAGCAACTGGGAGCCAAGCCAAACTGACTGCTATCTCGAGTCTTATTGACCTCCAATCCGCAAGTGAGTCTGAGCTTATGTAGAGCATCAAGGTTTCCCAAGAGCACCTTGAAGTCATTCGCAGGAAAAGGGAACAAGATATTATTCAGGCGGTAGTAGACACCCTTATCGGTTTAATCCCTGGTACTAATCTTCCTGACACTTAATCATCACTAGCACAGCTCAAACTTCTATGTATTGTAGTGGATGATCAGGTGCAGAGTCTGGAAGAAGTAGCTGAGGCCAATGTCAAGAAAGAGCACCAAAAGGCTCTTAATGTTGCTCTGGTGAAAAAGATGAATGAGCTTAGGACTGAACTACTGAAAGACCAAAAGGACATAAGGAATGCCTTGGATGAGGGAAACTTGCTACTCAGCAAAATCTGTCAACCTCATCTATTCTGTGATGATGTGCTAGCCAAGAAGCAAAAGATTCAAACAGACTTACAGTCCTACTTGGGCACATTTAAGACACCTTATGATTCCTTTGCAGCATATGGGCAAACCATTCACCGGTTCCAGATCCAATCAGCCAAGATGGAGCAAGAGATCAGTACACGGTCTAGGGATTTGCAGGAGCTTCAACTGGTATTACTTCCACAACTGCAAATTCTTCAAAAGTGCTATCTGAACCTAGATACCCTGACAGTCACACAGGAATTGAGCACAGTAGATGCCATGGAGGAACAGGTATCCCAGATGCAAACAGAGAAGGAAGTGGCAATCTCCCTACTTGAGTCCTGGTCTCTATCCATGAAACAATTTTTGCAAGACTATAAATCGGTTTTTGACAAGTATTAATCATTATTGTCATAAATTTATATATATATATGGAAACAGGGCTATTCAGCGGTACTTTCTCATTGTTGGCAAAGGGGGAGAAGTATCTAGTTTTTGGTTTTAAAATTTTGATCTTCTGACACAGGGGGAGAAGTATCTGGTTTTGAAATTTTGATATATGCTTTGATATATGCTATATGCTCTGATGTCTCAATGATCATGCTCTGTATGAAAAATTGTTATACACTGTGTTGATTAAGGGATAGTGTATATGCTTAGGGGGAGCAATTTTGTTAACAACAAGTTTTTGTTGTAAAACACTTAGATGTCAAAATTTTATTTTCCTAAGTGTTGCCATCAATGCCAAAGGGGGAGATTGTTGGCATTTTTGTTGTTTATGTTGTGATTGTCATTGATGGACACACACTTGTATTGAAATCCCCTTTATATGTATGAGCTTGTGCTCAACCGGTATTTGTTCCAACCGGTATGTTGTATACTAGTCTTTAGACTAGTGATGATTTTGTAGAATGTGTTTCCCGGTCTGAAGCGGCATGTCGACCCCAAGCAGTTCGTAGATCCCAAGTGGCACGAGGGAGAAAAGCGGCACAACACATATCTTACTAGTCTTCATTTTTGTCAAACCGGCAACCGGTATTTTGTATGAACCGATAATACTCTGTGATGAGTTACCAACTGGCATTTTGTGATGAGTTACCAATCCACTGACTGATTGACGGTGCTGACACATTGACGCTGCTTTTTGTGTCATGTTACTGAGTATGTCTAGATTCATTGAACCTAGGAAATTGTAATGTAATCCTATTGGACCGACATGAAATCAAATTCCTTTAAAAGGACTTCATGTCTAGGGTTTTAAGTTGTTGCTGAAAGGGTTAATGTCGTGCTAGGGTTTAAGGTGGTTGTTGAGTTGTTGTAAGAACGATCTTATCTGAGAAGATCAAATTGTAACTGAGAGAGAGATAGAGAAGACTGAAGTAATGCTAGAATGCATTAACTGTGAGCAATATTGGATCTAATCAAGTAGTTTGTGCTATTAGATAGATCAAACACTTGTTGATTACTCACATCTTTGACAAGTCTGTAGCCCTTAACCGGGTAGGCCTCAAAGCCTTTGTAAAATCCTCTAACAAGGTGGTTCACACTTGTGAATCTAAAATCCTCTAACAAGGTAGTCTTTAATCAGACTTATCTCTTAACAGAGATTGAGATTCCTAACAGGATCTGTTCTGGTGAAGAACATTGTAAGACCTTAACCAATCTGACCTTAACCGGTCTGGTTTCTATTCTGCAGATAGTGACTTGTGAGTTCCATCTCACCGTGGTTTTTCCCAGTTGGGTTTCCACGTCAAATATCTTGTGTTATAGTTGTATTTCTTTTGTGGGTGAATGCTTTATTCTCATTTTGGTTTGCATGTGTGGTAACCGGTCTAACTGTTAGACTGCTTTACCGGTTTGTCTTTAGACTAGGTAAGTGTTTTAGTGTAGTGATTTTTGGCATACTAATTCACCCCCCCCCCCCCCCGCTCTTAGTATTCATCGGGTGGGAGGAGGCCCCTACTATTCTAACGTTTCTCGATTCTAATACCTTTCTATCTCCAGTTCTGAATTACGAAATAGCTCTGTTGGTTGCGAGTATTTGGATCATTTTTCGGCAAGTTATCGATTCCGGTTTTATAGATAGTTTTCTGGCACTAAAACCATTTGGACCTATTTGCATTGGTGAATCTATCAGATCTCTTTCATAGCTTGTGAAGTCCTATGTGTTGATTATGATGTTCTTTGGTGTGTGGTCGACCTTCCCATTGATCCACACTTCATCCTTTGTATTTTTAGGAGGAATCTCTTTGTCAGAGGCTGACCTAATGGTTTTACACATTTGGTCTTGTTATTCGGCATTTGATCCCTTTTTGGGCCAACTGGATCCCCTTGGATCATATAAATCATTGTAATTGTGCATTAGAAGCTGAGTAAGAAAGTAAGAGGAAACCAGATAGAATATAGTAGATAGATCTTAGGTTTGGAGGTCCGAAAGTGACATGTTCTGAATTAAGCATGTTTGTAGCAGGCTAGTGAGCTAGATCTTGTAACCTGGATGTTACCGGTTATCTGTAATTAGTTTTCATGATCTAATATATTCACTTCTGCATGGCCTCCATCATAGTTTCTTATTTCCGTTGTGTCTACTCTTGCTGCCCAGTTCGGATTGATCTCTTTGAGGTCCCTCCCAACCGGTGACTGCACCACTTCATTTGTTCCCAATCAATGAGTTCAAGATATATTAATGGTAAGGGATCATCTGGTGGGTTAAGGCCTATATTAATGAGGGTCATGATGGATTCAAAGTTGGCAATAGTGAAGTCAAGGTCTATGATGATACCCTCCTCAGATCTATCTCGCTCTGAACTTGACCATCCTCACTAGAGTCATCGATATGTTGTGATCCAAATTCAAATGGTCTAGCTCTTGAGCTTTGTCCCTCATATGGTATTGGCCTATATCTTTGGATGATAAGGATCTCTTTCTCATCACAAGATATTTCATCGAAGGAATCTCATTCCCACTCATGTGAGTTGGTATTAGAACTATCTTGTATCTTGTGGATCTGTTCATATAAATTCTGAGTGGCCTCCTCCCCTTTGATAGCAATCTCTTATTGTTAATATTCATATTCTTCTTCCTTTGGTTTGTGGGTTGTTTCTTCTGCGGCTTGTTGTTGTATCAATTCGTATGATGATTGTTGTTTCCATGTTGATTTTTTGATTGGTTGATGATGTTGTTGTTGATCTTGCAGTTGATTGTGTAGTCCATAGCATCGGCCTGATTTATCCTTGGTTTGTTGTGAATGAGGTTGAATCAATTCATTGATACCTTCCTGACGCTTGCCAAAAGGACATTTTCCTTTGTATCCCATCTGTTGCATGATCCTAAATCTGTTGCCATATTGTTCTATTGGGATTGTGATAGCAATAGTTGTTTCTCTAATTTATCCTTCATCTTTGTATAACCAATTTATGGCATCCTTGTCCTCCATTTCATTTGTTAGTGTGTCTTCTTGGATAAATGCACCATCAAACATTTTTATGGGTTGAGAATATATTTTCTTTAAAGTTGATGGTTGCCCATGAGACCTTGGTGAAATGGGTAATTGTGATAGACATAGGGATTCAAAAGAGTATTCCCACATGCCTTTGTCTTTCAGTTATATCTTCTTTCCAACATCTATGGATAAAGACTTGAGTTGATCCAAATTGCTTGATGATGTGGAAGCAAGAGCTTCTCTGTTATGTGGTATAAGGATATTCTGATCTGCTTTCAGATTGTTGCAATACTAAAAAGGATTTGTGTTTGTTGATACTGATATTTCTTGCCCATTGTATGGAAACTTGAGACATTGGTAATATGTTGATGGTATTTCTTGCATCTCATGAATCCAAGGATGACCCAAGAGTATGCTATACGACAAGTCTATATCCAGGCCTTGACAGATGGTATCCTTCTAAATTGGTCCCACTTGAATGGGCAACACCACCAATCATTTTGTTGCTCTTTCTTCATCATCATATGCTTTTATGCTTATCTTCTTTTTAGGATCAATAGCCTTTTCCAGAGATGCCCAATGCATGGATAAGCTTTAGAGTACATATATTTAGACCAGCTCCTCTATCTAATAGGGTATACACCTAAAAATGGTCTGAAGATAGTTAATTAAATACGCAGTTATTTGATTAATTCCCCTTCCTAATTAATTGAATTCACAAGCAATTTAATTAATTTCTCTATTCATCTACTAGTAAATAAATCTAAATGATTTATTTATATAGTTCATCTCATATCCCCTTTTGATTAATTAATTCTAAATTAATTAATGTCTCCCCATATTAATCAATTCTTCTAATCCCTAATTAAGATAAACAAACTCAAGTTTGTTGAGATTAATTACCATTTTCCAAATATTTGAATTTCTAAATTCAAATGAGAACATGGCTCCTAAATTTAACCACCTAACCTAATCATCCCCTAACTTAACCCATTCAATCTAATCTTGGGTCTAACTTACCCTATCCTATCTTGCACATTCTAACCTCCTTATACTAACCTCCCATGGTGTGGATATTCTCTCCTTGAGAAATATGGCACTTTTGCCACATGTCTCCTCCCTTGGACACTTGTAACCATAGAGATGACAAGTGTCCCTTCCTCCAACCTCTTCTCCAACTTCCTCAACCTTGGCCCTTGATATCTTCAGATCAAATCTGGACCGTCAATTCCTACCACCTCAGCTTTGGCCTTGGAATTTCTATAAATATACCTTATTTTGAAGCAATATGGATCCGATCTAATATCAATTTAGGCATCATTACTATAGGCAATTTGCATTTCAATTATCTAGCATTTAGCTTTTGGATTTATCATAGCATGTTAATCTAGTTTCTTAAATCATGTATTTCATATCATCTCCATAGTCAATCATGATCAAATAGCTACTCAACTCTTGGGTTGTCGATTTGGAGGTCATTGCTCTATTGAGAGCCCATCAATCCAACAGCTTCAAGGTCCTCAAGAATAGAGGAAAATGGGACATTTCAAGGAAGGCTTGTGGTTTGCAATTTTAATCTAGTTTTCAATTAAGCTTTTTAGTTATGTTTTTATTGTCTCATTATATGTGTATGCCTCTTATATACTAACAATATTTTTAGCATCACAATTAGCACACATTTTATCCAATGTTTATGGACCAAAACTTCAATATGGAGTGGGGTATTGTGTGGATGATTTAGAGAGACGTCATCATGTTCTGAGAATGATAGGTTATGAGGTGTTGTCAAATGTCCCACCATGGCTTGGAATCGATTAATGTCCAGGTCATTTGGAGCCATAGTGTCGACAAGATCTCTCTCTAAGATATCCTTGTGTACTAGTGAAATTCTGAGCAACTCTAGCATCGATATCTGGGCTGGTGTTTTCTGCAATTGATCTAAAAAAACTGTATTGATTTCTAGGAGGTATTGTTGTTTTGGAAATGCCCCTTTCAATATATATTTGGATTTATCTCTTGTAGTCACGTTTACCTAGACATGTTCTTGTTTGTCTTTGATTGTGATGACATTCACTTGATTATCAAATACTGATATGTGATTGACAGTATTGTCATGAAGATGGTTTATGCAGGCTCCCCCCTTGTTGTTTGATGCTCCTCCTTTGTCATAATTGGGGAGGGAATTTTTGATTGCTTCATGATTATTGAATTGGTTTTATGGCCATCTATTGTTATGTCACCCTTATCTAGTAAATCTTGGACCAATTTTTTCAACCTTAGGCAATCATTTGTGTGATGCCCCTTGTTTCTATGATACTCACAGTAGTGCGTGTCATTCCACAATGAGGGTTTGACTTGTGGTTAAAAATCCCTTGTGTTGGGAAACGTAATGAGTTTGTTTGCCAATAACTCTTGAAATGTTGATTTAAGATATTGTCCCAAAGGTGTGAACTTCCTTCGATATGGTGCAGGTTTTGTGTTACTGTTGTTCCCTTGATTGTTGTTCCCTTGATTATTGGTCCCTTGATGGGTGTTTCCTTGATAGTTGTTTCCTCAATAGTTGTTTGTTGGAGTAGTACCTGATAAATTTAACACTAGTTATTTTGATTTAACATGGTTAGCGTCAACTACACCATCAGACGACATTCTTGATCCTTGTCCAAAATTTGGATTTGTCTGAGTTGTAGCTGTTGTTATAGTTGTTGTTTGATGAACTAGCACCTTCCTTAGAAAATTTAAATGTTCCCTTTTTTATTAGGGTCTCTTCTATCTAGATGCCATTGTTAATCAACTTTTGAAAACTAGGTAGACATTGTAGTTTAAGTTGATAACTCATCTCGTCAATTAGATTGTCTACAAAGATTTCTATTTTTTCCTTTTCAAGTACGGTCTGGGGATATCTAGAGATCAATCATCTCCATCTCTGCAAGAACATCATGAATGATTCATTGTTCCTTTTTTTGTGTTGCAAAGGTCAAGCATGGTGACCTCATGTTGAATGTTATAAGAGTATTGTGAAACAAACTTGTTCACCAACTCTTCAAATGATCGAATGGGAGGTGTGAGTTTTGAAATTCATTCCATCATTTGTCTTCCTAGGCTTCTTGGAAATAATCTCATCATGTAGGTGTCATTATGGGCAAACTTTAAGCTCATTGCGCGAAAGTACCTTATATGATCGCGGGGATCACTTTTACCATTGTATTTGTCATACTTTGGTATTTCAGATTTTTGTGGGAATAGCACCATGTTTAAACTTCTATCAAAGGGATAGGGACAAATATCCTCTAAGGAATATCATGTCGTGGTCCCTTGTTGCATGTCTTGCATTTGTTGTGTCAATGTATTAAGGGGATTGTTTTCATTGTTGGAATCCCGATTGTTGGTGTTATCTTGATCATTAGTGTTGTCTTGATCATTGGTATTGTCATGATTGTGTTTATTGTTATGGTTAGTGTTGTAGGTGTGTGTTCTTGATTTTGTCCTTTTTATGCTCTCGGTTTCGTTTGACTGATCCATGTCAAAATCCTCAGGGATCTTAACACCTTTGCTAGATAGTAGTAGGAAGTATTTTTGTTTGTTTGTTTTGATGAGTTTCTACAGGAGTTTTTGTAGGTCGGGGTCTAGTTGGGTCTCTTCGATAATGTCATTTTTCATATCTTCTTCATCCATATTTATCTACTTTTTCCAAGTGTTAGTCTCTCTATGTCACATGCTTGATTCCGGTTACGTGTCCCACTCATTGTTTTTATGGGCACGTGTAAAAACTGGCATGATTTGATTCAATAAGTGATTGGATCCTTGGGTAGATAAGCTAAGTTGATCTTTCCTCCTTTGTTGAGGCATTGAGAGAATGTTGACTTTTGTTCAAAAGCACATGCTTGCAAGGTTTCCTCGTCAAACTCAATTCCTTTACTGTGTAGATAGATATGAAAGCAGTGCAAGAAAGTGTGATGTTTTAGGAAGAGTTCATGGTTTATGTAGAGAAACTTCCTTCTCTTTAATATTTTCTCTTGGCTAGGTTTCTTCTTCTTCAAATCAGTTTTCTGACGAAAATTCTTCCTCTTTAAGTGTTGAGGAGTGGTCATAAAATTGATCAAAGTTGATGTTGTTGATAAGTTGATTTGATAACAAATACCTTGTTTGGATACTCAAGTCTACTAAGTCGAATAGAGGATTTGATATGCACCCTATTGATGTGACTAAGTGCATCAAATGATATAATAAAGTTGCCTAATTTGAAGGTTGATGTATCTTGATAGTGGAAACTAGATTGATTTGACTAACTTGAATATCTAGACTAAGTATCTGATGTTGATATGGTTTGAATTGTGCAACTTGGATCAATAGTCGATATTCCTCTAATTTTGTTGGAAGAACCTGATTTTTGTAATTTGTAAAGTGATTCTTGACTTCGTTGATATTTTTGCAAGATGTTTGTTTGATATCTGACAATAACACAACAAGCACACATGAAAACAATAGTAGATTTGGTCTTACTCTAACATGAAGTGTATGTTCTTTTGAGGATCTTTTCAAATCCCCTATGTTTTCACTGATTTGGGACAAGAAAAACACACCAAGAAGACTCTTTATTCAAAGGTCATAAATAATATCATAGCCCATAGCTTGATACTCCTTCAGCTCAAACAACCCTGTCACACCCTAGGGTCAGCATTTTCAGTCTGTTTTACAGCGTTTCTGATGTGCAAAGCAGCATTTCTGGTGTGCGGATCAGCATTTCTAGTGTGTAGAGCAGCATTCTTGGCATATATGATGGCGTTCTTGATCAATTTGATGGCGTTTTTTAGTTTTTTATTAATTTTGCAAATATTGTATGTTGCATTCCTCATTTCTGCTTCTGGACTATCATTTTCCCGAACCTAATTTGTAGATTGATGGTTTTGCAGGTACTTATTTCGCTGTGAAAGACTGAAGTCATAAACTATTTCACCGCCAAAGAATGCAATATAAAATACTAACTTTGTTTGTAGACGCGGGATTTCGCACTTATATTTGTTAAATTAGGCACATAGACTAATTACAATGGAAACGAACAAACATGTCCTATGTGTTTTGATGATAGGCGAGTATCCTCTCACCTTTCTTAGGTGATCAAAAAGCCAGACTCATCCTTTGCTTTCAATAGTGCATTTCTTTAGCAGGCCTGCCCTCCCGAGGAGTTATTAACTCTTAGCCCTTAAGGCTGGTGAGAGGGGAATGACCTAAGTGGGAACGGCTAATGCCAAGTACTCCAACCCACTATAAAATAAATGTGTTTTTGATGAAAATCAAAGCAACGACAGTGCTCGGGAATAGCTCTCCTTCGTACCTTTGGGTATATCAAACCTTGGTTTTCAAGGCTAGGAGACCTCTTAATTGAGTTTATGCCCCGACGCGCCGAATGGACCCCTTACTAGTTCCAAGTAAATTAGAAGCTACCTGATTCACCTCCAAAAGGGTGATAATCTTTGTGCAAGAGAGATAGTAACTCTCCCAAGACACTTGTCATATCGTGCCCCCATTAGCGTTTGGAATCGGATAATACGGTGTTGAGAATCCATTGCATGAGACTCAGCGGCTGTATTCTGATTAGCTATTGGGTGTGTACCTAAGTCAGCAAGCAAAGGTTTTCATTCTCAACCAAACTCCTTAGGATAGACTGATTGATGTGTTTTCAAATTGTTCAAAACCCGTGAAAACTTGGGCTTTCTTTAAAGCTTCTTGAACATACACTTTATGTGTCCTTTGGGACAAAAATACAATCTGAATTATGTGTTTGTAAGTCAAGTCAAGATCTCATCCATTGAAATACAACAAACATTGAAAAATCAAACTTCAAATGGTCAAATTCACAAGTTTCACAGCAAATTAGCTCTTTCAGTCAAAACAGTCGCACATACGGTCCAAACAGTCGCACCTACGGTCCAAACAGTCGCATCTATAGTTCAAACAGTCGCACCTATGGTCCAAACAGTCGCATTTCCAGTCCAAACGTCAGATCTTTTGGTGTGAATGTCAAATTTCTCATAGTTTAACATTAACTCTCCAAGGTTGAACACATTAGAGTTTTTGGTCTAAACATCAGAGTTTCTGATCAATTTAGTAGTGTTTCTGGTCAGTTTGCCAGTGTTTCTGGTAATTTTGCCAGCGTTTCTAGTCCATTTAGCAGCATTTTTGGTTAGTTTGCCAGCATTTCTGGTAATTTTGCCAACGTTTCTGGTCCATTTGGCAGTGTTTCTGGTCAGTATAGCAGAGTTCCTGTTCTAAACAGTAGCTCTCTTGGTCTAAAGGTCAGATCCCTTGGTCTAATCAACAACTCTTGTGAGTTGCATATCAAAATGCTCATGTTGCAGCATTAAATCTCCTAGTTTGTACTTGCTAGGTCTACATATCCGTTTTCTGAGTCTGAAAATCACAACTTTGAGTCAAAATTGAAACCTCCCAAGTTCAAAAACTTAATTTGCTAAGTCTACACATTATCATTTGAACTTTAGAGTCACTGTATTGCAGAGCAGAGTTTCTGGTCTATTTGCCAGCATTCCTGATCTATTTGTCAGCGTTTCTGGTGTGCAGAACAATGTTTCCAATCTGTCTGCTAGCATTTCTGGTTTGTCTGTTTGCATTTCTGGTTTATTTGTCAACATTCCTAGTCTGTTTCCCAGTGTTTCTGGTAAGTCTGTCAGCGTTCTTGGTCAATATAGCAAAGTTCTTGGTCACTTTGTCAGCGTTTCTAGTAAACTACATCGAAATCGGAAAACAAAAACAACCCATTTCTCAAACAATCAAACATAGAGAGTAGGTCATCTTGTTGGGTCATTCAATCAAGTTATCTTCTATCAAAAATAGATTCGAGAACAAGACACACAAAAGTCTCAAGTATTCACCTCAAACAAGTTAAAGATCAAACACCTTAAAGTGCGACACCACATTGTCTTTAATAAACTGATCAATCAAACTTAGTTTCTCATCAGGATCTATCATCCTTTAATCACGAAACTACAATGCTTGATTAGAATAACCTTGTTCTTTATCATAGGATATATCATTCCTATTTGAACTTGGTCATATCAAAAATCACAAAATTTGCACTCCAAAACTAAGATCGAAAAACTTGCAAACAAGCAAATACTTAAAAAAAATCATTTCCTCAACAATTGATCACTTATTGTGACACATTAAGCAAGATTTAATCACAAAAACATTCAAGACACAATGCCCATTTTAATTAGAGCACAGAGACATAAGATTGCTGAAACATTGAAAATACCTGAAGATCATAGAAACATGACATACCAAAGTAAAAGACAAGAACACATAACAAGCCAACATATTAGAGAAATCAAACAAGTCCAGAATCAAAATCCAACCATGTCAAAACTTAATAGGGATTCAAATACATATCCAAAGAAAGATGGCTCTTTTATGCAACTATTAAAAAGATCACAATCGCACACCTATATCTAGCAATGGTTCATTCCCCCCATAAGAAAATTAACTCTCCAAAGGCATCTATTCTTACACTTCTTAAAAAAGTGCAAAAACCTTCCATAACATCCTCACCAAACAATACACCCAAAGATGATGTTCCCCAAGGGATATCCATAATGGCCATCAAACCTATTTCAGAGGATCCTATTCAAAACCCATCTACTTCATATCCAAGCATTGATTCCTTGCAACATCCCCATAGCGCTTCCTTGCAAATTGAAGTCTGATTTCATAGAACACTTGTTAAATGAGTCCTAATAGATGGGGGAGCTGGCTTGAACATTTTCTCTTTGAGTCTTGTCTGTGCTCTGGGTTATTCAGAAGATGCAATTGATTCCTTGAAAAAGATAAAAATCAAAGCATATGGTGAAGAAGAATATTCATCTAAAGGAATGGTGATATTACCCATCATAGTGGGACCTTTGCAGAAGGACATAGCATGCCAAGTTCTAGACTTGGACCTACCATAGACCATGGATTCAGGACATACAGGCTATTCCATCAACATGTCATCAGTGCTTAAAGTTTCCTTACAATGAACAAGAAATCACAATATCAATAGACTCAAATCCATTGCAGTGTTATAATAATTTGAAATCGGCTCAAGAGGTCATTGTTTCACATAATAGAGAGGTAGCAGCTTCAAGCACACAATCCAAGGAACAATCATTTGCATCAATTTTGTCAAACATGGAAGAACACATGTAGCTGAAAGATCAAGGGAACAGAGAACATTTTCTATTAGGGAAAAGCAAACAAGAGAAACTTCAAATTGAAAGGGAAGAAGAAGCAGATATAGTAGTCGATGTAGTTCATACGTATGCAGAACAAACGTTAGGAACTAGCCTACTTGAATTAGAATCACATTCAACTGACATGGACTTAACCGAGGACGATCAGGATTTTCTTGCGCAAGGTCATTCTGACGAGAGTACCATTCTAGACATGGAAATACATACTGAAAGCTCTAACATCTCTATCATGACCCCTAATATCTTTGAAATTATTCAACCTGAAGATCCTTTATCCTTAAGCTATTCTGAACCTATGGAGTGGGAAAATAAAGGACATACTGCCATTGATACCTTTCCTAATGATCATGCTATATCCTTATATCTTAATGAAATCAAACCTGCAACAACTTTCACTAGGGATTCCGCTAACGTATCTTCAAGTCAAATGGATGTCAAATCTCCTAGTCGCAAAATTGAAAATCAAGAAAACGATATCAGGTCTAATGCTGAAAACCATTTATTGGCAACATTAGACCGTGAAAAAGTAAAAACAAAGCACGCATCTAACGGTGAAAACCTCCTCGAGGCACCAGAAGATGGGAGATTTGGCACCTTACCTGAATTTTATCAAGAGAAGTTATTTATTCTAATAAAACCGACAGATGCAGTTATCATTGGCACAACCGATCTATATCCAACAACTTCTCTATCAGAACTAGCAAGGCAGAATTATTTGGAACCCTTCAAAAGATGGCAAATCAATTTTACCTGGTCATATGCAGACACTCCAGGGTTCGATCCAGATCTTATAATACATCACCCAGATATCAGTCCAAGAGAAAACATCAATAATGGAACACATCATGGATCAAGAGCAGACATTAATAGAGGAACACAACATAAATCAGGAGTAGGCATTCTATTTATCAAAATGGTTGTAGAATGGAACATTACACAACTTCAAGTCTTTGGAGACTCTCATCTCATCATCAATCAAATCAATGATGACTATCAAACAAAAGATGACAAACTCATGCCTTAAAAAAAGATGGTGGATGACTTCAAGAAATATTTTGTTGAAATCACTTTTGAACAAATTCCAAGAAATGATAACAAAGCAGCAAATGCCATGGCAACACTTGCTTCTCTATTACCAACACAGGAAAATCAAGAGCATTATGAATTCCTGGTTGAAGAGTTGTTTTACCCTTCTCATAATTGTCTTGATTCCCAAACCATTTGTCAACTTATTGGACACGATTCCTCCCACTATGGCCAAACTTACACATACCTGAAAGATAACATCTTACCTCCTGACTTATCAAAAAATCAAAAGAGAAACTTTATTCACCAATCCTCCCATTATACTCTTGTCATGGATACCCTATTTAAATGAGGTCTAGAAGGTACTCTTTTAAGATGTCTTGAACAAGAAGAATCTGAGAAGGCCTTAAAGGAAGTCCATAACGGCATTTGTGGCAGTCATTCAAGTGGTCTTACCCTTTCAAAAAAACTCATACGCTTGGGCTATTATTGGCCAACTATGGAACGAGACTCTTTTCAGATAGCTAGAACGTGCAAACAATGTCAGATCCATGGAAACTTGATCCCTGCACCAACACAAGAACTTCATGCTTTGGCAACATCTTGGCCTTTTTGTCAATGGGGTCTTGATCTAGTAGGAAAAATAAATCCTTCCTCATCTAATGGTCACAAATTCATCCTTGTAGCTACAAAATATTTCACAAAATGGATTGAAGTAGTACCTCTAACAAATATCACAGGAAAACAAATTGTTGCATTTATCTTGAATTACATCATCTGTCGCTATGGATTACCAATGACCATTATCACTAATAATGGGCGACCATTTAAGAATCGGGATGTACAAGAGCTATGTGAGAAGTTCAAGATCCAGCACAGATTCTCCACACCCTATTATCCACAAGGGAATGGGCAAGCAGAAGCATCTAACAAAACTATTCTGAAAATCCTCAAAAAGATAGTGAACGATGCTGGGAAAGATTGGCATATTCAACTAAACCCTGCTCTTTGGGCCTACCGCACCAGTATCCACACACCAACAGGTGCCACACCTTTCTCTCTTGTATACGAATCAGAAGCCATATTTCCAATCGAAGTAGAGATTCCCTTGCTACGTGTATCACTAAAAGGTCTCATCCGAGATGAAGAACAAAGAGTGTCTAGAATACAAGAGTTAGAACTGATCCATGAACGAAGACAAAATGCCTTTGACCATTTAAAGGTATATCAGCAAAGAATGTGTAGAAGTTATAATCACAAGGTCAAACCATAAATCTTTCAAGTTAGAGAACTAGTACTAAAGGAAAATCCACGAAATCAGTCAAATCGAGAAAAGAAAGGAAAATTTGAACCAAACTGGTTAGGTCCATTTGTGGTCACAGCAGTATTTGGGTCAGGAGCATATCAGCTATCAACACAAGATGGGGATTAGCTCAAGGAACCCATCAATAGCATGCATCTGAAGAATTTTTATGTCTAAAAAAATCCAAAAATAGTGAAAAAGCAAAAACACACACACAAAAAAAAAAAAATCAAATATGAGAAAAAGTGTAATAAAAACAGATGGTGAAAACCTGGCAAATAGGCGCTATATGTCGACTAGCTCTGCCATCCATTGGTTCACGATTTCTTCCACTTGCATTCTTTTCCATCAGCGATGTTCATATCATAAAGCCTTTTGTACATATGCAAGCATCCTGGGTGATTTCTTGTCATCGTTTGGATCATTGACTATATCATAATAAGGCTTGTTTCTAGGCTGGGGGCAAAATCTTGAACTTGGTTGGGGGCAAATTTTTTTTATCATTTTGAGCTTAATCAAAGCAGGTAGAACAACAATCAGACAACGCTTGTCAAGTGAAAAACTGAGATACATCCAACGTTGAACATGATATCACATTATCAACCATTAACTATCACATATCAATCTAAACATGACAAAACACATATCAATGGATGATATATATTGACTCATGATTTTAAAACTTTGGCAATAATGGTTCAACTATTTTATTTTGATTTTCGCTATCATGATTTCTGAGTAACTCCAGGATGTCTTTGACTAGAGGAATGAGGAAGGAACATGATATTTTTCTTGTCTACTGTCTGTAAATTAATCATTAATATGTGCAAAGTTGTCTAAGGAAATGATCATTAGAGTATCATGGAAGACATTTCGGACTTGCATATAGAAATGGTTAATACTGCCTGTTTTGCACAAGCAACACTGGTCATCTTGGTTCAATTATACCTCGATGCTTGTGCTAACTTGCAATATCAAAACCCAAGAAAGTAGTGCTCAATTCATCATGGTTCAATTATACCATTGATGTTTGCACTCACTTCCCACATTTTAGAGGCTCAATGATGAAACATAGCAATGACTCCATGACCGTCCAATCACTGCATTTCATTTTGCATGGGATCACAATGCTCATCTTTTCCAAGTCCAAATCGAATCAATTCCTCACAATTTGAAAAATCATCAAAAATAATCAAATCAAGTATAAATCGAGAAATTAAAAAAAAAAAAAAATCAACAAATCGTCGAAAATCGAAAATAATCAAAAAATCGAAAAATCGTCAAAAATTGAAAAACTGCAAAAAAATTGAACAAATCGTCTAAAATCAAAAAAAAAATCCCCCCCCCACTGTGGCACCCAAGGCACGGCCCGCGGTGCCCAAGGTGCCTCCCGCAACACCCAAGGCGCCCAAAGCGCTGCCTGCAGCGCCGAAGGCGCTTGTGGTGGCGCCTGCGGTGGCCGCCGCCACACCACCGGCTCCCCTCTCCCAAAAAATATAAAATGCAAAATTTTAAAAATAAAAATGACACAATTTTAAAAAACAAAAAAATTTAATGTATTTTTATATGCATTGCATAAATAAATTTGGGAGGCGAATGGTTTTTTTTTTAAATATGGAAAAACCCAACGTGAAACTTATGCTACTCCCCCAAATATGCCAACATTAGCTTATTTGAATCTTCCTGCAATATGATATCAACAAACTGTCAGTTCTTTATCCAATCAATCTTTTCAATTCTATCAATCCATCTCATCTGATCCTTTCTATCATGTCTTATATAGGATGAATCCTTCCTAGAACTAGACGTTTTGATCAAGTCTCATACAGGATATATCATTCTTGAAACTAGACGCTTTGATCATCTTTGTCTTATATAGGAGGTGTCATTCCTGAAACCGGACTTGATCTCAATCTCATCAATCTAATCAATCTTATCAATTCAATCAAACTCTATCAATCATCACATCAAGAACCACATCAAAGTGATCAGAGAACTCACACTTTCATCAACCACGGTTACAGGAATCATCCATTAGTTTATCGGGAAATCAATTTCGCAAAGATCCAAAAACTCCAAAGGTCAATTATCTCAATTGATCTCTCAAGGGGGCATCATCGTATCACAATTTAGCAATCAATGACTGGGGCATCCCATCAAACCAATATCACATCAACATCATCACATTGAGTTTATTCTTTGAATCAACGCATCGTCACACATCACTCCAAAGAGGGGCAAAATGTATACACCTAAAAATGGTCTGAAGATAGTTAATTAAATACGCAGTTATTTGATTAATTCCCCTTCCTAATTAAATGAATTCACAAGCAATTTAATTAATTTCTCTATTCATCTACTAGTAAATAAATCTAAATGATTTATTTATATAGTTCATCTCATATCCCCTTTTGATTAATTAATTAATGAATGTCTCCCCATATTAATCAATTTTTCTAATCCCTAATTAAGATTAACAAACTCAAGTTTGTTGAGATTAATTACCATTTTCCAATTATTTGAATTTCTAAATTCAAATGAGCACATAGCTCCTAACTGTAACCACCTAACCTAATCATCCCCAAACTTAACCCATTCAATCTAATCTTGGGTCTAACTAACCTTATCCTATCTTGCACATTCTAACCTCCTTATCCTAACCTCCCATGGTGTGGATATTCTCTCCTTGAGACACATGGCACTTTTGCCACATGTCTCCTCCCTTGGACACTTGCCCTCTCATGAGCAAGGCTCCTTGACACTTGTCACCACAGAGATGACAAGTGTCCCTTCCTCCAACCTCTTCTCCAGCTTCCTCAATCTTGGCCCTTGATATCTTCAGATCAAATCTGGACCGTCAATTCCTACCACCTCAGATTTGGCCTTGGAATTTCTATAAATATCCCTCATTTTGGAGCAATATGGATCCGATCTAATATCAATTTAGGCATCATTACTATAGGCAATTTGCATTTCAATTATCTAGCATTTAGCTTTTGGATTTATCATAGCATATTAATCTAGTGTCTTAAGTCATGCATTTCATATCATCTCCATAGTCAATCATGATCAAATAGCTACTCAACTCTTGGGTTGTCACTTTGGAGGTCATTGCTCCATTGAGAGCCCATCAATCCAACAGCTTCAAGGTCCTCAAGAATAGAGGAAAATGGGACATTTCAAGGAAGGCTTATGGTTTGCAATTTTAATCTAGTTTTCAATTAAGCTTTTCAGTTATGTTTTTATTGTCTCATTATATGTGTATGCCTCTTATACACTAACAACATTTTTAGCATCACAATTAGCACATGTTTTATCCAATGTTTATGGACCAAAACTTCAATATCGAGTGGGGTATTGTGTGGATGATTTAGAGAGACGTCATCATGTTCTGAGAATGATAGGTTATGAGGTGTTGTCAAATGTCCCACCATGGCTTGGAATCGATTAATGTCCAGGTCATTTGGAGCCATAGTGTCGACAAGATCTCTCTCTAAGATATCCTTGTGTACTAGTGAAATTCTGAGCAACTCTAGCATCGATATCTGGGCTGGTGTTTTCTGCAATTGATCTAAAAAAACTGTATTGATTTCTAGGAGGTATTGTTGTTTTGGAAATGCCCCTTTCAATATATATTTGGATTTGTCTCTTTTAGTCACATTTACCTGGACATGTTCTTGTTTGTCTTTGATTGTGATGACATTCACTTGATTATCAAATACTGATATGTGATTGACAGTATTGACATGAAGATGGTTTATGCAGGCTCCCCCCTTTTTGTTTGATGCTCCTCCTTTGTCATAATTGGGGAGGGGATTTTTGATTGCTTCATGATTATTGAATTGGTTTTATGGCCATCTATTGTTATGTCACCCTTATCTAGTAAATCTTGGACCAATTTTTTCAACCTTAGGCGATCATTTGTGCTATGCCCCTTGTTTCTATGATACTCGCAGTAGTGTGTGCCATTCCACCATGAGGGTTTGACTTGTGGTTCAAAATCCCTTGTGTTTGGAAACTTAATGAGTTTGTTTGCCAATAACTCTTGAAATGTTGATTTAAGATATTGTCCCAAAGGTGTGAACTTCCTTTGATATGGTGCAGGTTTTGTGTTACTGTTGTTCCCTTGATTGTTGTTCCCTTGATTATTGGTCCCTTGATGGGTGTTTCCTTGATAGTTGTTTGTTGGAATAGTACCTGATAAATTTAGCACTAGTTATTTTGATTTAACATGGTTAGCGTCAACTACACCATCATTGACGACATTCTTGTTCCTTGTCCAAAATTTGGATTTGTCTGAGTTGTAGTTGTTGTTATAGTTGTTGTTTGATGAACTAGCGCTTTCCTTAGAAAATTTTAAAGTTCCCTTTTTTATTAGGGTCTCTTCTATCTAGATGCCATTGTTAATCAACTTTTGAAAACTAGGTAGACATTGTAGTTTAAGTTGATAACTCATCTCATCATTTAGATTGTCTACAAAGATTTCTATTTTTTCCTTTTCAAGTACGGTCTGGGGATATCTAGAGATCAATCATTTCCATCTCTACATGAACATCATGAATGGTTCATTGTTCTTTTTTTTGTGTTGCAAAGGTCAAGCATGGTGACCTCATGTTGAATGTTATAAGAGTATTGTGAAACAAACTTGTTCACCAACTCTTCAAATGATCTAATGGGAGGTGTGAGTTTTGAAAGTCATTCCATCGTTTGTCCTCTTAGGCTTCTTGGAAATAACCTCATCATGTAGGTGTCATTATGGGCAAACTCTAAGCTCATTGTGTGAAATTACCTTATTTGATTGCGGGGATCACTTTTACCATTGTATTTGTCATACTTTGGTATTTCAGATTTTTGTGGGAATAGCACCATCTTTAAACTTCTATCAAAGGGATAGGGACAAATATCCTCTAAGGAATATCATGTCGTGGTCCCTTGTTGCATGTCTTGCATTTGTTGTTGAAGTGCTTGTAGTTGTTGTGTCAGTGTAGTGAGGGGATTGTTTTCATTGTTGGAATCCCGATTGTTGGTGTTATCTTGATCATTAGTGTTGTCTTGATCATTGGTATTGTCATGATCATGTGTATTGTTATGGTTAGTGTTGTAGGTATATGTTCTTGATTTTGTCCTTTTTACGCTCTCAGTTTCTTTTGACTGATCCGTGTCAAAATCCTCAGGGATCTTAACACGTTTGCTAGATAGCAGGAGGAAGTATTTTTGTTTGTTTGTTTTGATGAGTTTCTATAGGAGTTTTTGTAGGTTGGGGTATAGTTGGGTCTCTTCGATAATGTCATTTTTTATATCTTCTTCATCCATATTTATCTACTTTTTCCAAGTGTTATTCTCTCTATGTCGCATGCTTGATTCTGGTTACGCGTCCCACTCATTGTTTTTATGGGCACGTGTAAAAACTGGCATGATTTGATTCAATAAGTGATTGGATCCTTGGGTAGATAAGCTAAGTTGATCTTTCCTCCTTTGTTGAGGCATTGAGAGAACGTTGACTTTTGTTCGAAAGCACATGCTTGCAAGGTTTCCTCGTCAAACCCAATTCCTTTACTGTGTAGATAGATATGAAAGCAGTGCAAGAAAGTGTGATGTTTTAGGTAGAGTTCATGGTTTATGTAGAGAAACTTCCTTCTCTTTAATATTTTCTCTTGGCTAGGTTTCTTCTTCTTCAAATCAGTTTTCTAACGAAAATTCTTCCTCTTTAAGTGTTGAGGAGTGGTCATAAAATTGCTCGAAGTTGATGTTGTTGATAAGTTGATTTGATAACAAATACCTTGTTTGGATACTCAAGTCTACTAAGTCGAATAGAGGATTTGATATGCCCCCTATTGATGTGACTAAGTGCATCAAATGATATAATAAAGTTCCCCGATTTGAAGGATGATGTATCTTGATAGTGGAAACTAGATTGATTTGACTAACTTGAATATCTAGACTAAGTATCTGATGTTGATATGGTTTGAATTGTGCAACTTGGATCAATAGTCGATATTCCTCTAATTTTGTTGGAAGAACCTGATTTCTGTAATTTGTAAAGTGATTCTTGACTTCGTTGATATTTTTGCAAGATGTTTGTTTGATATCTGACAATAACACAACAAGCACACATGAAAACAATAGCAGATTTGGTCGTACTCTAACATGAAGTGTATGTTCTTTTGAGGATCTTTTCAAATCCCCTATGTTTTCATTGATTTGGTACAAGAAAAACACACCAAGAAGACTCTTTATTCAAAGGTCATAAATAATATCATAGCCCATAGCTCGATACTCCTTCAGCTCAAACAACCCTGTCACACCCTAGGGTGCACCCGTTTTTTTCCCTTTTTTTTCCAGAAGTTGAACCAAAAAGGATATCTCCTCAATTGGATCATTTTTTTGGGAGATGTATGGTGAGTGTCTTGGGGGCAGATTCTTCCCCACCCTTGCTGGTATTACAAATGTCTGGTTACTGACTCGACGAAGTTTCTAATTCTAAGGCTCTTTAGTAAAGGTTATGTTTGGCGTGGTGAAAGATAAACTCCCTTAAGAGGCTTCCCAACCTTTAAAACAAAGGCTTTTCGTATCTCAAGGATACTGGGGGAAGGCTATCAATGCACATTGCCATTGGAGGGGATTTTCATCAGCCTCCACATTTGATTATAATGGGTTGGTAAACTTGGCTAAAATTCGTTCCCCACTTAGGTCGTTCCCCTCTCACCGACCTTATGGGCTTCTCGGGAGGGCAGACCTACTAAAGGTTGTATCTTACTTGCATGAATTGAAAGAAAGCTTGAAATAGTGGGTTTGGCTTTTTGGTCACTCAATTAAGGGGAGAGCATATGCCTATCACTTTCGAGACAAAAAAATCAATAATTCATTTTAATCCTTCGTAGAAATGATTTTCTAACTTCTATTTGGAAATGTTTCTCTAACAAGCATGGTGTTCATTTTAGTCCCACGTAGCAATTTGTTTTGAACTTGAAATCAAACCTTGGTCAACAAAAGTAAAATTGCTTGTTAAAACCAAAGGGTGGCTTGTTCTTTTTACTTGCAAGAAAATGAGATATTGATTGTTTTTTTTACCCCTTGCAACAATTGAAAAGTTATTTGTTCTTTTTAGAGCCCAAAAATGAAGTGTGAGGTTCCTAACATGCAAAAAGAAAATGTGAGATTTTGTTGTTCTTTTTATGTTTTGCAAGAAAGAAAGGTTTGGTTCTTTTTAAAGCCCAAAAATGAAGTGTGAGATTCTTTTAATTGCACCAAATTGATAGATTTAGTTCTTTTTAACCTTGTAAAAAAATGAATTATTTTTACTAACTTAAGAGAAAGTAAGTAAATAAGATTAAAACTAACTCCCCTAGAACCTGCAAAACACTATCAAACCTACAAAAACCAGTTAGTAATCATCAAAGATCGATGGTGGGATAGACAAGCCTAACTTTCAATTAGTTTACAAATTTTTCCCGCTCTTTGTGTCAAATGCGCTAAAACAGTCACTATATGCACTAAAAGAAAATCAGTATGCACCAAAACAAAAGTTATATGCGTCTGAACATAGATTATATGTGCTACAAGAATCAGTAGATGCGCTAAAATAATGTTCAAATGCGCTAGAAGAAGGTTTATATGTGCCAAAATATAGGTTGTATGCGCCAAAACAATGTATGCATGCCCCACAAGAAATGTTGTATGTGCTAAAACTCTCTTGGCATGAACCTATGAAAAAATGTTAGAAATTTTGTGGGTAGCCCCACGGTGGGTGTCAGAAATGTACACCTGAGATGAGTGGAGCCAATCAATAGTATAGACAAGCAAGTATACCAATGAAACGTAACAAAATAAAGATCTAAATGACAAAGCAAGCTAAATCATCCATCTCCTAAGATTGTTCCATTGTTCTCTATCTCCAAGGATCCTTCAAATCAAGGTGGCTCTCAGCTTGGATGAGCATTTGATCTCTAGGATGACTACTCAAAGAATGAGGGATATATGATCAAAGATCTAAATGCAAAGCAACTAAGATCTTAACATGATATTGATATGAAACTAGTTAATGATATGGTGCAAGATGATGAGATTGATATGAAATTAAATTAGCATGACAATGATATTAAGATGATACTAAGCTAGCATGGAGATGAGACTAACATGATATACAAAACATGATAAATCTATGATATGATGCTACTTAAATGATCTAATTACTATTATCAAAGAAAGGCTATAACTTAGATGCATGAAGACTTAGATTGATGATAATGAAGGAAATGAAGCCTATTTATAGAAGAAATGGGCCATTGGAGGGTTAAGATTTAGTAATCTTATCAAGGGTTAGGATTGAATGATCTTCAATCCTTGTGAGATTTTCAACCCAATCCTAGGTTGACAAGTGTCAACATGAGGAAGCTTGAGAGGAGATGTAAGAGGCATTACATGCTTGAGAAGACAGGGTGGTTACCTTAGGAGGTAAGGTTAGGGTTGAGTTATTGGATAATCCTTTTACCCAAAAGATAAACTCTTGTGCAAGAGTTAGTGGATAGCCATGGTCAAATCAATGAATGCTTGAAGAGACCCATGGGTGAAAGGATGGTTAAGTTAGAGGGAAAGTTTTTAACCAAGGGTTGAGGTTGAGTTAACCATTAATGGTTATTGAAGACTCTTGGAGGTTAACTTGTTGGGGACACAAAAGCCTTTAATGGTTTGTAAAGACTTTGAGGGTTTGAGAAGTGACTTGTTTTTACATGTGACAATGTTTAGGAGGGGATTAGACTTTTTAAGTGGGATTTAGAAGGTTCTAGAAGGTGGGTTAGTGAGCAAGTGGATCTTGTAGGAGGATGCAAGTGGAGGGGAAATTTGGGATTTTAATAAAATGTTTTATTTCAACTAAAAATGGATGCAACTTGCATTTGTAGGAAATTGCAAGTGGGAGGGTTTATAAATAAATATTGATTTATTTATATGCAACAAGATGAATTTAATTAAATGTAGATTTAATTAAATGTGGAAAGAGGATTTAATCAAATAAATAGGATTTATTTAATTAACAGAAGAAATGAGAATTAATCAAATGTTGAATCTGATTAATGGTTGGATAGAAGAAAAAGGGTGGATAAATGATAATTAAACAAATAAAATTCATTTAATTAAGTGTGCATATTTAGATGTCTACACAATACCATACTTGTTATTAATAATAAGAATGAATTTCTTTAATCATATAAAATGATGAGTTGCATTATCGCAAACTTTATACTTAAACCAATGCAATAGCTAAAGGGAAGCATAAAGATGACTGAAAGGATATAACTACTACTTTCTATTACTCAATATCTAATACACCCAAATCAACAATAACCCTGTCCATAATAAAACCAGATTGTGAGTTTAACACTTCAAGCATCCTCACCAAAACAATCATGTTGCGAAGGTGTCATTCTATTACAAACCCACATTCAATGCTAGGTATTTAATTGAATTCTTTAGTCAAGATCTTTCTAAGTATTCTTACAAAAATCAGCTCACCAATCTTTCAACAACTGGATTCTAAGGTTTCTTTAAATTTTTCCCACAAACAAGTACTAAAATATTGAAGCAATATGAGACTTCTTTCGTTTGTCTCCCACTATGAATTCGTGTTCAAATTGTAGTGGGGGCGATTATAGCACATTGTCAACTAACAGTACGGATACGATGGTTCTAAAACTTTCAAGATAGAATAGATTGAAAACAAGTGTCACAAATATAACGAAGGCTGTAAAGCAGGAACTTCCCGAAGAAGACTGAAAGAAGAGTCATGATTATCTAAATAACAGTCATATAATCTAATAATCATTGTCATTGACTATCATGACACTAAAGCTCATGAAAAAAAACTCATTAGGCATACAATAGAGACAGGAAACCAAGGTTAAGTGCTCAGAGAATTGTTTCAGCACTATCACAGTGAGGAAGGTCAAACAGAGACAGCAAGCCAACAAATTGCCATGGAACTCTAGCACTTACTCTGCTCTATCCAGGTACTTCTTGTAGTTTTCATATCAAAGAGACCTTATGCAAATATTCTAATAACCATTTTTTTTAAAATAAAAAATTGAAAGAAATTTGTTTGATAGGAGAAATTCAATTAACCTTGCAACTCCTCATTATGCCAAATTAAGACTAGCATACCTATCTAGCTACAACAAGAGATCGAAGTCCACATTCAGTAAATTTATCAATTATTGAATGCACCTTATTTCTCATATCTTGAGTATATTTGCAGAGGTCAATAATCTGTTCCACAAAAATGTCTTAATTTTAAGAACAAATAGATACACCATTTAGTAGAACAAAGCAAAAATGGCTATTAAATGCTAAGTAGAACACATTTAGATGGATTTCAAGTACATAATACATAAAAATAGAGATTGGTTTTTACTTCTCTGGTGCTCCTTTGCTAGCCCGATGTCAGTTTCCATGAGCGATTGATGTTATCTTGCATGAAAGTACATATGCTATTCACAAAGATTAGAATAGATAGCATTCCCTGATGTCATGCCCCCGCCATAAAGGACTTTAGGAGACGTCACTGTTAGAAAATCATCTTATTCATAAGACTTCACGATTTTCTGAGATTTCTAATACAAGAAACTAATATAATAAGCTAGTAATTCAGCATCGTTGAGTTCCTATGCAGTGATTATATACAGGAGTGTGTTTTATTAAGCGATTACACCCAAGCAACAGCAGATCATTATTAAAGAGGCGCAGGTGTAGGGAAAGGATTTTATTAAGTTAACCTTCAGCGGTTTAGTCAAATCAAAGGCAATGGTCACAAACAGAGAGACACCATTTTTTAGGAGGGGACGTGACTATGAGAAGAAAATGACTCTTCCATTCCAAGGAAGAGATATACATTGGATATCGGCATTCAAGGAGGAGCATCAAGGAAGTTAATCTATGAGAAATCCTTGCTCTTCGATATATAGGAACATAGATCGGCATTCAAGGCTATTCTTAGATAAGATCATTTGTACCCTAGGCATGCCATCTTAGCATCCTTATCCCTAGGCATGCCATCTTAGCATCCTTATTTCATAGTTGACTCAATTGCTAGTTTCTATTTATACTTGTTATTCCATGGGATGTCATCAACTACCATACTCAGCTCGATTCTTATAAAAAGTAACTAAGTCTTAGATTACCATAGGCAAAATATCAGTCAGATGTCAATTTTATATAAAAATAGGCTGCCAAGCAAAAGCCTTTGACAAAGCGATCCTAGAGAATATATTTGTCAAGGACAAAAATCAACTAGTATACTCAGCTCAGTTCCGATTAAAAGTGACAAACCCTAATAAACCATTACCCAAAATGTCACAGTCATATGTCAATTTTATATAAAAATAGGATGCCAAGCAAAAGCCTTATGACAAAGCGATCCTAGAGAATGTATTTGTCAATGTCAAAAATTAGTTGTAAACATGAGATTGTCAATTGTAACTAAAGATTAAACATGACACTCCAAACAAAATGTTTTGGAAGCTCTTACACATAAATTGTGTGATGAAACAATATTTTCAATTATAGCTGAAGTGTCACCTAATGGTTTTTTCTTGCAATCATAAACATGATGCTCCAAAATGTTTTGGCCTTCAGAGCTCTCGAACATAATCTGTGTCATGGAAAAGTATTACCTAATAGTTTTGTCTTGCAACCAGAAACATAATACTCCAAATTGTTTTGGGAGCTCTAATGCATAAATTTTGTGTTTTGGAGTGACATTCCCAAATTATACTTACAGTATCATCTAAGTTGTGTCTTGCAACTAGAACCATGATATCTCAAATGTTATTTATCAGTCAAGGCTGAGAAAAAAGATTGAAATTAAATAGACGGTTAATGATCAAATGTCGATGCCTTTGGATCCACCAAATCAGCAATACGATTTAAATGCAACTGAAATTTTTGTTAAGTTTAATTTATTTTTTCCTCCTGCCTAAAGAAATCTCTTGTACGGAAAAGGAATTTTGCCAAAAGTTTAGCTGTCCGCACAAGGAGGTGACATGAAATGATATGAAATTCTCCAGGCTGTGGCATTTTTGAACCTACGTTACCGGGTTCGCCTGCTGCCAGGCCCAATTTGGGTCCGGTTCACCTGCGGGTCCACCAAAATCTCTACAACGTATCCGCCGAGAAAGGGAAGACAAATCTCTACAAGGTTCTTAAAATAAAAAGTATATTAAATTGAATATATTTTGGTATTTATAATATTTATACTCTAATATTTTTTAATTAATATAAGCTGAATTTATTTATGAATTTTTTTCATATATATGTATATGTATATGCATAGTTTGCAGACTAGTATTGAGAGAGAACTCCATAAGTCAAAAAAAATTTAGGTTAGAAAGTACTAAAAAATTAAAACTTCTTAAAAACTTTTTTTTGGTCAAATTTAATTACTAAATGTATTAAATTGGCATCTTGAAAGAGAAAATGCATGGTTTTATAGAAAAAACATGTAAAATACACTGTAATGAGCATTTTACCTGCATGGACATTTTTACCCATATTTTTTTGCATCTATGAAAATGCTAGAGTTAAACTTAGCCCAACAAAAAAAATTAGAGCGCAGAGCCCGAACCCACAAAGAGAAACATCCAAAACTTTTCTTTTACAGAGACACATGAAAATCAAATGCTTTATCAGCCAAACTTACCTGTACAGGTCTGAGCACAAAAGAAGCACCAGAAAAAAGTGATGAGGAAGAGCATGCTAGACCTGTATGCAGAACATAGAAACATAAACAAGGTACGTGGACTGTTTATATGGTGCATGCAAAAATGTGTTTCTACCAGAAAAAATGTGCAGGCCATGTGTCGTTCGATATAGTCTTATTGTAGCTCATAAATGCATCTTCTTCCCGATAATCTGCCACCACACTTCAGTATTTGTGCCTTCTCTCGCCTCATAATATCTACAGAGCTTCTGACAATCTGTGAACTCATCTGAAACTCCAACCACAGAATGCCAAAAGACTTCTGATCAATATTTCCTGTAGCCTTAACTGATGCACATAGCAAACAGAATCAAATATTGAAATAAAATTGAATCCTGATTGGCTATTAATCACCATTTAACGTTGCCCTTCTCTGCTATAGTTCTGGCAGAAACTAATAATGCTGTGAATTTTATTATACGTACAAATAATAATTTTAAGCCAGATGAATTGCACATGTCAAAGTTGAAATAGAACTTGAAATAGAACTCCATAAAATTTTCCCTAAGGCATTTCATAGCATTGTATTAACTATGACATTTTCTTAATTTGACATACAATCACATTAGCACATCAATCAATAGATATGATTTAAAAAGCTAGGTAAGCAATAATAAATTCAATTGAAATATGCTGCTGAGTTATGTGAATAAATAGTAAAATAAACATTGAAGATCCTCTAAGAAAGAAGCCCCTTCACAACCAGGAGTAGTTTAAATTTGTTGTTAGATTACCTAAGAGGGTAATGAGATCATGTATAGCAGATATTCAATTGCATAGACAACAATTCAAAGCAAATAAAGGATAAACTGCAAATAAACAACAGGAATAGGCTGTAGTCACGCCCTTTACAGTGTGTTACTAGATATAACATCATGAATAGCCTACAGTAAACATATTCCTAAAATTGGCATGTGACTCGTCAACTAATATTGGCCAGATATGGATCTTGAATATTTCAATTTGGTAAGCTAATGTACAATAATGAGAATTGAACACGAGATCATCTTGGTGAATGCAAAATTGGAGAAATGTCTGTCTCCTCCAATTTTGTCCTTCTTCTCCCTCCCGGTTTGGAATGCTTAGTGCAAGAACAGCATTCCCTTTCCAAGGAACTCAAGATGATACTCATAGACATCTACTAGTAACAAACATCTAAAGTTTCAATAGGAGGACGAGGAATCTATAGACTCTAACAAACACCATTATCATACATTCTGATGAACAAGAATAGGAAACGGAAGGATTCAAACAACTGGTTAAAGTTAATGACAGTTTAAACAACACAGCCCACCCAGATACACTTCTAAGGATAAACTCACAAGCTTGTAGAATCATAGGCATGGTGCTTTTGCAGTGTATGTAGGTAGAAATTAAGAAAAAAAATCGTTTAGATCACCTGGCCAACATTTTGTAGTGCGCAGTTTTGCTTTCTAATTCAAAACTCAATTTTCAAGCTTCAAATAAAATTGTAGCATCTTGAGTTTGTACCCAAAGGTACATGAAATAAATCCATCCATTGAGAGGCATATATATGTTTGGTATGTGAAGTCCACCGGGCTTTGCCCCTTCACATTCCGTGTCTCTTTAATTATGCTGTTCCCCAATTGACTTCTATATATAGGGGATTATTAATTGTAATCTGCAAGATGAAGATCTCGTATTAGCTGCTGTTTCCATGGATGTAGCCAATTTGGCAAACCACATAATTTATGTATTATTTGTTGTGTGTGCTCTGTTTTCTGCTCTATTTTTTAAATCTGCTCAATTCTTCAACAATTGGTATCAGAACAGATTAGATAATATCAAACAGCAAAACAAAAAATAGAGATGATCATAAAATAAACATAACACAGTGAATTGCGTGGTTCACCATTAAAGGCTACATCCACGGGAAAGCATGGCAATATCTTTATTCACTGTTACTCTCATACACGATACATAATCTGCACTCATCCTTTTATACAAATGTTTAACTCTTCAAATATGAAGAGACAGAGGAAAGAAATGGTCAAATGACTATTGGACTTCACATTCTCAAAACTATATTCCTCATCTACTTATTAAACTCTGCCGCGCTTCAAATGGTTTTATTGTTGAGCCTTCACATTGTGCCTTTTTAATTCCATATTTGTTCTCCCTTATTAAAGACATACTCTATATGACTGCTTACTCTCTTGATTCTGCATCTCTCATTTTTTACATAGCTGTTCTGCGTCGGTACTCTTCATGCCAGCATTGAACTTGCTTCTCATGGCTTCCTAAGCACTTCCAGTAGCTCTTCCACTTTGCAGCCTCTGGTACTTCAGCACTTGAAGGTTCTAGTGCATCAGAAAGTATAAGGCATTAAAAAAAATACAATAAGTTTCCCGAAGCACTCTTCCAGATTCCATGTACTGCCTTGGAAGGGACGTCATTATGATACTCATCATGCAATGCTCCTGAAACATAATCACCAATCAGATTGTATTATCTTATGTATCAGGGTTGAACACTGAATGATTTCCATTGCCAGTTCTCCATTTAACTTCTTTCTCAAATTTTCCTGTAAATCCGCAGAATATTGAAAACTATTTCTTTTGTCATCGGCACAAAGAATACTCAGCATTTGTGAAATATGGCAATTCAATTTCTGCATCACAGCGAGAATTTTTAATTCTAAGGGTGCATGTACGTCAGTCTCAAGGAAATGCAATTCCATTGCAACTGAAAAGTGAGTAGGATCATATATAATCCTACAATTGATTGAAGTTTAGTCAGCTCCTTCACTGAATCTCACCAATAATCTGTACAAGAGCAATATCCACCTGTGAAATGATGGAACCGTGTCGCATCCCTCACAATAATTTCCCGCCCAACAATCTTAGAGATGAACTTCATGGCAGTATGGCAATCACCACATACTCGAAGGTTTTTAACAATTCTAATTGGCGCACCAGGACATGAATTAATAAGCCCAAACGCAAGAGCAAGTTTCTCACTGTGATGAAGAAGGAGGCGTTCCTTTTGATCCTCATCCACGTCAAGCAAAACGAAGTTTGTGTCAGGTATGTAACCTTCCTTCTTCATCTGTATACTTAGGTTTTCCAACATTGCATGGATCTCTCCAATTTGTGGGTGTGAACCATCTTCCGATCTAAATATATGTGGCTTGTTTTTTATTTCAACCCAGCTGCAGCCAGGCTGCTTCTTGACAAGCTTACCACTCATCATCTTTCTCACCTCTGCTACATTCTCCCATTTTCCGTTTGCCGCATATATGTTTGATAAAAGCACATATGGTGCAGCATTTTCTGGATCCAACTTAAAATGGCAATCTGCTGCACGCTTTGCTAGCTTTTCATTTCCATGAATTCTACAAGCACCGAGTATTGATCCCCACATAAAAGCATCAGGTTCAAATGGTAAATTGTCTATTAAATGCTCTACCTCTTCTAAAATCCCAGCTCGCCCAAACAGATCAATCACACATGTATAGTGTTCTGCTACAGGTGTAATGCCGTGATTTCTACTCATGGAATCAAAGTAGAATCGACCTTCGTCCACCAAACCAGCGTGGCTACATGCAGCAAGAACACCAACAAAAGTAATGTGGTTTGGCTTCATGCCCACAAGCAGCATCTCTTCAAAGAGTTGAAGGGCTTCCTTTCCACATCCATTCTGGGCATATCCAACAATCATTGTAGTCCATGAAACTGCATTTTTATCAGGGATGCCAGCAAATACTTGGCGTGCATCATTTATCCTTCCACATTTTGCATATGTGTCAATAAGGGCACTACCAACAAAGCCATCGGATTCGAATCCTATTTGAATTATGTTACCGTGGACTTGCTTGCCCAAGTCTAAAGTTGCTAAGGAGGCACAAGCACTGAGTACACTTGCAAGAGTGCACTGGCTAGACTTCAAGCCGGTCCATCTCATCTTCATAAACAATTCCAGAGCATCTTCACCCCGATCATTGCACGCATTACCTGCAATCAAAGTGTTCCATGAAATCACATCTGATTGTGGCATCCTGTCAAACACTTTGATTCCATTTTCCAAACTTCCACATTTAGCATACATGTCAATTAGAGCATTACTCAATATTACATTTGAATCTAAGTTATTTTTAACAATGTAACTGTGGATTTGGTTGCCCTGTTTCAGAAATGACATGCTCGCACATGCACTGAGGAGACTTGCAAAAGTGAAAGGTGTCGGTTTCATGTTTGCCTGTTGCATCTGCAAGAAAAATCTCAAGGCTTCTTCACCATATCCATATCTGGCATATCCAGAAATCATACCATTCCATGAAACATCATCTCGCTCAAGTAATTTGTCAAACACCTGGTGTGCATCTTCCAAAACCCCACATTTGGCATACATGTCAAGAAGTGCATTGCCTATATACACATCTGAATCCATTCCATTTCTAAACAAACGAGCATGGATTGCTTTACCACCTTGCAGAGATGCTAAACTTGCACAAGCACTGAGAACGACAGCATAAATAAACTGATCCACTTCAACATCTGCACCTTGCATTTTCTCAAACAGCTCCAAAGCATCCCCTCTACGGCCATTCTGCACATATCCTGCAATCATGGACGTCCACGAAACATTTCCTCGTTCCGGCATTTCGTCAAACAGTTTGCGCGCATCTTCAAAGTTTCCGGACTTTGCGTACCCAGCAATCAATGTATTCCAAGAGCACGAATCTCGTTGAGGCATTTTGTCAAACAGTTGGCGTGCACTCTCCAGACTTCCACATTTGACATATAAATCAAGGAGACGATTGCTGAGAAAAATGCCAGGACGCAATTTTGTGTGGATTATATGAGCATGCAAGCACTTACCCTCTTCCAAGGCTCTTCTTTTGATGCAGGCTTTAAGAAGGTTAGCATAAGTGGTATGATCTACGACCTTCACTCGTCTTTTGTCGCATAAATTGTTTATCAATTCCTTCAACTCTCCTCTGTTATTATAATCTATGGCCAAAGAATAGCTATAATTCCTGACCAACATATTTGCTTGCGTTTGATACCATCTTAGCTTGGTGAAAACAGTGAGGATTGTCATGTTGTTAGTGGAGTTTGTTTGCCATCTGGTTCACTCTGTTTCTGCGAGTAATTATATCGATATCTACACACAACGGGAATGGATTTGATAGCTTTGAACCATTGCTTCGTTTTTTACATGGAGTTTCATAGCTCTCAAATTTTACATGACATTTTGAGTTGAAGAGTGATCCATCCGAAGAGTTATGTCATTTTTTAACTCCATTTCATCGAACTAAGTTCTGGTTCTAAATTTAACAGCAAGTAGTGATGACTCGGTTTTAACCCACGAGTCCACGATCATTTGAATAATTTTACTGCTTTACAATTGTAGTGGTGAAATTAGCAATGCCATTTTTCATTTAGTATTGGAGGGTACGAAAATTGCAGAAAATAGAAAATACATTTATTAATTACAATTATTTATAATGTGAATGAATTGATATTGAAATAAAATATTAAATATGAATTGAAAATTCTGTTGTAAAAAATGTTTTTATAGTATGAAACGTTTTTATAATCTATTGAAATGATTAATTTGAGAAGTTGATTACATTGGATACATTTGGTGTTGACTAGTGAGATATGTTCTTTACAATTGTCATTATCCATAAAATGTACAAAATCTAGTATAAGCAACTCCAAGAATATGTATACTTATTCATCTTTTGTCTTGTCCATGCATCAATCTAAGAAGTTTTGTGTGTCGAACATGACGGTCCAACCATTATGTTGTGAGTTATTGGTGACAGCCAAAACTATTACTCTTGACATGTAAATCTTCATTATGAGAATTTGAATTAGATAGGATCCTAAATGGTCCAATAATTGAATTAGGATAATATTATTAAAAATAATAATTTGAATAATTAGGATTATTTTGCATTTTAGAGTATCGCTCGAAGGAGAACATCAGTTGAATGTGGAGGTCATTTAATGACTTTTTGGATACATCTGTAAATGTTAGTCCTTGTCTTTCTCTTTTTTCAATATCAATTGTTACTTTTTGTAGTGTAAGACCCTGGGATTTATGTATGGTAATAGCCCATATCATTGTGAATGGTATATGTTTACCGTTGCCTAGCAATACAAGTATTATTGATATAATTTTTGGGTCGTCTTGGTTCCATGGTGGCCCATTGTAATCATCGATCCTTGCCACAACGTACATTGAAATGCTTGGTGGTTTGGAGCCAGGGTTGTAAATAATATCAATAACTTTTCCAAGAGCTCCATTTACAAGTATTGCTTGTGTCCATATGTCAGTTGTGACCATGATTTGTTGACCTTTACATAGTAGTGCTTATTTTTTCAAGTTGTTCATCATTAGCTACATTATCTTTTATGTTCCTGGTGTTTGTTGCAGTACTTATTGCAATTGGATGGTTCAACAATTTTAACATTCTTCTATTGTGCAATCTTATTAAACCATCAGTAGCAAATAGGTGCATTGACTTTTCAAATTGTTCTTTTTCACTTGATGTAAGTTGTTTGTTTGTGAGGGTCATTAAAAGCTACCAATATTCTTGTGTTGGTTTTGCATTCCATATGTTTTGCAATGTTTGATGGAATTTTCTTTGTGTTTGAGCTCCACCTTTTTTATAGAACATTGTTTGTAAGGTGACAATTGTTGTAAATTGGTCCCCCAATATTTTGGCATTTGAGTGCTATGTGTAGATAGGTTTGTCCAACACAAATGGGAGTTGTGCAAGGTCACCAATTAGAATTATAGATACTCCATCGAAGTATACATGTTGTCGGTGGGGAAAAGCCTTATGTAATCTAGTATCTATTTGTAGTAGTATATTTAGCCCTATGAAGCTCATCTAATCAATGGGATATGCCTTATATGTTTCATCTCTTCTTGCAATAATATTAATTCTTGTCCCTACGATGATTCCATTTCTTTGATAAGAATCATAAGCGTTGATCGTATCGTTAATGCATGTATGTTAAATGCGACAACTCCTATATGAGCTAGTGTAAGTATTTGTCTCTTCAATTGTGGTGTCTTACTTTGGAGTGCATTCCTTATGCAAGCGATTGGGTAGGATTTTCTTGTTCATGTTGTTCCTTGAATGATCATGTGCAATGGTTTATTTGGGTGATGTTTTTTGTGGTTTGTAATTATTGTGAGAGCAAGCCTTTGTTTTGGTAAAAGTGTATAGTTTGGGATGTCAAAGTTATTTGGCACATTTTGATTTTGGTTGCATGTTTTTTTTCATGTTTATGAGTTTTGGGGAAATTTCATGTAAATCTTGGGGTATTGTAGGTTGATCCCATCTATTATTGTTATCAAAATCACATATGCCAAGCATTTTGAGCTCATCTAGGCGAACATTATTTGAGAGTCTCATTTGTGAAAATAATTTTGATTCATTCATTTCTATTGTTTCCCTTGTGTTCATCTTCTTATTGCTATCTTCTAATTTCTTCTGAGCTTGCTTCAATTTCGGTGGCATGAATGACATTCCACACAACATATTTTATTGTGTTCATTTGGTTCCAATTTGTGATTATTTTATTTTTATTAAGTCCTATGTCGATTTCTATGTTTTGAAAATGTTTGTATAAGAGTAACTCACTCCAATAGAATGTCTCAAAGTGTTTTGACTCCTTTGGGATGTTGTAGAATTTTGGGAAAACATTGACAATGGATTTTTCCTTTTTGTCCTTCCATTTGTATTTTTTACGACCTGCAACAAAGGAGAAAGATATTGTAGATTCAAGTAGTGTTATGGTTTCTATCTCTAGAGGTTAGTTTATGTAGAAATCTAGGTAGCTAGATTGGGTTTGACTTTCATTTTTGGTTCTTTTTATTTAATGGAAGACTTCTTGTCCAATATTCAAATATGTAAAAGGTTGATTGGAAATGAGGAGCAATTCTGGATGCATATTACCTTCTTTCTATACTCCTATATCATGTTTTGTGACAATTTCTATCATCTATTTTTTGATTTGCAAATATTCTTGTTAGCATATTAGTACAAGTCTCATATTTTTTCTATGTCTTTGATGCATACTTTGCAATATATTTCACAACAAGTGCCCATAAGATCACAAGATAGAAATCTATATTGGGTTGTGTGTGTTTAACCTATCACCATTTCTTGCAGGTTCATATGTTTTCTTTCTAGTATTGTCACATGATAAGGTAGATATAATTCATTCTTTCCATGGATCCTTGTATCAACACTCTAGTATTTTCCCCTTCTTGCATAAGCATGCTTCCTCTCTACATTTCATGTGCCTTTGAACATGGTTCATTATTTCTTCATAGTCATGAGAGGATTTGTAGCAAATATCTTAGTAGTGTTTAGTAAACATGGATCATCGAGCCGAGATTGGTATATTGTGTTGCTTCTACAAGATGCATCATGAGGGTTCCAAGCGTCGACATACATGTTGAATAATGTTCTTTCTTTTTCAACTTATGTGTTGTTTTCCCAACCAATATTATTCATTTCTATTGCATTTTGTAGCTAGAGGAATCCATATACTTGTGTAGTTCCTCAATGTTTCCATTCATATCTATACTAGTATTATTTTGCACCAAGTGTTTTTTCAATTATTTTCTTTCATAAGATTGTGAATTTTTAATGTAGGTATAATAACCTGGTATGGGGGTTATTAGCTATATTATATAAGCAAAAAAAAACATTTCCACTACCATATCATTTGATATTAGGCATTCTATATCTCACCACTTTGTGTCTATTGCACTTAATGTGAAGAACATAGTGGGTGACCCTATTTGGTTGATCATGTTTGTAAGTTTAGCATGACATTTATTCCAACATGGTCATCTACCTCTCATGGAAGATACAAAGTGCATGAGCTCATCAACCAATTGTGTGTCGAGAAGACTTTTAAGATGTGCATGGAGTTTTTTAATAGTTGTTTGTATGTTTTCTTTTGAATTTTTTTAAATGAAAACTATTGCAAGCCCTTGGCTACAATGTCGCATCATAATATTGGAGATAAAATTTCAAAACCTTAGATTCCTTCCAAATATTTAGTCATGCAACCTCATAAAGTGTAATGCATACTCATGCATTTGCACTTCCCTAATTCGTGGTTGTATTTGTACTGTCGTTGCATTTGGAAAAAGTGTGGGAAATGACATATCAAGCAAGCCTTCAAGATTGTATTCATTTATTGGAGATAAGTGTATTTAAGGCCAATTTATAATTTCATTTGTGTTGTCCTCGAGTTCTAGTGTTTGCTTAATAATTTCTAGTTCATAGCGTCTTCTTGGTAATTTAGCAATAAATGATGGTGTATGTTGTGCTAATTTCAATTTGGTCTTCATTGGTGTCCATTTTTTTACTTGGCATCACTATATATTTGTTAGTTTCAATGGTGTGTACCATGTTTGAAATGTTTTATTCTTTCTTCAAGGATTTGTGCTAAGTATTCAACACTTATGGCAACATCATTATAGTATAGGTCATATTTGACTTTGTATTGCAATGCACCTCTAACATGACTTTTTATTACATAACAATCATAATACTATCCTTGTGTATGTAGTCTTTGAACTATGAGCACATCTAAGTCTTCTACTCTGCAAGGAAGTACTCTTGCAATTTTTTTAATGTTTTGTGCAAAGCTAATCGTGTGGCCAATATATTTGTATTGGCCTCCAAGAGTGTGGGTAACTTGTAATACTGGGTTTACTCTAGCGATGAACATTTCTTCCACTTGTGATAGTCTTTTCAACACAGCAAGTTGCTCTCTTGGGTCCATGTTATTCAGTAATGAGAATCAATGTATATGCCTTTCTTGTTGAAGCATGTTTTGTAAGTAGGACTAGTATTTGATGCATCTATTCTCTGTCAAAAAAAATTCAATGTTGTCATTAAGTTAGCATTGTTGTTGAATGGTGTCGCATGTTTTGTTTGTTGGTGTTTTGGGGTATTTTGATGTTGGAATGTTTTTTCTCTAATTAGCATTGTTGTTGAATGGTGTTGCATGTTTTGTTTGTTGGTGTTTTTGGGTATTTTGATGTTGGAATATTTTTTTCTCTAAGCTTCTAATGCGTTTCCACACATTTATTCCCTCTTTATGCCAAACATGATAATCTTGGTATGTTATACAATTTTGTAGCCTATGGGCTTCTATTTGTTGGGGGTTAGTTTCACTTTATTCTATTTTTTTAATATGGTTACAAGTAGTTATTTCATCTTTATGGCAGACATAGTGTTGGTTGTTCCAACTAATTGCCCAATAAACTCTATGAGTTAGCTAGATTCAATGATTAAGCTCTTGGATCAATGGCCAATTGACAAGAAACAACTACAAGATTGTTGTCTTCTACACTTTAGGATCTGCAAGACCTAGGTGGGTATCCCTTAACAATATCCATGGATCTCAACATGTTTCAAATGGACATTGTAGAAAGAAGGTAAGTTCTTAATGAAAATGTACCGAGGAAATGTATAATTTCTTTCAAATTGTCTCAATTCTTAGAAATAAAACAATTACCAATGATTGAGAACAAGTTGTAACCTACCCTACCCCTTCTAAATAGCATGAAAATCAAATGAATTTGATGGTTGTTATTTGTTTCTTAATTTCACATGGGCTTCTCACCTAATCAGTGTGTATCCTAAGGTTATGGAGTCTAATTACAGAGAGTAAATGTATTCATTTAGAAATATAATCCAAACCAATGGATATACACATTAATGTCTTACATTAATGAATCCCCTCATGATATTTCAAATCCTACTTACAAATCAATTTCACTCTTCAAATTCACATTGAATTCATTAAAGCATGTAATTCTTTCCTTGGAAGAAATCTATAAATAAATCACACAATCACAAAAATATTGTAATGATGAACTCAAAATACCCTTGATATATTGTATTAATATGAATTTGAAGGTATAATATACAGAGAATTATACAATATTTTTTATTGATACTCAAAATCAGCTTAACAATTGCTTTATGAATTTGAATAATTATAGTCTAAAACTATCCTTCATAGACTCTAAATTTGACATTACATGTAGCTACCCACCCAAAACAAAATTTAGAACCCTTAAAAATGGCCTTGAAATCTCTTTTATAGAACAAGGGAGCAACAAGCATTTGGACATGTACAAATATCATGTTTCCATTTGACAATCAAGAGAATATGACAAAAAGCATCTTTGTGAAACAAAATAAACTTTTCCCACCAAAATGAGGACATATTTGCAAACTTGTTGAAGAAAAGGCTTGTGGATCAATGTAGATACTCCACTCCTTCATATTACCTTTGGCTAATGTAGAACCAGTACAACTACACGAGTGGAGCATGTGACTACAAGGATGAAGAAGAAGCAAAAAGGTCCAAATTGGATGACCAATTGAAATAAATATTAAATGCATTCACATTTCATTGCATTTCCTCTCTTCAAAACTATTGGCCTTCGTAAGTTGATGACATGGAAAAAGCATGTATGATGGCTGAGCTGAAATCCAACACCTTTGTGCAGTCTCTTTCATCTCATAGAGAAAAAATACCATCTACTTTTATTTTGGTTTTGATTGGGTAAAACAGGTTTTGAAGGAACCCCAAAACCCCTTTACAAGCAGATTTTACAAGGATCTGGAGCCCACAAACTGAAGGCTATTAGAATATCAACAAAGACAAATAGCAGCCCAACAACAGTAGAACAAAAAGATATGAAAATCAAAGACTCATTTGCAAAAGAACAAGTTGAAGCTGCCAACAATCTTAGCTATTGAAAGTAACCATCATGGGTTTTAACAAGGCTCCCATAACCTTAGGACAAACAACAACAAGTAAAACACAGATTACTCATCACCTACAAATAGAGAAACATAAATAAATGAATGAGAGAAACCCTGCTAAAATAATAAATCTCCCACCATCTCTAGCAAACAAAGTCTCCACCTCAATAGGATAGATCTGTAGCAGACAAAAGAGAAACACCCTTGATATCCACCTCAATAGGATAAGAGGAATTTCAACCAAAGGAAGGGCAGCCATAACCCCCTCGATATCTATTTTTATTTTATTGACAAGGGCTATATATTCATTATAACCATTCCCCAATAATTATTTTGTAGTCATTGTCATTTGAATGAAACCACTCTCAAGCTTTGAGAGATCATCCAAATACTTGCTTAGTTTTTCCATGCTCTTTTCTTCTTCAACATTGATATCTCCAAAATTGGGACCTAAAATATTCTAGACATCAGTCCTCTATTCTAGTACATTTTTCTGATCACCATTTTCTTTATACAATGAGGGCATATGAAAGACTGAATTTCCTTCAAATGAAGTCAATTCCCTCCTAATCATCCTTGTGTGCAACTTGTGTGACTCCAATAAGAAAGAAACGTGATTATATCTCATATGTATATTATGTTGGCAATATGTTGGATTTGGTTAAGTGTTGTCATTGATGTCAACATTGTATCCCGATTGGAGAATATCTCGATTGGATCTATCCTAGTTAGTCTTGGTGACCTTTTTGGTTCTGGCTTTGATTCTGATCCAGTATGATCAGACCTCTAGAATTGGTTTTGGATGCTTATTTTGATGGTTATATGCTTGCTATATTCTGGTGGTTTCATGATTTGGTTATCACTTTTGGTATTTCCGGTTACCGGTTGGTTTATGCCTTTACCAACTATCTTTTGGCTTTACCAGCTTCTGGCGTTCCCGATTAGCTTTACCAGTATGCTATTTTGGTGACTTGGTCAGTGGATTTTGGGTCCGGCTTATGGAATCGGTTTCTTTCATGATGTTGGTGCTTCTTGATCATATCCCTAGTATTTGGTGACTTTGCATTGGATGGTATGCTATTATGGTGGTCCTATTTGGATCCGATTAAAATTTCACTGAGGGTTTCTACCGGGAAGTGAAGCGTGTTGGATCTTGGTCTTAGTGGAATCCCCGACTGATGTAATTGTTTGGTTACTTGATTTAGGTCCATGCTATATAATGTAAATCATAATATTGGTTTGGTGGTATCATGTGATGTAATTTTTGAAATTATGGGTTTATGGGTTAAGGGATTAGCCCACCTTGTCAATAAGGTTGATGATTTGTATTTATAGGTGACTTATTCATGTAATATACATATGAATAGATTGACAATTATGGTTGGTTAAGTCTGCATTATCAGAGAAATAATTAAGTGTGAATAAAGTCATATCATTCAGGTGAAGGTTGGAAAGGTTTTGTATTGTAGAGCAGACATCAATGCTTAACTAAAACTGTATCAGGCATTAGTAGATGCTACTTTCACAGTTCTTTTTTTTCCGGATTGTAGTCCGATGATTTTGTAAGTCAATGAGAGTTCCCTTTGTGATGAGTAGTGTGCTCTAGGTTGTTGGTCTTTCTGCATGTGTGGATCCCTTTGTAATTATTCACAATACTACTATAGAGTATTCATCTGATTGTGGGTAGGGTTTCCCATCGTGGTTTTTCCCTTTTCGGGTTTTCCATGTAAAATATTGGTGTTATGTGTGTTGTTCTTTCATGTTATATTATTCATTGGGTTATGTTCCAGTATAAGGTTTGTAATTGAATTGATTTCTATTATTGTTACTAATCTGATTCACCCCCCCCCCCCTCTCAGTTTACTGTTGGTATTAGTGCATTCCAACAATTGGTATCAAAGCGAGGTCCTCTCTGCAGAAGCTTAACCGCTTGAGGAGAACCGATGGCAACTGCATCTAGTGATGAATACTAAGAGGGTGGGTGAATTAGTATGCCTAAGAACTTATCCAAACTCTTAAACAATTTTCCAGCAGACCGGTGTAGTAGTTTAAATAACAAACTAATTAAAACATAAATAATCCAAATAGCAAATAAAGCATTCACCCACAGAAGCACAATCACCATAACACAAGATATTTTGACGTGGAAACCCAAATGGGAAAAACCACAGTGAGTAAAAATCACAAGTCAACTATCTACAGAATAGTAACCAGACCAGTTAAGGCCTTACAATGTTCTTCACCAGAACAGATCTTGTTAGGAATCCAGATCTCTGTTAGGATATAAGTCTTGTTAGATACTACCTTGTTAAAGGATTTCAGATCCACGACTATGAACCACCTTGTTAGAGGATTTACAATAGGCTTGGCTAGGCCTACCCAGTTAAGGGTTTCAGACTTGTCGAAGATTTTACTAATCAACAAGTGAATGATCTAGATAGTAGTACATAATGCTTGATTAGATCCTTGACAACTCCTTGTTAATGCATTCAAGTATTACTTCAGTATTTTATGCTTTGCACTCTCAATCTCATATCTTTTCTCCTCTCAAAAACTCGCACATATCAACTTCTCTTCTATATCTAAAACCCTAGACATGATGTCCTTATATAGGAACTTGATTTCATGTCGGTCCAATAGGATTAGACTACAATTTCCTAGGTACAGTGCATCTAGACACATTTGGTAACATGACACAGAAACACTGCAAAAGTGTCGGTGGATGATAACTCATCACACATTACATGTATACCGGTTAATTACATATACCAATCACCAGTTCACAAGTGAAGACTGGAAAACTGGATCATAGTCGATCTGATCAAAAGATTAATTGTCACTCAGGGTCTTTGTTCCACTTGAGGTCTTCATACCACTTGACCTGTAAGCTTCTTCTTCAAAACACCGATAGTCTTCAACAAATAAAGACTATAAATACAATACCAGTTAGAACAGCTTCCAGTTTAGAATAATTCATTTATCAAATAGGTGTGTGTCCATCAATGACAATCATAACTAATCATCATCAAAATACCAACAATCTCCACCTTTGGCATTGATGGCAACACTTAGGAAAATTTTTGACATCCAAGTGCTAATCAAAACAAAAAAAATGCCATGAGCAAAATTACTCCCCCTAAGCATATACATTACTCCCTTTGCAAAAATTTCAAGTATGTGCAAAAATGCTCGTCAAAATTTGAAGATAGATGCACTACTCCCCCTTTGCCAACAATGACAAAGCAAATGCAAAATTTTGCCAATTTGCAAAATGTAAAAACAGAGTATGTATTTACGACAATAAAGAATAAAATTTCTCAAAAAGAGATTTAAAGTTTTTCAGAAAATTCTTCATGTCTAAAGACCACGACTCAAGAAGTGAGGCAGCAATTTCACTCTCGGTCTTCATTTGGAAGGCTAATTCTTCCATCGCATCTATGGTGCTCAACTCTTGGGTCACAATGATGGCTTCTAAGTTCAGAAAGCATTGTTGATGAACCTGCAATTTTGGCAATAGGAGCAACTGAAGCTCCTGCAAATCTCGAGTCCAATTGCACATCTCTGAGTTAAGCTTGGCAATTTGATGTTGAAACTGATGAACAGTGTGTCCATAGGTTGTGAACATATCATAGAGCAGTTTGAAGTTACCGATGTACTTTTGTAACTCTGTTTGTAATAGTGTCTTCTTGTTTTAGAGCATCTTCATAAAACAGGCGAGGTTGACAAATTTTACTCAAGAGTAGGTGACCTTCACTCATAGAAGAACTTATATCATCTTTTTGCTTAAGCAATTTTGCCCAGTTATCATTCATGTGTTGTACTAAGGCAACTGCGAGTGCCTTTTCGTGGCTTTTCTTTGCAGTGGCCTGGGCAACATCTTCCAAACATTGTACCTGGTCATCAACTACTATGCAAAGTAGTTTGAGCTTAGCCAGCGAGGAGTCGGTACTGGGGAGATTAGTACCAAGAACTAGATTGGAGAGGGTGTCAATGGCAAACTGAATGACATCCTTCTGTTTCTTTTTCCTTAGTTCTTCCAACCTCTCCTGTGCTAAATGAATGCTTTGTAGTGGCTTAGTTTCATCAACTGATTAGGTCAAATAGGCAAGAGTCAAATCAGTGGAACTGGTGGAATCAACCTGCTTGGCGTGATCTCCAGTTGCCTTAGGAATCTGTTCTCCTTCTTTGGCCTGGACCTCTGCTTGTCTTTTGAGCTACCTTGGTAGCCTTCTCCTCTTGTTTCTTTCTCTCTTCTTCTCTCTGTTTCTCCTCTTTCTTCTTCTTCTCTATTTCTTTCCTCTTTTCTTCTTCTTCCTTTTTCTTCTTCTTCTCCTCTTCTTCTTTTTTTTTTCTTTTCCTCTTCTTCTTTTTCCTTCTTTTCCTCTTCTTCCTTTTTCTTCTTTTCCTCTTCTTCTTTTTCCTTCTTTTCCTCTTCTTCCTTTTTCTTCTTTTCCTTCCACACTTTCTCCGCTTGCTCTTTCTCTTGTTTTTCTTTCTTTGCTTTCTCTTTTTCAAGTTTCTCATTTTTCGCTTTCTCTTCCTTTTCTTTCTCTAATATTTCTTTTCCAACTTGCTCCTTATCTAGAGCAATATCTTCTATTTCTAGTGCATCAACATCAATGGGGTCATTTTGTTATATTATTCTTTCACCCATACTGTCAAAGACTACATCGGGTTTGGCTATGGATAGATCAGGTTCTTGTTCAGCCAACCGATTAGCTTCATGTACTTTTTGCATGTCGGCAATAGTTTTCACTTTCAAATGGGTATCTTTTTCCACTTCAGAAGATTTGCCTTCGAGTAACAGAAGTCTTCTTCTTCGCATGAAGAAAATGCCTCTGTTCTTATCAATGAGTTCAAACAATTTTGAATTAGAGACATCTAGAAAATATTGAGCAAAAATTTTCTCCCTGATGTCTTGCTCTTTTTCAATAGCAATGTGTCATTTGTTATCCAAAGAATCATACAAAGACTTAGATGTAATAGATTTAATCTCAGAAGGTGGCTGGTCATTTATGCATATATATTTAATAAATTCTTGTTCAACATCCTCCTTTTCATTATCATTGAAATCATCGAAATAGTCTTTTAAATCATCAAGGAATTTTCTTCTAATATTCTTTATGGTCCTTTGACAATGTATCATAGGTTTGTAAGAAGAAATATCTAATTTTACCGGTGTAGAGATTGTTGGTACATTACCAGTTAAATCCATTTTCTTGGTAGATTGCCTTGTCTTCTTTACTTCTACCTCTAATTCAGAGTCTTCTGGATCTGGTGAGTTGTTCCTGGTTTTCCTCGTTCATTTGAACACCTTTTCTGGAATAGCCTTCGGTTTCTTCTTAGTAGGTGACCTTTTGGTCACTTTGGCTTTAGCAGCAGATGTAACCGATGTTGATGCTGATGGTATTGATTTACCTTTTATCTCCTTCGGTTCCTCAGAAGATTCGATCCTCTCTAAATAAGTACCAGTCCTCTTCTTTTTGGGTTCCAGTGGTGAGGCTAGTAGGGTTGAGGCATATTCTATCAATATATCATTTACCACCTCATAGCCCATAGGCCCAACTACATCTTTTCTAGGCTCAACTGCTTCCATTATGCATTCATCTATTTTAATGGTGAAACAGATGTCATCTTCATATTTCTTAACTAAATCACCAAATATTCTCATTATCTAGTTCATTTTTAGTTTGAATTCATCAAAATACCTGTTCAAAGTCTTAGGATATGCAACTCCTACTGCTTGTAGACTCTCCTTTATTTGTTTGCAAATCGGCGAATTAGTTGACCATTGAACATCACCGACTCTAGGAAAGTAACTTTGAAAGTATAAAAATAAACCAATAAGAAGTTGACCAAACCTGAACCTCTGAGTTTTATCTGATTTGATTGACTTCGGGTTATCTATGAGTTATTTCTGCATACAGGTACATAGGTCACATTCTGCATTTTTTTTTTATCATTCTGTAAGCGGCATGCACCGCAGCTGAAGGAACAAAATTTATTCGGCTAGCATAGAATATTATGTATCTAATTACCACACATGCATATTTTACCAAATCATCTCTAATGGTGTTGACAGTCATTGCTCGTTGGTCACTTACAGAACTAGTAAGCTCAGTTACTTTGGATTTGGGGATTTTTCGAAGAACGAGCACTTCCCCAATATTGCAGAATCTGGTCACAGCATGAATTGCCTCCGGTGTAATGTCATGAGTTCGTTCAAGGTACATCTTGTCACCATGAACCCTATTGAGTATGATCCTAATGTGTTCCTCGGTAAATTCTTTGAGAAAGTATACTGCATTGTGCAATTTCTTCTTCTATATTACACTATATTCAGGTTTAATCTTTTTATCCTCTCCACAGAACAGACTCAACTAGGAGTGAATTACTAGGGACCCTAGTTCTTCTAGTTTGCAATCAATGTATCCTGAAACATCGCCTTGGACAATGACTCTGACGAGAATTTGGGATAGGGCATTATATCTCATCTTAAGAAGCTCAGGTGTGTCCTCAGGTTCAGTAGAACTAGAGGGGACATTAGATGCAGATGCCATATCAAACGGATTCCAAATGATAAGAATGTTTCAGTGAAAAATACCTTTATTCTCTAAGCTTAGGGTTTGCCGATGATGAGAAAAACACACTTCTCCGGGCACTTGATTACCACTTTGACTTTCACACTGATAGTATGAAGTAGTTGTAGGATTTTGTGCAAGATTCCTTTCTGAATTCTTTTCGAATGCGAAATGAATAGCTCTGGTTGAGCTTCTCAGCTTAAACAAAGTTTCTTGGAGACTAGGTAAGTAGAAATGACAACAAAAGTCACTTTTAAACACGCTTCCACCTACCACAATAAATGCATCACTATTAGGGTTCAAACCCTAATTTCACTTTTTACCGCTTCCATTCTTCTATTAGTTGACAGGTAACAACTATCGATAAAAGTGTTTTACCGATATACTTCGAGGGTTTCTAAATATTTATACCGATATGTTCCCCCTAAAATTTTTGAATCTTAGTTTACTGATTCGGGGATTTCCGCACTTGGTGTGGAAACTGGTTCATCATGTGGCTTCACTTCAGATTTCTTTTTCCAAGTTTTGTTCATATCTGCTTGAATGGTTTCAACATCAATCTTCCCTTCAGTGTTGATCGGTATGTCTCCTGATGGATTCTTTCTCAATCTACATGCTCTGGTGGTGTGTCTCGATTTTTTGCAGTGATAGCATACCATTCCAGGTGTTCTCCAAGGTCCAATGTTCACATTTCCATTCTTCCTTTTGCATGTTGCAGCAGTGTGACCACTACCATGATAGATTAGACAGGTTGCTCTCCAACTGGTTTCCGCTTCATAATAGTTTGACTGGTGGTCATGGATTCTATATTGGTTTGGGTTTCATTTCATAGGAAGTTTAGGGACAGCTCCATTGAATCTTGGTGGATAATTCTTAGAGTTGTTCATAACTGACCTGCACTCAAAAGCTCTATGCCCAAACTTGTTGCATGTATAACAGTGACCATTAAATCTACCAGGTCTAGCCACATTGTTTTGAAAATAAGGAAAATTATTGTAAGGTTTTCTCCTACATACATTGGTAGTATGTCCTTCCTTAAGATAGTTAAAGCAAATAGGTTTAAACTTTTGCTTACCTTTACTTTCATTTTTGTCCTTAGGTGTTGATTGCTTCTTCAGTCCATCATTCTTGGTTCCAAAGGTCTCACCTTCCTCGTATCTAGAGAAACCAAGTCCAATGGTATCCTTTGATGGATTTACCAAATCCAGTTTTTGTTCTAACTTGACAGCACTCTGGTTGAACTTAGCAAGTATTTCTTTTGTCTCAGCAAGTTCCTTGGAAAGAGCATCATTGGTCTTCATCAAGGTTTCATTTTGAGAGATAGTTGCATTCAATTCAGCTTGCATTTCTTCTTTCTCTTCTTTACCCTCCTGTAGATAAGCGGTAATGGTACCAATTTCTTCTTTTAATTTAAAGATTTCATGCTCCTTTTCTTTTACCAAATCTTCAACTTTTCTTATGTTTTCTAGTTCCTGACTCATCCTGATAGTCAGTCCTTCTAACTCCCTCCTTAAGTTAGTTTTGGATTCATTTAATTTTTCTACTTCTTCAACCAGGGCATCCATGTCTCCTTCATCACAAGAGCTATTTTTAGTAAGTTCCATCAATTGCTCAGCAAGCTCTCTTCTCTTAGCTAAAGAGGCTTTGAACTTGATCTTGAGTTCATCATAGGCTCTTTCAAATTCAGCCAAATGGTGAGCAAGTTCCCTCATGTTGTATTCCCCCATATCTCCTTCCAAGTGGTTAGACTTATAGAAAGGTTGGCTCTGATACCAATTGATGAATACTAAGAGGGGGAGTGAATTAGTATGCCTAAGAACTTAACCAAACTCTTAAACAAATTTCCAGCAGACCGGTGTAGTAGTTTAAACAACAAACTGATTAAAACATAAATAATCCTAATAGAAAATAAAGCATTCACCCACAGAAGCACAATCACCATAACACAAGATATTTTGACGTGGAAACCCAAATGGGAAAAACCATGGTGAGTAAAACTCATAAGTCAACTATCCGCAGAATAGTAACCGGACTGATTAAGGCCTTACAATGTTCTTCACCAGAATAGATCCTATTAGGAATCTAGATCTCTGTTAGGAGATAAGTCCTGTTAGAGACTACCTTGTTAAAGGATTTCAGATCCACGACTATGAACCACCTTGTTAGAGGATTTACAATAGGCTTGGCTGGGCCTACCCAGTTAAGGGTTTCAGACTTGTCGAAGATATTAGTAATCAACAAGTGAATGATCTAGATAGTAGCACAAAATGCTTGATTGGATCCTTGACAACTCCTTTTTAATGCATTCAAGCATTACTTCAGTCTTTTATACTTTGCACTCTCAATCGCATATCTTTTCTCCTCTCAAAAACTCGCACATATCAACTTCTCTTCTATATCTAAAACCCTAGACATGATGTCCTTATATAGGAACTTGATTTCATTTCAGTCCAATAGGATTAGACTACAATTTCCTAGGTACAATACATCTAGACACATTTGGTAACATGACACAGAAACACCGCAAAAGTGTCGGTGGATGATAACTCATCACACATTACATGTATATCGATTAATTACATATACCAATCACCTGTTCACAAGTGAAGACTGGAAAATTGGATCATAGTTGATCTGATCAAAAGATTAACTACCTCTCGGGGTCTTCATTCCACTTGAGGTCTTCATACCACTTGACCAATAAGCTTCTTCTTCAAAACACCGATAGTATTCAACAAATAAAGACTATACATACAATACCTATTAGAACAACTTCCGGTTGAGAATAATTCATTTATCAAATAAGTGTGTGTCCATCAATGACAATCACAACTAATCATCATCAAAATACCAACATCTAGTTCTACATTCAATCCTTACTAGAAGGAGAGTCCCTGAATTGATCATACAAATTACAAGATATGGAAGGAGTGAATGAATATTCATCTCATATGTCTTGGATCTGAAGTCTAGGAGATATTGGAGAAAGGGTATATACCTCATGATCCTAATTCTAGAACACCAACACCTTTTGATGAACATAAGAGAGATAAAAATGATGTAAGAGAAAAAGAAGCATTGTTAAGCGCCCTATTTGATGAAAATCTATTGAATGTCATAGAGTTGGAGAATGCTAAGCTAATCTGGACAAGGCTTGAAACTCTTTATGAAGGTGACAGGGCTGTGAAGATTGCTAAACTTGAAGGTTTCCAGGTAAGATATGAAACTTTAAAGATGGAAGAAGATGAGAAGATAAGTTCTTTCATAGATAGAGTCAATGAGATTGTCGTGGGTATGAAATGTTGTGGTGGATCTGTTAGTGAAGATGAGATAGTGTCAAAATTTCTAAGAGTTATACCTCTATTGTACAAGATGAAGGATACTGCTATCAATGAACTGTGGACAATGTCAAGTACACATGTGACTAGAGATACACTACTTGGGAAATTAACTGCTTTTGAACTTGAAGAACTTGGAGATCAGAGTGTTGCTAAAACGGAGACTGCATTTAGAGCATCTGCATTCGATAAATAGAAGATAGATTGGAAAGAAATGTATGCTAAGGATATGGAGGAAATTGAGAAATAAGAAAGAGAACTGGAAGATCTGGAAGCCCTGATTGCTAGAAGAATTCCTAAAGGACCAACTGGAAGTAAGTATGAAGGAAAATTCCCTTTTAAATGTTTTTCATGCAATAAGATTGGTCATTTTGCATCTAGATGACCTAAAAGAGCTGCTAGGAATCATGAAAGATTTGTGAGGAATTATAAGCCTAATCTTGGATATAAGAGCAAACCTAGATTCAAAAGGAATAAGGATAAATCATGTTATTATGTTGGTGATGATGATGGTATTTTTGATGATGATGATGATGAACCTATGAGTGGATCCATTAATGGTGCCTTATCTGGCAAAGATTACGTCTTTATTGCTATCAAGGATGATTCTCTAGAATCTGTCATTGAAACATCACATACTGAGGAAAAGGCCTTGGCTGCTAAAATTGATTAAAAGGATGAATGGGTTATAGACAATGGATGCTCACATCACATGACTGGTGACAAAAGAAAGTTCTTATCACTGTAAGAATTTAATGGTGGATTGGTCAGTTTTGGAGACAAGGCATGTAGGATCAAAGGCAAAGGAACAATATCATTGGATGGTAAGACTACTGATAATGTTTAATATGTTGAAGGATTAAAGCATAATCTTTTAAGTGTAGGTCAAATGGTAGATAGAGGATTTCATTTGCAATTCAAGGATGGAAAATGTAAGATCATTAATAAATCTGGATTGGAGATTGCTTCTGGAACTTAGACCAATGGTAATATATTTCATTTGAACTCCGATGAGAAGGCTTGCTTCGTTACTCAAATTGATGAAAGTTGGTTATGGCATAAGAGGATTTGTCATGTTAATTTTGATTGCATAGTAAAGATTAGTTCATTACCGACAATCAGAGATTTGCCCAAGATTGTTAAACCTCGTAATCCAGTATGTAGAGAATGCCAAATGGGTAAGCAAGTTAGAACTTCTTTCAGAAGTGTACATGATAGATCTAATGAAATTCTTGATCTTATTCATACTGATTTGTGTGGATTGGCAAAGACTAAAAGATTTCAAGGTGATAGATATTTTATGTTACTTATTGATGACTATTCTAGAATGATGTGGGTGACATTTTTGAAAGAGAAATCTTAAGCTTTTGAGAAATTCAAAATCTTTAAGGATATGGTTCAGACTGAGATAGGACTGAAGATAAAGTTCTTAAGATTAGATCATGGTGGTGAGTTTACATCCAGTGAGTTCAACAACTTTTGTGAAAGGAATGGTATTAGGAGACAACTTTCTGCACCTAGAACCCCACAACAGAATGGATTGGTGGAAAGGAAGAAAAGGACAACTTTGGATGCTACAAGGACTATGATGACTAAAGCTAAATTACCTAATATCTATTGGAGAGAGGTTGTCAATACCGCTATATGCACTTTCAACAAAGTACATATAAAAGGCAATATCGGTAAGACTCCTTATGAATTATGGTTTGGTCATACTCCTACTGTCAGATACTTCAGAATTTTTGGAAGCAAATGTTACATTAGAAGAGATGATGCATTAGGAAATTTTGATCCTAGAAGTGATGAAGGAATATTTTTGGGTTATTCTACTAAGAACAAAGCATATAGATATTATAACAAAATATTGAATAGGATATTAGAAAGCATAAATGTCAAGGTGGATGAGCATGGCAGTAATAAGATCAGAGCATATGATTATGGATCGAAAGATGAATTTATCATACCTGAATTGGTAATGTAAGAATTAGTTTAGAACAGTGAACCTATGACATCAATAGCATCAAAAAATTCAACAGTGACAGAGGAACAACGGAATGAGTCAGCAAATCAAGAAAATTCAAAGACTCCCTGGTATGTAAAGCTAAATCATTCTGAAGATCAAATATTTGGGGATTATTGCAAGGTTTGCGCCCTTGGTTTCCTTGTGTTATGCACCGCAATGCTTGGGTTTGTGACATGGTATGCATTCTTTCTTGGGAAGAAGTTGGTTTCATGGCGTAGTAAGAAAAAATCATGCACTTCATTGTCTACAGCCTTAAGCAAAATATGTTGCAGTTGCTACCAACTATACTCAGATTTTATGAATGAAACAAATGTTAAAGGATATAAGGGTAAGTTATGATGAGCCTATTGTTATTCACTGTGATAATACTGCTGCTATTGATTTGTCAAAGAATCCGGTATTTCATTCCAAATCAAAACATATTTCTATAAGGTATAATTTCTTGAAGGAAAAGGTTGAAGCAAGGGAAGTCAGATTGGTTTATGTGCCTACTAAGGAACAGATTGCAGATATTCTAACGAAACCATTGCCTAAAGACACTTTTGAATATCTCAGAGATCAGTTGGGCGTTACCAACCCTCCGGAAGATACTTAGAGATGCAAAGATGCATCAATCTGGTGAGCTTATCATAAATACTTTTCTGATTTGAGTTGACAAAGATGGTGCTACTACTTAGGGGGAGTAGTAAGATATTTGGTTCAGTACTCTTGGTTTAGTATTCATCCTTTGTCATTGATGTTAAAGGAGGAGAAGGTATTCATGTGAAAACTGCTAGATCTTTTGATGGTTTTGGATTTTGTTGGCATTCCTTCGCACTTGGATGTTTTTCACATTCATTGTTGCCATCAATGCCAAAAGGGGAGATTTTCGGCAAGATGATGGATTTGGTTAAGTGTTGTCATTAATTTCAACATTGTATCCTGATTGGATCTATCCTAGTTAGTCTTGGTGATCTTTTTGGTTTTGGATGTGATTTTGATCCAGTATGATCAGACCTCTGGAATCAGTTTTGGATGCTTATTCTGATGGTTATATGCTTGCTATAATCTGATGGTTTCATGATTTGGTTATCGCTTTTGGTATTTCCAGTTACCAGTTGGTTTATACCTTTACCGGCTAGCTTTTGGCTTTACCAACTTTTGTTGTTCCTAGTTAGCTTTACCAGTATGTTCTTTTGGTGACTTGGTTAGTTGATTTTGGGTCCGTCTTATGGAATTAGTTTCTTTCATGATGTTGGTGCTTCTTGATCATATCTTGAGTTTTTGGTGACTTTGTATTGGATGGTGTGCTATTATGGTGGTCCTATTTGGATCTAGTTAAACTTTCATTGAGGGTTTCTACCGACAACTGAAGTGTGTTGGATCTTTGTCTTAGCAAAATCCCTGACGGATATAATTGTTTGGTTACTTGATTTAGGTCCATGCTATGTAATGTAAATCATAATATTGGTATGGCGGTATCATGTGATGTAATTTTTGTAATTATGGGTTTATGGGTTTAGCCGACCTTGTCAATAAGGTTGACAATTTGTATTTATAAGTGACTTATTCATGTAATTTACATATGCATAGATCGATGGTTATGGTTGGTTAAGTCTACACTATCAAAGAAAGAATTAAGTGTGAATAAATTCATATCATTCAAGTGAAGGTTGGAAAGGTTTTGTATTGCAGAGCAAGCATCAGTGCTTAACCAAAACTGTATCAAGCATTAGTAGATGCTACTTTCACAATTTATCATTTTCAGGATTGTAGTCCGATGATTTTGTAAGTCAGTGAGACTTCCCTTTGTAATGAGAAGTGTGCTCTAGGTTGTTAGAATTTTTGCATGTGCATACCCCTTTGTAATTATTCGCAATACTATTGTAGAGTATCCATCTGATTGTGGGTAGGGTTTCCCACCATGGTTTTTCCCTTTCTAGGTTTTCCACGTCAAATATTGGTGTTATGTGTGTTGTTCTTTCATGTTATATTCTTCATTGGGTTGTGCTCTTGTTTAAGGTTTATAATTGAATTGATTGTTGTTATTGTTAGTAAAATGATCCACCCCCCCCCTCCCCTCTCAATTTACTATCGGTATTAGTGCATTACAACATATTATAAGGGAATCCATACACATCTTTATCCATTTTCATTTGACTTATCAAAACATGGAGGGTTTCAACCCTTCTCTTCAAAATCTTCTCCACACATTACAAATGTATCCCACTCCTAGGATGATCTTTGAAAGTTTCTTTTATGGATTTGTAGCCTTTCCATGCCTTGTTAACATGTCCTAGGAGTGATTCCAACCTATTACCCAATAGAGAGTTGATCAAATCAAATACTAACTTCTTCTCTCTAGCCATAATATCTTCATTTTTCCTTTGCAATTTTTTTTCTTTTCCCTTTCAAGCTAAGTTATCTTAACCTTTTCCATTGCTAGATCCTATTGTAACTTTACTATCTCCTCAAATGAAATAATAGGTTGTGGAGGGGTAGGGATTAATGAAATCCTTGTGGTCAACTACTCTCCTAGCCTTTGATTCTATTCAATCAATATTGCAATGTCCTCCTCTTCTCTCAAGGCTAACTTTTCAGTAAATTTGGTACTATGGGAGGTTAGTTGTGCTACTTGAATTATTATTGTATTTGATGACCTTCTCAAAATTAAGTGCCCACACAATTCATGTTTCTCTTTGAGCATGATTGGTTTATAAATTGTAGGGAAGATACATCAAATGGGGAACATATATTGTTTGTCATTAAATGCAAAGCCAAAATATAAATCCTTTGCATTTTCAGGATCATCTATAAGCTCCATGTCTTTCTTCTTTCTTAACGAATCAACTGTCATAGCTAAGAAAATGTCCCAACCTTCTAACAAAAGAATGTCGCTATCTCTAACAATTCTTCTCCCCTCCTCAAGAGTCATAGTAGCAATTTTATCTTTCACTCTATAGCATCGTAAATTGTACACCCCTAATTAGGGTTGTCCAATTCCACGGTTAGGTTAGCACTCACCTTAGTGTGTCCCTTTTCATTTTTCATTTTCAAGGTTCATTAAGAATTTATTTATTAATTTAATTAAATCTAAGGTCCTCTCTCATCAATTCACACATTATAAAATTGGGCCCTTAACCCTAAGCACACCCCTTTTTATTCTATTTTAATTGGTCCTAATAAAGTCCTAGTTCCCATCTTCAAGGCACATTTCCACATATATAAACACCTTGGATTGACCCACTAAGATAGATTTGACTTTGTAATCACAAAATCTTTCATCCTTAGAAATTTGGAAAAAAGTCAACCGAATCGGTATGCCCACCATACCAATGCAGACTTTTTCTCCCCAAATTTTGGGAGCTTAATTTGGTAATATTATAATGTTCAAACCTCACTTTGTGTGCAATTTGATCAATTCTAAGTCATCCTGCTATGAAAATTAAGTTAGGTTTTCATATATATAACCTTTCCTTTCCTTATTTGAAGGATCCAGCTCTTCGAAATTGAAGGAGATCCTTGTGAAGTGAAAGTATAGGTTTTATGTGGAGTCTACAATCAAAAAATTTATCATTCATCAAGTCTTCATCAACCTTTTTCATCAATTGTGAAAGCTTAGGAGATATTGGAGAATAATAAGGAAATCATTGACTGTTGATTGGCTTGTACCTCTCCCTTAGGGTTTGGTATGGTTTCATGTTATTTTCATATCTCTATGTGAGTTTTTGTTGTAATATGGAGCCTAATCAGAATCAAAGGTCAAATTTTCTCCACTTCTATCGGTGCAGTTTCCCCCCAAATTATTTAACAAGGGTTTGGGGGTAGCGCCCCCAAGGTAGGGTCAAGGGGCAATGCCCCGCGGGCCCCCAAATGAATTTTATTATTTTATAAAGGCGTCGGGAGTTATTTTTCTATTGGCTGACATATTATAACCCTATTTTTTGTAACTAACATAATTCTTGATAAAATGGCTAAGGGTTAGGGTTTTTTATAGAGAATTTTTTGTAGCATTTGCAGTGGTATTGAGTTGAAAGAGATTGTTGGTTGTAATCTATTATATTTGTTGGATAATAATATTGGACTCTTTGTTTGGTGGATGTAGCCGAGTTTGGGTGAACCATGTTAAAAATTGTCTCCTCATTGTTATTATTTATGTGTTTTCCATTCCTTCATTTAATCTTTATTTGCATATAATTGATATTTTATGCGTGCAATTAATAACAATTTCATATCTATATATCATTCATTTTCAGATTTTCATTATTGCTTTAGATCTAAATTGCATTTGTGATTTGAAGCATTTGTATTATGTTCATTTAGGGTTTTTACTCCAAACATAGGGTAGAACTCTAGTTTTGCATTTTAACTCATAAAAATATTACAAACACATGAGATTCTAGGGCACACACACTTTTCAATACTTTATTGGCTATTTTGTGTAGGTGGAAATCACCAAAACAAGGGGTTTGACTAAGGCAAAACCCTATATAGCCACCTACACACCATTTGTTTAGATCACAGGTGCAGGTACAAGTTTTTGTTGGAGCTACGGATTTTCGAGAAGTCTCAATTAATAGGCACAGATCTAGATCTAGAATTTGGACCTAGACCTCTGGGACCAGAGCACCCAACACCCTGGTCCTAGGACCAAATTTCCCAACACCCTAGTCCTCCTCATTCAATTGAAGGTTTTAGTAGTTCAAGTCTAGAGCACTTCAATTTGCAAACTTTTCAGTTTTTGGCTCAGTGTAGTGGTAGAGACCAAAGTGCCCAACGCCTCGGTTCAGCTCAATCAGGCTCAAATTTTAGTATCAACTACACATTAGAATCCCCTCTCAGATCTATACTCTATGTTTCGGTTTCATTTCTATATCAGTTTGTTAGTGCAGTTATCTTAGTTGTTTTCATACATTTCATTAGGTTAATTTGTTATTACTTTCCATTTAGCATATTCCCTTTCATATCAGTGAAGGAATACAAACCCTAAAAATATTCCTTGACTCTCTTTCACAAGATTTAATCAAATTGAATCACTTCCTTAGGCTCTTTTGTATTCCAATGTATGGATGAAAGTGGGATTAGGTCCTAGTCTACCCGATCCCATTTTTCACCATCACACGCTATTCTTAGAGTTTTTTGTAGCATAGAATCACCACAACACAGGAGATGTTTTTGGGCCAAGATGTCATAATATCCAATATATCTAGAAATAAAATAAACCCTTGAAGTAGGGTGACATCATACAATACACCTTATGGAAAATTTCACTCAATGTTATATCTCCAAGAGACCCCACATACAATATCATATTTATCACATATCTTTACAATGATATTCACCTTCTTTATATAAATATCCTCTTAATAAATTAATGGAGGGGTAAACCACTAAACCCAAGAAAGCTTCTTAATTACCTAATATTATTAATTAGTTAATATAACTAACTTAAGAGCTAAATATTACATTTTAGCATCTTAATCCACTTATATACAACATAATATCATATCCCTAGGTACATAACATAAAGAGCATTAGAGGAACCAAATTTGAATTGTCATATAGCTCACATATATGTGTGTGAATGGTGTTTTTGATATCTCATCATTATTGGCTTATTTTACCAAGGGGCTTGACCAAGGGTAACTCATTTATCAAGTTGACAAACTCTACAATGGTATCTCTAAGCTAGCACCACACAAGTGTTGGGAAAATAGGTGTTGTACACCTTGCATAATAATGTTTATAATTGTAATATTTTATTTTATTATGTGTATTACACATGGATGTGTAAAGTGTAGAGATTCTCTTGGAAAAATTTTGAGGTCACTTGGTGAGTTGTATTGTAACATTGGAATATATTATTATATTGTATTTCTTTAATATTTGGGAAATTGATTTAATAAAGTACCCAATATTAGATATGGAGTCAATGGGGTAGTTAGCCCGTGCTATTAGCACATGGTTTTGATGTAATACCACTTGGTGGTTTTGTGGGAGCTTGTGTCTATAAAAGAAATCACATGGGTATTTGTTTGTGTTAGCCAGTTTAGCATTTTTGAGGTTGGAAGCATGGCATGGGATGTGTGGTTACATGCTTGTTCACATGGATTGCTTGTAGATGGTTGTATTTGTAGTGGTGTATTGTTGATAATACATGGTAATAGATGCTTTTGGAGGTTGGGTTTTTCCCTCATGAGGATTTTCTAGAGTATGTCTTGTGTCATCTTTGATAGGTATGTTGTCTAATATTTGCATATATGTTTTATATGTTTATTTAATTAATATCTCAATTGGGTTATGTGGAAGTTGTCATATGTATGGCTACAAGTTTTCTATCAACAAAGCTAGTGTTTTAGTTCCTATCATCAGATACATGGACATTCTATAGGTTGATGTATTGAATTTAAACATAGAGTTCAAGATATTATAAACTAATGGAAGATAAATATTGAGAATATTCATGAGTACATGAATCTTCACTTACTAGGATTAATTGTATGAATGTCAATGATGATTATTATTCAAATATTAATCTAGAGATTGGTCTTATTCACATTAACACACCCTATATTGAGGTTACACAACAAATAAAAGAGAAACTGCTAATACAACACCTAAGTTAATTCTTTCAAAGCATGTATCAAACTTTACATCCCTAAATCCCATTCTTGGTCATTGGGATGTATTTCATAATGACATGGATAGACCTATAGGGCATTGGTTTTATAATGACACATAATTTGAGTATAGTAAAGACAAATTTAATTATGATGACTATATTGGTTAGATATTTGACCAATCTTCTTGGCTACTTACTACACTATCTAATGTTTGTTTTCCTTTCTTGTTTTTCTATCTATTTGGTTTCATGTATGTTGTGAGATCCCCCTTTCTTATTCATCTTTTTACTTTGTATTTCCTTGCATTTTCACTTCTTGTTTATGCATGGTTCATTATGCACCTCCTCTCATCATTTCACCATCTATTAAGCAATGTTATTATATCTTTGTGGTATAGAAAAAATACACTACATCCATGAATAGTGTAGACACATAAATCTGTCCACTTAATTAAATGAATACTTACTATTTATTTGATTATTTAACCATCAATCAACAATTAATTAAATTAATATTTAATTAAATCACCCTAGCCCTCTTCTTCTATTTAATTAAATAAATTATTCAATTTATTTTTAATTCACTTAACCAAATTCAGACTATTAATTAAATAAATAAAATATTTATTTAGTTAATCCTTCCCTACACTTTTAAACATTTATTTAAATCCCCTTTATCCTTCACCCACTTACATTTTCCTAAAAAGGCAAGTTGCACACACATTTAAATAAATGAATATTTATTTAAATCCCCATCCACTTGCATTCTCCTACAAATGCAAGTTGCACCACTATTTTAAATAAATGAATTATTTATTTAAATACCTATTTATCCTCACCCACTTGAATCCTTTAATGGTTTATTTCTAGAGTCTTCTTAAGCCTTTAATGGTTTCCCTCAAAGTCTTCAAGCCTTTAATGGCTTCCTTCTAGAGTCATCTTAAGCTTATTTATTTAATTAAATCCCCCTTTCACATTTAATTAAATCCCTCACATTTAAATAAATGAATATTTATTTAAATATCTATCCAAATGCAAGTTGCACACATTTAAATAAATTTATATTTATTTAAAAATCTTAAAAATCTCTCCCACTTGCATTCTCCTACAAAATCCACTTGCACACTAACTCTTCTTCTAGAAAATTCTAATCCATTCTAATTAGCCTAATTCCCTCCTAAATATTTGCACATTCCTTAAGAAGGGGTCACTTCTGAAAAACATGCAAAGTCTTCAATAACCATTAAATGCTTTATTCCTTCTACAAGATAACCTCCAAAGTCTTCTCAAACTATTAATGGTTAACCCATTTGTAACCCTTGGTTAGATATTTTCTCTCTAACTTAACCATTCATTTAACTCATGGGTCTCTCCAAGCATTCATTGCTTTGACCATGGTTATCCTTTAACCCTTGCACAAGAGTTTATCCTTTGGATAAAATCTTTATCTACTAATTTAACCCTAACCAAACCACCTAGGGTAACCCTCATGTCTTCTCAAGCAATAAATGTTTTTTCCCTCTCCTCTCAAACCTTCCCTTGTTGACACTTGTCAACATGTGATTGGCTTGAAGGGGAGCACATGGATTGAGGATAAAGGCAATCCTAACCCTTCCTCAATAAACTCATTATTAACCCTTCATTTGCACATTTCCTCTATAAATAGGGCTCATTCCTTCATTGTTGAGGCTCATACACACACACACATAGGAGTTATCCATGCATTATCATTGTTACTTAGAATTTGAGTGTTTTGTAGGAAGCCCTCTGTATTATACTTTAGTTCTTCCACTAGTTGGAATTGCTATTTAGCCTCTAATACTTCATTTGCATCCTCATTCAACACCTGACACAATCAGCCATCTCCCATCCTCCATTTGACATCCCTTTTGTGCTAAGTGCTCAAATTAAGGGCATACATCAAATAGCAACATGATCTTGGAGAGGAGGAGGACAAGGAAGAGCCATGCAATAGGGAGCATCATGGGGAAGTTCATTTTGTTTTGTTTATTTCCTAATTAGCTTCTTGTTTACTAATATTTCTTGATATGTTTTGAAAGGGTTTGAGTTCATTATGTTTGTGGTTGAGCATGTTATTTAGATGAACTCATATTGGTTTTCCACTAATCCCCATTTTCATTGCATCAAATAGTATTGTAAGTCATAAAAAAAACTTTGACCAGTAAATTTTGTCTCACATCTCCATGTTTAGCACTCCATTATGGAGATCATAAATCATGTGGGGCTCATTTATCATATAAAAATCATCTACTCCCTCTTCTAGTGCCTAGAATTGGGAAATTAATATAGATAAGTTATAATCAATTTGTAGCTACCATGATCATTCTCCACCTCTTCCATGATGCTATTACAACTCATATCCAAGTCAATCAAGAGAATAACTAAATAATATTTTCATCCACTTGCATCCATGTACTCTCTCCAAGATTTTTGGAGATATGACATACTGTTGAACACACATTTGATGCTAAGAGGGATAGAAGTGAATCAACAATAACTAAAATTTTAGACTTCAATCTTGCATCTAACAAGTTTATTCCAAGCATTAACTTCAAAGAGTATTAAATGAAGACACCATAAAATCATTTACACTAGTCACACATTAACACCAATATTTTATACGTGGAAAATACGAATTAGGAAAAATCATGGTGAGCCAACTCATAGAAATGATCCACTATATAGAAATGTTTTACAAAAGGGAGCTCACTGCTCTGAATTGTAGACCAAGGCTAACTAGTCTTGGTGCAAGATACAACAAAAGGACTTGCACACTGAAGCTAACTACAACAGGGTAGGATACAATATTACATCTGATAGAAAAAGAACTGTATGAGTAAAGGCATCTTTACATGCTAATCACAATCTCTATTATAGCACAAATTATGACCTTATAGAAATATCCAGACCTCCAAGTCTCTAGATCACTACTCTTGTATCGATTGTCACCTCTGTACCACAATCCCTTCTGAATCATTCACATCATCATCCTTACATTAAGTTGCAACGCATTCACCACTGTATTCCACACACACACCTAGATATGTTTCATCTATCCTATGTATGTATACCAATTTAGAGAAAAAAAACATCTTCACCAAGTTGGCCAAAAGAAAGGTTGTAACGTGTATGCGCATCCTTGACCCAAAATATACAACCAGACCAAAATATGAAACACATAGAACATAATTCAGACCAAAAACAAAACCGAGCATGCAACATAGGACCAAATGAATACTTCACATGCCATCACCAAACCAAAAAATATATGTTACATCTAACTCTAATAGCATAACCCGAACACATGTACCAATCATATCATTTCACAATTGCATGTTTAGACCAAAACAAGCAACACCTGGACCACAACAATCAATCTTTTCCAATTGTCCTCATCACCAACAAGTAACCGGATCAACATTCAAACATACTAATATCAATCAGATCAATTGCCAATGTAAACCATAGTACCAATCCACAACTGATAACACTTCACCACTATAGCTAACTTTGATGATGTCTAGACCATAACCCACCCGAACGATACTTGATATTAATGACAACAAAGCATATATTTGTAGTACATACATCATACATTAGGATTATGATTAAAGATCATAGTATCCTAACATCATTTTTTGATCTGTATCATTCATATGATTCCACCCTTATGATCTTTCGCATGCACTTATATGTTATCATCCTTATGTGTAATGTGTGTAGGGTGTAATATTATAGTGTATTACATCATCTATAATAATATATTGTGATGTTTATTCCTTTTAATTCATCTCATTGACTAATTAGAATATAAGTAATTATCCCACATGTGTGGCTATGTGGTAGTGGTAGAATATCAAACTATTTCTAACATTAGGGTGTCCATTCAAAGTTCTTATTGTTCTTTTTTTTTGTAGTAATTCTTAAATGTGTCCCATGATTGTGGCATGGTTTCTAATGAATTTATAATGGTAATTAGTATTAACCAAGAATGTTATGGTATTTATAGGTTTCTTATTATTACTTTACAAATTTTGGCATGGTTTCTTATTATTCCTTTACAGATTATGTGATGTAATAAGTGCCAATTGGGGTTGTAAAGATATATTTGTTTAGGTTGAATTCAATCCTAGGGCTACAACATCTCTTAAGAATCAACCTTAGTGCTTGGATATGGTCTTAAGAACCCTATATACAATACAATCATTAAGATATACTTGAAGAGGATCATGTATGAAATCTTTTAATGCATTCACCATGAGCATAGTCAAAACCGTGGGTGCATTTTTTTGCTTCAATTGTATAATTGTAAACATATATGATCCCTATCTATCACAAATATAGTTTTAGATTGATCCTTTTCATGTATATTCACTTGATGACAAGAATTCCATTTGTGAATGAATGGACTTCTCTTTTGATAATATTTTCTAGTGTTTTCTCTATAAATGGTGTTGAAAAAAGTTTGCATTCATAGACCTTATTTGTTCTCTAAAATATACACATATCTATATGTCTCCTACTTTCTTATTTTGTACTACCTTAGGTTTTATCCACTCAACATTTTATACTAGTTTAATCATGCCACATGCTAGCATTTGTCTATCTTAATTTTTACCTTGAATTTCAGATATGGATTTAACTCAAATCTATTGAATGAGAAAGATAGAAAAAATGATACGACCATGAAGAAACAAAATTCAACTGCTTTATTAATGAATGTAAGGGTCATTTTTTTCCTCCATCATCAAAGTACATTTGAATCTATTTATTTGAGATAACTAATTCTGGGTAGGACAATCTCCTTGGAGTAGTTGCAATATCAAATATGATCATTAATAGTGACTTGGGTTAAGTGCAAGGAGGTAGGTAGGAGTGAATATTGCAAAATTAAGGAATTTCAAAGTGTCAAGGATTGGAGTCTAGAGATATTACAAAATCCATACCACTTGTTAGAGATTGGGGATTACAAGTAGATCATACCTCATTCCCAAAGAAAGAAAATAAAGGCATCTCCACATCATCGTATCTAAAAGGATACATGAAGGAAATAATTGGGAGTTGGATACTGAGGATACCAAGGGATTCATACCACCACATTTATAAATAAAGATATGCCAAAAATCACAAACGTAACAAGACAACATAGTACAAAATGTTAGAGATCGAGAGTCGGGGATATTTTGTAACCCATGCCAAAAGTACCACATTAGAAATATTCTTACATTTTTTACTCTAAAAAAGTATATGAAGGGAAATTTATGAAGTCAAGGATTGAGGATACCATGGAACTCATGCCACAAAGGAAGTAGGTAATTAATGATTGAAACAATGACTCTAAAAGGTAAGTTAGTGCAAGGAATTGAAGTGTGGATGTCTAAGGAAAATCATTAAATGGAAATTTTTGAAGCACTATGGAAGTAAGTGTATAACATCATTTTGTTAGTGGCGGGCAAGCCACCCATGGAGACTATTTATCTAAAGTAAAACGATGTAGATACCCTTCCAAACACATCTTATTAAAGAACATTGTAAGAAAAATATACTAGTTCCACATAACCTTGATGAGAGAATTAAATGTAAAGCAAGTATTCATAATCCATTTAAAAAATAATAATAACAAAGTATAGCCACAAGATAACACTAAATATACCCTAGATTAGCCCTTTCAAGGAAAACTTAGCCTCCAATCACTCACAAAACTCAATGTATTATCTCAAGAAGAAGAGTAGAATACACTTATAGAGTTTCCATACAAGACCTTTGATGAATCATATAACTGAGTTGCACTCATCTGTATGAACAAGTGAATGATAACCATATAGCCACACATCCCAATCTATGCTTCTGGTATTCATGTATAGAACCTACAAGAGATGCTTAATCTAACCTCTAACCAACAAGCCAAAGTTTTCATCGGTCAACCTCAACAACAACTCATGCCATTTCTTTTATAAGAAAAGCTTGTATAAAACCACTAAGTGATACCTCATAAACCATGTGCCTCAAAAAATTGAACTCGCTAAATAATGACCTCAAAATTAAATATTTTATCCTGATTGAATCTAATAATAAATATTTCCAAATGTGATACCCACATTAAATATGTAGTAGTGTAAATTGTTGTTTCTTATAATTTTACACTAGGTTTATCATCTATTTTGGTAATTGGTTGATGAAGATGTATGTAGTAAGTCAATGTGGTTCTAGATAGTTTATGTTTGAAGATTTGGAAAGTTTGGTGCAAAGTTGATGTTTGATAAGGTTGGCATTGGGTGTAAAGCTTGAGGCTAATGTTAGATGTTGAAAGGTTTATGTAGTAATTTGTTATGTACATTGGAATGGGTATAAGACTAGTTGATGTTATAAAATAATGTTGGAAGTTTATGTGGGCAAATTGGAATTTTGAAGGGGTTGGTATATAGCTGATGTAGAATGTTTGGTTGGTGTATGATTAATATAAAGATAATGTTTGAAATAATTATTGTGGGAAGAAACTATGGTTGATGTTGTAGATTTAGAAGTTAGTGAGTCTTTGGAAAGTGAATGTTTATAACCTAGATGTTTGGATTTAGTAAAAAAATTGTGAAGGTGATTGGAAGATGTGCTTAATTTGGATTTTTTATTTTTATTTTTTGGATTTTTGGAATTTTACGACGGGATAAGATCAAAATAAACTTAAGAATATCTAGATCCTTAAGGGAGTGTTGTTCTTGAGATTTTATCCTTTCTTACTTGGGATGGGCAAGTTCCTAAGAATAATTGGATGAGGGTATTCAGATGTAACTAACTTAATATTTTACAAAGTCCTAAGCTAATTTATCCAAATTTTATTAGGGATAACTAAATAAAGTACTTAAGATAAGAAAGTTCTTAAGCACTACACAAGTTAGAGACAAAAAGGATTGAGGATCTAGACAAAAGTTTGCTAATTTTGACTTTGTTGGGTTTGGATTTTGAGATTTTTGATTGATGGATGAAAGTTTATTGTCTAAGGATTGTCTATTTTCCTATGTCCAAATGTAGGTTATGAGATGATCTTAGTGGATGGTGAAGTTCTAATGGATGATAATGAGAATTTTGGAAATGAGGATTATGGTGGATGGAAGTCTAGTCTAATGTTTTTTAAGGAAAAATGAGGATGAGGTGGTGGTTTCAATAGATTTTCCTAAGGTTACTATTGATCTGTTTCTATAGCAAGGGCAAAAAAATTTAGAATATGGTTTAAAAGTCTTTTTGGCCCAAAAATAAAATCTGCTTTAAAACATCACAGGCACTAAAAGAACTAGTGCAAGCATTAGAAAAAATAGCATAGGCACTAAAATATAGGTTGTAGGTAGTAAGACAAGCAACATAGGTGTTGATATATAGGACAAAGGCACTAAACTAGAATTTTTGAGTAGTGTGCTTTCTTTTGAGGTTTCTTTTGGCAATAGATATAAAAAAAACAAAATGGCCAACTTGAATTTTGGGGGTAATAAGGCTAAATAGCTTACGTTGGTTTTTCAAATGAAGACATGCCAAAAAAATTGCTCAATCCTAAAATTAACCAAGCAGACATTTTAATCATTGCAGACTCACAAGGCTAACATTTGTCCTTACTCTAGTAGAATGATGACATGTGTCTCCTTAGTGTGATATCATCATATAGATGGATAGATATAGAATATAAGGTCATGTACCACCTTACACCCTTACCTTGGAAGAACAGCCTTGCCCAAAGTTAGCTTTATCTCACCATGTAGGGACACAATAAGAGTATTTTCTCTCCCTAGTAGTGGTGCACCACAAGGAAAAATAACCAAAAGGTCTTAGATAGGATTTTATAGGTTCTATAGGGGAGTACTCTAAATACACAAGGTATGTGAAGCAAAAACTATGAACACTATTCTATCACAAGAATGTATCAATAACATTAGTTAAGTTTCTTAAACCAACCCTACACCCCTATCTTGGTATCTCCCAAGATTTGAGATTCACTAAATTAGACATGACTAAGATTGGGCTACAAATTTTATTCTCACCCCTTTTATACCTCATCAATATATGTGGTTGAGGTTGTCACTTGGGATGATGAAATCCCCAAGCACGCCTCCTAATATGAGAGACAACACTAGGTGTTTTTTTGTCACCCAAGATCACATGTAGTGCAAGGCAAGAGCATACACACAAAATTAGTGAGCCTAAAGCTCCAATATAAATAAAAAATAAAAATTTGCAAGTTTTTTTATCACCCAAGTTTGCAAAGAGTATAAGGGAGAGTATACACCACTTGCAATTTTTCCAAACATGACATACAAGCTCATTAACCATGACTTTAACTTTAATGCAACTAAACTAGTAAGATAAAAAGAAACATTGACAATCAAACCTACACCAGATTTGTTAGTGGTTATCAAATTTGTTCTTTGATAGGTGTGAGACAACTATACAACTCATTAGTGGTTAGAAAAATCAAGAAAATAACTTAAAAATAGTATAGGTGCTAAACCATAGAGCATAAGCATTGAAACATTTAACAAAAGTATTGAATTATCTTGCATAGGTGTTAATCTATCCTATGTAAGTACTAAACTAGAAAGATAAAAATAGAACAAATTAAAAAAATAACTATCTACCAAAGTAGTTGAGACACTACAATGCAGGTCATAGGTGCTAAACCATGAATACTGCAAAAACATTAATAGTTTCCTTCAAAACACTTTGATTTTTCTTCAATCAAAAAGAATGTTAGGCAAATGAATCTATTGGTTAGCCAAAAAATTAGAAAATCCAAAGCACACAAATAAACATAAAAAAATTTAGCATAGGGTGGAAGCACAATCATAGTGTGTAGGTGTTAAACCATGTAAGTGTTGTGTCCTAACATGTACACTTGCCTCATAGGCTTGCACACTAAAACACAATGTATAGGTGCTAAACTGCAAATTGAGATGTAAAAATCATACATCAACTAAAATTTTGATTAGTACTTAGGGATGTTGGTCCCATTGGGCATGCCACAACATGTAAGAGAGAAAAAAAGAAGAAGATAAAAGTATGAAAAGATAGTAAAGTTCAACATAAAACAAATTCAACTTTTATACTTTATCTCTCCATGGTTGAGCCAAAGTGATGCATCCAACTATTGTTTTGATTAAAGTGTTGTACCTAGTAAGTTCTGCACCTAAGTCCTAATCACGCATGTTACTTAAGTTTACTTAGGGACCACATAGGAATGTTCCCAATTTAAGTGGAATTTTCCACCTTTAGTGGACACTTGTCATATTATAACTTTTCCACCTTAAGTGGATGATAAACTATCACTTTATGTCTCATATCATAAGATTAAGGCACTTGTCATAATCTTATGCTATCCTATGTCTCACCTTGGCCCATATAACCAAGGGGTCTCCCTTGTAATCTCAATTCATTCTATTACATCAATGATAGAGTAACAGTATTCTCTCATTATCGATCTCTCTTATGCTTTCATGGAGTGCCTTGATCTTGGGTGGCTATAATGTTTAGCTAATATTACATGGTATAGACAACTATATACCCAACTCTAGCACGTTATCAGAGCTTGTGGGATTGATTCTTATTATTCTTATTTGAGAGATTTATATTGCAAATCTTGGTGCATTTTAGGGGTTTTATTTTCTGGGTTTTGTATTGCAGATCAAAATCAAAGCTTGTTAGGTCAAATCCAATTTCACCATTAGATTTAGAAGGTTCAAGAAAGTTAAATCTTTTTTTGTTTTGTCCAAATTAGATAAAGAAGGTCAAATCTATGAGGGTTTGAAGGTCGAAGGTGGTTACAGGATCCAACAGGTAGCTATCATTTTTTAGCACTCAAGTAAAAAATGACCTCACCACCATGCTCAGAAGGTCCAAATCAATTTAAGGTCAACTGGATAAAAAATGACCCCACCATCATGCTCAAAAGATCCAAATTAGTTAAGGTCAATTGTCAATTCATCCAAAATAGAGTAGGTGACCTGAGGCCTCAGAAAAATCCCCCCTCCATAGTTTTACAGATAGTCAGGTATGATTTTCTTTTATAGAAAAATATTTATAATTTTTGAAAATCATTTAAAAAAATAAAAATTTAATTTGTAGATTTTTATTAATTTTTTTATAAAATCAAAAACAAAAAAAGAATAAGGGAAATCTTGGATCATTTGGAGTTGGTTTCATTGTGAGAAGCAACACTAGTGATCTAATATGGAGAGGATTTTTCAAGCTTCTTGATGGCACCAACAATGATGACGGATATGCGGCCCTCTTTGGCAGACTAAGAATGTGCAAGGAGTGGAATCTCCTCAATATTGATATTGAGGGAGACTCCCTAAATGTAATTCAAACTATAAGTTTTGGAAATGCTCCTAGTTGGAAATCTAGAATGTAGGTTAATGGTATATGTGAGATCCTAGAAGGAATGCATTTATTGATAAAACATGTCTTTCATGAAGCAAACTAGGGGAAAGGACCCAGTAGTTGTGCACCCTAACTTTGTGCTTCTCAAAATCCTACTTGGAAATTTCAAATCACTCTGATTTTTTTACAACAACTTACTTGGAAAGTCTCTTGCTTATAACTAAGGTTTCAGGGCCACATCATCAAATATGATGCCACATCAGCATGCTTTTTGCCAAGGTGCCCAAAACAGCCCCCCAAAAAAGTGAGACCAATAGGCGTGCAAAAGAGACCCCAATAGTTGTGCAGCTGACATGGCATCACCTGATTGGTTACTTTTTACAATATTAGTACATTTCTTAACAACTATTGGTACATTTCCTAACAACTGTTGGTACATGTCCTAACAAAAATTGATATTTTTTGTTTCAAATAATTGGTTTTATTTGTTCAATTTTTGGAACAAAAGGTATCAACAACCCTCACAACAATTGGTACATACTCAACTACTGGGTCCTTTCCCCTAGGAGGCAAATTTTCTTTCAAATTGTCATCAATCAAGAAAATTATGTTATCATTTCAAACAAAATAATGGCCTGGACTGGCCTATGTCTCAATGACGACGTCCCTTTCCCTGACATTGTTTTTTATTGCAGAAGTTAACTTTGAGAATATTCCAGTAAATATTCTTTAGACATGGAATATTTTGTCCCAGTCAGCTATTGACATCAACATTGTGTTAGGAACCCCTTTAAAAAAAATTCCCCCCTCTCCGTTTGCATTTTTAGCCTGATACGCTATTTTCTTGAATTGCAATGTCTCTACCCTAGGACCTCCTTTTTGCAAGCAATTTTTTTATTTGGGGTAGAATTTCACGATCTTCCTAGTGGTGCAATCAGATTTTAGTTTGGGTACCTTGTTTTTTCAGAAATTGCAGATTCTCACAAGTGTTGCTAAGTAGTCCTCATTTTTGGACCTTTCAAAGCTCTATTTAGGCTCATATAGTAATATTTTTTTTAAGTGCATGTTTTTTCCTATACTTTGCAAGTGTTATATTCAAATTGATCTCATTTTATGTAAGAACTATTCTTTGAGAATATGGCCAAATTTGGCATTTGTAAGCACTGAGATCAAGTCCAAATTGTTATTTTCTAGCATTCAACACTTTTAAATGCACTGAGAATAAAGCGCCAAATAATATTTTTCAGGGGGGATCTTTTATTGAGTAATTGGGGGGGGAGGGGGGGGTAGGGGTAATCTTGCAGTGGTTGATTACATTAGTTTGCATGTTTTTGTTTTCAAATGATGGGAAAATCACAAATTGAACTCCCAACATCACATACTTGTGCATCATGGAAGAAAATAGTTGGGAATTATCTCATGGGAAATGGTTATCTTGGATATCTAAAAAATAATAATTTCACAACCAATTGGTCATAATCCTTTATCAACATGGGAGATTGAAAGGGAGAAGACACTTGAATGTATATGTTGATTAGTCCCATATGATTTGTAGTTTCATAATGAATCATGTAAAACACATAAGGAGGAATGGGAGACTCTTGAAAAATCGTACTATAAAATTGATAAGATTAGGGGATATTTGATTGACAATTTTTTGATGAATCTTGATCCAAGAAGTTTTGACCATATCCAAGACTGTATCTCCAAAATCAAGCAATTAAGAACATAGTTAAAGATATGTGTTATCCAAGCTTGGTCCTAATTATTTAGAGTTTGTTTATGAATTTAATATACATAGTCTTTCTATGGGAGCATCATATGTTGATCCTAAGTTTGATGATTTTGCAAATCTCCTAATCCAAGAGGAAGCAAAATTAATTCACATGGGTCTAATCAAATATTCTAAACAACAAGCATTGTGGAAATTGAGCCTAAGATATAGAAAGAAATAGGGAATCTTTAAAAGGAGCAAAAGATTAAAAAAACAAGCTAAACAAATAATATAAATCCTCTCCTTTTGCAAGAAGAATCATCTAAGAAGGAGAGGCATAAATGTTCATATTACTAAAAATCAGGGCATAACGAACACCAATTTTATTTTTAATAAATTGATGAGTTGAAGCATCTTATTAAGAAGAATCAAATCAATGTGCCTTCAATTACATTAGGTGGTTCATGGACCATTCTTCATCAACATCAACATCTAAGCTAGAGAAACATATGGGACAAGCACTTGTTGCAGTTAGATATTTTGATTCAGATAGGTGGGTACTTGATTTGGGACTTCACATCATATGTCTTCTTCAATGAGTATGTTCTATCCATTTGAGTCTTGTTCATCACCAAATATCTTGATCGCTAAGAACACATATATGTGTGTTTGTGGGAAGAGATCTATTGACATTAATGATGGAGCATTCAATGATGTTATTTGTGTGCCTTCATTGTCAACCAATATCCTTTCTATCTATCAAATCATACATGCTAGATTAGGAAAGAGTGTTGAGTTCACACCATATTTTTTCATCATTTAAGATTTGTAGAGCAAAGATATTATCGTAGTTTGAGAGGTTGATCATCATTCTTGAATCTAAACCTTCTCATATTTTTCTCCTATTGTTGATTTAGTTGACGTACACATTATGGCATATAGTTTGGACACATTTGAGGAGATTTAGTATGTTCATTTGAATCTTGGAGTTATTTCATATTTTGAGACTCTTAATACATGTGTTGAGATTATATCTCCTTCATTTATTGTTGTTTCTGAAGACACTTGTGTTGCTATAGTTTGTGCTCCTTGTGCTTCAACACAGGGTCTTCACATAGTGAACCTGGGTTATATCACATGCGTTCATGGCATACTAAATAATCCCCCTATTTTCAAAAAATATTGCCCTAGAATCCTTTTTTTCCACCCCCTCCCAATACACAGCTTGAATTAAAAGCCCCCCTATTTTTGCCAAATATTGCATTCTTTCATAGCCTGAATTAAAAACCTCAATATTTTCACCGATAGGCAATATATTGTACCCTTATTTTTGGGATATTAAACCCCCCAATATGAACGAATGTGATATGATATTGCCTAGCCAGTGACACCCCCATGTGCTTCAGTATAGGAGGACACATTTTGTCAGACATGGCTACATTGGATGTGTAAAGCATGCTAGAATTCATCTTAAAGCTATCAATTAGAAACACTAGGGAAATCACGAATCCCTATCTAATTAACAAACCTAACAAACTAGACAATGAAATAATGCAATCATCAAGCAAAACAGGAATTAAGAATGAAATCAATTCAAATAAAACTCCATATTCCCAAGATGTGCATATTGCTTCCATTTCTCTTCTTCTCTTCATGGTATGATGGCTCTCAGATATTGCGCTGGTAACCTGCAAGTGGCACAAAGATTCGAAGTTCATGATTCTAATAATTGTTCAAGATTGAGGAGGATCGAAAATAGAGATTGGATGCTCAATTTATAGAAAGTTGGAGAAGATTGATTGAAAGGTGGAATAGAATGATCAAGAGGTGTGAACTGAGGTGAGCTCAAATGCAAGTTGATAGATGAACTGCTGATTGTAGGAGTGAAACTCAATAGATTGAATAGATTAACTGAGTCAACTGATTGATGAAAGAGTTAATTGAAGGAAGAAAAATAATGATTAGAGGAAATAAAGAGGATCACACAAAGAGCTAAATTTAGAAAAAGCTAACTGAAAGATGGAAATAGAAGTTGAAGAGATAAATGAATTAATTTAGCATGTGCTTGCATTTAGATTTAAATTATTAATTTAATATTTGCATGAGATATTATTCAAATAATTGAATTTATTAATTCAATTTAGCCTTTGAATATATTTAGAACTTGACTTTGATTTTCAATTTGATTTTTGAAATCATGCACATGTGATGAATTTGGAAGAAATTAGAATTTGGGGATTTGGAATTGGAAGAATTAATTAGCTAATTAAATAATTTAAAGAAAATATTTAATTATTTAGAAATGGAATTTAATTAAATAATAAAGATTATTTAATTTAAAGGATTAAATCACAATTAATTAAATAATAAATATTTAATTAATATTTAGACGAGAGTTAAATGATTAGATGATTAGAGATAGAAATTGAGTAATTAGTAATTTATTTAAATAATAAAAATTATTTAAATTGGGGAATTAAACATAATTAATTAGCTAATTAAATAATTTAAAGAAACTATTTTATTATTTAGAAATTGAATTTAATTAAATACTAAAAATTATTTAAATTAAGGGAAATAAATCACAATTAATTAAATAATTAATATTTAATTAATATTTAGAAGAGGGTTGAATGATTAGATGATTAGAGATAGAAATTGAGAATTAATTTATTTAAATAATAAAGATTATTTAAATTGGGGAATTAATCATAATTAATTAAATAATAAATATTTAATTAATATTTAAAAAATGAAAATGATTAAATGATGATAGAAATAGAAATAGAATAATTATTTTATTTAAATAATAAAGATTATTTAAATTGGGGAATTAACCATAATTAATTAAATAATAAATATTTAATTAATATTTAGAAAATGATTAAAATGGTTAAATGATGATAGAAATAGAAACAGAATAATTAGAAAGATTATGAGGAAATATGAAATTAAAAGAAATAGATTAATTAACTTAATTAAATAATTAAAGATTATTTAATTAATTAGAGGAATAATTAGTACATGATCAATAAGACATTTTTAGGTGTCTACATTTGCCCCTCTTTGAGACAATGTCAGAATGACGTTGTTTCAAAGAAAATGAAAAATTTTGCCCCAGTATGCCCCGATGATACTTAGGGTGTAATGCCCCCTCGAGAGATTGTTTATGCATTAAAGATATGAATGATCTCTCGAGAAAAGAAGAATGTGAGATGAAAGATAGAATGGTTAGTTGATTAGAGATAGAGATAGGTGATGTGAAGATGATATTAAGATAGAATATGAGAAAATAGATTGATGAAATAGAATAATGTTAGATGATATAAAATGATTAAGAAATCAACAAACTATCAATAACCTTTTTTTGTGTTCTGTGTGATTTTTGCAGGTCGTACGAATTTTTTTTATTTTTTGCCGGTTTTGCATAGATTTCAAAGTAGATCTCATAATCACGCAATCGCATAGACAGATTTACACATTCATGTAAACACCAATAGGCATTCATATTTTTCAATTTTCTGGTTTGAGTCACGCATTCGCTAATATTTTCACGCAATCACCCTCATATTTTTATGCATTCTCCTAAGTGTCACGCATTCACCCAGACATCATCACGCATTCACCTACACATCATTACGCATTCACCCAGATATCATTACGCATTCACCTACATATCATTACGCATTCACCCAGATATCATTATGCATTCACCCACACATCATCACACATTCACAGTTTTTAGTTTTGTAGGATTCTGGTAAAAGTTTATGCTTTTGATAGGGTTGATTAATTGTCTATTTATTTGTCACGCATTCGCCTTGTCATTTTCACACATTCACTCTATTAGTTTTACACATTTTCTGTGTCATAATTACGCATTCACTCTGTTAGTTTCATGCATTCACTCTGTAATTATCATGCAATCGCACAAGTATTGTCACACATTCGCTTCTATCAAATTTTGAGTTTTTGTTTTCTGTTGGTTTAAATTTACTACTAACCTTCTATTTACAGCCTGTGGCGGATTTGCAGAGAGGATTACATTAGTAATTTTGCATGTACATCTCACAATAGTTAAAATTGACATGCATGGATAAATCTCACACTTCAATTTTTAGTGCTTAAAATCAACAACAGTTAAAAAGGACATGAATGGATAAATCTCACACTTCAATTTTTAGTGCTTAAAATCAACAACAGTTAAAATTGACATGCATGGATAATCTCACACTTCATTGTTGGTGCTTAAAATGAACATGGGCTAAAATTGACATGTGTGTATCTCACACTTGGTTTTTGGTGCTTAAAAATCAAACAAATGGTTAAAATTGACATGTATGCCTTCATTCTTGGATTTGGTGTTTAAAATTGACATGCACATGCGGATCTAACACCTAAATTTGGGCTATAAAAAGAATGTGAATCAGGCTGCATTAGATTAAATCATTTTTCATTTTCTTAAGGGAAAAGAACTTTTCATTGTGTCTGGGGTGGACCTACTGTTGCACTAACTGACTTTCTACCTGCCATCGAGCCTAAGGGAGAAAGAAGGGAGGTGACAACGACATCCAAATTTTCTTTTATTCTATGTAGTGAGGGGTATCTTTGACTGGGGATTTCATCACCCCATAGAGGTACTTCTAACTGGGATGTGTTGGGGATATCATCTCTCCCAGCGTACTCCCGAGCGGATTTTTCGAGCTTCTATATAAATATACTGGTCAGGCGGCTAGAGTTTTGAGTGAATTCAACATATGTGGGGGCCTTCCCTGCACCAATAAGCTCAACTAAAGCCTTAAGTGGCTTGCTTTGAGAATCTGTTGTTGGATCGGGATCCCTCGAAACCTAATACCAAGAACCAATTTAGTTGCCAAAAATCCTACATTCAGTGGTTCCAGGAGTGCGGATCATACCCCATAGATACCCCTCATGTACCTTACATTTTGAGATAGAAATCCCTCGGTGATAAGATCTTCAGATCTTCGGGGTAAGAGAGACTGGCATGCCCAAGAAGTGTGTGTCGTGGAGTGGAGCCAGTGCTGCCATACTCTCTATCTGTCCATCTTGTTTCGGTATTTTGCTACGGGGGCCTCACTGAATGGTGTCAACTATCCAGCCTAAGATTGTATTCCATTCTTTTTTATGTATCATTGTGATAGACCAATATTGAGTCAGTCCCTTGGGCTATTTCAGGCCCTATCCCACGTATCTTCAAATTTTCTGAGATTGTATGAAAATTGAGTCAGTCAGCTATACATACCTGCCAACCATTGTTCTCAGATTTGGAAAACTGCAAAACATTGTCCTACACACGAAGTTACCAAAAATAAAGTCCATTTTGAAACTGATTCTCGAAACGTCCTTACATACTTGTGATCTTAGGCATAGTCCCATTTACGTCCTCATTATCGTTCTAAGTCTTTTGCATAGTCCCATTTTACGTCCTCATTATCATCCTAAGTCTTTTGCATAGTCCCATTTTACATCCTTATTATTGTCCTACGTCTTTTGCATAGTCCCGCTTACATCCTCATTATCGACCTACATCTTTTGCATAAGTACCACTTACATCCTCATTATCGTCCTAAGTCTTTTTCATTATCATCCATATTAGTTACATAGTCCTACATTTACGTCTTCATCTAGACCTCATATACGTCTGTCTTAGTTCATCATCATTTGCACAATCATCCTATAAAATCATATCCCAAATGTCCAAAACACAATCAGAGGATCAATCAAACTCAACCTCAACTCAAACATGTTGGTCAAGTTAAATCAAACATTATCGCATCCAGAGAAATGGAGAAAATATCTTACATGTTGTGATCCTAGGTCCAAACCAAACAAGCAAACATCATGGATTGGAATTATACATTTCATAGGGAAGGTGGAGGATTCATCCCTTCCATTCCTATTCCATCGCTATCCATAGAAATATTAGCTCAACAAATCAAAACTTTGCAACAACAAGTGATAGACATGGCTAGTCCTGACAACCATAGGGGCTGGTTAGAAAACATGATGAGAGAAGTGATGACCACAAGGGGATTAGTATCAGACCAACCTTCTAATTCTTGTGAGACCATTCAAACATGCCAATCTTAGTTCTTCAACAAAAGTATTCCTACCTCAGTTCAACCAACATTGGAGTCATGTAAACCTTCTTTTTCTTTCAACCCACTACATCAATCATACCAATCACATCAACCCAACATACAAACGTCATTCAACCAAAATCACACCCTTTTCAACCAAATTCCAAATCAAAATTCATATCAACCCAGCATTCAAAACTCGTTCAATCAAAATCAAACCTATTTCAACCAAAATCGAAATCAAAATTCATATCAACCCAACATTTAAACCTCGTTCAACCAAAATCACACCCTTTTCAACCAATGTCCAAATCAAAATTCATTCAACCAAAATCACACCCTTTTCAACCAATGTCCAAATCAAAATTCATTCAACCAAAATCAAACCTCGTTCAACCAAAATCAAACCCCTTTCAACCAAAGTCCAAATCAAAATTCATTTAACCAAAATCAAACAACTTTCACCCAAAATCAAACATCTTTCTCCCAAAATCAAATCCCTTTCAACCAAAGCCCAGATCAACCATATCTATCCACCATTTCATTATCCCCTGAAGTCACACAAAAGCAATCCATGCCATCTCTATCTAATAACACAACCTCCCAAGGGGTATCCATAGCACAAAACCAATCCAATCCAAGTCATGATTTAGAGAGTCTCATTCAAAACCCTTCTTCATCAAGCCAAAATCTTGAAACATTCTAACAATCTCCCATGCATTTCCAAACTCCTTCCCCATGTCAAGAGGATGATCCAAAATTAGAAGAAATGAGTCCTGAAACAAATCAAGATCAAGAACAACCACTTCCATCTTACCCAATTTTTTATCAAGATCCCACCGACCTAGAATCGTATGATGATCCCCTTGCTCTTTTCTATTCCATTCATAATGACACCCTTTCATCTCAAGAAAAAAGTGTCCTTCCAAGTCCCATCCAACATCCACCTCCTAAACAAGATCAAGACATCCCTTCCATCCTTCCTGATAATCCCTTTCCAAGACAAGATCAAATCATACCTTTACCTTCATGTCCTAAACAAGATCCCATTATTTCTCCAAATCCAGATCAAGGTCCCTTCATCCCTTCATCTCCATGTTCTTCACAAGGTTCCCTCTCAAACAAACTTGTCATTCCTCCTAGTCTCTCTCATGGTTCCTCTACACAAGTTTTCATGAACCCCTTATCAATGAAATCACCAATCCAAATTATACTATACAAAGCATCTTGTCAACAATTGTATGTGAGCCATCATCACATGCCAAAGTGTTTACAAAAACAAGCATAACACCAGTTAATGAGATCAACACCTGGTTGAATTCATCATACTCTTCAAGTGCATCAATAAAAACAAACATAATAGCTGCTCATGTCACAACTTCAGAACTAGAATCAATTTGCCTCATACACCCACACTTGATAGACTGGGGGCAAGAGAACCTACCACAATTGGATTTCTTTGAAAATGATAAGGCTATACTCGAATTCATGGGTTATAGAGCTAGATTTCCATCTGATGATCCACAAAATCCAAAAAATAAGAAAATCAACATTGGAGATGTTGAACATATACACCCAGCTGAGTCCTTATATCCTATTGAAAAAGATATCTTTATCCGACTCTTTAAACAAAGACCAATGAACTACCTACACAAATGTTATACCTAAAGACTGTGTTAGTTTAGGTTTTATTTTTCGCATTGCATATCATTTTATACAAAGCACTGCATTACATATAGTTTCTTTCTAAGCACATCATATTCAGAAGTCACATTCGCAAAAGTCCCATATTTTCATACAGCAACATCAATAAAACAAGGCAACTGTTCAAGTTTATCATTTGTTTGCATTCAAGAGAAACAAGGGTCATTTCCTTTCTTAGATATTTGGACATGAAGTCTTTGAGGTCCTAAGGTCATTCATTTACAACATTACCCTGCAACAACGTTTTACTTATGGTTGGGTAGTGATTTCACTATTTGAGACTTGGTAACCCACAATCTATCAATTGCTATATCTTACATCTTAATGAGATCTCTAATTCATTCTAGACACCTAGTTGATCATATGACTAGTGAAAAATCTAAAATTCTACTTCAGCATCGTTGTAATTATCACACCCAAGTAGGTTTCATTACTTACAAGTCAAGGCAAAAAAATAAAAATAAAAAGAGCTATGCCAAATATCCATCTAAAGGCAAAAAGAGCAATGATATATAACTGAAATATCACGCATACAAATGCGATAAAAAGCTTGACTATGGGAACATGCAAGTAACTACATCAGGGCTATGAACGGCTACCAGTAGTGGAGCAATATTTGAGAAATTACAGTTTATAACCTTGTCAGAGCTCTCAAGGCTTGCTGGCAGCGAGGCTCTATTCGGGATGCTTTTGAAGTTAGAAAAACCATGTAGCTAGTCATATAGGATGCTAAGGATCTTTAGTGAACACAAGAGCGGGAATTAACTCATCTGCACACACATGGGCAAAAGATGATCAAAGTTTCAAGGACCAATGGGGAAGTTTTCTACATCTCCATTTGTAAATCCTAGTCACTAAGTGTGTTGAGATGAATGTTCCGAAGGGTCTTAGAGATCAATTGACCGCTTATCTACGAAATGCTTTGCACCTTGATTTTCAATCAGTGTATTACAAATGCTGAAAAACATAGACAGTCAACCTTGTTCGAATAGGAAGTGCATCTTCATCCTACATATTGCATTCACATAGGTCATGTCAAAAATTCATTTGTCTCCACATACATTTTGTAGATCATTATGTCATATGGGTCTGCACACTTGGGGCATAACTGAAAAAAATCCAAAAAAATTGATAAAGTCCTGAAAAAATCCAAAAAAATCAGATAAAGTCCTGAAAAAATCCAAAAAATCAGATAAAGTCTTGAAAAAATCCAAAAAATCAGATAAAGTCCTGTAAAAATCCAAAAAATCAAATAAAGTCCTTAAAAAAGCCAAAAAATCAGATAAAGTCCTGAAAAAAAAAAAAACCAAAAACAATGAAAAACTTAAAAATCAAAAACAATGAAAAACTCAAAAATAAAAAACAATGGAAAAATTAAAATCATTCAAAAACATTCAAATACGGTCCTGAAAAAAACATCCAAAAACAGTCAAATACAATCTTGAAAAAATCAATCAAAAACATTCAAAAATCTACCTACATAATCCAAAAACATTGAAAAAAGCTCTTGGAAAAGAACTAAAAATCAAAAATCAATCAATCAAAAAACTTGCAATAAAATGTCTTGTGAGAAACAAATACCCTAGCAGATATCCAACAAACATTTCACACGAAGTTAACAAAGGGATACGACTATCCAGTCAAAAATCTGCAATCAACTGATCAAACTGTCTTATCAATCGTATCATATCCATGTCAATGTGATCATTATCTTGTCTTAAACAGAAGAGGATACACTTGAAATCAGACAGGCCAGTCTTAAACGGGGTCCGCAACTTTCTTAGATCGGACATTATCAACCATCACATCAAATAACTGAGAACGAAGGCACAAGGTCAGTATAGCTGTTGAATTTTGTCCAGGTCAGTCTTTATCTTTTTATCATTTGGTGATAGATTATGTTCCTATGCTACTCAAGGATGTCCACAAGTGACTAGAGGAGCCATGATGGGCATTATTTTTTTCTTTGTTTGCTACTTGTCTGCTACGTGTTTGTTTCTTCAATGAGATATCTTTACATCTTGGTTCCTTATACCCTGATGTGCTAAGCTTCATTGTTCAATAATAAGGCTCAGTGATGAATATATATTGATGCAATAAAATATGTGACACGGGTTCATGATTCATTCAATTTCATTCTCATCTCATATGTTTATTAATAGTCTGTTGATTTCCCATCTTCTCTCTAAATCGTATATTCTTTCTAAACATTATTCTCTCATCGTCTCTTTCTTAATCATTTTATATCATCTAACATTATTCTATTTCATCAATCTCTTTTCTCATATTCTATCTTAATATCATTTCACATCACCTATCTCTATCTCTAATCAACTAACCATTCTTCTATCTTTCATCTCACATTCTTCTTTTTTCGAGAGATCATTCATATCTTTAATGCATAAACAATCTCTTGAGGGGGCATTACACCCTAAGTATCACCCGGGCATACTGGGGCAAAATTTTTCGTTTTCTTTGAAACAACGTCATTCTAACATTGTCTCAAAGAGGGGCAAATGTAGACACCTAAAAATGTCTCATTGATCATGTACTAATTATTCCTCTAATTATTTAATTAAGTCAATTAAACTTATTCTTTTAAATCCTTCTAATTTCATATTTCCTCATCATCTTATTAATTATTCTATTTCCTATTCTACCATCATTTCATCATTTAATCATTTTCTAAATATTAATTAAATATTAATTATTTAATTAATTCTGATTAATTCCCCAATTTAAGTAATCTTTATTATTTAAATAAATTATTAATTACTCAATTTCTATCTCTAATCATCTAATCATTCAACCCTCTTCTAAAGTATTAATTAAATATTTATTATTTAATTAAATTCTATTTCTAAAATAATTAAATAGTTTTTTTAAATTATTTAATTGACTAATTAATTCTTCCATTTCCAAATCCCCAAAATCTAATTTCGTTCAATTTCATATTCTTCTAATTTCTTAAAATGTAAAGCATGCTAGAATTCATCTTAAAGCTATCAATTAGAAACACCAGGGAAATCACGAATCCCTGTCTAATTAACAAATCTAACAAACTAGACAATGAAATAATGCAATCATCAAGCAAAACAGGAATTAAGAATGAAATCAATTCAAATAAAACTCCCTATTCCCAAGATGTGCATATTGCTTCCATTGCTCTTCTTCTCTTCATGGTATGATGGCTCTCAGATATTGCGCTGGTAACTTGCAAGTGGCACAAAGATTCGAAGTTCCTGATTCTAATAATTGTTCAAGATTGAGGAGGATTGAAAATAGAGATTGGATGCTCAATTTATAGAAAATTGGAGAAGATTGATTGAAAGGTGGAATAGAATGATCAAAAGGTGTGAACTGAGGTGAGCTCAAATGCAAGTTGATAGATGAACTATTGATTGTAGGAGTGAAACTCAATAGATTGAATAGATTAACTGAGTCAACCGATTGATGAAAGAGTTAACCGAAGGAAGAAAAAGAATGATTGGAGGAAATAAAGAGGATGACACAGAGAGCTAAATTTAGAAAAAGCTAACTGAAAGATGGAAATAGAAGTTGAAGAGATAAATGATTTAATTAATTAATTTAGCATGTGCTTGCATTTAGATTTAAATTATTAATTTAATCTTTGCATGAGATATTATTCAAATAATTGAATTTATTAATTCAATTTAGCCTTTGAATATATTTAGAACTTGACTTTGAATTTCAATTCGATTTTTGAAATCATGCACATGTGATGAATTTGGAAGAAATTAGAAGAATGTGAAATTAAATGAAATTAGAATTTGGGGATTTGGAATTGGAAGAATTAATTAGCTAATTAAATAATTTAAAGAACTATTTAATTATTTACAAATGGAATTTAATTAAATAATAAAGATTATTTAATTTAAAGGATTAAATCATAATTAATTAAATAATAAATATTTAATTAATATTTAGAATAGAGTTAAATGATTAGATGATTAGAGATAGAAATTGAGTAATTAGTAATTTATTTAAATAATAAAAATTATTTAAATTGGGGAATTAAACATAATTAATTAGCTAATTAAATAATTTAAAGAAACTATTTAATTATTTAGAAATTGAAATTAATTAAATAATAAAGATTATTTAAATCAAGGGAAATAAATCACAATTAATTAAATAATAAATATTTAATTAATATTTAGAAGAGGGTTGAATGATTAGATGATTACAGATAGAAATTGAGAATTCATTTATTTAAATAATAAAGATTATTTAAATTGGGGAATTAATCATAATTAATTAAATAATAAATATTTAATTAATATTTAGAAAATGAAAATGATTAAATGATGATAGAAATAGAAATAGAATAATTTATTTATTTAAATAATAAAGATTATTTAAATTGGGGAATTGACCATAATTAATTAAATAATAAATATTTAATTAATATTTAGAAAATGATTAAAATGGTTAAATGATGATAGAAATAGAAATAGAATAATTAGAAAGATTATGAGGAAATATGAAATTAGAAGAAATAGATTAATTAACTTAATTAAATAATTAAAGATTATTTAATTAATTAGAGGAATAATTAGTACATGATTAATGAGACATTTTTAGGTGTCTATAGGATGATCACTTAACAAACATTGCAAGTTTGTTTGTGGAGTCCTACATTTCAAATTTGGGGGACACTTAATTGCATTCATCTTCTCTTTGATGGAGATGATCCTTATTTAGTTGTTGCAAGGGAGCACTTTGATCCTCTTTTTCATTCTCCACATGATCATTCTTTTGAGTTTGATGTGACTATGAATACTTATGTACAAAATTTGGAGTAGGTCTCTTTGTCTTCAGAGGAACTAGATCCTTGTCTTTGGATGATGTTTTACATCATTTTCTAGGGTATTTTGGATTGTCATCTTCAACATTGTGGCCAAGAACACTTGATTAGAGAGTGACATCTTTTGACATCTACACAAAGACACTTGAGCATTCTTTAGAGACATCACATTTTATCCTTCTGCCCTCATCTTCCTTTCAAGAATGGGAAGACATATTGCATACCATGTTGTCTTTGTTTCTTCTTAAGGGGAGGAATGTTGCTTGACAATATTGGATCATCTTCAACTTTCAGTGTCAAGCATATACCATAGTTGCAGGAGAATCTACTTTGAGGGGGAGGCTTCCTTTTCTCTCTTCTTCTACTCTATTATGGATGTAATTTTTCCTCACATGGGGTTTTGTCCATCTCATTCATTATTGAGAGCATTTTTTATTTTCATATCTCTTTTGTAGAGGAGTTTTGTCCCACTAGGTTTTCTCCTTTTCTTTATTTGTGAGAGATTGCATTGCATTTGTACATGGGTACCTAACATTGCCTATTAGTTGAGACCCATCTTGCATTGTTTTCATTTGTGTACATTCTCCCTAAGTTACACTTAAGGGGGGGTGTGTTTATGTGATTAAAGTGTTGTACCTAGTAAGTTCTTCACCTAGGTCCTAATCAAACATGTTACTTAAGTTTACTTAGGGTCACATAGGAACATTCCCACTTTAAGTGGAATTCCAACCTTTAGTGGACACTTATCACATTATCACTTTTTTGCCTTAAGTAGATGATAAGCTATCACTTTATGTCTCATATCATAATATTAAAACACTTACATTATAATATCATGATATCCTATGTCTCACCTTGGCCTACATAACCAAGGGATCTCCTTTTTAATCCCAATTCATTCTATTGCACCATTAATAGAACAAAATTATTCTCTCATTGTTGATCTCTCTTATGCTTTCATGGGGTGTCTTGGCCTAGGGTGGCCATAATCTTTAGTCAATCTTGCATGGTATAGAGCATTCTATACCCAACTCTAACACCAACTCACTCAATTTGGTCTTAACTTAGCTATTATGTGGATTGATCTCCAAGCAGCATGACCTTGAGGATTCTATAAGAAAAATATTGGCATAAGGATGGTATGAATTAAAGTGATGATGGATGGATGAGAAAGGATTCAATTTATAGACTTTCAAATGGAGGAATGGAGGGATAAGATGCAAAGTGGCATGAAGGGTTGAGATTGAATGAGAGCACATAGCAAGGATTGAAGGATTAACCTTGTGATAAGGGTCGCAAGGCAGAAGCATGCGAGAATGACATTTGTCATAGGGAAGAGAGCAAGGTGTACTCACACATGTGTGATCACATCTTGGGAACAATAAGGAGATGACAAATGCAAACAAATGAGAAAAAGTGTAAGATGTGTAGGATTGGAAAGATGACATACAGATACAAGAGGAAAGTGTAGGGTGGCTCTATTGGGAAGATAATTCTCACACATGTGTGAGATGTTAGACAACTCAAATAAACGGTGGACAACTAAGAGGGGGGTGAATCAGTTGTCAACAGATTATAGAACTTTAAGAATTAAAACCATATTACTAGAATACATAAACCAAATACTGGAATAGTAAATATAACAGTTAAGCACAAATATAAACCACAAAACATTTACCAACCATCCACAAAACATAACACCAATATTTGTATGTGGAAAACCTGATAAAGGGACACTAGTACATTTGGTTCAAAATTTTGACGGCAAATCGTCAGGATTCCGACACAATTTCGTCGCACTACCGACAAAAAAAGTCATCGAAAACTTTGTGTCGGAAGTTCTGACTATCCTTGTGGTCGTCGCAATTCCGACATCACCTCCAACCTTTCCAATGGCCACCATGGATGCTCATACCCCGAAAGAATACCGTCGCGATCTCGGCCTATCATCGGAATTCTGACTCCGAAGGGTAAAATTATGACAGAGGAGTGTCGTCAGATGCATAGCATCCTCATCGGAACTCTCCTAGAGGCCATCATAATTACGATGGCCTCCAGGAGAGTTCCAATGAGGATGATGTGCATCCAATTACGACGGCCTCTAGGAGAGTTCCGACAAGGATGCTGTGCAGCTGACGATAGTCCTCTGTCAGAATTTTACCCTTTGGAGTCGAAATTCCAACGATAGGCCGATTTTTCGGAAAAAAAAAAAAATTATAGAAAAAGATTGACATTGGTATCTCTCTTCTATCTCTCTTCTCTATCCCTCTCTACTATCTCTCTTCTCTCTCCCCTCTCTAGGTCTCTTTCTCCATCCCTCTCTTCTTCTCTCCCTCTCTACTTCTCTTTCTCTACCCTCTCCAGGTCATTATCTCTTCCTCTCACCCTCTCTCTCTCTCCCACCTCTATAGGTCTCACCTTCCATTCCTCCATCATTACCCATGTTCTCAAGTTGCAAGATATTTCCCAAAGTACTTGGTTGCTAGGGTTGATTTTCTTAAGTGTTGGAGTCAGAGTTAGATGAGACCTGCATGATTATGCTGTATTAAGTGATCAAGTCACCAAGATCTCAATTGTAAACATGACTAGGTTCTAGGGTTTTAGGGTAGCATTGGTCAAGATTGAGGTATGGTGGTCAAGAATTACCTTCCAATGACAAAAGACATCCAAATGATGAAGAATGAAGGCGATGAACTCATAGAAGTTTGGAGGAGATAATTTGACTAAGTTAAAATTTTGTTTAAGTCATGGTCATGATACTAGCTTGCTCATCAAGAGCAATTTGTGCAAATGAACCTTAGAAATGTGCCCATGCTAGAGAAACAAGAATTCAAATAAAACATAAGGCAATGCTAGTAAGGGGTCAAAATTAAAGAATTAGGGTACCAAAAACAAAATTTGGCTAAGTCGAGATGTTGCTCAAGGATGACCTAAATCATGGAGTGTAAATCAATCATGAAACATGAGAATGGATAGGTCTTGACCCAAGCAACGTAAGTCCCCCTTGTGATTCCAACAGATATCACATCACAATCATTGAGTCTATCTGCAATATAAAGTCAAGACCTGACTATTGGAATCTTGGAGTCATCCCATTTGATCACGTAGTTTAGCACTTGGGAGGATTTTGTTCAAGAGAGGATAGAATACTTAGTATTTTATTTTGTGTTGAATAATGCATAAAAAACACATCAACAAAAACCATTGAAAGGTTTGGTTAAAGCCTTCGAATCACAATCTCTATGAGAAGCTATCAAGAGTGCCCAGAATTTGGAAACTTTAGTATCCAAGAACATAATTCATAAGGCACCACTTTTAGAGCAACCAAAGAAGCCTATCAATGTAATATTTTATTTACCTTGGATATGTTTTATCCTAAGTGTGATAATCCACTATTAAAAAGTTTAATTAGGTAATATTTTTACTTAGGTAGAATAAGATAATGAGTTGCACATTCTCCTTCTTTGATTGAGATTCTACTTTTTCCTTGTCACAGATTTGGAAACTTGGATAAGCAATTTCTTTTTTTGGTTTTCTACCTCTTCATGATCCTCATGGATTTGGAATCTTGGAAGCTATATTTTGTAGGTTTTTCCTCTATTAACATATTAAATGAAACTATTGTGAGCTTTCATGTCTTAACATACCAAGGGCTTAAGTTTGGGGATGATAGGGGGATGACGAAGGGGGTGGGGTGGGATGCAAATATATATACAACTTAAAAAATTAATTATAAAAGGATGTGTATAGAATAAGTATAACAACTGTAAATAAAAATTTTCCACACTATGTAAATTTTACAATAAACATTAAAAATATGTCAATGATTGCATTGAAATTTGAACATTAACAATGGTGGTAGAGTTTTGGAACTTTGGGAACAAACTAAGAATAAGTATAAGAATTGCAGGTGAAACTTTGGCATACTAAGTGTTTAAACTAGTCAACATAAAAAAATGGAAACGATTGCATTAACAATAAGAATGGTGGGTAGAGGTTTGGGGTCAATGGGTAGTGCCCCTTGTGGGGGGTTTGGGGCAAAGCCCCCATCAAGGTTAGGGGGCATTGTCAAACCTTTAATACGGATGACATTTTCACAATAATTTCACCATTTTTGTTTAGAATTGGAGTTTCTAATTAGGGGCCATGGGAGACTCATAGGCATCCTCAAGATGGTCAAGAGACTCCTTGGAGTCCCTAGGATGTCCCTAAGTGGTGTGGCAAGGGGATGTTTCCCCTAAGTATTGCATCTTGAGAAAATAGGGATTTTGGAGGGGGGGAAGGGGTCCCCATGTTTCAATGGTTTCAAAAGATTCTAAGTTTTTTTTTTATGTTGTCATAACAAAATATACGCCTCTTGCATCCTTGGATGATTTGAAAATTGAAAACAATTTGACAAGAAAAAACTAACTTCTAAAGTTTAGACTTAGTTTTCTTTTTTTATCCAAGTCACTACAACATTTCAATGACCAAAGTATCTTTTTTTTGGTGGTTTCGAAGCATCCAAAAGGCTTGAGAAATTCAATATTATCTTTCATTCCACCAAAATTGGAGATCAAGAAGAATGCTCACAAACAAGGATTTGTTTGTAACTTAAGGCAATCGACTAGTTTTTGGGGCATTTTCAAGTCTAAAGAACCTACCATTGTGTCAAAAAGGCCCATAAGACCCCATTTTCATCTAAAACTTGTCTCTTTTGGTCATAGAAGCATTTAAGGAAAAAAAAAATCACACAACCAATGATATGCCTATACCATACATATTTGAGTTAAAATAAAAATAAAAAATTGACAAGGTTTGGAGACCATTGAACAATTTGGGAGATTGCTAATACATACACTCAATTTATAAAGTCTCAATTTGATGTACTTAATCTTCGAGAGGCCTATACAAAAGCATTTTGTAATTGCGAACTAAGATAAATTTCCATTTTTGGCAGTTTTCATCATGGATTATGGTATTAAATTCCGACATTCTATTGTCAAGATAAATTTAGAGAACCATTTGTACTCGAAACAAGGGATAGTAAAAAATTACATTATGTAGGATCTCCTACCCTATCTCATTGAATTCATTCCTACACCAAGTGACTATAAACAAAAGCGTAGGTATTTAACAACAATGACATGGTCCATGGACTAGTGATCCTCCTCTTGATACTCCATCTACAAATGAGAACATCTCTTATACACGTTGCTACTTCAGAATTAAAAGTTGCTTCTTCTAGAACTTTCCATGATTCTTTGCAATAGGATTATATGTCTTCTAGATTCACCCCACTAGGACACATTCCTATCAAGCATCTTTACTTTTTTGAAAAGTAGACCACATTTCAGATCTAGATGACACCATAATGACTTTGATTTCCTCTTGCAAGATATTCCTCCATCATGTATTGCTTCATCAAAATTCAAATTTTCTTCTTCAAGGGCTCTCAATGATTCTCTATATAGGATTCTTCATGTCGATGAGATCCACTTTATTGGGAGACCTACTTAAACATTTCACATCTGTTTGTGGACTCTCACCTTTCAAATATTGATGAAACAATTGAGAATATTTGTCTTCTCATTGATGACAATGCCCATCGAGTTACATCGTCTCCCATTGTAAATTCACTTGTTCTATCCCCACCATATCATGCAACATGACACATTCTATTTCACATTAATTAAGGTCTCACACTTCAATGATTGTAGTCCCTGAATATTCTATGGAACAATCACAGCTTAACATCAACATCAAGACACATGAGTCACTTCAAAAACCATACATATGAATTCCTTTCTACATTCCACTTGAATGGGAATTCAACAATTTGACAACTCAAAATTTCCATATTGTGAAAGGAAGGTGCATCATTTGTTGCAAATGAACCTACTACAACATTCACCATTCAACATTTTGCATTACTTTTCTCTCTTCTTTGTGGAGGCACCAACTTTAGGGGATGGGGTGGGTCTATATTATCCTTCACATATGTCACTTGGGATGGAGTTTTGTCCTATGGATTTTCTAGTCTCTACTTCAAGAGGGTACACTCTCTTTATAATTTGGGGTTATTTCATATTTTACATGGATACCTAACCTTGTGACCCATTTCTTCTTACCTTAATTGCGCTTAAGAGGGCGTGCCAATGTACCATTTTATTCACCAAGTGGATATGTTTTATCGTAAGTATGATATTGCATTTGTTTGTTTAGTTTACTTAAGTAATTTCTTTTAACTTGAGATAATGACTTGCACATTCTCCTTCTTTCATAGGATTATGTTTTTTTCCTTATCCTCAAAAATTTGGAAACTTGGATAAACAATTCCTTGTCTTTTGGTTTTCTATCTCATCCTCATCTTCATCCTCATGGATTAAAAATCTTGGATATCGAGTGAAGATATTGTGAACTTTTTCATTTTCTCTCTTATGAAATCAACTATGTTATGCTATTTTGATTTTATTATCATTTATATCTAACAATTTTAAAAATGTTATCACTTACATTAATTTCTAGGTTAATATTTATTTTGTAGATTCTAATAGAATTGAATACCATACCCAAACAATATCTAGTATGAACTAGTTAGTTACAGGCTAGGTTCCAAGCGTACTTGGTAACACAATTTTTGAGCTTGTGTTTGTTTATGATTTAATGATTGATGCATCTAGCTTTGCTACGCATCTACTTTGAATACAATGAGAGGGTGATTTTGTCTAAGCCAAGAGACCCAGCTATCTAATATCACCCAAGAAAGATACTGATATTTTACCTTGGAAATATAAGCCTTTTGTAAGTATAATTCAATGAATTGTGATAATAACTTAAAATGAAGTGAATTAAAATTTGATTGAGTTCCCCATTGTATTTTAACAAATCACCTAGGAAGATGTTCGTTCCTAACAATTTCCAATTCTCTTTCCAAAAGGATGAAAAAGAAGAGAAAGGAACTAATTAATGTTGGGACAGAATTTAGAAGACCTATGTTTTGTGTCTGAAAGCTACTATCCTAGAGAGCATGGAAACAATCTGAAGTCATGGGAGAGAGTTTCACTTCTATCTCCAGAAATTATGTCCAGTACTCTTGTATTGAATTTTTAAATCCTTCTAAGTTTAAATGTTCACGAGGAAACTCTAAAATTTTAATAAAATGCATAAATGAAAACCAATTTTGTTTTCGTCGGAATACTTTTGAAAATCACATCACCTCAATAATTGAACTGTAACAATAAGATTGCATACAAAGTGCAGGTTTGCTATGAAACATGTTAAAAGGGTTAAACTGTTTCAATTAATACAAATACTGGAACTATTAAACAACAATAGCTTGTTGGTAATCAAGATTTTGGACTATACCCACATTTTACACCTTTTCATACAGTTACAAAGAACATAGAAAACATGTACGTGGTACTACAGATTCCAACATATGTAAAAATACAACAATCTAAATAAGAATGGGAAGCATGTGGAGAATGGTTAGGACATGCATAAATAAAAGGAAAACAAAAATCTCTCAATGTGTATCACAAACAAATCAAGGAAAAAAGCTTTTAGGCAAGGGACCGATATGATCATAAAAATTTCAAAACTTCCAAAGTATAGAGCATTTGAGATTTTACAGAGAATGCGCTAATTTAGCTTTATTCATGATGAGGCATATTCACAACTTTTGTAGTCGCACCATGGTGTTGTTCGTGTTGGCTCTATTGGACCCTGCAATTAAGATTCAATATACGTACATTATTCAATAAGATTAACTATGCAACATAATGAAATATTGAAAAGTGTGTTATCTTATTGAGCTTCTCTTTATTTCAAGAATAGTTTAATATTCTCTACTTAACAGGGCCAACCACGTGAAGGTGGAAGCTCATTTGGCCCCTCCTCCCCCCCTAAAATCACTCTAAATTCCCCGTTAACATCTAACATTCATTCATTCTTTCATCCATTATTAAAATATAACATTCATTCATTAGCACATAATGTTCATTAACACATAAAATTCTTTAACTTTCATTAACATGCGACATTCATCAATAATCATCAACACATATCATTCATGAACATTCATTAGCACATAATTACATTCATTAACACATAAAAATTAATCATTATCAAATAAGGTAGATTACAATCATTTCTTTCTTCTTTTTTTTTTTGAAGCTATGTAAAGTCTAAGTGGAGCATCATCTTCTTCATCATTTCCCCCATCTTCGGATGTTATGCCCTCTTCTTGTGCTCTTGATGTATGCCTAGTCCTATACAAAGGACGAGGATGTTGAACCAAAGGGGGGTCCTCTACAATAACAAAGAATTAGGTTAAATTCAAAACATTTTTTTATTATTGTTACAAGTATTTCATTAATTTAAAGAACACAACCATTACACTCTTTACCTGATGGGGCCACATCATTTTGTCTAGCCTCAACCTTGACATGCTGAACACCCTCTAGATCCTCTGGAGTTGAAATACGAAATGTTACATTAATCAATACACCAATTGCAATTAAATTTGTTTAAAGGAATAACAGTGGTCCTCTTTACCTAATTGGGGAACATCACGTTCCTGATGTTGTCTACCCGGATCATGCTCCACTTGGTCACCACTGACTACATGCTCTAAAATATTAACAATAAAGGTTACATTAATTACTACACTAATTTTCAATTTAAGATGTTTAATTGTATTAATAATTACATAAAAAAAATTGAATAGAAAATGAATACCTCCACTGCTAGGATGCATATCCGGACCTTCATGTATAGGTTCTGTTCTACGATTATCATGCTGCATTCCAATGTCACACGCAGTGTTATCATTGCTTGATTATTTAAAAAAAATATAGTCACTTTATGTTGAAACTTAACATCAAATAGATTATTGGTTAAGTATTCAATTTGAAATAATTTTCATTTAGCTTATTTACCATTGTGACAGATGCATCAGAATCTCGTGTTTGCCCACTCAATTCTCGTAGCCATTCAGCCATGGCTATATAGCCTTGCTGGTAGCCAATTCTCTTGTCATCTTCTGTGGGCTCTCTATTGAATTTAGAGCCCTGCATTTTTGCTTAGTATTGTGAATTTTTCTTGTATTGTTTGATCAAAAAAAATTGTTTACAATTTATAAATATTTTGATGTGATACTTAATTTACTGATTCTTACAATTCGTGTGACAAGTTTCATATAACCACCAAAGCTGAGTTTGTGTTGCCCATGCTTTTCTTGTCTTGCCTTGGTTGCCTTTGACGTGTCACTCAATCTATGAAAAGTTTGAAATATGTTAGATTATATAAATATAATGAATAATTAGTAATTCTTAATAGTATCACATACCTTCTTCTGGCGTCTGGTGGTGTATTTCCTTTTTTCCTTTCAATTCTTTCATTTGCATCCAAAATTAGGTCCTTCCACTCCCTCTCTAGAATCATGGGGGGACGCACATACTTTACGTTCTTCTCTAAATGTGTCCTGTATTGGTCCCTCACATACTTTAGATATGTGCCAGCTTTTTCCAGGAGCTTAGTCTTGTCGAATGTGTCATTTCCAAACAACCCTACCATACGGTTTGTGAGTTCATCTTTTAACTTTTTTTCTTGGTCATTCCACCTTTAAAGCAAAAACAAACCTGTTAGATTTAGAAAGAAACTGAAGCTACCTTTGATATAGTTCAAGAAATGGATAAAAGGAAAACTATTCTAGGAATGATATGAAATCAAAATAATGGATAAGGGTTAGTTCACGTATGATGTTCCACCTTTTACGTATGGTGGGCCCAAATATCTGCAATGTAATGTCATTAAGATTTTTATAAAAAATATCATTTCCTGCAAAAAAAACATGGGATCATTAGTCCAAAATGAGTGATTAGTAAGTAAATTACAATTAGACTATATATAATAATAATTTTAAAGTACCTGGAACCTTCTGTATCTTCAAGGGAATCAATTCTTCGTTGCTCACCACCAATGTGGCCTACAATGTTCCCGTACTAGCAATACGGGAAGATCCAGGAAATGATGGTATGTTATCACTAGTAGTCGCCTCTGGCGCATCCTCATGTGCATCTCCTACCACAATAAATGAATCCACTATGAAATGCCTCCAAGAAAGAACACTTCAAGGGTAATAAACACATAACAAAAGAGAGAGAAAAAGAGGGATCTACCACTAGTGGGCGGGTCAACATGAGCCAGTGCAACAGACGATGTCTGCATGCTACATGTTGCCAACATTGCAGTCGGCAATATAGTTGGGGTCAACCTCGGACCCATGTCAGCACTTGAAGAGTAATACATTAAATATATAAAACATTAAAAAAGCAAGTTCACAAGTCCAAATGAGTGGTTTTAATGTATAAAACATGGTCATCACCTGAACTAACCGCAATACCCTGATCATCGCCACTAGGAAGATGAGCCCTTATAAATTTCTGTAAAAACAACACATAGATATTTTAGTTAATGACATAAAAGAGAAAAAAATATAAACCATTATTGAACTTTTGTTATGATTAAAGCTTTCATTACTGCTTACTTGCAAGTTTTCCACTGTCTGCAACAATAGTTGCACCCTCTCTATTATCTCATCAGTCTGAGGGCTTATGGTTTCCAAATCAACAATCTCTTGGCTAATTTTTCTAATATTCATTTGTACCAATTGTATAGGGTTTGCGCTAAGTGCGATGTCATCAGCGCATAACACTGTCGAGCACCCCACATCCCTATGGAGGTGCTGAGGTATTGCAGGTTCCTTTCCCTTATCCCGAACATTCGTCTATGATAAGAATATAATTAACACTATCAAAATTACTTCAAAATACTCAAGAAAAGATCATAATGTAATAGTTTACTTCTATCTAATTTGTACAATTACAATGAGGTTTACCTACTCCGTAGAAGTGTCGGGACCTACACCCCTATATGTGCTATGTGGTGGATCCATGTGGTCGTGTGACAAAGAAAAAATATAAAAATGTTAGCGAAATGAAACCAATAGACTTAGCAAAAAAAATTAATAGTACAATGGTTTATTGGATTCATTAATTGGAAGTTGTCTTAAATGGTATATATATAGTACGTACCACCCCCATGATAGTAACTTTGTTTGTATCTATATGATTCAAATTGTAATCAATTAGCAGCTCTTCCCCTGCACTTATTGATTTTATCACACATACAAACACACAATTTCCCTCACGTACCTCAAATATGCAATTGGGTTGCTTACTAGTTGACCCAGGTCGTGTACTATTTATAAAACCTACAATATTCCCTATTGCTTTTGGCCTTCCATCAATGTATACAGCCACTCGTTTACTTTGATCATTATCTTTTTGTTGTATATAATTGGCTGACAGTGCATACCTATGCATATTTTTTTTATATCGAACAATCTGTATCCAATCATTATAATTGTAACAAGGTCCAACAAACTCCATCAATTCAGCAACTTTTTTGTAATAGACCTTTATGCTGTCCATGGAAAATAGGCCCAAACCATGTAACGACGAAGGTGCTATGCGATATATCCTCTCATTAACACAAAAATCAGTGTTTATTGGAGGAAGTTCCTTAGGTACACATTGTTTCAGTAGATGTTTGTACCTCAAGGGCACCTCAATATCGCCTTTGGTCTGATCATCATAAGAACATGACCCCCCTTGAGCAAGAAAACATTCCATACGTTTATTGAATTTTCTTCTAATCTTTTGACCTCTAGTTGATCTCCCTATTTGAGATCTACTACATGTCTCACTTTCCTCTTCTATTCTTGCATTTCCCTCACTTGAGGAAGACACATCTGACAAATACCTATTTGGTGATACCTGTGCACCATCAAATGAGAGAGATATTTTGCAAATGAGGGTAATATTGATGAAGAAGTCGGCCATAAAGTTGATGTTGTGATTAAAATTTAAGTAAGTCCAACTGGGGCCTCAAGTGTTGATAACTGTATTAGATTTTCTACTAATGTTGAGGTTTGAAAAACTGAGGAAGTTTGTTTTTCTTGTAATTTTTTTAAAATATATTATTTCTATAAGGTGTATTGACTTATACCTGTCGATCCATGAGATTGTGCAGGATCCTCGTCAAAGGGGTTCAGGTTCTTGCACCAACAATTGAGCATCATAAGCATTACATTTGTAATTTGATAAACAATAAATACTGCAGTATCATAAGCATCATAAGCATCACATATGTATCATCATATATGTAATTGAGCATCATAAGAATCACATATGTATCATCATAAACATGTAATCCATCACATACGTATCATAAATCACCATCCATCACATAGCTAATAAGTAGTCCACATTCCATAAATAAACACAAAGTTCAAAAAGTGTCACATGTAATCCATCACATATGTATTTTAAATCACCATCTATCACATAGCTAGAGGTGCATCATGAATTAATTAAGTAATGGCATTAGAATTCAAAACATATGAATTATTTATGTAACCATATAAGTCAAATCAATTTCTATCAAGATATCAATATTAAATAGATAATATAATAATCACATCTCATACATTTCATTCATGTCATTGATCTTCTTCTTCATCCAACTCATCATCATGACCATCATGATCATGATCATCATCATCATCATCATCATCGTCGTCGTCATCATCATCGTCATCATCATCATTTTCATCATTGTGTTCGTCATCATCATCGTCATCACCATCACCATCACCATCACCATCACCATCACCATCACCATCACCATCATCATCATCAACAGCAGTATCATCATCATCAACTTCTTCTTCGTGTACATTTCCGTCAGGAACATCATTGACTAATTGTCGATCGTGATCATCATCTATATCATCTTCTACTTCTTCGATATCTTCTTCTTCCATCACATTATACATTATCGGCCTTCCTCTTGGATCATGTCTAACAACAAATGACCAACCCGGTTTATGTGGAACCTCCGAGTAAAATACCTGCTCACATTGACTTGGAAGAACATAGGGCTCATCCCCAACTCGTTCAAACGACCTTGTATTAACCATTGTAAATCCATTATCATGTTCGATAATAGTTCTATCAGGATCATTTTTATTCAGTCGTAGCCTATACCATTTGACAACGAACAGAACTAATTTGAAGGAATTAAAGTCACACTCAAGTATGTCATCCAAAATGCCATAGTATCGATTTTGAGACTCTTGAGGATGTATTTCATTTCTAGATGAAATATTGGTCACCTCAAAGACTGCAGTTATCCCAGAATCACAAGTTTTCTTTGTGTCATCCAACTGTTTGATGCGAATTTTATGACCATTGCAGCACATAGCCTTGTGGTGTTTGACCTGCAATATCTCTAACATATTAAAATTATTGCATCATGAGTTGATAAACATACGGGTGATTAATAAAATTATACGTACCTGTTGATCTCTTAAACCATATGCTAAATCAATTTCCCTTTGTGTAACATTGGAATCTCCATTATGATGAGCTTCTTTAACCAATGAAGCGACACCATCCCATGTTAATGTGCGGCCAGAATGTTGACATCATTCAATCCACACCGTCATCCAATCAAGATTGTTTGCAATATACAAATGTAGCGCATCCCACTCCTGACCAACTATACAAATAATTAATAGACCACTTACAACTAATTTATTTAGAAGATGAAGAATCAATTTACTACAATAACATCTTATAATTACCTCTCACTTTCTTCAATCTACCTTTCCCCATCAAGTGCTCCCCTTTGAATTTATTAATGGGGTTGGGATCCCAAATGTGATCTACGTGGATTTTTGCTGCAAACTTAGGAAGATATTCAGTAATGTACACCATAGTTTGGTATACCATATATCTCTCCACCATAGAACCCTCAGGATGTGCTCTTTGTCGAACCAAAGCCTTCAAAAATTTCAAGTTCCTCTCAACCATCCACATTGACCTAGTGTGTACGGGTCCACACAATTCAATCTCCTCAACTTGGTGTATGAGGTAGTGTTCTTGTGCATTGAAAAAAGTTGAAGGTAGACACTTTTGCATTTCACACATTAGATGAGGGATTTTTCTCTTCCAATATTTTATATCTTCCTTGTGGATTTCTTTAGATGACAACCACCTAAAAGAGATTGAAGACACAAAAATATATAAATGAGACTTTACAAAATAATATACAATATATTGCATAACAAGTAAAACAAATTGCAAATATAATATCTATACAACAAATTGAACAAACATCACTACTTACCTCATGTATTTTCCAAGATCATATATGACTTGCTTGATATTATTGTCGAAGTGGTCTGGGAGAGATAAAGGTAGAACATACTGCAACAATTATAAAAGGATCTTTTCATTGTTTTCTAACATAATACAATGAAAAGTACATGCGCAGTATACAAATATATAGTAAATATACAAGAACGCGAATTACCTTAATGAAGGTATGCCAATCATGCATTTTCATCCCTGGCCCAAATTCACTCTTCTTTGATATGAGATTGTTTATGTTTGCAGCAAATCCTGTGGGAAATCGAATTTTTCGTATGACTTCTTTTATAGAATTGCTTTGCTGCTCTATTAATAACCAAGGAAGGGTACTTATATTAATCTAATCTCCATTGCTATTTGATTGAATGACATTTTTCATTGCATGATTGGATTCCACAATGTCACTACAAATTTTGACAATTTTTTCTTTGTCATGCCTTCCATCCAATATTTTCCATAATGTCTCTATTATATTCTTTCCAATATGCATTGTATCAAACAAATGCACAATTTGTAGCTGCTCGTAGTAAGGCAACCTACTAAATTGTCTGGGATAGCTTTTTAGTCCCTTTCGAAGGTGGTCATCCATGCCTTGATGACCTTCAGTATCATCAATTACATCATCAGTAAACAAAACATGGTAGAAAAATTCAAATTCCAAACATAAACCATTAGATGGAATGACATTACCTTGACGATTAATTCTATTATATTCCAACTTCCATAAGTGAGGAGTCATTCTTCGTGGCTTTGATGTAGTCTCTTCTTTCCCATTGAAAATATGTTTTTCAGTATTCCGGTAATTGTGATTTTTGTGAAGGAAGTGCCTATACTCATCAAACACCTGCTTTCCTAAACTTTTTGAATGACGGGATTTCATCTTTGGACCACAAACTGGACATGCAAATTTTCCCTTTGTTTGAAGACCTACAAGATAATGTATAATTCTATTAAATCTATTAATTTTTATAATTGTAATTATCATGCGCAACTTGAACACTATAACGTACCACAAAAATGTGTTAGCCCTGGGGCATCATGTATTGTCCATACAAGCATTGCATGGAATTGAAATTGTCTTTGTCCTATTGGTCTAGAGATGTCATACATGGTCACACCATTCCATAACTCCAGCAACTCGTCGATAAGAGGCTCAATATATACATTCATATCTTTAACTTGGTACTTGCCTAGTGGAATGAACAAAAACATTACATAATTATTATGACCATTTTACTGCAATATTTATAATTAAATGTAGATAACTATTAAATGATAAAATACCTGGAACAATCATTGCCAACATTATGTTCTCCCTCTTTATTGACATCCATGGAGAAATATTATTGTTGATAACAAAAATAGGCCACACCGAGTAAACAGATCTCAACTCTCCAAATGGATTGACATCGTCTGCTGCCAATGAAAGCCTGAGATTACGAGGTTCTTCTTTAAAGTGTGGCCACTTTTCCTCTATGTCCATAAATGTTGAACCATCCACAGGCATTCTAATAATGTCATCTCGACTTCTATTGCGTGCATGGTAATCCATAAATTGTGCCAAGCTAGTGCACCTGAATAATCATTGCATATGTGGAATAACGAGAATATAATGAAGAACCTTGCGAGGCACCTTTTTTGTTATTTGATCTGTTTGATATCTACTGATATGACATTCAGGGCATTCTGTTCCAAATTCATGTTGTTTATGATATATAATATGATCATTGGGACAAGCATCTATTGTTTGATACTCCATTCCAATATCTTTCATAATGGCAGATAATTCTCGGTATGAGCGAGGTAGAATATTTGATGGTGGTAAGAAAAACTCACCTATCAATCTACAGCAAAAAAAAAAAGTTTGAGGTGTTAATATAAAGAATATTAATGGTACATGATTCACGATTTATTAACTATAATGACATGTATGACACACCTTAACATACGTGAGATTGTTATGTTGGATAAACCATTCATAACCTTCAAGTTCACCAACAACAATACAACAGAGAGAAGAGTTGTTTGGGAACCTTTGTAAAGGGGCTCATATGCCTTCTCAAGAAGAGGTAAATCATGAACATCAAGGTCATCCTGATCATCATGATCAGTTGTGCCAGTACTAAATGTGTCATGGATCAATGTATTTGTACCATAATCTTCAATTGTATTTTCTGGTGCATGATCGTCATCTTCCATGGGATCATTATCTTCAGCTTCGATATTCACACCTCCATGTTCCTCCACTTTGAAAACCATATTCTTCGGGTTGTGTTGGTCCATATCATGTGCCCTGGGGTGCTCGACCTATATAAAAATGATCAACATAAATAAACCATGATCATGATCTCATTATCAAGTGATTTCTTATGTATATAAATTGTTAAAATGATATAATGAACAACTTACCAGTGGATGATAATCATGTCCCCCTTCAATGTGACCATGTTGCCTACAATGTTTCTTAGTTGTTTTGATTAGAAGTCTTCTAGTCTTTAAGCCCTTACAAATTTTGCAGGGACAATAACATTTCCCATCACCTTTTCTTTTCAAGTTAGACCATAATCTAGCAATTGTCTCCTTATTTTGTTCTCCGCTGATATTATCTGACATGGTCTTTCTTCACAGGAAAAAAAATCAGGCTATGGAAACTTCAGTGCAAAAGCTTCACAAAAATTGCAAATCGAACCAAAACCATTTAACTCTTCTTTTTCATCTTAAAACATTGAACTTAATAGAGAACGTATTTAATGTAGCTGATTGTGTGAATTTCTGAGCATTGTGTCTGCAAATTCTTACTAAAAGTTTGCCTGTTGTAGACTTTCTAAGAGACATTTTTGAGTATTCTAAACCTTGGTTCTTGTATTTTCACTAGTGATAAGTTGGAAACTTTATGGCAGACCTGTAGCCAATCGATCTAATTTTGACAAGTTATACACCAAGCAAAGAGGCATCTAGAACTAGCATTGTTTGCATGTCACCCCTACCCTATGCCATGGGTATATGACTACCCAGAATTTTAGTTTAAGCATCAATCCTAGAAATGATCGGTATATGACTACCCAGAACTCTAGTTTAAGCATTAAGTTACATCATTATTGACCTTACTTTGGGATGCTATGTATGAGATTGGAACCTTTTGTAAGGTGTGATCAATGTGCTATCATAAATGCAAAGCCAAAACCATTTTGATGAGATCATGATCCCACTAATACTATTTTGCCTTGTTAATTTTGCACCCACAAAAATGATAGAACCAGATATAATATGCCATCAATGCCCATATACCAACAATGCTCAAGATGAGCAACTTAGAGGTAGAGTTTAACCACTTTCCATATAGGTAGATTATCTCTAACCTCATTTTCCCTATAGGTAACTAATTAGGTTCATTTTAGAGTCTTATTTCCAAATATGTACCTCTATGTTAGCTTTTTGCTTTATTATTTGCCTGTTTATGCTTAATCTTGTCAATTTTGCATAATTTTACTTAGTTCTTTCATCTTCAATGAAATTATATCTAATAATATCCAATCACATCAAAATGGAACAATTAATCATATTGCTGGTCTCTCCTAGAGGAATTAAATTGAACCAAATTGACTATTCCCCAATTAAATGTTTTGAAATGGTGAATGTATAAGTTTGTAGTTTACTTTCCTAGACTAGGACCCCATTTCATCAACATTTCACCATGAAAGCATAAATATTTTTTCTTGAAGAGAACATCTTACAGATTATGCTTCAATGTATAACACATTTTCATAATCAATCATTCGACTTCACATGGATAAAAGAATTCACATATTCTAAATCATGATCTGATGATGTGAACAACTCATATGCAACCATATGGCATGCAAAGCATTTATTTTAACATACACATATTCATCTACATTGCAGGGATAACAATACAAGGCTCACATATTGCTCTAAGAGGATGCCATGGTCTCACAAAGTAACCAAGAACCATATGAAATGATGGTCTTGAATCCACACACAACTAGGGAGGATCCATACGATTATGTATGACTTCCCCCTTGTTTGTTTAATGGGATTAGCCTCCAAGACATAGCCGTCAATAATCACTAAGAATGTACAAGTGGATCGTAGCTACCCATACAACAAACACTTAACCATATCCTCAAATTTTCCCAATGTTTGATTCCTTATATACACTCATCCAAGGTTATCTACGTCGATCTTGGTGAGGAATAACATCACAACAAAGAAGGCAACATTTAAAAATAGCAAGAGTTTCACCAAACTACCAAAGCTCATAAATATTGAAAGAAAGAAAAAATAGTACCAATAATAAGTCAAATAAATGTGTTCAATTCCAATAGCAAATCAAACATAGCCACAATAACTACACAATAGAGAAAACTCACAATAGTGATTAAACTAATTCAAACAAGATAAAATAAAATTGCTGGCCCATGCAACAAAGATGAGAGATCATCAATAATTGAAGGAAACTTCACAATCCTTAAAAGTGCACATTACATAACTATACGACTAGAAATTGTGGCTAAATAGAGTGAAGATTCATCATGACTCCAATAATAGTCCCTTATGTGTGTATTTGTGGCATGAACACAAAAAATCCCACATGGCATGGCCATGTACCTAATGGAGAAGACATGCTTAGGCTACATGCCCAAAAAACATGACTATAATAATAGTCCCTCATGCATGCATTTGTGGCCTGCACACTACAAATCCTAACATATCATGGCAATACACCTCATAGAGAAGACACACCTAGGGCCACATTGCACATAGCAATGTGTCTCACAAAGAAGACATGCATAGGGCACATGCCACATAGCAATGTGTCTTATGGAAAAATGTGCATGCATGTCACACACCAAAGCTATATGTATACATCATGAGGCACATTCATATGTTATCAAACACAACCTTTTGTATCTAACATGACTTCCTCTCTACATGTGTGCAAATCTTCCAACACTAATCGCCACTAAGAAGGAATAATATAAAATGCATCTTCAAATATTTGTGTGTGTGTGTGTGTGTGTGGAATTGTGTCTTTGAACCCAAATCGCTACCATCAACAACATGTAACCATCACCTAATCTATATCAAAACATAAGTATGGTGTGACATCATATCTATTTGCATAATGTCAAAACACATGCAAACATGAATATCATCATAGCATGACAAAAATCAATCTCCACATGTTGGAACAAAGATATAAATAAGATAATAGGGTAAGAGGAAACCCGTACCAAGAACCACATACCAACTATCGGCAATGCCATCAAGATAAATGTAGGATAGGATACCACTATGAGCAGAACTACGGGATACTATCTTTGAAAGGTGTGGTCAATAGAGATAATCCCTACTAATGCCACAATATGTCACCATAGCTTATTGAGTTTTCCATTCTTCTACTTAACACCACATTTATTGAGTTCCTCAACAATGAGGTTGGTTCTCAATAGAATGCACAAACATGTAAACACACAAGCATGGTTTCATCATACTTGTACAACAATACAAATTCATTTTTCTAGTTAATTACTTAGTGTAAAAATAACTCCATTACATAACATAGGGCAATAATCACCATAAGTTTTCAAATAAACTACCCAAACATCAATTGGAGTTACCCTTTCTAAGGTACAAACATAATTTATTTATAACTTCAAAATTAAAATAATCACAATACATCCAAATAAGTTCAATAGTGCATGGAAATAGACAACATGATCCATAATTAAACCCATAAATTACCCTAATTGGATATGCTAATAAAATGGTGTCTCAAATAATAGAGATTATGTTCGACCTATAATAGAGATCTGGACTTTGTTTCATCATACACAAGCATGCTTTCATCATACTTGTATCCAAATACACCATACATAGATAGGTACTCAGTACCACAATCTCATGGGTACACTTTTAGCTGAATTTACCCTATATTTAGGTGAATCTACCCTTATATCATTCCTTGATCTAGTATGTCATTCCACCAATCAATATTTTTTCCATATTCTTGGGAGAATACACTATCCCTTAGGTGAATATTCCATATCCTTAAATGAATCCTCCTTGTCATCATCCTAAGTCCTCTTTTTGTTAAGTCTTATCCCTTCATCTTTAGGAAAATCCACCTATCCTTATGTGAATCTACTTTCTCTTAGGTGAATCTATTTCACATAAATCATTTATCTTATCCATCTTTCTTATGCAAATGGTGAATTTTTCCTATCCTTAGATGACTACATTCCCATTTAGGTGAATCTATCTAGTTTTAGTCTCCTTCCATTATTTTGTCCAAATTTGTATCCTCTAGTTTACATGAATCTACTTGTTCTTAGGAAAATCAACCCTATCATTCTAAGGAAAATTCACCTTGTCATCATCCTTAATCATCTACCTTTCAAGTGTATAGTCCATCCATCCTTGGGAGAATCTAACATATTATTTGGAAAATCCACTCCCTCTTAGGTGAATCCACCTTTTCCACCTTCTCATTAATCTATTATTTGTTCTAAGAAGGACACAAAAGTGGATAGAAAACAATAGAGGAGATAGTACTCAAACAAGTACTAAGAATTGCATTAGTGACATCTCACAAATGTGAGTTATACATGTTCCAAATTGATTGATTCTCATGAAGGAACTAAGTTATCTACAATAAATAGCCACCCAAGAAACCCATTTGCTTTAGGCAAACTATCTTCTTAGTAGTAGCTTAATTCTTGAGACACTTGATTTAGATATGATCTTGTAAATGGTGTTAAAAAGAGTAATTAGTCACCAACCAACCACACTCTTCATTTGTATATTTAAGAATTAGTTTGGTCAAACCTTGATTGTAACAAGCATAACCAAATCCTACATGATAAAGTTAACAACAAATATATTATTGCGTAACCAAATCTTTGTGGTGGGTGTGTTCAACAAATATATTATTGTGTGAATTGCTTTTGTTCAAAATGTAGGAACTTGATCTACATATTCATGAAGGCATGATTAGGTCTCTATACAACACTATTTTGTTGATGCATATATGTAGTGGTTAGTTGTTTTCTTTTAGTTGTGGATAAACCATTTTGAGTGAATTTCTCATTTACTTGAGCATTTTGCATTTAGAGAACAACTGGATGACCATTCAACAAGGGGTTTAAACTCTTTGAACTTCACAAATGCTTGAGCTTTTCTTGTCAAGCAATGTACCCACATCTTAAAGACATCAAATTATGAAAGATGATAGTCCCAAATCTGCAAATGACTGTCACAACATAGTGAATAAGGGAAATCCATAGATACATTAATGAGTAGCCCTAGATCAATACAAAGAGAGCACATGCATGCTAAGGGAGCATTGAACAAGCCTTTTTCAGGATAATATAATGGTAGTAAAAGAAATCAATAAAGAGCATAAGTTCATCAAGAACAATTCTTAGCCACAAAGATCTAAGGTAATCATAGAGGAGCTGATAATAAGTGAGTTCAAGAAGACACACTCAAGCCTTCATCACATTCCATAAAAATAAAATCATTATTCCATATAATTGGAAGGAAATGATACATTGCAAAGATTACTGTGAAGGTCTAAAATAGTAAAAGATATGAGACTAATCTTTTATTTCTACTTACAACAGTGAATTGGTTGAGATATACTCATAGACAAAGTGAATGACATGTATGAGAACAACCTCAATAAAGGTAAAAAGGACAATAAATAGTAGTGATAGATGACAATGCATTGAATGTGCCAAGAAAAAGATAGTGGAAGCCATGGAGAAATCACTATCAAAACAAAGCCATTAAATAAAACTATGTTGGTGCAGCTTGAGAAGCATAGTAGAACAATGAAAAAAGAACACTACTTGGTCCTTGAAAAGCATGTAGTCGCAATGATTGAAAACCACAATGACAACATAGAGGGCATGAATGTTTGGAGTATTTCCATTCTTAAGAATCTCATGATAGTCCATTATTAGGACAGGTGAAGTGCACTATGAAAGTGTCTTTAAAAGCTAATATAGCCATAAGTGATAGTGCCAATGCTTTGAGTTCAAATCCTCATGAAATACAGTCATGTTTATCTCAATGCAACATTTGCCAGCATCCTCCCTGCGTGTGCCAAAATAGGAGCTTTGGAACAAGGTATGGACATCCATCAAAGCATAATCGAAGAGGGTTTTTTGTTAGAAATTAGTTGCAAATGCTCCAATAATAAAAATCGCAAAATGGGGTAGCATATACACAGCATGTGAACTGTATGACGGAATACCTCAAAGAGATGTCATTTCATGGAATTTTAAGATCGCGGGATATGCACAAAATGGATTAATTCACAAAAAAAAACTAGTTGCCCTTGATTGCAAAAAAAAATTAGTTGCCCTTCATTGAAAAACAAAGAGTTCTTTTGATTGCAAAAAAAACCTTACCTTGCTTGTGTAGAGATCGCTCTAGCGGGGGGGCAGGGAGGCAAGATGGTCGTCGCTTGCTTCGGTTTGCTTTCAAAATGAAAATGCATTGTGTTTTTTTTTTTTTAATAAAATGCCCGAGGTCATCAGAATTATGACGAACACGGGCATTTTAAAAAAAAAAATCATATTTTCACACAATGCTCCTTGTTTGTCGGAAACCTCCGTCGAAATTTGACCCTAAGCGTATTAGTGGGAAAACCAATGGTGGGAAGCCTACCCACAGTCAGATAATACTTCTATAATAAGTATGTGATTACAAAAGGAGGGGCCTACACATGCAAGAAGGCCAACAACCTAGAGTGCACTGCTCATCACAAAAGGAGCCTCACTGACTACAAAATAAATCCAGACTACAATCCGAAAAGAAGAGTGAACTACAAGAATAGCATCTCCTATGCCCGAGTACAGTTCTAGTTAAGCTCAGTATCAAAGGTCTTAAACCTCTTTCACCAACCCAATTCAATCACCTATGATTGACCAAAACCTCTTCATATGATTACAACCTTATTCACACACATAAACCATAAACCCATAACCATAACCATGATCTACAAAGAGATCTTACATCACATTTATACCAACTTGAGACCTAAACAATTAGGTTGGCCTCCTAAAATATAATACAATAAATTCATAACATAAACCTACAATCCAATGATCAACCAAGTCAGCCTAAGACCAAACATAATCCAATCAATAAATCCAACCGATAACGCATCGGGATCATCTACCAACACATTACATAAACCGGCCCATAACCTAGCAGGATAAGATAGCATTAGGTCTGGTCCTAAATGCAACACCATAGATTAATAGGAACATGAACAAGATAACCAACAACATCTCAAAAGACATCTAGAAGTTGCACCAACACCACTTATCAAGTGCATCAAAAGATCTTCAACAAAGCTCTGCCAGTAAAACCCTTACCGGTGATCAAAACGCTTAATAGAATAAATCATAGCTCCCGAGTCATCAAATCCCAAACTAATTGGTCGTGATATATATTTGAATAGCATGAATGACATATCCAAACCGATTCCAAAAACCAAAGCATACCGGATCAATATCATAATCCAACCGCTCTACCAAAACCTATTGGAAACCAGTAAACAACCAAAACAGCCAGTGTTGCCATCAATGACAAAACATCAATGCAAAACATAATCAATTCCTCCAATTTGCCAACAATCTCCCCCTTTAGAATTTATGGCAACACTAGATGTGAAAAAAATCCAAGTGCCAAGAGATGCCAAACAAGTCTCCCCTAAAGGAAGACAACCAACAATCTCCCATAAGATGATATTACAATTAAGTTAACAAACTCCCCCTATGAATGATATATATGTTAAGCTTTGATCTCTCCCCTTTTGACTGATATTTTGTTAAGCTCTATTTTTCACATATATCTCTCCCCCTTTGACATCAATGCCAAAAATGTGACATAAACATCAAAGAAAAATCATAAATCCACTGAACTAGATAGCTAACTACTCCCCTTGAGTAGTAACACCAACACATCAATCCAGAATGAATAGTAGCTCTATGAATGCATACCAAACTGATGCCAATTAGCACCACCCAAATCTCTACTGGAGGGGCAAACCCCCTAATCTGTCTCTGAAGTACTCAAATGATTCCTTAGGAAAGAGTTTAGTGAAGATATCTGCAATTTTCTCTTTAGTGCTCACATAAACTAGTCTAACTTCATTTGCTTCCACATTCTCTTTCAAAAAGTTGTACTTGATAGATATGTGTTTTGTCTTAGAATGAAATACCAGATTCTTTGATATGTCAATAGCAGCAGAGTTATCATAGTGAATAACTACCAGTTCATTACAATCCACCTTTATATATGTTGGGTGAATATTTTGTCACTAGCATACCAATGACAAAATATATAATTCACTCACAGCTATATTGAGAAATTAATCTCTCCTCTCATCAAGGGGAGGTTCCCTTTGAAATTTCTTCTCTAATTAATAAGAAATTAAAATCTATGGGTTAGTTTCAGGCATATAACTCTCTTTTTTCAGAGTTAATGTATTCTCCCTCCATTTTATTACAATTTCCCTATCACTTTGATACTTAAGGAAATGAATGAATTAATCCAACAAAATATACCAAGATTTTATAAGCAAGAAGCACAAAGTCTTTCTTGAATATAACACTAACTTAACTAATTATCACAATGGTAAGGAATTCAACTTGCAGCTCAAAGTCTTCAAGTATAATTCCTTAATCCTTAAAACTACAAGCAATAGTACCACTACAAAGCCTACTAATAATCACTTAACAATAGAAAAATTATCAAATATTCAAGGAGCACAAAGTCTAGTTTCACAATTCAGGAGCTCTTTTAATCACTTAACAATACCTCCTATATCAAGAAATTCAAGAACATATATAAGTCATGAACGTAAGAACATCAACCCATATAAACAATTTTTGACACAACACAGAGTTTGGGATCATAAAATTGCTTTCTTTATTTGCTTGATCAAATCTTCGAAACAAAAGATCAAAGTCTTAGTTGAGGCAAAAATTCGGCAGAGTTTTGCTTAGCATAATTTAAGATAAAATATATAAATGAGGCTCCTCCTTATATACAAGAGAAGAGGAGAAAAATATGGGCACAGTTGACTAATTCAATTGCACAATCCCACTTGACTACAACTATAACAGAAAGAAATTATATACATGCGAGAAAATTTGCAGCATCTAACAATGCAACTACATGAAAAGAAAATGTCAAAAATGGACACTTTATTCATCTTTCTCCTCCTCGTCTGATTTGTGGAATTCTTCGAACTTAGTTAGGATGGCCTCCATCTCTGCTTGGTTTGGCATTGGGGTAGAACCTGTGAATACATGAAAATGGAAAATCGTATCCTCAGTCTTTACATATTTCTTTTTCCCATCCTTCAGCATGGATGCAAGGACCTCAAAATTGACTTGGATCTCCAGTAACTTATCGAATGCACCAAGTGAGAAATCATGTCCCATGCAATGATCCATTAAGGAAATAAATTCTTGCGTGATGGCATCACTAGTAACGAGATTATGATTGTCATCATATAGATAACAAGGAAGGTCGGCAATCCTAGCATAAATCAGATCAATCTCATCATCACCTTCCTTGCTCTCTCAATCCAGCTCTGTTGTACTCAACCTTATTGTCTCTTTCTTGTGAGACAATAGTCACAAGATTTGGATATATTTTTCCCTTGAAGGAACCACTTTATTTTCAATGAGGACGTTTATTATGAAGTCCTTCATTTTGCTCCAAAGGGTTGTACTCTTCTCAATATCTTCAATCTCCTAAGATAATGAAGTTTTGACACTTTGCATCTGACTTTGGATCACTTCAAAATCGGCCAATAACCCAACTGTTGAACTTAGGAGATGAGACCCTTCTGACTTCAATCATGCAATCCACTCATCCACCACTCAGCCCTTGGCTCCTACTTGTTCAATTTTCTTCAGATCTTCAGTGTCTATTGAGGATCCTATGGGCTCAACTTCCTGAGAGGATTGTGTAAATTTCAGAAGAACATTAGTCAATTGTTCACATTTCTATTTTAATTCACTCTTCTCATCCCTCTCTTGGTCAAATCTCTGTAACAAAGAGTTAAAAGTTGTATGAGAATCCAGCTTAACACTCTCATGCATCTCCACCCCAAGCTCTACAACTTACATGGTGTAATCCTCAGGTTGTATATCATCTTTAATATTATCCGATGATGGTACCATGACCTCAGCATACTTCCTTTTAGAAGCCAGATCTACTAACACTCGAGAGACAGTCTTCAGCTTCTTTGTTCTTTTGGGCTTTGGAGGAACCAACTGCTCAAAATCAAACTCATCAAGCAAAATTATATGTTTCTTCCTCTTAGGTGCTACTACCTCCATCCAAGGTGGTAATTCTGGATTGGCGGGTGGACTAGTAGCTTCTTAGTGAGTCTCACTTGGTATTTCAGGAGCAAACTAGCTTAAACTTGCAGCGGTTGTCGATGTTGTTATTGATATCAATGCTGAAATATCTAGTGATATGCATGTTGATGTAGTAACAGCTATTGATGTTGACCCTTCTTTAGTTACGGCCATAGAGGAGAGAGTGGAAGGTGCAGTGGAAACAATTTGAGTACTAACCAGAGGTGGAATTTCTGATATGACCATCGTAGCATAAATAACTTCAATGCTTACTAGAGATGGAATTTCTGTTATGACCACCATAGAAGGTAAAGTCATCATCTACTATTCCACAAACGCTTTCTCCATAGCTTTAGGAAACTCCAACATTGAAGATTCAATGGTGGTTGAAGGAATATCATCCAGACTAGAAAAGTTGGATAATGCAAAAAATTGTTGAGCAGTCTATGACTACATCATGTCCATGCCCAGGTCCTCATCATCGAATTCCTCTTCCTCTTGATCACTATCAAAATCAATGGAATGGATAATCACCTCTGAATGAGTTGGTGCCTATGAAGTGGTCGGGACATTAACTTCACCAAGATGTGATGTTTCTTCAACATGTGCTTCCTCTTGTTGAGGAATTTCACCTTCTTCCATCTCCTTCTCTTTTTCAATATCTCTAGCAGTCTACTATTCTAATTCCTTTGTGGCTATCTCCTGCGTTACTGAAGATGATTCACCTTTTTTGGACCCTTTAATTGTGAACTTGATTTTGGGTCCTTTCCCCTTAGATTGCATTGTAGGGGCCGAGGATAGTGCTTGGGGATTTGCTTTGCCCTTGGTTCTTGTTTCAGCTGTAGTTGTCTTACCAACTAGGCCATCACTATTATCGTCATCTCCAGAACTAGCAGTAAGTTGTTTCATTTTAAGATTCTTTTTTAACAACCATGCATTGGTGTTTTCTAAAATGGGAGAGATTCTTTGAGTAATAGTCTTACTCTCCTTTTTTGACCATTACACCGGTGGAAGTGGAGAGTCGACAATCTTCTTTTCATAATAGTCTTGGTCTATTATGTCAACAGTGTCTTCCATGGTCATTGGGATCTTTGCCAAATCTAAATTTTCAATCTGCTCCAGGGTAAGACAACTGAAATCCATCCTTCTTATGTCTTCTTCATCTTGGCAATCCACCCATACATCCTCAAATCTAAAAAAATGGGTGTAACTTCTCTTGAGCTTGTTCTTCATGCCACAAAAATCAAAATTATTTCATGCCTTGAATCTTCTCATATTATTCCATTGCATTTCTTCCTCCATGTTCTTGGCCTTTGGATTTCTCAAAACTGAGTACCTGCCAATAGATTCTGGGAACTTCTATCTGGTCTTATGTGCTTGTGATTACGTTTTATGCACATAGATCATTTGCTGACATAACTCCATGAGGATGATCTTATCAAAAGGAAACCTTGGTAAAATGAAGGGTTCACCTGAGAAACATCCGATCCAGATGTAAGTGAATGTTGGAAACTGAAGAAAAACACATCCAAAATGAGACACCCTGTTATATGCAGCCTTTGATAATCTTTTCTTCTGCAGGCTTTTATTAAACATGCACTTCCACACAACAAAGAAGGCATCATTGACTCTCCTAAAATGGCTACCTTGATTCTTGATCATGAGTTGATCATAGTATTCCCAGATAGGTACTAATCTCCTATCACCTTTGGTAGATAAACCTAGCTATTGCCTCATAGAAGCAGTTGCATAAACCAGGTAAGAGGTCATATAAAATTTCAATGTCACTTTGACTTCTTTTAACTGCACATAGAGTGCATCATTGATCTGCTCACCCCAATCAATCCTAGCAGCCCCTTTCCTGATTATATTTATGTTATAACACATCCAGCTTTGAAAGTAATGAGAATCCTTTAAACCCTTCACTCTTCCCAACATGGAGACCTTATCATTGTATTCCTCATTGAAATCACTTATGTGGAAATACTTAGGCCTTCGCAAGATGGTATAATTTATAGCAGTAGACAGGTACACTGTATTGATCACTTTCTTGCATTTGACCTTAAATTTCTCATAGTACTCTTGAGTACTTTCTTAAGAAATGTCAGCTACTTCCTTGATTGAAGAACCTTTGAAAACATTGTTGAAGAAAACACAATCCAAAGTCATGATCACATTTTGATTAGCATCCCTAACCTGTCTTGTATTTGGATCGAAGTGATCCTCTACTGCAAGTACAAAATCCAAATCATGAGCTGCAACTGGGAAGGAAGCATATTTATGCAACTCAGATTTGATCAAGTTTGTTAAGTGAGAAGGAACTTTCTCAACTCGATCAATAAATTCTTTCATACTAACACGAACAAGTTTTGTATCTTTGATCTCCTTGATGTTTGAATCTACTAAACTTTCTAGGTACAAATTCAAGTACCTATCATACTTGTACTTCATCTTCTTTGCTGATGTTTTACCCAGTGAAGATTCCAACTGACTCAAAGAAGGCTCTGATTTGTCATGAGAGGGCCTTGACATGTGCAAATGACTGCATTCAACACTGAGGATTATCTTCTTTGACAGTTATCATCATCAATAAAACCAACTTTTATCAACCAGATCAAAAAATCAGACTTTGAACAGGCTTGGGAGCAAAACTATCAAAAATGGTAGGTCGGGGAAAAAAGTTTGATCTGCACCTTAGGAGTCAAAATTTTCACCTCAAACTTTAAAGTCCGATCTGCAAGTTAGGAAAAATCATTAGCAAATCGGACTTTAAATTCTGATGTGCAAATATAAATCATTCGAAAGACCAACACATTGGACTTTAAAGTCTGATGTGCTGGGGAAGGGCAACCGATTGACATGTCGGGTTTTGAAACCCGACATGTCAATCGGATAATCTCCTCTTGCATATTGGACTTTAAAGTCTGATATATGAGGTTTACCCATATTAGAGTTTAAAGTCTGATATGTGGAGAGTTATCTCCATATATTAGCTTGCATGTTGGGTTTTAAAGCCCGACATGCAGGCGAGAGGAGGGGGAAAGACAAAAAGTATCAAAGGGCAATCGGACAATAAAGTCCGATGTGCCCTCAACCTGAAGAGAAGGTTTAAATCAAGAGAAATCAGATTTTTTATGTCCGATGCGCTCCTAATCAATAGAAAACCCAAAACAGCGGAGAAGAAAAGATGGAAGGGAAAAAACAAATGAAAACAATAAAAACCCTACCTCAATCCATGCAGCCAAAGAAAAATCAGGTAACCGGTGAGGTGATCAAGTTTGAAAATGCGACAAGAGGAGCAGAAGGGCACGCGCAGAGGAGAAATCACTGAACAAAATGAAGAAATAAGCCCCAAAAATTAATAAATAACCCCAAAAATTAGCAATAAATGCACTCATTAATGGTTAATTGAGCAGTGCATGTTGGACTTTAAAGTCTAACATGCAAGACTAAAACCCTTGCAAGTCAAAATTTAAAGTCCAAGATGCAAGAAATTGCCAAATCAACCTGCACATCAGACTTTAAAGTCCGATGTGCAGATGCAAAGACCCTACAGGTCAGACTTTAAAGTTCGATCTGCAGGAGGACTACCTACAAGTTGAACTTTAAAGTCTGATCTACAGGGGTAGAACCAAAATTTTGCACATCGGACTTTAAAATCTGATGTGCAAAATTTTGGTTCTACCCCTGCAAATCAAACTTTAAAGTCTAGTCCGATACGCAAAATTTTGGTTCTACCCCTGCAGATCAGACTTTAAAGTCCAACCTGCAAGTAAAACTACAAATCTAAAAGAACCTAAAAACAATAAAAATGGAAAGCGAAAAGCTAAATGAGCTAATCGACGGAGTCGATCAAGCTCTTCTAGAGGTCGTAAGGTACGAAATAGACCAGTTTCATAGGGTTGCCTCATGATTTTGGCCATGCTAAAATCGAGGACAACAGCTGGCTCTGACTAGGGAACAAGCTACACCACTTGAAGCTTGTAGAATCCATAACTCTGAGTTCTTATATCCATTGGGCTATAGAGTCAGGCGATGAAAAGACTTAAAAGAAAAAACTATACAAATTGTACAATAAGTACAACTTCCTTTACATTGCTCTTCATTGAATAAAGAGCTTCAAATGTTCTCCACTGTGAGGTAGCGAGAATGGGGTACCATCTGCATATGCAAGTAAGTAGCTATTCTTGCCACATATTTCATGAATAGTGAAGGGACCTCTCCATAAGGAGTCAAACTTTCCATGCAAACCCTTTGGTTCCCTCCTCTTGTCCCATAACAAGACTTGATCACCAACTAAGAACTCATGAGAAGTTGTTTTCTTATCAAATAACACCTTCACTTGGCTTTGGTGTGCAACAATCCTATCAACCACTTATGCTCTTATTTCTTCCAACTGAGAAAGAAACATAATTTGCTTATCAAGTGAATCTTGATAGGTTTCATCTTCAATGTCCTTGGAAAACTTTAATGCTGGAAGTTCCATAGTGATTGGAATCTTGACATTCAACCCATACAAAAGTTGAAAAGGTGACATACTGATCGCTCTTTTTGGAGTTATACGATCCGCCCATAGCACATCATAAAGAGCTTTATTCCAAGTTCGTTGTCTCTCATCAACAAGCTTCCTCATAATAGTAACCAGATTCTTGTTGCTTGACTCGGCCTAACCATTTCCTTGCGGATAATAGTCAGATGAGTGTGAAAGGGTAATATCATGATCGAAGCAAAAGTTAATGATCTCATAAGATGAAAAACATGAAGCATTATCGGTTACTATCTTATGAGGAACACCAAACCTTGAAATGATGTTTTCCTCCAAAAATTGACAAACCACCGTCGAGGTAGCTTGCTTAGTTGGAATTTCTTCCACCCACTTGGTGAAGTAATCTATCGTTGTGAGAATGTATATGTGACCTACACTAGATGTCAGATTGACAGGTCCAATAAAGTCCAATCCCCATTGTTGAAATGGCTCTTCAATTACAATTGGTTTAAGAGGGAGTGCAGCTAGTTTAGGCTTACCCACAAATTGCTGACATTGCTCACATTTGTGAACCCAACTATATGCGTCCTTAACAATATCAATCAATAGTATCTAGCACGCAAGATTTTGTGTGTAGTGACAAGGGTAGAAAAATGTCCACCACAAACAAGATCATGAAAAGCTTGAAGTAATCTTACTTGTTGTTGTTTGTCCATGCAGCACAGGAAATTGTCATCTAGACCTTTCTTATACAAACCATTATCCCATAGGACAAAATTCACTGCTTTAAGCTTTAGGGTTCACCTTTCATTATGTGACAGGTGTGCAGGATAGTCTCCATATGTTAAGAGATGTGCCAAGTCGGAATACCACTTGTCAATGGTGCTGACAAATAGAACCTTGGGAAGATCTTGATTCATACCTTCATTTTCCAACTCCACTTCATCAATTGATTTGTTGTTAGCTATCAACTGACATAGACCTTTTCCACAAACCAACTTAGTGGGCTTGATTTCCAAGTCATATTCCTGAATCTTGGCAACCCAGTTGCCCCTTTTAGTTCCAAACTCTTGTTGTGTCAAAATTGACTTGATAATAGCATCAAGAACAAGAGCAATGACATGTGAATTTAGAATATAAAACCTGAAATGTTTCACCACTTTAACCACGGCAAAAGCATGCTTCTCCATTTCTGAGTACTTCAACTCATGAGCTTTTAGCGGATAACTCATGAATGCAATGGGTGATTCCACGCCTTCATTGTTTATTTGCATCAGTATGGCCAAACAGGTATGATCTGATGCATAGCTATACATGATAAACTCTTTGGTATAAAGACTGGGTTGTTCACCATGGATTCCTTGATCTAATGGAAAGATTTCTTTCCTTCAGGAGTCCACTTGAAAAGAGAATTTCCTTTCATCATGTTAACTATGTGACGAGTCTCTTCAGCAAAGTTTGGAATAAATCTTCGTAAGAAATTTACTTTGCCAAAGAAAGAATGGACAATAGTCTTACTTGTTGGCATGGAAAGATCACGAATAGATTTTACTCTTTCAGCATCAATTTTTATACCTTCTTTTGAAACAATATGCCCAATTAAGTTTAATTCAGTAACCCCAAAAATAGATTTCTTGGGATTGAGGGAAATTCCATGCTGATGACACTTTCCCAATACTTGTTGCAAATGATAGAAATGATCTTGACGTTTCTTAGAATAAACATTCAAATCATCCAAATAGACTACAATGAACTTACCAAGGAAACTTCGGAAGGCCAAGTCCATTGCACGTTGGAAAGTCGCTCCTACATTTATCAACCCAAAAGGCATTTTGTGATATGCAAAAGTGCCCCAAGGTGTGGTAAATGCGGTTTTGTGTTGATCTTTTTTAAGAACCTCCACTTGGTTGTAATTCGAAAAATCCATCCAACATGGACATCATCTTTGATCCAGTAACAACTTGTAGGACATGATCCATGATAGGTAAAGGGTAGTTATCTTTTAAGGATGCCTGATTTAAATTCCAAAAATCAACACATATCCGGATCTCACCATTCTTCTTACGTACAGGTACAATATTGGCTATCCGAGAAGAATGATGAATGGAGAAGATTATCCTTGCTTTCAACGTCTTTTGAACTTCAGCAAAGATAGTATCAGATATCTTTGGGTTGTATTTCCTTTGCTTCTAACGGAAAGGCGTGATACCTAGCTTTAATGGAATGTCGTGACGAAGTTCTTCAGGGCAAAAAAACTTTAGATCTTCATAGGAGTAGGCCAAGACGTCAACATATTGCTGCAATAAGACAACAAATTTCTGCATTTCTTCTTGTGAACAACACTTTCCAATGTTCATCATCTGTGGATTGACTTTAGTCCCGATATTTACTTGCTCATATTCCATTGAACCTGTAGATGATTTTTGTTGTTGTTTTACATAATGGTCATGTTTGTCAAAAAAAAATTCTAAAGAAACTAGACCCTTGGGGATCTTGTTTCCTTTCAAGTGCAGAAATTTCTCTCTCATTTCTGCATCAATACTTTCAATTGCATCCTTTGAAGGGCAGTGACTACCTTCAAAATACATATCATCAATATTGTCAACCATCTACAAAAAATTAATTACATGATGATTGTCATTAAACACTTGCCAATGATCAGAGTTGTTAGGAACACTTGGTTGAAAGACCAATTCAATAATGTATGTTGATCCCAAAAAATCTCTTTGAGGAACCAAAGAGGTTGTTGATACTGCTAATGAGTCTGCCCTGTCATTAAATTCATGGGAAACCACAGATATATCAAAAGCATCAAATGCCTCAATTAGATCTCATACAAGGTTACAATAATGTCATAGCTTATCGCTCCTCGTCTAATATATGTTCCTGACTTGACAAACTATCAACTTAGCATCTCCTTGAGCATTTAAATTTTTAATCCCCTTCTTTTGGGCAATATTCATCCCCAAAAGAAGAAATTCATACTCGAAAGTGTTATTTGTGTTGTCAAACTGCAATTTGAAGGAGAAAGGGAAGAAATTTCCATTAGGAGAAACTAAAACAACATTGGCTCCTGATCTAGCAAAAGAAAAGATACCATCAAATTCTAGCATCCAAACATCATTTGGACTACTGATGCTGATAGTATCAAAATCAAGAATTTCTCATTGTGAAGTAGAAGATCTTTCTGATTTCATACTAATACTTTCACAATCAACTAGAACCTCATTGAGTGGAATGACATCTTCAATCTCAGGAACAACCTCTAAACCATCATCAACATGTAGGGAATAATTACCCATACCTAACGACTCGAAAAGAATCTATGTCCGTTGATCATCAGACTTGACAACAGTGTATTTTGATTCTTTTTCTGGAAGTACCTTTTGGATAAATCCTTTAACGGGAATACGAGCCCCAATCATATCCATGTTTAACTCACCTCCCACATCTCTATAGAAATTTCTTCCCAACAATAGGCCATAGGAAGCTGACACATCGGCTACTAGTACTGTCATCTTAATCTTCTTTTCTGGGAATGTAGCAAAAGAAAACTATGCATCCTTGATCTGACCTATCAAGGGGACTTGCTTGTTATCCATAGAGAAACATCTTCCAAATGTTTTGGTCAAAGTTAAACCAAGGGCATTGGCAACTTTTGACGACATAACATTATCAGATGTCTCAGAATCGATTACACAGTTACTAAGCTTATAACCATTTATCAACAAAGAGATATAGAATGGTTCTATCTTTTCTATAGGAGAAGGGGAAGTCACTAAGTTATTTTGAAGTAAGTTAGACTTGGGAAGTTTACTAGGAGTAGTATCTTTTTCTTTAACAAACTTGACCAAACAGTCAAATTGATTTGGATTAGATCTCAAAAATTCAACCTCGAACATTTGTATTATGGTTTTCCTAGCATGGTCTAAAATATCAAATGACTGAAAAGAATTCATCAAAGATTGATTTGGGTTCTCATTTTGAGAACTTAAAATATTAGGTACACTAGTCTTTGATGCAGGGATAGAAGAATTGATAGGTGCAGAAAAATTGACAGCAATCAAAGAATCACTTACACTTTTATCCTTCGCGACGTCCTTTGAGATAGAGTTGTCTTTTATGGGATTTGGTATAGGAGTCCCACACTTAGCAATAGAAACTAGCAAACATTGAGAATCCTTGATTTGAATAGAATCATCATTCTTCGCAATGATAGGTGGTTGAGCTGCCTGTGGTTGCAAACAGGTGAATACTGCAAAGACATCCCCATCATGTGTGTCTAGTGTATCATCTTCTTCATATTGCATAAACCTAATATTAGAGTCGCTAGTCAACTCTGCATCATCTTCTTGATGCAAATTGGCATCTTCTTCACCAAAAGGGGGAAGATCATTATGTTCAACTTCATATACCCTGTAGCTGAATTTTGGGGTGGTGCTTCCAACACAAGCCTCTCTATAGTGGGAGGCAATTTATTCTGATTACACATAGCATAATTGGAAGTATTATTTCGATAAGTCCTTCTTGGAACATCACGATAAGAAGTATTTCCTTGTGAGGAAATTTTCTTCTTAAGTGCTAACAACTCATTTGCTAACTTTTGTATCATGGGATCAACAAAATTCGTTGAAGAAAAAGATGAATCAACAACTTGATAATTTCTAACCTTGTTAGGATCTCTCCTTATCCTACCGGCGAGGATAATATCATCTTTGACTGATATGGCCATTTGTTGCACAGCAGCCAAATTTGTAGGATTATTCCTTCGCAAAAGAAAGCTCACCTCTGGAAATTGAGTGTTGATAAAGAAGCATTTCCAATTTCCAATGGTGGGTTGTGAAGCAACTGGAATGCGATTGTGCAATCTATTGAAATTTTCTATGAACCCACGCATAGGCTCTTGAGGTTCTTTTTTCATTTGAGTTAACTATGCCAACAATGCGTGATCATCTTCGGCAAACTTGAACCTTGCTTCAAACAGTGTTCTGAGAGTTTCCCAATTTGTGATACAAGCATTTAGAAGATGATAGAACCAATCAGCAGCGGCTCCATGCAAAGTCTCAATGAACAACCTCACTGAAACATCTTCATGCTCAACACCTAGGACCCCACATGCGATGTAGAAGGCAGCAATGTGTTCATCCGGATATTGAGAACCATCCCCCAAGAATTTAGGCAATTTTTTCCCCGTGACTTTGGGAAGTTCATGCAAAGGTGCAGTCAAGCTCAATGGAACAAAAGTGGTACCCCAAGGGCCAGCAACAACCATCCTTGATAGATTATATGGTGGTATTACAAAATGACATGCAAGTGGAACAAATAAGACTTATAAACTTGATGCCTCACTTGGTATGGGAGATTGTCATGTAGAAGGAGGAAAACTTGATGTCCACTGCAAAGGAGAACGCGTTTGTGGAGCTGTTAGAAAAGGAAAATTGCGTTGCTGCAAAAATTCAAAAGTAGGATCAACAACTCCCACTAATTGCTGCCCACGAGTGTAACTTCAATCAGCCAGATTATGATTTTTGAGAAAATATAAAAAAAAGGATATTACAATGAAAAGAGCACTGCAACCCAAAGGGAAAATACTGGTTGCACGTCGCTCCCCAGTAGAGTCGCCAACAAAATGTTGGGTGAATATTTTGTCACTAGCATACCAATGATAAAATATATAATTCACACATAGCTATGTTGACAAATTAATCTCTCCTCTCATCAATGGGAGGTTCCCTTTGAAATTTCTTCTCTAATTAATAAGAAATTAAAATCTATGGATTAGTTTCGGGCATATAACTCTCTTTTTTCATAGTTAATGTATTCTCCCTCCACTTTGTTACAATTTCCCTATAACTTTGATACTTAAGGAAATCAACTAATTAATCCAACAAACTATACCAAGATTTTATAAGCAAGAAGCACAAAGTCTTTCTTCAATATAGTACTAACTTCACTAATTATCACAATGGTAAGGAATTCAACTTGTAGCTCAAAGTCTTCAAGTATAATTCCTTGATCCTTAAAACTACAAGAAATAGTAGAAATACAAAGCCTACTACTAATCACTTAACAATAGAAAATTTCTCAAATATTCAAGGAGCACAAAGTCTAGTTTCACAATTCAGGAGCTCTTTTACTCACTTAACAATACCTCCTATTTCAAGAAATTCAAGAACATATATAAGTCATGAACATAAGAACATCAACTCATATAAACAATTTTTGACACAACACAAAGTTTGGGATCATAAAATTGCTTTCTTTATTTGCTTGATCAAATCTTCAAAACAAAAGATCAAAGTCTTAGTTGAGGCAGAAATTCGATAGAGTTTTGCTTAGCATAATTTAAGATAAAATATACAAATGAGGCCCCTCCTTATATATAAGAAGAGAGGAGAAAAATGTGGGCACAGTTGACTAATTCAATTGCACAGTCCCACTTGACTACAACTACAATAGAAAGAAATTATATAGCTGCAAGAAAATTTGCAGCATCTAACAATGCAACTACATGAAAATAAAATGTCAAAAATGCACACTTTATTCATCTTTCTCCTCCTCATCTGATTTCTGAAATTCTTTGAACTTAGTCAGGATGGCCTCCATCTCTACTTGGTTCGGCATTAGGGTAGAACCTATGAATACACAAAAATGGAAAATCGTATCCTCGATCTTTACATATTTCTTTTTCTCATCCTTCAGCATGGATGCAAGGACCTCAAAATTGACTTGGATCTCTAGTAACTTATCAAATGCACCAAGTGAGAAATCCTGTCTCGTGCAATGATCCATTAAGGAAATAAATTCCTGCGTGATGGCATCACTAGTAACAAGATTCTGATTGTCATCATACAGATAACAAGGAAGGTCGGCAATCCTTGCATAAATGAGATCAATCTCATCATCACCTTCCTTGCTCTCTCGATCTAGCTCTGTTGTACTCAACCTTATTGTCTCTTTCTTGTGAGACAATAGTGACAAGATCTGGATATATTTTTCCCTTGAAGGAACCACTTTATTTTCAATGAGGATGTCTATTCTGAAGTCCTCCATTTTTCTCCAAAGGGTTGTACTCTTCTCAATATCTTCAATCTCCTGAGATAATGAAGTTTTGAAACTTTGCATCTGACTTTGGATCACTTCAAAATCGGCCAATAACCCAACTGTTGAACTTAGGAGATGAGACCCTTCAGACTTCAGCCGTGCAATCCACTCATCCACCACTCGGCCCTTGGCTCCTACCTGTTCAATTTTCTTAAGATCTTCAGTATCTATTGAGGATCCTATGGGCTCAACTTCCTGAGAGGATTGTGTAACTTTTAGAAGAACCTTAGTCAATTGTTCACATTTTTGTTTTAATTCATTCTTCTCATCCCTCTCTTGGTCAAATCTCTATAACAAAGAGTTAAAAGCTATCTGAGAATCTAGCTTAACACTCTCATCTATCCTCACCCCAAGCTCTATGGTTTACATGGTGTAATCCTCAGGTTGTATATCATCTTTATTATTATCTAATGATGGTACCATGACCTCAACATACTTCCTTTTAGAAGTCGGGTCTACTAACACTCGAGAGATAGTCTTCGACTTCTTTCGTCCTTTAGGCTTTGGAGGAACCAACTGCTCAAAATCAAACTCATCAAGCGAAATTATATGTTTCTTCCTCTTAGGTGCTACTACCTCCACCCAAGGTGGTAATTCTGGATTGGTGGGTGGACTAGTAGCTTCTTGTTGAGTCTCACTTGGTATTTCAAGAGCAAACTGGCTTGAACTTACAGCGGTTGTCGATGTTGTTATTGATATCAATGCTGAAATATCCAGTGATATGCATGTTGATGTAGTAACAACTGCCGATGTTGACCCTTCTTCAGTTATAGCCACAAAGGAGAGAGTGGAAGGTGCAATGGAAACAATTTGAGTACTAACCAGAGGTGGAATTTTTGATATGACCGTCGTAGCAGAAATAACTTCAGTGCTTACTAGAGATGGAATTTCCATTATGACCACCATAGAAGGTAAAGTCATCATCTACTGTTCCACAAACGCTTGCTCCATAGCTTTAGGAAACTCCAACATTGAAGATTCAATGGTGGTTGAAGGAATATCATCCAGACTAGAAAAGTTGGATAATGCAAAAAATTATTGAGCAGTCTCTGACTGCGTCATGTCCATGCCCAGGTCCTCATCATCGAATTCCTCTTCCTCTTGAATAGTATCAGAATCAATGGATTAGATAATCACCTCTGAATGAGTTGGTGCCTGTGAAGTGGTCGAGACATTAACTTCACCAAGATGTGATGTTTCTTCAACATGTGCTTCCTCTTGTTGAGGAATTTCACCTTCTTCCATCTCCTTCTCTTTTTAAATATCTCTAGTAGTCTGCTATTCTGGTTCCTTTTATGGCTATCTCCTGCGTTGTTGAAGATGATTCACCTTTTTTGGACCCTTTAATTGTGAACTTGATTTTGGTTCCTTTCCCCTTAGATTGCGTTGCAGGGGCTGAGGATAGTGCTTGTGGATCTACTTTGCCCTTGGTTCTTGTTTTAACTATAGTTGTCTTACCAACCGGACCATCACTATTATCGTCATCTCCAAAACTAGCAGTAAGTTGTTTCATTCTCTAAGATTCTTTTTTAACAACCATGCATTGGTGTTTGCCAAAATGGGAGAGATTCTTTGAGTAATAGTCTTACTCTCCTTTTTCGACCATTGCACCGGTGGAAGTGGAGAGTTGACAATCTTCTTTTCATAATAGTCTTGGTCTATTATGTCAACAGTGTCTTCCATGGTCATTGGTATCTTTTCCAAATCTAAATTTTCAATCTGCTCCAGGGTAAGACGTTTGAAATCCTTCCTTCTTATGTCTTCTTCATCTTAGCAATCGACCCATACATCCTCAAATCTAAAAAACATGGGTGTAACTTCTCTTGAGCTTGTTCTTCATGCCATGAAAATCAAATTTATTTTGTGCCTTGAATCTTCTCATAGTATTCCATTGCATTTCTTCCTCTATGTTCTTGGCATTGGGATTTCTCAAAACCGAGTACCTGCCAATAGATTCTGGGAACTTCAATCTGGTCTTATGTGCTTGTGATTGCTTTTCATGCACATAGATCAGTTGCCGACACAAATCCATGAGGATGATTTTATCAGAAGGATACCTTGGTAAAATGAAGGGTTCACCTGAGAAACATCTGATCCGGATGTAAGTGAATGTTGGAAACTGAAGAAAAATGCATCCAAAATGAGACACCCTGTTATATGCAGCCTTTGATAATCTTTTCTTCTGTAGGCTTTTATCGAACATGCACTTCCACACAACAAAGAAGGCATCATTGACTCTCCTAAAATGGCTACCTTGATTATTGATCATGAGTTGATCATAGTATTTCGAGATAGTTACTAATCTCATGTCACCTTTGGTAGATAAACCTGGATATTGCCTCATAGAAGCAGCTGCATAAACCAGGTAAGAGGTCATATAAAATTTCAATGTCACTTTGACTTCTTTTAACTACACGGAGAGTGCATCACTGATCTACTCACCCTAGTCATGTGACGAGTACAATGATATGAACTAGAAGGCCAAAATTCATCTTCAATCACCACTCTATGATGCTCTGGTTCATAGTTTATGCCAAACCCTTCCTCATTGATGTATTCCTTGAACTGATCCCTACATTTGTTGAACTTCAGACCTAAAACTCTTTGCACAAATCTCATATGCTTGAGAATTTATTTTGTTATTGCTACAAACACATCCACCAATATCCTAGAAAGAATAGGCATCCTCTGAACTTGTCGATTCCCATGACGAGTTGCATTATAGTCTTGTGGGAGTGGAATGGTGAAATGATCGTCAATATTATCAACTATTTCAATTTCTCCCAAAAAAACACTGTCAAAGAGCTTCTAACACAATATGGTCACTTTGACTTCTTTTAACTGCGCGCAGAGTGCATCACTGATCTGCTCACCCCAATCAATCCTAGCAGCCCCTTTCCTGATTATATTTATGTAATAACACATCCAACTTTGAAAGTAATGAGAATCCTTTAAACCCTTCACTCTTGCCAACATGGTGACCATATGATTGTACTCCTCATTGAAGTCACTTCTGTGGAAATACTTAGGCCATTGCGAGGTGGTATGATTTCTAGCAGCAGAGAGGTACACTATATTGATCACTTTCTTGCATTTGACCTCATTTTTCTCCTAGTACTCCTGAGCACTTTCTTGAGAAATGTCGGTTGCTTCCTCGACTAAATAACCTTTGAAAACACTGTTGAAGAAAACACTATCCAAAGTCATGATCAAATTTTGATTAGCATCCCTAACCTATCTTGTATTCAGATCGAAGTGATCTGCTACTGCAAGTACAAAATCTAGATCATGAGCTGCAACTAGGAAGGAAGCATATTTATGCAACTCAGATTTGATCAAGTTTGTTAGGTGGGAAGGAGCTTTCTCAACTCGATCAATAAATTCTTGCATACTAACATGAACAATTTTTGTATCTTTGATCTCCTTGATGTTTGAATCTACTGAACTTTCCAGGTACAAATTCAAGTACTTATCATACTTGTACTTCATCTTCTTTGTTGATGTTTTACCTAATGAAGAATCCAACTGACTCGAAGAAGGCTCTGATTTGTCATAAGAGGGCCTTGACATTTACAAATGACTTCATTCAACACTGAGGATTAGCTTCTTCGACAATTATCATCATCAATAAAACTAAATTTTATCAATTGGATCAAAAAATTGGACTTAGAACAGGCTTGGGAGCAAAACTGTCAAAAATGGCAAGTCGGGGGAAAAAAGTCCAATATGGACCTCAAGAGTTAAAATTTGCACATCGGACTTTAAAGTCCGATCTGCAAGTTAGGAAAAATCATTAGCACATCAGACTTTAAAGTCCGATGTGCAAATATAAATCATTCGAAAGACCAGCACAAGTCCGATGTACTGGGGAAGGGCAATCAATTGACATGTCGGGTTTTAAAACCCGACATGTCAATCGGACAATCTCCTCTCGCATATCAGACTTTAAAGTCTAAAATGTGAGGTTTACCCTCCTACATATCGGAGTTTAAAGTCTAATGTGCAGAGAGTTATCTCTGTATATTAGCATGCATGTTGTGTTTTAAAGCCTGATGTGCAGGCGAGGGGAGGGGGAAAGACAAAAAGTATCAAAGGGAAATTGGACAATAAATCCTGATGTGCCCTCAACCCAAAGAGAAGGTTTAAATCAGGAGCAATTGGATTTTTTATGTCCGATGTGCTCCTAATCGAGAGAAAACCAAAACAACGGAGAAGAAAAGATGGAAGGGAAAAACAAATGAAAACAATAAAAACCCTACCTTAATCCACATGGCCGAAGAAAAATCAAGTAACCAGCAAGGTGATCAAGGTCGAAAACGTGACGAAAGGAGCACGAGGGCATGCGCAGAGGAGAAATCACCAAACGAAATGAAGAAATAAGCCCCAAAAATTAATAAATAACCCCAAAAGTTTGACATGCAAGAAATTTCCAAATCAACCTACACATCGGACTTTAAAGTTGAATGTGCAGATGCATAGACCCTGCGGGTCAGACTTTAAAGTCCTTTCTACAAGAGGACTCCCTGCAGGTCGGACTTTAAAGTCTAATCTGCAGGGGTAGAACCAAAATTTTATCACATTCTATGGACTTGCTTCATCCATAGAATGTGTGTACAGTTAGTAGCAACAACAACATACTCAACTTCAGTAGTAGATAAAGAGGTACATTACTGTTTCTTGTTGATCCATGAAACAACTTTCTTTCAAAGAAAGAAAGATCCATCGGATGTGCTCTTCCAATTATATCTCCAACCCAATCTGCATCTTTATATGCACATAGTGTAAAACCATCATCTTTAGGATACCACAAACCATATTTAGTTGTTCCTTGCAAATACCTGAAAATCCTTTTCATCGCACTCTCATGATTCTCTCTAGGATCACTCTGATATCTTGATACAATACAAACCGCATTCATTATATCCGATCCAATCTAAGTCAGATATAAAAAACCTCCAATCATAGACTTGTACCTTATAGGATTTATTGGTGATGATGCATCTATCTTAGTCAATTTCTCACTTGTAACCATAGGAGTACCAACCGGTTTAGAATTTTCCATACCAAATTTCTTCAACAACTCCCTAGCACACTTAGTTTGACAGATGAAAATACCTTTATCAGTTTGAGTAATCTACAAACCTAAGAAAAAATTTCATCTCCCTAATCATAGACATCTCAAATTCATTCTTCATATTATCAGAGAATTCCATACATAACTTATCCTCGCCTTCAAAAATGATATCATCAACAAAGACTTCAACAATCAATATGTCATTATCAGTGATCTTATAATATAAATTATTGTTAGCATTACCTTTAGTGAAACCAAGCTTCAAAAGATATTAATCCAATCTTGCATACCAAGATCTTGGGGCTTGTTTCAATCCATATAAAGCTTTCCTTAACCTGCAAACCATATTTTTGTTATCTAAAAATGAAAATCCATCAGGTTGCTCAATGTAAACTTTCTCTTTAAGATCTCCATTCATAAAATGCACACTTAACATCCATCTGATAAACCTTGTAGTTCTTGTGGGCAACATAAGCAAGAAATAATCTCACAGCTTCAATCCTAGCTACCAGAGAAAAAGTCTCATCATAATAAATTCCTTCCTTCTGAGAATATCCTTTACAAACCAATCTAGCCTCATTCCTCACAACTTGTCCATCTTCATTCAATTTATTTCTAAAAACCCATTTAGTCCCAATAACATTCTTATTTTTAGGCCAGGGAACTAAAGTCCATGTATTATTCTTTTCTATCTAAACTAATTCCTCTTCCATAGCTCTCATCCAACATTCGTCTTTATGTAGACACTTAAATTAATTATTTTAATTTATTTAAGTTCCTCGCATAATTAATTTATTAATTGTGCCAATTCCTATTCCTTCTCAATATTGATTAAATATAATTAATATTGTCACTATAGTCTGTTGATTGATTTATTTAATAAATCAATCTACCCTTATTCTTCTAAAATTCCTAATATTAATTCTCTCCAAATTCCTCCTTTTAATTAATTAATTTCAATTAATTAATTAAGTTAGGTGATTCCTACAAATCACCTTTTTCTTAATCCATCTTTAGCTTAATGAATTCTTCTAGAAGCTCCCTAATCTCATTTATCATTATTCCTCTAATTTTTAATTCCCTCCACTCATTCTCTCTCCTAGTCAAATCCTCCTAACAAATCTCATCTACCCTAATCTCACCTAGTCATTCTTCTAATCCCTCTCCTAATGAGTTGCTAGTGGCTAATCATCATGATTAGCCATAAAGTCAACTCCTTGTCCCTTCCATCCAACCACCTTCCTCAAATGCTCTTTTCCTAGGTGAATGTGATCTCACATTCCTCTAGGCATCCCATCCTCCAAGGAATTTTTAATTCCTCCTTATTCCTCCAATTCCCATGATCATCCTTTTTGAAGAATTTTTAATTCCTCATCCCCATCCCTCAAGGAATATTTTATTCCTTTCTCTTCCCTAGGAACATTGGGAAGTCCTTTCAATGAGCCTTGAGGGGTGTGGTGACAAGAAATGTCTTTAAGGCATATCTCTTGGTCTCCACACTTGTCTTGTCACCTCCTCTTGGGCCATGTGTGGGCTCACAAGAAATCCTGACCCTTCATCTTGGGTCAATCCTAGCCCTCCATTTCTCCTCCTCTCCTCCTATAAATTGAAGACTCCATCCCCTTGTTTCTCATCTCCAAATCCTGTAAGTGCATGTTGCTAATTTGCTTAGTGAAATCCATCTAGATACCCAGACTCTAGCCAAATCATCACCACTTGCATACTTAGCCATTTTGATCATCATCCACAACTTCACTCTTCCATCCATCTAGAGTCCAAATCGGAGGAACAAGAGAACTCTATTGTCAAGGTATAATAGATTGTTATTTTATGTCTTTTATTTCTCTATTTTGTGCTTTGATTTGAATTAACAATCTAACATTGTACTACGATATTTTCCCTTGGTTCATTTTGGCATGCCCGGTGGCACCCACATCCCTGGAATTTAATGTTTGTCGAGTTTTTTGTGATTTTTTATCGTAGGTACTGGAACAACGTGAGCGTCTGCAAATCAGCGCGACTGAATCGAGTTCAGTACGAGTGACAGGGTTTTTAGTGCATGCGCATGCGCTTTAGCGTGAGCTCTAGAAATTCAAATTTTGTTTTACCACTTCTCTGTAGGTCTGGACATCAGTGCGAGCACTTCAGGAACAGGGTGTCTACTCTCAAGATTTTCCTACTTAGTCTAACAAAATTCCCTCTTTCTTATTCTTCTCTCTATTTTATCATTAACACCTAAAAATACTAAAAAGTCAAAAAAAATCCAAAAAAAAAGCAAAAACTTTTAGTTAATTTTGTTGTAGCTAGTCTTTCTTTTCGGTAGTCTCGTTTCAGCACAAGCGACCTAAGATAGCACAGGAGCTCTATTGGGTTCCCACTTAATTTATAATTTTTAAATTTTAAAACACTATTGTATGTACTAACCTGATTCAGCACGTACGCTCGCGCTTCAGAGCGTATGCACCTATATTAGCGTGACCATTTCTGACAAAATCTTTCTCATCTTTGAAATTTGAAAATTTGAATTTTCTAACCGCTAACTTGTTTTGGAGTTTTTTTTATGTTTTAGCGCGAGCGCAGGTGCTTCAGTGCGACCGAATCAAAACAACATGATCGCTCAGGTATAAATCAATGTTTTTTTTTGTCTCTGTATTTTTTTCCTGCATTTCCTTTTTTTAAACTTTTGGCCCACTTTAGCGCATATGTAGGCATTTCAATGCCTGCGCAAGCACTTCAGCGCATGCACTGTTTCTACAGACCTGTGTCTACTAATTACATTTTTGTGAGTTTTGCAGCTGTATCCAATTGTCCAAGACATAAAAACACAAAACTATTGATCTGATTTTCTGCAGGTTGCCTTGGAAATTCAACTAAACCTTGTGTTTTCATTTTTTAGGCACTTAGACTTAATTAGGGGGTAAATAAATCATTTTTTTCCATGTTTGTGAAAAGCATAAAGGTAGGAGAGTATGCTCTTGTTTATATAGATGATCAGAAATTCAAACCCTCCAAGCTTTTGGTGTTTATTGCATGCTTACCCTTAGTAGGCCTACCCTGCCGAGTTGCTCTTTGAGCTGGTGAGAGGGAAACGACCCAAGTGAGTACACCCAGACCTAAGGTTCCCAACTAACTATAATAAATAGGCCATTGAGATCAAAAGACTCAATGGTTGGGGCTATATGAGAGTTCACTCTCACATTAGGTGCTTAGTAGGATCCTAGAGATCTCAATCATGCTTGCGTGACTACTAAGTTCTTGGTGCTTCGTTGGGCTATAGACCTCAATTTTGCTTGCGCAACTATGAAGGGTAGCTCCTAATGGGAAGCCATACTAAAAAATTTGTGCATAGTGGCCAAAAACCTTCTAGTCATTGGTGCAGGAGGTCAGACCTCTGAAGCCGCCCATATTTTTACAACCCTTAGTAGAGACACAAAGTTTGCCATGAGGATTTTTCATAGGAATTGATGCTTGGCTTCCCCGGAGAAGTGAGTGCCATGGAGGGGAGCCAGTGGGGTCAAGCATCTAAGTGTCTGCTCTAGGTAAGCATAGCTAGGAAACCAATTGGGATCCAATGACTATTGTCCTTGCTAGCCCTAAGAATGTTATATATGTGCATGAGTGTCTTTGAGTTCAAATTCATTTGATTATTGTGTTTCTTTGCTTGACACTTGTTTGCCAAGAGTAGACTAAACATATCATTATCCTCAAAACACTTTATAAAATACTTGTCAAAAACAAACAATCATCCAAGTCAAAGTCCTAGTCACGATTCCAATCATAAGTCATACCCAAGTCACATCCTATAAGTCTTCCACACAAAGTCCCAATTGCATCAAAACTTTGTCCATCTCATGTTTCATAAACCCAAATTGTATAAGCATTCCAAGAAGTCAATTCACTGACCTATCAAGAAGAAGAAGCTCACACAAGCACAACTTATTAGACGTCAGAAGTTTTGGTACACAAACCACAAAGTCTTGCTTAAACATAGGACCTTCTTGCATCATTACCACAATTACGTCCATGGTCATAGAAATGAGTTTGATGCTAGTGATTAATTAAGAGTTTGTGCCCTCTTTCAAGGTTTAGGTTTGTCTTTTAACACCAACTATCATCAGAATCAGGGTGGTCGTATCCCTTCATACAACTTGTCATCCGAACCAATCATCTATTGAGTCATGTTCATGCCAAAGATAGCCTATTCATCAAATTTCTTCTAATCATCACTATCATCCCTCTTCAATTCATAATTCTCAATATTTTCCTAAAACCTTATCACATCAATTGACCACAAATCAATCACCTTCAATTATCAAATCAATTCTCAAATCCAAATCAAATCATCCTTTAATCCAATTTAACCTCACATTAAGGTTTTATGCCTTGTGAAGTTTCATTTAGATCTCATCCTTAATCAATCAATCACTTGGCTTTGTGCTTGAAGAAAAATCCCCTCCAAGTACCTTTTCCTTATCCTTTGAGCCAATCAAGACTCTTATCTCACATCTTTATTTTGCTTAGGATCAGTAGTCAACCCTTAGTAGAAGAAAGACTTTGATCATCATCTCAAGGTCTAAATTTTACCCAACTTGGTCATTACCTTGCTTGTGGTTTCATCAACATTTCCCACCTAAAATCCTCATCCAAGGACTAAGGTGCAATCCTAATCAAACCCCTGAGACCATGTTTGTGAGTTTCACATCTTATGTCAAGAAGTCTCCTATAGCGACTTATACCTTCAAAGGCTCTTCCCTAAGAGTCTCACGGGAGCTTCTCTTGCATGGTTTTCGTCCTTACCTTGAGGTTCCATTACCTCCTTCCTGGACTTAGCAGAGAAGTTTGTGGCTCACTATGCCTACAACATGGCTAATGATGTTTCCATGATGGACCTTTGTAACATGAAACAAAGGCTTGGAGAGACTTTTGCTAACTTCTTACAAAGATGGTGACATCTCATCAAGAAATTCCAATGTGACATGCTAGAACAACACCAAATTGAATTATTTCAAAAGAATTTGGTGCCTGAACTATCAAGGCCTCTGACATCTCAATGTATTAAATCTTTCCACAAATTGACTAATAAGAGCCTAGCCCTCGAACATGTCTTGTTAGAGGAAGGAAGCTTGAAACATTACCAAAAATCAAGTCAAAATACTTCCTCCTATCATAATGAGAAACCAAAATTCTGGTCCAAAAATAATAACGTGGTCAACGATGGTGTGACTAATGCAAAACGGGTCCAGACCATGGCCACTCCTCCAAATCCCACAACTCTAAATCACCAATTCAACAATCAAAATAATCAAAATCAATCTCAAAAGCCTCATAACAATGTCTCAGTCCAGTAGTGACCACTCTGATCCAATAATAGGACTCCAAGAGATTTTACTCCTCTTGCCAAGCCCATTGAAGTGGTGTTTCAAAAGCTTGTCCAAGCAGGCGTAGTGGTCTTCCTGATTACTCACCCATTCAACCCCAATCAACCCAAGCCTAGGTGGTATAATGATAATGATTATTGTGGGTATCATCGTATCAAGGGGCATGATACACGAAAGTGCATGAAGCTTAAAATCTACATACAAGATCTCATTGATAGAGGTGAGATTGAGGTAGCAAATTCAAAACTTGCTAACAACAATGACAAACTCAAAATGTACCAGGAACCCTTCCCAAAAACTGATAAAGGAAAAGGCTCATCATCTAACACTGTGAACTATGATACACTAATCATATAAGAGGCTTTGACTTTTTAGTAGGTCACATTGAGCCTGCAAACAACCATGTCAACCCTCCCCCTTCCCAAAGCAGACCTAACCCTACTAAGATAGTCATTCAAGGTGCTACACCTTCCACTTCCCACTCTCAGAATGACTGCAATGTAACCACCCGTTGAGGTAGAGTCACTGTTCAAGGAGCCCCTCCTCCACCAAAACCTTCCCCCATATCTTCCACCCACCGATATGACCTCCTTGACTAACTTGGGAAGACCCCCACACAAATCTCCATCCTAGAACTTCTCAAGACTTACCCTATCCATAAGGAAATTTTGGAACAAGCCCTCCTTGAGTCTCGCATTCCCGATAATATCAATCTTGCCCAATTTCAAGCTCTCATTGGAAACCTTGCCGCCTAGCAACACCTTGTGTTCACTTCCAATTATGCTCCTAGAAATGAAGACCATAATAAACCTTTGCACATCAAATCCCTTATCCAGAAGCACAAGGTCAAACATATCCTGATAGACGGTGGATCCAAACTCAATTTGTGCACATACAAGCTAATAAAACAATTGGGACTTTCGGAGGACTTGGTAGATACATCTAGAAGAATCACAATAAAAGCATATGATGATGTAGAAAGAGTTTATAAAGGCATGATCACCTTACCTCTTCAAGTGGTCCCTATCACAATTGAAACCCCTTGCCAAGTCCTAGATCTTGATCTCCCTTACAATATCCTTCTCAATCACCCATGGAATCACTCCTTGCAGGTCGTACCCTCCACTTATCGTCAATGCATCAAATTCCCCTTTGTTAGTCCACCTGTAAGTTTTTCTTTTATAAAATATTCCAATTTGCGGGTTATCTTTTTGTGTCTTTTGTTTCCATTGGGTCATTTGTTCTCTTTGTACTTGAACTATTGAACTTCTTTTAAAAAAGGTTTTAAAAGGTTCAAGGTTCAAAGTACATTCTAAAAGAGAAGAAAAAAAGAAATCAGTCATTCCGGTCTCCAATTTTCAAACATGTTCACTTGGTCTTCGGTCATCGAAGGTTTGAACCCATTGAACCTCATGTTCAAGCGGTTCAAGGATTCAAGGTTCAAAAAAGCCATTTTAGTGGGTCGCAGCAATCTATTGTTTTATGACGAGCACAAGTCTTTCTTTTATGTTAAGTTGGTATGCGGTCTTGAACCCTGAACCAAAATTTCAAGCGGTTCAAAAGGTTCAAGGTTCATTTTTAATTATTCCTTTTTCTTTATCGCTCGTTCCCGGTGTTGTTTATGTGCCGACCGTTATTGTTTTACTACCTAAATGAACTTGAACCATTGAACCTCATGTTCAAGTGGTTCAAGGTTCATAAGTTCTTTTAAAACTAATCCGGAAAAGCTTTGTGGTGGAAATAAAAGCGGCGCAACAAGAAGGAAAATTCCCTTATTCGGATTTTTGAAATTCTAAATGTGGAAAGTAATCATGAAAATGTCAAATTTCTTGTGCGGAAGTGATGGATAATTAAGAAGGTGTTAGGTTTGTCATTTCACCATTACTTCGCACGTTTGAGTAAATCATGACAAAGTGTGTGCATCCCTATTGATATTTGCCCGTTTGCTTAAAGGAAGATGCATGAGTTTATTTCCATATTTAGGAAGATCATAGCTGCCTAACTTCAATTAATCAGAAGTGCCGAAGGTAAATCCAGTTTTGTTCTCTGGAAGAATTCCCAGTTTTCATGGTGTTATAGGGTAAGTTCAGTTGTCTTCTCCTATGATTGTGTTTCTTTATGCACTGAAGTTTTACTAGTATAAGAAAGGGGAAGATCTGAAATTGATGGGGTAACATATTATACTGTTGTTAGAATTTCTTGGTTAAGGGAATAAATAGTTAAAAATGAGGCCTATGCTACCAAAGCTTGACTAAACCTCATGTTTAGTGATTATCCTACCAGAATGGAAGACACCTCCTTAGTTCATACGAATTTGAGAAATTTCCTTGAAAGGGCTAAGAATCCTCAATCTGGGTTGCCAATGGAGAAGATAGTTAAGAGTGGTCTTGTGGAAACTACTGCATTTCCATTAGTCACGCCATGTCCAAATTTAGTGTTGTCTTGTATGAACAGATATGATTCTGAGAACAGATGTATCAGAACTAGTGATGGTGGAGTGTTAGTCCATATTAATAGGGAAATGGTGATGGCGACAATGGGAATTCTGCATAAGGAGGAGTATGAGGATTGGACCATTGGACATTCATATGCCTATTTCTCGGAGAAGAAGAGCAAGTACAAAAGTGTGATTGCCAAAAATTGGCTCTTGAGGGCTCAATAAAGGAGGATCACAACTACCCAAACCCTTAACCAGAGAACACCTCATCACTAAGGTGCGGGACATTGTTGTGCTTTTATACATAGTAAAAGGGAATTCACATTCCTTCTATTGGGAAGACTGGATGTACTTTGTCATCCAAGTAGTTCTATCTGGTGACGGATTTTTGGACTGGTATCAGGTAATTGTGGAGAGGCTTCATGAAGGACTAAGAAACTTTGTAGGTATAAGTAGGTTTTACATGTCTTATTACCTATTTTATATTTTAGCCTGCACAAGGGATTGGCCTAGATTACCCAATGAACCTTGGCTTGATGGAATGAGGGTTTATGATTTTTATCCTTTGTTGCAAAAACAAAGACATGTTGAACAAATTGACAAATGGAATGGAGTCTTTGCGAGAAGACTGGCCTTTGAACTCCAGCGGGATGCCAACAAAAGGATGTTCGCAGAGGCTATGGAGTTAGTGAGTATTTATGGAAGCTTCTTTATCCAGTTTCTATGGTTTACTTACATACAGATAGGTGGTTTTGAAGGCCAACCATTCAAATTGCCCAGATACACCTTTTGATAGCTTCGTACTTACAGAGGTGAGCAGATAGCTAGCCCATATAGATAAAAGACTAGGGGCAAAGGGAGAATCCGAGGTGGTTTTTCCTATTGAGCTTGGGTATTACAGCTGCGAATCAGTGTCAGATGCTTTGAATCTAGAATTGGAATTCAAAAGAATGAATCTACAGACATATGTAGCTAGGCAAAGATTTGATAGCAAAGGTTATGCAAGGGAGAACCTTAACGTAGACAGTCATTTCTGCCATGAACCCCAGATGGAGGATTATTGGGAAAATTGCAAGGATGAGCATGAAGTGAGAAAGAGGTTGTGGTCAAGATTCACTTTGTGACAGATATCTATCTTGAGGCTCCCAATTAATACATCGGGTGTATTGGAAGATACTGAGGAAGATGTCCTAGACCCTGAGTTCGGTACTGAGATTGAAGGGAAACCAATTCTTGAAATTGACTGGAACATGAAAGGAGATGATAGCATTCAAACAAGGACCTTCAATGTTGTTAGGAGAACAGAGAGATGGTTGAGGAAACTAAAATTCAAGGAGTGTTCTTTCATGTCCCCACACGAATCAAGAAGTGATTCACACATCTTGGTTCAATCTCCTATTTTTGCCACTAATAAAATTACTGATATTGTAGGTGTCTCAGAGCTCGTTGTAGATAAAATACCACCAAGAAGGTCAAGAAGGTCATCATCTAGTCCTACAGCCACCCGAGTAGCCTAGTCAAGAAGTAATAAGAAGAGTAGCAAGCCCGTTCTGCAACAGGTCATGGTGGATTTAGACCCCAGTGAAGAGCCTGAAGAAATAATGGACCCACAGGATCAAAGTGAACCTGCGATACAAGAAGAGGATATAAATGAAGGGGTAGGAACTCAACAGGATCCCATGAATGCTCTAGTAATCATTACCTCTCCAGATACATAGATCACTCTACCACCTAAAGGATCTACCAATGCTCCAAGATGGCTGGAAGCCACCATTCCATTAGAGGACATGGTTAGTAAATGCCTAGGAAAAGCATCAAAGCCAAAAAAAAGCTCAAAACACAAGCAATGCTTGATGTGGATGACACAACAGGACACTGGACAACAGAAGTGGCCAAGCCTATTCCTGGGAGAGATGCAGATAAGTCCACATAAGCAAATTTTACTATGGAGAAAATAGATTTGGGCGTCACATCAAGGGTCGTGGATGTAAAACATTTGGAGTCTTCTACAAAGAGGATAATCTCTAGGACTTGGAAAGATGAGAAAGACAAGAGAGAGATGAAACAAATGGTCACACAGATGGCAAAGTACATCAATGCTATTCATAATCCAAATCCTCAACCATTGTCACAGATACTAGTGTCATTTGATCCTAAGTCTGCAGCAAACCAGAAGATGCTTGATCAAGTTCAAAGGAACAGGGTAGTGATGGAGATGTTCAACAAATGGCTGGATCTAATAATTCAACAAGGATCAGAATATATTACTAATCTGGTCAAGGTTTACAAAGATGCAGAAACTGTGAGTAAAGAGCTTGAGTTGGAAACAGTCGCCTAGGAAAAGGAAAGGGTTAAGTGGGTAGCGGTTCTCGCACAAATGAATGATGTTCAGAAGTATGGATTGATGAAGTTCTTAGTTGAGAAACCAGTAGAGAACCTAGATGATAATGTGCTATATGTGTCAAAGAAAAATGTGGAATGGCACAGCTCAATCATTGGGCAAGGCCATGAAGAATCCACTAAGCTACTTAGGGGACTAACCAATTTGATTGACACTATACAAAAGGATCTTAAATGTATTGGCATCCAACTCATGAAGGAGGGAGCTAAGGTAATTGAGGAAGTTGCTGACATGATTAAAGTCTTTCAAGATAGAGTTCCTTCCTTTCAGACCACAAAATCTTTGACTACTGATGACTTTTCGAAGGTAGCAAGGATTGAATCAATGCTCATTGTCTGTTCATAAAGCAAAGGTCACACAGGTGAATATGGATAAGGAAGTGTGGAAGCAGAGGATCATACACATTGGCCTGCCCTATTTCCAAGTCATCCTGAATTTTTCAACCGCACACCTAGAATGGTGAGGATCTTCGACAAAACAGGACAAACCCGTGACTTCCTCAGTTGCAGTGGATGCTTAGTTATGTAACAATGAAATGTCGGCCTTTCAACGGCTATTAGTTTAGCTTTCTTTTACGTTATCAGAATGGTTTCTTTCACTGAAGTGAAAGTAAATGTTATTTGTTAATTATGTAAAAACTATGACCTGGTGGCTATTTAAGCTGAAAAACTTGCTTTTGGAAGGGTTCTAAAAATGGTGATTTTTGGAAACAAATAGAAGAGTTTTTGATACGTATTGTGTGAAATGAAGTAATGATTGATTATTAATGGAATGTTTATACGTCTTTGAATCTGTGCATTCTGAGATTGATAATTCTTCTTAGGTTGTTATGTGGGCATAATTTAATCAGATAATCAGTTATCTCTGCATTTCCTTTTGGTTCATATTTATTATAGAATGTTGGATGACTCGCACGATGTTAGTCAGCTTGATTACCCTTTCCCTGTGAGGCACAAGAGAGTATCAATCGAGCCATTAGTCTTTGTTGAGTCCTTATTTTGCTTTGAATTTATACAGTAAGAATGTTATGAATCAGAGTCTGTGAACTCTCCTTTGAATATTCTTTTCAGACATTTCCTATGTTTTCCAAATTTTTTGAAGGCATTTATTTGTGTTGATGTATAAATGTTGAAGCCTTTCAATGCTTTCTGGTTAAAAGTGTTAGCCTATCAATTATATAATAAATTCATTGTAAATCACACGAGGAGCTACCCTATAAGGCAGAGGTTGAATTTTCATTAATTCTTCCAACTGTTGGTTTATTTGTTTCTTTCTAACAGGTAAAATAGAGTATATTTTGTTTAAAGAAGATAATTGTAAGCATTTCAAGAAAGAGACAAATCTGTTTACCAACAGATTTTTGGTGACTCTGTTGGGGATATCGAATTATCAAATCGATTGCCTAGTTGCAATTCTGGAGTCAAGGAGATATACTAGGTCCCAGAGAAGGGAAGGGGTTTTGGATTCTGTCTTTCAGGAGTTACAAAACCTAGATTCTCAGCCTACCCTTTCACCTCAGAGAAGGGCAAGAAGTAGGCCTCCTTCCTCATCGTCATCACCACCCGTGTCCTCATTTTGTCAAGCTCTCACCTTGCACGGTGTAATTCTACCTAATATAATAAACCCTACTCCCCTCAATATCATATTTCCAATGGCAGTGAATAATCCTTGGGGGGCGGTTGTAGGCCCCTTGAACCTAGGTCTGAATCTTAACCCCTTACCAAAGGGTGCTAGGGATCATTTGCCAAAATTTAGTGGCGATGGAAAGATTACTGTTGATGAACACTTGAATGCCTTTAATGTAGCCTATGGAGTAATAGCATTTCAACATGAGGATGTTGCAGTGAGATTGTTTGTTCAGACACTAACTGGGGCAGCAACAAACTAGTTTTATCACTTACCAAATAGTGTGATAATGACTTGGTAGGATCTAAAAACGTGATTTGAAGCAAGGTTTAAGGTAGTAGAGGATGAACATTCCCTCTTAGCCCAATTAGCCCAGCTAAAGAAGGAAATTCCTGAATCAATGAGGGATTTCGTGGCAAAGTTTGACAAGATCTTGCACAAGATTCCAGTTAACCAAAAACCCTCAAATGATAATCTCAAGTATTTTTTTATTAATTCTATGCCTTCTCAAATAGGTTTCTTGATCCGTAGGCAAAGAGTTGCAGATCTAAATGCTGCCAAAACCCTAGTAGTTGAATTGGAAGATGATCTAATCACAGCAGGTAAATGGAAAAGGGAAGTACAGACACCTAATGCTCAACCTTCGACTTCTTCTTCTTCCTCTTCTGATCTTGTTATCCAGAGGTTAACGAATGACGTGATCACCCTTAAAAGACAAATGCCCAAAGCTAGTACCTCGTACTCATCTCCTTACCAAGATATACCTAGAAGGAATGTGAACCAGTTTCCAGGCTATGGGAATAAGACAATGCAGTTACCTCCCGCTCAGCAAAGACTAGCAATTGAAGCACCTCCTACTAAAGGAAATATGTGTGTATTTCACCTAACTAATGAACATGATGGCAGCTCCTACCCTGAGATGGTACGGTATGCACAATTGATGAATTTTAAAGATACTTTGAATGAATGGGGTGAAGAGGGATCTCCAAAGCAACCTGGCGACTCTGAAATCCATTTTCTTGAGTACGAGTCTGATTCAAAAAGAGGCAGTGAAATTTTGGTTACTTTGGAGGATCCTTCATGTGTGGTGCTCACAAGAAATCAACAAAATATGAAACCTCGGATGTCTTCTTCTTCATCTGTGATGGCCTTCAAAGGTAAAAGAATGGATTCAAAGTTGCATCAAAATGATCAAGAATTGCAAGAACCTTTATTTTTAAATACTGTTAAAAAAGAAAGTTCCTTTGATATAGTAGAATTTTGCAAGTCCTCACAAATTCAAATCACACCTACTGGGTATATAAAATTAAATCCTAAAGAATTAGATAGACTGGTACAATTTGTGAAAGGAAATAATACACAACAAATCAATGATATACAGTAGTCAATGAATGCCTTTTTGCCCTCACATAGCAATGAGTCAATTCATTCCCCAGTTTGTGAAAAAATGCTTGAAATTAGTACTTTTCAAACAGATGATTATGTTCCCCTTCTTGAGGCGAAACCAAAGCCCTTTTATATATCATTATTCATTAATGGTCATAGATTGAATAATTGTATAATAGACTCAGGTGCATCTGATAACATAATGCCCTCCATTGTAGCCAAAGCATTAGGGTTATCCCTGACCAAATCCTTTGGTAGATTCTATTCCATGGACTCAAAACAAATTCCTCTACTAGGCCAAATTAAAGATGCTCAAGTAGTTCTTGCTTCTCACCCAGATAAAAGGATCAAGTTGACAATTCTAATAGTTGATATCCCAGCCAGCTATGGCATGCTTTTAAGTCGTACTTTCTGTAGAGACTTAGGTGGAGAAATCAAAATGGATTGGTCCCAAGCCACAATCCCTGTTGGAAAACAACGAGTCATCTTGCAACCTAAACCAAAGTCCAAATTCGCTATTTTCCCATCCGATGACCCTAAGACCGAGATTTTGTACCATGATTGTCAATTTGGGAACTACATGATTTTGTTTGATAGTGAAGTGGATGGGTATTCATCCCAAAATGGAGAAAAAGAAGGCTTGTGGCTAATGGAGTTTGATGGCAGTTGTGCAGCGTCAGGATCTGGCACAGGAGTTGTGTTGATACCACCTTTCGGCAATCCTATTCCTTTTTCTTTTAAACTAGAGTTCAAAAACACCAACAATACAGCGGAGTATGAGGCCTTATTGTTAGGCTTAGTTGAAGCTAAAAGGTTGGGGGTTAAGATCCTACAGGTTAAAGGAGATGCTGAACTCATTGTTAAGCAGGTTAGGGGATTGTTTAGCATTAAGAATGAAAGGTTGAAGCACTATCGAAACAGAGTTTGGGATGAAATTGAAGGTTTCAATGCATTTTCCATTGAGGCACTACCCAGGGAATTGAACTCAAAAGCAGATTCATTGGCAGTCTCAGCTTCATTGCTTGTCCCACACCCTGAATTTGCTGAAGAAACTTACAAAATAGAGTTGATATATTGGCCCAGTGTTCCAGATAATTCTGACTCATGGCAGGTATTTGAGAATGATAAACAAATAAATAATTTTATGCAAGGTTTGGATATGTTTTCTGCCATGTATTTTGAAGGCTCTGATGCAAAATGCAAAGAATTTTCACCTGAACGAGCCAAGGAATTACCTAATGGGATCATGCAATTGAAAGGAAATAAGATTCCTAAAGGACTGGTTTCTTTGGAACATTTATTTGACCGTAACGATGCCTACACAAATAATAAGGGTGACAAGTCTCGAGAGGCTCAGGATAGTGGAGGCTATGAGAAGGTCAACATCGGTACTGAGAATGAACCTAAATGTATCAATCTGGGAAAGTGTTGCACACCGGCAGAAAAGGAGAGGTTCATTAATCTCCTGGTAGAGTTTAAGGACATGTTTGCTTGGTGTTATGATGACCTTAAGAACTTCAGAGAGGGAAAATTTCAACATCAAATTCCCTTGAAGCTTGGAGAAAGCCCATTCAGGCAAAAGCTTTGAAGCTTTAATCCAAAAGTGGCATAGGCTATATTCCAAGAAGTAGATAAGATGCTAAAAGCTAGAATTATATATCCCATCCATCATTCGATGTGGATAGCAAATATTGTACCAGTCAGAAAGAAAAATGGGGAAATAAGGATTTGCGTCAACTTTATAAATCTAAACCAAGCCAGCCTAAAAGACAATTATCCCTTGTCGGCCATGGATCACATTTTGCAAACCATCTTAGGGTCAGAGATGATGTCCATGTTAGATGGGTTTTCCGGATATAATCAGATCAGTGTTCAGGAAAATGATCAACACAAAATTGCCTTTATTACTCCTTGGGGTACATTTGCATATAACCGGATGCCTTTTGGATTAATCAACACAGGAGCAACCTTTCAGAAAGCTATGGATTTGTCATTCGACCACTTAAAGGATAAGATCATTGTTGTATATCTGGATGATTTGACAGTGTTCTTGAAAAGAAGGAAACCTGACACAAGTGTTGCAGAGATGTCGTGAGCATGGTGTATCCTTGAACCCCAAGAAATCATTGTTTGGAGTCACAGAGGGTAAGTTGCGCGGTCATATTGTCTCTAAAGAAGGGGTGAAAATAGATCCCGAAAGGGTAAGAGCAATTCAACAATTAACTTTTCCATCAAACAGGAATGTTGTCATATCCTTTTTCAGGTAGGTGAATTTTCTTCGGAGTTTTATTCCAGACTTTGCTGAGACTACCAGATATATTGTGAACTTGATGAGTGAAAAACAATCTTTCAAATGGAGCGAGGAGGGGAAAAAGGCATTTGCCTCAATAAAAGATGCAATTGGTCAGGCACCTATCTTGGTTAATCCTGATTTCAGAAAAGATTTTATCATCTACTGCTACGCATCAGAGAACACTATGTCAGGGGTTTTGCTACAAAAGAATGATAATAATGATGAGGTCCCTATAACATTCATGAGCATACCTCATTCAGTTGTCAAGAGCATTCTAATGCAGCAGGACATAGGAATGAATGAAAGAGCTTCTTGGGTATCAAAAATTCAGGAGTTCGATTTAGAAATTCGATCCACAAAGTTGGTGAGGGGGCAAGGTTTATGCAGGCTGATCGTTGAAAGTAAGCAGGAGGTGATAGAGGAATTGCCTTTAGTTTTATTTGTTGCTCTACAAGAATCCCAGTTTGCGGATGTAGCGTATTTCTTGACATATGGAGATTGTCTGGAACACCTTTCTGCAAAGGAAAAAAGGAACCTGAGACTGAAAGCTACTAAGTACGTCATATTTAATGATGTACTATATAAAAGGGGACTAGATGGGACCTTTCTAAGATGTGTTGATAAATCACTCTAGGATTCTCTTTTGAGAACATTCCACGATGAAGCCTGTGGAGGTCACTTTTCTTCAACAACAAGTGCTTATAAGATCCCGAGGAATTGTTACTATAGGCCAGGAATGTTCAGGGATGCGTATACATGGGTGGCCAAGTGTGAAAAATGTAAGTTGTTTGCTAGTAAGCCTCAACTTGCAGCATTACCACTCAGACCCATGATTGTGGATGAACCTTTCAAGCAGTGGGGTCTGGATTTTATTGGTCCCTTGACACCAACCTCAAGTGTCGGTCATACCCATATTTTGATAGCCACAGATTATTTTACTAAATGGGTTGAGGTCATTCCGGTACAAAAGACAACCTCAGAGATTGCTTGTAACTTTCTAAAGGAGAACATTCTAGTTCATTTTGGAGTTCCCATAAAAATTGTGGCAGATAACGCTACCAATTTCCCCTCCGCTGAAATCTCTTTGTTTTGCTATTATCATGGAATCTCTCTTGCTCACTCATCTGATTATTATCCTCAGGGAAATGGTCAGGCTGAATCTAGTAACAAAAACCTCATTAATATTATGAAAAAATTAGTGAATGAGAATTTTAAGGATTGGCATAAGAAACTATATGAAGCTCTCTGGGCCGACCATACATCACCAAAGAGGGCAATTGGGATGTCTCCCTTTGAACTGGTCTATGGTGTTGGTGCTTAGGTAGCACTTCCTCTAGAGCTGGTAGCCACCAAGCTACAAACAGTGATTGAAGACGCTTACTTCCAGAGCTCTTTGGAAAAGCGAATCATGCACCTGACAAAGATTGATGAAGAGAGGGATAGACTAGTGGATCGGATAACAAAACATCAAATGAGAGTAAAAGGAATATTTGATAAGTGAGCAAGGCCTTGAAAGTTCATGCAAGGTGATCAAGTATTTCTTTCAAATAAAAGAAGAGAACCTAAGGGAGCACATGCTAAGTTCAAGTCACTTTGGAAGGGACCATTCTTGATTCGTGAGGTAAAAGGATCGAATTCTTTTAAACTTGCATAGTTGGATCGTATTGTTCTTCCTTTGACCTACAATGGTCAAGATCTGAAATTGTATCAACTATAAACGAGAGTCCCTTGTAGTTTTTGTACATAGAGTCTGGTTATTTTTGTGTTTGTGTGTTTCTTTAGGTTTAGTTAGTTTGTATCTTTGAATAAAGTTTAGCGTGCAAAACCAGAGATTCTGAAGTTCATTTCTAGTTCCTTCATAGTTCTAGTCCCCAGTCAGAGATGATGTTAGTCCACCCATAAGTTTTTCTTTTATAAAATATTCCAATTTGTGGGTTATCTTTTTGTGTCTTTTGTTTCCATTGGGTCATTTGTTCTCTTTGTACTTGAATCATTGAACTTCTTTCAAAAAGGGTTTCAAAAGGTTCAAGGTTCAAAGTACATTCTAAAAGAGAAGAAAAAAAGAAATCAGTCGTTCCGATCTCCAATTTTTAAACACATTCACTTGGTCTTCAGTTATCAAAGGTTTGAACCCATTGAACCTCGTGTTCAAGCGGTTCAAGGGTTCAAGGTTCAAAAATGCCTTTTTAGTGGGTTGCGGCAATGTATTGTTTTATGACGAGCGCGAGTCTTTCTTTTATGTTAAGTTGGTATGTTGTCTTGAACCTTGAAACAAAATTTCAAGCGGTTCAAAAGGTTCAAGGTTCATTTTTAATTATTCCTTTTTCTTTGTCACTCGTTCTTGGTTTTGCTTATGTGTCAACTGTTATTGTTTTACTACCTAAATGAACTTGAATCATTCAACCTCGTGTTCAAGTGGTTCAAGGTTCATAAGTTCTTTTAAAACTAATCTGGAAAAGCTTTCTGGTGGAAATAAAAGCGGCATGACAAGAAGGAATATTCCCTTATTCGGCTTTTTGAAATTCTAAATGTGGAAAGTAATCATGAAAATGTCAAATTTCCTGTGCAGAAGTGATGGATAATTAAGAAGGTGCCAGGTTTGTATTTCACTATTACTTTGCACGTTTTAGTAAATCATGATGAAGCGTGTGCAGCCCTATTCATATTTGTCCGTCTGGTTAAAGGAAGATGTATGAGTTTATTTCCATATTTAGGAAGATCATAACTGCCTGACTTCAATTAATCGGAAGCGCCAAAGGTAAATCCAGCTCTGTTCTCTAGAAGAATTCTTAGTTTTCATGGTGTTATCAGGTAAGTTCAGTTGTCTTCTCCTATGATTGTGTTTCTTTGTGCACTGAAGTTTTACCAGTATAGGAAAGGGGAAGATCTGAAACTGTTGGGGTAACATATTGTACTATTGTTAGAATTTCTTGGTTAAGGGAATAAATAGTTAAAAATGAGGCCTGTGCTGCCAAAGCTTGACTGAACCTCATGTTTAGTAAGTATCCTGTCAGAAATGGAAGACACCTCCTAGGTTCATATGGATTTGAAAAATTTCTTTCAAAGGGCTAAGAATCCTCAGTCTGGGTCGCTAATGGAGAAGATAGTTAAGAGTGGTCTTGTGGAAGCTACTGCATTTCTGTTAGCCGCGTTGTGTCCAAATTTAGTGTTGGCTTGTATGAATAGATATGATTCTAAGAATAGATGTATCAGAACTAGTAATGGTGGAGTGTTAGTCCATATTAATAGGGAAACGGTGATGGCAACAATGGGAATTCCACATAAGGAGGAGTATGAGGATTGGGCCATTGGAAATTCATATGCCTATTTCTCGAAGAAGAAGAGCAAGTACAGAAGTGTGATTGCCAAAAATTGGCTCTTGAGGGCTTAGAAAGGAGGATCACGACTACCCAAACCCTTAACCAGAGAACACCTCATCACTGAGGTGTGGGACATTGTTGTGCTTTTAAGCAGAGTAAAAGGGAATTCACATTCCTTCTATTGGGAAGACTAGATGTACTTTTTCATCGAAGTAGTTCTATCTAGTGACAGATTTCTGGATTGGTCTTAGGTAATTGTAGAGAGGCTTCATGAAGGACTAAGAAACTTTATGGGTATGAGTGGGTTTCCCATGTCTTCTTACCTGTTTTATATTTTAGCCTGCACAAGGGATTGGCCTAGATTACCCAATGAACCTTGGCTTGATGGAACGAGGGTTTATGATTTTTATCCTTTGTTGCAACAACAGAGATATGTTGAACAAATTGACAAATGGAATGGAGTCTTTGCGGGAAGATTGGCCTTTGAACTCCAGCAGGATGCCAACAAAAGGATGTCTGTAGAGGCTATGGAGTTAGCGAGTATTTATGGAAGCTTCTTTATCCAATTTCCACAGTTTACTTACATACGGGTAGGTGGTTTTGAAGGCCAACCATTCAAATTGCCCAGATACGCCTTTGATAGCTTCATACTTACAGAGGTGAGCAGACAGCTAGCCCATATAGATAAAAGACTAGGGGCAAAGGGAGAATACGGGGTGGTTTTTCCTATTGAGCTTGGGTATTACAACTGCAAATTGGTGTTAGATGCTTTGAATCTGGAACTGGAGTTCAAAAGAATGAATCTGCAGCCATATGTAGCTAGGCAAAGATTTGATAGCAAAGGTTATGTAAGGGAGAACGTTAACATAGACAGTCATTTCTGCCATGAACCCCAGATGGAGGATTATTAGGAAAATTACAAGGATGAGCATGAAGTGAGAAAGAGGTTGTGGTCAAGATTCACTTTGCGGCAGATATATGTCTTGAGGCTCCCAATTAATACATCAGGTGTATTGGAAGATACTGAGGAAGATGTCCTGGACCCTGAGTTCGGTACTGAGATTGAAGGGAAACCAATTCCAGAAATTGACTGGAACATGAAAGGAGATGATAACATTCAAACAAGGACCTTCAATGTTGTCAAGAGAATAGAGAGATGGTTGAGGAAACTGAAATTCAAGGAGTGTCCTTTCATGTCCCCACACAAATCAAGAAGTGATTCACACATCTTGGTTCAATCTCCTATTTTTGCCACTTATAAAATTACTTATATTGCAGGTGTCTCAAAGCCCGTCGTAGAGAAAATACCACCAAGAAGGTAAGGAAGGTCATCATCTAGTCATACAACCACCTGAGTAACCTGGTCAAGAAGCAAGAAGAAGAGTAGCAAGCCCATTCTCCAACAGGTCGTGGTGGATTTAGACCCCAGTGAAGAGCCTGAAGAAATAATGGACCCATAGGATCAAAGTGAACCTGAGATACAAGAAGAGGATACAAATGAAGGGGTAGGAACTCAATAGGATCCCATGAATGCTCTGGTAATCATTACCTCTCTAGATACACAGGTCACTCTACCACCTAAAGGATCTACCAATGCTCTAAGATGGCTGGAAGCCACCATTGGCAAGAAAAGGAGTGTCGTGTCGATCACCATTCCATTAGAGGACATGGTTAGTAAATGCCTAGGAAAAGCATCAAAGTAAAAAAAAAGCTCAAAACACAAGCAATGCTTGATGTGGATGACACAACAGGACACTGGACAATAGAAGTGGCCAAGCCTATTCCTGGGAGAGATGCAGATAAGGCCATGGAAGAATATTTTACTGTGGAGAAAACAGATTTGGGCATCGCATCAAGGGTCGTGGATGTAAAACATTTGGAGTCTTCTACAAAGAGGATAATCTCTAGGACTTGGAAAGATGAGAAAGATAAGAGAGAGATAGATGAAACAAATGGTCACACAGATGGCAGAGTACATCAATGCTATTCATAATCCAAATGCTCAACCATTGTCACAGATATCAATGTCATTTGATCCTAAGTCTCCAGCAAACCAGAAGATACTTGATCAAGTTCAAAGGAACAGGGTAGTGATGGAGATGTTTAACAAATGGCTGGATCTAATAATTCAACAAGGATCAGAATATATTACTAATCTGGTCAAGGTTTACAAAGATGCAGAAACTGTGAGTAAAGAGCTTGAGTTGGAAACAGTCGCCTAGGAAAAGGAAAGGGTTAAGTGGGTAGCGGTTCTCGCACAAATGAATGATGTTCAGAAGTATGGATTGATGAAGTTCTTAGCTAAGAAACCAGTAGAGAACCTAGATGATAATGTGCTATATGTGTCAAAGAAAAATGTGGAATGGCGCAACTCAATCATTGGGCAAGGCCATGAAGAATCCACTAAGCTACTTAGGGGACTGACCGATTTGATTGACACTATATAGAAGGATCTTAAATGTATTGACATCCAACTCATGAAGGAGGGAGCTAAGGTGATTGAGGAAGTTGCAGACATGATTAAAGTCTTTCACGATAGAGTTCATTCCATTCAGACCACAAAATCTTTGACTACCGATGACCTTTCGAAGGTAGCAAGGATTGAATCAATGCTCATTGTCTGTTCAGATCACTTGGAGGTTCATAAAGTGAAGGTCACGCAGGTGAATATGGATAAGGAAGTGTGGAAGAAGAGGATCATACACATTGGCCTACCCTATTTCCAAGTCATCCTAAATTTTTTGACCACACACCTAGAATGGCGAGGATCTCCGATAAAACAGGACAAACTCGTAACTTCCTCAGTTGAGGTGGATGCTTAGTTATGTAACAATGAAATATCGGCCTTTCAGCAACTATTAGTTTAGCTTTCTTTTGCGTTATCTGAACAGTTTCTTTCACTGAAGTGAAAGTAAATGTTATTTGTTAATTATGTAAAAACTATGGCCTGGTGGCTATTTAAGCTGAAAAACTTGCTTTTGGAAGTGTTCTAAAAACGATGATTTTTTGGAAACAAATAGAAGAGTTTTTGATACATATTGTGTGAAATGAAGTAACTGACTGATTATTAATGGAATGTTGATACATCTTTGAATCTATGCATTTTGAGATTGATAATTCTTCTTAGGTTGTTATGTGGGCATAATTTTATCAAATAATCAGTTATCTTTGCATTTCCTTTTGGTTCCTATTTATTATAGAATGTTGGATGACTCGCATGATGTTAGTCAGCTTGATTCCCCTTGCCCTGTGAGGCATGAGAGAGTATCAATCGAGCCATTAGTCTTTACTGAGTCCTTATTTTGCTTTGAATTTATACAGCAAGAATGTTATGAATCAGAGTGTGTGAACTCTCCTTTGAATATTCTTTTTAGACATTTCCTATGTTTTCCAATTTTTTTGAAGGCATTTATTTGTGTTGATGGATAAATGCTAAAGCCTTTCAATGTTTTCTGGTTAAAAGTATTAGCCTATCAATTATATAATAAATTCATTGTAAATCATACGAGCTGCCCTCTAATGCAGAGGTTGAATGATCATTAATTCTTCCAACTGTTGGTTTATTTGTTTCTTTCTAACGGGTAAAACGGAGTCATATTTTGTTTAAAGAAGATAATTGTAAGCATTTAAAGAAAGAGACAAATCTGTTTACCAACACCCTTTAATGGAAGAGAGATCACTATCAAAGGTGATCCACAACCCTTTCAATATTGCAAGATCTTAGAGGGGAAGCATCCATATCATTGCCAACTAAATAGGAACCTTGCCAACTCCTCTATTTGACACATCAAATGTCACCTCCACCTCATCCCAAGCAGACCCACAAATAAAGATCCTAGATAATGACTATGGAGAATACAAATTGGAGGATGTCTTATTAATAGGAAACCTCCCCTTATCTCCAAGTCATTTGGCAAACCAAAAGAACTCAAAAAAGATCAAAAATCGATTATACAATACAAAGATACCACCTTTCACCAATGGGGCCCACTTGATGAGGAGAGCCTCGACATAGATGTCTCTTCATGGTTGTATCGGGAAGAAGATGAAGACCCAACAACAACACCTAACAAAATGTATCCAAAAGCATAAGCTATAGTAGAAAAAATGGGTTACAAAGGACACGGCTTGGAACTAGAGGAGAAAGGAAGAAAAGCACCAATAAATCCTATCTCTTACAAGTATAACAAGGGCTTGGGGTACACTCCAGTGCCTAAGATCACTATCACTGGTGCCCCTTCAAGTCCCTCTTTGGATATTGTAAAGCGGAAAATCACGAGCGAACCCTAAGTGTTCCCCCCACCACTCCAAGGGGAAAAGGGGGGTCACTTAGGACTGACGGTTTTCACTTAGGGGAGACTTTACATTCAAAAGAGGGGTTGAAACCCACAAGATCCAATCCCACACAATGCAAGATTGGATCCTAAATGAGTTTCAAGGGTTAAGACAGCAAGGCTACCCTCTTTTGTCAAGAATGTAGATAGAATGATTAAGTTAGGAATGCATGAAAAGTGAGAAAGATCCACTTATAAACTGAGATAGGGATATAGGATGAAGCTGCGGACTTGGAATTAGCAGTAAAATGTCGAGACGATGCTGTCCTGCAAATTTGAGCGAAAGTTGACAGGACGATGGCGCCTGGAGTGCACACGGTCCTCCAAAAAATCCGCAAAACAAAGGGGGATCTGTTCGTCTCTGCACAAGGATTCCAGATCTTCAATTTCAGCCGCGTACCTGCAACCTACACACAGAAAAGTGAAGACGATTGGGGGGTTAGGGATTAGGGGTTTGCCCTTAGGTCAAACCCCAGTTTTGGAATTAACTAAGAAATGAGAAATGTTGTAAATGTAAATGTTTGTAATGTAAAACAAGTACTAGTACCTTGTTGTAAGAATGTTTGTATTCTTACATGCAAAGGTGTAGATGTTGTTGTATGTTGTATGTTGTATGTTGTAAGTTGTAAGTGATCTCCTCTTCAATGGTTGAATCCTTGCCTTGAATGCAACACTTAGCCTTGAATGGAGATTTAGAATGATCAATTGCTTGAAGGAATGCTTGAATGCTTGAATGTTTGAGTATCATTTCTACGTCCTTTTTCCATCTTACCAAAATGGGAGAGGAAATGTAGTTTATATACTTGTCAATTAGGGCTGATAGACTGATTTTCTCGACCTTAGGCCGACCAGGAAATGTTATTTTCCAATTTGCAAACAAAAAGACCCGAAGCCCCAAAAGAGACCGGGCCCAAAAATAGGGCCAGGGACCAGGGCGCTGGGCGCCCTAGTCCTGAAAGACCAGGGCGTTGGGCACCATGGTCCCACCTCTAGGGACAGTGGGGTGCAAGGAGGATCAGGCCAGGGTGCTGAAAAATGCAGTTTTTGATGTCATGGACAAGTTTCGGGGTCTCCATTCAGGTTTCGTGTTGCATCACCATCGTGAAGACCCAAATGCAGTCGAAATTGCAAGTGTCACAATTTTAGGATGCTACATTTAGCCCCCACTTTAGTGGGAGTATAAGCATACGCTCATACTTCCGGTAAAGTACAAGGAAACAACATTGAAAGACTTTCACCACGTCAAGGAGGCAAGATACACCAAGCCCCTTGTGGACTAAGGATCTTACGACTTCGATTGACAAAGTAAAAGGGAAGATCACGAGGGAGAACCATGATTGTCAGTAGTAAGGTTCCCTCACTATGAGTCATGTAAGAGAAATACCAAAAAATTTTAAGGCAAAGCTAAGTTCGCCAAGAAATTTTCAAGTATCCCTGAAGGGATAGACAGGGTGTATGCCCCCCTACGTTAAAGCGATCACACACGCGTCAACGGGGGTGAGTGCTTTAAGGTAGTGATACATGAGAAGGGAAATGAGCACGTTATCACAAAGATTTAGCCCCCAAGTGTGAGATAAACCCAAGGATGATAGACACAAAACACAAAGCACGAGGTGACTTCGCTTTCCTCAAGGTCAGTATGTTGTATGATAAGTCATGTATATCATATGTATGTATGCATAATTGTTCTTCATTCCCCAATCAAGGAAGGTCACCTAGAAGAAGGGAACACATGTGTCTTTTGAGTCAACATGAGAGAGACCAAAAGAGATCTCAATGCACTGCATCGTCCTTAAGTAGACAACACTAAGGACAACAAATAGAAGAATGAGAATAACATATAGAAGAAGTAACAAAAGAGAGGAGGAGAGAATCTTCTATGCTAATGAAACTAGTCTAGCACGTCATCTACCCCCCGATCTTGCTGATCAATGTTTCGGGAAGGTAGGGAACACGCTAGAGGAGGAACATCCAACACAACAGATGGAGCTATCACAAGATCCAAACAAGGGCTGTGTTCATGTTCCAAGCCACGTTTTTCTTGTCTAGGAGCTAGGATAAGTGCTTTAGAAAATTCATTAGATAGATGGTTATCAACATCAACAAGTTCATATTCACTATCAGAAGCAAGAGAAGTAACATTTTCATCATGAATAACATTTTCATCTATATCATCATCAAGATTTATAAAAATAGGATCTTTAACTCGCACAGGATCAAGACCATCATGCATCTTATGTTTAGGAGATTTTGGAGAAAATGGAATAATGCTTGTTGAAGGTGTTTTTGGAGATTGTAAAGTTTGAGAAGCAGTTGCCTAAGCTCTAAGACGACGCTTTCGTCGGCATTCACGTGCAGAACGATTTCGTCTAGTCTTAGTAGGAAGTGGAGAAGATTGAGGAGGAGGAATGTTCTCATCCTTATCACTTGGGTGTTTAGGTTGTGGTATCTTAGGCTGGATAATAGGAGAAGAGGAAGGTCTCTTCTCTCTATAAAAAGAAGGAGGAGGAACTGCTCCGTATAAAGGAGGAATATTTGGTTTAGGAAGGAGACCAAGTCCATCATGACGAGGAGGTATAGGTCTACTTTTAGAAAGTTTATTAGACATAGACATAGTCACATCCATAGGAATGGGTTGGGAAACTTCTTGAGGAAAGACATTAGTTTTATCTTTCAAAGGAAGAACTTCCTTCTCAAGAATGATAGGAATATCAAGTTTAGGTGTTCTAAGTTCACTTAGAGATAGGATCATATCTGTTTTCCACTTTTGATAAGATTTGAAAAGATGATCACTTCGCGAAGGAAGAGATTGGAATTGTTTAGGCCAAAAATAATCAATAGGAATGCTAGAAGTTCTTTTAGCTAGTTTAAAGAGACTATGATTGACAGTAACAACTTCACCATTATGGGCAAATTTCAAACATTTATGAATAGGAGAAGCAATAGCTTTCATGGAAGATAGCCAAGGATAGCCAAGCTTCACACGAAATTGTTCAGATGAAGGAATAATAGCAAGGTTCACATCAAGGGATTTGTTATGGACCTCAATAGGTAATGTAATAGAACCAATTGCAGGAGAAGAAAATGCATCAAATAATTTCACAACTACATCTATTTTGTCATAGATCACTTGATTCAATTGCAAAGTAAAAAGAAATTCTTCAGTAATAACATTAACCATGCACGAAGGATCAATAAGCACGCCACGGCAAGGTGTATTCTTGAATTTTGCAACTATGTATAAAGGACCATCAGGTGCCCTGATAGTTTCACTAGAATCAAATGTGATGGAAGGTTCTTTAGGGTTTTCTTGCTGCTCTACAAAGTTAATCACATTCGGAGTCATAGACACAAGACCATCAGATGAGAAAGAGGAATCATTAGTCTCAATCGCATTAGAGGTATGAGAAGGTAATGGATTAGTAAAAATCTGAAGATTTTGGTTAGGAGGAGCTACAGATGTGTTGCCTTTATCATTCACTCTAGAAATAGAGATAGTATTATTATCAATCAAATCTTGAATTTTACCCTTTAAAGCAAAACATTTTTCAGTATCATGCCCAAGTTGACGATGAAATTGACAAAAAGATTTGTTATCAAAATAGGGTGAATTAATCTTTGCAGGATCTATTTGCCTTATAGGAGGGAGAGTAAGCACATTTTGTTCCAATAACTTATTCATAATACTATGCAATGATTCATTCAAAGGAGTAAACTTTCTTTCTTTCTTGAAAAACTTAGAAATAGGAGGCACACCTGATGCTGCATTCACATTGTTGTTGATGATGTTTTCATTGAATTTGATGGACTCTCTGTTCGGTTTAAACTTCCCAAATGGTTGTTGACTACTATCACCCTTATCACTCGGAGCCATAGGATGTGATTGTTCCATTTGACTCACAGTCAGTTGATAATTGTGAAGAGTTACACACAACTGTTGGAAAGAAGTAAACTCAGAAAACAGAAGTTTGTCTCGAATATCTTTTTGTAAATTAGAAATAAAGATTCTTTGAATATCATTGTCAGGCACTGGAAAAGAAATTTGAGCATACAAATGCTTATATCTACGTGTTGAAGATTGTTAATGGTCGCTTCAGTCGAAGAGTTCATATTAGACGTGTTAGATTGTGATGGAGGTATGATGTTATTGAAAGAAGGTATTGATTGAGAGTAAGGTGGCGGGACACTATGATAGTTAGTCATAAGAGATGATTGGAAAGGAGGAGCACTACAAGGAGGAATGGAATGGTTAAATGAATTGCCCCCTTGCGTCATGTTCATTTGTGGAGATGTAATAGGGACACTCATTGAAGGAATGAATGAAGAAGTTGGATTGAATGAAGGAATAGGGTTAATTGAAGAGGAAGGATTGCCCCCATGACTAGTGATCATAGGGGGAATGTCTTGTATAGAAGTAGCCATTATGTTTGATGTAAAGGTAGGTATGCTAGCAATAGAAGTTGTCAAAGGAATAGAATGATTGACTTGAGTAGGAGGTTGTGTATAACCTAAAGTTTCGGCACAACTCTTCATAGGCATCACATTCGAATCCACAATGTGTGCAATACCACACAAAATATCAATTCCATTCTTATCACTTTGAACCATACGTTTTAGACCCTCAATTAAGGGAAGAGCTTGACTATCGGGGTATTCTTGAGCCATCCACTGTCGAAAATCGTCAAATTGGTTATCCAATTTCGAAAGTTGTTCTATAGAAACCTCATGGAGAGCTTCTTCATCATTAGGAGGATTAGAGGAATTACCCGTGTCTTCGTTAAAAAGGCTATTCAAATTAGGTTCCATCTCCTCGGTAATTAAACCTCAGAAAGACTTAATTCTAAGGCTTCATCTAACGGGAATAGTGTAAGTAGGACTTATTGTTGTAAAACTCATGCACTAGAGAGGGAGAGAAGATTTTGAATTTAGAGGTAGCAAATTTCAGTAAAATCAGCCAATCTCCTAGATTTAAGCTGTTAAATGCAATCACGACAATCTCCCGAAATTTCAGAAAAAATGTCAGGGACCGTGGCGCTCGGAGTGCACACGGTCCTCGCAACTTTTTTCAAAATTTGCAAGGATGAAAGTTATGATGATTTTAAAGCTAATCTGAAAAAATTGAGTGATTTTACGATCTGTAGATAGGCCAAAATAAAGTTGCAATCTCAAAATTGAACCCTACCCAGATTGTCGAAAAATGCAAAATTTGAATTTTGAAAAAGAGAGGGAAACTGAAATTTTGAATTTTATGATTTTAAAGGGAATGTTAAGAGCAATGCAAGTTTTGAATTTTAAAAGTTGACTCAATTTCACGCAAAATTCAATTTTGAAAGCGGAAATCAAAATTGGTGTAATTAAACACTTAATTTCAAAAGTCACAAATTGCAAAAATTTGAATAAAGCACTGAAATTTCGAATGAATGCCAACACACTTTTCAGATTTAGGATAGTAAGAAGCACAATTTTGACATGAATTTCAGTTTCAACAATTTTTGAATGATTAGAATCCTTAATCCAAGCAATCCCTAGACCAACTTTGACTTTAATTTTGAAAGTGTTAGAATTGATGAAATCAACCAAGATTCTGGATTTTAGCAGAAAAATACAGTAAGATCTAGCTCCCGAAATTTCGAAAAAAATGTCGAGGATGATGGCGCTCGGAGTGCACATGGTCCTCGCAACTTTTTTCCAAATTTTCAGGGATGAAAGATATTATGATTTTGTTGCGGAATCCAAAGTTACAGCTGATTTGGAGATGTTTTGATCAGTGAAATTATCAATCAAAGGTTGAATCAAGAGGGTTTCAAAAATTAGGGTTTTGACACTTAACCACTTAATTTTCAAAATTAAAGCACAAATATGAATTGATAATTTGCAGTAGAAGGGTAGATCTGAAACAAGCATTAATCATTAAACATTTCGCAAGCTCAATTACTAAAAAGAAAATTTAGGGTTTTTATGCAATTAACCTCTAAAATTTGCAAAAGATCAAACATGGAAATGTAATCAAGGCATCCAATTTTCAGATCTAACCATGAATAATCAGAAAGGATGTTCACGTTGGGTTCACCAAAATGTAAAGCGGAAAATCACGAGCAAACCCTAAGTGTTCCCCCCACCACTCCAAGGGGAAAAGGGGGGTCACTTAGGATTGACGGTTTTCACTTAGGGGAGACTTTACATTCAAAAGAGGGGTTGAAACCCACAAGATCCAATCTCACACAATGCAAGATTGGATCCTAAATGAGTTTCAAGGGTTAAGACAGCAAGGCTACCCTCTTTTGTCAAGAATGTAGATAGAATGATTAAGCTAGGAATGCATGAAAAGTGAGAAAGATCCACTTATAAACTGAGATAGGGATATAGGATGAAGCTGCGGACCTAGAATTAGCAGTAAAATGTCGAGATGACACTGTCCTGCAAATTTGAGCGAAAGTTGACGGGACGATGGCGCCCGGAGTGCACACGGTCCTCCGAAAAATCCGCGAAACGAAGGGGGATCTGTTCGTCTCTGCACAAGGATTCCAGATCTTCAATTTCAATCGCGTACCTGCAACCTACACACAGAAAAGCAAAGATGATTGGGGGGTTAGGGATTAGGGGTTTGCCATTAGGTCAAACCCCGGTTTTGGAATTAACCAAGAAATGAGAAATGTTGTAAATGTAAATGTTTGTAATGTAAAACAAGTACTAGTACCTTGTTGTAAGAATGTTTGTATTCTTACATGCGAAGGTGTAGATGTTGTTGTATGTTGTATGTTGTAAGTTGTAAGTGATATCCTCTTCAATGGTTGAATCCTTGCCTTGAATGCAACACTTAGCCTTGAATGGAGATTTAGAATGATCAATTGCTTGAAGGAATGCTTGAATGCTTGAATGTTTGAGTATCATTTCTACATCCTTTTTCCATCTTACCAAAATGGGAGAGGAAATGTAGTTTATATACTTGTCAATTAGGGCTGATAGACTGATTTTCCCGACCTTAGGCCGACCAGGAAATGTTATTTTCCAATTTGCAAACAAAAAGACCCGAAGCCCCAAAAGAGACCGGGCCCAAAAATAGGGCCAGGGACCAAGGCGCTAGGCGCCCTAGTCCTGAAGGACCAGGGCACTGGGCGCCATGGTCCCACCTCCAGGGATAGTGGGGTGCAAGGAGGATCAGGCCAAGGTGCTGAAAAATGCAGTTTTTGATGTCATGGACAAGTTTCGGGGTCTCCATTCAGATTTCGTGTTGCATCGCCATCGTGAAGACCCAAATGCAGTCGAAATTGCAAGTGTCACAATTTTAGGATGCTACAGATATCAAAGACTTTGACGAAGAGGAGTTCCATGAAATGCCTTTTGAATACGAAGACGACATCTTCTTTGACACCCACATCAACACCATCACTCCCATAACCCCACCCATTTCACATGAGCTACATCTTGTCCATCCTGAACTCATAGATTGGGGCCAACAAGACAAACCCACTTTAGATATTTGTGTCGATGATAACACTCTCATTACTCTCCTGACTATGCAAAATTTGGAAGACTGCAACAGAGTACATGAGATTCAACTGCATGAAAAGGGATACTTTGGTAGTCAGGTCAATGCCCTTAGTAAAAAAAAAGATAATAAAAAGAAAAAAACATGATTCCAAAAAAACATGATGAGCAAAAAGTAAAAATAAAGGGCGTATCTGAAAGACAAAGGGTGTATTTGAAAGTGAAAACCTGGAAAAGGCACTTGAGGATGAGGGACTTGACCTCCCTACCATTGGTCATCTTCCACAAGATAGGTTGAATTTGTTAATAGAGGAAACAAACAGTATCAATATGGGCACCAAAGACATTCCAAAAAATGTGCTCATTGCCAGGTCCCTCACGGATCAAGAGAAATAGGACTTCATCAATTTTCTCACAGAGACTAAAATCAACTTTGCATGGTCCTATGCTGACATGCCAGAACTAGATTTTGACTTGGTGGTTCATAATCTTGCTACCCACCCAGATGCAAAACCCATAAAACAGAAGTTGCGCAAGATGCATCCACATATTGCACTCCTGGTCAAAGAGGAACTCCAAAAGATGTTGGATGCAGAATTCATCAAACCAATAGACTACCCTGAATGGGTCTATCGGCAAACCCATTGGGGGCATCCACATTTGTACTAATTTTTGAGATCTAAACAAGGCTTGCCATAAAGATGATTTCCCGCTCCCTAATATAGACATGATTATGAACCTGAGAGGGGGACATCAGATGCTATCACTTATGGATGGATTTTCAAGATATAATCAAATCAGGATCACGGAGGAAGACCAACACAAAAATGCATTCACAACACCATGGGGGACTTTCTGTTACCGATGCAATGACAACAATTATTCTTGACCTCTTGCACAAAATCATGGAGGACTATGTGGATGATCTTCTAGGCAAATCAAATACAAGATAGGAGCACATCCCTATCTTAAGGCAAATCTTTGAAATATTGGAAAAATACAAACTGCACCTCAATCCTAAGAAGTGTATTTTTGGCATCACATCGGGAAAATTACTAGGTTTCATTGTTTCTCATAGAGGCATCGAGGTCAATCCTGCAAAGGTGAAATCCATCATGGAAATGCCTCCCCCAAAGACCCTCAAACAACTGCACAACCTCCAGGAGAAACTCCAATCGATCAGGCGCTTCATCTCGCAGCTTGCAGATAAATGCCATCCATTTGCACACCTGTTGCGCAAAGACACAAAATTCAAATGGGACTGCTTCTATCAAAAGGCTTTTGAAAAACTCAAAGAATGTATGGCCTCACCTCTAGTTCTTATGCCTCCTACTCCTAGAAAGCCTCTTATTTTGTACATATGTGCTACTACAGTGGCATTATTAGCACAAACATATGATCAAGGAAAGGAACATGCCATATACTACATCGGTCGAACACTAGTGGGGTATGAACTCAATTATACCCCCATTGAAAGAGAATGCTTAGCATTGGTATTTAGTACACAGAAACTCTAACACTGCATGCCAAACAACAAAACAAAACTGATTGCTAAGATTGACCCTCTTAAATATCTCTTGTCAAAAGCTGCCCTCACTGGCAGAACCGCTAAATGGGTCATGCTATTAAGAAAATTTGACATTGAATATGTAGACAAAAAAGCAATCAAGGGATAGGTTATCGCAGACCAACTGGTTGCTGCTCCACCTCTAGGTGACCATCCAATCCTTACAGAACTGCCAGATGAATTCATAATGACTGTCACCACATCCTCCACATGGCAGTTGTACTTTGATGGCTCTTGCACCCAAAATGGATCTGGGGCAGGAATATTATTGATCACACATCAAGGAGATTGCATCCCAAAGTCATACAAGATAGCCTTTGCATGTACCAACAACATCGCAGAATATGAGGCACTGATTACTGGACTATGCTTGGCTATCCAATGGAAGAGAGGGGAATTATAAGTCTATGGTGATTCCCAACTTGTCATAAAACAAGTCAATGACGAATATCAAACAAAAGATGACAAACTTCTTCCCTATTATAGCATGGCTGAAGATCTTAAGCAACATTTCACAACAATCAAGTTTGATCAAATCCCATGAACAAACAATAGAGCTACAGATGCAATGGCCACCATTGGTTCCCTCCTTCATATGCCAGCACATAGTCAGAAGTGTGAGTTATTGGTTGAGCAATTATTCATACCGACATACGATTTACCAGAATCTAAAATGGTCTGTATACTCGTTGGTCCCGAATCCCCCTGGTATCAAGAGACCTTCACTTTCTTAAAAGACAACACCATTCCCCCACACCTTACCAAAACCCAACAACAAACCTTCATCCACCGATGTGCTCGCTGCACTATCCTTGGAGACACCTTATTTAGAAGACATTTTGATGGTTCCCTCCTAAGGTGTTTAGATAAACAAGAGGCTAAATGGGCACTACGTGAAGTGCACGAAGGCATCTATGGGGCACACTCAAGTGGGCTCACCTTGGCTAAAAAACTCTTGAGAACAAGATATTACTGGCCTAAAATGGAAGTAGATGCATATAACTATGTGAAGAAATGCATCCCTTGCCAGCAACATGGCAACAAGATCCATGCACCATCACAAGAATTGCATCCATTCATTACACCCTGGCCCTTCTCACAGTGGGGGCTCGATCTCATTAGGAAAATCCACCCTACATCCTCCAAAGGGCATAAATTCATTATCACTACCATCAAATATTTCACCAAGTGGGTAGAGGCCATCCCTCTTACCTTCACCACTAGTAAGCAGATATCCAAATTCATCCTCAACTACTTGATCTGTCGATATGGGATCCCAAAAGTTATCATTACAAATAACGACAGAGAATTCAAAAACCAAGATGTTAAAGAACTTTGCCATAAATTTGACATCCAACATCGCTTCTCCACCCCATATTACCCACAAGGTAACGATCAAGCTGAGGCTTCTAACAAAACCCTAATCAAAATCCTCAAAAAGACAATCAATGAAGTTGGTCGTGATTGGCACCTCCAACTCCACCCTGCTTTGTGGGCCTACCGCACCTCCATCTGCACACCCACAAGTGCCACCCCCTATTCCCTTGTCTTTGGCTCTAAATTCGTCCTCCCTCTTGAGATCGAGATCCCCTCTCTAAGGGTGTCACTGCAGAATATCCTACCAGACGAAGAATACATAATTGCCAGACTACAAGAGCTAGAATTGCTGGATGAAAGGCGCCTCAAGGCCTTGAACCATCTCCAGGTATATCAAAATCACCTATGCATGAGTTACCACAAGAAGGTCAGAACTTGGGAATTTAAAATTGGTGATCTCGTCCCCATGGAAAATCAGAAAAACCTTCAAGAAAGAGAAAAGAAAGGCAAGTTTGAGCCTTATTGGCTTGGACCATATGTAATCACAACAAAATATGGATCAAGGGCATATCAGTTGGCTACTCTTGAAGGATATCCTTTGGATGATCCAATGAACATCATGCACCTAAAAAGATTCTATGCCTAGTCCTCAGAAAGTCATCAATTGTCAAAAAATTCAAAAAATCATAAAAATTCAAAAAATCATAAAATATCATAAAATCATGAAAAAAAACAAAAAAACAATTCGTCCAATAGTGAAAACCACTTTGTGGTGCTATGGGCAAGTACCTTGGTGAAAACTAGCATGCAGGCGCTAAGGTAAATAATCTAGATCCATTGTCTATCAAGTCAGTACTCCATCACCTCACATCCACATCCTCACTATCCAATTCACCCATCGCAACATTCCTCCACCCCCCTGGCTGGAATAAATCACATGTATGATGATGAGTCTTCACCTAAATCATGAATAAATATTGTCCCATCAAACTAAGCTTTTGTGCCTCTATGTGAGCTCCATCAAGTCTTGAGGTCAGTCCCAAGTCTGCAAGTTAATCTTCAAGGTCATCTGATCACTTGCCTAATCCAAAATCCACCCACCCTATCCTTTGCCCTAGGGATGAATCCTTCACTCACTTGGTAGTTTAATCCTCCATCCTAATCCTACTCTTGGTAATAGGCGTCAGTTGGTCATGAATGGGTGACTTGTTTGGTTTCTTGGATTTTCATTTAGACTTGCATCTTTCGCCCTACGACTGCCCAAATCTTCCATATCCAAGTATGTTTACAATAGGTGCATACTGGGGCATATTTTTATAGCATGGCATGTTTTGGATCTCTCTTGTATGAACCGGTGACCTGGTACTAGTGTTTATCAACACTTACCTTCTCATGCACAAGAGGTATTAGTGTGTTTGAGGGTTTCCTTAAATGTACCCACAACTTTGTATCAGTGTTCCTCAACACTTGCATAGCTATGTGTAAGGAATTCCCATTTCACTATGAGTTAGTCCACGCCTTGGGTTTCTCATGGCATCCTGGTTCCTATAATCAGTGGTGTGGGTTACCTAGGGCAATATCAAACTAGGTTGGCTCTCCACATCTCATTTAGGTTACATTATCTATTCATTTCATTACACTATTCACTTAAATTATCATCTTTCACAAGCATTTACCATATAGATTGCATTTAGATTGCATTGCATATGTCAATTAAGTTGCATATTTCATTCATATTAGATGGCATTAATTCATTCACTTAGATTACATTACATTACTTATTCATTTCATCATTTATTTAAATCACATCATTTGCATAGCATTGATGATTTATATTGCAGTATATGTGTAAGTGGCATTACATTCATCTTCCATTCCTCATATAGATTGCATCTAGGCTAATTAATCATTTGCATCTACATCCACATCTACATCTACTATTGCATTGCATATTCATCATACATTAAACATCTTCATATACAACATATATGCACATAAAAAACATGATCACTCATCTTGCATCCATAAACATGTCAGCAACATATAATAAGCATCCACCCAACATCACAAATGGGTCAGCACAATATATCCATAATCATCATCCATGCATCATATCACAAAATAATAAATAGAGTCCATCATAATAAAGTACACACATCATCCGTCACTACAAATCATATATATACATATAAGCTCAAAAAGATGAATATGTCTGTCATAATACAATGATCACCCCGAAGGGTCAAAATATAATACATAAGCCAAAATGGAGCTAGCTCTCCCCTCTTGTCTCTCCATCCCCCTCCTCCGCACCTCCTCCCCCTGATCCTCCTACTCCCCTCCTCTAGGTGACCTAAAACCCACCGATCCACCTGTCTGCTGGCTTTGTGTGCGTCGTTGACTTTGTGTCCTATGGGATCACAGACTCCCAGTGTACGAGGCTACTCGTTGTGCCGCAAGTATTGCTTCGTGATATAGCCCCCTATTGTAGCTTGCCTCCCAAACTACTCTCTTCCCTATCCCTCTGCTGCATCATGTCAGAATAATTTCCCCAAGCCCTGCGGGGACCAACATCTGTCGGGCCACATCCCTCTCCCCCTACAGTCGTGTCACATCTGCCTCTTCCCTCTGCACTTGGCCCCAAAACTCCTCTAACTCATCATTCTATTGACGGAGAACATCTTGTAAAGCCTTAATGGCGGTCCCCGTTCGTGCCTCCTCTAGCATCTGCTCAAACTCCTCCCTCTCCCCTCTCAAAGCATCTACCTTTGTCCTCGTTGTATGGAGGCTCTCTGTCAAATTTTCTATCTCCCATTGCAACCGCTCCACCTTTGCCTCCATGCTCTGCCTCCTAGCTCTCTCTATCTGTAACTCATCCTTGAGGGAGTGAAGCCTTGCTTGGGTGGCGTCTCTCTCCTATTGGACTCTGTCAAAGTTGGCCTATGACACTCCTCCCCTACCCTCTACCTATGCCTCTGGAATATCCATGGGTACAACCTCCTCTCCCCCACCAACCTCTCCCTCTACGGCCTCTCCTACTGGTAATGCTCCTGCCTGTCCCTCTCCCACCTCAGGATCTCTCCTCCATACCACCCTAACCCTCCTCTGTTGTTTGCCAGCACCTCGCCCTGCTGCAACCACAACCCTCTCACCTGGTCCATCATCCTCTCCATCGACTATCTGATCTACTGTTGACTACAACTCATCATCCTCTAGAACCCCGGGAATGGTAAGGCACACTGGAAAATGTCCCTCCCACCAGCTCCTGTATCCTTCTTTCATCCCTAGATCTTCTCCTGCCCTAAGCCGCTCATCCCAAACCAAGTATGATGTTGTCTGAAAACTGGTCCTGCCCTACAATGGACTTGCTATCGGGCCCCAAAATCTCTCCTCTTGTGTTGTTCGAGGATACAATGGTATGTCTCCCACTATGTCCTGGACCAGGCTAAGTTGTCTTGCTACTCTATAGGGGCATTGTACTCCATGATATATATAGACCTGCTAAACATACACATCTCCACTCTAGCCCAATGTAGCTGCCAACCCCCCTCCATGTCTCACAAACCAAAAATGGCCTCCATGTAAACTGCATAAGCTCATAAAAAATGTGGCGCCAAAACCATATGGATCATATCCATGTATAATGTAGCAGACCCCTGTACCTATCTATATATGATCGTCAGCCCCACCTATCCTGTACACCTAGTGACCAAGTAATTGCAATATGCTCCCAAACCCAGACATGGATAAGTGTCACCCCCACAGATAAGATACCATACTCCCTGTACACCACCAGATGCATATTGTCATATAACTAAGCCAACATCGCAGCTCCCCAAGCATACTGTGCGCAATGGTGTACCATGAAATAAAGGCACCTGCTCCATCCAACTAAAAACCCATGCCCTCCGAGATCAGGTAGAATCCATCCACTCAAAAATCCACAAATCACAAGTACCACATGAGGTATATGCCAAATACCCATCACCCTACCCAAATGCATCTTGCTCCTATCCAACATCGACAAGGCCTCATACTCGCAAACCTCTCACAGGTAAAAATCTGCTGCATCTAAATGGTACTCTAGGATGACACCGCAAATGGGGATCTTCAAGATCCTCCATACATCTAGAAGAGTCACCATCACCTCACTAGTAGGTAGGCAGAAGGTGTTATATCTACTATCCCACCTCTCAACTAAAGTCGTCGTCATTGCAGTATGAGATCGAATCCTTGACCACCCACCCATAAAATGCAACCCCACAACAGCTAGGATCTCTAACTTATTCGACCATAATTATCAATATAATCTCATGGTAGCTGGCCAATGCTCCCTCGATGCCAACAACCCCAACTCAACCTGCATCCAACAATCCAATTCATCATTCCACATCCTTGAGTCCTATTCTGCCCCCTGGTGCACCCATACCTTCCCCCACCTCAAATTTTTTAAAGCCTATTTCTAATCCTTTCTTTCCCTAGCGCACGTGCTGATTCACTTAGCACTCGCACCAAACTCATGGCGCTTGCGCCATTCTATTGGCACAAGCGCTAACAGACCCCCCTCAGGGACCCTGGAGCAAACTAGCACGACTGCTCGCGCAAGACAAATTTTTCCCCCACCTGACCATACCCTAACCTACCCTAACGCGACTGCCTACGTTGCACCCTCTTTTCCTAACCCTAAACCTAACCCTAAAAAACCTCCACCGCGAGCGCCCATGCAAAAGCCCGACTGCACACGCTAAACACTAGTGACCGCCCCTAAACCCCTGCTTTTCCCCTTCCGCTCGCAAGCTGAAATGGCGATCAATGTGTCTTCCTCGCTAGAGTTTAGCCCTAAACTAAGCCCTAATTCTCCCCTAAACCTAAAAATTCAAAAAAGAAGATAGTCCTACATACTGGTGGTTCCATAGCTTATGGGTCTCTTGTACCGTTAGATCCTCTCGGCACGGTGCTCACGTGTGGGAACACAATCCATCTCTCCTTCTCTCCCTCTAGGCTCTAATTTGCTCCAAGGCTTGTGTGTAACAATGACTCCTCATTGGGCCCTTTGTGGCTTATATGGACCCCCTTGTGGGCCCATTCCCTTCGCATTCTCGCTCCTTCTATTTCCTCTTCTATCTTTCTTAATCCACTCTATCATTCTTCTTCATTCATTTCTTCCCCCTTTCTTCTTTCTTCTTCATTTTGAGAAATTTTCGTCAATTTAAAAAAAAATAATAATTTCAAAAAAATTCTCAAGGGCACATACACCACCCACGTTTTACGTCGGGGCATCTATTTCTTTTTTCTTCTATCTTTTACCCATTGCCAAATTTACTATTGCATAAAAGAGGGGCAAAATGTAGACACTTAAATTAATTATTTTAATTTATTTAAGTTCCTCGCATAATTAACTTATCAATTGTGCCAATTCCTATTCCTTCTCAATATTAATTAAATATAATTAATATTGTCACTATAGTTTGTTGATTGATTTATTTAATAAATCAATCTACCTTTATTCTTCTAAAATTCCTAATATTAATTCTCTCCAAATTCCTCCTTTTAATTAATTAATTTCAATTAATTAATTAAGTTAGGTGATTCCTACAAATCACCTTTTTCCTAATCCATCTTTAACCTAATGAATTCCTCTAGAAGCTCCCTAATCTCACTTATCATTATTCCTCTAATTTTTAATTCCCTCTACTCATTCTCTCTCCTAGTCAAATCCTCCTAACACATCTCATCTACCCTAATCTCACCTAATCATTATTCTAATCCCTCTCCTAATGAGTAGCTAGTGGCTAATCATGATGATTAGCCACAAAGTCAACTCCTTGTCCCTTCCATCCAACCACCTTCCTTAAATGCTCTTTTCCTAGGTGAATGTGAGATTTTCAAAATCTCACATTCCTCTAGGCATCCCATCCTCCAAGGAATTTTTAATTCCTCATCCCCATCCCTCAAGGAATATTTTATTCCTTTCTCTTCCCTAGGCACATTGGGAAGTCTTCCCAATGAGCCTTGAGGAATGTGGTCACAAGAAATGCCTTTCAGACATATCTCTTGATCTCCACACTTGTCTTGTCACCTCCTCTTGGGCCATGTACGGGCTCACAAGAAATCCTGACCCTTCATCTTGGGTCAATCCTAGCCCTCCATTTCTCCTCCTCTCCTCCTATAAATTGAGGACTCTATCCCCTTGTTTCTCATCTCCAAATCCTGTAAGTGCATGCTGCTAATTTGCTTAGTGAAATACATCTAGATACCCAAACTCTAGCCAAATCATCACCACTTGCATACTTAGCCATTTTGATCATCATCCATAACTTCACTCTTCCATTCATCTATCCATCTCCATCCTCATTTGTGCACACATTGGAGAGCCAACCACATATCTACATTAGACCAATCCAATCAAGCTAAGGAGAGGCGCATTCTTCGCTTTATCAAGAGTCCAAATCGGAGGAACAAGAGAACTCTCTTGTCAAGGTATAATTTATTGTTATTTTATATCTTTTATTTCTACGTTTTGTGCTTTGATTTGAATTAACAATCTAACCTTGCACTAAGATATTTTCCCTTGGTTCACTTTACATGCTTCAATTACTGGTGTCGATTCAACTTGAGAAATTAAACATACCTCATTAGCTGCCAATCTTCTCTTGTCATCACTCCTTTATTCTTGTCTCCAATGATCTGATCTTTTGAATGATTTAACCTAACATACTTAGGAGTCTTCTGATTTTTTGTTCCTCTGCTCTGATCTTCAATTACTGTTGAATTTTCTGATACTACCGGAGTAGCTGGTTCAACATTCTATTCCAATGTAGGCACTACCGGTTCAGTTATGATCATTTCCATTGCTGGTTCTCTCTCATAAGTTCTAATTTGACTTATGTTCTTCTCATCCACCTTGACATTAGTGCTTTCCACAATTCTCTGCAATCTTTTGTTATAACGTCTATACGCTTTTCTTTCATTAGAATAACCAATAAATATCCCTTTATCACATCTAGGATCAAACTTTCCAATGGAATCATCTCTTTTGATATAACATTTACTATCAAAGATTCTGAAACACTTAACTGTAGCTGTATGACCAAACCATAACTCATAAGGTGTCCTACCGATGTCTCCTTTGATCTGAACTCTATTGAATGTGTATACCGCCATGCTCACAGCTTCTCTCCAGTAGATATGAGGTAGATTAGCTTCCATCATCATAGTTCTAGATGCATCCAAGATAGTTATGTTCTTCCTTTCCACAACTCCATTCTACTGAGGTGTCCGGGGTGCAGATAATTGTCTTCTTATCCCATTCTTTTCATAATAACTGTTAAATTCACCGGATGTGAATTCTCCACCCTGATCAGACCTTAAGCATTTAATCTTCAATCATGTCTCTGTCTCAACTTTAGCTTTAAAGATTTTAAACTTTTCAAATGCTTCAGATTTCTCCCTTAGAAAAGTAACCCACATCATTCTAGAATAGTCATCAATGATTAGCATAAATATCTCACCCTGAAAACTTTTGATTCTAGCAAGACCACACAAATCAATATGAATAAGATCAAGAACATCATTAGATTTGTCTTGTATACTCTTAAAAGAAGTTCTGACTTGCTTTCCCATTTGACATTCCTTACATATCGGATTATAGGGCTTCACAATCTTAGGTATGTCTCTAACTGCCTTAGTAGAACTGATCTTTACAATGCAATCAAAATTCAGATGACACAACCTCTTATGCCATAGCCAACTCTCATCAATTTGTGCAATCAAACATGTCTTCTCACTAGAGTTCAAATGAAGGATGTTACCTTTAGTCTGAGTACCGGTTGCAATCTCTAATCCAGATCTGTTGATAATCTTGCATTTTCCATCCTTGAATTGTAATTGAAATCCCTTATCCACCAACTATCCTATACTCAAAATATCAGGCCTTAAACCTTCAACATAATAAACATTATCAGTATCATCCTTACCATCCAATGATATGGTTCCTCTTCCCTTGATCATGCATGCTTTGTCATCTCCAAATCTAACTAGACCGCCATCAAATTCTTGCAAAGATAGAAACTTCCTTTTATCTCCAATCATATGATGTGAACATCCACTGTCTATCACCCATTCATCCTTGTCTTCAAATTTAGTAGCAAGGGCCTTTTCTTCAAGTATCGGATCATATTCCTTGATAGCCAATAATACCCATTCCTTTCCATTTGTAGATCCACTAGTTGAATCTTATGTCAGTTCATCATCAGAATCAGTCACACCTTCCTCATCTGCATGGTAGCATGATTTGTCTTTGTTCCTCCTGTACTTATGCTTATTCTGATAATCATGGTTAGGCCTAAAAGATCTTCTAGCTCTTTCCTCAAATCTTGAATTCCTTTCAGGACATCTAGATGCAAAATGACCTATCTTATTACATGCGAAAGATTTAAAAGGTGATTTTATTTCATACTTACTTCCTACCGGACCTTTAGGTACTCTTCTAGAAAATAGGGCTTCAAGTTGCTCAAACTCTTTATCTTCTTTCTTCATTTCCTCCAGTTCCTTAGCATATAAGGCTTTCCAATCACTCTGGCCGATAGATGATGTACATGCATGAAAACCAGGTTCAAATTGTAACTCTAGAAGGACCAAATTCCTCAAGCTCAAAAGAAGATAACTTCCCAACCAAGGTATCCCTATTAATAGAGGTGTTTGCCATTGTTCTCAACTCATTAATTGCAGTAGCCTTCATCTTGTAAGCTGGTGGCAAAGCTCTCAATAATTTAGAAACTATTTCATCTTCGCTTAGAGATCCACCACAACACTGAATTCCTAGAACAATTTCATTAACTCTCTCTATAAAAGTAGTAATCCTTTCATCTTTTCCATCTTCAGGTTCTCATACCTCACTCGAAAACCATCAAGTTTAGCAATTTTAACAGTAGGGTCACCTTCATTCAGAGTCTCCAATTTATCCCATATAGCCTTTGCAGTTGATTTGTTAGTTAGTCCCATAACTTGTTGATTAGAAAGTGCACACAAAATGGCTTCTCTAGCTTTACAATCATTTTCAATGTTCTTATCCAAGCCTATTGGAGGAGGATTGCCAGATGCCAGATTATGAGGTGTATATCCTTTTTCAGTGATCTCCCAAATCTCCTTACAAAGACATCTCAGATGAATCTCCATCCGAATTTTCCATACTCTGTAATTTGTTCCATCAAGCCTAGGAATTTCTCTCTGGAAAACAACTGCAAATGAACTTGATGAACTTGAACTATTAGATGCCATAGGATCTTCCTCAAGCGGTTAATCTTCTGCAGAGAGGACCAAACTCTGATACTAATTGTTATACAACTCAGATAACTAGTGGACAATTGAGAGGGGGGGGGTGAATCAATTGTCATTAAATTATAGAACTTTAAGCATTAAAACCTTATTATCGAAATACATAAACCAAATATCAAAATAGCAGATATAACAGTTAAGCACAAATATAAACCATAGAACATTTACCAACCATGTACAAAAGATAACACCAAGATTTGTACGTGGAAAACCCAGAAAAACCACGGTGGGAAGCCTACCCACAGTCAGATAATACTTCTACAGTAAGTATGTGATTACAAAAAGAGGGGCCTACACATGCAGGAAGGCCAACAACCTAGAGCTCACTGCTCATCACAAAAGGAGCCTCATTGACTAAAAAATAAATCCAAACTACAATCCAGAAAGAAGAGTGAACTGCAAGAATAACATCTCCTATGCTTGAGTATAGTTCTAGTTAAGCTCAGTACCTGAGGTCTTAAACCTCTTTCACCAACCCAATTCGATCACCTATGATCGACCAAAACCTCTACATATGATTAAAATCTTATTCACGCACATAACCCCTAAAACCATAAACCCATAACCATGACCTACAAAGAGATCTTACATCGCATTTATACCAACCCCAAACCTAAACAATTAGGTCGGCCTCCTAAAAGATAATACAATAAATTCATAACATAAACCCGCAATCCAATGATCAACCAAGTCGACCTAAGACCAAAACAACATAATCCAATCAATAAATCCAACCAGTAACGCATCGAGATCATCCACCAACACGTTACATAAACCGGTCCATAACCTAGCAGAATAAGATAACATTAGGTTCGGTCCTAAATGCAACACCACTGATCAACAGGAACACGAACAAGATAACCAACAACATCCTGAAATCCATCTAGAAGCCGCACCAACACCACTTATCAAGTGCATCAAAAGATCTTCAACAAAGCTCTGGCGGTAAAACCCTTACCGGTGACCAAAAGGCTTACTAGAACAAATGATAGTTTCTAAGTCATCAAATCCTGAACCAACTGATCCTGATACGCATCAGAATAACATGCATGACAGATCCAAACCAATTCCACAAACCAAAGCATACCAGAGCATACCAGATCAATATCATAATCCAACCGCTCTACCGGAACCTACTGGAAACCAGTAAACAACCAAAACAACCAATGTTGCCATCAATGACAAAACATCAATGCAACACATAATCAATTCCTCCAATTTTCCAACATGAGAAACTGATAAAATATTTGGTCAAAGGATGAGTTGGAAGAGTGGAAGTGACATGTGCATGCAAGCATTTATGAGGGCTTGGAGTACACATGTCACATTACTACAAGTTTGGGTATTTGGAAGAATTTAAAATTGATGAAAATGTTAATGAGATTAGAAGATGCATTAGTTAAATTAATCATTGTATTAATTAACTAATTAGGATTGTAAAATATTATGTGATAGGAATTAGGTTGAATTTAATTTATTTCAATTAGCCAACCTTTGGTGGGGAAGAATAGGCAAGAAACATAATTAATTACACATGAATTATGAAAGGTTTATAATTAATTAAATACAATTTAATTAGTTATTGGACTATGGAGTATGAGTGGAAGGAACTCAAATCAATTAAAAAAATTACTTAATAAATTTGAGTAGTTGAATTTAGGGTGTCTACATTATGTTTCAAGTTTGGGTACACTTTGGTAACTTTTTAGCCACCCCTTAAGTGCCATTGTAGATGTGTTATGTCACTCCCAAAGTTTTTCTAACATGTGACTTGATAGAGGCATAATTTATTGACTAACTTATCAGTCATCAATTCTCTTTTAAGCTAGTCCAATCACTCCTTAAGCAAACCAAACATTTTTCATATTTAAACTTTTTTCTAGGTGGAGCTTAGACTTGCATTTATCAACTCCATCACTTAGGTGCACTTTTGTCATGGCCTAATGACTTAAAAAAGTGCATCAAACACTCGTTGGTAAACCATTGTGTCATATTTGTCATTTAATTGCTTATTGGGTGCACTTTGGAACTAGATTTTCCATTTGATTTCAACGCCTTAACACTCAACTTCTCTTGGTAGAGTTTCATAACTATTTTGCCATATTTTTTTCTCTTTCTCTCTTTTCTTCATGTTAGGTTCCTTTGAATAAATTCCTTAGGTTTTATTGGTTGAAAACCTCTACCATTACTTCTCCTTGGGCATGGCTAAAGGAAATTTTGTATATATGTCTTGACATCATCTTTGTCTCCTTCATTGTTTCCATAACTTAGATACTCATTTTTCGTGCAAAATTTGTTAGTTTGAAAAAAATAAGGAGAAGACAATTTTGACAAATTTTATTAAAAGAACAATTATTAAATTTTACTTGATATAACATTGAAGAATTACTAACAATTATCTTATAAAAAGAGACTCAAAAATATAATTTTTTAAGAGTATCAATTTAGTTAAATTGTCATGAATAATAAAATCTAATCCATCAAAATTATCATAAATACAATTAGATTAATAATAAAACTTATATTATTTATCTAATAATATCTAATTATAAAAATATATTAAACAAAATTAAATGTATACCTAGTAGATTTTATAAATTTATATTTCAAATTTAATGAGTGAATACACTTCAAACTAAAAATGATTCCCATACAAATCCTTACAATTATTATTTTTTTTGAAATTTTAAATATTTATATAATTTAACATTTTTGCCGAGGCTTGGGGTATATTTCACAATAGTTGGATTCCAATTTGAAAAAAAAAAAATTCAAACTTTTACAAAAATATTCACAAATTTCCCTCAACTTTGATAATAAAAGAAAACCCAAGCTAGGGCTCTAAAAATTTTCAGAACATATTAAATACTTTAGAATGGACTTTCATTGAACAGTTGGGTTATTGCAAACAAACGCTGGCAAAATTCTTTGCATTATTGTTAGACCATAATGTGTACAGCAAAACTCAGCCGAAGGTAAAGCTAATTCTTTTCACTCTTGAATTCTCAGATGACTTTTTTCTTTCTTAAATCCTAGTTTTCTTGCAACTCTTTCACTTAGAAAATTTCACAACAATTTTTTTTTTTTTTTTGGCCTTCCGCACATTTATTAATATTCAACAGAGATTTTAAATCCAAAAGTTGAGAATGCAGATACAAAGATTACGATTTCAGAACACCTGTAAATTGGGGTGGGCTGTGATGTATGCATGTTTTGCATTTGCTTTCAATTATCCAGACTTCAAAGCTTAGCTTGGGTTGTCATAATTCTGTACTAAGTGCTTATCACCGTTTGATTAATTTTAATTTTGTCATAGATTTATGCGCATGAGCTAATAGGAAAAATTCGATGTTTAATTGGGCATATGATTTTTTGTCTTTGTACGACCTAGATCACGGTTAGCAATGCCTGGTAAAGGAGGTGCTATTGCAGTATTGGTTATAATTCTTATCTCTCTTAAGATGAGGTTTAAGCATGCCTGGCCTAGAAAGAAGTAGTGCATTGAATTGAATGTAAAATCATTTTATCTGTAAGAAGAATCCATGAAAAAAGACCAAATCACTATCTTAGATGGGGTGCTTTTTTATCGAAGTTTGCATCCCCTATCAAGTGTAGCCATAGGCATAAGATTACTTGTTCTAAAACATCTACAGATTCTCATTACCGCCATAGGTAATTGAACTCTAATATTGTAGCAACCTTCTCAACAGGACGCATAAATTGGCCTCGCCTAGAACTCAACACCTTAGGGAATTGTACTTGGCTCGTTGAATGTGGTCTTGTTCTCAAACTTGTGTTGTTTTGAATTTTTTTTAATGGGTGGAGGTTCAAGCATCTGCCTGTTTAATTTCTTATACCTGTGAGCTAGTAGGAAAAATTCCATGTTTAATATGGCATTTGCTTCATCCAAGTCCCCTTTGTATGTTATATTAACTTGAGATTCCTTTTTGTTTGTTTTATTGAATGCCATGAAAAAATTTCTGCAACTATTGTCTAAAGACCATGATGATCACAGGATGAGCCAAGCATGTCTTAATTGATTTTGGATGCCTCTGATAGAATGTGAAAGTATGACAATGTCATCCAAAAAGCAATAAGATGGAAAAGGAGGATCCTAAAGAGTGCATCTGCTTGTACCTTAGATAGTTTGTGAGATAAGATCCTCCAAATTATCCATATATAGCCCAGAGTGTGGTATAAGGCGGGCATTGCCTATTGTGCTTCGAATAATATATACCTAATATTGCCTAAAAACTGTCTCATACGAAGTCATTACCAAAGAAACTACAAGTTTTTGGAGGGTGCAAACTTCTGAGTATTTGGAACAAGAGGTGCCTTTGAACCCTATCAAAGGCCTTATTTATTTCCACAAAAAATATTAAACTACCAAATTATGTGTATTGCATATAGTATGGATAGCGTGAGATTTTGGAAAGGGTGGGAACTGATATGAGATAATAAAGTTAAAATATAAGCAATGTGTTCAACAAGGATGCTTGAGGAATTCAGCCTTAAATTTTCTACATCTTGGGCTTTATTGGATTTGAGTTTAAAGATTGTCTATGAATAAATTACAATTAATGGGGCCTACAATTGACATGGATGGGAGCCTGTCAGGAAGCATCACGAAGTGAAGACACTTAGGTTTGCCTTGTTTTGCGATCAGAAATTGCACAATTTTAATCTTTGGGTGGAAATGATTTCCAAAAGATTCAGGATTGAACCTGATATGTTGCCAGATCTCTTTCTATTTTGTATAAACTTGTTGGGATTGATTTCCTAAAGCTCACTGAACTCCCAAATTACCATTTAGAACTTGCATGCAATGCCGTCGACATCATGTGCTTTGGCATTTTTCATTACTCTAAGGACTTTAATCATTCTATATAATGGACATAGCAATTTACACAGCAAAGCTTGGAGGCATTAAGCTTTCGTGGACTGTTAATTAAGTATCAGTGGCAAATTCACTAAATTGCATGCATTTAGTTTGGGTCTAGATGATATGGCAAAATCTTAGGCAATTTTCCTAGTAAAACTGATTAGAGAAGTGATTTTGTCACCTTGAATTTGTTTATGCATCTTGTTTTCCTAAAGGGATTTAAGGTAATGCTTTGAGGTTATCACGTACTTTTGGTCCAATTTATTCTTGTTCTGATTTTAGTCCCCTTGCTTCCTAGGTTCATGTCATTCTGATAGCAGAATGATCTGGGTTGGTTTTTCTTGTAGGACTTGATTAACATTGTTTCTGCTCATCTAGAATTTGTTTTAACCAATGCTACACTATAACCATTTTTCTCTTCCTTCAGGTTTGGCTACTTGCTTTCCATAACATCTAACAAATTTGACAGACTAAGTTATTGCATTGCACAATTATCCAAACCATCTCGAGTTACCTTTTGGATTTTAAACTGGTATCTATTTTGGTTCAGTAATGGAAAACAGGGTTCGCATGCACATTTAGTCCAATTTAGTTTTGTTCTGATTTTAGTCCTCCTTGCCTCCAATAGGCTCATACACTTCTGATTGCAGAGTGATCTAGGTTGATTTTTCTTGTAGGTCTTGCTTAACTATGTGTGTCCTTATCTAGAGTTTGTTCTAGCCATTGCTTCTCAGTGCCTGTTTCCTCTTCCCATTTGTCTTCTTACTTTCCATAACATCTCATGAATTTGAAAGACTGATTACATTACACAACTACTTGATCCATCTTGAGTTGACTTCTGGATTTTGAACTAGTATTTTTATTTTGTAAATGCATTGGAAAGTCGAGTAGAATAGAGATCTTCCATTTTTCTGTATTCTACTAACATGATACTGAAAATGATGGGATACAGTACTTTCTATACATTCTTGTTGGGAAGCCAATGGCATTGTCAGTTTCATTTTGGAAATTGGTAGTAATTTTATTGATGAATTGGATGGCTTTCCTATTGTATCATATGAAGCCTGTAATGTCCCCTTTTGGGATTGCCCTGAATCTTGCCCTTGTAAATATTAAAGTCTGCTAATTTTCATCCTTATTAATTCTGATATTAGATATTGATCCATTGACTTTCTAGTCTTCTTTGATCTTATGGATGGTTCCTCCAATTCCCCCTTCTCAATTGAATTAGTCTCTTCTTTATATCTTCATTTGTGGGAAGTCACACCTCTTCATAAGAAATGAGTCACCACTCTTCATTGCTGCCCTTTGAGAATAATAAGTTATTCTTCAAATTGATCTCCCTTGGATGTCCTCCTCAAATGAGACTTTCTCCTTTTTATATCCTCCAATGTGAGGGAGAGGTCACACCTCTTCATCATGTATGCCCCTTTAACAAGAGACACACCCTTTCCACCATTAGCACCTTTGAAAGAGTGCAACTCTTCATTATTTCTGCCTTTTGAAAGGAACACAACCTTTTAAATTCAGATCTGCACTTCTGATTCCCCAAATTATCCCCTCAAATGAGGTTCTCCTCCCTTTTATATCTCATGTTTGAGGGAGTCACAACTTTTCATTTCACGTCTTTGACCATTCATTACCTTAATTAAAATTTAATTATATTTAATTGTATTCTTTTATATTTTAATTTTAATTTTATTATTATCATTTATCATTAAATTGTATTTCAAAGTGGGGACATTACAAAGCCATACTGGATGTTGTTTGTGTGGGTCCTTTTTGTATGTCCTATAAGCCTTTAACTATAGACTCTCGAGAGTTCTGACCAATGCAGGTTTTATTCTTCTATAAGGTTCGAATAGACTTGTGACAGAAGGGTGGTACCCCATTACCCTGCTCAGTGTTGCATTTAACTTGAATTGCAAAGGTGTGGACTAGAGGATTGGATGAAATTTACTTAGAGTTAGAATACTACAATACAAGCAGATGTATTTGTTTTATAACGATCTATACTAGAAAATCTGATCTCTGCTTCAGATTGGAGCAAGAAAACTTGGTGAACACTTCTCTGAACAAAAATCAGCAGGGCTTGATTATTGATACGTTCCAGTTTAAAATTCAGGTCTCTTGTTGAAACCCTTTTTGCCAAGATATCTGCCAAAGTTCAAGTGTATGGTCAACTGTGTTTTTTGATTCCCTTCCCCAGGTTATTCTCCAGCCCCTGTACTTGATCTTACTGCTGCTGATCTAAAGAGTTTGTGCTGCAGGTAGGTAGAGTACCCATTATTCTGTGAACATTCTCTGAACAAAAATCAGCAGGACTTGATTTTTGACATGGTCCAGTTGAAAATTCAGGTCTCTTGTCAAAACCTTTTTTTGCCAACGTATCTGTCAAAGTTCTGTGTACAGTTAACTGTGTTTTTTGATCCCCTTCCCCTGATTATCCTCTAGCCCCTGTAATTGATCTTACTGCTGCTGATGTAAAGAGTTTTTGCTGCAGGTTGGTAGAGTACCCATTAATTTGTGACAAGCACTTTGGAGTGTCTGGAGGTGTAATTAAATGATTTTTTTCTTGTTGTGACAACACAGCTTTATCAATCTCTTTGATGATTCTTTCAATTGTATGTCTAGGAGTTTTCATTTCTTACGCTTTTTTCTGATAAGTTTTAACTCATTCTGGAATCTTCTTCTCCATAGTTCCATTTGAGAAGCAACACAAGTTTCGTGCTCAGAATATTTGTTGTCTGTGTTCAATAATATAGACTATTCATTATCTTTGGTCCACTTTGTACGTGATTGTATGCTTTTTCTGTTGGGCCTTGAACACAAGGCTATTACATCCTTTCACCGACAGTACAGGTGTTATAGCTTGTGGGCCCTCTCTAGCTAGTGTTCATTTTATATGTGAATCCATAACTACAGGCTGTTTAGAACAGTGGCATAACCTTTGATGGAATATTTTTACCCCTTTAGTCTCTTTTCTCCTTCCTCATCTTGCAAGTTAGAAAACATAATGCCTGACTCTATGACCTTAGGTGCTATTTTAAGTTGGAAACCTACCACTTCAATTGCTTGGAGGCGTATTCAATTTGAAGGCTCCATAGGACCTGCTATTTTTGATTGCACTTCTTTATATCATCAACTAATACAGAAATTGGGATTTTGTTTTGTTATTTTTTTAAGTACTTAGATTTTTATGAGAATCACCTCACAGCATCAGTATTTTGCATATTCATAAATTTTAGGCCTTAGGATTGTAGTATTGCTTAGATAAAAGATATATGCACCATCCATCAAGTTTTATCTTATTCAAAAGGAAGATTGGACCAAATTTAACTTTTCAAGTGATTCACTGGATCAGAACTAGATGGATTCTTGCAACAAAGAAATTTGTTACATTGTCATATATTGAAAGTTCTCTTTGAATTTTAATTCTAGCTGTCATCAGGTATATATGCTATATGGAAATTTCACCTAATATTATTGGTGAGTGTGGACAAGAGCTTGGTCTTGAAGAAATAAAATGTGTATTGTAAGCCTAATAGACAAAAGAAGCAACCTTTTGGAAGTTTCATAAGAAAAATCTCAAAAGCTTTTGGTAGGACAAAGTTTTATGAGAAGAAAAGCGTACTTTCAGAAATGCAAAAAGGGCAAGGAATTATGCACCTAATTTGTCGGACTTTAAGGGCCAGATAAGTGAGATGTAAGCAATTTGAAGGTGAAGTCTTTGAGAAGGATCTATGTATATTCCATATTTGAGATTTTATTTTATTTCTACCTAAATTGGGGGCTGAGTATGTTTTTGATAGCTTCAGAAATTTCTTATTCTACTCATTCAGTTTATAGCAATTTACTGATATCTGTTTCCTTTTGAATTGATAGGACATTATTCTCAATATCCAGAGCTGATTGAAGACATATTTGCACGTAATGAATTCTTCCTTGATATGTTATAGAGGTAAACGTCATTTTTGAGCAATCAAAGTTGACCAAATGCTTTAGATTTTTTCGTTGATCTATATGTTCAAATGATTTGTCTTCCTCTTTGTATAAATGATAGAAGAAGGCTAGTATGTCCTGTTGGAATTATTTATTCTTGAGTTTTTTGTCTTTTACCTTAATTTTTTATGGCATCTTTTTTTTTTCTATTCCATATTTTCAAGAAAGAAATATACACATCATTGGAATATCCAAGAATTGATACTGCTAATCACTTACAATTTAACCCAGGAAGAAATAAATTACCAAATGGCAAGAGAAAGAGCTGGAGTTTTGAAAGGATTGATCCAAATGGAGTCCCTTCATTGCTCACAATTCCATGTTTGGACATCCCTGAAGTCAGCTTGCTCTACTTCCACTTTATATAAATTAGTTGAAAATGATGATGAGGAGCTGGGGATTTATGCAAAGAAACTTAAACACAGAGACTGGCTAACATCAAATGAACTCTTAAAGATTTTAAAACCCCTGAATGATCCTCTTTTGGCTATTCGCATCTTCAACAGAGCAGCACAACGACCAGACTACAAGCCCAATGAGACCATATACAGTGTAATCTTTAACAAGCTTGCTTGTGTAGGTCAATTTGATATTATTGAAGAGCTGCTGGAACAAATGAAGAGGGAAGATTGTAGGTGTACTGATAGTTTTTTTCTAGAATTAATCAAAATGTTTACACGTAAAGCTCACAATCCTGATAGAGCACTGAAATTGCTGTTTGAAATGCGTGATTTCAAATGCTGGCCTACAGTTAAGACTTTTAATTTTGCTCTTAATGTGTTTGTTGGTGCTAAAGAGTTTGAAAAAGCTTATAAATTGTACTTAAGGGCTCCTGAGATTGCTATATCTCCAAATACGTCCTCTGTTAATATTCTTATTAAGGCCCTTTGTCGTCTTAGCAAAATAGATGCTGCATATGAGCTGCTCTATGAAATGCCTAAACAGGGATGTTATCCAAATGAAATTACTTATGGAATATTGATGAATCATCTTTGTACGGAAGGAAAGGTGGAAGAGGCCCTCAAGCTTTTCAAGAGCATGACAGAATATGGTTGTGCGCCTGATACCGTGATCTTCAACATACTGATTTCTGGTCTCAGTAATCAAGGAAAAATTACTGAGGCCATTGAACTTTTTGAAAGCATGCAGTCTAAGGGACTTGCTCCAACTAAAGGGTCTTATCATGCTATACTATATGGCTTCTTATGCAATAGGAAGTTTATTGAGGCAAAGGCTGTTTCAGATCAGATGCTTTCAAACAACTATTGTCCAAGTTTCTTCTCTTATAAATCGCTGATTTCTGGTTTCTGTGAGGAAGGTTTAGTGGATGATGCTATTAGAGTTCTTGAGCAAATGGTGAATCAGAACATTGTTCCCCGGATGGGAATATGGGATTTATTACTTAAAACTATTCTGAAGAACAGTTGTGCTACAAATACTGTTTTACTTGTAAAAGAGATTGACCCAGCCGTTTATTAACCCATTTTTTCAAAACTACAAAAGTATCCCTTTGCAAAGAAGAAAAATGTAACTTTATAAGAAAAGCTTTACCATAAGCAGTCTTATAGTGCCGTACCCAAAGCATGATATTTAACATCCATTGCACTAGAATTTGTTGCTGAATCTATATTATCTATGCAATGGACTATTGAGTTATGCCTTCAGTTTGTGACTGCAGTTTGTGAAGATGTTGGCAGTTGATGTTTGAAAGGCTTAGAAACATTCGATTGTTATGTGTTGAAAGGACATACATCATTGTAAAAAGTAGGTCCTATAATCAATTTTAGAGTACATTATTCTGAGAGCATGCAGTTTCATCCATTCCATTTAATTTTGGTCCAATTTCATAGTCTGTTTTGTAAAGATTTTTTCCTTGTTTTTAGATGCTTGTTTCTCGCTTTCAAAATAAGCAGACATTAGTACATTACTAATGCCTATTTTGATGGTTCTCAATTTTAAACAGGTGACTTAAAGTTTAATGAAATTAGGATTGAAAATGTGTTTTGTAAAAGAGAGAAAAACTGTATAGTGGTGAGCGTTTCTCTAGTCATTGTTGGAACTTGAAAATACTGGTGGCCATCATGAGCAGACTGAAACTAATGCAGTCAGACAACTGCTACTGTGCAGCCTGAAGGCACCACCCTGCAGGTTGATAATATGTGCAACTTGACTGAGTAAAAAATTGGAAGCTTCATTTCCACAATGATATCCCCACTTTTCATATTCATCCACTGCCAAAATGCACCCTACTTAATACCCCTTTGATGGTTCTATCCTTCATAATTCTTGTTAGTGAGATTGGGTATTCTGTTGACAGTCATTATAGTACTCTGATTCTTTGTTCCTTAAATATATTTGTGTTGAAACAAGTAGTTGTGCAGAAGCATAGGACTTTGTTCAGAAGACGAGAACTTTCAAACAAACTTCAACTCTAAACACCTCGAGTTCGTAAATGACTCCAAGTTGGTTCACTCTTTATCACATTAATTTTACCTACATGTCATTGCCATCTGCCCTCCCTCTCCTTCCAGTTGTCATTGGGGCTCTAGATATCTTCTAATTGTCATGTCTAATTATCGTGTGAGTTAAAGAGCTTCAGACTTATGCGCACACCTAGAGCTTTGAATAACTTAGTGGACAACTTAGCCTGGGATGTGGTTTTATTCAATGACAATGAGATTTTAAATTTTTCTATGATTCATTCGCTCTTGAATAAACATCAAATGTAGTTTTCAATAATTCTACTTTTGATTCTATTAATGTTGATGTGGAAGTGGGTGGATGATTAGATCTAGAGGAGTTTCAGCTCTGTCAATCCAAATCTGATTAGCTTCCATGTGTTTTAGTTAATTATTGGGTGAATTAAAATTTTAACTGGGGGTGTAACAAGTTCTAGTTACTATGAACATGTGATGATCATGGATTCATTTGCTCCTGATTTACATTGTTTATATATCGGAGACAGGCCTAAGCATTGACATAATTACAGATATGATTTTTTGCAATGGGTGTATTATTTTCTCCCCATCTGCCTAGCTACAGTACTTTTCCATGGAGCAATTTTAGCTTTACCTTCTTTTTGCTACTCGATTATCAAATCTCTTTCAATATCCTTGCAGCCAAAGGGTCATGCCAAAGGGCTAGAGTGCCATTACTTTGATATCCTTGGGACATATCTGAATCTGCCCTAATCAGATTTGGATCTTTAAGCCATAATCATGGTGTTTCAGGCATTGAAGCCTTGCTGCAGTCAGAGAATCTAGGAGGCTTTGCATTAAGGGAATTCGCATATTATTTCTCGCAACTGTTCTTCACATCAGAGCTGCATGGCCCTCGGATGCAAACCCACGAGAATGATGGCTTGCACTGCCAAAACCAGCAGCAGATACCCTTTCACCAAGCAGTAACACTGCACGCTTCTTTAAGCCCTCCTCATGATGCAGAAACACAGCCCATCTACTTTATCAGGAGAGGCCATCGGGAGTCTATGATGTACTCAATTTTTACTGTTTCAGATGATGACTGATAAATACAATCCCATTTAGCCTTGTTATTCAAACTCTGCTTCTCTAAGGGTTCTTGGAAATATGGGAAAGTTAATGCTCTTAAGTCCAATTTGCAGTTGGCATAGCCACTTTCTCTCATAATTGCCAAAAAATGAAGTTTTTCAAATCCTCCAGTCTAGAATCCTTTCATAGTCTTGTGGTTTTTAATCCTCAACTCCAGCTCCAGTTCAATATTCATTTGTGGCTTAGCCTTGCCTTGCTGCCCACCATGCTAATCCCGTGAACGCCAGATTATGGAGGCCAATTGCTGAAAAATAAATTGAATGAATGATTCAATAATCGGATGATTACATTGAATGATATACACACGTATATATAGAGGTTACAAGACGATGTTCTATAATTAGAACATAACTTTAAAGTAAAAGATTAAAGAGCTAAAAGCTAATTAACTAAAAAGAAAAAGCTAAATGCTAAATAAAGCTTAAAAACTAATTAACTAAAAAGCTAAATGACCATTAAACAAGGAACTAAATACAGGTGACTAAAATATAATTAAATATTCTAATACCCTCCCTTAATGGTCTTGCTATCAATCACATCTATCACACCAAGCTGCCCTCTAAATTTGAAAAACTTTGTCGGGCTCAAGGACTTGGTGAGGATATTTGCAACCTGATCTTTTGTAGGAATGTACTGCAATATCACTGATCCATCTTCAACATGATGGCGGATGAATTACAATGAAGCTCCAGATGCTTTGTCCGCTCAAGGAAGACTGAATTTTTGGCTAATTTTAGAACCCCTTGATTATCACAAAACAAGGGAGTAGGTCCTAGTTGAGACATTTGCATGTCTGCAAGCATCCTACGTAGCCAAATTGTCTCACATGCTGCCTTAACAATTCCCCGATACTCTGCTTCGGTCGAGGAAAGAGCTATTGCTTGTCGCTTCTTGCTGGTCCATGTGACTACACCTGTACCCAAGCTGAAAACATACCCAGAAGTTGACTTTTTGTCATCAACGCAACCTGCCCAATCTGAGTCTGTGAAACCAACCAGCCTGGGATCTTTGCTTCTGCTATACAAAATGCCAAAATCAGGAGTGCCCTTCACATATCTAAGCACACGCTTCGTTGCAACCCAATGTTCAACTTTTGGGGCTGACATGAAGCAAGAAATATAGCTCACAGCATAACTGATGTCAGGTCTAGTGGTGGTGAGATAGATGAGGTTGTCCACTAGTTGCCTAAATGAAGACTCATCCACTACAGGTGAATCTGATTTGGCTGATAATTTGAGCCCTATCTCCATAGGTGTAGATGCAAGTTTACAATCTTGCATTTGAAACTTATCTAGTAGGCTCTTGGCATACTTTGACTGAGAAATGAATATGTGGCTATCAGTCTGCCAAACTTCTACACCAAGACAATAATGGAGAAGTTCCAAATCTGTCATATCAAAATGCTGACACAAATTCTATTTGACCTGCATGATCAGATGTGTTGCATTGGCAGTAATGATGAGATCATCAACATAGACTACTAGAAATAGAATATCATCAATAGTATGTTTGACATACAAATTGGGATCTGAAGAACTCCTCTAAAAGCCTTGATCAATCAAGTATTTATCAATTTTGATGTACCATGCACGAGGAGCTTGTTTGAAGCCATAGAGTGCTTTGACTAGTCTACATACCTGGTGTTCCTTACTGGCAACCTTGAAACCTGGAGGCTGCGTCATGTAGACTTCTTCCTGCAAATCACCATTGAGAAAGGCACTCTTGACATCCATTTGATGGACTTTCCATCCAAATTAAGCTGAGAGAGCGAGGACAAGTCTAATGGTACTCATTTTGGTTGTGGGAGCAAATGTCTCATAGTCAATGCCCTCCTTCTGTGAAAACCCTTTTGTCACCAACCGAGCCTTGTACTTATCAAGGCTCCCATCAGCTTTATACTTGACTTTAAACACCCATTTGCAGCCAATGGGCTTCTTTCCTGGAGGAAGATCAGACAATACCCAAGTGTTGTTTTTCAGAAGACTATGTTGCTCCGCTGCCATAGTCTTTTCCCATTCATGTACACCTTTAGCCTCTGTATATGTTTGAGGCTCATAAATACTGTGAATGTTGGCCATAAGAGCAAAATTAACTGTGTGTTGCTTGCTCTTACCTCTAACTGATCTACTTCCAATGAGCTCATCATCATGAAGATCACCAATGGTCTTGGCCCACCACTTAGGCTAGAGAGTAGAAGTACCAACATTTTCTGCAGGATGAAGAGTGCTTGGAATATTTGGAGCAAGCTCCCCTGGATATGGATTGAGAAGATCCCGAGGAAAGTCAAGGGGTGCAATTTCATGCCTGGGAGACCCCACAACTTCAGAGTCAACTAAATCCCTCCCATCAGGTGGAGCTAAGGGAAGACGAACACCCATACTTACAGCCTTTGGAAGGTGATCCTCAGTGCTCAAATCAGGAGAGGAAGGCTGAAAAGGCCCTCTTTCTTCATCAATTACTACATCTCGACTGAATATGAGGTGATTATTGTCTATATCAACCAATCGACATGCCTTGTGGTTGTCACTGTAGCCGATGAACATCAATTTCTGACTCTTTGGATCTAGTTTGGTGCACGTGGCATCTGGAATCCAAACATAAGCTGTAGAGCCAAAAACTTTCAAATGATTGATTTTAGGCTTTCTGCCAGACCAAGCTTCCTCTGGAGTCATCTTCTTAACGACCTTTGTGGGAGATCGGTTCATAAGGTAGACTGCAGTGAAGATCGCTTATGCCCAAAAGTGTTTTGGAACATTTCTATGCTCCAACATAGACCAAGCCATCTCAATGACTATACGGTTCCTACGCTCAACAACACCGTTCTCCTGTGGGGTGTAAGGTGTGGTAAGCTGATGCTTAATGCCATGTGATGCACAAAAGTTGGTGAACTCTGTAGAACAAAATTCCCCTCCATTGTCGGACCGAGGAGTGACTATCTAACAACTAGACTCTTTTTCCACTAAGGCCTTAAACGTTTGAAACATGGTGAACACCTCTAATTTCTGCTTAAGAAAATAAACCCACACGCGTCTGCTGAAATCATCAACAAATAATAGAAAATACCTGCATCTAGTGACTGATGGAGTGTTCATGGGACCACAGATGTCTGCATGAACGAGTTGCAAGACCTTGGATGCTCTCCAAGCATCTCCATCTGAAAACGAAGTCCTATGCTGCTTTCCAGCTTGACACGCTCCACAAATTCCATGATTCTGAGTTTGAATCTTAGGTAATCCTACGACTAGATCCTCTCGAACCAATTGAGAGAGATAGTGGACATTAAGATGCCCATATCGCTGATGCCAAAGAGTGCTGATGGAAGTACTCCTAGCTGCCATGGCGAGCTCCTAAGAACCAGGAGAATCAACAAGTCTATAAAGACCACGATCCTCAATACCAACTGCAACTGTAGTGCGAGTCTCCCTATCAACAATGCTGCACTTGTGCAACCTGAAGATGACATCCAGCTGTGGTGAATGTTGCATAATTTGACTGATTGATAGTAGATTGAGCTTCATACCAGGTACAAAGTATACATTGGGAAATATTAAATCCCTCCCACCAGATGAAATCTGAACGTTGCCCTTGTCGACAACATTATACTCTTCGCCTCTACCAAAGATCACTGAATTAGTGAAAGGCATGTACTCCGTAAACCAATCTCGACGATGTGTGAAATGTCGAGAGGCTCCAGAGTCAATGTACCAGGTTGATGATTGAACATCATCAGAGGAGGTTTGGGCCATGAACGCATAGAAGGCAGATTCCTTCTGATCAAGATGCGTGCTAGAATTGGCTTTCTGCTTGGACCCTCCCTATTTGGATTGCTGGGATGCTATCAATTTCCGGCAATCTTTCACCAAATGGCCATATATATGACAGTAGGAACACTATAAGCTCTTCTTTTTGGACTGCTGAGGTTGACCTTGACCTTGTCCTTTCTGCTAGAAGGACGGAGCTTTACCCTTGTACTTATGCGAAGCTGAGGCTGTGAAAGTCTGTTTAGTGGATGAACTAGCCTTGCTTCCAAACTACTGCTTCCATCGATCCTGTTGTAGCAACTTGTTGCAAAGATCAGGAAACTTCAAATCAACACTAGTAGAGGAGATATTGAGCGTATCAATGAAATGCTCGTAGGATCTGGGAAGGCTTTTCAGCATGATCACCACCATATTCTCTTCCACCATGGTTCGGCCTATAGCTTCTAACTGATCATGGATGTCCTTGATCTTCGTAAGATGTGCTTGTATAGATGACTTCTCATCCATCATGATAGAAAACAACATATTCTTCAGAAAGAAAGCTTGGCTCTTGTTGGACGTTTCATGAAGATCCTTCAAAAGATCCCAGATCTCTTTTGTTGTTTTACCTGAAGGCACATGTGGGAGTTGATCATCTGTGACGGAGAGTTTGATAAGCATGACAACCTCTCAATTCTTCACATCATGTTTGTCTTGATCTTCACCTGCTGTTGTAGGACGAGATTCCTTGCCTAAAACAAGCTGATCAAGGCAACGATACTCAAAGATGGTAAGCATACGTTGTTTCCAAGTGTTGTAGTTGTGGCCGTTGAACTTCTGACTGTGTTCCAACATGATGTTGGTTAATGATGCCATCACGGAAATTGAGGTTGATCAAGGTCAATTGAGTGAAAGCAAGAGATAGAAGAATCTGATTTTAAAAAAAAATCATAATAGAAACAGTTTCTAAAAAAATTGAAACCCTATAGGAGAATTCTGGCACAAATTTTGAGGTTCGGAAGAAACCCAAAAATTAAAATTTTCTGCACACTTAAAACAGCATAAATGGTGCCAAAAAAAAACAACAAAAATCCCAACATCCACAAAAATAGCAGAAATTGTGAACGGTTTTTAAATTCCAAGACAAATTTGCTGGCACAAAATTTGAGGTGCAGAAAATGAGACACCCAGAAAAATTTGAAACCAACCCCAAAAAAATCTCGAAAAACCCACCAAGAATCTAAAAACAGAATGCAAATTCGACGACTCAAAAATCGAGGCATGGAAAACGATGCACCCAGAAAAATCTAATGTGACCTAGTTGATGTCTCAAAAAACCCACCAAGAATCTGCAACCAGAATAAAATTTTGACTTGAACTTAAGGGTCAAAACCCTAGTCGAAAATTGCAGAAACCCTAGGAAAATTTTCAACCTGCAAAAAAAAATCTGCTCTTTAGAAAAAAAAAAAAACAGTTTTAAAAAAATCTCTTCAATAAAAACTTCGAAAAATTTTAATAACAAAAAATTTAAATTAAATTGAATGAATGATTCAATAATTGGATGATTACATTGAACGATATGCACACGTATATATAGAAGTTACAAGACGATGTTCTATAATTAAAAGACAACGTTAAGCTTAAAGATTAAAGAGCTAAAAGCTAATTAACTAAAAAGAAAAAGCTAAATGCTAAATACCATTAAACAAAGAACTAAATATAGGTGACTAAAAACTACCATCTACCACAAGCACCAGACCGTGAACATCACCTTAATAATCATTTTTGTAAAGAACAAATTCTGTGCCTAATGTTGGGTCATGGACACAACATTTACATATAGATAAATATAAACGAGGGGAAATACTTTAAACTCATGACCTCCATTTCTTATTAACACGAGTATATAAATAATACACAACAATTAACTCCCCCAATCATCTAAGAACTATAAACACCCAAACACCCTCACTTGGAATCTAAGTCACAAGGCTTGTGCTCATTTTGCATGTGGCAAGGAAAATATTCAGATCAAGATCTTCAATTGATAAAGATCACGGAAACAAGTCATGATTAAGCTTGAAGAATATAAATGTCCATTAATGATTTTAAATTTTAAATTGATAAAATCTTAAACACAAAATATTAAACATAGTGATGATTTAAATTCAAATTAACAAAATTCATCATAATAATTTTGTGTATAAAGCAAAATATATTGATGAATTAAAATAAAAAATTAAAATTGAATTAATATATTATACTTCAATGTAAAGCTAAAATAACTTAAAATCCATTAATATGCTAATTTGAATATAAAGTTTAATAAGTTACGGACTACAAACCTTAAATTAAAAAATTATCAATACAAATGCTAACTATATTGCTATATTTAAAATTCTTTAAATTATATTTTAGTCAATTCTATTGAAATGAGAGTCTTAATATTTAGGAGGTAACTCTCAACTTGAATAAGGGATACAATTTTATTTATATATATTATGCTAATTTGAATATAAAGTTTTATAAGTTACGGATTACAAACCTTATATTAAAAAATTATCAATACAAATACTAACTATATTGCGATATTTTAAAATTCTTTAAATTATACTTAGTCATTTCTATCCAAATGAGAGTATTAATATTTAGGAGGTAGCTCTCAACTTGAATAAGGGATACAATTTATATATATTTATCTTGATTAAAAGTTAAGAAATTCCATATAGAGGCAAATTTTCATATACTTGGAGACCACATATCTGAATATTGCACAGGGAGTTGATGAAATATGACAGCAACAAATATGGCAGCAAAGCATATTAATCCTTAGATTTAGAGTGGCAGTGACGCCTTTGATTCGATATAGAGAACACTTGATCAATATGCAACTAACGTACGTCAATCAGACCTTAATTCATATATAATTCTAGCCTTCCTAAATAGACCACTGAGACAACAGATTAAACTGAAGAACCAGCAGATTTGGCCAACTGTAGTAGAATCAAATCGCACTCTTTCAGCATTTGGAAATTAAGGAGCAAGATATATCCAAGTATCACATCTGGTATATCCCCAAAATCCACATATCATCTCACTAATCACACTCACACTCACAATCATCAAATGTCAAGGCTCAAGCTATAAATATGGACCTTAGCAGCCTTGAAAGTCAGTCTTTAAAAATAAGAACTAGTACACAATTCATTAGTTGTACACCATGCCGGGAAGTATATTTTTTGACTTGTCCAAGAACTAACAACTGAGTCATACACCAAATGAATAATACTAGAAAATCTCAAAACCCTAATTTACAATTGCAATCAACAATGGAAATCGATCTTCTCACAAACTGTGCTGGTTAGTTGTCAAGATGGCAGTTAATGATGCGACTAGATGCATCTATGTAATATCAAGACATTTGAATGTTTGATCACATGATCAAGAAGTATGCATGCTCCATGTGCAACATCAATAAAGGTAAAAACCCACCAGGTACAAGATCAAACCAACCCAATCATTAGTTACACCATCAACCAATGGGTGCAAACATCAATGTCTTAACACATCATAACACAACACAAAGTTGCTCAACTTAGTGTCATCACCTGGAAACAAACTTATGTTATCATCTCAACAAACGCATGGACAAAACACCATCATCTCAAAATTTGACTCATGATTTCCCCCCTTAGATGAGAGTGGAGAAGCCCTGAATAGAACTCCCTTGAAAGGGAAGTAGCTGAATAGATCAAGAAGTCCTGAATAGAACTCCCTTGAAAGGGAAGTAGCTGAATAGATCAACAACTGCATATCTTGATCATGAGGCTTTATTGATCCACTTTGTTGGGTTTCCAACTTAATAGGTTAATAGGAATAGCCTATAAGCCATTCTTTTGGATTTTCAACATACATATAGGCCATTAACCTACCCAAGTTAATTAGAGGCAAAACTCCATTATCCATAATCACATAAAAATGGGCGAAGTCTGCTCTATGTAGAAAGTATATTAGTTAGAATAGGCAAAAGAAACACCATTGCCATCTTCTTGATTTAAAAACATGGTTATTTTCTCATCCAAAAGATCAACATCATGTGTACAATACTCAATAGGCAAGCTACAAAATATTTGAATCTAAGTGAACAACTCAAACATATATCTAATTTGACATAATAGAATCCCCAACTATAGGCTCTAATAGATGATTAGTAGTAGGATTTGGCACATGTAATGAAATTATTTATGCAAAAAAATAATATTATAGGTACAATACTTGATAATAATAAACACTTTGAGGTGGGAATTTTCTAGTCTTCGATAAGAACTTAATTTCTAATAAGATGGTTAACTACTACTCACCTCTTATATATAGGCATTATTGGAATATTCTAGTATTCCAATGAATCTAACTTAGCATACTATAATTATACTTATGGACTCATAAATAACTTAATTAAGGATTATGCTAGCCACAAGTCAACTACAAACATCCTTATGCATGCTATAGGTTAAGGGCATAGCATGCCCTCCTTCACACAAGCATTTTCTTCAATGTCAATCAATTGTGAATTCTTTTGCCAAAATCTTCATCTTCCCGTGTCACATTTTTAATAGGCAAATTCTTTTGCTGAACTAGGTACTCTATGATTGCTCTAGTCCTTAACTTCTTTGTACATGCTTAGATACATGACTTTGAATCTGAGATGATTCTTTCCTCTTCATCTACCTTTCCATTGAAAAATAGCATCCTTTAAATACAAGACATGGAAAAATAGATGCATCTTGTTGTTGGAGGTAACTTGAGCTTGTATGCTACACTACTATTCTTTTGCAAATTTGGATATGGACCATAATATTTAGGTTAGGGCTTGTTATTCTTCTTTTGTTGTTTCCTAGACATTTTCTTATATGGTTGCAACCTTAAAAAAATCTAATCTCCTGCATCAATTTTCCTCTCACTATGGTGTTGATTTGCTTCTTGTTTCATTCTATTTAGTCCCATGGCCGAATTCTCCTCAATATATGTAAGTACACTTATTGTTCACGATTTGTGTGATTTTCCACAACTTGAACTTTTAGTGTAACCTTTAACGTTGGCATGATGGTTGGGAGATTGTGTCCAAGTAATGCCATAAATGGGGATATTTTTAAAGCACTGGGGAAGGGATTGTTATACCACCATTTTGCTAGTGGTAACCAAGCCACCATTGAGATTGCTTATACCAAACAATGGAACACATTTGCCCAAAATTATGAGTAAATATAGGATCGCAATAACTTCCAATAACCTTTGGGGTGCCATATAGTTTATTTATATTCTCCATAAATGCTCTTGCTACTATGATTGTTGTAAAAGGGTGGGATGGTGGACAACAATAATCATATTTGGAAGGTCTATCCAAAAATATCAAGATGACACTCTTCCCTTCAAACTTTGGAAACCTAGTGATGAAATATGTGGATACTTCCCCCACCATTGGCTAGGAATAGTCAAAGGTTGCAATTACAAGGATTCTTAATTGTTTTACCTTTATTTCTTTGGCATACTAAAATACAAATTTTGAAGCATCATCTTTGAGCCCTTCCCAATAGAAATCTTCCTCGATTCGTTGATATATCTTCATAAATCATTATTGATCCCAAATTGGAGAATCATTGAGTTATTATAGAATTATTTGTTTGTGTGGAATTCTTGCATAAGTACAATCTCTCTTTATGCCATAAGGAATCTTCTTTGCAACAAAACTTGTATGAGTTTCTTGAATCATTTTGTAGTTGTTGAATGAAATTTCATGTAGCAATCTTGCTACCACTTTTGTCTCATTTTTTCAACCCAATCTAGTATATTCTTATCGACCTTTCTAGATATTGCATCATTTGGTACATTCTCCTTCCCTTTCATATAGATTATCGCAAAGTCATATCCCTATATCTCAATGACTCATTGTTTTTGTTCTTTAAATATAATTGTTGCTCCAAGAAATATTTTAGGCTATCTTGATCCATCTTTACGAAAAAGTATCCACCTATCAAATATGGCCTCCATTCCTTGATTGCATGAAGAATAGCTAACATTTCATTCTCATAGATATGTTTTTTATTGTTACCCTTTAACTAGGAATTTCAAAAGAAAGAGCCTCTCTTTTTGCATGAGAATTGCTCCTAGACTATTCCTAAAGCATCGCATTCCATTGTAAAAATCTTAGTAAAATATGGAGAAGTGTAATTGTTCTCTTAGTATCTCAAATGTTATATTAGCCACCTTACTCCAATGGAAAACATCATGAGGGCTATTGCTATGTGTCCATAATTCTCTACAAATTTACTATATTATCTAGTCGGAAACCCTCAAGTTCTTAAGGGTTATAGGAACTAGACACTCCACCATAACCTTGATTGTGTTTATATAAACTTTTACACCTTCACAAGACATGATGTGACCTGAGTACACCACCTCTCTAAGTCCAAAATAGCACTTAAAAGGTGTTCCATAAACATGATGTTGGAAAATTTGCAATGTTTGATCAATATGGCACAAATGGTCTTTCAATGTCTATCAATATACCATCAAAGAACACCAATGCAAAATTCCTTAAAAATGGCCAATTGACAATATGCATAAAATTTGAGATGTAGGAGGAGCCTTGGTAAGACCAAATGACATCACTAGAAACTCACAATGGCCATCACAAATCCTAAATGTTCTCTTGGGAGTATCTTCTTACCTAATCTAAGATCAAGTTTTGCAAGAAAATATAGCTCCATTTAGTTCATCTAATAGATCATGAATGACTAGAATAAGAAATTTATATTTCATGGTGTATTTGTTAAGTTCTTCATAGTTTGAACACATGCACTAAGTGTTATCCATTTTATGTACTATCATCATTGATAAGGAGCACACTTGGCTATGATTGATAATACTTGCTTCCAACATCTATTGTACCATATTTTCACTTTCACTAGTTTGGACATATGGATAACTACAAGGCCTAAAGTTAGGTGGTTGGTACACCAGTACTAGTTAAATGGTGTAATAATGATCCCTTTTGGGAGGAAGTTCTTTTAGCATATCTATGAAGACTTTTGGATGCTTCTCTATAATGGCCTATGGGTTAGATAGTGTAGACCCCTTTGTTTGTTGTGCCTCCATTGAAATAATTGATCCGCAAACCCATTTGCACTCTTTTTTTGAATCTTTTGAATTTGATGAGAAATCACAATGGCAATGTTGCATGTAGTCCAAATAGCTCAAATTTCCCATCCTTTGATTGGAAACTTGTGAAATGCTCTTGGTAATTCATCTTAGTTGTTCCTAAGGTGGTTAGCCATTGAAAACTCTAAACAATATTAGGTCCACCCATAGGAATGAGTAACATAGGACTATCCAATTAGTATTCTCCCATACAGAGCTTAATACTATAGTATTTTCCAAAACAATTGACTATCCATTATTCTTAATCATGACTTGAAACTTTGGAGCTAGATAGACAAAGCAATTTGAGCATATATCTAATTCACTATTGGTGAAGTTGTGAGTGGTACCTAAGATAATTAGTATTGTCACCCTCTTTAAAAAAAACCACTATCTTGAGGATTTGTGGAGAGTTGATACCTAAATTATCATGGCAAGAAATGGTTGGTTGTGTTTCTTTGATTTCGACTTGTATCTCCTCATTATTCTCCCCTTCCAATTCTTCATCCATTTCTTCTTGATTGGGAAATTCAAATGTAGACTAATTTCTTTTCTCCATTCCTATATTCTTAGTTATAATGGCTATCAATATTAAAGCATAACCATTTTGATATCTTCTCTTCAATTTGTTGAGGAGTCAATTAAGTAAGCTAAGGAAATGACTATGTAGGGCTACTCCTCTTTGTTATGCATGTGAATGAATACCTTTTGGTGTCATCAATTAGTTCCCTTTCCTCTAATCTATATGCTATATAATCATGGCCACATATATAGAACTCATATCGAACATTCACACCTCATGTTGGTTGTGATCCATGAGCTCACAAAGAAACATGTCAATTCAAATTTATATTTTTGATTGTTTCCATTTACAGTGATAGAGTTTGAAACTACTAGATATAATGCTCAGTAGATCTTATTCGGAATAATTTGGCTAATTAGTTGAAGTGTTTCTCTATCATGTTATCATGATAGTGTGATTGCAATTCATCAATAAAAATTGACCAATTGACATTGATACCCTTCTTCTAAGAACAAAGTCATCAATACCAAATGAACTACTTTGGTTCCAAATATAAGGAAGCCATTCTTACCTCATGCCGACTTGAAACTTAATGTAAATAATTTTTTAATCCATTTGGTTATCCAAGTTGGTGAATCTTTTCCATCAAAGTTATGCATAGCCACCTTCGGTAGCAAGTTCCAAGATCTCAAAGGAGCACTAGTATTTGGCTCACGATTGGTTTGTTTGGATGACCCACCTTGATTGATCAAAGCATGCTATTTTGCCTATGATGGTGAAACATATATATCTTCTAAATAGATTATTTGATTATGATATTCTTTCCTTGATGCTAGCCATTGCTTTTACTATTTTAGATTGTATATTTTACATTCCTTTAAGTTGATACACTTTTTCATCTTTTGAAGAACACATCAAATATGATGTTCATTCTAATCCTAACTCTAAATCTATATCCTCTTTGTTAGTAATTTTCTCAAAAGTGTGAGAATTCTCGCCCCAGCCTTTGGTTTGTGGTCCTACCATGATGACTCTAAAATATATTTCAGAATAAGTTATTGCAAATAAATAAATAAAAGCTAAATTATTTATTGTGACTTAACTCTAGATAGAACTCACTTTTATAAAAAGACTCCAAGAAATTCATTAATTTCTAGCCTTGGAGCAAATTTGGTGAAAATACTAATTTTTAAAATTATTGCTTCAAATAATCTCAAATATGGACTCTAGTAGTTATAACATCCTTGATCAACTCTCCAACTTGTAGAATTTATTTTGCCAAATTGAAAGAGATTTATGATTTACAATCTAACCCCGTAAATAAAAAACTGCCTTGTTTCTTCCCTCCCAAATACTAAGATCATTCTCTAACACCACTTGTAATGAAAGTACTCACAAAAAAATATAATAAGAAATATGTTATAATAATTGATAATAGTAAGTGAGAAATATGTTATAATAATTGATAATAGTAAGTGACATAGAGGGGGAAATATTTTCTAGAAGCAAAATTCACAATTTAATGATTATATACTACTTAATACCTCCTAAATATAGGCACCATTAAAAAATTCTAGTGTTATAGGAACCCAATGAAGCTGATTTAACATGCTATAACTATACTTATGGATTCATATATAGATCAAATAAAGATTATGCTACCCACAACTTAGTTACACATATGTCTCTACATGTTATAGGTAATTGCAACACATCATCCATGAGATAATGAAATACCTTCCTTGAAGATCTTGAAAGTAGATGATACTTTGATCTCCATTAGATTTGATGAACCATTTGAAAGACGGTTCTCATGTGACTTTGTAGGAGATTGCTAGCTCTGCTAAGTGATTTTACCACAAGATGATCAAGGATATAGCTTTAAAAAAGTACTTGAATTATGATCGCTACAATCATAATGTGAATGTAACGTCTCAAATTGATTAAAAATCTAGATAATTAGACTTTAGCTCATTTTTCATATTTTTGTTGAGCTAAGTTTTGGTTTCATTTTAAATTCAATTTTTAGGAAATTTTCAAATAAATGTTAAATATTAATTAAATTAACCTAATAAGACATTGTGATTCTCATGGGAGGCAATTTGCATTATGGAGCTATTTTAGACAAGAATTTGTGGCAGTATGATAGGTCATTTTGAGTTGTGAGGAGAACATGTGACACTTGGCAATAAAAAAATGGTGAAAGTTTATACGCAAATTCAAATTGTATTTTTCCCTCCTAAATTGGTGTGGGACTTCTTGGGTGCCCTAGTTGGTGCATTTTCTATATATAATTTGTTGGAATCTTTTGTTGGACTATTTTTCCATTTTCTAAAGGTGTTGTTGTGTGGAGTATTTTATAATGTTATTTCACGCCTCATCATCCTTCCCATGAGCTAGAGTGTTTGTCTTCTAAGTAAAGTTTTGCTGGAAAAAAATGGGGTGTAGTTGAAGACAACGTGCTTGGTTGTAGGTGAAGTTGTGTGGTTTGTTCTACAATTTTTGGTGTGGATTTTTAGGTGTTGTTCACAATTAGTTTTTTTTTTTTTTGTTATTATGTCATATTTCTATTTTCTTTTTGTCATTTGGATCAGCTTGAGTGTTGAGTAATTTCATTCTTTAGTTTAGAGTCAATCAATGTTAGCAATATATGTGAGTTTGACAATTTTGGGTGTTTGTTTCTTTTGCATTGGTTTCAATTTTTTTTCCTATTGTATGTGCGAAAGATTTTTCTGTCAGAACAACGCATTTTGTGTAATAAATGTTAAATTCTACTAATAATTAGTTGCTCAAGTTTTTATGCTAAGCCTAGAAAAATTTAGATGCATTGTTTTATATAGAAATTGCTCAAGCTTGTGGGTAATTTGATATATATTTATTTTGGTTGAAAAGGGTTTAAAAAAATGTTTTGCTTCAGATTTAATGTCTATTTATGTTTTAGAAGAATATTTGAAATTGATAACTCAAGAAGGTTAGATGAGAACTCATGTTGACTTTCCAAAAGAAAACCCTCTAACATAAATTGAATTGTCTTGGAGTATCTCGGTATATGAGATTGTACAATACCTTTGTACCCTAACTACACATGTTTATCATTACTAAGCAATGTTTTTCAAAGTCTTACAACATGATTTGATTGTTCTTTATTAAGAAGTTATGTTGGGGAAAAAATATATCGGTTTGACAAAAAAGGTTTATGTTTGACAACATGCTTGACAATTTTTTGTTGTTGCGAATGGGTCTTTTAGCAACAAAAGCTTCAATAATGAGTGTAGAAATGGATGTTCCCTTAGTTTGTTTATGAGAAATAGAAAATGGTACAAATTTCATAATCAATTGGTTGACCATAAATGAAACACTAATAATATCTTTTTCTTGAGAATCAGTTTATCCTATAATCAATCTCTCTTCTCAAAAAAGTTAAGTGATCACAAAATAAAAAAATGGGATTAAAATATCGAGGATTTCAACCCATGTTACAAATGATCAATAGAATTGGATGAAGAAATTTAAGACAAAGTGTTTAGATAATAACAAATAACACTTGAAAAATCTCTACCAGCATGTATTTAAATAAGTGAAACAATATGCATACACAATATTACACAAAAGATTGAGATATTTATGTGAAAATCCATTTGGGAGGAGACCCTGAACCAAAAGATGCTCATAGTTATATTATTCAAAATTAGAGAAAATATTCAATACAACAAGGTTTTTAGACATTTTATGAGTCTCAATCTATAACATACTTTTGTAATCACTCTAATTACACCAATAATGTCCAATCTTGTTTGTGGTAGAATCTTCAAACCTTATAACCTTGGTGTACCCTCAAACACGAATCTAGGGTACGAAGGTACATGAATGAACTAGCAGCTTGGACTAATTATGCTACCTAATATTAAAATAGAACTTCACAACATGTTTGGGAATGGAAAGGAAATTTGAAAGTGCAACTTTATCTAATAATTGAGTTGAAATTGATGTAATGATAGTGCTCATGGCATATCCTAGTCTAAACAGTCGAATTTTTTAACACAGATATGAAACTAGGTCTCCAAGACACTATAAATGCTCCTAGTCAAATATGGACCTATTTTGGGAGGACCATGGCACCTACAACGCCCTATTCTAGGAACATGGCACCCCAAGTGCCCTGGTCTAGGCACTTTTTGATCAAATTTAGATAGGTGCTTCAGTTATGGATCTTGGTCACTTTTTGATTTTTTTGGCTCCACTAGGTACCCATAGCTACACACAAGAGGAGAGAAAGGGTGTTGTGGTTAGGGGTTTGCCTAGGTCAAACCATGGGTTTGGAATTAACCCTAATTGAAATAGAAATTGAACTTGAGTTAAATTGGAAAAGATTGCCTTTTGAGGGTGTAAGATATGAAAATGAAAATCGGTAGGACTAAGACCAAGATCCACTTTCAAAGATACATTGGAATACAAAATCACCTAGAGAACTGATCATATTTGAATAACTATTGTAAAAGAGAGTCAAATGACACTTCTAGGGTTTCTATTCCCTTGTTGCTTTGGAAAGTGAATGAACTGTCAAAATAGATTGAAATAATATAGAATTATGACTAAGGTATGAAGTAAATGAACATTTATGTTGTTGTAATTGATTGATAAACACAAAAAAATGTTATAATAGACATAGAAATGACTGGGAAATTTGACTATGCACTTGTAATTGCAATTTGAGGCTAAATTGGGAGGTTTGGGATGCTCAGAACACCTTGCTTTTATGGGTATGAGCTACTATATGAGAATCTACAACATGAAGTTATCTAAAAGCTGCCTATCAAATCTGGTGAAAAAACATCGAGGGTAAGGACACCCCAACACCATAGTTTGGACAAGGGCACCCAATCACCCTAGTCTCAAAAATATAGTCCAAATTCTAGGAGTAGGTTTGAGACAACCTCTTGATGTTGTTCCAGGCTTCATAGCTCTATTGAGTACCTGTAGCCACACCTACAAGATGGAAAAAGGCACTGCGGTGGCTATATAGGGGTTTGCCTTGGTCAACCCCTTGTTTTGGTGATTTCTGTTGACCTTTTATGTCAACTTAGGATCCAGTCTAAGAAATGCGTTCCTACATAACCTGCATGTTATGCGTTCTTGCATAACCTTCGCGTTATGCGCTCTTCTTTGTTGACAATATACATCGGTGAGGCTCTAATTCTATTTTTGAGTTGACTGGGTCAATCGTTCAACTCACTTAAGTCTACTGGCTGGAGAGTTCGACGGTTGATGACAGTCTAGTTTCCCATTTTCCTCTCACCGGTCGATGACAATTTTCTATCAGCGGCAACGGGGCATCAACCCTCATCCCATGGGGAACGAAGGGCAACAATGGCGGTTCATGGGATAAGGAATTGACCAGAGAGGCAAAGACCCTTATCTCGTGAGGTAAGACAAAGATATCAATGATGCCTCGGGTTAGAAAGGTAGTGGAAGAAACAAGGGGAGATTCTTATCCCGCGAAATGAAGCAAAGACTCAAGGCGGGTCGCAGGATAAGAGAATGACAGATACATGGAAACAAATGACTTCCTTATCCTGCGCATCCCCATGGGATAAGGAAATAAAGGCAAATTCAAAGAGCTCTTATCCCGTGAGAATGAAAGAGAAACAAAGGAAGCCCGCGGGATAAGATGCAGTTGAAACCCATACAAAGAAAACTCAGGATGGTTATCCCGTGAAGTTTAAAGGTGATAAGCGGGACGTCGCGAGATAAGAAATGAAGTGGAAGCGCGAAGACTCTTATCCTATGGAGTAAAGACAAGCTCGTAGAGATGTTGCGGGGTAAGAACGTAGGATTGTTCAATAGTCAAACTTAGCTAGATAGGCGTGGACCCGGGTGCCACGCTAGCTACCCATGATCGTTGGATCTGTTGGCATTATAATAGACAAGGAGAGATTGTTGGCATTTCAATAAGGATATTGAGAAGGTTGTTGATATAACTAATTAAGGATGTTTATTGTCTTAATATTATTATTTTGTCATTGATGTCAAGAAATTGATTTTCTAATTCAGTATGATGTTGCCATATCTTAAGAAGTATCATTTGATGAGTATAAAGATGTCGATAAAAGACACAGAAAGATTGTGATGAATAAGGGGATAAATAAGTTATTCAATGGGCAACTGTTACCAAGTTAGACAATTATGAGATCATGATGTTTAGATTGTTTTGATATCCTACATATGTTGTTGATTGTAAGGTTAATACTATACTATGTTACCGAGCAAGGAACCTAGTTGGTAAACCCTAAGGAACCTAGTCGGTAAACCCTAAGGTTATCGCTATCGATTAATGAAGGCGGAATGTCTACCGAGTGAAGTTTAGTATTTACTGAGTTGCAACCGAGCTGTAACAGAATGCATTAAATGATTAAAAGCGTTATTTAATGAAGGAAGCTGATGAGATGGAATTGATTAAATGATTGGTATGTCGTGCATGAAGTTTGTTAAAGAATCTATGGCAATGGAAGATCGGCAAAAAGATCTACAACTCAAATTGAACCTCAATACCTTAGCACAAGTTCCAAGAAATGCATGCAAGTTCCAAGGCGAGGTAAAACGTTTTAAGATCGAAGGATACATTGAACCTGGTCAAGTTTGAAGATCTGATGGCTATGATTGATCATGGGATCTGTGATCAAGGAGATTAAGCGGTTAGCAAATTGTTTATAAATAAGGAACTGTTTATAAACAATGTATGCGGGCAAGTGTAAGCACAGGGATGCTACATAGGGATTATCGAGCACAAAAGCTTGAAGACCTGTTTGATTAACGGAGTATAGAGCCCAACAGAGGGACAAGATAAGTCCTATGACTAGATTGTATTGAGAAAATAAGAATCTGCTTTAGCATTTTAGATGCAAAGTTGCAGATATATTTTTATTACTGTTATTTTGTGAAATGACAGAAAATCTCTTAACGGAGTGGACTTAACAGTCTTATTTGTAAAACCCTCTAGCAAGGTGACATTTTGATTGAGTGTTTGAAACCCTTTAACAAGGTCACCTCTAACAAGGTGAAGATCCTAACAGATCTGAGGGAAATCCCTTAACCGGGTCACATCTAGCAATGTGTTTGTAATCTTTAACAGGATTTGCTTTTAACCGAGCATACTCTAGAAGAGTATATTTCTTAGTGGGTCCGAAATCCCATAGTGGTTTTTCCCTATTTGGGTTTCCATGTTAAATCTAGTGTTAAATGTGTTGTGATGTTTTATGTTTACGAGTCTGCATGTTTTACAGTTTTGATTACATATATCTGTTTAAGCTACCGAGGTTGAATCTGTTGAATATATTGAAGATTAAGTTTGTATGATTCACCCCCCCCTCTCATCTTGTCAGCTTGGCATCTGTACTTAACAATTAGTATCAGAACTATCAATTGGTATTAGAGCTTTGGACTCCAGAAGAAAAAGTTTAAAGGTACTTGAGGAAAAGATCCAAAGATGTATAAGAGGGATGCACCGAAGCTGAACAAGTCAAGCTTCTCTACATGGCAGAAAAGGATGAAGTTGCACCTATCAGGAGTTGGAGAATATGCTGTATATTATCTGGAGAATGATTTCATTACACCTAGCACCTATCCATTGACAATGGAAGAGATAAAGGCAAAGCAAGAACATATTCAAGCAATGATTGAAATAACATCTGCATTGACCGACTTAGAGTTTAATGATCTAGAAGGCTGCAATGATGCCAAGGCAATGTGGGACAAGCTCATATCTGTGTATGGTGGTGATGAACATGTTCAAAGAGCAAAAGTGGATAGTCTAAGAGGACAACTTGAATCTATGAGGATGAATGAAAGCGAGAACATAACCCAGTAGAGTACAAGGTTAAAGGAGATTGTCAATCAAATCAAAGGAGTAGGATGAACCATTGAAGATAATGATGCCACAAGTAAGTTATTAAGAACCCTTCTACCAACTTATGCAATCTGAGTCTTTGCAATCAATAAATTGAGGTCTGTACCCAATATGCCAGTTTCTTTGGATGCTACTATTGGTAAGCTACATGCATTTGAATTAAGTAATTTTGATAACAGTGGGTCTTCGGTAAATAAAGTTGAATATGCATTCAGTTCTTTTCATCTTGATGAATCTGATGATTACGATGATAGAAAGTATAAGTACTCTGAAGGGAATCACAGTGGAGCAAGTGAAAGATTTTGCAAAAACATGGAGGAGGTACACAGACATTATGAGGAAATCAGAAAGCAAGAAGAGTTTGAAGCACTATTAGCTAGAAGGTTACCGAGAGGCAAAGGTAAGTATAAAGGAAAACTACCTTTGAAATGTTTCAATTGTGATAAGATAGGACATATGGCTTCTAACTGTGCTGACAAAGATTCTACTGAAAAGAGAGATTACCAAGATGACAGACAGAAAAATAATCATTACAGAGGATACCGAGACTTCAGAAGAAGAGATAGAAAGTCATGCCTAATAGCCGATGAGGAATCAAATGATGATAAATCAGATGAAACTGATACAAAGGAAGTAGTTTATGTGGCTATCAAAGATGGATCAGATGAAGAAAGGTATGAAGAAAAAGCCCTAATATCTCACATAAATACTAATGATTCTTGGATCATAGATAGTGGATGCTCACATCACATGACAGGTGATAAACACAAGTTTGTTAAATTAGAAGATTATGATAGAGGCTATGTAAAATTTGGTAATGATGCACCATGTCCGATAAAAGGTAAAGGATCCATAACACTTCTTAACAATGCTAAATGTAATGATGTTTATTGGGTTGAAGGTTTGATATATAATTTGTTGAGTGTAGCACAACTAAACAACACAGGTTACCGAATAGAATTTCAGAAAGGAATTGTCAAAGTTCATGACAAGCATGGAAAGTTAGCGGCTACTGGGACTCAAACAAAAGGTAACACATTTCACCTTGACCCAACTCAGAATAAGTGTCTTTATGCAAAGATAGATGATACCTGGTTATGGCATAAAAGATTTTGTCATGTAAATTTTGATAATCTGATCAAAATAAGCAAGAAGCACCGAGTAAGAGGTCTACTGAGTCTTAAGAAACCTAAGAATAATATGTGCCGAGGATGCCAGATGGGTAAGATGACAAGATCAAGATTTACAAGTAAGTCCTACACTTCTAAGGGAATTTCAGATCTTGTGCACATTGATCTGTGTGGTCCTATGAAAGTTTAGAGTTATTATGGTCATAAATATTTCATATTATTTGTGGATGATTATTCAAGGATGATGTCGGTTATGTTTTTAAAAGAAAAATCAGAAGCTTTCAAATGTTTAAATGGTACAAGGCAAGAGTTGAAAATGAAACAGGAAGACAACTGAAATGTCTTAGATTAGATAGAGGAGGAGAGTTTACCTTTGATGAGTTTAACTTATTCTGCAATGATCATTGTATAAAAAGACAAGTCTCTGCACCGAGAACTCCACAACAAAATGGGATAGCCGAGAGAAGAAACAAATCTATTGTGGATTATGCCAGAACCTTGATGATTGAAAATAAAGTGCCACAAACATTTTGGAGAGAAGCAATAAGCACAACAATTTACACCCTGAACCGAGTACAACTGAAGAAAGGAACCTTGAAGACACCATATGAAATCTGGTATGACAAGAAACCTAATGTAAGTTACTTCAAAATCTTTGGAAGTAGATGCTATGTACACAAAGACGATAGAAATGGAAAGTTTGATAAAAAAAAGTGAAGAAGGAACATTTCTTGGTTATTCTTCTAGAAGTAAAGCATTTAAATGTCTGATCAAATCATCTAACAAAATAGTAGAAAGTGAAAATGTGAAAATTGATGAATTTGCAGAAAGAAATGATGAAGGAAATTTTAAGGAACCAGAAGATTATGAAGAATTTGTCTATCTTCAACCAACAAGTCCTACCGAGAGAGTTATTGAAGAAAATAAAGAGGATATTCAGTTACCGAGTGATGAAGAAGATCATATAGAGCCTACCAAGCCTGTGTTAGCCAAGTATGTCAGAAGGAATCATGCATCAAGTCATATTATAGGAGATAAGAATGATCCAATGATGACAAGGAACAAACTGAGATAGAACACATGTCTGATATCTGAATTTGAACCGAGGATAGTGAAAGAGGCATTTAATAGTGAAGATTGGATAAATGCTATGATAGAAGAGATTGATCAAATCAAGAAGAATGACACATGGACATTGGTACCAAGACCGAAGGGAAAAAATGTAATCGGTACAAAGTGGATTTTCACTGAATGAAAAAGGTGAGGTCATTCAAAATAAAGCAAGACTAGTTTGCAAAGGATATGCTCAAGAAGAAGGAATTGATTATGGTGAGACTTTTGCACCTGTGGCAAGACTTGAAGGAGTAAGAACATTGTTGGCATATGCTTCTTTCAAAAATTTCAAGGTATATCAAATGGATGTCAAATCTGCATTTCTGAATGGTATATTATAGAAGAAGTTTATATTGAACAACTTGAAGGATTTGTTGAAGACAAGAATAAAGATCAGGTATGTAAATTGAACAAAACATTATATGGTTTGAAACAAGCACCTAGAGCATGGTATGAGAGATTGCACTCTTATTTAATCAAGATTGGTTTTATAAGGACAAGTGAAAACAACAATATGTACATGAAGAATGATGAAAATGGAATATTGATCTCAACCATATTTGTTGATAATATTATCTTTTGTGGAAATGACTCTTTATGAAAGAACTTTGGAAATGAAATGAGCAAAGAATTTAAGATGTCATTAATGAGTGAGATAAAGTATTTTATAGGTCTACAGATACTGCAAATGAAAGATGAGATTTTCATTACTCAATCCAAGTACATAAAGGAAATCTTGAAGAAATTTGGAATGGAGGATTCAAAACCAGTAAGTACTCCTATGACTACCAACTATAAATTATCAAAGAATGATGAATCTGCATCTGTTAATGAGACACTTTATCGATCCATGATTGGAAAGCTACAATATGTTGTTCACAGTAGGCCAGACATAGCACATGCAGTAGGTATAGTTGCAAGATTTTTTGCAGATCCCAAGGAAACACACATGATAGCAATCAAGAGAATTTTTCAGATACTTGAAAGGTACTAAGGATTATGGCTTAGTATATCAGAAAGGAAATGACTTTGATTTAAAAGTTTATACTGATGCTGATTGGGCAGGCAACATTGATGACAGAAAAAACACAAGTGGAGGAGCTTTATTTTTAGGAGAAAGACTAGTGAGTTGGCTTAGCAAGAAACAAGGATGTGTTTCACAATCAACAACAGAAGCTGAATATGTTGCTGCAGCATTGAATTGTACTAATATAGCATGGATCAAACAACTATTGGAAGGTATAAATGAGAAATTTACTGAGCCAGTAACTATATTATGTGATAATACTAGTGCCATTAACATTTCAAAGAATCTTGTTATGCACTCTAAGAGAAAGCACATCTCTATCAAATATCATTATCTTAGAGAAGAAGCTCAAGAGAAGAAAGTGGTGTTGGAGTATGTTAGTTCAAAGGAACAAATAGCAAATATTTTCACCAAGCCACTGCCAAGGGACACTTTTGAGTATCTCAGAAGTAAGTTAGGGTCCTACCCCTATCTTCTACTCACTGACCAAGTTCGGTGAAAGCATCAATTCGATCACTCTAAAGAATATCTTTCAGGAGTTGATGCTGATTTACATACTTTAGGATGTTTTCTAAAGGTGTGCAGGAAACAAATACAGGGAACATAAATTGTAGACATAATGCTCTGACCAAGACTGAGTTGACACATAACAACAAGGAATTCACTTCTCAGCGGAAGAAATCATGTTTTAGTTCTTTACTTTTTGGCATTATTGTCAAAGGGGGAGAAGACTATTGTATGGGGGAGAAGTCTGATGACAGGGGGAGAGCATATTAGAATCTCACAGCAATCTGAATCCGAATCAATTAGGTCAAATCAATTGGTTTTGCCATCAATGCCAAAGGGGGAGATTGTTGGCATTATAACAGATAAGGAGAGATTCTTGGCATTTCAATAAGGATATTGGGAAGGTTGTTGATATAACTGATTAAGGATGTTTACTGTCTTAATATTATTATTTTGTCATTGATGTCAAGAAATTGATTTCTAATTTAGTATGATGTTGCCATATCTTAAGAAGTATGATTTGATGAGTATAAAGATGTTGGTAAAAGACACAGAAAGATTGTGATGAATAAGGGGAGAAATAAGTTATTCAATGGGCAACTATTACCGAGTTAGACAATGATGAGATCATGATGTTTAGATTGTTTTGATATCCTACATATGTTGTTGATTGTAAGGTTAATACTATACTATGTTATCGAGCAAGGAACCTAGTCAGTAAACCCTAAGGTTATCACTATCGGTTAATGAAGGCGAAATGTCTACTGAGTGAAGTTTAGTATTTACCGAGTTGCAACCGAGCTGTAACAAAATGCATTAAATGACTAAAAGCATTATTTAATGAAGGAAGCTGATGATCTAGAATTGATTAAATGGTTCGTATGCCTTGCATGAAGTTTGTTAAAGAATCTATGGCAATGGAAGATTGACAGAAAGATCTACAACTCAGATTGAACCACAATACCTTAGCACAAGTTCCAAGAAATGTATGCAAGTTCCAAGGTGAGGTAAAACATTTTCAGATCGAAGGATACATTGAACCTGGTCAAGTTTGAAGATATGATGGCTATGATTGATCATGGGATATGTGATCAAGGAGATTAAGCGGTTAGCAAATTGTTTATAAATAAGGAACTGTTGATAAACAATGTATGCGGGCAAGTGTAAGCACATGGATGCTACATAGGGATTACCGAGCACAGAAGCTTGAAGACCTCTTTGATTAACAAAGTATAGAGCCCAATAGAGGGACAAGATAAGTCCTATGACTAGATTGTATTGAGCAAATAAGAATCTACTTTAGCATTTTAGATGCAAAGTTGCAGATATATTTTTATTACTGTTATTTTGTGAAATGACAGAAAATCTCTTAACCGAGTGGACTTAACAGTCTTATTTGTAAAACCCTCTAGCAAGGTGACATTTTGATTGAGTGTTTGAAACCCTTTAACAAGGTCACCTCTAACAAGGTGAAGATCCTAACAGATCTGAGGGAAATCCCTTAACCGGGTCACATCTAGCAACGTGTTTGTAATCTTTAACAGGATTTTCTTTTAACTGAGCATACTCTAGAAGAGTATATTTCTTAGTGGGTCCGAAATCCCACAATGTTTTTTCCCTATTTGGGTTTCCACATTAAATCTGGTGTTAAATGTGTTGTGATGTTTTCTGTTTATGAGTCTGCATGTTTTACAGTTTTGATTACATATATCTAATTAAGCTACCGAGGTTGTATCTATTGAATATATTGAAGATTAAGTTTGTATGATTCACCCCCCCCTCTCATCTTGTCAGCTTGGTATCTGTACTTAACAATTAGTATCAGAACTATCAGGATCTTCATAATGTCGATCCAAGGATGATGTTTTAATCTTTTGTTGGACTTTTGAGTGCACTTACATGGCGAGATCTTGTGCGTCCATCTGCACGCAAGATCTCTTGATCGATGGCGGAGGTTCAAATTCACAGTGGCCGTTGGCATTTAATTTTTTTGCGTGCGCTGGTTGTCAACCCATTGGTTGAGGATGTTTTTTTTGCTCAGTCAATGCCCGATCTTGGTCAGATTTTCTTCCAAACATTGGTTCTCAGACGCCATTACTCCAAAGGTGACTTCTGTAGGCTGATTTCAGACGCCACCATGCCCTCTTCAATGCAGAACAAAGACTTTTTGTCCTTGCAAGTGTGCTCGCCCATGCTTGTCGGCAGGGTTTTCTTCACCAAGGAGTGGTTTTCCCTTTTCTAGAGGCAGAGGATGCTCCTAGATCTTGATGCAGAACGCTATCAGATTAATCTCTGATCCGATACTCTTCTCCCCTCTCGAATGTTTTGTAACCTAACCCGGGCAGGGTTAGGGTTTTCTCAATTGTAATCCATCTGAGTTATGTCTAAACTATAAAGGAAATTTTGTAACATTTTCCCGAGGTCTTCTCCTTTTTTTCTGGCAACAATCTATGATTTCTGCAACTGTAAAATCACCTTGCCTCTCATCAATATAATTTGCTTGCCTTACCTAGTTTCATTTTATTTAAATGTGTGGATTTTCTTACCTGTTTGTATGAATGCATCTTTTTTCTTGTTTTCTCAGCATGTGTGATAATGTTCACTCCTCTTAGGGTGGCATCTGAGAACATTGTTCATTCCTCTGCCATTTTTTAATAATTCCAACCTTGACTCAGTCTTAGAAGGCTAGACTTAGATAGGAATTAGTGTATCTTTGAGAAATTTTGTTAATGATTTGTGCAATTACAAGTGGGGGTAGATCATTTCAGCCTGCGTGCAAACCCTATTTCCCTTCTTTCATGCAACTCTTTTCTCTTTCCCTTTTTCCCTTTCAAATCATAGATTAGTTTTACGAGTGTTGGGTTGGTCCAACACTCTGCATTTCAAATTGAAAAGGAAGTTGACCTTCTCCGGAGACTCAACCTCACATTTAGCAAGGTCCTACACTTGAGAGGTTGTTTCCAAGTTTCACAAGGTTGATGACCAAGGTTTCTTGGGTCATCAAGGGTGCGAACTTTTGTGACAATAGTTTTTGGCATGCTCGGTGGGACAAAATTTCAACATACTTACTGAGGATTCAATGCTTTTCTTGAGCAATTCAGCCTTTGGAGGCAACCAATCAGGCACTTGGCGACTCTAAGGACAAAATTCAAACTCTTGGTGAGGACCAACCATCACTTACATGCCAAGAATTCAAACCAGAGCATCTTCTAGTGGTAATTTCCATTACTCTGAGCTTTCATATTCAAATTTTGGAAGAGTTAGAGGCAGGCTTTCATTGTCACCGAGAAGGGGAACTCAAGGAGAATCACCTACACCCTTAAGGTCTCAGTCTACCCCACCTTTTATCAAACTTTCATAGTCTAGGGACCCTACCATCCATATCAACAAACACCTATTTTCTATGGAAGTGCTAAGAGCACATACCTTTGTCACCTTCAATGGTGGTAGTCCCTTAGTCCTTGCCCAAAAGAATGATATTCCAGTAGTAGCCTTGAAGGCTATACCATTTTTTATTGGAGAAACATCTACCTCCCCTGAAGAACATATCCAAGATGTGGCAAGTATTTGCACAATGTTCGATGTAACTAAAGACAATGTTTAAGTGAGGCTTCTTGCCTCCTCTTTCAAGGGAAAAGCCCTCCAATGGTATAGAGGGCCAGCTCCTAATTCCATTCATAATTGGGATGAGTTAGGAGAAAAGCTATGTAAGAATTTTGAAGACAAACGTGACCATCTATCACTTATGGAGTAGTTGACCACAATAAAAAGAGCACCCCATGAGTTCATGGGCAATTTCAATTATAGATTTCAAAAGACGGGGGATAGAATCCCATCATTAGCGAATCCTTCATCAAACCATGCTTTTCTATATTATCTTAAGGCTTTGAATAGTGATATTGCAACTATGATTCAATCCATGGAAGGAAATAATCTCCCATTAGCCTATGAGACTGCCACCAAGGCAGAAAATTGCTTAATACAGGCATAAAAGTTGTCTCCTAGGCCCCCAATGCCCTTATTTCCAGAGGCTCCTTCCCAACAGCCTATTTTAGCACCAATACCAATGACATCTGCAAGTCAAATGCTTACACCTGCACCTTCTCCACCTTTTGAGATTCAGGAGCTCAAGGTTTTAGTGCAAAATATTAGCCAAAAGATGCAAGGATTTGGGAATGATTTGGTCTCAATCAAGAGACAGTTGCCACAGGCTAACAACAAGCCTTATCAGCCCCAAAGCTAGAATTATCAGCAGTAGAGATCTAATTTTCAAGGGTAGAACCAATGGAACAATTCTAGGCCTTTGAACAATTTGAATCCTACAACTGCAAGCACCTCAAAGACTATAGTGATAGTTCAGAACAATCTTTCTCAGGAACAAGATTGGTGTGTTCCATGCAATCGGCCCCATAATCAGGCCTCATGTCAGAATGGTGAGTTTTGTCAGGCCCTAGTAGCACAGGAGGAGCCAACAACATCAATGCAACAAAAATTTGTTGATTGTCCCATTCATACACAAGGAGTTACAACTTTTATGAATTGACAGGAGGCTGATTTTCATGGAATGAATTAGACAAGTGGGTATAATGTGGCCAATAACACAAGATAAAAAAGGAGGGCCATAGATATTAGTGCTAATTCTACAACAACAGTTCAAACTCCATATGTAGCTCAAGTTTCACAACCTGTCCTACAATCTTTAATGCCAAATCCCCTTGATAGGGTAACTTCTCCAAATAAAGAGCGAGACTTGACACAAAATGTCAAGGAGAGAGAGTCACCTAAGACCCCTATAACATCAAAACCGGACCTTGCTATTGCGAAGGTCCCCACTAAGGCTATCATACCCTTCAATATTGTTGAACAGATGAAGAGGGCCAACCTCAATGTATCTATGTGAGATGATCTTGCTATCCCATCTCAAAGAGACCTACTTCAGGAAGCCCTAAAGGGGATGAATGCTACAAAAAATACCAATCAGGGTTGTAGTTCTTCAACTTCCACAAGCTTGGTACAACCTTTGGAGGTAGAGAGTTCAAATAAAATCAGTAAGCCCCCTCCCTTTTATCTGTCATTAATCACAGGAGATAAAATTGTTCATAATTGCATGATAGATAGTGGGGCCAGTACTTTAGTCATGCCTAAGGATATAGCTGACCGCCTGGGTATCAAGTATGAACCTATCACGAGAGGGGTGGTGCAGCTTGATGGCACATCAGTTCAGATTGTGGGGGTCATTAAGGACTTAAATATAACCTTGCATGCCTGCTTGGGTTGTAGTGTGTTGCAAGACATCTCAGTGATTGACCTCCCTGCTTATTTTACTATTTGTTTATCTAGGGAATTCACTACCAAGATAGGTGGCTACCTATCTTCTGACTAGTCCCACATGTTGTTTAGGACAAGATATGGTACCAAAGTTACCATTAGGGCTAAACCTCTTGTGAATGATCATATAGAGCCCTATACCCCAAGTCATATCAACATGAATTGTACTCTCCATGAGGAGAAATAAGAGGTTTTAATAAGAGAGCTCGCAACTCAGTTGGATGAGGTTCCTAATTGCCTACTTGATGAGGGGGAAAATGCATTTCAGTTTGACCCCATCGATGAGGTCAATGGTACCAGCCTAGGTACATATTGTATACATGAAGAAGGCACTCCCACCCCCAATCTTTCAAAAGAAGACAATGATATGCATGGGACATGGGATATGTTCTTTGATGGTTCAAGGAACAAAAATGGTGTAGGGGTCGGTGTATTGCTGATATCTCCCAAGGGGAGAAATATTTCTTTTCTTTTAGACTTCAGTTTAGTTGCACTAACAATGTAACTGAGTATGAAGCTTTGATTTTGGGTCTCCAAATGACATAGAGGAGAGGGATCAAATATTTTAGGGTGCATGGAGACAATGAGTTAGTTGTAAATCAGGCCAGAGCTCAAAATATCACCAAGAGCAACCTTCTCAAGTCCTACAAACATAGAGCATGGGACCTAATTGAGGGATTTGAGGCCTTCAATATTTCTAGTCTCCCTAGAAATCAAAATAAACATGCCGATAGACTAGCAACAGTAGGTTCCCAACATGACATTCCATCTCATGTTGCAGCAGAGAAAGAACAACAGATCAGACTGGTGGTGAGACTTGTAGTGCCTAATAACCAAGTGAATTGGCAGGTCTTTGATAATGATCAACAGATTGTGAGCTTCCTGCAAGATGAAGAAGAGTTCTCCCATAGGAAGCAAGACATGCTACAAGACTAGTATGGAGATAAAATCATGCAACTCGACTCTAACAAGTTACCCAAGGGGTTGATTACCTTGGAGGGGATCTTCAACCATGATGATCAAATGAAAGGGAGAGCAATGAGTCTGGCTGCCAAGGAAGGAGACTACAAATCAATAGCCATGGCAGAAGGAAAATCTCTCAATGTGGGAAAGGTATGTTCCCAATCAGATCAAAATACTTTTGTTAATCTTTGTCAAGAGTATAATGATATTTTTGCTTTTACCTATGAGGATCTAAAAGGGTTTGATCATAGTCTAGCTCAACATACCATAGAGTTAGAACCCAATGCTAAACTAGCCAGGCAAAAGCAAAGACCTATAAATCCCAAGATTGAGCCTTTGATGAGGAAAGAACTATCCAACCTCATAGAATCTAGCATTATTTTTCCAATTAAGCATTCTTCTTGGGTAGCTAATCTTGTTCTAGTTAGGAAGAAAATTGGGGAAATCAGATTGTGTGTCGACTTTAGGGATCTCAACAAAGCCTCCCTTAAGGACCATTATCCCCTCCCTTCCATGGAACAAATTTTAGCCAAAGTTAGTGCCTCTGAAAGATTTTCATTCTTGGATGGATACTCAGGGTATAACCAAATCTTAGTCCAAGAATCTGACCAATACAAGACTACATTCACTACTAAATGGGGCACCTATGCTTATTATTAAATGCTTTTTGGATTAACAAATGCAGGTGCAACTTTTCAAAGGGTCATGGATATGGTTTTTAAGGGAGTATTAGCAGAATTTGTACTAGTATACCTTGATGATATTACCTGTAAACTCCAAGCATTCAATAGATCATTTTGCTCATCTTAAGCAATTTTTCAAAAAGTGCAGAGAATATGGTATGTCTTTCAACCCCAACAAGTGTGTATTTGCCACTAACCAGGGAAAACTACTTGGACACATTGTATCCAAGAATAGTCTAGCTATAGACCCAGAGAGGGTGGAAGTCATTGTGTCTCTTCCACTTCCACACCACAATTGTGAGAGAACTAAAAAATTTCAGACACATGCTCTCAAACAACAAGAATCAACTCCTAGTCCCACATGCCAGCGTTAAGGATTTTCTTCTCAACAAGCATATAGGTGAGAAGAGAGCTGGATGGATCACTAAGGTCATGGAGTATGACCTTGACATCAAAATTACCAGTTGAGTGAGGGGAAGAGGACTCTGTGAGTAGTTTAATTCATCTTTTAAGGAAGAGTCAGATACCTCCCTCTTGCTGCAAGAAGAAAAACAAGTTGATAACTAGGGAGATGCACAAACCGGTTGGGTGGAGGCTATGTTTGCCTTCCTAGAGGATGGCAGCTATCCTCCTCACTTTGATAGAATCCAACGAAGGCATCTCAGATTGCGGTACATTCCCTATGCCTTAGTGGATGGTATATTATTTAAAAGAAGTCTGGATGGTGTCTTGTTGAGGTGCATCCATGGAGACCAGACTAGCTGGCTGTTAGAGGAATTTCATAATGGGCCCTCTGGTGGCCATTTCTCAACAAAAAATACAATTATGAAGATCATGAGGGCAAACTATTATTGGCCTTCTTTATTCAATGATACTCACAAATGGGTTAGACGGTTCAAAGAATGTGCACTTTTTGCAGGTAAGGAAAGATTAACATCTCTACCCCTTCATCATATCGCTATTGATCAACCTTTTGCATAATGGGGGCTTGATTTCATTGGCCCTATCAATCAAATGTTAAGTGCAGGCCACAAATGGATTTTGGCTACCACAAACTATTTCACAAGGTGGACAAAGGTTGTTTCTTTGAAGGATGCAACTGAGATTTTAGTGGTTCAATTCCTTGAGGGGATGCAACTAGATTTGGAGCCCCTTCCACCATCATATCAGACAATGCCAAGGCCTTTGTGGGATTTCAGATCATTCTATGGGCAGTCTAGCATGATGTGTTTCTGAAAACATCATCAAATTAATATCCCCAAGGAAATGGCTTAGCTAAGTCTTCCAACAAAAATCTCATTAGAATCATCAAGAGGACTCTTGAAGACAATTAGAGGTCATGGCACCTCAAGTTGGGAACAACCCTATGGGCTGATAGAATTACTCCCGAGAGAGCTTTGGGCAACTCACCTTTCAGGTCGGTATATGCGAGGGAAGTTAAGCTCCCCTTATTCTTTGAGTTGCCATCCCTAGACCTTGCACATCAAATGGAGCTCCTAGAAAATGATGCCTTAAAGGTAAGATATGCAGAAATTATAGAGCTTGAGGAGACTAGGGAGAAATCCAAACAGGCTTTAAATGTCCATCAAGGATAGGTAAAGAGATATTTTGACAAGAAAGCCATTTTGAGGACCTTCCAAGTCAGAGACCTTGTCTTGAAATGGGATGCTGATAGAGAAAAACTTGGGAAACACCCAAAATTTGATGCAATATGGAGTTGTCCCTATGTGATAACAAGCTGCAAGGAAGCTAATCCTTTCAGGTTAGCCAGGTTGAAAGGGAAAAATCTCCCCATTGTGGTGAATGGGATTCACCTTAAAGCATGTGTTTAAGGGTTAATCTTGCAACTTCTATTGTAAATTTTTTAATTTATGTTTTTCTGCTTTCCAACAAGTGCGCGTGCACAACCTATTCTTCATAATGGTGAGTTTTGATATTTTGCAGGGGCACAAATTATCTTTTGCTTCAAGGATTTGACTCATTCCCAATGGATACCCCAAGACACCTGGTCTTGCCCTAAGCAAGCTTAGGGCACCCTTCGAGTCGCCAAAATGTTGACCTTTTTTGTCAACTTAGGATCTAGTCTGAGAAATGCGTTCCTGCATAAACTATGTGTTATGCGTTCCTGCATAACTTTCACATTATACCCTCTTCTTTGTTGAAAATCTACATCGGTGAGGCTCTAATTCTATTTTTGAGTTGACCAGGTTGGCTGGTCAACTCACATAAGTCTACCGGTTGGAGGGTTCAACGGTCGATGGCGGGTCGGTTTCCTCTTTTCCTCTCACCGGTTGATGGCAATTTTCTATCAGTGACAATGGGGCATCAACCCTTATCCCATGGGGAACAAAGGGCAACAATGACAGTTCATAGGATAAGGAATTGACCAGAGAGGTAGTAGAGACCCTTATCCCGTGAGGTAAGACGAAGATATCAATGATGTCGCGGGATAAGAAAGGCATGGGAAGAAACAAGGGGAGATTCTTATCCTGCAAAATGAAGCAAAGACTCAAGGCGGGTCATGGGATAAGAGAACGATGGATACATGGAAATAGATGAATTCCTTATCCCACGCATCCCCACAGGATAAGGAAATAAAGGCAAATTCAAAGAGCTCTTATCCCATGAGAAAGAAAGAGAAACAAAGGAAGCCCGTAGGATAAGACGTAGTTGAAACCCATACAAAGAAAACTCAAGATCTTTATCCCATGAAGTTTAAAGGTGATAAGCAGGATGCCAGGGGAAAAGAAATGAAGTGGAAGCGTGAAGAGTCTTATCCCACGGAGTAAAGACAGACTCGTAGAGATGTTGCGGGGTAAGAACACAAGACTATTAATCAGTCAAACTTAGCTAGATAGGCAGGGACCCGAGTGCCACACTAGCTACCCACGACCGTTGGATCTTCATTATGCCTGATCCAGCGATGATGTTTTAATCTTGTGTTGGACTTTCAAGCGCGCATACTTGGTGAGATCTCATGCGTCCATCTGCGCGCGAGATCTCTTGAGTGATGGTGGAGGTTCAAATTCACAGTGGCCGTTGGCATTTAATTTTTTTGCGCACATTGGTTGAGGACATTTTTTTTGCTCAATCAGCGCCCGATCTTGGTCATATTTTCTTCCAAACATTGATTCTCAGGTGCCATTAATCCAAAGGTGACTTCTGCGGGCTGATTTCAGATGCCACCATGCCCTCTTCAATGCAAAACAAAGACTTTTTGTCCTTGCAAGTGTGCTTGCCCATGCTTGTTGGCAGGGTTTTCTTCACCAAGGAGTGGTTTTCCCTTTTCTAGAGGCAGAGGATGCTCCCAAATCTTGATGCAGAACACTATCAGATTAATCTCTGATCTGATACTCTTCTCCCCTCTTGGATGTTTTGTAACTTAACCTGGGCAGGGTTAGGGTTTTCTCAATTGTAATCCATCTGAGTTATGTCTAAACTATAAAGGCAATTTTGTAACATTTTCTCGAGGTCTTCTCCTTTTTTTCTAGCAGCAATCTATGATTTCTGCAACTGTAAAATCACCTTGCCTCTCATCAATATAATTTGCTTGCCTTACCTAGTTTCATTTTATGCAAATGTGTGGATTTTCTTACCTGTTTGTATGAATGCATCTTTTTTCTTGTTTTCTCAGCATGTGTGATAGTGTTCACTCCTCTTAGGGTGGCATCTAAGAACATTGTTCCTTCCTTTGCCATTTTTTAAGAATTCCAACCTTGACTCAATCTTAGAAGGCTAGAATTAGATAGGAATTAGTGTATCTTTGAGCAATTTTGTTAATGATTTGTGTAGTTACAGGTGGGGGTAGATCATTTCCGACTGGGTGCAAACCCTATTTCCCTTCTTTCATGCAACCCTTTTCTCTTTCCCTTTTTCCCTATCAAATCATAGATTAGTTTTATGAGTGTTGGGTTGGCCCAACACTCTACATTTCAGATTGAAAAGGAAGCCCACCTTCTTCGGAGACTCAACCTTACATTTAGCAAGGTCCCACACTTGAGAGGTTGTTTCCATGTTTCACAAGGTTTATGACGAAGGTTCCTTGGGTCATCAAGGGTGTGAACTTTTGTGACAACAATCTCCACCTCCACAAATAGTCGATATCAAAATTGGAATAATGTGTGTGCTCTTGAATCTTAAATGTGTCTAAGATTGACATAAGCTAAAATGTCCAATATGCAAACTAGAGTCCTACTCAAATGTGCTGGAGTAAAAACCCTAAATGATAATGGTTGAATTGAACATTCTTTCAATCACACAATTAGAATGTAGATCTGAAGCAAATTAAAGCTCAATGGTAGAAACATAAGAACAACATGAAATCATACCAAATCCCTTAAGAAGAGGTACACACCAATCATTGGACAGTGATTCCCTATCATCCTCAAATGTCTCTTGAATCTTTCATGGTTGAATGATTGTTGATGAAGTAATTTATTTGTAGATCTGAGACTCCTTTAAAGCAACACTTTCACTTCATTAGGATACCTTCAATTGCATAATTGTTGTTTTGCAAAGATTTCAAAAGATTATCAAAAGTGAGGAAATGAATTGCCTTATATGTGAAACCTTAGGTTTGAATTTGATGAAATGCCAAGTTAAATTTTTAATTTATTTACATGGATTGGGATTTGAATTGAATAGGATTGCCAAATTATCCTCCCAAAATTTGGGGAAAAAAGTGTAGGACCAAGGGTGTATGACCGTCCTAGTCTCAACAACTTTATCCCAATTTTTTTATGGATGGAAGATACTAGGGATCCAGTGATAATTGCAACCTGATGGCTCAAACCATGATGAATAGATATGCAAAATGTGTTTTGGAAGTTTCAATTGGGTTAGGGTTAAGGATAAATTAGGATAAAATGATAAAAGGAAACACCTAGAATCAAGGACCCAATTTATAGAGTGTGATGTGATTTAAATTTATAAAGGACACATTTTAATTAATTTATTAAAATGCACATGAAAGTCCTATAATGCATAGTATAATGAGACATACTATAATGAGTGCTAAGTGTGGAATTGGACACCCTAATTAAAGGTGTACAATATATGATGCTACATTTAGTCCCCACTTTAGTGGTCATATGACACTACGTGCATATGCAAGCTAAAGTACAAAAAAGTAAACATTTATGTAAAAGAGGATATTTCCATAAGTGTTGAACAGAGCCCCTAGTGTAGCAGTACCTGCAATATAATGTTAGGAACCACATTCTGCAAAACCACTTTGTTATTTAAAAGCTTTAATCTCCTAGATTTCTTACTAAGAGTGATGAAATATGAGGGTAGCTATATGTCACCCTATTTCTTCTTGCTAATGAGGAGGTAGAAACATGGTATCATGTTTACCACTTCAAATTGTGTATGGTAGGTGATGAAAAAATCTTTCAATGATGTTAAATATGTGAAGAGGGAGAAAAACCTAGACTAATGGTTAGTGTAGACGTCCTAAATTAATTAATTTATCCTTACTATATAATTAATTAATTTAATTATATTATTCCTTTTATTCTTCTTAGAATTAATTGAATTTAATTAATCCTGTCATTATAGCCCAATTATTTAATTTATCAAATAAATAAATTATCCCCTATTCTTCTAAAGTCATCCAATTGATTAATTCCTCTAAAATTTCCTTTAGTTAATTAATTAAAATTAATTAACTAAATCATGTTATTCCTACAAATCACTTTCCTCTAATCATCACTTAAGCTAATTAATTCTTCTAGAAGCCAACTTATCATTATTTCCTAATTTTTTATTCCTCGACTCATTCTCTCCTCTTTTCAAATCCTCCTAACTTTCCCACTTGTATTCTAATTCATCATTAACCCACTTAATCCCCCTTCTTAATCATTTACGCAATCCTAACCATCATGATTAGAGCAAAGTCAACCATTTGCCATAAATAGCTTTCCCCTCTCACCTTCCAAACCTTAAATGCACCAACTTTGGTCATTTCAAGGATTTCAAATTCTCCTACTTTCCTAAGCACTCTCCTCTTCTCAAGGAATTTTTTATTCCTTTTCTCTCCCCATTCTTCTATGCACCTCATTATTTGGGAATTTTTAATTCCCTTGTCCTCCCCCAAGGAATTTTTAATTCCTTTTTGTCTTTCCAATGTACTTGAGGATATATTCCCCATGCACATTGCGAAGTGTAGAGAAAAGAAATGCCTTTATGGCAAATCTCTTGGTCTCCACACCATGTCCTCTCAATCCACTTCATCCATTTCTTTCAATCTTGGCCTTCCATTTCAATTCAATCTCAACCATCCATTCCCCCTCCTTCAAATCTATAAATTGGGGTCTTCTCCCCTTCATTTCATATCTCATCCTCATGCAATTAAATGCTACTAGAATTTGTGCTTAGAATCATCCCTTGTGCATCATCACTAGAGGCAATTCAGGCATCCATAGTCACTTATCTATCATCCACTACCAATTCATCCATCCATTTACCATTGTGTTGTTGTGCGGAGAGAAATCCACAACCATCTTGGATCCAATCCAAACAAGTTGAAGAGGGGAGCATCTTCAATTTCATCCAAGGCTCAATCCGAAGAAGAAGAAAAGGGTTCAAGGTATAATGGTTATGTTTGTTTAGTATTTTGAATGTTTTATATTTTATTTGACTAACCATTGCACTTGGAGTTTTGATCTTCTTCAGTTAGTTTCATAAATTACATAAAACATAAATAAAAGCATTCAAATAAGCAAATTAACCATTATCCCTTAGTTCTCTTCTCTTCCTGTGAATGAGATTGATGAAGTGGATGCACTCTATGCTCCACTTGGTTTATTTTCTCTTCAAAGGGTGATGTGTGGATTAATCTCCACTACACAACAAGATAGGGATTGGGATTGAAAGGATGATTCTGGATGATATGGATTGGATAAGTGTGGCAAGATTTTGGCATTATATGGATGCAATGGATGGATTTGGAGCTCAATTTAGCATCATAACAATAGTTAAATTATGGATGATTTGTGAGGAGAGGGGACTCCAAATTATAGATTACAGGAGGCCAAAATGGAGGTCAATATTGATTTGAAATGGAGGGCTAGGATTGAAAGAAGGTGGAGGAAGATTGAGAGGACAAGGTGTGGGATTCAAGATATATGCCATAAAGACATTTCTTGTCTCCACACCACACAAGTACATGGGGAAGAGTTAACCAAGTACATTGGGAAGATAATTAGGAATATCAAATTCCTTGCGGGAAGGAAGGAGGAATTAAAAATTCCAAAATCTAAGATTGTGTTGGAAGACTCAATGAGAAAAAGGAATTAAAAATTCCTTGGGAAGAGGGGGCATGGAAATGTTCAAGGATTTGACATTCCTTGGAAGTGATAAAGTTGGTGCATTTAAGGTTTTGGAGGGTGAGAGAAGAAATCCATTTATGGCAAGGAGTTGAACCATCCCTAATCAAGGTGATTAGGAATGTGCAAGTGATTGAGGGTACTAATTAGGTGAGTTAATGGATGATTAGAATGCAAGTGGGAAAGTTAGGAGGACATGATGTATGGGGAGAGATAATGAGTGGAGGAATATAAAATTGAGGAAAATGATATGCATGATTAGAAGGTGATTAATTGGGCTAGATGATAGGATTAGAAAAGGGTGATTTGTAGGAATCATATGATCAACTTAGTTGATTGAAATTAATTAACTAATAAAGGTTTTAGAAGAAATAATGATTAAAATGACTTTAAAAGAATGGGGAAATAAATAATTTTGGTAAATTAAATATAGGAGTATAGTGATAAGATTAATTAAATTTGATTTAATTAATCTTAGGAGGAAGGGGATGAACACAATTAAATTAATTAATTATATGAAAAGTCTTAAATTAATTAAATATTAATTTAATTGATTTTAGATGTCTACAATATGAAATAAAAACTACTCAATGACAATTTTAAAAGATAGGGGATTGAATCAAAATTCCAATGCAACAAACGACATGAAAATCAAAGTCCTCTAGCTAAAGATAGGGTTTTAAGTAAAACATAAAAAAATAGGGTTTTAAAGAAATTAATTTTAAGTAGTGATAAATGCACCATTCATTTGTTCTATTCACATTATTTTCTTAGAGTATATAGGAGTCTATAAAGGAAAAATGTCACGCCGACGACCCAATGTGCCCATGAGGATGGAGAACCTGTGACAGACAGTCGAGGAGGATCTTCCACTAGATGAGGTAGTCTTACCAACCTTGCTTTTTTATTTCTATTCAAAACCCTACATTTCCACATGGCCCACCCAAGGTGGGTTCCTTGGTCCCACCAAGGCACAATGGTCTCCTCTAAGTACCATGGTCCAATAAGGGTGTCATGGTCCCAAAAAGGGCAACATATGGCACACTTGGGGTTAGAACAACATTGATGCATTGATTATGATACTGATGGGTCATTTTGATGATGTTGTTGGTAGGAACTACCCTACATGAGAGAACATGTCAGAGATTCCATGTATAACTTTCTTCAGATCCATCTCTCCAACCTTGATCAGGATGATAGGGAGTTGCTTCAAGATGTGGGATTATATTGGGTACACTGCATGTTAGTGATGAAATATCATGAGCCGATGTTGATGGCATTGATGGAGAGATGGGATGTGGATACATATAATTTCCATTTTCCTACTAGAGAGATGATAGTCACCTTAGAGGAGATGTACTACATTTTATTACTATTAATGTGAAGGAGGATCATGAGGTATTAGTCACATTACTCACGAGCATAGGTAGAGAGTGATCAAAGCAACTACATTGGTAGAGAGATTATGAAAGATGTGAGGGGTCAACTATACACTCGGTGGTTGCTACACATTATAGGAGAGATTCCATTGATTAGGAGGATTATGACTAACGTAGTGGGGTTGGTTGTATGTCTTGATGGGTGAGACACTAATATGTATGGAGGCCTTACTAATATTATTCATGAGATAGAGGAGCAATGCATTGTATTTGCACTGGGATGGAGCATGCATGTATATCTCTACAATGACTAAGACAAGTATGCATATTATGAGGGTAAGAGATTGATGACTTGCACATTGCTATCATTATGGATGTTTGAGCATAAATTTTGCATGAGGCTTGTGAGATTTCTTGTAGATATTTTTGTAATGGTGGAAAAATGGTGAATGATAGATCATGAAGGAAACTACAATAGGAAAAGGAGAGGATAATTCACTAGATTCAATCTCTCCACATGAAGATGGTAGATTGAATTTTGAATGAATTGGGAATGTTAAGTTGATCCCCTCTTCCTTGTCTGAAATGGAAAGGAAATTGATTGAATTATGTAGTGCAAAAGTGACAAAGAACTGATTATAACTTGGTATTGGAATATGGGATGAAGCTGCGCACATGGATTTGGTAGTAAAGTGTCGAGATGAAGTCGCCCTACGAATTTGAGGAAAAGTTGCTTGGACTGTGGTGGGAATGTACACGGTCCTCTGAAAAATCTGCGAAATGAAAAGGGTTTTTCCGTCTTTGCAAATGAAGTCTAAATCCGAAAGTACAGTTGCATACCTGCAAACTACACATAGAAAAGAGAGGAAAATGGGTTGGGATTGGGGGTTTTCCTTTAGGTCAAACCCCAGTTTTGGAATTAACCAAGTAATGAAAGAAAGTACTTGCAAGTAGATGTAAATGAAAGACTGAATTGTAAATCACCTCAAGGGAGGTAGTATTAGCAATGGTGATAGAAATGATTGTGTGGAATCAAATGTTGGAATCAATCTCCTCTTCAATGGTTGAATCCTTAACTTGAATGCAACACCTAGCCTTGAAGGGAGACTCGAGAATGCTCAATGCCGGAAAAGAAGGCTTGAATACTTGACCGCTCATGCACACTCCAATCTTATCCTAGTTCAACTTATGCAAATGAGAGGACAAATGCCCCCTTAAATACATGTTAGTGGATCTAAATTTTGTCACAGGCCAACATCGGGGGAGTTTCCTGCCCAAGCCACAACCAACAATGCAACCCTAGGAAGGGTACTGCCCCAGAATAGGTCAGGGACAGGGATGCTACACCCCTGTCCAAGGGGGGATAGTGGCACCATGCCCCTGTCCTACCCCTTTCTCCAAGGCAGAGTGCGGACGGGGTGATGCAAAGGCCAAGGAAGAAGTTGTTTCCACAAGATAAGCAATCTCCAGTCTCTGATCAGGCTAGAGGATTCGAACTTACGTACGTGAGGACCCTAATGTAGTCCAAAATTTCTAGGGTCATAATTTTATGACACTACGTTTAGCCCCCACTTTAGCGAGAGTATAAGCATACACCAATACAATAAAGTTCAAGGAAATAAGATTGAAAGACTTTTACCATGTCAAGGAGGCAAGATGTGCCAAGCCCCTAGTGGACTTAGAATCTTATGACTTCGATTGACAAAGTAAAAGGGAACATCAAGAAGGGGAGAACCATGAATGCAAGCAGCAAAGTTCCCTTCACTATGAGTCATGAAAGCAAGGATAGCAAATATTACAAAGCAAAAAAAAGTTCACTAAGTAATTCTAAGTATCACAAGAAGGAAAGTATGAGTGGAGTGTATGCCCCCACGTTAAAGCGATCGTACGTGCCTTATCAGGAGTGATTTATTTAAGGTTGGATACACCCAAGAGAGAGAAGGAAGGGAGTACGTTATCACAAGTATTTAGCCCCCAATCAAGGAATAAACCCAAGGATAATGAACACAAAAAATGAGGTAGTGTCACTTTCCTTGGGGTCAGTATGTTGTATGATAACTCACGTATATCATGTATGTATATGCATATAATAATATCTTCATTCCCCAAAGAAGGACACTACCTTAGAAGAAAGGGAAGAGAGGATGTCTTTTGAGTCAACATGAAAGAGACCAAGAAAAGATCTCAATGCTTTACATCGTCCCTAAGTAGACATTAAGGGAACAAATAAAAGAACAAGGATACATAGAAGAATGGCCGCAAAAGAGAAAGAATGGAGAGGGAGAAAGATCTGCAGTGCTAATATTGCTAATTAAGCATGACATCCACCATCCAATCTCGCTGATCACTATTTTAGGAAGGTGAGCAACATGCCAAAGGAGCGATATCGAGCACAATAGATAGAGCTATCACAAGATCTAAACAAGGACAATGCTCGTGTTGTAAGTCACTTTGTTCGATTCTAGGAGCTAGGATTAAGGTTTGTGAAAACTCATATGATAAATACTTGTCTACACCAACATACTCATACTCACTATTAGAAGCATTAGGAGTTGTATTGCCATTATGAATAACATTTTCACCCATTTCTTCATAAAAGTTTAGAGAAAGTGGAGCAAGAACACGAATAGAAGTAAAACCATCACATGTTTTGTGCAACTTATGATTTGGAGATGTAGGTTGAACATCTTGCTTAGGAGAAAAGGGAATCATGTCAACTATCAAAGTCTGAGGAGATTGAGTATTTTGAGGGATAACTTCATGAGCTCGAACACAGTGTCTTCATCGGCGTTCTCTCTCACAATGATTTTGCCGGGTCTTAGTGGAAGGCTAGGAAGGAGGAAGAACACTTGAAAAAGTAGGAGTGTTTCTCTCCTTGATAGTGGAAGGTTTAGGTTGAGTTCTTTTTGGTTGAACAAGAGGAGGATCAAACCTCTTCTCTCGATAAGAGGAAAGAGGTGGAAATGCACCATAGAAAGGAGGAATATTAGGTGTAGGAAGGAGACCAGGTCCATCATGAGGAGGAGATATAGGTCTAGCCTTAGGAAGAATATTGTTGTTCTCCTTAAGAGAAGTTAAACTCACATCCATAGGTATAGGTTGACGATCTTCCTTAGGAGAGAGATTAGTTCTATCCATGAGGGTAAGAACCTCATCCTGTAGAATAATAGGAATGTCAAGTGTTGGTGATCTAGGTTGACTTAAGGATAAGATCATATCGTTCTTCCATTTTTTATAAGATTGAAAAAGAGCATTGCTCCTTGATGGAAGAGATTGAAATTGTTTAGGCCAAAAGAGATCAATAGGAACACCAGGGCTTCTTTTGAATGGATGAAATAAGCTATGGTTTACAGTTATGATTTCTTCATTGTGAGGAAATTTAAGAAACTTGTGGATTGGAGAAGCAATAGCCTTCATGGAAGATAGCCAAGGATAGCCCAACTTCACATGGAATTGCTCAGAAGAAGGTATGATAACAAAGTCAACATCCATGGATTTAGTATGCACTTCAATAGGAATGGTGATAGAGCCAATGGTAGGAAAAGAGAAGCCATCAAATAAAATCATAACCACATTAGAAGTATCATATAGTGGTTCATGCAATCATAAAGTGAAAAGATACTCTTCAGTTATGACATTAACCATGCAAGAGGGATCAATAAGGGCACCATGACAAGGGATATCCTTAACCTTCACCACTATGTATAAAGGGCCATCAGGTACTCTAATGGTCTCAGCAGGGTTAAATGTAATACAAGGATCCTTAGGCATATCTTGTGTTTCTACCATATTAACCAAGTCTGGAGCCATAGAGGTGAATTCTTCAGAAGAGAGAGAATTAGGCACAATCTCAATAACGTTCAAGGTATGAGATGGCAAGGGATCAGTGGAAATCTTAAGGTTTTGATTAGGAGGAGCAACTAATTTATTCCCTTTATCATTCACACCTACCACAGATATAGTATTATTATCAATCAAGTCTTGAATCTTATTCTTCAATGCAAAACATTTTTCAATATCATGACCAGGTTGACGATGAAATTGACAAAAGGAATTGTTATCAAAATAAGGAGATGAAAGTTTGGAAGGATCAATTTGTTTTATAGGAGGAAGTTTGATAACATTTCTATGCAACAATTGAGACATAATACTATTTAAATATTCATTCAAAGGAGTAAACTATCTTTCTCTTTGGAAAAATTAGAAATAGAAGGCACACCTGTTGTAGCATTCACATGGTTGTTGTTGATTGGATCATTGAACTTGATGAAGCTTTTTGTTGGTTTGAAATTCACAAATGGTTGTTGAACACTCTCCCCCTTATCACTCAGAGCCATAGGAGTGGATTGCTCCATTTGACTCATAACCAATTGATAATTGTGGAGTGTTGCGTACAACTACGGAAAGGAAGTAAACTCAGACAAATGAAGCTTTTCCTTGATATATTTTTGAAAATTAGAAATGAAAATTCTTTGAATATCATTATCAGGTACATGAAAAGAAATTTGAGCACACAAATGCTTACATCTACCAACGAAATTAGTCACTTTTTCTTTAACACCTTGTTTACAATGCATTAAATCAGTCAAAGTGATTTTAGGACCAATGTTGTTTTGAAATTGTTGGATGAAAGCATTTGATAGTTGTTGAAAGGAAGTGATAGAATAAGAAGGCAAAGAGAAATACCATTGTAAGGCCTTATCTCTTAGTGTTCTTGTAAACAATTTTGCAAGCAATCGTTGATCATAAGCAAAATTAGTACACAAGGTTTGAAATGTTTTGACATGCATAAGAGGATCACCTTTTCCATTATAGAGTTCCAATTGAGGGATCTCAACATGTTTAGGTGGCATGAATTTAACAATATCAAGAGAAAGTGGGCACACTAAACTTGGATTGACTCATAGAAGCAATTTGTTGTTGTAAGGAAGACACAGTTTGAGTAAGATTGTTAATTGTCATTTTGGTAGAAAAATTGTTGTTAGACATAGGTGATTGAGAAGGTGGTGTGATGCTATTGAAAGAAGGCATGGACTTAGAATAAGGTGGTGGGACATTATGATAAGTAGGTATAGGTGATGATTGGGTAGGGAAAGAGACACTTAAAGGAGGAATAAATTTGTTGAAGGAATTGCCCCCTTGTGTCACATTGATTGGTTGAGGAATAATAGGAACACTCATGGAAGAAATAGGTAACGATGGAAGATTAAATGAAGAAGATGGATTGCCCCCATGACCACTTGTTGTAGGGATGACATTTTGAGTTGAAGTGGCCATGATGTTAGATGTGAAAGTAGGAATACTAGTCATAGGATTAGTCAAAGGAATAGAAGAATTGACTTTTGTTGAAGGTTGTGAGTAACCTAGGGTTTCAGCACAACTCTTGATAGGTATGGCATTAGAATCAACAATATGTGCATTGCCACACAATATATTAATTCCATTCTTATCACTTTGAAGCATGCATTTAAGACCTTCAATTAATGAAAGAGCTTCACTATCAGGGTATTCTTGGGACATCCATTGTTGAAAGCTTTCAAATTGATTGTCCAATGTAGAAAGTTGATCTAAATAAACCCTAGTTAAAGATTCTTCTTCATCATGAGATCCATCAATGGGTGAATAGGCACATGATTAGAATGGGAAGCATTAGCATGATCCTCAGTAAAGAAGTCACCAAAATTAGGCTCCATCTCCTTGGTAATTAATCCTTGGGAAGCCTTAATTCTAATGCTTCGTCTAACAGGGATAGGATAGGTAGGACTAATAGTGGCAAAACTCATGCACTAGAGGGAAAATTTGAATTTTGAATTGTGGAAAAAAGCTTACAAAATTGAGTAATGCAAAATTTAATAAAATAATGATTACACAATTTGAACTTTGTTGGGGGAAGAGGATGACACAATTTCCAAAAATGAAAGGAAATCGGAATTTAAAAATTAGGGCCAAGGGAATACCACTTAATTTTAAAATTAGAATTTTTAAAATCGGGACAAACTATAATTAACCTCTTAATTTAAAAAAAATTCTTGAAATTTGAAATGTTGAATTTTGAAGGTATTTCCGATTCTAGAGGGATAAAAAATCGATAAAATTAGCCAATCTTCTAGATTTAAGCTATTAAATATAGTCATAACAATCTCTCAAAATTTCAAGAAAAAAGTCGAGGACCGTGGTGAGAATGCACATGGTTCGACCAACTTTTTTCAAAATTTTCAGGGATGGATATTACGATGATTTTAAAGCTAACCCCCAAAGTTGGCAAATTTTATGATCTCTAGATGAGAAAAATGAAGGCGCAAATGTGAAAATAGGACCCTATTAGAGTTTTGAAGAAAAAGAGGAATTGAATTGCAAGTTTGAAAAAGGGTCAAACCTAATTGATAGGGATACCTTGGAAAATGTTTAGAAATCTGAATGTAAATGAAATTGATTTGAAATTCACACAAAATCCAATTAATTTTAAAAATTAGGGTTTAATGACCTAACCACTTAATATTAAAATTTGAATTTTGGGAAAAAAGGGGGAAATTGAAAATTTGAATTGTAGGGATTGAAGACAAATTTGAGAACAATCAGAAATCTAAAAATTAAATCGAAATATAATTTTTGCAAAAGTTCGAGTTGATTTTGGAAAATTAGGGTTTTAACAAGTAACCTCTTAATTTTTTAAATTTTGATTGCAAATTGAACAAGACAATGAGGAAATTGAATTTGACACTCAAAACAATTTTCAGATCTAAGATAACCACAAGCAATTTTTACAAATCACAAGTTCAATTTTAATTTTTTAAAAACTAGGGTTTGTAATGATTTAACCACTAAGTTTGCAAAAAATTGAAACTTGTAAATGAAAACTATGGAATGATGTTCCAAGGAAATCATGCAAGACATCAAGTTCACCAAAATGCAATGGTGGAAAAATGGTGAATGATAGATCAAGAAGGAAACTACCCTTTCCCTCAAAGAGAGATGAGAGTTTTGCTATTGATTACCATTCAAGCACTTTTCACTACGTTACATTAGGAAAAGGAGAGGATAATTAACTAGATTCAATCTCTCCACATGAAGATGGTAGATTGAATTTTGAATGAATTGGGAATGTTAAGTTTATCCCCTCTTCCTTGTTTGAAATGGAAAGGAAATTGATTGAATTATGTAGTGCAAAAGTGACAAAGAATTGCTTATAACTTAAGATCGAAATATGGGATGAAGCTGTGCACCTAGATCTAGCAATAAAATGTCAAGACAAAGTCGCCCAATGAATTTGAGGAAATGTTGCCCGGACCATGGCAGGAATGTACACGGTCCTCCGAAAAATCTGTGAAATGAAAAGGGTTTTTCAGCCTCTGCAAATGAAGCCCGAATCTGAAAGTATAGCTGCGTACCTACAACCTACACACAGATTAGAGAGGAGAATGGGTTGGGATTGGGGTTTTTCCTTTAGGTCAAACCCCAGTTTTGGAATTAACCAAGTAATGAAAGTAAGAACTTGCAAGTAGATATAAATGAAAGACTAAATTGTAAATCACCTCAAGGGAGGTTGTAGTAGCAATGTTGATAGAAATTCTTGTGTGGAATTAAATATTGGATTCAATCTCCTCTTCAATGGTTGAATCCTTTATTTGAATGCAACACCTAGTCTTGAAGGGAGACTTGAGAATGTTCAATGGTGGAAAAGAATGCTTGAATGCTCTTGAATGCTTGATCACTTGTGCACACTCCAATCTTATCCCACTTCGACTTACGAAAATGTGAGGAAAAAGCCCCCTTAAATATATGTTAGTGGATTTGAATTTCATCATGAGCCAACATCGGGGGAGTTTCCCGCCCGAGGCACAACCAATAATGCAACCCTAGGAAGGGTCCTACCCCAAAATAGGGTAGGGATAGGGGCACCATGCCCCTATCCTAGGAGGACAAGGGTGCCATGCCCCTTTCCTACCCCTTTCTCCAGGATAGAGTGTGAACGAGGTGATGCAAAGGCCAAGGAAGAAGTTATTTCTGCAAACTGAGCAATCTGCGGTCTTTGATTAGGCTAGATGATTCAAACTCACGTGCGTGAGGAGCCTAATGTAGTAAAAAAGTGCTAGGGTTGCAATTTTATGACACTACAATTTCCTTTGATGAGTCTTGAGCACAGGTAGATCCTTTTAGTAGACCATGACAAAGAGTAAATTTGTTATATTGGAGAGTTGTGATGAATTGTCTATAACCTACTGATATCATATGGAGGCCATACAAATGCATGTATGTTTGAGACAAGCAACATCTCCTATTATGGAAAAGGCATCATGACTATCTACTAGAGGATCACCATAATTACATCATCATTGTATTTTACTATGATAGGGTGATGAGACAATTCAATCTAGTGCGTGGCTATCCCACAAAGGTACTGACCTACATACAAAATTCTTGGAGTGTCATGAGATTGGGGACCTTGCGCAAACCTACAGTACAAGATGTAGAGATTATAGATTAGGAGGATGTACTAGCTCCACCATTTGAGGATGACATTGGTGTTCAACATGTATATACTAGATATTGGGAGGCTACATATCCAGGTGTCATGTTTCACCTAGAGTACCCTATAGGAGATCCTCAACCATGGGTTAGACCATAAGATCTAGCTAGTCTTGAGGAGGAGGATGAGGCAACTAGAGAGCCTAGAGATGGGGGTGAGGATTAGGAGCAGTGTAACAATGGTTCTCCTTGTTAGGTAGAAGAGGATATCCCATATGCAAACCTTCCACAGTCTAATGATAGAGGGAAATAGGTAGAGGATGATGAAATGCCCCTATAGAGGTCCTCCTAAAGAGAACATAGGTCATTACCACTATCGCTACATTTTGAGATGCCAAGGTGACATGAACGAGGGAAGTCCAATAAAGCTATCTCCCCAACCACACTATCTTAGTCTCTGGCCTCTTTTGATCCTACTTGGTAGGAAGGGGATCCGAGTACAATATGTGATTTAGTTAGATATATTGATTTTATTATATTTTTTTTATGATATATGTATATGTAATTGACATGAATTTCCCTTTCTCTCCTACAACTAGTGCATGGGGATGGCAAGTATTCGTTTGCCATATTGTTGGAGTTATCATCACATCAACACACATCCCATGATCCTCTTAGTTTACACATGGATCTCACTAGAGTGTGGGGAAACATGAGTATGTCTTTGATGTTATTACAATAGAGTTGGAGGTTGTACAAGAGGAGAAGAAACAACTACATCATGATCTCATGGAGTCCCGAACAAAGACAACAATGTACAAAGGTATGGTGTTGGAGAGAGGTAGGGGGATCTCCTCTAGGAGTTACTCATGCTCTATGTCATCTCACCAACACACCTCCATGGGACCACCGCACACAGGACTAGATGACTCAGGTAGCCATCACCTATAGGGTAGATGATTGTACTTGACTAGACACCACATTTTGTATGAGTGATGAAATTATGATATGTTTTTTTTTTCAAAACATAAATATGATGATCTTTCTCATATTTGTCTATTTTAATATATAAAACAAGGTGTTATATTGCTTTTATTAAAAATAATAAGTATGATACAATGAACATGTATGTATAATTTAATGCTCATGTGATTGATTAATCAATGCCATCATGATTAAATTGATACATGTATGATTTAACAAAACAAACTTATTGTTTAACTAAATGCTACATTTAATGATGTAATGTACCTATGTTAGATTTAATGGCTATGTGATCTACCTAAAATACGTATTAACCAAATACATCATGATCTAATTAACATAGTACATAGAAAAATTGAATGATAAGCTAACATAAATAAATGTAAATCTCTAAGAAATTACACAATGAATTTAAGACAACCCAATTTTGTCAAGAATGAAGCAATATATACTAAATAACAAATCTATCTAATAAACCATGATTTAATGATGAACATGCTAGCATACCACTCAATGAAGATGATAAAAGAGGATCTAGGAAAGAGAAAATGAGAGAATTAAGCATAGTATCTACGAATATGCATAAAATTTATGGGTTTTTTGATGGGCATACCCTCCATGTCTTCTATCTTGTAAGCACCTGATCAATATAAATTTGTAATGATGTATCCTCCAAGAAGATTTAGACTAATTTTTCTTTTTCACCTACTAGTGCATTTACATTGTGTTGATTCTCATAGAGTACCAAGTCACCTATGGAGAAAGGGCATTGGATAGCCTTATTATTATAGTGTCGCTACAGAGTCTTTCGATAAGCTTGAATATGTTCAAGAGCATTTATACATTTTTCATTGAGAATATCAAGTTGGAGGCATTTCTCTTTATAAGAGTCATCATCAATTTATTACCTCAAGAGAAATATGGAATGAAGGAATATCTAACTCTAAAGGCATACTCGTGTTAGCACCATACGCAAGATTATAAGGAGGTGTACCTATAACTATATGAACACTAGTTCTCTAGGCCCATAAAGCATAGGTTAATTGAGTATGCCAATCCTTTCCATGCTTATTAATAGTCTTACAAATGACTTGTTCAATAATCTGATTAGAGGGTTCAACTTGGCCATTTGATTGAGGAAAGTATGGAGTAGAAAGTTGATTTTGGATATGGTATTTCTTGAGGAATTTATTCACATCTTTATTCTTAAATGAGGTACCATTGTTTGAAATCAAAGTGACATGCATACCAAATCGAGAAATGGTGTTGTCTAGAATAAACTGATAGATTGCATTGGTTGTAGTGGATCAAAGAGGAATAGCCTCAACCCACTTTGTAAAGTAATCTATGTTAGTAATAGTAAATGTATGTCCTTGTAAAGAAGGAGGGAAGATTTTTCCAATAAGATCCAAACCCCATAATGAAACTGACTAAGAAGCAACTTGGGATCTAAGTTCATTAGTGGGAGGATGATCAAATTATTATGTTGTTGACACCATTGACACCTTTTGACAAAGACAAAGGAATTTTTTTCCCTAAATTTCCAATAGTATCCCATTTAGAGAAACATTTGGACCAAATATTTTCCTCCAAAATTCCCCTTGCAAGCACCTAAATGTGCCTCCTCATGGGCAATGGGGATCTCGGTTATGTTGAGACAATGAAGAAGAAGACTATTTTAACCTCTTCTTTAAAGGATATTTGAGAGAATATTGTATCATGTAGAAACTTTACGAATTTGAGATCTAGTGTTTTTACTTGTAGAATGAGGAGATGTACCATTAGTCAAATATCAAAAGATATAAGAGTACTATTCATCAAAGTCTAAGTTGTAACAATAAGAAACCTCACTAGAGTTATCATAAATAGTGGGTGAAGAAAGATTATGAGTGATGAATTGATATTCCACAAATGAATCTTCAATGGATATAAAGGATGTTGGATTTACATGTCGATTGTCTTTCTAGGGAATGGGATCAATGGTGCAAGAAGCAAACTTTATTAACAATTATAAGACTAAGTCATAGTATTGGAAAAGTTAATTTTGTTTAGCTTCATATGTTCCCATAATTTTCATTGTAATCAATTTTGAATCACAAAAGATGTGTGAGTGTTGAATTTTAAAGGATAAAGCCACTTTTAGGCCAACAATAAGGGCTTCATATTCAACAATGTTGTTAGCACATAGAAAATTGAGTTGGTAGGATAAAGGGAGCATTTTTCCTAAAGGCAATATCAATATGACATTAGTGCTAGAGCCAATTTGACACCTAGATCCATCAAAATAAAATTCCCAAGTTTGTTGACATCTAAAGGAAGAGAAAGATCATCTGGAAATGAATTCTAGTTAGGTAAAGTACGAGGAGAAGGAGCATCAACCAAATGGTTGGTTAGAGCTTATCCTTTAATCACTTTTTGAGAAATCATAAGAGGATCATATTGATTTTGAATCACTTTAGGAGGTAATTCATTTTGAGAGACCACAATTTCAGCCTTAGGTGCCTTCATAAAATCTATCAAAGAAGTCATATTATTAGGTGTCACAGTAGGTCGAACATCTAACTTCTTTAAGGCATCGTGTAACAATCCATGATGTGTAGATGAATTCAAAATCATATCCCAAAGGGATGTCTTAGTAGGAGTAGCTTTAAGTTGTTCAATAAGGTAATACTCCTTACCAAGATGTTGCGAGAGACAATGTGTTGGTGGAATCACTAGTCAAGAAATGGGAAGAGAAGAAGGAACGACCAAAGTAGTAGGTTACCTATTGTTTTTCTTGTGTTATCTATGTGGGCAACCACATTGTAATTCTCTTGGGTGATTTTTTTGGCATATTCATAAGGACTTTTAGTAGGATAACTACCTTTCATAGTAATGACTAGTTTATTAAGAGTGTAAAAAGTATCATGATTATAACCACCTTGAACTACAATAACCGATTTATTAAGAGGTTGAGAGGTTTGAGCAGTACTACCACCCTTAACAACAATCGTAGGATTATTAGGTGTTTGGATATTTTGTTCATTAACATTCACATTTATCATATTGATTAAAACTTTACATATGGATATTTTAGGATTGTTTGAGGAAGATGTAGTAGAGATGAAATCATCGAGAACAACATATCCAACACAACAAAAACATCACTAATAAATGGTTGATTGTTAGATTGAGTAGGAGGTAAATCTTCATAAATAGGATTCTCATACATACCAAGTTATTGGATTTTGAAGATTTAGAGGATGATTTTGTAAGAATGACATCATCAAGAGTTTCATCCAATTTATCCAAATAATCACTACAAAATGGCAAAGTGATTATGTTGATCAATTTTTGGGAGGAGGAGGGTTTAGAAGGCTTAGGATAAAGGAAATCATCATGAGACTCATTAAGTTCTTCCCTACTATATGTCTCCTCAAAAGGGCTATCATCATAAGCAAATATGAAAGTCTTGCAAATAAACATCTAACATTGTTGAAAAGAAATGCTAACTTTTGCAATGAAAGGAAATATTCTAATGTAAAAATGTATATAAATATAAACACACACAATGCATAAAATAATATTTTTTTGTATTTTTATTATCTTGAAATGAAATGAACATACAAATTACAAAATACAATGGAAGAAGGTTGGGTTCACCAAAATGTAAGATATTAAAATGGAACTGGGTAGGACTAAGACCAAGATCCACTTTAATACATACATTGGAATACAAAATCACCTAGAGGAGTGATCATATTTGACTAACTCTTTTTAAAAAGAGTCAAATGATACTTATAGGGTTTCTATTCCTTTACCACTTTGGAAAGTGAATGAACTATAGAAACAGGTTGAAATAATGCAGAACTATGACTAAGGTATACAATAAATGAACACTTATGTTATTGTAATTGACTAATAAACACACAAAATTGTTGTAGTAGAGACAAAGATGAGTGGGAAATTTGACTATACACTTGTAACCGCAATTTAGGCTAATTGAGAGGATTGAGATGCTTAGAATGCCTTGGTCTTTTGAGTATGAGCTACTCTCCAAGAATCTGCAACTTGAAGTTATCTTGAATGTTACTATCAATTATATAGAAAAACACTAAGGATAGGGGTTCCCCCAACGCCCTCGTCTAGACAGGGGTGCCCCAACTACCTTAGTCCCAAGAAATCTGGTCAAATTTCGAGAGCGGGCTTGAGAGAATGTACTGATATTGTTGTAGGCTTCCTAACTTTGTTGGGTATCTGTAGCTGCACCAGTAAGATGGAAATGGTATGGTGGTGGCTATATATGGGTTTGCCTTGGTCAACCCCCTATTTTGGTGACTTCCACCTCCATAAATAGTTGATCTTATTAAAATAATATGCATGCTCTTGAATCTTAAGTGTGTCTAAGGTTTCTATGAGCTAATATGTCTAATATGCAAACTAGATTCCTACTAAAATGTGAGAGAAAAAACCCTAAATGATAATGATTGAATTGAAAATTCTTTGAATCACACAATTATAGAAACATAAGAACAACATGAAATCATACCAAATCCCTTAGGTAGAGCTACAAGACAATCATTAGTCGGTGATTCCCTATCATACTCTAATGTCTCTTGAAGCTTCCATGGTTTAATTATTGTTGATGAAAAACTAATTGATTTGTAGATTCAAGACTACTTTAAAGTAGCACTTTCACTTTAATAGGATACTTTCAATTGCAGGATAATGAGGTTTTAATGCTAATTCCAATTCAATGGCTCAAACCATGATGAATAGATATGTGAAATGTGTTTTAGAAGTTGCAATTGGGGTAGGATTAAGGATAAATTAGGATAAAATGATAAGAGGGAACACCTAGAATTAAGGGCCCAATTTAAAGAGTGCGATATCATTTAAATTAATAAAAGACACAAATTTTACCCAATTTATTAAAATGCATATAGAAGTCCTATAATTTATAGTATAATGAGACATACTAAAATGAGTGCTAACTAAGCATGGAATTGGAAACCCTAATTAAAGGTATACAATTTGTGACACTACTCTTAGCGATCATATGACACTACATGCATATGCACGCTAAAGTACAAAAAAGTAAACATTCATGTAACAAAGGATATTTCCATAAGTGTCAAACGAAGCCCCCAGTGTAGTAGTATCTACAATACAAAGTTAGGAACCATATTTTTCAAAACCATTTTGTTACTTAAAATCAATAATTTCCTAGCATGCTTACGAAGAGTGATGAAATTTGAGGGTAGTTGTCTGCCCCCCATATTTCTCCTTGCTAATTAGGAGGTAGAAACATTGTATCATGTTTACCACTTTGAATTATGTATGGTAGGCAATGAATGATTCTTTTAATGAGGGTTGATATGAAATCAAATCTAATAAATATGCATTTGAAAAGATAGGGCACTAAATCACAATTTTATTGCAATAAATGAAATGAAAATCAGAATCCTCTAGCTCAAGATATAAATAATTAAGTAAAACATAGAAATTAGAGTTTTAAAGAAATTACCTTTAAATAGTGACATATGCACTATTCATTTATTCTATTCACATTCTTGTCTCGAAGTGCAGAGGAGTATACTAGAGGAAAAATGTTGAGCTGGCGACTAGATGTGTCTGCAAGGATGGAGAACCTACAGTAGTCAATTGAGGAGGGTCTTCCATTGGATGAGGTAGGATGACCAACCTTTCTTATTGATTCATTTTAATTTGTAATGTTTATTTTTATTTGAAATCATAGGTTTTCATGTGGCCAACCTAGGGTGGGCACCCTAGTCCCAGCAGGGCATTATGGTCTCCTTTGGGTGCCATGGTCTCCTCCAGGCGCTATAGTCCCACGGGAGTGCCATGGTCCCCTTTGGGCATCATGGTTGCATAGCGGCACCATGGTCTCATAAATGGAACCGTGTGGTACACTTAGGGTTAGAAGAACAATGATGCATTGATTATGGTATTGATGGGTCATTTAGATGATTTTGTTTGTGTGAAATTCCCTACATGCAAGAACATGTAGGTTTTGTGCACAACTTCCTTTGAAGCCAAATCTCAAACCTTAATCAAGATGAGAGGAAGTTACTCCAAGATGTGTGATTGTATTGGGTATATTGTGATAAAAACAAATGGACCACTAAAAGGGGTGGTGAATCAGTGATAGCTAAAAACTTGAACTATTTGTATGATCAAAATATTAATAATATAAATCAAGAAACTATGAGCAAAGATATTTAACTCATATGCACACACACACACACACACACACACACACACACACACACACACACACACACGTGAGGGAAACACATAACACCAAAAAAATACGAGGAAAATCCATGATGGGGAGAAACCTCAGTGAGAAATGCTTCTGGAGTCTACTGCTCCAATACAACCTCACAAAGAAAAATTGATTACTTTTATGGGCACCAACCCCTAGCTTTATGAGCACCTATTGAAAGGAGCACCTACCCTTGCTCTGAGAACCCACTCAGAGATTTACAATAAACAAAATATTCAATTACAAATTAGCTCCTTGTTACAAATGATGTTTTGTAACTCGCAAGCGATCTACCCTTGAATTTGACTTGACTCTTTTTGCTCTTTGATCTTAGGCATCAATCTCAGTTCTCTGCCCTCTATTTATCTCTGCTCTTATTCTCTGATCTCTACACTTTGTCTTCTGCACTGATCATATTTCTTCTCTACCCCTCACAATGTATATAACACATTGCGTTATCTATCTCGACTCTGCACTCTCTCTGCAACTAACTTCTCTCCTACCTGCATTTCCACAACTCTTATATTTCTCAATTTTGCATTCGCCTTATGCTTCTATCTCTGTGAACTTCAGTCTCTCCCCAATGGAAATTAATTTCAAAAATCATCAACCACCTCTACACATACGGTCTATTATTTTCCCTCCAAAAATTCAATTCGAAAATATTCTAAAAAGATCATAACTACATATTTATTAGATTTTCTCTTTTGTTCATAACTGTCAACATTAATTGCATATTTCTATCTTTTTATTGTCTCTATGTTTGAATTTCTATATTTAGCAATCTCTATCTGACAAATCTTCATGAAAATCCTCTTGAGCCACACACCTAACTACAACAAATCTACCATTAATGCATTCTCCATCCTTCTGCGCTGATTGGATCAACAAATGCCTTGTTTGAATGCAAAAACACTGCCAACACCAACTTCAACATTTCAACATTTATATTCGACCACCTGGAATCCACATGTCATCCCAATCATCATCCAAATCACTTGGTCAAGTATGGTCAACTACAACGAGGACCTATGTGTCTTTCGGGCTGCAAGAATGGCATAAACTCATCTTATTCGTATCCAAAAATCATTGGTCAAACTTTGGTCAATCTGCACCATGTGCATCTTCTTCCCTATCGACATGCAGATGTGGCCTCAACACTCTTCAATCATTCATCCACAACCTCCTGTCAACAATCGTCAAATGCCCACTTGGAAAAGTCAACTATTGGGCTACACATAACCAATGTGTTATGCAATGTGACTAACATGAGGGTTATATGCCCTTCATTGTATCGCTAGTAGCCAAACCCCTTTGGCAGTGGGCTTCGCGAAATATCAAAATCCTCAAGCCTTTTGCGGTTTCACTAGCGGTCTTCATACTTTGATGGTTACCTTCGTGAAATGGTGAAAACCACCATTTGATCCTGACCGCAACCCTTTTTGTTCACCATGCAGTCACATTCACCATTTTTTGCTATATCGCAAACCATATGGTTTGTCTTAAGAGGTCATCCCATGAAATGGCAAAAACCATTTCACATGAAGTCTACCACATTACCAGAAACATGGCCCACATGAACACATCATCCATACGAACCAATCATGATGCGCCAACATCACTCCAGCTCAAACAAGAGGGACCAATAGACGTGTGCCAATTGGATGCCTAAATGGGTCTCATAACCTTCGCATGGACCATTTTTTCACCATTTCACCAAGCATATGCGTCAACAACAAATTTTGATCATGAAATGGTGAAATGCACTATACCTTCCTTTTCATTGTAGTCAATAACACGCACGTATACATATTTCACAGTTTCATGGCAGACCATGGTCAACAAAAAATGTTGACCATGAAATGGAAAAGACATTTGCTCCTTCCCTGTCAGCAATCAATAACATGCGCTTTATGCACATTCCGTAGTTTCGTAACTCACTTGATTAGCACAACATGTTTCCCTGTGAAATGGTGAAAATCAATAATTTGTGTGCTATATGCATTCTGGTAATTTGTCATTTTTTCACAATGGATTTGTTTTGCTTGAAGTGTTGCCTAGCGAAATGGCAAAGCCAATAAATTTGTGTGTTATGCGTATCCCCTAACTCTTGTTTTCTATTTCGCAAAACTTTGTGAATGCGGGGAGTTCACTGCGAGATAGCAATAGCAATGAACTGATGTGTTATGCGCACAATGACATGATAGAAAGAGAGTAACATGACTGGTATCAACCTGCGACTAACATAATGTGTTAGTCAAACTGCAGCCATACATTTTTTGATTCAACTCAGCTCGCCTAATGCTTTCAACACCCTTTGACCTGTATCATTCTTGTCCATTTTTACATACTCCATGCTTTCCTTCTGTATACTCGAGTGTGACTAATACAATGTGTTATCCATTTCTGCACCTACACTTTTCTAAGTCAAACCTATTTTGCTCAATTCCTATAGAGCCTTATGACCTACAACTTCTTTGTCCAAAAGAAAGACCAATTAACATATTTCATGCTTACTTTCCCTTTGATCTTTCCCCTCAAGGTCATCATATGGCATTGTTGCAGCACTCAAGCTGATCCATTTGCACATTCTTTGTCAGCTTGATCTTTACTCTAGGACATTTGTCAAAGATGCATCTTCATCTTTCTCTAGGGCACATATAATGCTTCATCTCTATCCAATCTAATGTTTCTACAAGTCTTAGCTGATCCATCTACATATTCTTTGTCAGCCTGATCTTTACTCTGGGACATTTTTCAAAGCTACATCTTCATCTTCCATCTATGTCCAATGGATGTGAAGCTATCACTCTACACAATCTCTATCAGGATACACCTATTCTCTAGGACACTTATCATCTATGTATCTTTGTCTGTTGCATCACCTCAATTGTTAAAATCAATGACAACTTCAATTCCAACATATTGCATGTCAGTGATGAAATATCATGATCCAATGTTGGAGAGATGGAATGTGGATACATCTACTTTCCATCTTCTTATTGGAGAGATGATGGTCACCTTAGAGGATGTGTACCACATTCTACGACTACTGGTGTGAGGGGGGACTATGAGGTATCAGTCACATTGCTTATGAGCAGAGGTAGAGAGAGATCAAAGATACTACATTGGTAGAGGGACTCCCAGATACATCCGATGGTTACTACACACTACAAGAGAGATTTCATTGATTATGAGGATTATGATCACTGCATTTGTCTAGTTGTATGTCTTGATGGGCTAGACACTCATATGCATGAAGGCCTCACTCATAGTATTTGTGATATGCAGGAGCACCACACTGTATTTGCATGGGGATAGAGCATGCTCAGACATCTCTACCATGACTTAGAGGAGTATGTATATTATGAGGGTAAGAGTTGATAGTTTTTTTAGCATGCATCATGCATGAGTCCATTTCTTGTTGATATCTCCTTTGATGAGACTTGAGCACATGCATATCCTTGTAGCAGACCATGGCTGAGAGGAGATTTTCTATATTGAATAGTTGTGAAGGACCATCTACAATATGCTGATATAATATGGAGGCCATATAGTTGCATGTATGTTTGAGATGAATAAAATATACATTTATGACAGATGCATCAAGACCATCTATTGGAGGGTTTCCATAGTTACATCATCATTTTGTTTTACTATGATAGGGTGATGAGATAGTTTAGCCTAGTGCAAGGCAATCCTGGAGTAGTTTTGACCTACATATGAAATTCTCAGAGTGCCATGAGATGGGTAGCCTTTCCTAGACCTACAATATAGGATGTAGAGATTACAAATGAGGAGGAGGATAGGTAGGATGTACTAGCTCCACCATTTGAGGATAACATTGGTGTTTAATCTATATATGCTATGCATTCGAAGGCTATATATCTAGGTGTCATGTTTCCCCCAAACTACCTGATAGGATATCCTTATACATGGGTTAGACCATTAGATCCAGCTAGTCTTAAGGAGAGAATGAGGCAACTAGGGAGCCTAATGATGAGGGTGAGGAGTAGGAACAAGGTGGTGCTCCTAGTCAGGAAAAAGAGGAGATCCCAAATAAAAAAGTTCCACAGTCTGAGGATAAAGGGAAAGAGTTAAGGGATGATGAAATACCCCTATAGAGGCCCTTATCGAGAGCACATAGGTCATCAACACTATCACTATATTTCTAGATGTCAAGGGAAAATGAACAAGGAGAATCCATCGAAGCTATGCCCCGAGCCACAGTATCTCTATCTCCAACATCTTTTGATCCTACTTGGTAGGAAGGGGATATGGGTAGATGTGTGATTTATTTAGATATAATGATTTTCTTATATGTTGATTATGATATATGTATATGTGACTGACATGAATTTCCCTTTCTCTCCTACAACCAGTGCATAAGGATGGTGCAACTTATTTCATTGCATTCTTGGAGATGTCATCACATTAGTGCACAATGCATGATCCTCCCAGGTCACACATAAATATCAACAGAGTGCGGGATGATATGAGAATGTCTTTGATCCTATAAAGACATGGCTAGATCTTGCACGGGATGAGAGGGAATGACTACATCATGAGTTGATGGAGTCCAGGGCAGAGACAAGAATGTACAAAGGTATGGTATTAGAGAGAGAGAGAGAGAGACGAGGATCTCCTCTGCAAGCTACTCATGTTTTGTTTCATCTCACTGTCACACCTCCATTGGACCACTGCATCTAGGACTAGAGGACTTGGGTAGCCATTAGCTATAGGGTAGATAATTATACATGAATAGACACCACTTTCTTTCTTCTTTGTGTGTATTTATATATGAGTTACTCATGCTCTATGGCATCTCACTAACACACCTCCATGAGACTACTGTGTCTAGTACTAGAGGGCTCAAGTAGCCATCACCTTCAAGGTAGATAATTGTACATGACTAGACACCACATTTTGTATGGGTAGTAAAACTGTGATATTCTTTTTGTATCAAAACTCACACACACACACACATACATATATACATATACATACACATATACATATACATATACATATACATATACATATACATATACATATACATACACACACACACATACATATACATACATATATATACATATGTATGTATGTATGTATGTATGAATGTATATGTATGTATGTATGTGTGTGTGTGTGTGTGTGTCTATATATATGTATGTATGTATATATGTGTGTGTACACACACACATACACACATACATTCATATATATATATATATATATATATATATATATATATATATATATATATATATATATATATATATATATATATATATATATATATATATATATATATACATACATACTATGTGCAGGAAAAGCGGGTCAATGAAACTTAAAAAGTGAAAATGTAGTCTCAAAGAGGCTTGTTCACACACCCATAGGACTTCTTGGTGCAAGTTATGGAGTCATGAAGAATGACTCAACTTCCCAAGGTTGGTTCCATGGTTCTCTATTTCACAAGTTCCCTCAAGCCAACGCCTTTTCTCTCAGATCACTGAGAAAAATGGCTTAGGGATGACAAATGCAAGAACTGGGGATGCTTATGATTGATTTAATTATGAAATGCATACTATCTATGCATGATTCTACAAATGCAATAACTAGATTATAAGATGACAAGGTTAGTAGCAATACTATCCTAACATGATATACTAGTTAATGATTTAAGCTAATGATAAAGGAAATAGTCTAAAATGCTTATTAGATTAATTTCTATTACAAAGAGAAGCTAGATGTATTGATAAATTTGAGCATAAATGAGATACTAAAAGCTTGCATGGATCCTTAAAATGGTTGAATGAGAGCTCTATTTATAGTTAAAATAGGGCAATGGATGGTCAAGATTGAAGGAGTTAATCAAGGGTCAGGATTGAAAGTTATCAATCCATGTTTACAATTTTCACCAATGAAATGGTGACAACTGTCAACATAAGACTGCTTGAGAGGAGAGGAAAGAAGCATTAAATGCTTGAGAAGACATGAAGGTTACCTTAGGAGGTAAGGGTTAAGGTTAGGTTAGGGTTATCCAATGGATAAAGCTTTTATCCAAGGGGTAAACTCTTGTGCAAAGGTCAAAGGGATAACCATGGTCAAAGCAATGAATGCTTGATGAGACCCCTAGGTTAGAAGAGGGTTGAGTTAGGCAAAAAGTCTCTAACCATGCCACTAAGGGTTAGTTAACCATTAATGGTTTGAAGACTTTGGGGACAAATTTGTAAGAGTCCTTCCAAATTTGGGGGTATTCAACAAGTTAGCTTGTTGAATGGATAAAGGCTTTAATGCCTTTTGAAGACTTTACTCCAAATTTGAGAAGTGACTTCCTCAAATTTAGGGAAAAGGGATAATGGATGGGTTTGGGTTAATTGATTAGGATTAGATGGATTCTAGAAGAAATTAGGAATAGGGTTTAGGATGCAAGTGGGAGATGTAGGAAAATGCAAGTGGGTGAGGGAAAATAGAATTAATTAAAATAAATTGCTTTATTTCAATTTGGTTACAATTTGGGAAATTGAATAAATTAGATTTATTCAATTTGGGATAAACAATTAATTAAATGTAAAATTAATTAAAAGTAAGAAGAAGGGATTTAATTAAATAAAATGATTTATTTAATTAAATGATGTAAAGGGCTTTAGTGAATTTAACTAAATAAATTGAATAATTTATTTAATTAAATAGAAGAATGTGGGTGATTTAGTTAAATTAAATTTAACTAAATGGAGGAATGGGAATAAAATGAACATTAAATATTCATTTAGGAATACGGTCATTTTTATACGTCTACATTTTGCCCCTCTTTGAAGTGACGTGTGTGCACATGTTGATTCAAAGAAAATGATGTGTTGTCATGATTTAGTTATGATCAATTTTTATGTCGTTTTGAGATTTTCATGTCGTGCCCTAGATTTGATAACCGATGCCCTAGATTTGATAAATGATGTTGATAATGCCCCCTTGGGAGATGAATCAAAAATTTTGAAAATTTGATTTGATTTAGATAAATTTGATGAATTTTATTGCATTGTAAAATTTTTGGCTATGTTGAATGCGGTAATTTAATTCATCTCCCGATATTGATATGTGGTAGGGTTGTATGAGACACCACGAGCAATTTACGCGTCCCTCCAAGTAACCCTAATTTTGATTTACCCTATAAAAGTGAAAAAGTGATCTCTTTTTGTCTCATTTGTGCTTGTTGACCTTGGAGAAAGTGATATTTGGAGAGAAGTCAACATGTTGATTCCTTATGCTTCTCATCAATTTGAGCACGTGCGGAGGTATCAGAGGCTTGTCGTGTATGGACCACTGGTAAGTCAACCTTTTTGACCCCTTTTGGATTTTTATTTTGTTGTTTTTTATCATGTTTTCAATTTTGTCATGCAGATTTATCAGTTTAGCGCGTTAGGGTCAAAGCGTAGTGCATATGATAGGTTTCGTAGCGCGTAGGTTTTAATAAAATAGGGTAGCATCTGAAAAGTTTAGGGTAGCGCAACAGTAAATTAGGGTAGCACTTAGGATTAGGTTAGCACACCAGGATCACAAGGTAGCACAGAGGGGAAAATGGGTAGCGCGTAGGAGATACCTATCCCATAGGGTTTTTAGGGGGTCGCATGGGTAGGCCTAGGTAGCGCATAGGTATACCCTAGCGTAGGGGGAAGGGTTATAGCGCAGGAGCCAAGTAGGATAGTACATAGTGTAGTTTAGTGCTTGGGGTAGGTTAGGTAGCGCAGAAATAGGATAGGGTAGCACGTAGATGCTGGCTAGCATAGAGGGTGGATTGGGTAGCACTTTGCAAGGACAGGGTAGCGCATAGTAAGCAGTTTAGCGTGTAGACAAGATTGTTTAGCGCATAGGGAAATTTTTTGGTAAAGTGTGATTTGTGGATGAAGAAAATTGGTAGGTTGATGCCAGTTTTGCTGAGATAGGTGCAAATTGTCATTCTGCATGCCTTCTTTCGTTGTTTTGATAAGTTGTCCAATAGGAGTTTTGATATAACTTGATTTGATTTTCAATGTTTCAAGTTGATATTGATTTGATATGATGTGGTTTTTGATAGGGATGGTAGATATGAACTTGATTTGATATGAATTGTTTCAAGTTGATATATATGTTGAACTTGAGTTATTTTACAAGCTGCAATGATTGTGGAACTTGAGTTGTTTAACAAGCCAATATGGATGTGAAACTTGAGTTGTTTTACAAGCTAATATGGATGTGAAACTTGAGTTGTGTTACAAGTTGATATGATTGTGAAACTTGAGTTGTGTTACAAGTTGATATGAATGTGAAACTTGAGTTGTGTTACAAGTTGATATGATTTGATATGAAAATGGATTGATATGATGTTGAACTTGATTAGATTTTCAAAGTTTCAAGTTGATATGAATTTTATTTGGATATGAATTATTTCGATGAGGAAACTGATATTGGACTTGTTTTGCTTTGTGATAGGAGCACATTGGAGTGGTTCAGTCATGAGAGCGATTTCCGAGACCGTGGTCATTGATACCACAATTGACACAGGCTGATAGAGATATTATTGAGAGGTGTAGCTTGTCCTCATTGTTAGAGATGCCTTGGTTTATTGTTAACCAGGGTTTATTGACAATATTAGCTAAGAGGTGGCACAGTGATACGAACACCTTTCATTTGGTGACAAGCAAGATCATAGTCACGCCTGAGGATTGCTACCAGATTCTATGGATTCATGTGGTAGGGGCATTATTACCCTATGAGCAGACTGAGGAGGGTGGTATAGAAGCACTTCGCTTGATTCTGCAGGATGACACAGTTTGTGGATACGAGATCCCCTGGCAAGAGTTCTTAGATTTGGATTACGCTCCCCTACCATTAGTGCTATAAGGTTTTATAGGTGGTTTCTTATGTCTCGACCATAGGTCAAAGGGACTGGCAGTAAGATGAGGGTTGGTCCTGGAGGCATGGTGACGCAGGGTCACCGGTTTGCATGGGGATCAGCTATGTTGGCCCACTTATACAGGGATTTGCATCAGGTAGTATATTTGGGATATGGAAGTCTATCTGCTAGAGTCACATTGCTACAAGTATGGGCATGGGAGAATATTCTTGCAGCTAGGCCACTGGCAGATAGAGATAGGCTTGTTGGGTGTGCGTATGCATACGGATATCGAGGAATAGTTGTCCAACGTAAGCTGGGAAAACTAGAGCACTGGAGGAGAGTTTTGGATGATATTGATATGGTCGTCTGGCAACCATATACAGGTTGCGAGGTATGGGCAGAGGATGGGATGGAGATGCCCTATGTATATATGTCTAGGTATCTGATAGGGCAGACACCCTTTGTTACTGAGAGGTTTATGCATAGTTGGGTGTTGCAGCAGTATGGTCGACAGCAGGGGATTCCATAGGGAGCATGCTTATATGCTCAACGATGATAGGATATTCTGAATTTGGGGACTTACGATTGATAGTGTGGCGGTTGTGGAGGAGTTCTTTCATTTAGCTGGCCAGATTTGGGATTATGCTCCTGAGATAGTGGATGTAGGGATGACTGATGAGTTTGCAACACTCCTTACAACGTGTGCAGTGGCCAAGATATCAGATCTAGCTAAGATGATTCCTGCTTTTGATGATGATGAGGATGATCAAACTAAGAGACTATGGAGATGGGGAGAGGCAGGTGAGGAAGTAGATGAGGGAGGTGGTGATGGAGGAGGAGACGATGGCGAAGATGGTGGAGGAGGTGGCCGAGGTCGGTGAGGGGATAGGGGGAGATTGGATCAGGGGAGGAGAGGAGATAGGGGTGGAGATGGTGGTGATAGAGGGATACAGGTGGAGAGAGCAGTGCGGTAGGCTGTGATGGATAGAGGGAGAGGAGGTTTGGCTATCAGAACTGGGGGTGAGGAGAGGGTTGGCGAGGTGATAGCAACAGTGGGAGGGTATGATGATTTCAGATGACTAGTCCAGAGGATGAGGTCAGATGTTTTGCCTCCACCAGCACTGAGGACGGGTAGAGGGACAGGGGGTACCCCTTCATAGGTACCCTTGTAGATGCAGATTCTGATGCATTTGGAGGATGCACAGATTAGATCGCTGTAGTTATCAGTGCAACAGTTACAGACACAGTTGTTGGTGCATCAACGTCAGATTATTCAGCTGACCACAAAGTGGAATACAGAGATAGAGCATCAGGGTCGAGCAGAGGAGCTTGCAACAAGTTTGCAGAGAGTGACAACAGGTGGCCTGATGAGAGACACCTTGAGAGAGCTGGCTTTGAGAGCCAAGGAGGTGGAGTACTACCGGTGACATTATGAGGATGCAGTGCCTAGGGAGCATCAAGTGCAGAGTTTCATAGCATTGAGATCTAGTCGATCTCGAGAGACTAGGTCGAGGACAGAGAGCAGAGGCATGACAAGGCCTCCTAGACATGATCCACCTAGAGACCTAGGTGTTGGGACATCTGCAGTGAGACTGTCTCCTTCAGGAGATAGTCATACCTGAGAGACGTTGTCTCTATTATATTTTGATCATTTTGTTGTATTGGCACAGACATGACATATTTTGTACATTGATCATTTTTTGAGATATATATATGTAGCGTCGTAAAATTGTGACACTTGCAATTTTGACTGCATTTGGGTCTTCACGATGGCGGCGCAACGTTGAACCTGAATGGAGACCCCGAAACCTGTTTACGACATCAAAAACTGCATCTTTCTGCACCTTGGCCTGATCCTCCTTGCACCCTGCTATCCCGGGAGGTGGGACCATGCCACCCAGCGCCCTGGTCCCTGGCCCTATTTAGGGCTCGGTCTCTTGTTGGGCATCGGGTCTTCAAGTTTGCAATTTGGAAAATAATGCTCCTAGGTCGGCCTAAGGTCAGAAAAATCAGTCTCCTAACCCTAATTGACAAGTATATAAACTACATTTCCCCTCCCATTTGAGAGGCAAGAAAAAAGGAAAAGAAAAACATATGTGTGCAAGAGGCGGAAGCGATAGGCAAACATTCAAACATTCAAGCATTCAAGCATTCCTTCAAGCAATTGAGCATTCTAGATCTCCATTCAAGGCTAGGTGTTGCATTCAAGACAAGGATTCAACCATTGAAGAGGAGATCACCTACAACATACAACATCATTACACCTTCGCATGTAAGAATACAAACATTCTTACAACAAGGTATCAATACTTGATTACATTACAAACATTTACATTTACAACATTCTCATTTCTTGGTTAATTCCAAAACCGGGGTTTGACCTGAAGGCAAACCCCTAATCCCTTACCCCCAATCGTCCTCTCTTTTCTATGTGTAGGTTGCAGGTACATGGCTGTAATTGAAGATCTGGAATCCTTGTGCAGAGACGAACAGATCCCCCTTCGTTTCGTGGATTTTTTGGAGGACCATGTGCACTCCGAGCGCCATCGTCCCGTCAAATTTCGCTCAAACTTGCAAGACAACATCGTCTCGACATTTTACTACTAATTTCAGGTCCGTAGCTTCATCCCATGTCCCTATCTCCGTCTACAAGCGAATCTTTCTTACTTTTACATACACTCCTAGTTCAATCCTTCTATCTACATTCTTTACAAAAGAGGGTATCCTTGTTGTCTCAACCCTTGAAACTCATTTAGAATTCAATCTTGCATTGTGTGGGATTGGATCTTGTGAGTTTCAACTCCTCTTTTGAATGTAAAGTCTCTCCTAAGTGAAAACCATCAATCCTAGTGACCTCCTTTCTCTCTCCTTGGAGTGGGGGAACACCTAGGGTTCGATTTTCTGCTTTACATTTTGGTGAACCCGACGTGAACATCCTAATTTTGATTATTCATGGTTAGATCTGAAAATTTTTTGCTTCCTTAATTACATTTCCATGTTTGATCTTTTGCAAATTTTAGAGGTTAATTGCATAAAAACCCTAAATTTTCTTTTTAGTAATTGAGCTTGTGAAATGTTTAATTGTTAATGCTTGTTTCAGATCTACCCTTCTATTGCAAATTGTCAAATCATATTTGTGCTTTAATTCTGAAAATTAAGTGGTTAAGTGTCAAAATCCTAATTTTTAAAACCCTCTTGATTCAACCTTTGACCGATGATTTCACTGATCAAAACACCTCCAAATCGGCTGTAACTTTGGATTTTGCAACAAAATCACAATATCTCTCATCCCTAAAAATTTTGAAAAAAGTTGCGAGGACCGTGTGCACTCCGAGCACCATCGTCCTCGACATCTTTTCTGAAATTTCGGGAGCTAGATCTTACTGTATTTTTCTACTAGAATCTAGAATCTTGGCTGATTTCATCAATTCTAACACTTTCAAAATTAAAGTCAAAGTTGGTCTAGTAATTGCTTGGATTAAGGCTTATAATCATTCAAAAATTGTTGAAATTGAAATTTTGTGTTGAAATTGTGTTTCTTACAGTCCTAAATCTGAAAAGTGTGTTGGCATTCATTCGAAATTTCAGTGCTTTATTCAAATTTCTGCAATTTGTGACTTTTGAAATTAAGTGTTTAATTGCAACAACCTTGATTTCCACTTTCAAATTTGAATTGTTCATGAAATTGAGTCAACTTTTAAATTTCAAAGCTTGCATTGCTTTTAGTATTCCCTCTAAAATCATAAAATTCAAAATTTCAGTTTCCATCTCTTTTTCAAAATTCAAATTTTGCATTTTTCAACAATCTTGGTAGGGTTCAATTTTGAGATTGCAACTTTAATTTGGCCTATCTACAGATCATAAAATCACTCAATTTTTTCATATTAGCTTTAAAATCATCATAACTTTCATCCCTGAAAATTTTGAAAAAAGTTGCGAGGATCGTGTGCACTCCATTCACCACGGTCCCTAACATTTTTTCCGCAATTTCGGGAGATTGTCATGATTGCATTTAACAGCTTAAATCTAGGAGATTGGCTAATTTTATTGAAACTTGCTACCTCTAAATTTGAAAATAAATTCAAAATTCAAGATCTCAATTTTCAAGATAACAATTAAAATTAAGTGCTACCCCCTTGGCCCTAATTTTCAATTGTGCCTACCTATCTTGTAAGTTGTGTTTCCCTCTTCTTTCACAAAATTCAAATTGGATTATCATTATCTCATTGTTCAATTTTGCCAACTTTATTTTCAAAATTCAAAATCTTCTCTCTCTCTCTAGTGCATGAGTTTTACAACAATAAGCCCTACTTACACTATTCTCGTTAGACGAAGCCTTAGAATTAAGTCTTTCCAAGGTTTAATTACCGAGGAGATGGAACCTAATTTGAATGGCCCTTTTAATGAGGACATGGGTAATTCCTCTAATCCTCTTAATGATGAAGAAGCTCTCCATGAGGTTTCTGTAGAACAACTTTCGAAATTGGATAACCAATTTGGTGATTTTCAGCAATGGATGTCTCAAGAATACCCCGATAGTCAAGCTCTTTCATTAATTGAGGGTCTAAAATGTATGGTTCAAAGTGATGAGAAAGGAATTGATATTTTGTGTAGTATTGCACACATTGTGGATTCGATTGTGATGCCTATGAAGAGTTGTGCCGAAACTTTAGGTTATACACAACCTCCTACTCAAGTCAATCATTCTACCCCTTTGACAACTTCTATTGCTAGTATACGTACTTTTACATCAAACATAATGACTACTTCAATACAAAACATTCCACCTATGATCACCAGTCATGCGGGCAATCCTTCTTCTTCAATCAACCCTCTCCCTTCATTCAATCTGACTTCCTCATTCATTCCTTCAATGAGTGTCCCTATTACATCTCCACAAATGAACATGACGCAAGGGGGAAATTCATTTAACCATTCCATTCCTCCTTGTAGTGTTCCTTCTTTCTAATCATCTCCTATGACTAACTATCACAGTGTCCCGCCACCTTACTCTCAATCAATACCTTCTTTCAATAACATAATACCTCCATCACAATCTAACATGTCTAATATGAACTCTTCGACTGAAGCGACCATTAACAATCTTGCACAAACTGTCTCTTCTTTACAACAACAAATTGCCTCTATGAATCAATCTAAGTTTAGTGTGCCCACATTTTATGTTGCGAGCCCACTTTCTCTTGACATTGTTCGAGCTATCCCCCCTAAGCATGTTGAAATCCCGCAATTGGAGCTTTATAATGGTAAAGGTGATCCTCTAACACATGTTAAGACCTTTCAAACAATATGTACCAATTTTGCTCATGACCAAAGGTTGCTTGCAAAACTGTTTAATAGAACATTAAGAGATAAGGCTCTACAATGGTATTGCTCGTTGCCTTCCTATTCTATTACTTCTTTCCAACAACTTGCAAATGCTTTTATTCAACAATTTCAAAACAATATAAGTCCTAAAGTTACTTTGATTGATTTAATGCATTGTAAACAAGGTGTTAAAGAAAAAGTGACTGATTTCATTGGTAGATATAAGCATTTGTGTGCCCAAATTTCTTTTCCAGTACCTAACAATGATATTCAAAGTATTTTTATTTCTAATTTACAAAAAGATATTAGAGAAAAAAATTCTGTTTTTTGAGTTTACTTCTTTCCAACAGTTGTGCGCAACTCTTCACAATTATCAACTGACTGTGAGTCAAATGGAACAAGCAAATCCTATGGCTCCGAGTGATAAGGGTGATAGTATTCAACAACCATTTGGGAAGTTTAAACTGAATAGAGAGTTCATTAAGTTCAATGAAAACATCACCAACAACAATGTGAATGCAGCATCAGGTGTGCCTCCTATTTCTAAGTTTTTCAAGAAAGAAAGAAAGTTTACTCCTTTGAATGAATCATTACATAGTATTATGAATAAGTTATTGGAACAAAATGTGCTCACTCTTCCTCCTATAAAGCAAATAGATCCTGCAAATATTAATTCACCCTATTTTGATAACAAATCTTTTTGTCAATTTCATTGTCAACCTGGGCATGATACTGAAAAATGTTTTGCTTTAAAGGGTAAAATTCAAGATTTGATTGATAATAATACTATCTCTGTTTCAGGTGTGAATTATAAAGGCAACACATCTGTAGCTCCTCCTAACCAAAATCTTAAGATTTTTACTGATCCATTACCTTCTCATACCTCTAATGTGATTGAGACTAACGATTCCTCTTTCTCACCTGATGGTCTTGTGTCTATGACTCCGAATGTGATTAACTTTGTGGAGCAGCAGAAAATCCCTAAAGAACCTTCCATCACATTTGATTCCAGTGAAACTATCAGGGCACCTAATGGTCCTTTATATATAGCTGCAAAAGTCAAGAATACACCTTGCCATGGAGTGTTTATTGATCCTTCTTGTATGGTTAATGTAATTACTGAAGAATTTCTTTTTACTTTGCAATTGAATCAAGTGATCTATGACAAAACAAATGTGGTTGTGAAATTATTTCATGCATTTTCTTCTCCTACAATTGGTTCTATTACATTACCTATTGAGGTCCATAACAAATCCCTTGATGTGAGCTTTGCTATTATTCCATCATCCGAACAATTTCGTGTGAAGCTAGGCTATCCTTGGCTATCTTCCATGAAAGCTATTGCTTCTCCTATTCACAAGTGTTTGAAATTTCCCCATAATGGTGAAGTTGTTACTATCAATCATAGTCTCTTTAAACCAGCTGAAAGAACTTCTAATGTTCCTATTGATTATTTTTGGCCTAAACAATTTCAATCTCTTCCACCGCAAAGTGATCATCTTTTCAAATCTTATCAAAAGTGGAAAAAAGATATGATCCTATCTCTAAGTGAACCTAGAACACCCAAACTTGATATTCCTATCATTCTTGAGAAGGAAGTTCTTCCTTTGAAAGATAAAACTAATGTCTTTCCTCAAGAAGATTCCCAACCCATCCCTATGGATGTGACTATGTCTATGACTAATAAACTTTCTAAAGGTAGACCTATACCTCCTCGTCATGATGGACTTGGTCTCCTTCCTAAACCAAATATTCCTCCTTTATATGGAGCAGTTCCTCCTCCTTCCTCTTATAGAGAGAAGAGACCTTCCTCTTCTCCTATTATTCAACCTAAGAGACCACAACCTAAACACCCAAGTGATAAGGATGAGAACATTCCTCCTCCTCAATCTTCTCAACTTCCTACTAAGACTAGACAAAATCATTATGCGCGTGAACACCGACGAAAGCGTCATCTTAGAGCTTGTGCAGCTGTTTCCCAAACTTTGCAATCCCCAAAAACACCTTCAGCTAGTATTATTCCATTTTCTCCTCAGCCGAAAATTGAGCCAAAATCTCCTAAAAATAAGATGCATGATGGTTTTGATCCTGTGCGAGTTAAAGATCCTATTTTTATAAATCTTGATGATGATATAGATGAAAATGTTATCCATGATGAAAATGTTACTTCTCTTTCTTCTGATAGTGAGTATGAATATGTTGATATTGATAACCATTTATCTAACGAATTTTCTAAACCACTTATCCTAGCTCCTAGACAAGAACAACATGGCTTGGAACATGAACATAGCCCTTGTTTGGATCTTGTGATAGCTCCATCTGCTGTGTTGGATGTTCCTCCTCTAGCTTGTTTCCTGCCTTCCCGAAATATTGATCAGCAAGATCGGGGGGTGGATGACGTGCTAGACTAGTTCATTACCATAGCAGACTCTCTCCTCCTCTCTTGATCTCTTTTGTTACTTCTTCTATGTGTTATTCTCATTCTTCTATTTGTTGTCCTTAGTGTTGTCTACTTGAGGACGATGCAAAGCATTGAGATCTCTTTTGATCTCTCTCATGTTGACTCAAAAGACACGTGTTCCCTCCTTCTAGGTGACCTTCCTTGATTGGCGAATGAAGAACAAATATGCATACATACATATGATATACATGAATTATCATATAGCATACTGACCCCAAGGAAAGCGAAGTCACCTTGTGCTTTGTGTTTTGTGTTTATTATCCTTGGGTTTATCTCACACTTGGGGGCTAAATCTTTGTGATAACATGCTCCTCTCCCTTCTCATTTCTTATGTGTATCACTACCTTAAAGCAATCACCCCCGATGAGGCGTGTGCGATCGCTTTAACGTAGGGGGCATACACTCTGTTCATATCTCTTCAAGATACTTGAAAATTTCTTGGCGAACTTAGCTTTGCCTTGAAAATTTTTGGTATTATTCTTGTATGACTCATAGTGAGGGAACCTTACTACTGACAGTCATGGTTCTCCCTTGTGATCTTCCCTTTTACTTTGTCAATCAAAGTCGTAAGATCCTTAGTCCACTGGGGGCTTGGTGTATCTTGCCTCCTTGACGTGGTGAAAGTCTTTCAATGTTGTTTCCTTGTACTTTACCGGAAGTATGGGCGTATGCTTATACTCCCGCTAAAGTGGGGGCTAAATGTAGCATCATAAAATTGTGACACTTGCAATTTTGACTGCATTTGGGTCTTCATGACGGTGGCGCAATGTTGAACTTGAATGGAGACCCCGAAACCTATTTACGACATCAAAAACTACATCTTTCTGCACCTTGGCCTGATCCTCCTTTCACCCTGTTGTCCCAGGAGGTGGGACCATGGCGGCCAGTGCCCTGGTCCTTCAGGACCATGGTGCCTAGCGCCTTAGTCCCTCAGGACCATGGCGCCTAGCGCCCTGGTCCCTCAGGACCATGGCGCCCAGCGCCTTGGTCCCTGGCCCTATTTTGGGCCCAGTCTCTTGTTGGGCATCGGGTCTTCAAGTTTGCAATTTGGAAAATAATGCTCCTAGGTCGGCCTAAGGTCAGAAAAATTAGTCTCCTAACCCTAACTGACAAGTATATAAACTACATTTCCCCTCCCATTTGAGAGGCAAGAAAAAAGGAAAAGAAAAACATATGTGTGCAAGAGGCGGAAGCGATAGGCAAACATTCAAACATTCAAGCATTCAAGCATTCCTTCAAGCAATTGAGCATTCTAGATCTCCATTCAAGGCTAGGTGTTGCATTCAAGACAAGGATTCAACCATTGAAGAGGAGATCACCTACAACATACAACATCATTACACCTTCGCATGTAAGAATACAAACATTCTTACAACAAGGTATCAATACTTGATTACATTACAAACATTTACATTTACAACATTCTCATTTCTTGGTTAATTCCAAAACCGGGGTTTGACCTGAAGGCAAACCCCTAATCCCTTACCCCCAATCGTCCTCTCTTTTCTATGTGTAGGTTGCAGGTACGTGGCTGTAATTGAAGATCTGGAATCCTTGTGCAGAGACGAACAGATCCCCCTTCGTTTCGTGGATTTTTTGGAGGACCATGTGCACTCCGAGCGCCATCGTCCCGTCAAATTTCGCTCAAACTTGCAAGACAACATCGTCTCGACATTTTACTACTAATTTCAGGTCCGTAGCTTCATCCCATGTCCCTATCTCCGTCTACAAGCGAATCTTTCTTACTTTTACATACACTCCTAGTTCAATCCTTCTATCTACATTCTTTACAAAAGAGGGTATCCTTGTTGTCTCAACCCTTGAAACTCATTTAGAATTCAATCTTGCATTGTGTGGGATTGGATCTTGTGAGTTTCAACCCCTCTTTTGAATGTAAAGTCTCTCCTAAGTGAAAACCGTCAATCCTAGTGACCTCCTTTCTCTCTCCTTGGAGTGGGGGAACACCTAGGGTTTGATTTTCTGCTTTACAATATATGACACCATTTTCTTTTGATCCTCATATGATGTGTTATGGATGATGCTTTCTATATGTTTGTGATTATTTTATGATGATGCAATACTTAGAAAGATGTATGTGATGTGATATGTGATGAATATGATGTTGATATGTATCTTGAAAATGAGATGTATGATAATGATATGCGGTGAGATGTATCTTGAAAATGAGATGTATGATAATGATATGTTGTGAGATGTATCTTGATGTATGATATGATATGCTATGAGATGCATCTTGAAAATGAGATGAATGATAATGATATGTTGTGAGATGTATCTTGAAAATGAGATGTATGATAATGATATGCTATGAGATGTATCTTGAAAATGAGATGTATGATATGATATGCTATGATATGTATCTTGAAAATGAGATGTATGATATGATATGCTATGATATGCTATGAGATGTATCTTGAAAATGAGTTGTATGATATGATATGTTGTTAATGCAATATTTAAAATGATATGCGACTAATTGTAAAATGATATGTGACTAATTGTAAAATGATATGCAACTAATTGATTTGAGCATCCTCATTCTGCATTCATCATCCCTGTATAGCCACATGTTGTTTGATTTCTTTGTAGGTATCATCATTGAGCATTGATTTGTTTTGGGATATGTTGAAAATATATACAAGCATAATGGTATAATTGAACCATAATGACCTGAGAAAAATTTACATGATTTTTTGATTTTGCAAGATAGCACAAGCGTCAAGGTATAATTGAACCAGGATGACCTGAGTGCGGATTGCGTATAAAAAAACAAGATTAAACCATTTGTATGCGTAAAGTGGAATCATGTCTTCAGTGATATGCTATGAATAACGTCTCGAGACAAGTATCTACATAGTACAAATGAATGCCTCACAGACAGAAAACTAAAAAATATTGGAGTCCCCACGACTTTCTCTAGCGTGAAGCTTTTGTTGAGAACATGTAGTGGATCCAATAATTCAAAAAGTTCAAGTGCAAAAATAGTCAAAACTTTTTGCAAGATGCAACATTTGATACTTCAGAAAATCATCCATAATATATTGTGAATCTCGTTAAGTGATCAATGTGTGGTTTTTGTGATTGTTGAGTTTTGTTTGCTAGATATGATGTTCTAAGTTTGTGACAATTTTTTGACGTCTTGAGCATGCTGCAAGCTCTAATTGATACTTCCCCTAGTGAGTGTTCCTCTTAATGTGGATATGTACAGTGATTACCAAGCCATGGTGAGATGCGGTGAAAGGATATGATGATAAATCAGGATATTGACTATGCTAAGTATGTCCTGGATGGATATTGTGATAAAAATGTCGAGCGATGGCTAATAGTGCTTTACTATGTATATAATGGTATGGATATAGATAGAGGAGTTGTCCTCTCACAATAGCACATGTTTGTCAAGTTTTCACCAGTTGCTTTTATTGTACCTCGTTATTTGCTTTTTCCTGATTTTTTGATATTTTTTATTTTTTGTCTTTTCTGTGCATTAGACTACTCAAGTGTAGTATTTCTTCAAATGGATGTTGTTAGTTGGTTCATCGATCACATCTCCTTCTAAAGTTGTTAGCTGATAAGAACCTGATCCATAGGCTAATATGATGACATAGGGACCTAACCAGTTAGGTTCAAATTTCCCTTTCTTTTCCCGATCTTGCTGATTTCTAGGATTTTCTTTGAGTACTAAGTCGCCAATTTTAAAAATTCGAGGAATGACCTTGTGGTTGTAGCTCCTGCACATGCGTGGTTGATATGCTTTGAGATGAGTGTAGGCATGTTGACATCTTTCATCTAGCAGTTCGAGCTCTTGCAGTCGGTTAACTCGTTACTCTTCATCTGGAATTAGGCCTTTTAAAGAGACTCTAAGAGATGGAATTTCTACCTCCAGTGGTAAAATTGCCTCTGATCCATATACCAATGAATATGGTGTAGCTCTCGTTGGTGTGCGGATGCTAGTTTTGTATGCCCAAAGTGCTATATTGAGTTGTACGTGCCAATCTTTGCCTGCATCATTCACTGTTTTCTTTAGGATTTTCAATATTGTCTTGTTGGATGCTTCTGATTGACCATTCCCTTGTGGGTAGTAAGGTGTAGAAAAATAATGTTGGATTTTGAATTTTTCACATAGTTCTCGTACATCTTGGCTCTTGAAAGGTCATCCATTATCTGTGATGATGGAGCTTGGAATGCCATATTTGTAGATCAGATAATTAAGGATGAAAGAGGCTATTTGTTTCCCAGTTACTGTGGTCATGGGGACTGCTTCAATCCACTTGGTAAAGTATTATGTTGTAGTTATAATGAACTTGTGTCCTTTTGAAGATGAAGGATGAATTTTGCCGACCAAGTCTAGTCCCCACTAGCAAAAGGGCCAGGATGTTATGAATGACTGCAGTTCTTGTGCTGGTGCATGTATAAGATTGTCATGGATTTGGCATTTAGGACACTTCTTTGCAAAGTGATAAGAGTCATTTTCCATTGTCGCCCAATAATATCCCATTCTTAGAATCTTTTTAGTAAGAGTAGGACCACTTGAATGTCTGCCACAGATACCTTCGTGAAGCTCTTGTAAAGCGGAGTTAGATTCATTACGATCAAGTCAACGAAGAAGAGTACCATCTAGACCTTGACGGTACAAAGTATCAGCAGTGAGAGTATAACGGGCGGCTTGTCGGATAAAGTTACGTTTTTTATTTCAAGATAGGTCAATAGGTAGGATATTATTCTTAAGATAGTCATATATCGGTCTGAATCAGTCAAGGCATAGATAACATGGGAATCAAAATGGTCATAGGCTGGGGAGAACAGTTGCTCTACCAGAAACTCGTAATGATTCTGTTGATCTGAAATTTGTAGTAGTGAAGCGATAGTAGCCATTGCATCAGCTGTTTTGTTATCCAACCTTGGTATTTACTCGAAGGTGATGTGTACAAAATATTGTTTAAAATCATCCACCATTCACTTGTATGGTAGAAGCTTGTCATCCTTTGTCTGATAGTCATTGTTGATTTAATTGATGACTAGTTGTGAATCTCCATAGACTTTTAATTCTGTGATTCTCCATTCCATGGTCATTTTTATGCCTATAAATAGTGCCTCATATTCAGCAACATTATTTGTGCATGGAAACATAAGCCTATATGATCTTGGTATGGTGTGCCCTTCAGGAGTTATGAACAAAATGCCAACACTTGATCCATGTTGGGTAAATGATCCATCAAAGTATAGGGTCCATTGTTGTGTGGAAATAGCAAGAACGTCTTTGTTAGGATATTTGATCTCCATAGGTTGTTTTCCAGGTAGTGGTGCTTCAACCAGTTGATCTGCAATTGCTTGTCCTTTGATAGCTTGTCGTTCTGTGTAGTGGATATCAAATTCACGGAGAATCATGACTCATTTAGCCAATCTTCCTATAAGAGCTGCCTTGCTGAGTAAATATTTGAGAGGATCAATTTTTGCAACTAGTTTAATTGTGTGAGCTAGCATGTACTACCAAAACTTTTGAGAGGCAAATACCACTATTAGACAAGCCTTCTCAATGAATGTATAGTTGAGTTCATATCCGTTCAATGTCCTACTGATGTAATAGATAGCTCGTTCCTTGCCCTGTTGATCCCCTTGTGCTAACAATGCCCCCATTGATATGTCTATTGTTGAATGTAGAGAATGAGTGGCTTCCCTTCTATTGGTGGTACTAGAACTGGTGGGTTCATTCGATATTGCTTGATTTGATAAAATGATTCTGCACATTTGGCTTCCCATCTGAACGGTACATTTTTATGTAGTAAATAATTGAACAAGAGACTTTTATCTGCTAATTGAGCGATGAATCGCCTGATTGATTAGAATTGTCCTTGTAGAGATATAAGCTGACTGATGTTCTTTGGTGGTGGCATCTCCATAATGGCTTGTACCTTTGTTGGATCCACTTCAATACCCTTAGCTGAAACTATGTAGCCTAGTAACTTTCTTGATGTAACCCCGAAAACACACTTCTTAGGGTTGAGCCTAACTTGGAATTTCTCCAATCTGTCAAAAATCTTTTCTAAGATGCTTAAATGATATGTTCTAGTGAATGATTTAGCTAGTAAATCATCCACATAGTCTTTCATGAAGGTATGCATCATGTCATGAAAGATTGTTGTCATTGCTTGTTGATAAGTTGCTCCTGCATTCTTAAGCCAAAAGGCATGACATTCCAACAGTATGTTCCTCGGGGACAAGTAAATGTTGTTCTATCTTGATCCTCCAGGGCTATCTTGATTTGATTATAGCCTGAAAAACCGTCCATTAGTGATAGCATTGCATGGCCTACTGTGAGGTCTACAATTATGTTGATACTGGGTAAAGGAAAGTCATCCTTGGGACACGCTTTGTTGACATCTCTAAAATCAGTGCATATTCTAATATTGCCATCTAGTTTTGATACTAGTACAATGTTGGAAATCCATTCAACATAGTCGATAGGTCGAATGAACCTGACATCGAATAGTTTCTTCAGTTCAGATTTAGCCATGAGTGCCACATGTGGATTCATCTTTTGCAGTTTTTGCTTGACTGGCTTAGCTCCTAGAGTAATGGATAGGTGATGCATGATCAATTGTGGATCAATCCTAGGCATATCTGCATATGACCAAGCAAAGTTGATTTTCTTTTCTTTAAAAAATTTGATAAACTCTGATCTTTCTTCCTCTATCAAAGATTCTACAAGGTGTATATTTTTGGTTGCTTCTGTAGTACCAATGTTGATTGATTGAGTGGGCTCAATCAATATGGGTGATTGCTCATGTTAATGCTCAGGAAGAGTGTCAAGTCTCCCATCCTTAGGTGCCTTAAAAAGGTTTTCACCCACAGATGCATCCTTTATTTTTACTTTTTTGTGATCTATTGCTACCATTGACTAGTTTTTAACAGTAGATCTTTTATTTTGTTCATTTTTGCGACTGAGAGACTTGGCACTCCCCTGATTGTAGATGTTGTTACTTTGTTCACTGGTAGAGTTTGTCTCTGGGTTAATGGTACATAAGTAATGGATAATGGATTCATCATTTGGGAAAATTGGTATATCATGAATTTCAGGTTCGTTCCGATCTATGAGGTTAGGAAAGACAAGTGGTAAGGACTCATTAGGTGGATCAAGTTCAGTTGTTGTAAGTGTCAGGATGGAGGTATCCTCATGATTGGCCTGGGTGTTAAAGATGTTAAGGATTTCATCGAGGTCTTCGATGGTATCATTCTCCATATAGACTTGCTCATAATGTCGCTGCTCCTTTTCCTTGGCGTCATAGATATTTTGTGGACCAAATTCAAGTGGTCTAGATTATGTGTTGCGTTCTTCTTGAGAGATGGGCATATTACTATCATTGGCACAAATATCTTTAGTAACATTAGAACAACTGCCCCATTCATATTCATTGAAATCAGTCTCAGAGGTATTATCCCAGATTCTAGCAGTGTTGTGAACTAGTATGTTGTAGGGTGAGAACAGGTCTTTGATAATTGATACAAGTTTGATAGTTTTCTCTGATTCTATGTCAGATCCTGCTTCCACTCTTTGCATTTATTCATATATTGTCTCTCCTTGGGGAGGAATGATGTAATCAAGAGGTTATTCTTCTTTGTTGGATATTGGTTCTTGAATATGATGTGCTTCTACAGTAGATTCTTCTTTCTTTTGATTGATAGGCTGCCTTTGACATTGCTTTTGTTCTTGATTTTCATGTTCTTTACGTATTGTCTCAGCTGACTCAAATAGTGCCTCCTACTAGGAGTCTTCTTTGTATTTCTTCTTTGATTTCCACTGAGGTTTTTGATATTTGCGCAATGCCCTCTTTGGTAGTAAAGTGAGTTCAAATCCCAATCCCTTTTTGTCTTTACTAAATTGTGAAGGAGGATCCAATGGTTCTGTGACGCCTTCCTGGCGTTTTCCAATAGGTCCTTTACCCTTGTATCCCATTTGTCGCATGATTAAGTAGCCTTTCCCATATAGGTGTGTTGGGATAGCTACCTTCATAGTAGTTGCCCTATCTTCTTCTTCATCCTTGTACAACCAACTAAGGATGTCTTTTTCCTCTGATTCATGTGCTAGAGTGCCTAGTTGGATAAATGTGCCATCAAACTTGGTGATGGGCTGGGTTGCTTGACGTGTTGATGTTGTACGTAATCCATGAGATTTAGGTGATGTTGGTAAGTTGGCCAATCACATGGGTTCCAAAGAGTACTCTCCCATGCCTTGCTCTTTGATTTTCATTTTCTCCTTGAAATCTATAGACAGTGATGTAGACTTTTCTTGTTGAGGATCTGGTATTGAGTAACTTTTTTTTCTCTATTATGTGGAACCAAGCTGTCTTGGGCTGCCCCCATAGCATTACAATGTTGAAAAGGATTATGATCTACTGGTATGGAAATCTCTTGTCCATTTTAGGGGAGCTTAACACACTAATGATAAGTAGAAGGTATTGCTTACATTTCATGTATCCAAGGTCGACCCAATAAGATATTGTATGTGAGGTCTATGTCCAAGACTTGGCACCTAGTTTCCTTTTGTATTGGTCCTACTTGAATTGGCAACATTACTATCCCTTTGGATGATCTCTCTTCATCATCATAGGCTTTGATAGTGATCTTTTTGCGTGGATCAATAGATTTCTGAGAGAAGCCTAATGCACTGATAAGTTTTAAGGTACAGATATTGAGTCCAGCTCCTCCATCTATTAATACTCTTTTGACTCGAAGCTTGTAGACTAAGACTTCAATGTGGAGTGGAGTATTGTGTGGATGGCTCAATGAGATATTATCATGCTCAGAAAAAGTGAGGTTATGAGGCCCTGTCATATGAGCTACCATGGCTTGGAATTTGTCAGCATCCAGATCTTGAGGTACATTTGTTTCTAGCAACGCTTGTTCCAATATGTCTTTGTGTTTTGGAGAAAGTTTTAGCAACTCTAGTATAGATATTTGAGCAAGAGTTTTGTGCAGTTGACTGACTAGATCATATTGAATTTTGGGTATGGTGTTTGCTATTGACATATGCCCTTTCAAGACATATTTTTGAGCTTTGGTTGTTACGTTGACATATTCATGTTCACGCTTATCTTTGATTGTGATGACGTTTACATGATTGTCTTCATCTAATATATGATTGATGGTGTTATTGTATATGTGATTGATACAAGCTCCATGTGTATCGTTCAAGGTTGAAGCTCCATCCTTATTGTAGTTTGGAAGAGGATTCTTAAAGGCTCCATGGTCACCATTTGTCTTGAGACCATCAACTGTTAAATCACCTCTATCAATCATGTCTTGAACAATGTTTTTCAGTCTCATGCAATCATTGGTTTGATGACCTTTGTTATGATGAAAATCACAAAAGTGAGCCATTCCACCAAGGTGGTTTGATTTGTGGTTCAAAGTTGGTGATTGTTGGTAAAGAGATTATTTTTTTGCTAGGAGTTCTCTGAATGCTGACTCCAATGATTGCCCTAGTGGTGTGTAAATGCATTTTGGAAAGTTGTTTGCATTACCTCGTGAGTTTGGATTAGGTCCCCAATTGGTGTTATTGTTTTGGGTATTGTTGGTGTTGTTTGTGTTGAGTTGATCTTGATTGGTATTTGGTGCATAAATGTTAGTGCCTTGATTAGCACCTTTGGGATTCTTTGTAGCTTTAGGATTACCTGATAACGCTAGCACTAGTTGCTTGGATTTTGGATCATTTGATTCATTGCCTCCTTCATTTCCATTTTTTTTGTTTCCAGTCCAGAAGCTGGATTTGTCTAAGTTGTTGTTTTGGTTGTTGTAATTAGATGAACTTGTTCCTTTCTTGACACATGCTTCTTCTACTTGGATGCCATTCTCAATCAATTTGGCAAAAGATGGTATGCGCTGAAGTTTGAGTATGTAACTCATCTCACTATTCAGGTTGGCGATGAAGATCTCCATCTTTTCCTTTTCAGGCACATCTCGAGGATATCTCAAAACCATACATCGCCGACGTTGAAGGAATACCATGAATGTTTCATTGTTTTTCTTCTTGGTATTACAAACATCTAGCATAGTGATAGCATGTTGAATGTTATAGGAATATTGAGTTATGAATTTGTTGACTAATTCATCGAATGATCTAATAGGAGGTGTGATTTTGGATAACCATTCCATTGTTTGCCCTCCCAAGCTTCTTGGGAATAACCTCATCAAATAGGTGTCATCATGGGCGAATTCAAGACTCATTGTACAAAATTCTTGAACATGAACACGGGGATCGCTTTTCCCATCATATTTGTCAAATTTGGGAACGTCTGAGTTTGGGGGAAAAGCTACCATGTTTAATAGTCTGTCAAAAGGATAAGGACAAATTTTAGTTAAGGAGTATCGTATTGTTGTCCCTTGTTGCATGTCTTGCATTTGTCTTTGTAACATTTGCATTTGTTGAGTGAGAGAAATCAAAGGTGCATTATTTTTCCGAGGGAAGAGTTCTTCCATTGCATTAGTTCTAGGCTAAAATGGTGTGTGGAATGGTATGTTTTGCTCTAGGATGTTTTGCTCGAGGATATTTTGCTCAGGGATATTTTGCTTAGGGATATTTTTCTCAGGGATATCTTGCTTAGGGTCACGTGCTTCTTCCTCTCTTTGTCGTTCTTGATATTCATAATTTCGAGATCTTGTTCTAAAAATGTCTGTGTCTAAATCCTCAGGAAGTTTAACTCCTTTGCTTGTGAGCATGAGCATATATTTTTCTTTGTCATTTTCCATGAGCCTTTCCATAAGCTTTTGAAATGAAGCACTTTCTTGACACTCCTGAAGGAGTTCCTCAGTAATTTCAGTGTCCTCTAGATGCGGACCCTCGAAAGGATTTGATAATCTCCGATTCATGCTAGATTCTGGTTGCATTTCACTTTGTTTGTTTCGTTGAGAGCGAGTAACAACGGCCATCTAGTAGAAGCTTTCCGTGACAAAAGGAATGAACTCTTCTTCAATGTTTTGCTCAGGGGTTGGTGGTTCAAATCGGGGTATGTTATAAGTGATGCACTCTTCGGGAAAGAAGGTCGGATTGATCTTCCCTCCTTGATTCAGGCATTGACTAAATGCGGACTTTTGACAGAATGCCCTACTCCTCAATGGTTCCTTGTCAAATTCATTGGTTTTGTTTTGAAGATACAAGCGTATATGACGAAGGAATGTGCAATGAGATTTGAAGAGTTGGCGATTGAAGTATAAAAGCTTATTTCTTTTGGCAAGTTTCGAAGAACTCTGTTGTTGTTTCTTTAACTTAGTGTTATGATAAATATTCTTTCTTCTCAAAATATGAGGATTAGTCATGCACAAGCGATCAATGGTTTCCTTTGATTTGTTTTGGATTTATTTTAGCTTGTTTTTGGAAACTCAAGTTTTACTTTATCAAAGTGAAGGTTTAGATGCCCCCTCACGACAAAGCATGTCAAATATTATGGAATACGAGATTTCCCGATATGGAAACTCGATTTGACAACTTGGAGTTTTAAAACAAGTGTGTTTTGGGATAGAAATTCATTTGATTGAAGGACTTGTTTGATACTTGTGATGATGTTTCCTAATTTTGATAGGAGAGATGTGCTATCTTGCGACTAGTTTTCAGATTTTGGACAACTTTATTCAATAAAAAACTTGTTTTGAGAATAGTTTTTGATACTCTGCTTTTGGTTTTCTGCTTGATGAAGTTCAGGCTAATGAAGGAAAGCTTCCGAAATTGTTTTCAAAATTTTCAAAAATGACCTCTGTTTTGCCCCCTGTTTTTCTGGTTTTGGCTATGCACTAAAACAGAGACGTAATGCGCTATAGAAAGTTCTCAACATGCTAGCGAAAAGACTCCATGCACTACGCTGCCCCCTGATATGCGCTAACTGGTTTATTCTGATTTTGTCTTGGTTCAAAAGGTTATGCGCCAATATGGGCCGCCTATGCACTAATTGTTAAACCCTATGCGCTAAGGTTTGATTTCCACGTGCCAAGCTGATGTTTTAGTAGGCTAAACTATTTTCAAAATGCGCTACTTAAAACTGCTAGTTTTGGTTTCTGCTGAAGCACTAATGTTTACACTTAATGCGCTAAGGTGAAGATCTAATGCGCTAAGAGATGGTTTCTACGTGCTAAGAAGTTTCTCTTACGCACTAAACTGCCCTGATAGTTTTGACTTGGTTGTTTTTCTGTGATTTTTGGAATTTTGCTTTGAGTTTTTAGTGTTGATGGATGATTTTCCTAAGTAATAAATGAAGACACAACACAAAAGAGACAACCATTTTGCTTAATCTAAACAATGAGTGTATGTTTTGTGAGGATGTGTTCAAATCCCCAATGTTTTGACAGGTTTAGATACAAAATGCACTTCAGTCAGACTCTTTATTCAAGGGTCATAAGCAATATCATAGCCCACTAGTCTCGATACTCCATCAGCTCAAACAACCGTGTCACCCCCTAGGGGGCACCCATTTTTTTCCCTTTTGCCAGAAATTAACTCAAAGTGAATTGCTTCACAATTGAGTAGTTATCTTGGGAGATATATGGTGAGCGATCTTGGGGGTGGACTCTTCCCCACCCTTGCACTATGATATTGCAAATGTTTGGATACTGACTCGGCTCAAAGTTTCAATGCTAAGGTTCGTAATCAGACTTCTCGTTCGGCCGTCAGTGATAAACTCCTTCAAGAGGCTTCCCAACCTTTAGAACAAAGGCTTTACATATCTCAAGGATACTGGGGGAAGGCTAATCGCTACGTGCAACCGTTGAAAAGGACTTTCCTCACTTTCCACTTTTGATTATAGTGGGTTGGAACACTTGGCTTCAAATTCATTTCCCACTTAGGTCGTTCCCTTCACACTGACCAAAAATGGCTTTAAGAGTTTTTCAACTCCTCAAGAAGGTAGGCCTGCTAAAGGATTTATTGCTTGAAGTAAAGAAAGCTTTAAGAGTGGTTTGGCTTTTTGATCACCCAATTAAGGGGAGAGCATATACCTTCCACTTTCGAGACAAATCACACAAGTTCTTTTTAGCCTTTCAAAGCAATGATTTGCTAACTCTATATGGAGATGTTGCTCCACAAAAACATGGTGTTCCTTTTAACCTTTCAAGGCAATGATTTTCTGATCTTTTGAAAAGGAATCTGGTCAACAAAATAAACACGATGTTTCGTCAACAAAAGAAATTGATTTGAAAGGGGAAGATCTTCCCTCTTTAGTTGCAAATGACTTTTGGACTTTGTGTGATTCTTTACCTTGCTAAAACTAAAAATGGATCCTTTTATGCACTAAAGGATGGTGAAGTTCTTTTTAAGCCATTTGTTTGTAAAACTTGAAAAACTGATTTATTCTTTTTAAGATCCAATTTGAAAATTTCTCTCCTAGAAAAGCAAGGAAAAATTGTTTTGTTTTGTGGTTCTTTTTAAAGCCAAAATAAAGTGAGTTCAATTTTATTTAACAAGAACTAAAAAGACTTTAAATTCTAACTAACTAAAATAAGTTAGAAACAATTTAAACTATTTATGCTCCTAGAAATAAAACTAAGCTCCCATCTATAAGAAATTGTTAAAAACCCTGCAAGATACCAAATAAAATCATTAGAAAAATTTGTGGATTTGGTGGACTTCAACAAGTCTAGTTTCAAATTCGGTTACAATTTTTAATTTTGCCTCTGTATGTGATGCGCTATAGAATAGACTGTTCATGCTACAAGATAATCAGGATGCACTATCAGATAGACCCGATGTGCTGAACTGTTTTCCAAATGCGCTACTTTGTTATTCTCCTGCACCGAGACCTACAGGAAAATGTTAGTGGGGATGATGCGCTAAGGTATGGTCTACACGTGCTGGGGAATGAGTCCCACGTGCCAAACAGTGAGCCAGATGCGCTGAAAGATCAACCAGATGCGTTAAGGGATGTTCCCTACGCACTGATTCTTGTTTCCCGTGTACCTGCAAAAGTGTTTATTTTTAAATACTGATTTGATTAATGCGGTAGTGCCCCATGGTGGGTGCTAGAAATGTGTGTGGGAAAAGCGAGTCAATAAAACTTAAAAAGTGAAAATGCGGTCTCAAAGAAGCTTGTTCACACACCCACAAGACTTCTTGGTGCAAGTTATGGAGTCATGAAGAATGACTCAACTTCCCAAGGTTGGTTCCATGGTTCTCTATCTCACAAGGTCCCTCAAGCCAATGTCTTTTCTCTTAGAGTAAAGTGGCTTAGGGATGACAAATGCAGGAACGAGGGATGCTTATGATTGATTTAATTATGAAATGCATCCTATCTATGCATGATTCTACAAATGCAATAACTAGATTATAAGATGACAAGGTTAGTAGCAATACTATCCTAACATGATATACTAGTTAATTATTTAAGCTAATGATAAAGGAAATAGTCTAAAATGCTTATTAGATTAATTTATATTACAAAGAGAAGCTAGATGTATTGATAAATTTGAGCATAAATGAGATACTAAAAGCTTGCATGGATCCTTAAAATGGAGGAATGAGAGCTCTATTTATAGTGAAAATAAGGCAATGGATGGTCAAGATTGAAGGAGTTAATCAAGAGTCAGGATTGAAAGTTATCAATCCATGTTTACAATTTTCACCAATGAAATGGTGACAATTGTCAACATAAGACTACTTGAGAGGAGAGGAAAGAAGCATTAAATGCTTGAGAAGACATGAAGGTTACCTTAGGAGGTAAGGGTTAAGGTTAGGTTAGGGTTATCCAATGGATAAAGATTTTATCCAAGGGCTAAACTATTGTGCAAAGGTTAAAGGGATAACCATGGTCAAAGCAATGAATGCTTGATGAGACCCCTAGGTTAGAAGATGGTTGAGTTAGGCAAAAAGTCTCTAACCATGCCACTAAGGGTTAGTTAACCATTAATGGTTTGAAGACTTTGGGGACAAATTTGTAAGAGTCCTTCCAAATTTGGGGGTATTCAACAAGTTAGCTTGTTGAATGGATAAAGAAGGCTTTAATGCCTTTTGAAGACTTTACTCCAAATTTGAGAAGTGACCTCCTCAAATTTAGGGGAAAGGGATAATGGATGGGTTTGGGTTAATTGATTAGGATTAGATGGATTCTAGAAAAAATTAGGAATAGGGTTTAGGATGCAAGTGGGAGATGTAGGAAAATGCAAGTGGGTGAGGGAAAATAGAATTAATTAAAATAAATTGCTTTATTTCAATTTGGTTGCAATTTGGGAAATTGAATAAATTAGATTTATTCAATTTGGGACAAACTATTAATTAAATGTAAATTTAATTAAAAGTAAGAAGAAGGGATTTAATTAAATAAAATGATTTATTTAATTAAAAGATGTAAAGGGCTTTAGTGAATTTAACTAAATAAATTGAATAATTTATTTAATTAAATAGAAGAATGTGGGTGATTTAGTTAAAGTAAATTTAACTAAATGGAGGAATGGGAATAAAATGAACATTAAATATTCATTTAGGAATACAATCATTTTTATACCTCTACACATACATATACATATGTGTGTGTGTGTGTGTGTATCTATGTATGTATGTATGTATGTATGTATGTATGTATGTATGTATGTATGTATGTATGTATGTATGTATGTATGTAGCCATCCCTATAGAGATCTCAATTGGCTGATATTTTTAGGAGGTGGCATTTCCATGATAGCTTGAACCTTTGTTGGATCCACCTCGATGCCTTTTTCTAATACTATGTATCCCAAATGTTTGTCGGATGTTACCCAGAAGACACACTTCTTAGGGTTCAATCTAACATTTAATTATTCCAGTCTTTGAAAGATTTTATCCAAGATGTCCTGGTGTTTTGTTCTTGTGAATTATTTGGCTAGCAAACCATCCACACAATCTTCCATAAAAGTGTGCATCATGTCATTAAATATTGTTGTCATGGCCCTCTGATAAGTTGCCCTAGCATTTTTCAAGCCAAAAGGCATGACGTTCCAGTAGTATGTACCCCACAGACATGTGAATGCAATTTTATCTTGATCTTCAGGAACTATCTTGATTTGGTTATAGCAAGAAAATCCATCCATGAGGGATAACATAGCATGTCCTGCTGTTAGATCAACAATGGTGTCGATGCTTGGCAAAGGAAAGTCATCCTTTAGACAAGCTTTGTTGAGATCTCTGAAGTTTGTACAGTATCGGATGCTTTTGTTCGATTTGGACACTGACACGATGTTAGAAATCCATTTTGCATAATCAATAGGTCAAATGAATCCCACATTAAGTAATTTCTTTAGCTCTGCTTTTACCAAGATGGCCACGTGCGGGTTCATCTTTCTTAATTTTTGTTTTACATGTTTAGCTCCAAGATCAATGGACAAGTGATGCATGATAAGATTTGGATCTACCCCTAGCATGTTTGCATAAGACCAAGAAAAATTGATTTGCTTCTCCTTGAAGAACTGGATGTAGTTCAGTCTTTCTTGTTCTGTGAGTGATTCTACCAGATGTATGATTTTGGTTGATGCTTCAATGCTGATGTTTATAAATTGAGTTGGTTCAATTAATATTGGTGACCACTCCTAGTAATGTTCAAGAAGAGAGTCAATTCTCCCATCCTCAGGTGCCTCAAAGAGGTTTTCACCTTTAGATGCATCCTTTATTTTTACTTTTTTGTGATCTAATACTGCCATTAGATCGATTTTCAATTTTGTTCTTTTTGCGACTGAGAGACTTGGCACTCCCATGATCGTAGATATCATCATGTGGTTCACTGGTGGAGCAAGTTTTCAAATTAAGAGAGCAGAGGTATTGAACAATGACCTCATCATTTTGGAATATTGGTATATTGTGCTCAAGTTCTTCCCAGTCTATGAGGTCAGGATATATGAGAGGTAGGAAGTCATATGGTAGGTCAAGATCAGCCATTGTGAGGGTCATGATAGAGACGTTGTCATATTTGTCTGCAACAAGGGTAAGATCTATATCATTCTCAAGGTTTTTGATGGTACTCTCCTCGACATTGCCTCTTTCGTATTAAAGTTGTTCGTTCTCACTAGCCTCATAGATATGTTGCGGTCCAAATTCAAATGATCTAGAGCTTGAGTCTTGTTCCTCATAAGGAATGGGTGTGTATGCATGGATTGTATCCACCTCAATATTCTTAGTAATATCAGAAAACGTGTCCCACTCATACTCATTGGAATCTTTTTCAGAATCGCTATCCCAGGTGGCTCCACTCAATCTGATAGGTATGTTGTATGGTGAGAAAATATCATTGATAATTGACACAAGTTTGGAAGCTTGTTATAATTCGAGATCGGTGCTTTCTTGTACTCTTTGAATTTGTTCATACATCGTTTCCTTTCTTTGAGTAACATTTTCCTCAAGTCGTGGCTCAAACTCTGTTTGATCAAGTTCTTGTACATGATATATATTTTTATAAGAAGCTTCCTCCTTATAGACAGAAGACAAGAAAAGACCAATAGAATGAAGAAAAGGAAAAGTAGCAAGAAGAACTCTCTATAAGGAGGAAGCTTCTTATAAAAATATATATCATGTACAAGAACCTGATCAAACCGAGTCTGAGCCACGACTTGAGGAAAATGCTACTCAAAGAAAGGAAACAGTGTATGAACAAATTCAAAGAGTACAAGAAAGCACCGATATTGAATTATAACAAGCTACCAAACTTGTGTCAATTATCAGTGATCTTTTCTCACCATACAACATACCTGTCAGATTCAATGAAACCACTTGGGATAACGATTCTGAAACAGATTCCAATGAATATGAGTGGGACACCTTTTCTGATATTACTGAGGATATTGAGGTGGATACAATCCATGCATACACACCCATTCCTTATGAGGAACAAGACTCGAGATCTAGATCATTTAAATTCAGACCGCAACATATGTATGAGGCTAGTGAGAACAAACAACTTCAATACGAAAGAGGCAATGTCAAGGAGAGTACCATCAAAAACCTTGAGAATGTTATAGATCTTACCCCTGCTGCAGACAACTATGACAATGTCTCTATCATGACCCTCACAACAGTTGATCTTGACCTACCAAATGACTCCCTACCTCTCATATACCCTGACCTTATAGACTGGGAAGAACTTGAGCACAATATACCAATATTCCAAAATGATAAGGTCATTTTTCAATACCTCTGCTCTCTTAATCTGGAAACTTGCTCCACCAACGAACCACGTGACGATATCTACAACTAGGAGAGTGCCAAGTCTCTCAGTCACAAAAAGAACAAAATTGAAAATCGATCTAATGGTGAAAACCATCTAATGGCAGTATTAGATCGCAAAAAAGTAAAAACAAAGGACGCATCTAAAGGTGAAAACCTCTTTGAGGCACCTGAGGATGGGAGAATTGACACTCTTCCTAAACAATACCAGGACTAGTCACCAATATTGATTGAGCCAACTCAATATATAAACATCGACACTAAAGCATCAACCAAAATCATACATCTGGTAGAGTCGCTCACAGAACAAGAAAGACTGAACTACATCTAGTTCTTCAAGGAGAAGCAAATCAATTTTTCTTGGTCTTATGCAGACATGCCAAGGGTAGATCCAAACCTTATCATGCATCACTTGTCCATTGATCCTGGAGCTAAACCTATAAAACAGAAATTAAGAAAGATGAACCCGCATGTGGCCATCTTGGTAAAAGCAAAGCTAAAGAAATTACTTGATGTAGGGTTCATCTGACCCATTGATTATGCGGAATGGATTTCTAAGATCATGTCAGTGTCCAAATCAGACAAAAGCATCAGATACTATGCAGACTTCAGAGATCTCAACAAAGCTTGTCCAAAGGATGACTTTCCTTTGCCAAGCATCGACACCATTGTTGATCTAACAGCAGGACATGCTATGTTATCCCTCATGGATGGATTTTCTTGCTATAACCAAATCAAGATAGTTCCTGAAGATCAAGATAAAATTGCATTCACATGTCTGTGGGGTACATACTGCTGGAACGTCATGCCTTTTGGCTTGAAAAATGCTAGGGCAACTTATCAGAGGGCCATGACAACAATATTTAATGACATGATGCACACTTTTATGGAAGATTGTGTGGATGGTTTGCTAGCCAAATAATTCACAAGAACAAAACACCAGGACATCTTGGATAAAATCTTTCAAAGACTGGAATAATTAAATGTCAGATTGAACCCTAAGAAGTGTGTCTTCTGGGTAACATCCGACAAACATTTGGGATACATAGTATTAGAAAAAGGCATCGAGGTGGATCCAACAAAGGTTCAAGCTATGTTATCCCTCATGGATGGTTGTCCTGGCTATAACCAAATCAAGATAGCTCCTGAAGATCAAGATAAAACTACATTCACATGTCTGTGGGGTACATACTACTGGAACATCATGCCTTATAGCTTGAAAAATGTTGGGGCAACTTATCAGAGGGCCATGACAACAATCTTCCATGACATGATGCACATTTTTATGGAAGATTATGTGGATGATTTTCTAGGCAAATCATTCACAAGAACAGAACACCTAGACATCTTGGATAAAATCTTTTAAAGACTAGAACAATTAAATGTCAGATTGAACCCTAAGAAATGTGTCTTCTGGGTAACATCCGACAAACATTTGGGATACATAGTATCAGAAAAAGGCATTGAGGTGGATCCAACATAGGTTCAAGCTATCATGGAAATGGCACCTCCTAAAAATATCAGCCAATTGAGATCTCTACAAGGATGGCTACAATCTATCTGATGATTCATTGCTCAGTTAGCAAATAAATGTCTTCCATTCAACCATCTGCTTCATAAGAATGTACATTTTAGATGGGAAGATAAATGTGTAGAATCATTCCACCAGCTCAAAGAATATCTAATGAATCCACCAGTTTTGGTACCACCAATAGCAAGAAAGACACTCATCCTCTATATATTAGCAACAAAAGTGTCATTGGGGGCACTACTGGCACAAGAAGATCCAACGGGAAAGGAAAGGGCTATCTACTACATTAGCATGAATTTGAATGGATATGAACTCAACTATACATTCATTGAAAAAGCTTGTTTGGTTGTGGTGTTTACCTCTCAAAAGTTTCACCACTACATGCTAGCCCATACAATAAAGCTAGTAGCAAAGATTGACCCCCTAAAACATCTACTTAACAAAGCCGCTCTCACAGGGAGGTTAGCTAGATGGGTTATGATCCTAAGTGAGTTTGAAATTCAATACATAGAACGATGAGCCATCAAAGGACAAGCAATTTTAGATCAACTAGAAGAAGCACCTTTACCAGATGAAAATCTACTACAAGTGGAATTTCAATATACAGATGTACTCACTATCACACCCAAGAAATGGACCCTATACTTTGATGGATCCTATACCCAACATGGATCAGGTGCCGACATCTTGTTTGTCACTCCAGAAGGACACACAATTCCAAGATCCTACAGATTGTTGTTCTCATGCACCAATAACATTATCGAGTATGAAGCCTTGGTCACTGGTATCCAAATAGTTGTGGAATGGAGAATCACGGAATTGAAAGTCTATGGAGATTCTCAATTAGTCATCAATCAAGTCAATAATGATTATCAAACAAATGATGACAAGTTGATGCCCTACAAACACATGGTGGACGATTTCAAGAAGTATTTTGTGAACATCACCTTTGAGCAGATTCCAAGGTTGGATAATAGAGTTGCTGATGCAATGGCCACTATCGCCTCGCTCCTACAACTTCCAGATAAACATAATCATTATGAATTCCTGGTGGAGCAATTATTTTCCCCAACCTATGATAATTTATAATCCCAAGTTATATGTGCCCTGACCGGTTCTGATTCCCCTCTATACAGAAAAAATCATTATAATCTCAAAGACAATACCCTCTCGCCTAACTTATCTCGTAACCAAAAAAGAAGCTTTATCTAACAAGCAGCTTGCTACACCTTAACCATTGACACACTTTATCATGGAGGTCTTGATGGTACTCTTCTTCGATGCCTCGATGGTAACGAATCTGACTCTGCCTTACATGAGCTTCATGAAGGTATTTGTGGTACGCATTCAAGTGGTCCTACTCTTACTAAGAAAATCCTAAGGATGGGATGTTATTGGCTGACAATGGAGAAAGAGTCCTATCAGCTTGCTAAGAAATGTCCTAAGTGCCAAATTCTTGGCAACCTCATACATGCATCAACGCAAGAGTTGTAACCATTCACCACATCATGGCCTTTCTGTCAATGGGGATTTGATCTAGTGGAAAAAATCCATCCTTCCTTGTCAAATGGGCACAAGTTCATCATCATGGCCACTGAGTACTTCACCAAATGTATTGAAGCAGTTCCAGTGACTGGCAAACAAATTGCTTCCTTCATCTTGAATTACCTCATCTATCGGTACGACATCCCTAGCTCCATTATCACAAATAATGGAAGATCCTTTAAAAATCAAGATATCCAAGAGCATTGTGAGTGATTCCATATCCAACATCGCTTTTTGACACCTTATTATCTGCAAGAGAATGGTTAAGAAGAGGCCTCAAACAAAACAATTATGAAAATCCTCAAGAAAACTGTGAATGATGCTGGCAAAGATTGGCATGTACAACTCAATCCTTCACTTTGGGCCTATATAACAAGTATCCACACACCTACAAGAGATACACCATATTCATTGGTGTATGGATCATAAGCTATTTTACCTATTGAGGTATATATTATGTCACTCCGGGTATCCTTGAAAGGCCGCATTCAAGATGAGGAATATTGAGTCAACAGGTTACAAGAGCTAGAGTTGCTTGATGAACATTGCCAACGTGCCTTTGATCATCTCAAGGCATATCAACAAAGAATGTGCAGAAGCTATAATCATAAGGTCATCCCAAGGGCTTTCAAAATCAATGATCTGGTTCTAAAAGAAAATCTCAGAAATCAGCAAGGTCGGGAAAAGAAGGGAAAATTTGAACCAAATTGGCTGGGCCCCTTTGTCATCATATTAGCATACGGATCAAGAGCATATCAGTTATCAAATTTAGAAGGGGGCGTGCTTGATGAACCAACCAACAACATCCATCTGAAGAAGTTCTACACTTGAGTCATCCAATGCACGGATCAAGCAAAAAAACAAAAAAATTAAAAAAGTATCAAAAATCGTCACTATGGTGAAAACCTGGCAAACAAGCACCTTGTGACAAAAAAATTAAAAAATTAAAAATTAAAAAAAATTAAAAAATTGAAAAACAAATCAAAAAGTGCAACAAAAAAAAAGTGGTGAAAACCTGGCAATGGGCGTTATTTGTGAGAGAACAACTCCTCTATCTATTGATACTCACATCATATCTTTAATCCATCTGATCTAACCCCATAGCCATCGCATAACACTTATAAACGCAATATTATCCTAGACATACTTAGCATAGTCATTGTCCTTGATTCTCTAAACAGTTATCCATATAATATCCCACCATGGCTTGGTGATCAATATATATATCCACATCGACAAGTGTCCATAACTGGGGGTGGAATTCATCTCGCTTTAGCATTCAGACAACAAACAAGGATCGCAACATACTAAGGAAACCATTGTCAAGACTACTCATTGGACTAGAAAACATGATCATTATCCAACTACAAATGCAACACACACACACGATGGATGATATATTCTAAATTATGATTTGTTTACATTTGGCATAAATTTTTGACTATTTGTATCTTAATTTCTAAATCATTAGATCTCTTGAGCTACTCAAGGATGCACTGAGCTAGAGAAGAAATGAAATAATCTGATATTTTGTTTGGTATTTTGTCTATGAGGCGATCATTCATATGGTGCAAATTTGTCTTGAGACATGATTGAAAACATATCATTGAAGACATTTTCTATTTTTGCACATACAAATGGTTAACTCTTGTCTGTTTTATGCAAGCAACACTCAGGTCATATTGGTTCAATTATACCTCAATGCTTGTGTCATCTTGCAATATCAAAAATCATGTAAGTTATACTTAAGTCATCATGGTTTAATTATACCATGATTCTTGTATTAACTTTCAACATATCAAAAGCTCAATGATGACAAAAACAGCACAAACAAAGTGACTAACAGGAATGACAACGACAAGATTACAATGATAATTTAGTGGCATTTCATACTCAGTTGCATTCATTTAGCTGCATTATCATTGTCATCTACATCTCATTTTCAAGATACATCTCATATCATTATCATTATCATCTACATCTCATTTTCAAGATACATCTCACATCATAACATTTAGAAACATCACATCTCGTATCAAAGTAAACACCATACATATCAATAGCATATCAATGCATCGCCACATTATCAACCATTCCATCATGAACCATGCATTCACATCATCATGTAATAATCTACATCAAAAGATCGAGAACATCATTATTATCTAAGCATCTAATCATCCTCATAGTATCATCATATCAAGCCATGTGCATCATAAATCAATCATCATCAATAGCACATCATGTTAGAGTATTCGGGTATTTACTTGATTAATTAAACATTATTTGTTTAATTATTTAAGTTCCCTTTATCTCTTTTACACTTAAGCTAACTTTAGGTGCATATAATTAATTATTATGTGCAAACCTACATTTTCCCTTTTAGGGTTTCTTGACCTATTAAAGGTTGAGTTCTTTCTTTTCATTGTATGAAGAAGGATTATTATTGACAATACATTTTTGGAGCATATTTTTCCTGTGTATTCTTTCCTTCTGTGATTTGCTTCATTGCTTCTCCTTGTAACAGGTTTTTCAGCTTGCAAAGATTATTTGGGCTCCTGTGGTGTTGTATTTTCTCAACTCCTATATGGTATCAAAGCTTCAGATCTGCAACTACCTGTTCCTATTTTGAGATTTTTGGCTTTGGAAGCAGATCTGGGGTTTCAGAAAGTTTTTATGCACCTAGGGTTTGACCTTTTTTTGAGAACTTTGGGCCTAAACGGACCTTACCATCATGCTCAAAAGGCCCAAAAACCCCTATGGTCATATAAAATTTGACCTATTTTGGTTCCTGAGCCTCTGGGAGTATTTTTTTCTCAGATCCAAGCCATACGGCCCTGGCACGCATTTCAAGAAAAAATTCAATTTTTTTTTTTTTCCTTTTTACGGCATGCAGGCCGAAATTTGATTTTTGTAAAAAAAAAGAAAAAAAGCCTAAAAGGCGATAGTGTTTTTTTTACAAAAAAAAAAAAAAAAAAATCAAAATTTTTTTTTGGTGGGTTTCCCACGGTACGCAGGGTACCGTGGGGCCCCCTGCCGCTACTGCAAATTTGTCAGGCTCGTACAGTGTCGCCAGCTGTCTTTTCTGGCCTCTGCGGCTCCCTGCTAGCCCCCGACAGCCCCCGGCCACTGGCCTCCTGCCGGCCCCAGCGCCCCGCCTCCAGCCGCCGCTTCCGACCGCCGCTGGAACTCCGGCCTCCATCGCTACAGCGCCGCCTATGCGTCCGATCCACCCGGCCCATCCTGCTACTCCTGACCCGTCACCATTGCCGCCAAGCCCAACCTCCTCTACTGTCGGTCGCCGCCTGCTGCTCCGCCTCGCTCGCCGGCCGCCAGCCGCAGCTCCGCCCCGCTTGCCGACCACCGCCTGCAACACCGCCCTGCCACGGCCCGTCGCCTCAGCAACTTTCGCCCGGCCCGACCTCCTCTGCCGCCCAACCCTTTTTCCCAGCTGATCACCACCTGGGCCACCACCGGAGCGCCGCTCTCTGGCCTCCTCCGCCCAAACAAGCCACTAGACCTTTTTTTTGGCATTTTTCAGGGGGGGTTTGTTTTTTTGGCTCTATCTTGGACATACAAAGTCATTTTTTTGAAAATAAATAAACGTCGAAAAGCTGGTTCCGAGCCTGACCTCTTGGTGTAATTTTTTCCAATTTTGTTGTTTGACTATATTTTTTTCCAGTCAAAGTGAGGTCTATTTTTTGCACTCTGGGAGCCATAGAATGAGCATCCGAACTCCATTTTTCAAAAAATTTATATTTTTGGAAAGCGTGTGCTATGTAATTTCCAGCCATCTGAGTTTTATTTCCAGATTCTTCTCCATGCATATTTTATTCAATTTTTTGCTTTTCAGCATTATGGTGGATATCGTGGTTGTTTCAGGTCCTGAGATCTCTTCTCTGAGTAGGATGTCTCTATTTTGGTTCATGTTTCTATTTCTAGTCTTCTTATCATTGTAGCTTGTATTTATGCAAACGCACTAAGATAAAGTGCCATCATGCATTGTTTACTTGGAATCTTGCATATCTTATGTCTTGTTGTACATGCACTATTGATAAAGTGTCATGAGGGGGTTGGTGTTTGTCTGTTGTTTGCCATCTTCCTTTGTCCAGTGAGTGTTCCTTCCATGACATTCGCCTCATGATGTGTGTCAAAGAGTGTTCCTTCTATGACACTATGTACTTGTCTCGGCACCTTTGATGTTCTTGGTTCTTCGTCATGCAGTTTTTTTGACTGTCCTTTTCAGTGTTCCTGTCCCTCTCCCACTTTTGCATTATGGGGAGGTTTATCCTGTTGGTTCTACTACTTCCATGGTCCGATTGATCAACTCTTCAGGCTTTGGTTTCTCATGCCAACTGTATCTTGATTTCAGTGTTTTCCTTGTTTGCCATTTGATTCGAGTAGTGTCATTTGAGGGCACTCATACAGATTACAGTCTTCTCTACCTGGTCATGTTCTATTTCAGTGGAGGTTCTTTAGATCAGCAATTATTCTTCGATAGAGTTTGCAGGTTCTTCATGCTTCAGTGGTATTCTTTTCCATTTCTTTTTGGAGTAGAGTTTTGTTCCCATGTGGTTTTCTCTATTTCTCCAGTTCATAGAGATTTCATTGTATTTGGGTACCTGATCAGGCCTTGTTGCCGGGACCCATCTTTATTGCTTTCATTAGTTGTTCTAGGTTTTAGCTTCTCCCTAAGTTTATCTTAAGGGGGGGTGTTAGAGTATTCGGGTATTTACTTGATCAATTAAACATTATTTGTTTAATTATTTAAGTTCCCTTTATCTCTTTTACACTTAAGTTAACTTTAGGTGCATATAATTAATTATTTTAATTAATTATTATGTACAAACCTAGGTTTTCCCTTTTAGGGTTTCTTGACCCATTAAAGGTTGAGTTCTTTCTTTTCATTGTATGAAGAAGGATTATTATTAACAATACATTTTTGAAGCATATTTTTCCTGTGTATTCTTTCCTTCTGTGATTTGCTTCATTGCTTCTCCTTGTAACAGGTTTTTCAGCTTGCAGAGATTGTTTGGGCTCCTGTGGTGTTGTATTTTCTCAACTCCTATACATCACATGTGGATCAAAGAAAATAAATGCCATATATATCTCCTAAAATTGTCTAAATGTACAAATGAGTATCATGTCTATCAGTACAACAAAGGTGATCATTACAAACAAAGAAGCTCTCTCAAGTGTGACTATCTCCTGAGGCAAAAGGTCTAGTAGCAGATGTCCCAGCTCGCGAATCTCCACCAGATGGATCACATTGTTCCGGCCCCATAACGCCTCTTCTCTCCATCCTCAAATGACCGTGTTTGTATTGGGTGGATGCCACTGCAATGTAACTAGGAGCTCTATGCTCTTGAGGGACCATATCCTCATACAAGGTGTATGTAGCCGAGTATTGTACCTCCCTCAATGTGTCTCGAAGAAGAGCGCCTGCAACTACTCTGTCCAACCTATCAACAAGGGCCTATCTTCATCCCTGACGCTCTACTGTTGTGTCCCTCTCTACCTGTAGCTGCACAATCTGTCACTGTTGCACTAGCACCTATGCCTGCAACTTCTGAACCAAGACCTATAGCACCCTAATCTGAGCATCATGTTGGTAGGTCGGCATCCTAATCTAAACAGGTACCTATGTCATGGACCTAATTGCACCTATCCCTATCCAAGATGCTGGTGGAGGTAGAAAGTCATATCTCCTCTTCTGAGTGGGTCACCTGCCACCCTTCGTATCACCCTCCATCCCTCCCACAACAGCTAACACTACACCTATCCCCACACCCCCACTCGCACCAAGCACAAGACCACCTCTAAATGATATCTAAATGATATCTTGTTCAAAGGCAAATGTAAAGAATTACTAAGTATAGATAGAATAAAGTTGCTTAATTATTTGATTCTAAATGATATCTTGTTCAAAGGTAATCAAATGTGTACTCCAAAAAGCTCAATAAGTAAAAATTTGATCAAGAAGAAGCATAGTGGCAATTAGTAGAGCATTTTGGATGAAATGATATTGTGACATTAGTGAGTGAGACCTATGTTTAGCCATATATCTACAAGGATGTGAGTAAATTTATTCAAAGTTATAGAATTTATCAAAATATTAGTTTGTATCAACTCTTACTAGTTTCAGAAAAACTTTGGGAAGACATAAGTATGGAATTTGTATAGGGGTTGCGTAAGACACAAAGAGGACAAGATTTCATATATGAAGTTGTCGATAGATTTTCTAAGATGGCATATTGCATAACTAATAAGAAGTATAGCTTTAAATATAAACATTGAGTTTGTTGGTTACTTTTGGATGACATTGTTTTTTATTACGAAAAAAATAGGTTTTGAAGGGACCCGAAACCCTTTACATCAAGATTACATAAGATAAATAATTTAAATCCCAAACTAGACAAAACCATCAGACAAAACCCCATAGGGCTGAGAGACAGCAGATACAAAAAAAAAAAAGACCGCCCAACCCGCCAAGATAGCAAAAAGCCAACAAACAGCCAACACCAACACAACAAAAGAAACAAAAAATCAACCCAAATTTTTAATATTCTTGGCAACATCAGCACTCGGCTAATGCATCTTCTTGGTAGCATTATTCAATTCCAGAATGTCCTGGGGCACTTCAGTGACTCTCTTTTTCAGGCTAGCACGAGTATGTTTACCTGGAGGACCCGACTCATCAACACCAGCAGCCACATCCTTATCCACATCCACATTAGTCCTTTCCATATAAGATTTCTCTAACTTGCTAACCATTGTATACATGGTTTCGACAAAGACCTTAACAATATTATGATTTCTCTCCATGATGCCCCGTAGGGTAGCCTCACATTTGGCAATCCTAGCCTCAACATCTGCAATTTTTTATCACAACTCTCCTTCACTTTTTGGGTGGCTTCCATGTTTTTAGCCATACAATCATTCATAACTTTCTTTTCGTTTGCATTCCATAGAGAACCTGTCAAAGCCCCCTCAACCACCTCTTTCCCAGTACTAACGGGATGAACATCAACTACTTTTGGATGACATTGTTGAAGAAGTTGAATTTTTTTATAAATTTAGTTTGGTATATCACCCATAGTTTGATGGATGAATAGAGGTTGTGAATAGGGGTTTAGATGATTTGATAAGATATTTGGTTGGAGAGAAGAGAGATAAACAAGACATGGTTCTAATGCTTGAGTAGAGTTTTCATATAATAATATAGTAAATAGGAGTATGAGAAAAATATCATTTATAGTTGTATCTAGTAGTATTCTAGAAATATATCAGTTGAGGTAGACATTAGTACTAAGGAGAAGAGAAGTCTATAAGTAAATGAATTTATAGCACAAATAAAAGAAGTCACTTGGAGAATATGAATTATAGATTTAAGGAGAAAGAAGTGTTAGACAGTTCAAAATATCAGAAGACAACTGAGGGGGGGGGGGGGTGAATCAATTGTCACAGATTTCCTGAAAGTATTAGCAATTTAAAACAACAATACTAGAACCCGAAATAATAATACCAAAATAGCAGTTAATCCAATTAAGCATAAAAAATAATCACAAAATAAAAGCCATCCACACAACACCAAGATTTGTACATGGAAAACCCGATAAAGGGAAACACCACAGTGGGAAGCCTACCCACAGTCAGATAATACTTTTGCACTAAGTATGTGAATTTACAATGAAGAGGCATGTACTTGCAGGAAGGCCAACAACCTAGAGCACATTGCTCATCACAAAAGGAGCCTCACTGACTACATACAAATCAAGACTACAATCCAGAGAAGTGTTGAACTACAAAAGATGGCATCTCTTATGCCTGAGTACAGTTTCGGTTAAGCTCAATACCAAAAGACTAAATCCTCTTCCATAAACCCAACTCAATCACCAATGATAGACCAACTCCTTTGCCTGAATAATATTACATTATTCGCACATTACTTTCCTTGATCATGACCTCTTACAATAACCATGATGATCTACAATGAGATCTTACATCTTATTTATACAAAACCTCGACCATAAACAATCAGGTCAGCCACCAGACAATAAACCAATTACATATTTACAAACCATGTCGGCCTTAGACCAAAATAAATAATATCCACACATAAGACATCCCAAAAATACAACAATAGGCCCTATCCTCACATTACATCAATGTCGATCCATAACCTAGATCAACCGGGACCAAGTATAGGTCCACATGCTTCAGCAATGGTCTCCAATTGCCAAGTCTCAAACATGATCACCAACAACATCTTGAAACTCCATCAAAAGCTGCACCAACACCAATTATGCAATGCATCAAATATCTCCACAAAAAGCTCTGCCGGTGAAACCCTCACCGGAACTAGAAACCAATCTTCATAGCAAGTAGGATAGCATCCAATCACCAGACCAAAACCAACTGACCAAATATGAGTATAAGCATTATGAACAAGTCAATTCCATCACCAGATTATACCAAAGCCAACCGAATCATGTCGCATCCAAGTTAACCAAAAACCACTCAACTTATCGGGACTAGAAGGGTGTCGGTAAATCATCCAAACAACTAGTGTTGACATCAATAACAAAACAACAATGCAACACATAATCGATTCCACCTAATGGCCAACAAGATGATGATAATAGGAGATATAAATAATTAGCAATGTGAGATAATTTATTGTACATCTCATAAATGAGATTTATATAGGACTGTAAAGCGAAAAATCGCGATCGAACCCTAGTTGCTCTCCCCTCTTCCAACTCCAAGGAGAGAGAAGGGAGGTCGCTAGGGTTGATGGTTTTCACTTGGGAGACTTTACATTCAAAAGAGGGGTTGAAACCCACAAGATCCAATCCCACGCAATGCAAGATTGGATGCTAAATGAGTTTCAAGGGTTATGACAGCAAGGCTACCCTCTTTTGTAAAGAATGTGCATAGAAGAATTAAGCTAGGAATGCATAGAAAGTGAGAAAGATTCGCTTATAAACTGAGATAGGAATACAGTATGAAGCTGCGGACCTGGAATTAGCAGTAAAATGTCGATACGGCACTGTCCTGCAAATTTGAGCGAAAGTTGCCGGGACGATGGCGCCCGAGCGCCACGGTCCTCCGAAAAATCCGCGAAACGAAGAGGGATCTGTTCGTCTCTGCACAAGGATTCCAGATCTTCAATTTCAGCCGCGTACCTACAACCTACACACAGAAAAGCGAAGACGATTGGGGGGTTAGGGATTAGGGGTTTGCCTTTAGGTCAAACCCCGGTTTTGGAATTAACCAAGAAATGAGCAATGCTGTAAATGTAAATGTCTGTAATGTAAAACAAGTACTAATACCTTGTTGTAAGGATGTTTGTATCCTTATGTGCGAAGGTATAGATGGTGTATGTTGTATGTTGTAGTAGTATGTTGTAAGTGATCTCCTCTTCAATGGTTGAATCCTTGTCTTGAATGCAACACTTAGCCTTGAATGGAGACTTGAAATGATCAATTGCTTGAAGGAATGCTTGAATGCTTGAGTATAGTTTCCACGCTTGTACACATATGACCCTCTTACCTAAATGGGAGAGGAAAATGTAGTTTATATACTTGCCAATTAGGGTTAAAAGACTGATTTTTCCGACCTTAGGCCGACCAGGAAATATTATTTCCAATTTGCAAACAAAAATACCCGAAGTCCCATAGGAGATCGAGCCCAAAATAGGGCCAGGGACCAGGGCGCTGGGCGCCATGGTCCTGGGGGACCAGGGCGCTGGGTGCCCTGGTTCTGAAGGACCAGGGCATTGGGCGCTCTGGTCCCACCTCCCGGGACAGCAGGGTGCAAAGGAGGTTCAGGCCAGGGCGCTTGAAAATGCAGTTTTTGGTGTCGTGGACAAGTTTCAGGGTCTCCATTCAGGTTCTGTGTTGCGTCGCCATCGTGAAGACCGAAATGCAGTCGAAATTGCAAGTGTCGCAATTTTAGGATGCTACATTTAGCCCCCACTTTAGCGGGAGTATGTATGCTCATACTTCCGGTAAAGTACAAGGAAACAATATTGAAAGACTTTCACCACGTCAAGGAGGCAAGACACACCAAGCCCCCAGTGGACTAAGGATCTTACGACTTCGATTGACAAAGTAAAAGGGAAGATCACGAGGGAGAACCATGACTGTCAGTAGTAAGGTTCCCTCACTATGAGTCATGCAAGAGAAATACCGAGAATTTTCAAGGCAAAGCTGAGTTCTCCAAGAAATTTTCATGTATCCTGAAGGGATAGACAGGGTGTATGCCCCCCTACGTTAAAGCGATCGCACACGCCTCAACGGGGGTGATTGTTTTAACATAGTGATACACATAAGAAATGAGAAAGGAAAGGAGCACGTTATCACAAAGATTTAGCCCCCAAGTGTGAGATAAACCCAAGGATAATAGACACAAAACACAAAGCACGAGGTGACTTCGCTTTCCTCGGGGTCAGTATGCTGTATGATAATTCATGTATATCATATGTATGTATGCATAATTGTTCTTCATTCCCCAATCAAGGAAGGTCACCTAGAAGAAGGGAACACATGTGTCTTTTGAGTCAACATGAGAGAGACCAAAAGAGATCTCAATGTTTTGCATCGTCCTCAAGTAGACAACACCAAGGACAACAAATAGAAGAATGAGAATAACGTATAGAAGAAGTAACACAAGAGAGGAGGAGAGAATCTGCTAGGCTAATGTAACTAGTCTAGCACGTCATCTACCCCCCGATCTTGCTGATCAATGTTTCGGGAAGGTAGGGAACACGCTAGAGGAGGAACATCCAACACAGCAGATGGAGCTATCACAAGATCCAAACAAGGGCTATGTTCATGTTCCAAGCCACGCTGTTCTTGTCTAGGAGCTAGGATAAGTGCTTTAGAAAATTCATTAGATAAATGGTTATCAATATCAATAAGTTCATATTCACTATCAGAAGCAAGAGAAGTAACATTTTCATCATGAATAACATTTTCATCTATAGCATCATCAAGATTTATAAAAATAGGGTCTTTAATTCGCACAGGATCAAGACCATCATGCATCTTATGTTTAGGAGATTTTGGAGAAAATGGAATAATGCTTGTTGAAGGTGTTTTTGGAGATTGCAAAGTTTGAGAAGCAGCTGCTTGAGCTCTAAGACGACGCTTTCGTCGGCATTCACGTGCAGAACGATTTCGTCTAGTCTTAGTAGGAAGTGAAGAAGATTGAGGAGGAGGAATGTTCTCATCCTTATCACTTGGGTGTTTAGGTTGTGGTCTCTTAGGCTGGATAATAGGAGAAGAAGAAGGTCTCTTCTCTCTATAAAAAGAAGGAGGAGGAACTGCTCCATATAAGGGAGGAATATTTGGTTTAGGAAGGAGACCAAGTCCATCATGACGAGGAGGGATAGGTCTACTTTTAGGAAGTTTATTAGATATAGACATAGTCACATCCATAGGGATGGGTTGGGAATCTTCTTGAGGAAAGACATTAGTTTTATCTTTCAAAGGAAGAACTTCCTTCTCAAGAATGATGGGAATGTCAAGTTTGGGTGTTCTAGGTTCACTTAGAGATAGGATCATATCTGTTTTCCACTTTTGATAAGATTTGAAAAGATGATCACTTCGCGGAGGAAGAGATTGGAATTGTTTAGGCCAAAAGTAATCAATAGGAACGCTAGAAGTTCTTTCAGCTGGTTTAAAGAGACTATGATTGACAGTAACAACTTCACCATTATGGGGAAATTTCAAACACTTGTGAATAGGAGAAGCAATAGCTTTCATGGAAGATAGCCAAGGATAGCCAAGCTTCACACGAAATTGTTCGGAAGAAGGAATAATAGAAAAGTTCACCTCAAAGGATTTGTTATGGACCTCAATAGGCAATGTAATAGAACCAATTGCAGGAGAAGAAAATGCATCAAATAGTTTCACAATCACATCTGTTTTGTCATATATCACTTGATTCAATTGCAAAGTAAAAAGAAATTCTTCAGTAATAACATTAACCATGCACGAAGGATCAATAAGCACTCCACGGCAAGGTGTATTCTTGACTTTTGCAAATATGTATAAAGGACCATCAGGTGCCCTAATGGTTTCACTGGAATCAAATGTGATGGAAGGTTCTTTAGGGTTTTCTTGCTGCTCTACAAAGTTAATCACATTTGGAGTCATAGACACAAGACCATCAGATGAAAGAGAGGAATCATTAGTCTCAATCGCATTAGAGGTATGAGAAGGTAATGGATCAGTGAAAATTTGAAGATTTTGATTAGGAGGAGCTACAGATGTATTGCCTTTATCATTCACTCCAGAAACAGAGATAGTATTATTATCAATCAAATCTTGAATTTTACCCTTTAAAGAAAAACATTTTTCAGTATCATGCCCAGGCTGACGATGAAATTGACAAAAAGATTTGTTATCAAAATAAGGTGAAGTAATCTTTGCAGGATCAATTTGTCTTATAGGAGGAAGAGTAAGCACATTTTGTTCCAATAACTTATTCATAATACTATGCAATGATTCATTCAAAGGAGTATACTTTCTTTCTTTCTTGAAAAACTTAGAAATAGGAGGCACACCTGATGCTGCATTCACATTGTTGTTGATGATGTTTTCATTGAATTTGATGGAATCTCTGTTCGGTTTAAACTTCCCAAATGGTTGTTGACTTCTATCACCCTTATCACTCGGAGCCATAGGATGTGATTGTTCCATTTGACTCACAGTCAGTTGATAATTGTGAAGAGTTGCACACAACTGTTGGAAAGAAGTAAACTCAGAAAACAGAAGTTTGTCTCGAATATCTTTTTGTAAATTAGAAATAAAGATTCTTTGAATATCATTGTCAGGCACTGGAAAAGAAATTTGAGCATACAAATGCTTATATCTACCAATGAAATCAATCACTTTTTCTTTAACACATTGTTTACAATGCATTAAATCAATCAAAGTAACTTTAGGACTTATATTGTTTTGAAATTGTTGAATGAAAGCATTTGCAAGTTGTTCGAAAGAAGTAATAGAATAGGAAGGCAACGAGCAATACCATTGTAGGGCTTTGTCTCTTAATGTTCTAGTGAACAGTTTCGCAAGCAACCTTTGGTCATAAGCAAAATCAGTACATATTGTTTGAAAAGTCTTAACATGTGTTAGAGGATCACCTTTACCATTATAGAGCTCCAAATGCGGGATTTCAACATGTTTAGGAGGGATAGCTCGAACAATGTCAAGAGAAAGTGGGCTCGCAACATCAAATGTGGGCACACTAAACTTAGATTGATTCATAGAGGCAATTTGTTGCTGTAAAGAAGAGACGGTTTGTGCAAGATTGTTAATGGTCGCTTCAGTCGAAGAGTTCATATTAGATGTGTTAGATTGAGATGGAGGTGTTATGTTATTGAAAGAAGGTAAAGAGTAAGGTGGTGGGACCCTATGATAATTAGTCATAGGAGATGATTGGACAGGAGGAACACTACAAGGAGGAATGGAATGATTGAATGAATTGCCCCCTTGCGTCATGTTCATTTGTGGAGATATAATAGGGACACTCATTGAAGGAGTGAATGAAGAAATCGGATTGAATGAAGGAAGAGGTTTAATTGAAAAGGAAGGATTGCCCCCCTGACTGGTGATCACAGGAGGAATGTCTTGTGTAGAAGTAGCCATTATGTTTGATGTAAAGGTAGGTATGCTAGCAATAGAAGTCATCAAAGGAATAGAATGATTGACTTGAGTAGGAGGTTGTGTATAACCCAAATTTTCAGCACAACTCTTCATAGGCATCACATTCGAATCCACAATGTGTGCAATACCACGCAAAATATCAATTCCATTCTTATCACTTTGAAGCATACGTTTTAGACCCTCAATTAAAGGAAGAGCTTGACTATCGAGGTATTCTTGAGACATCCATTGTCGAAAATCGTCAAATTGGTTATCCAATTTCGAAATTTGTTCTTCAAAAACCTCATGGAGAGCTTCTTCATCATTAGGAGGATTAGAGGAATTACCCATGTCCTCGTTAAAAAGGCTATTCAAATTAGGTTCCATCTCCTCGGTAATTAAACCTCGGAAAGACTTAATTCTACGGCTTCGTCTAACGGGAATAGTGTAAGTAGGGCTTATTGTTGTAAAACTCATGCACTAGAGAGGGAGAGAAAATTTTGAATTTTAGAGGTAGCAATTTTCAGTAAAATCAGCCAATCTTCTGGATTTAAGCTGTTAAATATAATCAGGACAATCTCCCGAAATTTCAGAAAAAATGTCAGGGACCGTGGCGCTTCGGAGTGCACACGGTCCTGACAACTTTTTTCGAAATTTGCAGGGATGAAAGTTATGATGATTTTAGAGCTAATCTGAAAAAATTGAGTGATTTTACGATCTGTAGATAGGCCAATTTAAAGTTGCAATCTCAAAATTGAACCCTACCAAGATTGTCGAAAAATGCAAAAATTTGAATTTTGAAAAAGAGAGGGAAACTGAAATTTTGAATGTTATGATTTTAGAGGGAATGTCAAGAGCAATGCAAATTTTGAAATTTAAAAATTGACTCAATTTCACGCAAAATTCAATTTTGAAAGCGGAAATTAAAGTTGTTGTAATTAAGCACTTAATTTCAAAAGTCACAAATTGTAAGAATTTGAATAAAGCACTGAAATTTCGAATGAATGCAAACACACTTTTCAGATTTAGGACAGTAAGAACACAATTTTGACACAAAATTTCAATTTCGATGATTTTTGAATGTTTAGAAGCCTTAATCCAAGCAATCACAAGACCAACTTTGACTGTAATTTTGAAAGTGTTAGATTTGATAAAATCAGCCAAAATTCTGGATTTTAGCAGGAAAATACAGTAAGATCTAGCTCCCGAAATTTCGGAAAAAATGTCGGGGACGATGGCGCTCGGAGTGCACACGGTCCTCTCAAATTTTTTCCAAATTTTCAGGGATGAAAGATATTGTGATTTTATTGTGGAATCCAAAGTTACAGCTGATTTGGAGATGTTTTGATCAGTGAAATTGTCGGACAAAGGTTGAATCAAGAGGGTTTTAAAAATTGGGGTTTTGACACTTAACCACTTAATTTTCAAAATTAAAGCATAGATATGAATTGATAATTTGTAATAGAAGGGCAGATCTGAAACAAGCATTAACATTTAGACATTTCACAAGTTCAATTACTAAAAAGAAAATTTAGGGTTTTTATGCAATCAACCTCTAAAATTTGCAAAAGATCAAACATGGAAATGTAATCAAGGAATCCAATTTTCAGATCTAACCATGAATAATCAGAAAGGATGTTCACGTCGGGTTCACCAAAATGTAAAGCGGAAAATCGCGATCGAACCCTAGTTGCTCTCCCCTCTTCCAACTCCAAGGAGAGAGAAGGGAGGTCGCTAGGGTTGATGGTTTTCACTTGGGAGACTTTACATTCAAAAGAGGGGTTGAAACCCACAAGATCCAATCCCACGCAATGCAAGATTGGATGCTAAATGAGTTTCAAGGGTTATGACAGCAAGGCTACCCTCTTTTGTAAAGAATGTGCATAGAAGAATTAAGCTAGGAATGCATAGAAAGTGAGAAAGATTCGCTTATAAACTGAGATAGGAATACAGTATGAAGTTGCGGACCTGGAATTAGCAGTAAAATGTCGATACGGTGCTGTCCTGCAAATTTGAGCGAAAGTTGCCGGGACGATGGCGCCCGAGCGCCACGGTCCTCCGAAAAATCCACGAAACGAAGGGGGATCTGTTCATCTCTGCACAAGGATTCCAGATCTTCAATTTCAGCCGCGTACCTGCAACCTACACACAGAAAAGCGAAGACAATTGGGGGGTTAGGGATTAGGGGTTTGCCTTTAGGTCAAACCCCGGTTTTGGAATTAACCAAGAAATGAGCAATGTTGTAAATGTAAATGTCTGTAATGTAAAACAAGTACTAATACCTTGTTGTAAGGATGTTTGTATCCTTATGTGCGAAGGTATAGATGTTGTATGTTGTATGTTGTAGTAGTATGTTGTAAGTGATCTCCTCTTCAATGGTTGAATCCTTGTCTTGAATGCAACACTTAGCCTTGAATGGAGACTTGAAATGATCAATTGCTTGAAGGAATGCTTGAATGCTTGAATGCTTGAGTATAGTTTCCACGCTTGTACACATATGACCCTCTTACCTAAATGGGAGAGGAAAATGTAGTTTATATACTTGCCAATTAGGGTTAAAAGACTGATTTTTCCGACCTTAGGCCGACCAGGAAATATTATTTCCAATTTGCAAACAAAAAGACCCGAAGTCCCATAGGAGACCGGGCCCAAAATAGGGCCAGGGACCAAGGCGCTGGGCGCTCTGGTCCCACCTCCCGGGACAGCAGCGTGCAAAGGAGGTTCAGGCCAGGGTGCTTGAAAATGCAGTTTTTGGTGTCGTGGACAAGTTTCAGGGTCTCCATTCAGGTTCCGTGTTGCGTCGCCATCGTGAAGACCGAAATGCAGTTGAAATTGCAAGTGTCGCAATTTTAGGACGCTACAAGGACAAATAATAATCTAAAGATGAAGAAGTTCAATCCTTGTAGAATTTTTAAGTGGTTTGATTTAGGAAAAACCTATGAAATGGAGTTATTAGGAGGCTTGGGAATATCACTAGTATTCATTATTGCATATTTGTATTAGTGTTATGAAGAATATTTAGTAAATAGTGGTCTAGAAGTACACTTGGGAGAATCAAATATTAGAGTAGAAAAAAATAAGATTGAAGAGTTTTTGGATAGTAGGATTGGAATAAACATTAGGAATAAATAATATGAGTAGTATTTGTTGAAGTGGAAAGGTATGCCTAAATAAGGTTCATCATTGATTTCAAGGTTTGAGGCACTCCATTTTGGTTTCCCTCTAGACATTTAAAAAGTGAGGGACTCACTTTTCAGATTGCCCTAGATATCCACTGCAAGAAAATCCTAGGGCATAAGAGAAATCTATAATCAACCAAAAATATTTTATTTTATTTACTTGGTTATTTCTATGTTTTCATTCACATTCCAATCCTCAACCATTCACTATAGATCCTACTAAATTTCATTGCAATTGTTCATTTTACCTCATGCTTGATAATAAATATTATGCATTGATCGTATAATGTTGCATTCAAATCATAGGATATGTTGATTACCATAATGCATATTTCACTTCCAAATTTACTACTGAGCATACCAAATGAACATCTAGTTTTATTGTTCATAGTTTGTGGTGACCTTTTGAAGGTTGTGGTAACAAAGGAGCTCCTTTAAGATACAATAGAACTAGGATAAATTGTGGTATGAATTGCATCAATCTTTGCTAATCAATCTTCACGTATTCATTACAAAATAATATTTCACATGTTAGGTTGATTACACATTATATTTGGCATCAATCTCAGTATCTCCTTGTGGCTACCTAAGATCACTCATAAGGCTAGAAACTACTATATAAACATCATTCAATTTCATTAGAAAGTATTCAAAATGATCGAGTTAAGCAATTTGTTAATATTTACAACATGACACTTTGCACTTAATTATACTATCATTCAAATTCTATAATTTTCACATAGCTATGCCTATTTATAATCAAATGGCTATGGTGTAGCATGTTGGAAGCCTATTGTATTACATTGTAATTTCATTACGATCAAGAATGAACCAAGACTATATTGATATTTCATTGTTTTATTGAGTTATGTTATGCACTATTTTATTTCTCTGCATGGTTGGATAAGCCTTCATTTATGATTATATGATAAACAATGTTGATATAATCGTGAAGAGAAAATAATTTCATATTGCTGCTAGTAAAATTTCCTCATATGTTGTGAATATGTTCTTCCAAATGATGCATTTTATCATCTATGAAGATGAAATTTTATTTGATGCCCCACTTGATTCTTACTCCAATTCTATATTCTCTTTGTTAGGATTTCATCCTAATGTGTAGGAATCTTACCTTAGCCACTAGTTTGTGGCCCCATCATGTTGAAATTTGAAACTATAGAATTTGATTTTCACCAATGAATAAACTTTGATTAAATGGTTTTAGAATTACATTATATCCAAAATTCAAACTTCAAAGAGCAAGCACCCAATAAATTTTGTAACATTTCAAAAATTGTAAACAAATTTGACATATTCCAAAAATTGTGGCTTATAGTGTGAATTTATGACAAAATCCTAAAATTACAATAACTCAAGCTTGATATTAATCACAAAGTGTTAAACTTTAGACTATAGATTCCTTAAATAATTCTTTGAATTTAATAATTGATTAAAAAAATGTGAGCATTCATGAGATATAGGCAAGTTCTCAAAACTTCAGATTTCATCCTCACATTTTCCTAAATCATGACTCTAACACCAAATATAACGAAATAACTTGTACAAGAGAATAATGCAATAGTAAATACTTGGAAATATAATAGGAATTACTTTTACATACTCGACAATAATAAGCTCCTTGAACTTTCTTGCATCTTGATGATGAATCACGAAGTGTGATTCGAAATGTTTATGGTAAAAAAAATATCACACAATCAAATCCAAAAACTACTAACAATATTTAAATGGATTGTGTAAATCTTATTGCTTTGAATAATAAGCTACTTTAGGGGGAAACCTACAAAATTCTCTGGAATAAGAACACAATTTGCAATATGATGACATTAAAATAATTGCTTCCTCCTATATTAAAACCTTGCTTATGCACAAAGACTATCCAGATCAACTCTAGAATACTTTTATAAAGCCATAGAAATGATCATATAACTTAATTTAAGGTTATCATAGCCACAATTTGGCTACACATATAACATGTAATGTATATATAGGTTAAGAGTGTATTATATTCACATAATTAGCATAGTCGTATTCTTATTGCCTTACTCGATATCATCTAGTGTAGCTTCTATCCACTTTAAAAGGTAAATATCTCATTAGGCACATGCTTAATCTTTGACACATCATATTTAGATAAATTAACTAATGGAGATAATTAGTCATATCTTATTCAATACTCATGGATAAACATCAAGTTGGTTCTTTACTCAAGATTATTGGCATGTCAAAGTTAGTTTCCCTAACAAATTTACTATTGCATTCACCATCCAATTTGAGGGACAGGGGAGGGAAATTGTATCATACACTTTAGCATTTATTAGTTTATACATGATTTCATGTAGGCATAGGTTGTGGGTCCTGCATTAGTTCCAACTCCATGAAAATTTATGCTTGATGATCACATTCCCCAACTTTCACATTATCTCATGTTTGGGTACAATTTAGGAACCAAGTTGGTTCCAACTTCATAAAAACCCTACAAATCATGTTTTTCATTTATGTATCATGCTTGTATAGATTGTAGGGACCACACTAGTTTCAACTCCATGAAATTACTATTCATCATGATGTATTTTCTTATCTTTTATATGGGTTTGTGGATTTGGTCACATCCCCATGACTCCATCCCAAACTTAGACTTGAAATATTTTTTCTCTGTGTACTTGATGGATTTCACATTCTAAAACACGAATGGTGATGATTATATTTTTTGTGCTACTAATATAGTTTTTATTAGAAAGACTTGTTTGGAAGTTTGGAGATGTTGCTCTACCAAAACATGAATAAATCATGAGGTTTCATCCCACTATGTACCTTAATCTACTTTCTTGTTTTATTTATTGATTCCATTACTTTAGCATGCATGATTCTTGTAGTGCACAGGCATGCCAAAGTGGGGCTAAAATATAGAGGAGAAAAGAGCATATGTCACCCTCTTATTCTCTTTGTTTTTACTCACTCTTAGCCTTGTTGTAAACACATTGACACAAACTACAACCTAATATACATTAGCCAATATTATTTTCAAATGGTTTGAATAAGCTCTCGCTATAGTCATTCTTATACCCTAGACTTGGTATATATTTGTCCTTTGGATAGGACCACCTCCATCTCCATGACATGGTGTAGTACCCCTACCCTAATCTATTTCTAACCTTGGTTTAATCTTGAGTAGTTAATCGTAATATTATGTTATAGTCAGATGTTGATTTTACGCATAGCTATTGATGTGGTTTTCTCACTAGTTATATGCAAGTCGTAAGTGTGCCTATTTCATGGTATCAATATTGAGCTAACGTTTTCATTAAATTTTATGTATGTATGCATGTATGATTATTGGTTGCAGGAGATTTCAGGTACAATGCCGCGTGAGTGCGAGGTTCGTCTTCACCTAGAATTGCAGGTTTGAGTGTACCTTTTTAATCCTTAGAGTTGGATTAGGTGGTTGTAAGACCCTAGTTGACCTTAGTCGTGCTCTAGTGAGCATCGCCAGTCGTCGTCGGTAATCCCTGTTTGTTTGGGTTTGCGAGTCATCTGTTTGGTTGACTTTCTCGACTTGCGTGCTTGGTGTGCATGGTTAAATTGATTATTTAGTCCTTAGTAATTGTCTTGATTAAATATGCATTTGTGCATTGATGATTAATGGATTAATTAATCTGGTTTCCATTATGCGATTTCCGTTGATATGAATTGCTTATTTTAAATTGGGAGTAAATTCGATTTTATGACTGATTTTGAATATTAAATGCATATTATTATGCTGTTGAAAAAGAAAGTTTTATATTTTATCGCAATAGAGTTAATTGCATTCTGTTGGATTATTAATCAGAAAGTTTAAAATTCAGTTGAAGGAGGAAATCGATTTTTGAAATGAAAAACAAGTTATTTGTTGCTATATTTAGAAAAGCATTATTTTGAGGAATTATTTGTAAATAAAAGTTTTAATTCCAAAAATAGAATTTTTGGGTCAACTCTTCCATATAACCCAAATTTGGGGAAATTGGAAAGGGGGGGTCAATTTGGAGAAGATTTTGGTTGGAGAGATTTTTTTTGGACAAAATTGGGGGTTTTGGAGAGGAAGATGGTTGGTCTGGATCTGGCAGAATTGGGCTCTCCCTCAGCCATACCAGGATTGCGAATTAAGGTAGGATTCTGAATTGGTTATTGAAAATCAATTTGAATGTTCATTATGAATTTGGCTGGAAATTTTTATGGAAATGTGTATTTTCTTCATTGTTGTTTGGGTGTTTGAAACCCTTTGTTTTTGGAAAGGATGAGAAACCTTCAAGAAAATATGATATCTAAACCAGTTCGTTTAAACCGAAATTTATAGTGAATTGAAATCCATTAGCAAGCTCTGTAATGGGCGTTTTGTTTTAGTGGATCGAACTGTATTTTTAAAGGAATGGAAACATTTTATTTTTTTTTATATCCGAACTGTGTGTTCGAAGAAAAATTTTAAACGTTTTTGTTGATTCCGAACTGGGCGTTTTTATTTTTCTTGGGCTGGGCGTTTCCTTTTATTTGTTTTAGCTGTGGGTCGGGGTTTGGGAGAGCGGGGAGTGGAGCTCCACCCGCTCCCCTCCCCTCCCCCGCGCGTGCCCCCACTTCCTCCCTATCGCCCCCACCCGTCCTCTGTTTTCTCCTCCCCTTCGCTGGTGCTTAGACTTTGCCCGCGGCACTGCGGTGGCCACAGGGCGCCGCGGACCTGCGGGCACCGCAACGGCGCCGCCCGCATGGGCTCCATTGCGATTTCGGTGTGGACGGCGGCTAGGGTTAGGGCACGGCCCGCCCAGCTCGCCTCCCCACTTACTTTTTTTAATAATGCGTTTTGTTGCCTTAAACATGGTTTAAAAAGAATGGTTGTTGTAATATATATTTTGTTTAGTATAAAAAAAAAAAACATATGATAGTATATCATTTTAATGAGAGTATTTTAATGTTAAGTTTAATTAGTTTTAATCTGGATTAAGGTGGCATATAGTGGTAAATGATAACTAGATATGGATTAATCTTATAATGGGTTTATAAGTGAATTAATTATTCAATCCCATTTCTCGACCTATGCTCCTTTCTTGATTAAGTTCTAAAACTGTTGATTTTCGCAATTGAAAATTGTTGATTATATTCTGATCGATCCTGGATTAATGAATCTAGATCTTGATCGTTGAAATACGATGTAATTACTGCTTGATGATGTTAAATTTTATCGTAGAACATATCATTTGAGTAATTGTAAAGTAGTGAAATAATTATCGTTGGGCATTAGAAATTTAACGATATGCATTGGAAATTATGAATCTGTAGAGGACGGTTTTGAACCAGTAAAACTATGATGTTTGTTGGAGATTAAATATCTTATTTTAATTGTTTAATGGTTGTCTGAGATTTAATAATATGAATTGGTTAAAAACTCATTATGGCTTAATTTGCCTATTCGATGCTTTGAACCTTAGAGAGTTAGAAAACCAAGAACAAATTATCCCTAGTTGAGGTAGATAACTGTAATCAGCTTTAGATCATGCAGAAAACTTGATCGATTTTAATGTTTAAATCAATTGGAAGAAATATTGTCTTTTCTGATTATTGCTTTGCGAGTTTTATTGTTGTATTCGCTTTTAATTATGAAATGGCAAGAGTGCTTGTTTGTTAGGTCCCTGTCGTATGAAATGATTTGGGGTGCCTGTTTCAGTCCTCGATTCCGAGTTGACTGTTGTATTGTGATGTTGTCATAGTTGGTCATATCCTCTATGTGTGAGTCGAATAATGATTCGTGGTTAACCTTAGTTGTCAGGTCTCTAGTTAGAGTACCGTCAGTAAGTGATTACCCTTGAGTCGTGTTTGACCAGATGATTGTATCTCTCTTCTTGAACTCCGTTCATCTTACCATGTGTATTCATTGGTTTTGAGTTCATCTGAGTTTAGTCTAGTGTCGTATGGGAAAGTGGCTTTCGATTGGGGGCCGCGCCCAAAGTGGCTGCTGGGTAACCCGTCGAAAGTGAGTCTAATAAGTGATAACCTAAGTAGATTAGAAAATAATCTCTAAATAAGATAATGTGCCTCACACATGGGACGAATGCTATCATAGATTCGGCATGCTGTGAGAAGGCCTGAAATGGCAAACCATCTTCCTTGTCTTCACGAGAGGATGTGTGGGTCCACATGAGGCTTGGATGGGCCGGAAGCTCGGATTAGGTTGCCAGGGTGATCCAGTGTATGGGACCGGGACCTATGAAGACTTGCCATGGTAACCATACCAGGTTGTGTGATGACACTTGTCCCTACGTTCGCTAGTGTGTTGTCGTCTTGTCCTGTTTGAGTACCTTTGTGGGTCGTCCTTTTGTCTCTGCCCTTGTGAGTGTCGGTTTCATGTTAGACCTTGGGTGGTGATGGCTCATCTTTATGGATGCTCCTCCGGACTTATGTTTTTAGCTTTGATTATGTCAGCTGGATCCTGTTCTTTTTAAGGATCGTTTATGTATTATTGACCGATGTGGTCGTTTGTATATTGCTTATGTATCGCCTTGATGGCTGGATAGTACTTGGTGTAACCTCTTGTACTCTTAACCTTATTAATTATCAGAAGGGGTCTTGCAGTTGAGCAGACCCGGAGATGTAGCCCTTTAGGGGTGAACTCCGAGATCATTATGGTGTTATGTGGTGTATTCTCTTATGTTTCCTTTATTCAGCTCTATCATGTATGATTAATTTATGTAAAATGGTTAAGTGGATAATTGGAATTAACTATTAATGCTTATACTCATTTCTTCCTTAAATGCCATGTTGATCGAATGCATAATTGGTTGAGATGCGATTTGTCGCTAATGCATGTGTGTAATCGTCCTTTAAATGCAATAAGTTGGAATATGGAATAATGCATCTTAGAGTAATGAATTATACTCAGTTGTTGTTAAGGAATTTAAATATGCTTGGAAAGATCTCTTATGTTTATGGTGAAAATCCTAGTGTATTAGTGTATTAGTTGTATGGCTTGTTAATTTAAATGAAAAGCTTGAATGGAAATTATGAATGGATCTTAATGGATGAATCCTTGCTTGTGATTTATATTTCCATCTTCTGAAAGAAATTATCCTGATTATGAATTATTTCGTTATTAAGATATTCAGTTTATTGGTTTAATTGTGTGAGTTAGTGAATTGTGAAATTTAAGTAATCTCGTTGGGAAACTCTTTAGGTGTTAGTTGAAGTCTTCCGCTATGTAATCTGAATCTTTGATATCTTGTTGCATCTTATGTGTTGTAACTTTAAAAAAAAAAAAAAAATGTTGCACTCTATTCTTGTTATTTTAGCTTAACCCTTCGGGGTTTCCTGGCGGGGCATTACACATGGTCCTCCTAACTCCAACATCTTTTCCCTTCCTTCTTGAGCCAACCCTTCAAATGCCAAATATTTTGAATTGAGAACCAAGGATCTTATATTTAACTACAAGCCTTGGCTCACTAGTTCATCATCAAATCAGCTCATTAACATGTAATATTAGAAAGGACTATATGCACTCTTGCATCAACATTCACATTAACAAATATTACACTATAATCTAGGTGATAGTATTCCTATTTGGCATGTCTTTGATCTTTTTTATTTCACCAAAATAGTTTGACTTGTTATTGAAGAAGATATAAACTTTTTGTATGAACACAACAAACCCCAATATGCTTTTCAACACCCACTTTGTTTCAAACATAGAAACAATCAAAGATGAATATATACCAAATATCATATTAATATGGGATAAATCCATGTGGAGATAGAAATTCAAGAACTAAACCACAAACACAACTCACTCTAGAACAAGCCCAAATTCATCGTGTAAGTTTGTGAACACAAATCATATTTATAAGCCTAATTTTGATCATCAATCACAATATACAACATAATCTTCTTCGTTAACAATTACAAATTAACATAAAAATTTGCACCCAACAATAATAAGAAACAAATTAAATTAAATGTTGCAATGATTTTGCCACTTTCCACTTTAGAACTTTACTTTCACATCTGTTCCTCACTTGTTCTAAATGGGAATGGCTATCCAGTCTTTAGAATGCACCCAACATCTATTTTATTATATATTTATAATGTATAAAAGATAATGATTTGGCAGCTCGCGGGCTTCATGCCCTTGCTGGGCTGGCAGCTGACAGGTCTGGACCTCCATTAAAAAAAAATGATTTCTTAATACATTCATTCTAGAAACTGGATAGCTATCTCCCTTCTTAATTGTCAATCATACCTTGTCTATCCAGACATAAAAATGAAAATATTGTCAAAAAGAGCTAAAATAAAAAAAAACTAAATCCCTGCTGGCATCAAAAATTAAAATATTGTCAAAAAGAGTTAAAAAAAAAAATCTGTCCTTCCCTATTAAGATTTTCAATTCTGATAACTGGATAGACATTTCCAAAAAAAAAAATCTGTCCTTCCCTAAGAAGATTTTCAATTTTTCAATTCTGATAACTGGATAGACGTTTCCAAAATCAAACAATCTTATTGAATAGCAATGCTCTAAATCCGGCAATCCCAAACTGGAAACATTCTCCTTTTGAAGAATGGTAAAGTCAAATGAATAAGCAAATGGAAATGGCGAAGAGCTTGGCAAATACCTCACAGGCTCACACCCATCTTCTGAAACAAATCCATTTCAGGAAAAATAAGCAGACAAGAATTCGGGAAGTTAATTTTTTATGTGCTGAAGAAGAAGAGCTCTCACTCTGTTGATCTCCATCAAACAAAGGCAACCCTGCTCTTCAATTTCATCTAGTCTGCTCCTGTAATTCCTGTCATTTTTTCCCAAAAGCTTGATTATTTGCTGAAGAGGATAAATTTCATCCTTTCTTGCTTTCCAGATCTTTATTACATCTTTATTGTGCTCCACTTCATCATACAGCCGGGCGACTAACATTCTGGTCGTTTCCAACTGGTTCAGTAAAATGTAAGTACCCTTTGCAGCCGCATCCATTTGAGAATTCTCCTTCACTAATTCAGGAAAAAATTTATGTGCAAAGGAAAGCCATTTGAGTCTTTTAGCTAGGGTTTGACGCCTCGGCTGAAACTCCTGATGCAAACCCTCAAAAAATTCACAGATGCCCTTAAAATGGGCACCTTGCATAAAGGGATTCTCCTGCTCTAAAACATTTTGAAAGGCCATGTAACTCACTCGGGCTCTGTGTGTGCTCTCGAGAAGCAGGGCACACACATGGAAAGAATTTAGGGTATTGGAGAAATAACAGGACACTAATTTATGGAGCTCTGGTTTGTTGATGAGATGAATTAGGGATGCATTTATAATTTCTTCATTCGGTGAAAGCAGGTCTTCCAACAAGATGTTTTGGGATTGAGCAGTTCTGCTGTTGAATTGGTGGCAAAGAGCTGTTTGGACGGCCTGACAGAATTTATCAAATGATTTTGTTTTGAGGACAATCTTATAGTTATGGCTCAGCCTCCATTCCTCCTGTGCACTCCTCTCTGGTAGCATAAATTTCAATGTTAGGACAAAGTGTTAGAGACCAGAAGACAAATTACAGTAGATATTAAACAAAATTGGAATCCAGAAACAGGCAATATATTCAGAATCTGATTTTTCCACAACCCACTTTGTTTTGTGATAATTTTTTTGGATTTAGATTGTAGATTAATGTTTGATATCAGCGTTTTGGATCATATGTTAAGTTTTCTCATTGGAATCAGATGAGGTTTAAGATTGATATTTCAGAAGATACGTCATGATTCCTCATTCGAATGAAAACAATCTCATTCTGATAAAGAATCATGATGTATGATCGGAAGCCTGGATATTGAGTCTTAATCTACACAGTTTTAATTCACAGAAATTATCACAAAGTCAATATATTGTTTGTTATTTGGGATTTAAACAATATACTAAATTGAAATTGAGTGCGCTTCTGATTTTGACTGTCAAATTCAGAAATCTAATATCTTTAACGTACTCCAGAAGCTCTCAATTTCAATAGACATGGACTCTGCCCAAACCTAATATCTTTAATATATGAAACTGTTATAAGACCTTTTCCAAACTATCTGTGTGCACCTTCATTTGTGGGCAGACTGGAATTGGTGAAATCTAAGCACATTTCTCTCCTCTTCCACCTGGTTGACAAAGTATGTTGAATCTGAACACATAGATCCGGAGCTTCAAAGGCTTTCTTGCAATGGAGTCAATCCAAAAGTCCCTGCTTTCTGAGAAGATTCTTACAACTCTAATTCCAATTAAAAAATCAAAACATACATTTATATCTATATCAGTTTTTATTAGTTGGTCAACTAAAATAATATTGAGCTTCAGTGAGCAATGGAAAGAAAGATGTAGCGTACAAAATCTGAAGTTGAGAATCATCCCATTAAGATATTAGTGATTTAAGTAAAACAAAAAAGAATAATATTGTTTTTGGAATTTTGTAATAAGAGAATTTGTTTTTAAGTAGAATTTGTTTTGTTTTATAATATTGTATAGTAAGATTTAGAATTGTAATATTTTATCTAAAAAGAGGGTAACGAAAGAATTGAGTTAGAATTAATTTAGAGAAAACACTTTAAATAGATAGACAATTTTTACATTAAAGTTGCAATACAAAGGTTGGTGTGTAAACTTTAAATTCTATATATTTGTAAATTATTAAAAAAAATAAAACAATTATATACTAATTTTCAAGTATTATAATTGCATATATAATATACTAATAATTGAAAGAAAAAATTGTAGCAATATAAAACATTTCCACATAACTTCAAATGAGAAAAATATACAAACAAAAGCTCAAAATCCACCATGCAAATAATAGACAAACATAGTATCAAGATGACACAAAAATATGCTCTTTGAAACCCTTCATGAAGGAAGAATTTAGCCTCCAATATTATTCACACATGATGTATTATTCAACATTAAAAATATATGTTTTATGAGGACTCCTCAACTATAGTAACACTATCGGCTCCGCTCCTCAACTTTTATAAAGAATTTGAAAATGAAGTTCCTGCTCCCAACAATTATGCCCTCGGTTGCCAACAGCTTTGCAAATGTGGTTGTTGAGTGTCTCTCAACCCCTCCTCCTTCAAGACCTGCAATTGCCGCTATTGCCTCTATTGTTGGCCCTTCGAAAGGGGCTCCCTCATCGGCTCCTTTGGTGGGTGGGTCAAATGCTGCCAGTAGGGCCTCTTCTGGTGTTGGAGTTTGTGGACCTTCTACTGGAGGATGTAGCTTTGCTCATGTGGCTCTTGTTGCTCTTCCTCCCAAGGGGAAACCTCGTCTCTTCTCTTTTGTCAAGACTTCCCATGTGGTGGTTTGTGGGCAAGATGTGATAGATAACATTGGCTTCTACCAACACTATGGTTTTGTGTGCAGATTTATTGGGTTATGGCCTTCTCTCTCTAACCTCCATTGTTGGGTGAGTAATTCTTGGAAGCCTTCGGTTGCTGGTTGCATTGAGTTTTTTCCCTGTGCTAGGGGTTTTTTCATTGCTTCATTTACTTCTCTTGATGATCGTGACTTGGTGTTGGGTAAGTTGTGGGCTTGAGGAGTCAACTCTCTCTTGGTCAAGCCTTGGATTCCTTCTTTCAACCCTCTTAACGAATCACTTAATGTGTGTTTGGTCTGGGTGCGTCTTCCCAACCTTCCCCTTCATTTTTGGGAGCATTCTTGTTACGAGGCCATTGGTAACACTATTGGTCATTTCTTGAAGGTTGATGATGTCATGTCCTCTAGGGTCCTTCTACCTTCGCTTGCATTTTAATCGACATAGACATCTCTTTGCCACTCCCAGGGGATGTGGTCCTCATGGTTGGGGATAGGCCTTGGACTCAATCGTTGGATTATGAGGGCCTCCCCTTTCTCTGTCGGAGATGCTTCTCAATCGGTCATTTAGCTTCAAATTGTTCTCTCTCTTGCCATAAAGGTGTTGCTACTTGGTGGAAAGATGCAACTATTGACCATTTAATTGTTATGGATTCTAATTCTAATGATATTGTATAATCACATGCGGACGAGGACCCCTCCTGGGATGAGGTGGTGCCTCTGATAGCTGATGTGGCCTATGTTGGCCCCTTGGTCACTTCTAGTGTGGGCTATTTTGGACTTGATGCTTCGTCTTTGTTGCTCTTGTTCTGCAACAAAGGTCTACTCTTGTTGAGTCTACTCTAGACGTTGTTTTGTAACAACTGATTGTTCCTGTTGTAGACAATTTCGTTGAGGGGGTCTCCCAGCTTGATCCCAATGAAAGTATTGTCTAGATTGTTGTTCGTCGCAAGTGGAAAGGTAAGTTGTCACCCCCCTAAACTCCTCGGTTTCAATTTTTGGGTGATGCTCCTCACTCTTGAGTTGATTTCTTTTGGGCTATTACAGGTTTAGCTTGCCCTCAACAGTGGTTTTGTCTTGCTGCTTAAGGCTTGTCTAACTTGTTTTGTTTCTTTTTCTGCCTTTGGGCAATTTGTAAAAAGGGTCAACGCCCTTGTTTTTCTATTTTCCTAATCAAAAACATTAAAAATATAACAATATAGTTATATAGTCTCATGAATACTTATGAAACACCAACTTCCTCCAATATAGTCTTCATGTGTTCAAGCACAATGGATAACCATGCAACCACACATCCCATGTCATGCTTCACATATGCACTAGACTAGAAATCCCAATACAATTGATGTCCAATCTCAACCTCAACTGTGTCCTTTCTTTTATAGATTTAAGTTCATTTCAAAACCACTGAGAAGTATTAGAAAACCCATGTATCTTAAAACCATGAGAGCACAAAACCACTAACCCCGAAATCAAGTATTTGCCACAAATATTAAATATTTGTTCCACATCTACCACACAAAATATCTAACCAATGTTCCATATAACTTTAGATATTAATGCAAATAAATATCTAATGTGGCTAAACACATCTTGAAAGATGTGCCACAAATAAATATTTAGTTTTACATAGTTAAAAAAGGGGTACAATTATTTTTTTCTAACATTCCTCCACTAATTTAAACATTGCATAAGGGGCCATTGATGAAACAAATCATTATATGCTACAATGAAACCGCATGAATCTCCAACACATTTTCATGCTCTATCAAGATACCACAATTACATCTAAGGTGACCACCATCTCAAGCAAGAACTTCTCTCATTCTCCAACATACCACACTTGGAAAAAAAAAAAAGAACAAGACAAGGTGAATATGCACCAATCAAATAACACAAGCATCAAATCTATGTCTTAATAAAGACTCCAAGTTATTCCTATGGAAAAAACCCACATAACTGAAAAAAAAAGCAATTCCACAAAAAAATTGATACATACAATCATCCATACCACCAAGTGTATAAAAAAACTAGTATTTCATACCAACAACTCATCCAATCCATAAACCACAATAAAAAAATCCATATAAAAATTGTCAATGAAGAACTCACACGTTTAGGACCTCCCACTACATAGGCATAATGTCTTCTATCTAATTCCTTTAGTTTTAACCCTAGCACACATTATATAAACTTGTGCAATTGATTATTAATAAGGATTCCTAAATTACAACTTATTGATTTAGTAATTACTATCAAAATTAAATCTATAAATTACCCGAGAAACTCAAAAAATTGCACATGCTCATATTAAAAATTCATTTGTTTGTATTATCGTTAATTTTCTTTAGGTCAACAATAGTTTAATACAATGGCGACTTTCATAAATAACTTCCAATTTTCTTAAATGAGAGGTTTTCATTCACATATTCAACAAAGAAAATAAAAGGTTTTTAGTCCTCTAATTTTTAATCCTTGAAAGGTTTTGTCCTTGAGTTATTAATATATAATCCACACTCAACAAAAGATATAAATAGATATATAAAAATATATTCAATTATGAAACAATTCTCTTTACTCAAATTTTCCTTTATACCCTTCTCCAAAAGACACAACTCCTTTCATTCATTTTTTCTAACAAACTAAAAGTAATCAACCCATAATCTCCCTCAAATAAGTGTGGCTTCCTAAATAAAGCCACAAACATGTTGGGGATTATTTTTAATAAAATATAAGGAATTACAGCTATAATGCCAAGATTGATACCCAATTAATGGGTTGCAAACTTCCCTCATAAATGTTTCAAATAAGATGGTGACCTATAGGAATTGATTTGTAGCTTGTCGACGATATTAACAAGAGCTCTGCAGAGCTGGAGTCCCTGCCTAGTGCAAGGAAAGAGGAGTATTGTACAACGACAATGAAAAAATCAATAACATTTTGTTTCATAATATGTAAACACTGTGAACAAAATATGTTGTAAGTAAAAAAAAATTATTCATACAAGTTCTGAAATAGTTGACAACCGAAATGATAAGTAATTGTATTTTACTGAGATTCAACATTCAAGATTAGTATAAAATGGAAGTTTAAGTAGTATAGTATCTGATACTATGGTTGTTCTATATGCAATTCAGCACTAAACAAAATTTGCATTTACCAAAACTAAGCATGATATCAAATGTTTTTTTAAAGAAAATTAACAGGTTATTTACAAAACAGTATATAGTACTTGTTGATTTTAACACTATGGGTATGTGAATGGTATTTTAAGATCTTGTGTAATTGATTTTGAAAATCTACATTTGGAAACCTACAAAATGCAAAGTTAACAAAATTAAGATATGATTGAGAGAAACTAGTCCAAAAAATTAGATTACAAGATAACCTTGAGCAAATAAGCATATGTGACTGCTATCATACAAAAGGAATGAATATGAAAAAAAAAGTTCTCTAGCAGTCAATGAGTGATTAAGCACGAAAATATTTAGCATTTTTAAAAACATAACTTTATGGTATAATTGTCCAAGTTAAAAATGAAATACAAACAACAATAGAGTAGTAGTAAGAGCTTTGTATGAATGATGTAGAGATTGTGCATAACAAATAGTTGCAAGTAATCAAAGTTGTATAAATTGTGTTAAAATCTGTAGGAATTTATAATGTCAACTGTGTTATTGTATATTTCATGTGGTCTTATTACTGATGATTTTTGACAATACTAATCAAAATTCATGATTTTAGTGAATTCAGTTCATATTTGTAAGTGTAATGCTTCTTGCCTAAATTGGGAAAAACTGTGAATAAAACCTATATCACACCTAGGTAAAATTGTCTTGGCAGACTTAAAAACTATCTATATATCTTGCAAAGTCATAATATTCAAAGTCTACTATTTTACCTTTCAGCTTGTCATATTCATCCTCCTAAGCATCAAGAAAAGTACAACGTCCTATGAGAAAAATGTTACAGAGTTACAATGAGAGAGTTTTAAATAATGGTTATTGTTCTAACCATAGATGAGTGTACTAGTAGAAACCTTTATAGCTGCAAAGTTAAAGTGCAGTTTTTTTGTTATCATGTTGAAATTCTCAAGGCAAATATGGTGTTGCGTGTTAAAGGGTGCTCAACTAATGCAAACTTAGATTAGTTTTTTTATCTATGCTTCTTTACCTTGGTATTAATGAAAATTCTTGTAATAGCAATGATAAAGAAACAAATTCTATTTGTATGAAATCTTAAGTTATCTAGCAAAGCACAAACTTGGTGCAATAGGATCTAGCTTCATGACTAGCAAAATCAAAGTAAGCAGAGAGTAAGTAAAAAATGAACCATAAAAGTGAAGGAAAAGAGTATAATAAGTATTAAACGTACATATATTCAAAAAGTTTCATAAGAGTGCATAAAACCTACTAAAAGAAAAAGTAAAAGTAAAAGAAATACAAGTATAGAGCTTACGAGCTTGTAGCAAATTCTTCAAGCACTTTAAAAAAGAGGCATATCTGCCATGCTTTTTATAACAGTTTTGGATACATGTTCTATGTGGTACAGACATTTTCTGATTTTTCTTTCTCCATGGCAAGTGCAACTAGAATGACTATAAAAATAGCAAAGGATAAAACAATTAAAATTTTGCATTGGCCTAAAACTAATGACTGACATTTCAAATGCTTTTGGACACCAATATTGTAATGCATTATGTTTTAATTTCAAACTAGTTTCCCAAGAACAATTTCTACATGCAAATTTATAATGCGTAGGATAAATAAAGAAATCTAAATATGAGAACACATCTACAAACTAGTGTAGATAGGAGCAAGTGTCAAGCGCAATCTACAGAGAAGGCATGAGATTTGGATTATGAAAGCTACAAACATTTGATATTGAAATGAAAGAAATTTAGTCAGATGGTTCATTTTAATATTGTTAGAGTATCCAATACTCAACGGAGTAGTTGTTAAATATGTAAGCAAAAGAGGAATTGGCAAGCGAAAGCCAGTAAATCTGAAAGAAAGCAAGCTTCAAGACATCAAAAGTGAAAGTAATGACAAACCAAAAGAGGAAGGTTGTTTTGGCATTGGTTTGTTGGATGGAGAAATGTGAAAAGTTTGTACAGGTTTTCCTCCTAAGCCCAATGGATATCTTCATATTGGACATGCAAAAGTTTCTTTTCTAAACCAATACTTTCCTCAAAGGTATAAAAGACACTTGATTATACTGTGCTTTCCAAGGTCATGGCCACGCGTTTGAGCTTCTCCATTCCAGTTTGTGCTATAGATAATGTTTACAGAGTATTGAATTTTAGTTTTGATGATATTTGTTAATCATCTAGATTTGTTATAACTTATAACTTTATAACATAACAAATCAAATCATGTGTTATTGTCATTTCAGTTCTTGTGGAATTCTTGCCTTAATTAAAATTTGATGTCACGCTAAGCTATGAAAAATCTTAGATAGAAATGTGAACATTGACTATCTTATGTCAACGTACCATCACCCTCTTGTTATTGAGGTGTATGCAAATGTATCTAATGCACATATAGTATCAATCTTGTTTACTAAGATGCATGCAAATCTCAAAAAAAACAAAAGATTCTCCAAGACAAACTAGATTGAAACATTAAAAAGGTTTACATTGAGTGCCAAATGCAAAAATTGAAATTCACATGTTATGTTCTAGAAGGATGACAGTTTGTGTCCTAGGCGATTCAATTGGGTTATGGAAAATTTAGTATGTGATAAAAACAAATGCCTATCGCGATCAATAAAAGGAACTCACATGAGGTAATTAATTAGCTTGACATATATTTGAATGTGTATTTTGCACCAGCAGACTGTGTCTTACAAACTGAAATCATACATTAAACCAAAATTATTATTGGTAGAAAACCATTTGATCATTGCTCCAGTTGGTTGACCTTGCTTACCCACATTTCTCTAGCAATTGCTTTATCTTTCAAAGGGTTGCTAATTTTGATGGACACTACTTATGTTTTACTTTGTCAAAGATGCCCTGCGCACTTCTCTAATCATCAACAATTGAGACTAGTATTAAACATTCAAATCTAATTCAGATAAAATTAAATGATTTTGCAAGGCAGATTAGCCCTCTAGGTAAAGTGGCTAGTTGAAGCAGAGTATTCCAAAAACATGTGCAGAATGCGAACTGTGCAAGTTAGTGGCATCAACATAACTTTTGAAAGATCGTGCAAAAGTTGTATTCAAAAAATGATCTGCGGAGACATTGGCTTAAGTTGTTTCCAGATTATAGCGAAAATCAGAGACCTGCAAAATGAGTGGGCTAGACTAAACAATTTTCTTGATACCATTGATATTGTAGGCTAGGCTAAACAACTTTATTGGTACCATTGATATTTTCCTTTTTTCACTTTTAATTCAAAATATCTATGGACTATGAGGATTCGTTAGTTATTTGGAATCTTATATTGTGGACTAGGCTAAACAACTTTATTGGTAGCATTGATATTTTCCTTTTTTTCACTTTTAACTCAAAATATCTATGGACTTTGAAGATTCGTTAATTATTTGGAATCTTATATTGTGAGCTAGGCTAAACAACTTTATTGGTACCATTCATATTTTCCTCTCAATTTCTTTTGTCAAAAAATGTGGCCAACCAAGGTACCTAGCATGATACAAACCACATCATGCAAGCTGAAGGCTTTGACAGGTGTTAGTATACGTGTCAAAAGAATAAGCAAGCTGAACAAATATACAAAAGAGCTGGTACTCTTTTTAAGGCTCAGTAAACAGAATGATTTCTTACTTCAAGTTTTCTTCGATGGGTATGAAAAAAATGCAAGAAATACAATAATGCTAAGCCAATAATAGGCAGCGACTATAAAGTCTTACGAAATTGTACGAATTCATCTCGCTGGTTTGCCCGAGAGTTTAAGGGGGAAGACTTAAGATCTTCTGCACATAAGTGCGCATGGGTTCGAACCCCATAGCCAGCAAAAAAGAAATTTTCTAATTACTGCAATTTACAGATTTTTAGAAAAACTTGGGAAGAAATGTAGCAGTAATTTTGTTGGATTTGCCTTTGTGGAAGCTGCGAATTTGAATTCATAGCTCTGTAATTTATTTGTGTAGAAGAATTTTTATCCTGTATTCATACCGTGTCCAATGGGTAGCTCTAATGAAAGAGTAATTTGACTTTATAAAGCTCTATTTAAACAAGAAATGTGAAATACATTATGAATCTTACTATTTTCTAAAAATTCTAATTCATATCAACCTCCCTAAATCATTTTGTGATTCTATAAGGCAATATAACTTTGGTTTCAATTTCATCACTCCACTCACTTTAAAGAAAGATAATTTTCTATAAGGTTGTGCTCTGAAGAAGACCATATTTCCTACTTTGAATTTTATTTCTATTCAATGCTGATCAAACTATAGTTAATTTTATTTCTATTCAATGCTGATCAATCTATAGTTTTTTTTTTTCTAATTATGTGCTCTTTTTAGGTTCTCTCTTAATGATCTCAAATTTTGTTTATTTTGTTTAACTAGATCCTTTGCTCTTGATACTTTCCTATCAAAGGATAAATCATCATAATCATATAAATCCTTGAAAGGTTTCATCCTAATGGACATATGTGTTGCAAGGTGTGCATGCTTGCTCTTCTTCTGTTGTGCAGCGCAATGCTTGGGTTCGTGACATGGCTTAACCACCTCCTATAGATTCATTAAGTCTCATAGTTGTATCGATCACTAAAAGGTCGATCTTTTGGTGCAACAACAATTGTGTTTCTAGTATCAGAGCCTGGGTCACGGATTCGAACCCCTTGCTTGTGCTAGGGAGAAGGGGGGGGAATTGTTGCAAGGTGTGCACCGTTGATCTCCTTGTGATGTGTAGCATGGTGTTTGGGTTTGCAACATGGCTTAACCACCTACTGTGGATTCAATAAGTCTCATGGTTGTATCAGACATTAACAAGTCCATCTTTTGGTGCAACAGCAATTGTGTTTCTAACAATATGATATACGATCTTGTAATATCTCCCCTAAATAAATTTACTTTATTTGTGTTGACTAATGACCTACTACTCAATTCCATAAATAATCCTTAATCCATTTGTTGACTATTTTGATATGTTCATCAATTTGTGGTGATAATTGATACTTGGAGATAGTTTACTTCCTACTAAATGAAAGAGATCTTGCAAAAACTAGATGAGGAACTAGGTACTTATCACTCTCTATAGTTTTTGGTAACTCATTTAAGCGAGAAAATTCTTTGAAAAATAATTCAACTACTTTAAGGTTCTATAAACTCTATAGATATGGAAAAGAAATGGCTATATTTTTTAAATTTGTCAACCACAACATGTATACAAAAAATTGTGTGACTTATGGAATCCTATAATAAAATCCATTAATATTATTTTTTATTTCTAGTCTGGAATTAGCAATGGTTGTAATAACCATGTAGGAAAGGCATGTATTTTATTTTATTGGTTAGATAAGGCACTCCTTGACATACTTAAGAAGAATATCTCCTTTGAAACCCTTTCATGAAAATATTTCCTAACTTTTTGGTAGGTCTTTAAGTTACCTTAATGCCTTTTCAATGGTGTGTTATGTATTCTTTTTCTTTCATCTTGGGATAAGATAAATTCTCTTTGCATAGAATAAGGTCATATACTACCTTATATTTATCATCATTGATCTTTCCTTCCAAAATGTCAATAGCAAATGTATCCTTCTTATATTTTATTATTATAAATTTTTCAATAAAGAGTAATGTTTGATAATGAACATCCATTCCTTGATTGAGCATCAATTACTATATTATTCTTATCTTTGTCATATTCAATTTCAAAGTTGTAGGCTTGAATTTGTCTCACCCATTTTTTTGTATAACATTTATATAACTATGGCTAAGAAATTATTGTGATATGTTTTGGCCATAAATATTCCACAAACAAAATATTCTCCATTTTTTTTCTAAAGAATGTATCATAGATAGAATTTCCTTATCATAGATTGACTAACCTTTTTCAATTTTTAACTTCTAATTTACAAAAGATATTGGGCATCCTTTATGCATTAATAACACTCCAACTAATTCACCTAAGACGTCGCATGTAGAACAAAATAAAGGGAGAAATCTAGAATGGCTAATATAGTAATTGAATTTAGCATTTTCTTGATTTTATCAAAGGGCTATTGAGTAGTCTCTATCATGCAAATTCTCCCTTCTTGGTTAAATTTGTCCAAGAAATAGCTATTTGAGAGAATCCTTTGACAAATATATTAAATTAACTATAACGCATAAATATCACTCTCAATAGTACATTTGATAGTGGGGTCAATCTAGAAATGGTTTGTATCTTTTGTTGATTAACTCAAACTCCCTAAGCACCAATAATCTGTCCTAAATTATAAAAATTTATCAACCCAAACTCACATTTGGATTCCTTAACATAAAAATACAATTGCTCCAATATTCCCAAAACTTCATCTAAATTTAGTAGGTATTCCTCCCATGATTTTCTATAGATAAAAATATCATCAAAAACTACTGACACGTAATTCCTCAATTGATTTTTAGACACATGGTTCATGCATGATTAGAAGGTAACAAGAGCATTATTTAAACCAAAGGGCATTAACTCAAAACTCAAAATGCCCAAAATGATATTGTAAAATACTTTTATGCACATGTTCTTCTCTTGCCCAAATTTGATGATACCCAAGTCTCAAATCAAACCAATGAAATTCATTAATTAACTTATCAAGTATAGGAATTAGGCATGTATTTTTAATAGTTTTATTGTTTAATGCCCTAAAAAATATGCATATATGCATAGTTCCATCTTTATTTTTTACTAAGACAACTAAAGATGCAAAAGGAATAAAAATTGGCTTAATATAACACCTTTATAAGTTCCTCGACACTTTTTACATTTTGTCATTAAATATTCATGGATGCAAGGAGCAATAATTACTAGTTTTGTTACTTCTGACTATGGTGTTAGCATGGACAATGGTACGAGATTCGGGATGAATATCCTCTCTTGCAAAGCAAGATTTCTAAATACAAAGTTACAAAAGCTTTGATCTTAGTCGTGTAGGGTAGATCACTGGGAACAAATGTGAAAGTATTCAAGGTGGACATTGATGTTTGACACTTCAAACTAGAGAATGTGAAAGAAAATTTTGTGGACTTCTCACAATTGTAACAAATATTTTTTGTATTTTTTTATTTATAAATCTGCTTTAAAATAGCAATAACAACTAATCTATCCTAATGATCTACTCTATTAATGATTGTGAAATAAATTACAAAAGTGAACGAAAACAAGAGGTAAACAAATAAACTTGCAATTCGATCTACTAGAAAATGTTAACCATTCAACGATTTAATGCATATGATGATTAGATTAGATCATAAAAAATCACATAACATAAATCAAATTACTCAATTCATGTAAACATGATGCAATCATCGAGGAATAAATGAATCAAAAGATTTTTAGAATCCATCTAACTATATGGGCATAGTCAATGCACACATACAGGACAAGATTCTTTATGAGTTATTCAAATGTGATCTAACCAAGTTATCCTTCACAATTAAATATTTGAATAATCAACAATATCAACTAATGCAGTTGTTTCAATCATTCACACAAGCTAGAAATGTTGAAATCTAAATTTTATTCATCCAAATCTCACAAATCTAGCAAAAACTTTTACACCAAAATTGCATAAACATCTCACAATAATGTTTGTATAAATTCCAACCCTTTTTAAGACAAAATGAAGGGTTTATAGAGCCATTACAACATCCAATTTGCAAAACTGAAACTAGGGTTTTTGCAACAACAAAAAAATAGAAAAATAGAAAATAACAACTTAAAACTACTCTAAAACTTAAGTAAATTGCATCTAAGACTCATTCAAATGATTAATGACCAATTTAGGCCACTAAAATTGAAGAAAAAGAGCTCCTTTTGTTGTGTTTGATGTGCTAATTAACTATTGTTTCAAAAGTGATGGGTTTCCTTCTTCAAAACATGAAACATATTTCTCGATCTGTGTTGAACTTAACTAGAAGTTGTCTACATTATTTTGGACATGAGAACATAAATTTGAATGCCCTTTATCTGCCTATTTGACCCACGTGGTAGTTGGAGTTAACTGGAGCTCACACAAAACTAGTTAGAAAACATCATCTAAAATGTCTATTTGCTGGCCCAACTATTTACTATATACACATCCATCCAAAATCTGAAGTAAATCATCTTTAGAAATGAGCAACAACTTCTGGAAATTGTTGATTGAACAAGTTCACCATGCTATGCAGCTCTTCAATATCTAGTGCCTTTGTATACTTCAATTTTATAACCAGATTCTTAAAAAATACTTTCATTTTTCTCTTCCTCTTCAAATTGTGGTAATTCAACATTCATGAATTGAATATGCTACTTCATAGACAACATTTGTTCTATAATATACAGAGTGCAATATATATGCATTTTATCTTTGAATTCTCGCACTATGTTGCACATTATTAACCTTTACCTTATCATCGAACAGTGTACATGGAAGACTTTCAACAAATTTTTTAGTTCTAGCCAACAAAGTGTTTTCACTATTAATTTGTTCTATTACCATTTCTTTAGACTCCTTGTATTCTTTAATCACCATTTTGATGGCTCTAATCCATTCAACAATTGTTCCTTATTAGCATCATCATCAAAAACTCTCTTTTCAATCAGTATCTTCCATCGATGTTCTTAATAATGTGGAGAATTGGAAGGTAATCATCCCATAGGAAAATTGTGTCTTCAATGCTTATGCCTTCTTTTCCCTCAACCAACATGTGATGGAGCACCATTAGTTGATCTTGGATGATATGATATAAGGCCATCACTTTACATATGACTTCTTATCCTTGAGTTTCTATATCTTACCTCCAATTCAATGCAGCTGCAACAAAACAATCGTCGTTTGAAGATGTGATGCCATGTGTGCATGCAAGCTCGTTGAGGGAGAATTTGAATCTATTGGGCCCATGAGTTGACCAATGTATTTCTTCAACTCTCTAACTTGTGCTTTCAACTCTTCTTTGGTGTCCTCTTTTTTATCTAGTCTTCTGAGAATAACTCTATAGACTGCCTTAAATATTGTTTCTCTCCTCCTTTAGTTTACTTCTTGAGGTCTATCTCCAATATTTGATAATTTTATGGCTTCATTTCACTCTTGGGTTTATCTTCAAGTGGTACAACAATTTGGGCCATTTGATGGCCTAAGACATCAATGGTAATAACAGAGAACCTACGAGCTTTCTTCTTTGGCTCAAGAGTTTCAAAAGTCTATTTGAAGATTGTGAACTCATTTTCATACTTCCTTGTATCTCATTTCCCTTCATTTGAAGGTTCTTGTTATCCAATTTATAATACTTCCAGACACGACTTCAGACTGATTTTTTACTTCTAATGTTTGTTGTTCTTCCTTTGACACAAGGTAATCTTCAATAATATTATCAATTCTATTATTAATCACCTACTCACTTTCTTCACCTTCCTCTCATCATGGGGTTCCTCTTCTATATTTTGTTTCTTATCTTGGGACAAAGGAACATCTTTCTTAGCTTCATGCCCTCTTTCTAGTTCATGCTCCTCATGTTGTTGCTCCTTGTCCTTTGGAAGCTCATCTACATGATGTTCTTGGGAAGATTCTTCTTCTTGGCAATCTCTTGGGGGTTCTTCCTCCTGATGTTCTCTATTGACATGGGGAGGCTCATCCTTTTGTTGATCATTTTCTTCATCCATACCTCCTCCTCCAAGTATTGAGAGAAACCCTCTTCACTTTCTAGATTCTAAGTATCCATGTTAACATTTGTCTCAATAGTCTTCTCCACTTTAGTTGTGTTTCTACTTCCCCAATTTCTACATTTTCTTGTAGGGAATCTTTATCTGGTATGTCTTCTTGAGGAATATTTTCTTACACTAGTGGCTCTTATGATCTGTTAGGTCCTTCCCTAGGAAATACTCCTAGAACATCACCTTTATCAACTTCCCCCTCTATATTAGTTTTGATATGAATAGTATCTTAGGGTTATCATTATTCTACCATTTTTTTTTAGGCACATTAACTGAGGAGGATGGTAGTAGACCTTCTCCTTGATCAGTTGAATTTTTTTGTGGAGGGGTTGCCTCTTGAGCCTAAGAAAAGGTAACAATTTGTTCTTGCATACTTGAGGCTTCTACCCTTGTTCTTTTATTTATTTTCAATTGGGTGCCTTCTTCTTATGCTTCCTCCTTAGACCAATCCTTAACTATGCATATTGGAGGAGGTCCTCTTCTCAACCTCTTGTAAACCTCCAGATCATTCTTAGAAGTGATTGTTGGAATTATACACTCGGATGAGAATAGTTGATGTTGTCATTGATGGCAACCAACTGGTAACATGTTTCACGGGTTACACCGGCAACAGACATCATTTACTAGCACCGGCAGGCACCACAAGTTTATTCACACCGGCATCTAGTCTACACCGACAATAGATCACACCAGCACTCTAAGCCGACATGGAAATAATATTGTTTTGTATTGTAATTATATTTTATAGCCGACATGATGTATTGTAAAGACTCATATACGTATGAGATCTTGTAGGTCATTTTAAAATGGAATTAGGTATGTTTGTAAGCAAATAACTGTATATGCATTTTGATGTAATTATTTTATGAGCGAATAAGAGAAGAGCAGAGCGAGGCAAGGTTTATGGCAGAGGTATCTGATAGAGCTTAAACTAGTACTGAATCCAGCATTGCAGATGCTATTTTGAGTAGTACATTGTCATTGGATTTAACCGTCCAATTGTAGTCAGTGGGACTTTTTTTTGTGATTGAGAAATGAGCCCTAGGTTGTTGGCCTTCCTACCTATGTAGGCCCCTATTGTATAAGTAATATTTATTCATATTGGCCAGTGAGTAAATATTGTGGGTCACAAATCCCACCGAGGTTTTTCCGCTACTGAGTTTCCTCGCTAAAAATATATGTGTTATGGTGTGCATTGATGGTTATACTTTTGTTTTTCTTTACTACATTATTATTTTCTTACTGGTATATTAATTTGGGTTATAAAGTTGCAAACAAGTTTAAATCTTTTGTTTACCGGTTAGACATTGATTCACACCCCCCCCCCCTCTCAGTGTTTTTGGGACTGATCAAGTATCTAACAATTGGTATCAGAGCCTAGTCCTCTATTTACAGAAGCCTAACAGCTTGAGGAAGATTCTGAAACCGGTACCAATGGAAAGTTTGAGACAACAGTTGGAAGGAGCTCTTTAAGATTTTGATGCAGAAAAATTGAAGAATATCAAATTGGAAGATGAACTCAGAACTGCTCGGGTATTCATCAAAGCACTCTAAGATAACCTGGTTATAGCAAAGAATAAGAGAAAAGAATTACATGTACAATTGCAAAATCAAGATGAAGAAAAGGAAACTCTCAGAGATATTGCAGAGAAATTGAGACAAGAGAACAATAACATGAAGAATGAGATGCAAGATTTAACCATCAGACTATGCAACGATATTGAAGATAGAACGAGGAATGAAGAAGATTTGGCCAGAAGAATTAATGAAAGATCAGATGAATCTCTAAGGCTTAGTTATGAAATTGATATGCTTAAAACAAATTTGATTCATATGCAAAATGACAAAGAAAAACTTATGAGACAAGTTAGCACTTTGGAAGGTGAGTTGGTCACTGCAAATGAATACAAAGACAAATTCAAGAAGAGTTCAGATAATCTTGATGATATGCTAAAAAGTCAGAAACCTGATAGAGAAACAGTTGGACTTGGATTTGAACATGGAGAAAGTTCTAGGACTGCAAACAATCATGATCACAACAAACCGGTAAGGCAACCTAATGCTTATAAATTCAATGGGAAATGTTTTAATTGCAACAAATTTGGTCATAGAGCAAATCAGTGCAGATTTAGGAATAATTAGAATACAAACTTACCCACCAGTCAATGTTCCAAATGCAATAAAAATGGTCATAACTCAGACAATTGCAGAATGAATGTGAAATGCTATATTTGTGGTAGATTTGGACATTTATCTAATCAATGCAAAACTCAAACCGGTCAAGGTTATGGAAAAGCTATTCAGAGAAACAATGTAACTTGTTATGCATGTAACAAGATTGAGCATATTGCAAAATTTTCTATAAGTAAGATTGTACCAGCAAACATTAAAGGACCTAATGACAAAGGCAAAGAAAAGGTGACTGAAATCAACCAAGAATTTTCTAAACAATGGATTAGGAAGAGATATCAGAGAATTGATTAATCTATCTCTGCACCGGCATAATAGGGTAATCCTACACCGGTAGAAGATTCATCATCTAAGGAATAATCCTTAGGGGTAAGGCAACAAATTGAAAATCATGCATTTACCCTTAGTTGGTGGTAAGAAGTTATAATTCTTCTTTACCGGCAGATATGTGGAGTTTTCACTTCATTGGCGAAGCATTTATTGTAGTAGTAAGTTAATTTCTGGTTATAAAGGCATTGTAACTTCTCATTTCAACTCGCCAAGCCTCCAAGCATTTGAAGAGAGTGAATTTGAGCAAAGGCATTCTAAAGGTGAAGCAACAAAGGTCTTTCAGAACATTCAAGGATTTCTCAATTAAAAGGTATTTATCTTTCGCAATGGCTTCTTCATCCTCCATTCCTGAATTCATAGCAAACCCTACCATTGTGGAGAACATAAAATGACCTAGACCCATTTTTAAAATTATTCCTAAGATAGCAAAACTAGATGACTCCATTGGTACATTTTCTAGAATCTCGAAGGGAGTTGCGTTTGTTGAAGACCCTAGGGCATAAATACATTGTAACATAGAGAGTTTAGGGTTTAAAGATTTGAAGAACATGTACACGAATGTTATCACTGACAAGAATGGGGTAGTGAAACCGGAACACGAGGTAGTTGAGGATTTAGGTTTCATTAATATCCTCCATATGCCAGAATTCTCAGATGCAACCGTCCGCTATGTTCTTCGCAGGGTTCATGGTGAATTTATGTGGTTGGACTCAGTTTTTAAGATTATTAAGGAAGCTATAAGGGCTATTACTCCTTTACCATCCACTGGCACTAGGCCTAATAAGAAGAAGAAAATCCCAAACAAAGAGGTTATGAGCTTAACCGGAGCTACATTTGACAATAGGTCACTTAGGGTCCATGATATAATGGATAACAATGTTGAATTTTCAAGTATGGCCATTGGTTATAAAGTTTCTCATACTAATAGGTTGAATTTTGTATCTTGTTCCTGCATTCATAGTGCTCATGAGATGATATTAAACAATGCTAAAATTGAAATCTGTGGATGGTTGAAGGATGAACTGTTAGAGAATTTGCACAAAATCAAAGGTGATAAGAAAGGAACCTTCAAATTTGGAAGTCTGATTGTGTGTTAATGCTTTACTTTTCAAAAGAGATTCTCGGTATAGGACATAAGGATTTTCCTATGATATTTCTATTGGAAAACATATAAAGGAGGCAATTACCGGTATGGGATATGATGGTGATGAGTTGGTGAAAGACTATTTCAAGAATTTCCAAGCTAAAATGAGACAAAGGGAAAGGATTCCCCAAATCATTGTCGATAAATATGATAAACAGATATGCTTTGTAGTGAAAAGAGATGAAGTATGGATGGAAGCAGTTAGACCTAGAACTATCTGGATTACAGAAATGGGATATGAGGTGGATTCTCACATCTTAGATTCATATGCTAGAATAATCTTAGATGCTCCACCGGAACCATCAGAGGATTTTTTTGTAAATGCAGAAACAATTGAGAAGGAAGTAGACATGCAAAAGCAGAGGAAGAAAAGAGAGAAACTAATGAAAGATGCTTCTAAGTTTGTAAAGGATGTTAAATAAGGATTGATGAATCTTGGCAGTATTATTGCTAGTGTGAAAGAAAGTCAATCAGAGCATAAACTGGTAGCTCACATTTCCCCTATGGCTACTTCATCAGATTCTGACACTGATCAGGCAACTGAATTCAAGAGAGTGGACAAGAAGAAAAGAAAACCCTCACCGGCACCTGCTCCATCTCCCAAGAAGTCAAGGACATAGAGAAAGAAACATTAGGTTGTAAGAGAGCCCAGTAGTCCTAAGAAGAAAGTGACTCCAAATAATAAATTTGAACCTAAGGAACTGGATACTCTTTCACCGGAAGAGTTGATCAATGAAATCACACAAAATGGTAACCTTGGTAATGTGAATAAATTTTATCATTCTTTCAATGATTCAGATAAGGAAACCATAGAAGAAAGTATTATTTTATACCTAGACATATACAAGAAAGTTCTCATAGAGGTCATAGATGTTTTGCCAAATGATTTATACTTAAGATTAGAGGCTAAGAGAATGTCCATCATAGAGCTTGACAATAAATTAAAGGTAGAAGCTCTATTAGCTGTGCATCCTGTTAATTCCAAGCAGGAAATTGTTGATCTAATATCTGAGGCAAATAGAACTATTTTTGTAAGTGGTCACCAACAAGTTAGTCTTATGGCCGACAGAGTTAAAGAAATAGCAGATGAAATAGCGGATAACTGGGATATATTTTTTGTTGAGAGAGAGAAGAAAGAAGAGAAGGACAGACAGAAAGTAGATGTCTTTTGCTAAGGTATATTAGAAAGTTGATAAAGGTAAAGGGAAAATTGGAAGTGTACCTGATATCACGATCAAGGATAACCTTCCTCCACCAGCACAGGACACCCCACCAATAATTGCAGAGGCACCGACACAAACTAATAGTCAACCTAAAGAGAAGGCAGAGGAAATGACAAAAGATGACATAGATCCCGAGTCAGACATTCTTTTTACTATGAATGTGGACACTCGGGACTTTAACATTGTCATGGATAAGGAATCAGATGAAGTAAAGAAAACAGAAAACATCCCTGATGATACTCAACTTAATATTAAGATACCGGTAGAAGCAGAAGCATAAACAGGAACTGGAACTGGAACAGGGCATGAACAAAGTATATCTGAACCAGCAGTCAGCGAGGAAACAATAAGGATGATAGTAAGGATGAAAATAAGGTTCAAAACAAAAGTGATAAAAGTGAGAATACGGAAGAAACGGTGAATAAAGAAGAGGTTAATGATGGAAGCAAGATAGCAGAAAATGGTTAAGGTTAATGTGCAGACATTCAGAGAAGATAAGAAACCAATTGCAGAACCTAACACTCTGCCTAGCACTTCCACTATGTATTATAGACCAAAGAATGTTACAGATGTACTTTTATATTCAATAAAGAAGATTACAGAATGCAATGCCTTAGCATTTAAGGCCATTGATGATACTTTACCAATTTTGCAAATGATTGCATCGGCATGTAAAGTTGATCATATTGATGGATCTTTAGGTAAATTGGACACATTGTCCAAATTCATTGCTTATTACATTCAAACTATGGATAAAATAAATGAAGAGACCATTAAGGAAAGGGTGAATAAGGAGAAAGATGAATTCTTTGACAGGACAATTAAAGACTGTACAAGGCAGATTGATTCTTTGTTACCGACACTAAATTTCACCATTCTAAAATATAAAGAGTTGTACAAAGAAGCACATAAGTCTCACCATCTAACTGATGATATTGATAAGGAAATAAGGAAAACACAAAAGGAAATTGATGATATAGCTAGTAATATGATTGGTTCTTCAGAACTTACTTCAGTTTTGGATCAGGAAATGGCAATCTATGAAGAGAAGATTGAGAAATTAGAAAGGGAGAAAGCAAGGCTAAGGATGAAAACCCAGGAGTTGAAGAACAAACTTGGTCCTAGATTGGACAACGTATTAACACACCGGAATGAGTTGTCTAAGGCATCTACTCAAGGCAACAGATCACCAGAGCAACAGATGCATTATCTGACCGGGATGATCCGACAAACAGAGACCATAATTTTTGACAGTACTAAGTTTTTGCAAGGTCTTAACTTGGTCTTGGCAGACATTTTTTAGATTGTACATAACCGGTTACGGGTTTCTAGGTAATTTTTTTCTTTGATTCTTTTGACATCCTTTGTCATTGATGTCAAAGGGGGAGTAGTGGTGTATGAGAAAAATGTACATAAGGAGATCATTTGCTCAGGGGGAGCACACTCAGTTTTTGGACTTCAAATTTTGGATATCATTTTTTGGATTTTTCTCATGAGTGTTGCCATCAATGCCAAAGGGGGAGATTGTTGGCATTATACACTCAGATGAGAATAGTTGATATTGTCATTGATGGCAACCAACTGGTAACATGGTTCACAGGTTACACTGGCAACAGACATCATTTACCGGCACCGACAGGCACTACAAGTTTATTCACACCGGCATCCAGTCTACACCAACAATAGATCACACCGGCACTCTAAGCCGACATGGAAATAATATTGTTTTGTATTATAATTATATTTTATAGCCAACATGATGTATTGTAAAGACTCATATATGTATGAGATCTTGTAGGTCATTTTAAAATGGAATTAGGTATGTATGTAAGCAAATAACTGTATATGCATTTTGATGTAATTATTTTATGAGTGAATAAGAGAAGAGCAGAGCGAGGCAAGGTTTATGGAAGAGGTATCTAACAGAGCTTAAACCGGTACTGAATCCAGCTTTGTAGATTTTATTTTGAGCAATACATTGTCATTGGATTTAACCATCCAATTGTACTCAGTGGGAGTTCTTTTCTTGATTGAGCAGTGAGCTCTAGGCTGTTGGCCTTCCTGCATGTGCAAGCCCCTATTGTATAAGTAATATTTATTCATATTGGCCAGTGAGTAAATATTATGGGTCACAAATCCCACCGAGGTTTTTCCCCTACCAGGTTTCCACACCAAAAATATATGTGTTATGGAGTGCATTGATGGTTATACTTTTGTTTTTCTTTATTGCATTATTATTTGCTTACTGGTATATTAATCTGGGTTATAAAGTTGCAAACAAGTTTAAATATTTTGTTTACTGGTTAGACACTAATTCACCCCCCCCCCTCTCAGTGTCTTTGGGACTGATCAAGTATCTAACAATGATGAGACCATTAATTGTCTCATATTTAACCCATTAAAATTATCTATTTTCTTCTCAGTGTATTGTTGTAAAAGTGGATTGAGTAATAATTGAAAGTTCTTTAGCTTGTTTAAGGTAGAATATAAAGCAAATATTTGGTTTATTTTAGTTAAATAAATGTGATCCAAAATGCTTCTAATATGTCTCTATGAGTGTGCAAGATGCTACAATGTAGTTGAATGAGTTATTGAATAACTCATGACAAGAAAAAGCTTAAATAACACTTGTTGCAGAGAGCTCCAGACAACTCCAGACATTGTAGAAGGCTTTGAAGATATTAAGAGAATATAGAGAAGAATCTTGAAGACTCCCAACACACTCCAAAATTCATGCAAAATCATGGAGCATCGGTCATTCCTAAATCAAAGGGCAAAGTATCTATTTCATGAAAGTTGCAATTGTACACAACACTATGTTATCTTCTCCAACAAACATAACTCAAGTTACCAAAGCACTCAAATGTAATTGAATGATTGTATAATATTCTTCATGATGATCTACAATTATTTGGTCAACTGAATTGAAGAATAATTCCTTCATTCACGTAGAGAACTTGAGACTTCCTAAAATTCAAGTGCCCAGAAATTGTGAAAAATGTAGTCTCAATAAAATGATCATATCTTCCTCATTTATTTACTAAATTCAAAAATTCAAAATGATCTGGAAACTAGACTTCAAGGGCTGAAACCATATTTGAGGGTTTGGCAAGATTTACAACATATAAGGAGCAATTCGTATCAGAAAATCATTGAGATAGATTGGCGAGATGAAGGACAGCAAGTTCAGTTTTCTGAAAGTTTTTGTAAATGCTCCCTTAAAAATAGGATCTTGGATCCAAATTCTTAGGGAATTGGCTAGGTAAATATGGAATGATAATTCTATAAATCCATTGGAATCATTTGAGAAAATGGGGGGATTAGAAAGGCTTGTTTTAGCTTGAGGAAATAGGATAGTTTGTAGTTTCATTTCCAACAATGTATTTTTCAAATTTCTAGATTAGATTTGAAATCAAGCAAGCATTGTATTTCCAACAAGTTTCAATCAGATTAGCCTCTTTCCTTTCATGCAAGTGTGAGATAATTTAGAAATTTTCAATTCATGCAAGAGTGTTTTAGATTAGCTTTCATTTCTTGCAAGTTAAAATAGATCGTCAAAAGACTTTTTTCAATTATGTATTGTATACAGCCATGGACATCGCTTTGGATTGATAAATTAAATGGTGAGGATTACAACGACCCCATTAAGAAGTCTCCTTAGTGTCTTTTCTTTGGCTCTAGCAGATCTAGTCCTCTAGTGGACTAAACATGGGTTAGTAGTGGCAATGGTAGCAATAATAGAAGGAACCTCTTATCTCTTCTTAGTTAGTTCAACACTTGTTGAAGGAGCTCCTTTAGGTCCCTTCTTTCTTTTCATTTGCATGTGCACTTTCAATGGAGTTTGTTTTGTCAAATCCCTTTCATGACCTATTGATTTAGTCAAAGGAGGCAACTTCCTTGATGTAGAATGGACCCTTTTACCTTTGGATGTATTGCCCTGCTCTTGTTGGGGTTTGCTTTCAACTTGTGGAATAGGGAGCATATCATATGGGTAGCTAATCCATTTATTTGTCCAGTACAAGACATCTCGTACTCTTTGCCTCATATCTTTGGGCTTTGTTAAATTCTTGTCCACATTGTGGATAGGAATGTCAAAGATCCTTTCTTATTGTAAAGGGGGTGCAATCTATTTTCATTGTCCTTTGCCCTTATTTTATCTAAAATACATATTTTTTGTTTGAGTTGTCAAGTCCAAGTCCAATCTACAATAATCTCTAATTCTTACTTCATGGTCATCTATGCAATTGGTCCAATGATCTTCAATGTTTGGTACTTGCTTGAAATGTAACCCTATCACCTTAGTGAATGTGTCAATGGGATAAAATTAGCTTTTCTCTATTTGCAAGGGTTTTAAGGAGAAATCCAATAGTTCAAATTTTACATTCTTAGTTGCTTTCGTATCTAAACAAAAATGGGCAGCAACTTTCACTGACAACTTGAATCATGGTTTTTGTTTACTGGTAACCAATTTATGTGCATCAAGTATTTGGCTACAAAGTTAAAAGGCAAGCAACCTATCACATGGGTGTTGAGGTAGCTTGTTTAGAGCCACTGTACAACCTACTACTTTGATGTAAGTGAAATTTCTTAATTGGATAAAGTAGCTCCCAAACCTCTCAATCTCAGCTATGGCATATGGTGACAATATTTTACCAAAATCGCCTGAGCCAATTTATGCCAATTTTATCTTAATTCAACATTAATTATCATTGATAACTTCTCAAGCTATAATAGGAACTGTTAAGAAAAATATAAGCACACATCAACATAATAAAACACTAGATTTTCGTGAAAAATCAAAAGGGAAAAACCATAGTGAGAATAGATGCTTGGATCTACTACCCAAATCCAACCTCACAAAGCAAACAAAGTCTACTTACAATATTTTGTAGGAACCAACCCACATTAATTACAACCTATGATGGAGAAACCAATCCCTAATTAGCTTTGCAAGCACCAACCTATAGGAGACACTAATTCATTAATCCAAGAAGTATCAACTTGGGTAATTAGGCACCAACCCCAATTACAAAAAATTATACAAAATATATGTCATGCAGACCTTCAAGGCTATACCTTCAATAGCTTCCTAATCTGATTTTCTTTCTAAGAACACTGTAACAATGTGCATGAGATCTACATTTCAATTTTCACACTTATACTAGTTGAGTAGACAACGCCAACTTGGAATAATTTCAATCACTAATATATATGTGTTCTTGCATTAATTACATTCTCAATTCAACCTAGAACTTATTTACAACATCTTAATGTTGGCCAGAGGAATAAACCTTAAATCAAATGTTTAATATGCTTGAACCAAATCCAACATGTTACACCAAGAGTGTGAACACATTATGTGTTACCCAACACAAACTAAATTGGTCCCAAACAACCTTCCCATGCTTCCTCCAACTAGTGCATATTACAATAATATGTTGTATTCATTAGGAACAATGACACAAATAGTGAACTAACACTATGAGCATACTATCGACCATGACTTTCTTTCTTCTTTAGCTCCACCTCTATAACTTGAATAGATTTTTATGTGAAAAGCCTTACTTATATTCCAAGTTTCATGTCACTAAACATCATTGTGACGTAATGTGGTACAAAACATTGTAGCAGTGGACATACAACTTTTAAGCAACAAACCTCAAAAACGTACAATAAACACTTATAGATCTCTACAAACAACTAAAGCAGGTTAATGATGATACCATTAACATTTTGTAAGAGGCCTACTCAACATAGCTTGAATGTAGCCTTCCAAAACATAGATGTTCTTATAGCATTGTAAATTGCATCTCTATCAAATTTCTTTCTCAACAAGGCCCTATTTTAGCATTTATGGCCTCTCGCATTCAATTCCATTCATCACAACTCAATTCCTAAATTGAGGCCACATTAGAGGGAGCAAGGTGCCTAGGGCACCCCGCTCCCCAATATTTTGCCCCAAGTTTAAACCATGGCACACTTAGCTAGGTTGAGCGAGAAATATTTTCCCATGTCTACCTACTCTGAGTTTTGCACCCTGAAATACTTGGGAGAGGTATATAAGCAAGGTATCCTCCCTCATTTTTGGTAACATGAACATACAAATGATAAGGAATTCAAGCATTCAAGTATTCATCATTCAAGGCATTTCATCCCACCATATCCTTCATTGTGGAAACCTTCAGCAACCTTCATGCAAGAATGTCTTTTGTGATGTCCTTTTAGGTCTTTTATGTGGAGTCATGCTATTGCATCAACATTTGTGATCATCTTCAAAGAAGCATTTGCATCATCAAGGCACAAGATACTTTTATTCTCAGATCTAGCCTCTGCTACATATCAACATGCTTTCCTTTCATATTCAATTCAATTCAAATGAATTTCAAGGTTGATTCCAAAATCGGGGTTTGACTTAGGCAAACCCCTTTCTACCAAACAATTTCCTCTCTTTTATATGTGGAGGATCAAGTGGTGAATCTACACAAATAGGTATAGACTAATCAAGTGGAGATCTACAGTCTGCAATTCGTATGAGCTGAAACTGACAGGAGTAGGTCAAGTTGGGCGACTAATTTCCTACACTTTTGCCTCAAATTTGGACTGTGAGTTTGTTTTGGTATGTCTTACTATCTCCTTTCTCAATATTGGTTTCTTTGTCTCTGACAATCTTATGCACATAGAAAAGGGTCAATTCTTCATCCTAATTCACATTTCTCCATCTATCATTTGCATAAACACATTTCAACTCCACAGTGAAGGATATCACCTTGTGAAGAAGTATCTTCAGCCAAATGGATCATCTTCCTTCCAATGTAAGAGCGGAATAGGCCTAAGATTCTTAGTTTGCATGTAAGAACCCTATTTCACCACCTTATGATTCCAAATGGCATAACATGATAGAAGTAATTAAAATCACAACTTTTCAAATACTTAGACATTGAGGAGAACATAATGATAATCTGACAACTCACATGACATACACATTTGGTATCAATGACAACACAATGTTCAATAATTGATTTCCTCCAGGTTTCAAAGAAAAAGGAAGAATAAAGCAATCATTAAAGTGCAAAGAGGAGATCTAGGTTGTGTCAAGATTCACCTCGTGAGGATGGAAGAGGTGGAACCACAAGATAAACATTATTCTTTTGGGACATGGAAGGACGGTAGCTTTAGGTTATGTTTTATTCACTACCTATGGAATAGGAGGAACTTCTCACATAGCTACAAAATACGAAGGGTCCTCAAAAGTAATAGCCAAAATGAGGCCTGAAGAACTTAAGGCAAACAATTGGGAAATCTTATTGGCTTTAAATTAATGCTAGGATAAAAGTGGGAAGTCTATGTGACACTTAGAAATTTTAGTTGGACAAGGCTAAAGGTAATCAAATGAAAAGTCTTCATGGATTAACCTTCAACTAAAAAATTAAACACTTATGGATTATAGAAGGCATCACCCTCATGGATGTGAACCAAGGGTAACCCAACTTCATACAAAATTGGACCAAGGTTGGAATTATGGTAAAGAGTGCATCCAATATTTTGAGCCTAACTTGGACATGAAGGGTTATGGTGCCAAGGGTTGGATAAGTGGAACCATCATATATTCTAACCAATAATTTTGATTTCTCATAAGTTTCTTGTTGAAATTCATGCACATATAGGAACTCTTTTGTAATGAAATTTGCCATGCAAATAAGATCAATGAATACCCCCCATATGGGATTATCATTAATTATGGTGGTAATGTATAGAGGTCCATCAAGTACATGAATAGAAGCATCAATGCAATTAAATGTAATGTTAGGTTTGAGTGGCTCGATGAAGATATCATCTATCAAAGTGGCTCGATGAAGATATCATCTATCACATTAACTAGATTCGTAATAGAGTCATCTTGAGAATCAAGATCGCTATACACTATCTCTATGGAGGGTTTAACAAGGTTAGTTGAATGGGATAGTAAAGGGTTCATAAAAAATTGTAAGTTCTAATTTGGAGAAGCTAAAAGTTTATTCCCTTTTTCATTTACACCAGCTACCTAAATGACATTATAGTGAATGAAGTCTTTAATTTCACATTTAAGATGCATACTATTACCCATTTCCAATTATATGATAATAGGTAGTACATAGGTTATTTGCCTTATCTTGATTGGTTATCATGTTTATTAAGATTTTCTAAAGGTTTTAAGTTTTGGTATGTGGAAAGAATTATTTTCAAAAAGAAATTTAATAAGTATTTCATTCACAAAGTTAGGGCTTTTTGTTATGTTCTTGCCTTGTCCATTTTCTTTCTTTACAAAGGTTTGGTCAATTTTTTTCAACTTGGTTAAGGAAGAAAAGGTCTTAGAGAAGATAAAGCACATGAATGTAAAGAGGGAAAAATTTTACAAAAGAAAAGGCAAGTCGTCTTGACTAGGTTGACCCTTTAGGGTTCCTACCTTTGTGGCATATTTTAATAGTTGGAGAAAAGCTACAATAGCAGCTAGAGCTTTGATGAGATAGTTGAAGAGCTTTAGGCTTGTATGAAGGGTTGAAGGAGTCTTAAAGAAGTGTTGTCTCAATTCGTATATGTCAATTCTATCATTTTTTCATAAAATTATCTTCTTATTTTGAAAAGATGCCTTGTTTGTTACATGGTGTATCATAATCATATGTTATCGCTACATATTCTATTATACGCCAATATTCATGACAATCCATGGATAAAATATGAAGAAAAGGAACACATGTCGATATGTAACTCCTATTTTGATGTTATGAGCGAGTTGATATTGAGAACAGTGGCATCAAGGATCTGAGGGAAAGGATATAGATGACACTCATGTCCATAAAGCATATGGTAAAGATATACAAGTTGAAGGGTTTGAGGAGTAGATTAAAGATGCATTGATGTAGGAAGTGAAAGGAAGTTAAGGTAGCATAACAACTTCCTACACTGATCTTGAGAGGAGGGTAATGCAATTTTTTTTAGACCTTTACAATAGTTATAGTAACTTAACAAAAATATACATAAATAGCATGCACACCACAACACAATAATTTATGTGGGGAAAACCCTTTCGAGAGAAAAGGCCACCCAATATATTATTCAGAAATCAACAACATATTACAATATACTTATAGAGAAAGATTCATGTAGGAGTATCACCAACCAGAGATACAAAGGCAACTCAATCACTATTAAATTCTCATAATACATCACAATGCACAATCGTAATAAAATGCCCTCATAAAATAAGGTTGCCTTATAATGCAAGAAAGAACACATAATATATGTAGACCCATAAATCTGACCATCTAATTAAATAAATATTTAATGTTTATTTAATCCATTTAATCAAATTCATAGTTAATTAATCCCCCCCACCAACATTCCTCTATTTTATTAAATAAATTATTCATTTTATTTTATTTTATTCATCTAGCCACATTCTAGCCTTTAATTAAATAAATTGCCTTTATTTACTTATTTCCATTTAATTAAAATCTTTCTCCCATTTAAATAAATCAAATTTATTTAAATATTCCTCCAATGCAAGTTGTCATCCACATTTGTGAAATAAATCATTTTATTTCAAATTAAATCCAAAAATATTCTCCCACTTGCATTCTCCTAACAAATCCACTTGCATGACTAATTATCTTCTAGATTCTTCTAAATCGTCCTAATTAGCCTAACCCCCCCTTAACCATTTGCACAATCCTTAAGAGAATGTCACTTCTCAAAAACCCTCAAAGTCTTCATAAACCATTAAAGGCTTTTTGTCTTCACCAAGATAACCCTCAAAGTCTTCATAACCATTAATGGTTAACTCAACCTCAACCCTTGGTTAGAGACTTTCTCTCTAACTTGACCCTTATCTAACCCATGGGTCTCTTCAAGCATTCATTGCTTTGGCCATGGTTATCCCATTAAGCCTTGCACAAGATTTTATCCTTTGGGTAAATGCATTATCCAATAACTCAACCCTAACCTTACCCCCTAGGGTGACCACCATGTCTTCTCAGGCATTTAATGCCTCTTCTCTCTCCTCTCAAGCCATCTGATGTTGACAATTGTCACCATTTCAATGGTGAAAATTGTAAACATGGATTGAAGATCATTCAATCCTAGCCCTTGTTAATATTACTCAATCTTAATCATCCAATTGCCCATTTCTTTTATAAATAGACCACATTTCTCTCATTATTGATCATCTAAGTTTTCATGCATCTACATTATAGTCTAATTTTAAACAAGCATTTTAGCCTCTCTTTGATATAGCATTTTAATCATTTAGGAGCACTTTAATATAGCATTTAAATCATGAATAATGTTAGCATAGCTAATTAGTTTCATTGTCATATCATCATATTTATCATAGCTTAAGATCATGTCTTAGTAAGCTTGGTTAGATCTAGAATGCACTACATATAGATTATTATTATTCACTATCACTCATTCTTGGAGTTATCATTCCAAAAGTCAGTTGCTCAATGATCTGAGAGCAACCATTGACTTAAGGAATCATGTGAGATAGAGAACAATGAGATGCACCTTGGGGATTAACTTGTTTAAATTATTTTAAGCTTAGTTATTCTTTATACTTAAAAGTTTCATTGGTATGTTAGTTTCTAGTTTCAATTTTGATATGTTGATTACACTAATCCTGGCAAACATTTTTGGTGCCCACCGTGGGGCACATCCCCATTTTTAAAAATGTTTTTGCACACAGGTTAAAGACAAAGTCATGTTGGAAACACAGAATAGCGCATCTACAAGGTCCTTTAGTGCCTACACAACATTCGTTAGTGCATATAACTCCCTATTTAGTGCATCTGAAGAATACAATAGTGCATAACAATCTCATCTTAGCGTTTGTTATGTCCAAATCTTTCAGTGCATTTAGATAGCAGTCTAGCGCATATCAGCATCAAATTAGCGCATAGACTTCTTCTTTTAGAGCTTTTGTTTCATTTTATAGTGCATTGGCTTCACTATGTAGCGCATAAAACAGACAGATCAGTCTGAAGTTGTAAAATAAGAAGGAAAAATTAGGCTAGTGAGCCCACCATCTCGGCTAACAGAGATATTGGTTTTGCAAGGAACTTAATTTTCATGCAACAACTTGGGGACTTAGATTAGGTGGTTTCTTTTACTTATTTTGTTAAAATTTTCATTTTGCAAAAGGGATAAAAAGAACAATCTTATTTTCCTTTGGAAGCTCTAAAAAGAACAATCATTTTTTCCTTTGGAATCTCTAAAAAGAACAATCATTTTTCCTTTGGAAGCTCTAAAAAGAACAACCATTTTTCCTTTGGAAGCTCTAAAAAGAACAATCATTTTTTTTCGAAGCTCTAAAAAGAACAAACATTTTTCCTTTGGAAGCTTTAAAAAGAACAATCACTTTCCTTTGGAAGCTCTAAAAAAAAAAAACAATTTGAAATCGTTGTTATCATTTTGGCAATTTTTTTTGTTGACAAGGATTTCCTTTCAAAAGTCAAGGATTTGTTATCTTTTCACAAATTGCAATCTTAGTTAAAAATAATCCCATGTCTTTTGGAGAAACATCTCTAAAGTATCATTTAGATAACAATTACAATATGGATTAAAAAGAAAGAGTGTCTTAATTGCGTGATCAAAAAGACAAACTCATCATTTAATTGCTTTCTTTCATTATCACAATAGGATAAATCCTTTAGCAGGCTTGCCCTCCCAAGAAGCCCATAACATCGGTGAGAGGGGAACGACTTAAGTGGGGAATGTCTAAATGCCAAGTATTCCAAACCCACTATAATCAAATGTGGATGTGATGAAAACATGTTCAATGGTCTTGCTCGGTGATTAGCCTTCCCCCAATATCCTTGAGATACGTAAATCCTTTGTTCTAAAAGTTGGGAAGCCTCCCGAGGGAGTTTATCACTGAAGACCGAACGAAAGTCTTACAAAAAACTTTAGAACTAGAAGCCTCGCCAAGTCAGTTAGCGAAACATTTCTAGTATCATAGTACAAGGGTGGGGAAGAATCTTCCCCCAAGACACTCACCATAAATCTCCCAAGAAAATGATCCGATTGAGAAGCAATTCTCTTTGGGTCAACTTATGGCAAAAGGCAAAAAATGGGGCACACCTTAGGGTGTGACAGGGTTGTTTGAGCTGACGGAGTATCAAGTGTGGGCTATTGATATTTTAAATGACCTTTGAGATTAAGAGAGTCTGCTTCATGTGTATTTCTTGTTCAAACCGATGAAAACAAACAGGGATTTGAAAAGATCCTATTGAGCATACAATCATTGTTTAGACTAGAAAAATTGTCTTCTTCTTGCTACTGTGTTTTCAAATCATTTCCAAAAGATCATCCATTTGAAAAAACAATTTTTTTTTCACAAACACAAGTCAAATTATCGAAAACTTTCAATCGCAGAGCAGTTTAGCGCATCTAAGGCAAACATTAGCGCATTGAAAGAAAACATTAGTGCATCAGAGGAAAACATTAGCGCATTGGAAGAAAACATTAGCGCATCAGAGGCAAACATTAGCACATTAGGAAAACAAAATTTTCAACCATCTAGAGAAAATTTACACTAGTTTAGCACATATAGAGGACATCATAGCGCTTTGGAGGATCAGTATAGCACATTAAACTCAGATTTTAGCGAATTCATTATCTATTTTAGTGCATAGAGTTGTCATCATTGAAGATAGAGAGAAAAATAAGAGTTTTCTCAGAAAACCAGAAATATTTTCAGATACCCTTTTCAACCTTCTTCTAGGTCATATTGTCATAGACACGCTTTCCTAAGCAAAACAAACTATATTTCAACAAGTGATCCAAATTCACCTGTCAACCAATATCAACATCAAATACTTAGCTATTTTATCCAAGTTAGTCAAATCAATTTAGTTTCCATATCAGGATCTATCATCCTCCATCGAGAGACTTCATTAATCATTTGGCACACTTAGTCATATCAATAGGGGAATATCGAACTCTATTCGACTTAGTAAGCTTGGGTGTCAAAACAAAGTATTTGTTCTCAAATCAACCTATCTAGAATTTAAAATTTTGATCACTTGTATGACCATCCCTCGTCGCTTGAAAAGGAAGAATCTTAGTCAAAAGAAATGAGTCCTAGCATAAATCAAGATCACGATATCATGACTTTCCAATCTGACCCCATTTTCGATCAAGATCCCACCTACCAAGAATCTTACGATGATCCCCTAAGCTTTATGTATTCCATCCATGATGATCCCCTTTCATCTCAAGAGAAGAGTGTCCTTTCAAGTCTCATTCAACATCCACCTCTTACGAAAGATCATGATATTCCTTACATCCCCTTCAATGATCAAATTCAAAATCAAGAGAAAAGTGCAAACTCAAATGATCATATTCCACGTCAAGATCAAGGTATCCCTTCATCCTCCAGATCCATTTTAGGTCCTTTAATTTCATTCCAAATTCAAAGCCTTCCTTCCTTCTATCCATCTTAGGACCTTACATCAACCCATCCAAAATACCTCCATATCATTCATATCCATCCACGAATCCCATTCCTTTTGGAAGAAATTTGGATGTCAAAACTAAAATCCATAAGTCTAAATATCCACATACAACCAAAGATCAACATGTCCAAGCTAAAAGACATGTCAAAACAAAGAAAAATATGATCCAAAAGAAAAATCAATATCCAAAAGGCTACAAAATCCCTTTAATCAAAAGGAAAAATCAAAAACTATGAGGCTTCCTAAGTCGCCCATAAAAGTATTACAATCCAAAGAAAAATCAAAATTGGAATTTATCCTTACCGCTCCAAAAAATTCCTTCAATCACCTATCTATACATCTCCCACTTTCCAAATCTATTCTTCTATCACCTCCTTCATCCATTTTGGGTCCTTATAACCTGAAATCCACATCCACCCCTCCCTCAAAATCTCAACATCTAAAATCCACGTTTCTTTCATCACTCCACCACCTCTCAAGGTGTGTGCCAACATTCATCTTGAAGACATCTCCATCTATCCTTGGTGCAAATCTTCCAACATCCTATATATTATCCAACACCTATTTTTTATCCTTCCATCCCTCTCATTCAATCCTTTCCATAAATAATTCATCTATGAGATAGGTGTTTGTGTCATTTTGTCACACGCTTTCCCATGCTCAATCTTATGTTTAGTCCATTTCCTAGATATATTCATGAAACACTTCAGAATCTGAGGTTGTTCCTCTTCAACATTATCTTTTGGTTTGGATGCGTACTCAACTCAAAATAGAACCATTTATTGTATCTTGGTGCCGACATATTTTTTATGATTATATTTCATACACTTAATCAATTGCTCTAAATCATTGTGATCTCTTAGTTGAAAATGTGGCTAGTGAAAAATCCAAAATCCTACTCCAGCACCACTGTAACTCTCAAACCCGCATGAGCTTCATTTCTTACAAGCCAATGAATAAAAAAATCAATGACAAGAGAAAAAGACAATATCAAAAGATCAAAAACATGATCAAGAAAAGCAAAATGCAATGAAATGAAATATCAAAAATGCTTGGCTTTGGGAACATGTGAGTAACTCCATCAAGGCTATGGACGCCTGGCTGGCAATGGATCAATATTCGTGAGATTACAGCAATAACCTAGTCGGGGCTATGGACGCTTGCTGGCAATGAGGCTCTATACAGGATGCTTTTGAAGCCAGGGTAACTCATGTAGCTAGTCACGTTGGATTCTAAATATTACAATGATCATATGAGCTAGAATGAACCCACTTTCACACACATGGGTAATCAAAGTCTAAGTACCTTGATCCAGTTTGGGATTCTTCTTCCCTTTTGAGTATACTTCCTAGTCGCTAGATATGTTCGGTTGAATTTTCTGGAGGTTCTAAGTGTGGGTTGGGTCTCTATCTTTGCAATGTTCAGGAATTTTTATTCGGGTGGTGCTAGATGCTATGACAATCTCACATATCACCTTTTTGTAAATAGAAGATCTCTATACTTGGGGGAAAGTTTCATCCACTCTATTCTTCCTACCACTTCTCCCTTTATCCTTCCTCCAATATCCATTACCTTATCTAAATCCATCACTATCTATAATCTTGCTTCTCCTATCCATATCCCCTCTCCATCCATATCCCCTTTTCCATCCTAAATCTTGATCAAAATTAAGAACAAAGTAAAATGCATACACCATCCATCAAATCAAATCAACAAACAGGCAAACTCTCAAAGTCTACAATCAAATTGATCACATGTCTTGTTCATCAATCCATCGATCAAACTTTATCAAACATCAACATGCCTTATACAAGGAAAGGTACACTCAAAACAAGAAAGATTGGTCTTACACGGGGTACTCACTCTTTGAAACCAGACATCATATATCAAACATCGCATTGAGAAAACAAAAACAAAGACACAAACCAATATCCATATAACTAATATACCATCTCCTTCATCTATTCCTACACCTATCATATATTCATTTTACACTATCATTATCCATATCCATCCCAAAACAAGTCCTCGTATATATCTCGAGCATTGAAATAACATCTCACCATGGCGTGGTGATCATCCTATATATCCAAAACTAAAGGTTGTGTCAAAAACTGAGGGCAAAATCTTGATCTCAGTAGGGGCATCTGTTTTACGCTTCATCAAGCAAACAACCAGCAATAGGGCAAAACACATCAAAACATACCTCAACAACAAATCCCAAAGCCAATCATCAAACTCAACATCAAGATTAAGATCAAGATCGTCAAACTCAACATCAAGATCGACACAAAACAGAACATGATGGATGATCTATTCTGAATCATGGTTTGATTACTTCAGCATGTAGTTTGACGTATCTAATTTTTTGGTTTTCAGATCTTTTGAGCAACTCAAGGATATATTGAACTAGAGAAGCAAGGAAGGAGATTGGTATTTTCTTTTCCTGTTATCTGTGAGTGAATCTTTAATATTATGCAAATTTGTCACAAGACGTGATCGGTAACACATCATTGAATACATTTTGGATTTGTATAGGATAAAGATTAACTCTTGTCTGTTTTACGCAAACAACACTCAGGTCGACTTGGTTCAATTATAACTCGACGCTTGTGTCATTTTGCAATATCAAAATCCATGTAAGTTGTACTCAGGTCATCATGGTTCAATTATACCATTGATGTTTGTACTAACTTTCAACATTTTAAGAGCTCAATGATGACAAAAAGAGCACAAAAAATTGACCAATGGAATGACAACATTGTACAATTAGGCTTGCATAGCTATAATAGATCATCATTATTCATCATTGCATTTAGTTGCATTCATATCATTTAATAAACATCAATAAATGTCATCATGATGCATGCATAATCATCATATGAACATATCATAGTAAAATCATATGCATATATATCGCATCATCATGGAATCATTTTTCACTTTAATATCTTCATCATTCATACAATTGTTGTCTATCATGTCTTATTAAGGATGTATCCTTCCTGAAACCAGACGCGATCATCTATCTTCGTCTTATACAAGATGTATATTTCCTGAAACCAAACGTTTTGATCATCTTTGTCTTATACAGGAGGTGTCATTTCTGAAACCAGACTTGATCTCAATCTTATCAATCCAATCAATCCAATAATCAAATCACCCTATCAAGAGATAAATCGATCGAAAAATCCTAAAAATTCCAAAATCTATCTGATTCATCTCCCGAGGGGGCATCATTGTCATATCAGTATCCGAAAATTAGTATCAATATCCGACAACCAGTATATGGGGAAGAATCGAAAATTTTGACAACAACATCAAAAAACTTTATCAATATCAAGCAATTTTTCTTTGAACTAATGTGCGCACACACATCACTTCAAAGAGGGGCAAAATGTAGACGCATAAATCTGACCATCTGTTTAAATAAATATTTAATGTTTATTTAATCCATTTAATCAAATTCCTCTATCAATTAAATCATATTTAATTAATCCCCCCACATATTCCTCTATTTGATTAAATAAATTATTCAATTTATTTTATTTTATTCATCTAGCCACATTCTAGCCTTTAATTAAATAAATCACATTTATCTAAATTAAATCTCCTTTTTTTCCATTTAATTAAATTTACATTTATATAAAATCTTTCTCCCATTTAAATAAATCAAATTTATTTAAATATTCCTCAAATGCAAGTTGTCATCCACATTTGTGAAATAAATCATTTTATTTCAAATTAAATCCAAAAATATTCCCCCACTTGCATTCTCCTAACAAATCCACTTGCATGACTAATTATCTTCTAGATTCTTCTAAACCATCCTAATTAGCCTAATCCCCCCCCCCCAACTTAAGCATTTGCACAATCCTTAAGAGAATATCACTTCTCAAAAACCCTCAAAGTCTTCACAAACCATTAAAGGCTTTATGTCTTCAGCAAGCTAACCCTCAAAGTATTCATAACCATTAATGGTTAACTCAACCCTTGGTTAGAGGCTTTCTCTCTAACTTGACCCTTATCTAACCTATGGGTCTCTTCAAGCATTCATTGCTTTGACCATGTTTATCCCATTAACCCTTGCATGAGAGTTTATCCTTTGGGTAAAATCATTATCTAATAACTCAACCCTAACCTTACCCCCTAGGGTGACCACCATCTCTTCTCAGGCATTTAATGCCTCTTCTCTCTCCTCTCAAGCCATCTTATGTTGACAATTGTCACCATTTCAAAGGTGAAAATTGTAAACATGGATTGAAGATAATTAAATCCTATCCCTTGTTAATATTACTCAATCTTAACCATCCAATTGCCCATTTCTTCTATAAATAGGCCTCATTTCTCTCATTATTGATCATCCAAATTTTCATGCATCTACATTATAGTTTAATTTTAAACAAGCATTTTATCCTCTATTTGATATAGCATTCTAATCATTTAGGATCACTTTAATATAGAATGTAAATCATGAATCATGTTATCATAGCTAATTAGTTTCATTCATATCATCATCTTTATCATAGCTTAAGATCATGTCTTAGTAAGCTTGGTTAGATCTAGAATGCATTGCATATAGATTATTATCATTCACTATCACTCATTCTTGGAGTTGTCATTCCAAAAGTTAGTTGCTCAATGATCTGAGAGAAACCATTGACTTAAGGAATCCTATGAGATAGAGAACAATGGCACACACCTTGGGGATTAACTTGTTTAAATTAGTTTAATCTTAGTTAGTCTTTATACTCAAAAGTTTCATTGGTATGTTAGTTCCTAGTTTCAATTTGCATATACTGATTACACTAATCCCGACATACAATATCCATCATTAGATCTTTGACCTAATGATAAACAGTCAAGATTTACAATAATAAACTATACATAAAATGTGGCTTTTAAGGTCACTACCCTCAAACCCCTATTGAGGCATGCGGCCCCTAGACCCCCCATCAAGGGGGGCATTTCTCAAGACACTATGAGGGGGTCCCCCCTTGCAATCCCCTATGCTCATTTATTAACAATAACCTTTTATAATCGCAAGGTTGATACACCATTTTGCTAACAAGATGTTTGGAACACTTTTCATCATTAGACAGAGTTTATCGCAAACCATATTCATTTTCAAAACCTTACATCATGGTGTGCATCTACTATGTCAAACATAAACCCTAGTGCTAAAGAAGCTTGTAGGTGAAGAGTAACAATTACAATGACTTGAAGCTGGCAAAGATTCATGATATTTTATTTTCTTGTGTGTAAAAGTTAGCATGGTATCATGCATGATCGTGTTAGAAAGGTATCACAAATTATTCTGGGTTCTTTTTCATAGTCATTACCTTGATAGTGGATTCTTTTATGGTAAAAATGGAAAGTTGTAATCTATGGTAGTCATAACCACCACTGTCAAGCAATTAGGTGTATGACAACCATCATGTAAATGAAAAGGTCTATTGATAATGTAGAGATAGTGTAGAAGCTTTCCCAGAGAACAAAACAAAACTTAAGAGAAGAGCAAACTAGAAAAGATAAAATCTAGAAAACCAATATACATAGTTATTAAATGAAGATGAAGAATTACCTCATAGATGAAGAAGTATCTTATAGAGAGTGACAACCATAGTAAGAGTAAAGAACAAATGAAAGTCATAAACCAATTGGAAATTGGAGATGACAATCCCTTAAAATTTGGGGTATAATTTTGAAGAAGACAATTTTTTTAGAAGAAAGGGAGATAATGATGCTAAGGGTTACCTTTAAATAAGAATTTAATAGTTATATGAACAAGTCTTGAATTCTTGAGGAGGTGAATAAAGGATTCTTAAAAAAAGGCTTATTATCTTACAAAACCCTGTTATTTCTATCTTGGTAATACAATGATGAGATTGCCTATAGTGATGCTAAGGGTTACAAACATAGAAGATCATGATAGTCCGATGAAGGGGTATTAAAGGATTGAGAAGGTGAAAAAAAGACCATCAGAACAAAGATATATTATTTTACTAAACCCTTATTATTTCTATCTTGATAATACAATCACGAGATTGCCTATTGAATCCTAAAAAGAACATTTTCTTTGTCAAAAAATATGACGACGACTTTGTGAAAACTATTAAAGAGAATAAACCATATGCTTTGAACAAGTATATGATAAATAAGAATGGAAATATATGAGTACAAGATAGAGAAATATGATAGACAATATAATGAAGGATCTATGTGAAACTTCAAGTTTTTTGAAAAACTCCGAGTGATAGTGATATGAAAGAGTATCACTGCCCAAGAAGTAAAAAGGCATATAAGTCAAAAGATCTTGTAAGATATTGAATGACATGGTAATGAATACTAGGGATGAGTTTCATGGTAAGGATATGCAAGGCAGTATGGATCAATGCCAAAGGAAAAAAGTCAGGACGTCATTTTTTAACAAAATTTAGACGTCATAGAGGCAAAGAGCATCATAGGTCATGAGGGACTCAAACAAGGAACTCAAATAGTTGTAAATAATTTATAAAAAATATGAAGGGGATTCTGATAGCCTACAAGAAAATTTGTAACAACTTCCATTGCTTAAGAGCATTAATAAAGTTAGAGGTATCTAAATGCAATAGTTTGTTGATATAAGAATTTTGTGATCATGCTTTCTTGGAAGAGTTAAATCTATCAAGAGGTTCTCATTAAATTTACATTACTTAACATCTCTAATAAGATTGTGACTCACAAATTATGAAAGTTTGGAAGGGAAATAGATAGATAGTGTTGTGGCAATGAGAAACTATGACATTTATTCATCAATGGAAGAGAAAAAATGATCCAAATATGGATGGATAGTTCAAGGGCGATAGACCTAGTAAGCATGCCATGCCAGTTCAAATATCAATATGAAAATATAAAAAAAGGGCATATAAGGAATGAAAGCAAAGAGGGGAAAAAACAACAAAGCAAGGTTCAATGGTGATATTCAAATAAATCATTCAAAACATAAAACAAACCATGTGTACCTTGCTATTTTTACCTTCTCCTTCAGATTGAGCCTTCGGTGAAGTGGAATGTGCCCCTTCTCCACTTGATTGGATTGGCTCTTTGATAGGATTGTGGATTACTCTCCACTACACAACAAGATGGGATATGATTCAAAGCCTAATCATGATGGATAATAGATTGGATTATGAGGCAAGATTTTAGCATTATGATGACATGATGAAGAATTTTGATTCTCAAATAGACAGCATAAGATTGAATGAAAAGTGGATTTTCATGATTTGTGAGGAGATAAGACTCCAATTTATAGATTGGAGGAGGCCAAAATGAAGGGCCAAGACTGACTTTGGAATGAAGGGTTGAGATCGATTTAAGAGGGAGCACATGGATTGAAAGGACAAGGTGTGGGATTCAAGAGATATGCCATAAAGGCATTTCTTATCTCCACACCTCTCAAGGTTCATGGGGAAGAGCTCCCAAGTACACTGGGAAGAGAAAAAGGAATTAAAAGTTCTTTGGAGAAAGGGGAAAGGAATTAAAAATTCCAAAATAAGAGATGTGTGGGAAGACTAAATGGATAAAGAAATTAAAAATTTCTTGGGAAGAGGATGCATGGGGAGATTCAAAGAATTTGAATTTCCATGAAAGGATCAAATTTGACCCATCCCTAATCAAGATGATTAGGGATGTGCAAATGATTAAGGGGATTGATTAGGTGGCTTAATGAGTGATTAGAGTGCAAGTGGAAAAGTTAGGAGGATGTGACATGAGGAGAGATAATGAGTGGAAGAATATAAAATTGGGGAATAATGATAATCATGCTTCTAGAAGAATTAATTAAGTTGAGTGAGGATTAGGAGAAGTGATTTGTAGGAATCACGTGACTTAAGTTAATTAATTATAATTAATTAACTAAGAGGAATTTAGAAGAATTAATGATTGAGATGACTTTAGAAGAATGGGGAATAATTAATTTTGATAAATTAATTATGGGACTATAGTGATAAAATTAATTGAATTTGATTTAATCAATTTTAAGAGGAATAATGATAAACATAATTAAAAAAATTAATTATGTGGAAGGGATTAAATTAATTAAATATTTAATTTAATTAATTATGTAGAAGAGATTAAATTAATTAAATATTTAATTTAATTAATTTTAGATGTCTACATTTTGCCCCTCTTTGATATAGCATCATAGAGTGATGTTATATCAAAGAAGAATAAAACATAGTGGATGGAAAGGATAAGGACTAGTAGCATGATGCCCTAGTCATAAGTGAGATGAGGAAGGATAATGAGGAGATAGTGGTATGCCCCCTCGAGAGGACATGTGGGTTCTAAGAACAATGGTGTGCTCTCGAAAAGGATAGGAGGACTAGAGGATGAAAAGATGAAGATGATGAAGGGGGGGTGAGTGAATAAATTGGAGTCTCCAAGATAAATGGGTGAAATGGGATGAATGAATGAAATGGAGTGGATGAGATTTCTTGTTGTATAGATGTAGAGAGAAAACCTAGTTTTGATATTGCCACAAATTATACATACCATTGATTATAGGAATCAGGATGTTTTGAATATCTGAGGTGTGGACTAGACTCTCAAACAATAGGTATCTCTATGTACACAGGTTCACAAACATCGATGATGATGTAAATGCAAGACTGTAGGATCGTACAAGAGAAACCATCAAACACGTCATACCCAAAAAACAATGCCCCATTATACACCAACCAAGACATGTCGAGATATAGGATGATCAGGGCATCCCTGAACAGGTATAGTCATGGGACACAAGATGAAAAAAACAGAGCAAAAAACTCGATCATGCAAACAACTTGCACATGGCCAACTGACATCTCTTGCCAAGAGTGGGACATGGATTTGGTTAGGCTTCCAGACATGGGAAGGATACATCTCGATGGGCAGGAAGATGGATTTGGATAAACTGCCAGACATGGGAAGGATGCATCCTGATGGGCAGGGTACTGATAGATTGATAGATGTAAGAGACAAGATGGTGTGTGATATCTCTAGGTGAGAGGATTTCTGCACAGTATGGATGGGTGTTTGGATTACGTGTGAGTCAATATAAGCTCAGATAGATGGGAAAAGCTCAATGCGATGGGGGTCATAAATGGATTGGATAAAATGGGAGGGGGGTAAATGATTGAATAGGATTGGATGGGATGGGGAATATGATTATGATATGATGAGATTGGTTTGTGGATATAGGATAAATGGAGGGGGACCAATGACAAGGGAGAACCAAGGCTTGGTAAGAGGATGGATGGATGGGGAGATTGCTTGGATAAAGGGTGAAGGGATTAAGTATATGGATGGGTGATAGGATATGGGGGACTAAGGATGGAGGATAGGTGGAATGGGGGTCCAAGAACTATGTTGCAAAGGAGGTAAATGCCCTAATTAAGGCTAGAAGGATGGTGAATAAAGGTGTGTGAGATTGAAGGATAATGTGTGGTAGATATGAATGGAGGAGGAATTTGGGCTTGCATTTTCCCAAAGCATGCGTACGCATTATTTTCTCTAGCATGATCAAGACCAAAGGTAAGAATGAGGGATGAATTTAGATAAGATGAGGGATATGAGATGGAAGATATGGATAGGATAGTCAAGACCAAAGATAGGAAAGGAGGGTGGACTTAGATAGGATGTGGATAGAGGATAATGGATATGGATAGTGCAGATGGTAGGATAGAATGGATGAATCTTTCCCCCAAGTGTAGAGTGCAAGAAGATGGGGGGAATACACATGACGCTTGTTTCAAGCATCTAGTTTCATGGATAGTATATATGTTATAATAGACCAAGAAGGATTGACTTGGTAAATGGGCTGGGATGGGATACATGGATAGGTGGAAGTTGGATAATTTAGAGGCATGTATGAGCTAGATGTGGATGGTTGATAGGGTGATCCATAAACTTCCATGAGCATTTTCTCATACCAAGCTTTGAATTTTGGATGTGGATTTTGGGTAGCCATTTAACCTCAAAATGCTGAGAATGGGGGGATAAGTTGGGATTGGATAGACTTGATCGAAAAAAAGTAATGAGATGATGTTCGATGAATATGCGGATTAGGACTTAGTAACTTTAGATTGGATGGATGGATGGATTGATTTGATTTGATTTGATTTGCTTGGATTGGGTCGAATTTGATTAGATTGGATTGGTCCTTGGGTTAGGACAAGATTGATTTGGATTAAAATGAAACCTTGGCCCTTGGATTAGGACTTAAGTGAGGCATGAAATTGATGATGCAAACCGCAAAGCAAGGTGACAAACAAGCTAGGTAAAATTCAGAGTTTTGGATTAAGCCTTCTTCTACTTAGAGTGGACTTCCGTGCCTAAGCAAAATAGGGCAAAAGGATCCAAATGATTAAACCTTCTTCTACGTGGACTTACGTGCCTAAGCAAAATAGGGTAAAAGGATCCAAATGATTAAGCCTTCTTCTACTTAGGGTGGATTTACGTGCCTAAGCAAAATAGGGCAAAAGGATCCAAATGATTAAGCTTTCTTCTACTTAGGGTGGACTTACATGCCTAAGAAAAATAGGGCAAAAGGATCCAAATGATTAAGCCTTCTTCTACTTACGGTGCTTAGGGCAAAAGGATCCAAATGATTAAGCCTTCTTCTACTTAGGTTGGACTTATGTGCCTAGGCAAAATAGGGCAAAGGATTTAGGGTTTTGATCAACCCAAATGATTAAGCAAAGGTACTGGGGGGAGATTATTTCTCAAGCACAAAAAGCCAATTGATGATTGATTAAAGATAAAGGTCTAAATCAAACATTCACAAAGTGTTGACTTTGGATTAGGATTGATGATTGATGATTGGATTAAAGGAATATTGATTGATTAATTGGGATTTTTGAAGATTTGATTAGGTTGATGTGATAAGTCCTTGAAGGTGAGAAGAAAATGATTATGGATTGATGGAAGCAAGAAGAAGGGGAAGGCTACCCAAGAATGGATTGATGATGGGATAAAGATATTTGGTCGAGGATTAATGATTGTTTGGATGGAGATGAGGGGATAGGGATTTGATAGTGACAAGGTGGAATTTGAAGGGTTTGATTAGATGTGGGAATGTTGGAATTGTTTGACTTGGCAAGAGGTATCAAGCAATGAATACATATTGGCCAAGATAACGCTTTATGATAAGTGTGAGAGGGATTGGGGGCCTAGATTAGCCCAAACAAATTTTACAAGTTTTGCACAAATGAAAACATGCTTGAAGACAACACGACTTAGGCTAGAAGATGGAAACCATTCAATAGGCCTCTCGCACAAACGATACCTCAAACAAGTGGATGGATAGAGATTCTAGTAGCACTGGCTCCCCCTTACAGTGCACTCACTTCTCGGGCTTATCAGATTCTCTTACCCCAAAGATTTAAAGAGATATTATATGGGGAATTTATGTCTCATCTTGAGTGGGTACATGAGAGGTAACTTCAGGGTATGATCTGCATCCCCTGCACTATGAATGTGGGAATTTGGGCTACTAAACAAGGTTCTTAGTGTAATTATGAGGGATCACCAATCCAACAACGGATTCTCGAAGCAAGCCACTTAAGGCTCTAACTAAGCTTATTGGTGTAGTGAAAGCCCCCACATACATCAAATTCACTCAGCACCTCAGCCGTTTAACTAGCATATTTATATAGTGGCTCAAAAAAACCCGCTCAAGATCGCACTAGGAGAGTCGATATTCCCAACGTGTCCCAATTAGAGATACCCTTGTGAGGTGATCAAATCCCCATCAAGAATACCCCTCACTACAAAAATGAAAAAGAGGGTGGTGTTGATCACTCATTCTCTTACACCCAAGATCCACGAAGGCAAGGGGAGAGGATACTAGAGTGCAACAGTGGGTCCACCCAACACTAAATGTGGAAGTGCACAAGACACAAAAGACAATTGTTCATTTTAGTTCCACATGTATATGATTTTCTGACTAGAAATGCAACAAAACAACCTACTTTAGTGAGAAAAAGGATGTCTTGGACAAGCGTGTTGCAGCAAAAATAGTTAGTAGTCTTAATATAGTGCCTTGGCCAAACGAAATAAGCCTGCAAAAACTCAAAATTTTGATTAGTAACCCAAAATCCCTAAGGATACAGCGTTGGCGTTGATCCACAGGCGGAAGCGGTGAAGCTCCTGCGTATGTGTTAAAGAAAGTCTGCACAACTAACAAAACAAAAAGGGGGAAATTTTGAATTTTAAAAATTGCAGAATTTAAATTCAAAATTTTATCTAACTCGCACACACTAAACTATATCACAGGCTTTGATGCGCATGCACCAACGTTGCACAACAAAGAGCTAGCAATAATGGTTAACCGAATTTAAAAATTCAAAATTTGAAAGAAAAAAAAAAAAAAGGCGAGCTTGTGGGCTTAGCGCAAGCATTGATTCGCCTGTAGACCCGAAAAAACTAACTAATCACTTAAAATTGATTAAAAACAGAATAAAAAACTATCCTACAATTGTTTTTGGGTTCTTTTTAGGTACTTTTTAGTGTTTTTTGTGCTTTTTTAATTAGTAGAAAGAGAAAAATTAAAATCTAAGCTCTAAAAACTAAGTGTCGAAAGACACTGAGGTGGAGGCGCTAAAGTAGGGCGGACGCGTTGTTCTGAAAAACCTACAAAATGGCGGTCAAAAATTTTTAATTTTTAATCAAACACGCAAAACCGTAACAAACGCGCTGAACCAGTGAGGCAGACGCGCTGATGTGCAAACTAACACACTGAAGCAGAAACCTGCGAGCTAAAAACAATAAAAACTCTCACAAATGTTAGAAATCGGGACGTGGGTCCCACCAGGCGTGCCAAAATGAAGAGGGGAAAAAACCTCAAAGCAAGGTTCAATGGTGATATTCAAATAAATCATTCAAAACATAAAACAAACCATTTGTACCTTGTTATTTTTACCTTCTCCTTCGGATTGAGCCTTCGGTGAAGTGGAATATGCCCCTTGTCCACTTGATTGGATTGGCTCTTTGATAGGATTGTGGATTGTTCTCCACTACACAACAAGATGGGATATGAATCAAAGACTAAGCATGATGGATAATGGATTGGATTATAAGGCAATATTTTGGCATTATGATGACATGATGAAGAATTTTGATTCTCAAATGGATAGCATAAAATTGGATGAATGGATTTTCATGATTTATGAGGAAATGAGACCCCAATTTATAGACTGGAGGAGGCCAAAATGAAGGGCCAAGATTGACTTTGGAATGAAGGGTTGAGATTGATTTGAGAGGGAGCACATGGATTGAAAGGACAAGGTGTGGGATTCAAGAGATATGTCATAAAGGCATTTCTTATCTCCACACCTCTCAAGGTACATGGGAAGAGCTCCCAAGTACATTGGGAAGAGAAAAAAGAATTAAAAAATACCTGGAGAAAGGAGAGAGGAATTAAAAATTCCAAAATAAGAGATGAGTGGGAAGACTAAATGGATAAAGCAAATTAAAAATTCCTTGGGAAGAGGATGCATGGGGAGATTCAAAGAATTTGAATTTCCTTGAAAGGATCAAAGTTGACCCATCCCTAAAAATTCCTTGGGAAGAGGATGCATGGGGAGATTCGAAGAATTTGAATTGGGGATGTGCAAATGATTAAGGGGATTGATTAGGTGGCTTAGTGAGTGATTAGAGTGCAAGTGAAAAAGTTGGGAGGATGTGACATGAGGAGAGAGAATGAGTGGAAGAATATAAAATTGTGGAATAATGATAATCATGCTTTTAGAAGAATTAATTAAGTTGAGTTAGGATTAGGAGAAGTGATTTGTAGGAATCACATGACTTAAGTTAATTAATTAGAATTAATTAACTAAGAGGAATTTAGAAGAATTAATGATTGAGATGACTTTAGAAGAATGGGGAATAATTAATTTTGATAAATTAATTATGGGACTATAGTGATAAAATTAATTGAATTTGATTTAATTAATTTTAAGAGGAATAATGATAAACATAATTAAACAAATTAATTATGTAGAAGGGATTAAATTAATTAAATATTTAATTTAATTAATTTTAGACGTCTACAAAAAGTTATCCTAAAGGTAGTGTCAAGAATCATTAGGTGAATATTTAGGATAGTACAAGGAAAAAGGGTGTGAAACCATGACAATCCCAAAGGGTAGATCTCATAATAAGGTGATCAAACATCAATGACACAATAGTGACAACAAAGATCTTATTTGATTACGTTCTATGAAGGCACCCTAAATATGACGAGAAGTTATTATAACATATAGGAATAAGCTTGCATAAAGATGGAGAATAGTGAAAGGTAAAGAGAACCATTGTGAATAGGGTATCCTATAGCTCATGGCAAAAGAAATATCAAACATGCAAGAAGCGACAGTCTAAGTATGGTAGAGGCTACATGGCAGTGACCCAAGAACAAAAGATGATAGTTAAGAGAAAGATGGCAGTGAGAGCAATAAAGACAGATATGATAAGTGGCAAAGAATCATAATGGTTTAGAACAAGAGAAGACATATGGATATTGCAAATTTTCTCAAGGCCTCAACTTAGTTTTATGACTCTTAACAAGCATCTTGACCTACACAAAGGCTTATCAAAGATATTGGGTACATTGAAGGGGTAGTTTGGAGCCCTTATGGCACAATTCAGAGTAGTTAGATGGGTCTTAAATGACTCATTTCTCTTCCATCCAACCCTAGAGCCTTCTCGATTCCAAAATCAAGAGGAATAAATATCCTATAACTTTGGAGAAGTGGTTGAGCAGGTTGAGAAAGTGGAGCAGGAATATAGGGGTTGAATAAGTAGATGTAGGGATAATTTTAGAGACTTTTGACCCAATTCGAAGGTCATCTAGGTATCTAGGAGTATTTTTGACATCACGCAAAGATTCAAGAGTCAAGTCAAGAACATGTCAAGTGGAATATGCTACAAAAAGAGTCAAAGCATTGGAGACACCTCACCAAACACTCCTAGGCAACCAAGCAGGTGGAATTAATCTTATGGAATTTATTTCCTTTCATAGATGTTATCATATATTCTCTATATTATTTGAAAATAAAAATAGGATGCCTACACTTAGTTTTTTGAGTTCTTACAAACTTTTAAGTTTTTTGAGTTCTTACAAACTTTTACGTAAGGTTTTACCTACTATGAGTTCTTCCAACAAAAGATATTACATTGTAATTCAATTTTCTCAATTAGAGTACTAAAAAAATACTTTGCAATTCATCTTTTCAAGAAAAACTCCTCTCTAAAAGGGAAAAATGAAATAAATGCACTGGTGAAAGAAGGATAAGAGGACTTGCATACCTCCATAAGAGAGAAAATGAGGATAGGAATCCCCTAATGAATACTAAGAGGGGGGGGTGAATTAGTATACCGAAAAATACTGAACTTAAACACTTAAACATACTAGTAGTAAACCGATAAAATAGTTTAACAAACAAACCAGTTGACACACATGCAAACCAAATAGCAAACAAGGCATTCACCCATAGGAGCAGTAACACCATAACACAATATTTTTGACATGGAAACCCAAATGGGAAAAACCACAATGAGATGAAACTCACAAGTAACTATCTGCATAATAGAAACCAGACTGGTTAAGGTCAGACCGGTTAAGGTCATACAATGTCCTTTACCAGAATAGATCCTATTAGGAATCTCAATCTCTGTTAGGAGATAAGTCCGATTAAAGACTGCCTTGTGAGAGGATTTCAGATCCACAGATGTGAACCACCTTGTTAGAGGATTTACAAAGGCTTTTCTGGGCCTACCCGGTTAAGGGTTTCTAACTTGTCAAAGATGTGAGTAATCAACAAGTGAGTGATCTAGCAAATAGCACAAATTGCTTGGTTAGATCCTTGATAGCTCGTTCTTAATGCATTCCAGCATTACTTCAATCTTCAACACATTCACACTCTTCCTTCTCTCACAGACCTAAACTTCTCTTCTCTGATCACACTTACAAAAACTCATCAACCACTTTCAAAAACCCTTACAACCACCTAAAACCCTAGACATGATGTCCTTATAAAGGAATCTGATTTCATGTCGGTCCAATAGGTTTACAATACAATTTTCTAGGTTCAGTGCATCTAGACATATTTGGTAACACGACACAAAAATCACCGCCAGAGTATTGGCACCACCAAACAATCGGTGGATGGTAACTCATCGCAAAATGTCGGTTGGTAACTCATCACAGAGTATTACTAGTTCATACAAAATACCGGTTTACGCAAAATACCGGTTGTCGGTTTGTCGAAAATGAAGACTGGGAAATATGTGTTCTGCCGCTTTGATCCTTCGTGCTGCTTGAGATCCTCGAACCACTTGGGGTCTTCATACCGCTTGAGATCGGTAAACACTTTCTGAAAAACACCGATAGTCTAAAGACTAACACATGATACCAATTTGGAACAATTACGGGTTGAATATAATTCATACATTCAAAAAGTGATCTCATAGCAAGTGTGTGACCATCAATGACAATTACAACATAATCATCAAAAATGCCAACAATCTCCCCCTTTGGCATTGATGGCAACACTTAGGAAAATTTTGACATCTAAGTGTTTTACAAAATCATGCCATAAACAAAATTACTCCCCCTAAGCATATACACTATCCCTTTTGCAAAAAATACAATGTATACTACTCTTTGTCAAAGATAAACATGAAAATATACATCAAAACATCAAAATTTATATACTTCTCGCCCTTTGCCAACAATGACAAAAACATTGCAGACTGACCCCTGTTTCATTAGTATTAAAATAATAAGTGTTTATGACAGTAAAGAGTAAAACTTGTCAAAAACTGATTTAAAGTCCTACAAAAATTGCTTCATGGATAAGGACCATGACTCAAGTAGGGAGGTAGCCACCTCTTTCTCTGTCTGCATCTGGGAGACATGTTCTTCCATGGCATCTATCGTTCTCATCTCTTGAGTGACCGTTAGGGCATCAAGATTTAGATAGCATTTCTAGAGAACTTGCAGTCATGGTAGTAGGATCAGTTGAAGTTTCTACAAATTACGTGTCTGGTTGCTTATCTCTGCCTCTATTCTTGCAGACTAGATTTGAAGCCAATGAACAATTTGACCATATGTGGAAAAGCAATCATATGGCATCTTGAAGGTGCTAATAAATGACTACATATCAGATTGCAGTTTGTCCTTCTGAGTGAGCACATCATCACAGAATAGATGAGGTTGACATATCTTGCTGAGTAGTAGATTGCCCTCATCCATTGCATCTCAGATGTTCTTTTGTGTCTTCTGGAGTTCTGACCAAAGCTCATTCAACTTCTTCACCAAGGCAATGTTCAGAGCCTTTTCATGCTCCTTTTTGGCATTTGATTCTGCAACTTCTTCCAAGCTTTGGACCTGGTCATCCACAACTGTACATAGAAGCTTTAAACAAGCAAGTGAGGAATCGGTACTGGGGAGGTTTGTACCGGGTATCAAATTGGTAAGTGTTTCCACCGCAGTTGGATAACATCTTCCTCATTTTTCCTCCTTAGAGCATCCAATCGCTCTTGAGAAAAATTAATGCTCTGCAGTAGCTCCAATTCATTTGTAGACTAGAGGTCAATAGGACTGGTAATGTCAGCCAGTTTGGCTTGACTACCGATTGTCTTTGGAGTCTCCATCTAAGTGCTCTATGCCGCTTCTTCTTTCTCATTGGCTCTTTTCTTGTCTTCTTCTGCCTTCTTTTTCTCCTCTTCTTTCTGCTTCTTTTCATCGTCATCCTTTTTCTTCTCCTCTTCCTTTCTCTTCTCCTCTTCCTTTCTCTTCTCCTCTTCCTTTTCCACTTCCTTCTTCTTCTCCTCTTCCTTTCTCTTCTCCTCTTCCTTTTCCGCTTCCTTCTTTTTCTCCTCTTCCTTTCTCTTCTCCTCTTCCTTTTCCGCTTCCTTCTTCTTCTTCTCATCCTCTTGTTTCTTATTTTCCTCTTCTTTTCTCTTTTCTTCCTCTTTCTTTTTCTTCTCATCCTCTTTCTTCTTTTCCTATTCTGCCTGTTTTGTCTTTTCTATCTCCTGTTTCTTCTTCTCTTCCTCTGCCTGTTTTATCTTGTCTTCCTCTTGTTTCTTCTTTTCTTCCTCTACCTGTTTTCTCTTGTCTTCTTCTTGTTTCTCCTGACCTTTTGATTCTACCAGTGCATCCGGAGTAACATTGTCACCATTTAAGGCATCAACATCAATCGGTTCCATTTGAGTGGTGACCGGTTCTCCTTCACTGTCATATACTTCATCTGGTTGAGTGATTTCTGGTTCTTGCTCAGCTTTCCTGTTGGCTTCAGCCACTTCATGCAGTCTTAAAGCTGATTGAGCGAGGGAGTGGGTATCTTTGACCACTTCTGGAACTTTTCCTTCCAATAACAGGAGTCTTCTTCTTCTCATGAAGAAGAGGCCCTTATATTTCTCCACCACTTCATACAATTCTGTTTTAGGTACATCAAGAAAGTATTGTGCAAATACTTCCTCTCTTATTTCTTGTTCTTTTTCTATGGCAATGTGCCACTTGTTGTCTAAAGAATTATACAAAGAATCAGATGCCTCAGATTTAATTTCTAATGGCCACCGATCATTAATGCATAAATAATTGATAACTTCTTGTTCAACTTCTTTCTTTTCATCATCATTAAAATCATCAAAGCATTCTTTTAAATCCCCAAGTACTTTTCTTCTAATATTCTTAATTGTTCTTTGACAATGTGTCAAAGGTTTGTAAGAGGAAATATCAATATTTACGGGTGTAGATTTTGTCGGTTCATTCTTTGTCTTTTTCCTCGTTTGCCTAGTCTTTTTAGGTTGTTCTTCAGAGACAGTGTCCTCTGAGTCTAGTGAATTGCTTTTTGTCTTCCGCTTCCTCTCAAAGACTTTGGCAGGTGCCGCTTCCGGTTTCTTCTTTATCGGTGACCGCTTGGTCACTTTGGGACTTGCTGGAGTAACTAGTGTCGATGCTGAAGGCACTGCCTTTCCCTTCTTTACTGAGGGTTTTGAACCGGTGTAACCCTTTCCAAATAGGTGTTGGTTCTCTTTTCCTTTGGATCAAGGAGCGAGGCGATTAGGGTAGAGGCATACCCATCTAACATGTCATTCATTACCTCATATCCCATTGGTTCCACTTCTTCCTGTCTAGGCTCAACCGCCTCCATTATGCACTCATCAACTTTGATGGTGAAGCAAATGTCTTCCTCATACTTTTTGACTATATCACCGGATATTCTTATCCTTTGGTTCATTTTGCATCTGAACTCATCAAAATATTTGTTCAGCACTTCCGGATAGCCGGTTCCAACCGTTTGTAGGCTTTCCTTGATTTGCTTTATCACCGGTTGGTCAACAGACCACTGAATATCACCTACTCCTAGAAAGTAGCCTTGAAAGTAGAAGAACAACCCAACCAATAGTTGTCCAAACTTAAATTTCAGGGCATTGTCCTGTTTGATTGACTTGAGGTTCAACAGGAGTTGTCTTTGCATATCGGTGCACAGATCAAACGATGCATCTTCCTTTATCATCCTGTAGGCGGCATTTATCGCTACAACAGAGACAGAGTTGATTCTGCTAGCATGGAACGTATGGTATCCTATCACCATACATGCATATTTGACAAGATCGTCCTTGATTGAATTGACAGTCAATCCTCGTGAATCACTCATAGAACCGGTGAGTTTAGTCATTTTTGTCTTGCTAATCTTTCTTAGGGCTAGCACTTCACTGACATTGCAAAAACTGGTGACGGCATGAATCGCTCCTGGTGTGATATCATGCATCCGCTCTAAGTACATCTTATCACTGTGTACCCTACTCAGAATAATTTGAATGTGATCATCCAAAAATTCTTCAAGAAAATAGGTTGCGTTGTGAAGTTTCTTCTTTTCTAGAATGTTGAATTCTGGTTTAATCTTCTTATCCTTTCCGCAGAACAGATTCAACTGGGAATGGATCATCAGAGATCCTAGGTCTTCCATCTTGTAGTCAATGAAATCTGAAATGCCTTCTTCCACTATGACACCAGTGGGTATTTGAGATAGGGCATTGTATTTTGTCTTCCGTTGAATGGTCTACAGAATCAACGGGTGCACTAGAGCTAGCATGTGATGTTGAAGCCATGATAAACAGGGAATTTTGAAAAATACCTTCGTAGATCGAAATTTAGGGCTTCGCAATTTGAACTTCGCTTCACACTCCTTCGGTTGCTGAGATACTGCTTTGCGTTCTACACTTCTCCAACAGGTGTTTGCTTCAGATTCTTCTTCAGGTTTTTGATAAATTCCTTGAATCGCAATGTAAATCGCTTTTCTTCGCTCTGCACTTGAAAAACTTCTTCGCTTGAAAAATGATAAGTGAGAAATGATCTGAAAATTCCTTTTAAACAGATTCTCCACCTACCATAATAAATGCTCCACAATTAGGGCGTAAACCCTAGTTTGCCTTTTACCGTTTCCTATCTTTTGCCAACTGACAGGCATCACATACCGGTTAAGGTCTTTTACCGGTGTCAACCAGGGGTTCGAGATATTTCACCTTTTTCTCCCCCTGAGTTTTTATGATGCTTAGTTTGTCAGTTCAGCGACTTCCACACTAGGTGCAGAAATTGGTTCTACTTGAATCACTTCTTCAAGCTTCTTCTTCCAGGTTTTCTTCATGTCTACCTAAACAATTTCAGCATCAATCTTTCCTTCCGGAGTGACCAGTATATCATCCGATATACTCTTTCTTGCTCTGCAGAATCTTGTTGTATGACCCGGTTTGTTGCAGTGATAGCAAACCATTCCAAGCGCTCTCCAAGCTCCATTATTCATGTTTTCATTCTTCCTTCTGCATGTTGCAGCAGTGTGACCATGACCATGACAAATCACACAGATTGCTCTCCATCCAGTTGCCGCTTGATAGCCACCGCTACCTGACTAATGACTATAGGTATTAAACTGGTTTGGGTTCCAGTTCCCAGAGGGTTCAGAAAAAACTCCTTGATTCCTTTGAGGGTTATTCCGGTATTGTGCATGATAGACCTGCATTCAAATGCTCTATGCCCAAACTTGTTGCATGCATAACAATTACCATTGAATCTATTGGATCTAGGCTTATCGTTTAGAAAATAAGGAAATTATTGTAAGCCTTACTTCTACATACAATAGCAGTGTGTCCTTCCTTGAGACAATTAAAGCAGACAGGTTTGAACTTTTGCTTACCTTTATCCTTTGATGTCGGTTGTTTCTTTGATGCTCCACTTTTTGTTCCAAAGGTCTCACCTTCCTCATATTCAGAGAAACCAAGTCCATTGGTATTCTTTACCGGTTTAGCTGATTCAAGCTTCTACTCTAGCTTGACAGAGCTCTTATTGAATTTGGCAAGTATTTCTTTTGACTCAGTGAGTTCTTTGAAAATGGCAGCATTGGATTCCTTCAAGGTTACATTCTCAGAGATAGCCATGTTTAGTTCAACTTGCACTTCTTCTTTTTCCATTTTGCTTTCATGAAGGTGAGCGGTAAGTGCACTGATCTCTTGCTTCAGCTTGGAGATTTCATGATCTATGTCTTTTACCAGATCTTCAGCTTTCCTCTGGTTCTCAAGCTCTTGGCACATTCGGATAGTCAGTCCTTCCAACTCTTTTCTCAGGTTGGAATTGGATTCATTCAACTTTTCTACTTCTTGACTTAGGACTTCCATGTCCGCTTCATCAGAAGAACTATTTTCAGATAGCTCCATCATTTTTTCAGCATGCTCTCTTCTTTTTGCCTGAGAGGCCTTATATTTGACCATAAGTTCATCATAGGCTTTCTCAGACTGAGTGAGTCGATGAGTAAGTTCCCTCACAGTGTATTCCTCCATATCTCTTTCCAAGTGGTTAGGCTTATAGAAAGGTTGGCTCTGATACTGATTGATGAATACTAAGAGGGGGGGGGGGTGAATTAGTATACCAAAAAATACTGAACTTAAACACTTAAACAGTCTAGTAGTAAACCGATAAAACAGTTTAACAAACAAACCGGTTGACACACATGCAAACCAAATAGCAAATAAGGCATTCACCCAGAGGAGCAGTAACACCATAACACAAGATTTTTGACATGGAAACCCAAATGGGAAAAACCACGGTGAGATGAAACTCGCAAGTAACTATCAGCAGAATAGAAACCAGACCAGTTAAGGTCATACAATGTTCTTTACCAGAACAGATCCTGTTAGAAATCTCAATCTCTGTTAGGAGATAAGTCCGATTAAAGACTGCCTTGTGAGAGGATTTCAGATCCACAGATGTGAACCACCTTGTTAGAGGATTTACAAAGGCTCTTCTGGGCCTTAAAAGGCTCTTCTGGGCCTACCCGGTTAAGGGTTTCTAACTTGTCAAAGATGTGAGTAATCAACAAGTGAGTGATCTAGCAAATAGAACAGATTGCTTGGTTAGATCCTTGATAGCTCGTTCTTAATGCATTCTAGCATTACTTCAGTCTTCAACACATTCACACTCTGCCTTCTCTCACAGACCTAAACTTCTCTTCTCTGATCACACTTACAAAAACTCATCAACCACTTTCAAAAACCCTTACAACCACCTAAAACCCTAGACATGATATCCTTATAAAGGAATCTGATTTCATGTCGGTCCAATAGGTTTACAATACAATTTTCTAGGTTCAGTGCATATAGACATATTTGGTAACAAGACACAAAAAGCACCGCCAGAGTGTCGGCACCGCCAAACAATCAGTGGATGGTAACTCATCGCAAAATGTCGGTTGGTAACTCATCACAGTATTACCGGTTCATACAAAATACCGGTTTACGCAAAATACCAGTTGCCAGTTTGTCGAAAATGAAGACTGGGAAATATGAGTTCTACCGCTTTGATCCTTCATGTCGCTTGAGATCCTCGAACCGCTTGGGGTCTTCATATCGCTTGAGATCGGTAAACACTTTCTGCAAAACACTGATAGTCTAAAGACTAACACATGATACCAGTTTGGAACAATTACCGGTTGAATATAATTCATACATTCAAAAAGTGATCTCATAGCAAGTGTATGACCATCAATGACAATTACAACATAATCATAAAAAATGCCAACATCCCCTCCAAGAAGAAGTAGCCTTTGTGTCAATGATGAACACTTGAAAACAAAACATGATCCACTACTTGCTAACAACATTTATCCCCTTAGTAAGAATAGTTAAGATTGTGAGACTTTTGAAATTGGTGTAAGGGCCATATCAATTGATGTGGTCCACAAATTTAGAATTTAGTCTTCCAAATGTTGGTGGAAAGATTGGAAGTGAGGTACAAACAACGGTTTCTATAACTACATGCCCCATCTTAGATGTTGTTGGCTTTCTCCACATTTACCCATGGTGCCCATTTTAAACCAAAGATGGCATTTGCATTCGTCGATCTCAATTTAGTAATGCAGATTTCCCAATGTTTGGTCTACTATAATGGAGCATAAATTGCCCCACTTTGTCTAATCCATTATTTTCTAAGGGTTACTAGTGAGTGGGGTCACAGCTACTTCATACAAACATCTAAAATCCTTGTTGCTCGTTATGTGGGTAGTTAGAGTCTTCTAAGCACCTTTTGCGGTTTTGTCCTCGAGCCCAAAAGCCCTAGAATTAGTTTCATGATTTCTTTTGACCTTTCCAAGCAAAACTTTTTTCTGGGCACATGGTTCTTTTGAGAGATTAGCCTCATCTCCCCCATTTTGTTAATCAAATATGTCAAGCTTTCAAGATAGAGATTCTCTTCAGCATGTGAAAAGATAGAAACTCTACAATTTTTCCTCAATACTGCATTGACCAAAATGTTTTGTTTCTTTCTAAAGCAATAATGTGTTCTAATGTGTCATTACAAATCCAAGGACAAACCAACAAAGTTACCCTACAAGTGGCTCACCTTCAAGAATCGTTTGACCATTAGGGGAAGGCCCCATGTACCATGGCTAGAGTTTCTTCATTCTCTTCCTCTTCTCAAGGCCATTTGCCTCCCTGCAAGCATTGGGAAGGTAGGAATCTTCCAAGTAGTGGAAACCAAGTTGCTTGGTCTCAAACTCCTCCCCCAACTGGCCAAAGGAATCGTGGTCACAAGATTGCATTGCAGCCAACACTCAACCTATCTAACCCCTCTAGGCGACACTCTTTAAGTGGCCTTTCCTTGACTGACAGTAGCTGTTTCTCCCACCTACAATGATCAAGATAAAAAATAAAAAATAAAAAATAGGGTGAGACCCTCCCATAAAAACTTTGGACCATGTATGGGCAAGTCAAATAATTGAGACCATCCACCTCCCTCTTGTGCCACTACTCTTCCTCCCTAGCAACTATTTGTTTTATATTTTTTAAAACCTCATAGACTATTATTGGTGTGATTTTATATCCACCCACCTTTTTGTAAATGTGCACTATAATTTCTTTATGAATGATAATGTTGACACTTTTCAACAAAAGAAAAATTGAAGAAATGGTGCAATACATGTGGTTAGAGGAGAAGAAAAGATTGATTTAGAGTGAACACGATACATAAAGCAACCTAAAAACAATTGATGCGTGTAATTCTAGAGTGAACAAAAAAGGCTCACAAATTAAATGAAGATCAATAATGAAAAATGAAAAAACAAGGAAATTTTGCCACTTTAATATTTAATTAAATATGATGTGTGATGCTGACTCTCCATGGTTTACAGAAATTTGGCCTTCATATCTATTAGAAATTTTGAGAATGGTTTAATTAGAGAGCTTAATTTAGTTGTTCCTGTCAGCTCAAGATGCATGTATTTATAAGGATTATTAATAGAGTTGAAAAAATAGACAAATGTTATTGATAAAGTTGAACCTCTACTCTAAAATTTTAAAAAAAAAAAAAAAGGTTGTCCCTGACTGTTCATAGGAACAATCAATAGTAAAATAGATAAAAATTCATTTGAAAAAATTAATAGACTTAATGCTCAACTTTGTTTAATTTTAAATTATAATTGGATAAAATATCATAAAATGATTACATACAACTACATCCAATGAAAGCATTAGATGACATGCCTACCAGCAGGAACTAATAAAACACAAAGTAAATAAGACCTTTCAACCTTACCGTTCAACTTAACTATTATGTCCAAGAAACTAATCTATACACAATGATAATTACAATTGACAACTGTTCCCCTAACCTGTCCAAAAATCTCTTAAGTTTACAGCAGTGGTAACAATCATACCTCACATTGCTTAACAAACAATGTTTCAGATTAATCATTTTAATCCGCAATATTTCTTATAATGATTACAGCAGTAATAACGCCTAATTAATTGATCACAGTAATATAACTGATGCTATTGAACACCATGTGGACCAAGAATGATACAGATCACAATAATGACAGAATGTTACCAGTCAGCGATTGTATGAAGATTATTAATCACAAGAGTTATATCAAAAGGCAATAATGACAACAAAATCTCTATGTGACAACAAAATTCCCAGACAATTACCTCAACATTACACCTATGTTTACAAATGAAGTAGAAAACAACAATATCCATTGATAATTAGAAATTGTCAACAACAGCAGTAACATCTGTGATATAATAATAAAGATAAGTCAAAGAATAGCATAATCCCTTTACTCTTTTGTCTAGTAATGACTAGACTCGCAAATCACAAATAATTACAGCAATGTTTGTTGTTATCCAAGGTGAAAGTAATAATCATTAATCACAATAACAACAATCACCTTCCTTGTTCACAAGATTTTCAAACCAAATTATCACAAGTGTCTTGACTCTTCACAACTGAATATAATTATGTTCATTTTTTAAATAATGATGGCAATAATTGTCATTGTCCCTTGACAACAGACCTAACTGCTAATCAATAATGGCAGCTGGAAATCTTGGTCAAAGTCACAAACAATGATATTTTGAAAAAATATAGATATTTTCAAGAAAATGTTGGGAAACCTGCAGAGAATAGCTATATCAGAATATATCACAATATTTTGAAGATATCTGCTTCTATTGTTACAACATTGTACTACTTAAACCAATTGGCCAGGTTAAAATCATCTCAAAGAAACAATAGAAAAACCTGCAATTGGTTTCAGTTGTTCCTGGGAAAAGGATTCTGGCGAAGACTATCTCCTGAGGATTATGCAGCCAATTTTGTAAGTCCATTTCATTTCATTTTTAAGCACATAAGAAGCAGTCCATTTCATTTTTAGAGCTCATCTTCCATGCGCAAATATTCACCAATATCAGCCTGGTGGTAAGCTACAATTCCATTGGGGTCAAGCTTCCTACAATCCTGTGTAGATTTGGCAGCTACTCCAAACCCCAATGGAATATCAGACATGTTAAAAATAACGACACCCTCATTCTGAGCAGTATTCTCAGTAATCCTTCCCAATCCACTCTTCGTAACATGATTACCATAGAGAAAATTCATTTCTGCAGTGGGCTTGAGCCATATTTTGTACTTGGCATGGGCTGCAAGAAGATCAAGGCATTGAATGGTGAGCTGGAATTTACCACCCTTTGTAAATTTTCCAATGCAGGTGCCAAGGCTCACAAGATTATCTCTTGCAATGTTGGTAGCTCTCTTAACAAGGGCCTCGCTCACATAGTAGACACGATTTTTCTGCAGGCGGAAACAGTATAGTCCAGCTTTCCCATCAGGACCTTCACTAGAAGGCCTTTCTACGATATGCTTTAGATTGTTCCCTACAAATTTGTAAAGTTTCTCAAAAACTGCAGTTGTTTCCTGCTCATCCAAGGGCCTCATCCTGGATAATAAGCTGCACAGAACATATACCATAGTTTTCAAATTCATATAATTCAAAACAAAGAAACACTAATACTACCATAGTCATTGTGCATGCTTGCTGAATAATAAACATCTCCCTGCATCATTATATGTATTAAAGAAAGCTAAAAAAAAGTTTAACAAGAACAATGCATAATGCAAGAAAGCAGATATTTTAACAAAAAAACATTCATTGCTATGTATTGTTGAGTAAGTTTCTTCATTCTTCGAAATTGAATAAAAAGTGGTGGATGTGGAACCTGAACAAGAAGGATGGAATGATGCTAGAGTAAATAGAAGTGCAGAACTGCTTTCGAGCTAAAAATATTGAGTTCGTTACTTTTGCCAGAGCTTATCAGTTAAAACAAAAATAGAAAACATCAGGTTCACAGATGCTGCTTGCAATTTTTTTTTTAATTATTTGGTTAATCTTGGGAATTTTTACCCTGGCCCATGTTTATAGAGGCCACAAACAGGGGGACCTCCCTAGCATTAATGCTAACTATCCAAATCTGAAAGCTCAAAGGCCCAGAACAGGCACAAAGCCTGCAAGCTCAACAACCCAGTAGGTATTTGAACATGAAGGTCTACAACACCACCACCACATTTCAACCACCGCAACATGCCCTTACAGCTAAAATTAGGGGTAGTTCCTATTTTTGGACTGCAAATATGTAAAAATTTATGATTTTTATATGTTTTCTATAGAGATGTAAGGGCGCAATTTGTTTTGCTGTACTGTTTGACCATACCCACATACTCGTATCCATACCTGACTTTGATTTGACAACTTAGCATTTATGTGAAGAGAAGTAAAAGAACAAAACCATATTGTCTTTAGTGTGTCTTTTGAAGTAATTTTAACTGTAATCTTAATAACAGAAATAAGTAACACCAATGCATTGTTGACAGTTCTTTAGTTTCTATCTTCTTTCTCATCAATATTTTCTAATAGCTGGATAAATCTCTATCAAGCTAAAACTTTCTCTTGCTACCTTTTTTCCCCCTCAATGAAATGTTCTAACAGGAATTTGCTCTTGAAAAGTACGAAAATTTTATTGATTTACTTCAAAGAAATCAAATTTCCTCTAATTATTGGAGATTGAATGCATGCAACAGTTTAACCAAAAATGTTCTATAATTTTCTCAACACTTATGCATAGGATTATTATTGTGTACAGAAACAATAGACAGCAATTCAATCTGCTTTTCTAATCTGCATGAATCAAATTTTCAGAGAACTTGTTAATGAAATGCCACATACCAAATCTGATCCTCATTAACTCTTAATAATATCTTCCCTTCAAGAAACGGCTAACAATCTCCCGCCTATGGCGTGGGGTATGGATGTCTGTAGCAGATCGGTAGGCCTCGTTTCTTCCTCTATACTTAGCCTGTTTCCTTCAGAAACGCCACAGCAGAGGGGTTGATTGCAGCGATAGGGAAAAAGCAAGACAATGAAGGCTTCTGTTAATAGCTCGATTAAGTTAAGCTCCAGAATTCTGCCGTCCAAGATTCCTCTTATATTTGTCAGTGATTTTGATTGCTGATTGCTGATTGCTGAAAATGTCTCTTTCAAACACAGTGTTAGTGAGGAGTGCTATAAAGCGCTGCTCCAAACCGTAGGGGAATACTGTGAGAGTCGCGAAACACGGGCCTGGGGCTACATCCAGCCTGAGACACAGGGGGTTCGTCCTGTAGGTTGCTCACCAATTGCAGAGAAAATAATAATAACTTTAGACTGAATGAATGCCTCCAATGCTGCATCGAACCCTTTATAAAATAACTCCAGCCAATACAAAAAGCCAGCGATGCTTCTAGAGACTCTTCTATAGCCAACTTAGGCAATATATACAAGTTTATTAATTATTTTATGACCCCCATGTATCATTGCCTAGAGGAAATAATGTTATAACTTAAAAATGGCCCCAACTTTAGTCATAATGAACAATTAAATATATTATACTGAATCTTTAGCTTTTTGGGCTCTCATTTACTTATTCACTTATTCTCTTTTATTTCTTTAATTTTTCCTAGCCCCGGGAATGAGGAAGGCTAGTAAATGCATTTCTAAGACTCATCATTTGAGAAAGGATATTACAGTCCTCCCTTTCCGGAATTGTTAGTTCTCCAACAATTGCAAATTAGGATGGTAAATCCTCCCATTTTATCAGATATTCCCAGACCATTTTGTTTCTCAGCTTCCTTTCTCTCCAATCAGCAATGCCTTCAGGAACTAATATCAATTTCCCTTCCTCATCTAATGGAGGCAACTCAGGAGATGCAACCGTGTGCTGTCCCAATGCCTTCTTGAGGCATGAAACATGAAACACATTATGTATTTTGCTGCCTTCCGGCAACTCCAGCTCATATGCAACCTCCCCAACTCTCCTCAGTACCCCATAAGGCCCAGAGAAACACGGTTTTAATTTTCCTACGCCACTTGTCTTCAACGTGGATTGCTTGTATGGTTGTAGATGCAAGAAAACTAAGTCTCCAACTTCAAAGGTCCTCTCAACACGGTGTCTGTTTGCATACATCTTTTGTTGGTTTCGTGCGTGTTGAAGATTATCTTTCAATGCCTTGAGAATATCCTGGTAGCTCTGCACTATCTCCTTAGCCCGTGGAACTTTGCTATCTTCGAACGCTAAGTCCATGAATGACAAGGCATTGTATCCGTAGAGTGCTTTGAAAGGAGAAATGCCAATGGACATGTGGTAGGTGGTATTGTAACAATACTAACCTAGATAAAGCCATCTCACCCAAGCACACTGCTGCCCTGAAACATAGTTTCACAGGTAGCTTTCGATCCACTTATTCACTATTTTTGTCTGCTCGTCCGTTTGAGGATGGTAACTCATGTTGGCCGTCAATTTTGTTCCCACCAATCTGAACAACTCTTGCCAAAACATGCTCAAAAATCGGCTATCTCTGTCACTCACACTTGCTTTGTGTAGCCCTTGCAATTTGAAGACCTCTATGAAGAACAACTTTGCAATCTATGGCACTGAGGAGTCTGTAGGTACAGCAAAGAAGTGTGCATATTTTGTGAGTCTATCAATGACTACAAATATGCAATCTTTCCCCTGCACACGAGGAAGTCCTGTAATAAAATCTATAGATATCCCCTCCCACTTTTGCTCAGGTATCGTAAATGGTTGTAGAAGGCCTGCAGGGAACGTGTGTTCTAACTTGTTTTGCTAGCAAGTCAAGCACTCTCTAACATGTTGAAGTACGTCATCCTTCAATCCCTTCCAGGTGAATCTCTCATGAATCTAGGGATAAATTTTGAAGAAACCTGGATGTCTTGCCATAGGTGCATCATGTAGTGCCCTCAAAATCTTGGCCTTCAACCTGGAACCTAGTACAAGATAAATCCTGTCCTTGTAATATATAATATCATCAATCACTGAATACTTGTCATCTCATACCTTGCCATCAATCAAATCAGAAGCAAATGAATTTTTCACATATTCTGACAACAGTTGAGATTTCCAGTCAGCTGAAATCTCTGTGAGAGAGCAAAGTGCAGGTCTTTTGGATTGGCAACAACATTTTTCTTGCCCTTCACATACTCTACATCGAAGTCGTAAGCTTGAATCTTGTTTACCCAATTCTATTAACGCTCATCCAAGTCCTTCTGCTCTGGATAGTACTTGAGACTGTTGTGATCTATCCTAACAACAAATTTGATTCCCACTAGAAACTGCTTGAACCTAGCTAGCGCGTGCATAATTTTTAGCATCTCCTTATCGTATGTAGAATACAATCTCTCACAGTCTCTCAATTTTTTGCTCTCATATGCAATCAAGGGTCGATTCTGCATCAACACTGCACCTATCCCCAAACCCGATGCATCACATTCTAGAACAAATGGTTGTGTGAAATCTAGTAATGCTAACACTGGACACAAGCTCATGGCTTCCTCGAGCTTGTCAAAAGTCATTTGTGCCTCCTCAAACCATAGAAATGCACCCTCTTAGTCAAATCTATCAATGGGGATACCAGCTATGAAAAAACTCTCACAAACCTTCTATAGTAAAAGCACAACCCCAAGAAGCCTCGCAATTTTGTTATATTCTTGGGTGGTGGCTAGTCTATGATTGCCTGAATTTTCTCCTGATGCACTTTCACACCATCTGCACCAATAACATGTCCGAGATATAGTATCACTGTCATCTCGAACTCACATTTGGAAGCTTTTGCATAGAGCGATTGAGCCTCCATGACACTCAAGACCCCATCCAAATGATGTAGATGATCACTCCAGGTCTTACTATAGATCAAAATATCATCAAAGGAAACCAAAACATATTTCCTCAATTGATCACGAAACACATGATTCATGCAGGATTGAAATGTTGCCAGTGTATTCATGAGCCCAAATGGCATGACCAGAAGCTCAAAGTGTCCGTAGTGGCAACAGAAGGCGGTATTATGAATGTCTTCCTCTCAGACCCGTATCTGATGATATACAGAGAGGAGATCTATCTTCGAAAAGTACACAGCCCTGTGTAACTCATCGATCGTAGTGGTCCCATCCTTCTTCACCAGAACCACCGATGAGGCAAATGGGCTCGAACTAGGCCATATATGTCCCTTGCTAAGAAGCTACTTGATTGTCTTCTTAATTTCCTCCTTAAAGTGACGCGGATGTCGATAGGGCTTGGTAATTACCAGCTTTGCGCCCTCCTCCAACTCAATCACATGCTCAAACCCGTGATCAAGTGGATGTCCAGGAGGTATATCACCAAAGACTATATTGTGCTTATCTAGCACTGTCTGGATATCCACATGGTATTCGGCCTTGCTACTGGAAGTTGGTTTGGTGAAGACGAAGTGCTGTGTTGCCCAATCAACATCTTTGTGCCTGAAGAGGGCATCCATCCTTCTTGCTGATACAACTCATGGACCACCATCAGACATTGCCTTAAGCACCATCTTCTTACCATTAACCATAAATTCCAACTGCATCTACTAAAAGGCAAGAACGTAACGTTCAAGTGACTCCAGCCACTCCAGTCCTAAAACAACATCTATGTTACTGAGCCCAAGCACATAAAAAGCACCTGTCAATGTGTAGTCTCCAATCTGTATACTCAATTGAAGAACCACTCTGGTGCAAGTCAATGGAAAGCCATCCGCAACTATGACACTAAATCCGAGAAACTCCTCAACCTGAAGTCCACACTTCATTACTAGTCCCTCATAAAATTGTGTGTGGCTCCACTATCCACTAAACACGCCATTCATTGTCCCTTAAGAACACCCTTCAGCCGAAAAGGCCGGCTATAACTCTAGATAGAGCGGCAATGCGTGGAGTTTCTTTGGTTGAAGTTTCTTCCAACTCTATCTATGGTTGTTGATCCTCTTGTTCACCATCACCTTCTACACAAGCCTCTTGCTCTTCTGGTTCTTCATCATCAAACGTGACTTCAATCAAGTGTACTTTGCCTTTCCCAAGGCAGCGGTGTCCAGGTTCCCATGGTTCCTTACAGTTGAAACATAATTTTTTCCTTCTAAGTTCATTCTTGCACTCTTGATCAGCCTTTGATGGAATATTTTTCTGCTGATTAAAGCCTTTTTTATCAGATTTCCATGGGCTAAAACTTAACTTCTAAGGCTGATAAGAAGGTGTAGTTTCCAAGTCCAAAGCTAGTCCTATGGCGTCATGAAGTGTACTAGGCTTATGAGCCTTTACCAATCCCCTCAGTCTATCACTCAGACCTTCAACAACCAGCATAGTAACTCTCCTTTCAACCATGTCAAGGACCTGTTGTGACGTTTTCACACATCGCCCCATTGCAAATGGGGACCCCCTACTTTTTAGGCCCTTCCGGTCTTTTGGCTTTGTTTTTGAGGTCTTTTCACAGCAGTCTCGTCAGTCTCTCTGCTTTGCAAGTGTTTGGGGGTCATATTGGTCAAGTCTGCTTTTCGTTTGAGCGAGTTTGGTGAAGTCTAGGGCCTATTTTGTCTTTTTTGGGGTTTCTGCCTTTTGTCCTAGATTTTAGGGGTTCCTGTTAGGGTTTTGAAGAAACTGAACATACAACTGGAATCAGGACCCTTCAAGGGACCTCCCAGTAAAATTTGAGCCAAAACGGAGCAACTTTCTATTTTTAGAAAGTTCCTATTTTTTAGGGATTTTTCCGAGTCCCGGAATGTCGCCATTTTGCAAAAAAATCAAACTTACTATTTTTAGTAAGTTTCTATTTATAGTAAGTCATTACTGCACCCTATCTAGGGATCTAACGCTGACACCTAGAAAGTTTCTATTTTTGGAAAGTTAATACTGGCAGGATCAGTCAGCCAAGGCGACGAGGATCAGGCATTCACAGACAATTCTAATTCCGGAAAGTCAGACAGCAGACAGCAAACAGAGAAAGCCAGAAATGGGTCAAGAACTGAAAATCCATGCCCAAAATGGAAAAGCCATTCACAGGAGGAAAATCCATGAATCCATGGACATGGTGAAAATGCGCCCAAGACTGGACTAGGGCGCCAAAATGGAAAAGGCATTCACAGGTGGAAAAATCCGCAAGTCCATGGACAAAGTGAAAATGTGGCCAAGACTGGACTGGGGCGCCAAAATGGAAAAGGCATTCACAGGTGGAAAAATCCATGAGTCCATGGACAAAGTGAAAATGCGCCCAAGACTGGACTGGGGTGCCAAAATGGAAAAGGCATTCACAGGTGGAAAAATCCGCGAGTCCATGGACAAAGTGAAAATGCGCCCAAGACTGGACTGGGGCGCCAAAATGGAAAAGGCAAGGATAAAAGAAAAATCCATGAATCCTTGGCATGGTGAAAATTCCGCCCAAGCTAAAAATTGAAATTTTGCCTAAGGCATGGAATCCAAGGAGTCGAGGAGGAATAAAAAGCAAAATTCCCCTCGGGCAAATTTTCAAATTTGCTATTTTTAGACACCAAATCTCGACTAAGTGTGGAAAATTTTATAGATTCGGAATCGGGATAAAATTCCCCATCCAATGAACCTAGCTCCTAAATTTTAGGAGGAACCCTAAAAAATAGGGATGTTGAAAAGAAGACATGGACAATTCACAAAACAATGAATTCCTTCCTCAGGAGGAATTTCTGCCCCAACCTTGTGGAGGGCGCCAGAATGAAGAGTGCATGGAGATACAGGCAAATTGCAAGAGTCCTTGACCAAGGCATTTAGCTCCCAAGTGATAGAAGGAGCGCCAGATAGAGGGATGCAAGGAATCCATGGAATTGAAAGAATTCCCCACCAAGTGTAAAATGCCGCCCAAGAACACGAGTGCGCTAAAATGATCTTCTCATGGACAGTGCACAAAGAGATGAATTCCTTCATCGAGGAAGAATTGCACCCAAGAGGAAGAAATTCCAAGAAAGGTAAAAAATTGACGAAGTGTTTGAAATTTCTTCCTTCAAGACATAGTTCTTGGAAATCATGAAAATTGGCTAAGGCGTGAAGAATTTCATTCCTCAGGGTAAGGAACAAATTTCTTTCCAAAGGAGATTTCCTCCACGACAAGAAATCACATCCAAGGATGAATTGAAGATAAAATTTCCAAGGCAAGGGAGGAATCAGGGATGAACTAAACAAGCAATTTCCCCCGAGAAAAGTTTTTAAAAATCCATTCTCGGGCATCAAATCACATCCAAATTTAAAAACTTTTTACAAATTTGGATTCGTAGGATAATTTTCTCTCTCCTGGACCGTGGAACCCTAATTTGGAAATTTTCCTAAAAAATAGGAAATGTGCAGAATTGATGAAAAACCTTCTCTGAGCAAGGAAAGTTGAAGAGACTTCAGGAAAATTCTTCCTGAATCGAATTTTCCCTCTCCAACAATTCCAGATGTGCAAGAGCTAATATACAACGGCGGGGTCCACTTGCATGGCGAGAATCTATTGAACACATGGCAATAGAGTGGTGCATTCATTACCGAAATATTTGACCAAATGGCAACCCAGTCATTGCATGTTGAATTTATGGCAGATTCCTTTTGCATGCAGCCGCCGCATGTGGAAATGATGGATCATTTATGACATAATGGGGTGATTTTTGCATGGATGAATATTCAACACGTGTTGGGCGAATTTGAAGGAGGTGGTGCATTTAATGTGCAATGGATGCTATTTTGGGTACTTTTGAATTAATTGTGTATGGGCATGATGGGTTATTAATTGGAGATTCCCACCTTGTTGCATCTTGAGTGGAAAATCTTTTAGAGAAAACCCTAATTAGGGTTTTGCATGTAATCATGGCTTGAGGCCTATATAAGGGGGTGACCCCCTCATTTGTAAAGGAGGAAGCTTTGCATGAAATTGTTGCGATAAGTTTTTGAGAAAATAATAGTGAAACATTGTTCTTTGATGGTGTCCACTTAAGTTATTTTTTCAAAACTTGCAAGGTTTCACCTTCCTTGCTTAGATTGGAAATAGTAAAGTGCTTTGATTTCAATGGAGAATGTAATGGTGTCAGATGAATTTCCATGGTTCATATTTTTTGCATCTTGCTGATTGTAAGTTGCAGTGTAAAGTTAGTCTGAGCCCCCTAAATTTGTGCTGAGTTCGATTGTGGATAGATGTTTGGATTGCGTCGTTTTTGGGTATTCAAATGTACTTTCTCGATTTGAAAATCCTCTAGCATCCCCAGAAGATTGCACCGGTTCTTGCGGAGTTGCAGTTGATCTTGGCAAAGCAAAGCTTGGTTTATTTGGAATTTGTCCACCAAAGCACTATTCATTGTTATCACTGCCCTTAGGAGTAGATTTAGATCCTTCTAAACCCCTTCCCTTTTACTTTCAATTCATTTTAGTCCGTTTGCAGCAGCAACATCGCAGAATTGTCATATTCGATGATGGAGTTCCAGCCACAACAAAGAAGTGAAAGAATGATGCAAACGTAAGGCCCCTTGGATTACCAGCAAACACATCAGCCAGCTGAGTCACATCCACGCATCGAAGGAACCTTGGAGTCGATTGTTTGAACTTCTTGCAGTCTTAGCATGTTAACATGCATTCGCACTTTGATCAAGAGAGAGTGAAGTGACCGTTAGGCAGCTTTATTCTATGTTCGACGCTGTCATAAAAAACATGTCAACAAGACCATAACTGAAATTTTTGGAACTCATTGATGTAAGTCTTGACATGACCAAACTGCTTCAACTAAGCCAACTCCCTGTAATAAACCTCAACATCCTTCCTGTGAAACCGTGCAATCAACTTATTGACAAACTCCTCATATGAATGAATCAAACCATGATCCTATGATACAAGCCCGTGGTGCCACCAATCGTATGCCACACCTTCTAAATGCATCGTAGATGATTGTATGGCCTTGTCCTCCTCCATAGGCTTCAATGACAAGAATGTGTTTAGTTTGTGAACCCAAGACCTGGCACTAACCTTTCCACTTCTGTAAAATATGGGCAAAGAGACCTTATTTAAAGCATCCTTGAATTCTTGAGGATGTGTGTCTTGCCTAGTTGGGCCTCTAGGTCTCCTTTCTTGTCTTTCTAGACGGTATCTGGCTTTATCTCTCCTCTGGTTCATAAACTGATTCAAGTTGATCAATCCTCTTACATCAGGGGGAAGAGCTCTATACTCATCATAGGCCACCATGACATCATCAGTAATATGAGTCTCTCCTTTCTCCAACATAGGAACTACTTCTTCCTCAGCTTGCCTTGGCAAATACACAGGACGAAGTGGCCAATCAGATCTTGTGCTCGCTGTCCTAACAGCATTAGAAGTTGTTCTATCCTAAGATTCATGTCCAGCTTCGCTTCTTTCACCATCCTGGTTCTGTGCATGCGGTTGAACTCTCATATTTCCAATGGCATTAACGAGTTGTTGTTGTTGTCCGCATGAAAGTTTGCATCATCTGTTGTTGCTGCTGAGCCATTTGAGCCATAATATCTTGAAGACTAGGCTGTCCATTACTGCCTCCTTCATGTTGCTCTGCCATGTTGCCAGAATCAAACAAGGGATTCTATTCTTCTTCCAACTGCTGTTCGGACCTACTCCTGGTGAAGTATCTATGTGATCCAGACCCTCTCGAGTGCATAGAGAAGTTTCAAACTGACATGCAACTGATTTGATCACCCTCAAACCGACATGCACAAGGAAACCCTCGCAGGCTGGCAGGGTCACTGTGCTCTGATACCACTAAAATGTTCTAACCGGAATTTGCTCTTGAAAAGTATGAAAATTTAACTTTATTTTTTTCAAAGAAATAGAATTTCCTCTAATTATTGGAAGATTGTATGCATGCAACAATTTAACTGAAATTTTTCTTTAATTTTCTCAAGACCTATATGCATAGGATTATTATTGCGTACAGAAACAATAGACAGCAATTCAATCTGCTTTTCTAATCTGCATGAATCGAATTTTAAGAGAACTAATTAATGAAATGCCACAAATCTGATCCTCATTAACTCTTAATAATATCTTCCCTTCAAGAAATGGCTAACAATCTCCAGCTTATGGCGTGGGGTTTGGATGTCTGTAGCAGATTGTTGCGTATATGTAGGCCACGTTTCTTCCTCTATACTTAGCCTGCTTCCTTCAGAAACGCCACAGCAGAGGGGTTGATTGCAGCAATATGGAAAAAGCAAGACAATGAAGGCTGCTGTTAATAGCTCAATTCAGTTAAGCTCCAGAATTCTGCCGTCCAAGATTCCTCTTATATTTGTCACTGATTTTGATTGCTGATTGCTAGAAATGTCTCTTTCAAACACAGCATTAGTGAGGAGGGTTGAAATATGTAGCTAGAATCGGATTCTAGTTTAAGTTATTCATGTAATTGGGCTGGGCCCCATTGTAACTTATAATAATAGGGCAGGCCCTATTTGGGCGTTCAACTTATGTATTATATAATTGTTATGGGGCAAGACCTATCAAATATGTAGCTTGTAATTAGACCTTGACCTATATAATTGTAACGTGTAAAACTCTTGGCATAATATATGCAAGCCGACTTAGGGTTATTTAAGGCATGTGTCACCTATATCTACAAGGTGATTTGAAGACAAACCATAATCCAACACAAGCAATGTATGTCTGCAAAACAGCGAATTTCCTACTAAACTATCAGTGATTCTTCAAGAAGTCAGTGAACACATTCTGGAGATCAGCGAACACAGTCTGAAGGTCAGCGATCGTGATTGAAGGTCTGCAATCATAGTCTGAGCTATATTGAGTCATCCTGCTGAGAGAATTCATTTAAGGAGGGCAAATTTATAGAGCAAAGTATTTTCAGACTATTGTGCTTCAAGTTTGTTGAAGATCTGCCCTATATGTGATTGAGGTTCAGTCATGTTCTGATCCGAATCCAAGATTCAGATAAGTCAGTTTGTTTATGCCCTAGGTGGGGAATTTCTACTTGAACATCTTTTGATATTAATATAATCAGAGCTGAATCTTGTTGCTGAGTTTTTCCTCCAGGAGGGAGGTTTTCCCAGGGTACTGCTGTGTTGTTCTTGTGTTGTTTTGTGCCATAATGTGTTGCATTTTCAGTTTCTGTTATTTTCTTTAAATCTGATTACTAAAAACAACAAGGAGTGCTATGAAGCGCTGCTCCAAACTGTAGAGGAATACTGTGAGAGCCGCCAAACACAGGCCTGGGGCTACGTTTAGCCTGAGACACGGGGTTCGTCCTGTAGGTTGCTCACCGATTGCAGAGAAAATAATAATAATAAATTTAGACTGAACGAATGCCTCCAATGCTGCATCGACCCCTTTATAAAATAACTCCAGCCAATACAAAAAGCCAGCAATGCTTCTAGAGACTCTTCTATATCCGACTTAAGCAATATATACAAGTTTATTAATTATTTTATGACCCTCAAGTATCATCGCCTAGAGGAAATAATGTTATAACTTAAAAATGGCCCCAACTTTAGTCATAATGAACAATTAAATATATTATACTGAATCTTTAGCTTTTTGGGCTCCCATTTAATTATTTGCTTTTTCCTAGCCCCAGGATTGAGGAAGGCTAGTAAATGCATTTCTGAGACTCATCATTCGAGAAGAGACATTACACTCAAAGTATGTGATCTACATGAATTAACAAATTTGACCTATGTGATCTACATGAATTAACATATTTGACCTAATGCAAGGTTTGATTTTGTCCCTTTTTAATGTCATTTGTACTGTAGTCTACTTTTGTGAAGCCATCACTCGTATATTTTACACATTAAGGCATGTTTGAGAATCCCTTCCCTAACAAAGGCACAGAGAGTTAACAATTAGTTCAGAATCGCAATGTCAAGGGCACGAATTAAGTTAAAAATACCATCAATCATACATCTACTAAACAAACCTAACATAAATATTACACGGACAGTATTTTATTAATTTTAATAATTTAATTCAATATCAATTTGTCAAACAGTATCATATTAAGGTTTAATATAATGGGTGAAGACCCCTTAGTTCAAATCTATACACCCAAAAGGGAAATGTAGCTATCTATGAAAGGGTCTAGCCACCAAAGAATTATGAGATACGTTCCAAAGCAAACAACCCAAGCATAAATCCTAATATTATACATGTTTCATCTTAATTTGGGAGCACAGATTTTCAATTTGAACTGATGAGTCAAATGCTAACCCAAATTAATAAGATGCTAATGTTCAAAGCTTGATATGTGAGACATTCCATAGGATAGCATACACACTGATTGTTGGAGCCTGGGTGTCAGGTTATTGATTTTAATTTTGAGCTGGCGTGGCTTAGTACTGAAACACATGCCACAGAGTCATTGACTGCCCAAGTTCAAGCTTGGCTGTTGTGAACCTCTTCAACAAGGTGCACAAGAAGATTTACCCTAACAAAATAAGTATCATTTCAAAAGATATCTCCCATGCTTGGGGCTAAAATCATATATTGGGTATGTCAGCCTGAGTCTTTTGAGGTTGCCACCTCAGCTGGTGCTGGGCCTCCATTGTGCATATTATGGTGACAGTAATTAATGTGTTGATAAGAAAGATGGCCATGTTAAAGTGGTTTCATATATTTAACTTCTATATAATCACTGTTATCAATCCAGTAGCTAGGGGCTTCAGTATCAATCCAGTAGCAATGATGGAAATGTGTGTTTCAGAGCCATACGAAAATAATGCACAATTGCACGCCCTTGAAAAAGGATACTACTAATAAACCGATACAGGAGAAGTGGTGCTAACAGAATGATATGCAATTGAAAGAAAACAATGACACATTCAAAAAATTATATGCTTATTTACCCTAGGGAAATCCTTTCAAAAAAGAACCCAGCAAAACCAACAGTCAATGTATTTTTGTTTTGATAGGTAAAGTGAGGAAAGGGCCCTCTCCCATTTTATTAATAAACAGAAAGGATACATAAGCACTATGATAAGGATAAAAGGATGACAATCCAGTCAAAAAAGAATACCAGAGAGCAAAAGATGCATTACATGACAGAAACTGATACAAAAACATATTGTAAAATCATAGCCAAACAGACCGGCAAAATTTACTAAGAGTCAAAATGAACCAAACAAACTAGAATACTGGAAAAGCAAAACAGAAATGTGAATGCAGAAAGAGATCCCAGGGAACCAGATCCAACACATTTTGACACCCCAGCTACAAGATTAAAGTTTTGTCCACCTGTTTAACCAGAGCAGCTTGACAGTGAGGAATTTTACAGCTTTTTCAGCTGGCCACTTTGAATCTCTTGAAAGGGAGAGATTTTCATTGATCGCAAGAGTTCAGCCATATCCACCACAGGATAGTAACCCTCCAGCCAGCAACCATCTTTTAGAAAATTCTGAATAGAAACAATTTCCTTAAGCAAAAGCTTTTTGTTCAGGTTTCAATTTTTCTTACCCTCAATGTAGGCCAGTCCACAAAACTCCAAACCATGCAAGAAAGCGGGGTGAGTTTTCTTACAAATGCTCTATCCACCATGTCTTCAACCCCATTCTGAATTTCTCTCACATGTAGAACCTCCCCAATACCTTGGCCAATTCCTTGTCCCCAAGGAGAGTGAGCACATTGTTTACAAAAGTTAAGGCAATCTTTGAAAGTTTGAACTCACTTGGTGCCAAGTCATGTCCTTGATGAAATCCCACCAAAGAATTTCCTCGATAGCATCTTGAACATCCTCCTTTTGGAAAGTAAAATCCTTGTAAAGTCTTGCTGGAGAGATTTCTCCAATAAAAGCCACCTGGTGAACAAAGGAACCCAGTTTCACCACCTCCATGATCGACAAGTAGCAATGAAATCTCTACACAGAAATGACTGATTAGGTGGGAGAAAAAAAGTTGGCAGATGGCAGAAGAGCTGGCAGCTTGAGAGGAAACAGTGACAACAATAATGGCGGCCAAGCACCATGCTATGGATCATTAAGATCAAATGAGGCTTGGCTCGAGTTCATACTGTTGCACAAGCTCACCATCATGTCACCTATCCATATGATCATGGTATCGGCTTGGTCAATACCCCCATTAGATAATCGATCCACTAATTTATTGTCCTCTCTAAGGCAATCAGAGATAGAATTCCTCAAGAATATCAAGAATGGCTATTGACACTTGTAGAATGTTTTGCAATCTCCAATTCAACAGTGACCACTTTTTAAAACATTGGATGATAACTATAGAGTAACCCTTAATTATTACCTTGATTGGCGGGCAAAAGTTTAGTAGTTGTAAACTAAGGAGGAGTGCTTCCATCTTTGCTTCATATTCGTCCCTAGAGAAAGCTTCTTCAAAGTGGCTTGGATTAGAGAACCATTGGAGTTCCCAATAAGACACCTCGCAGCAGAGGAACCAGGATTCCCACAGGACACACCATCGAAATTGAACTTCTAGAGTTTTGAAAGCAGAGGGAACCAAGTGATCCTTGATCTGCCAATGAGAGAATAAGATCATGGAGGCAAGGGAGTTTCAAATGGGATCAATTGATTAGCATCTCCTTACTCTAGAGGGAGAAGGGTCCTTTTTTCTGAGACTGTAAAATTACTCCACTCATCGTGAGCTCCGATATAACAGCACCCACTGTATTAATTCTACGATTCATCTATCCACTAATTTATTAACCTAAGGCAATGAGAGACAAATAATTCCTCAAGAGTATCAAGAATGGTTATTGACACATGTAGAATCATTTGCAAACTTTAATTCAACAATGAACACTTTTTAAGACATTTGATGATAACCATAGAGTCGCCCTCAATTACTACCTTGATTGGTGGGAAATATTTTAGTAGTTGTAAACCAAGGAGTGCTTCCACCTTTGCTTTATATGTGTCCCTAGAGAAAGCTTCCTCAAAGTGTATTTGATAAGGGAACCATTGGAGTCCCAAATAATACACCTTGCAGCAAAGAAACCAGGATTCCCATAGGACACACCATCGAACTTGAACTTCCAGTTTTCTGAAAGCAGGGAACTAAGCAATCCTTGATTAGCAAAAGATAATGGAGGCGAGGAAGTTTCAAATGGGATCAATTGATTAGCATCTCCTTACTCCAGGGGGAGAACACTCTTTCTTTCTATGACTATAAAATTACTCTACTCATCATGAGCACCAAGACAACAACACTCACTGAATTAACTCTATGGTTCATCATACAATAAAATATTTCTCATTTCTTCTTAACCCCAATTCATGTGGGGTTATTAACAGGTACATCATCGTAGTAGGACGCTAAGCAATATTACACTACAATGGATATACAAGCATGGGCCTTAAAATCACTTTAAAAGAAGGCTCACGAAAATTTCTACAGTTATCAAACATGTGACGTATACAACACATATTTACAGCCTCCATAATATATTTTTCAATAACTACAGTGGGCCAAACAACTTTTACAACTAGTAAAAGTTTTATTTATCCTCTGCTTTTTTTCAAATGATTCCAAATCTTTATACCTATGTGTTGTGACGTTTTAACGCATCACGCATGTTGTGACCTAATCACACATCACCCCGTCCCAAATAGGGACCCCCTAGCTTTTAGGCCCCTTTTGGTTGTTTGGTCTTGTTTTTTGTGTGTTTCGGTGGCAATCTCTTCGCTTTGCAGATGTTCGAGGGTCAGTTAGAGTTAATCTGCTTCTCTGTCGAGCAAATTCTATGAAGTCTAGGGTCTGTTTTGTCCCTTTTTAGGGTTTCTGCCTTTTGTCCTAGATTTTAGGGGTTCCTGTTAGGGTTTTGCGAAAACTGAACATACGACTGGAATCAGGATTCTTCAAGGGACCTCCCAGTAAAATTTGAGCCCAAACGGAGCAACTTTCTATTTTTAGAAAGTCCCTATTTTTTAGGGATTTTTCCGAGTCCCGAAATGTCGTCATTTTGCCAAAAATCAAACTTACCATTTTTAGTAATTTCTATTTTTAGTAAGTTTCTATTTATACTAAGTCATTCCTGCACCCTGTCTAGGGATCTAACGCTGACACCTTGAAGGTTTCTATTTTTGGAAAGTCATTATTGGCAAGGTCAGTCAAACAAGGCGACGAGGATCGGACATTCGCAGACATTTCTAATTCCGGAAAGTCAGACAGCAGACAAAGAAAGCCAGAGATTGATCAAGTGCTGGAAGCCTATGCCTGAAATGGAAAGCTCAAAATTTCACCAAGGTTCCGGAAATCATTCCAAGCAAGGACAGGTGAAAAATCCATCAATCCATGGCATAAGTAAAAATCCGCCCAAATGTGGAATTGGGCGCCAAAATGAGGAAGGCAAGGACAGATGGAAAATTCCATGAATCCATGGCAGAGTGAAAATTCCGCCCAAGTATGCAGTTGGGCACCAAAATGAGGAAGGCAAGGGCAGATGGAAAATTCCATGAATCAATAGCAGAGTGAAAATTCCACCCAAGTATGCAGTTAGGCGCCAAATTGAGGAAGGCAAGGACAAAAGGAAAAATCCATGAATCCTTGGCATTAGCAAAATTCTGCCCAACTATATAGTCCGGCACCAAAATGAGGAAGGCAAGAAAAGACGGAAAATTCCATGAATCCATGGCAGAGTGAAAATTCCACCCAAGTATGCAGTTAGGCACCAAAATGAGTAAGGCATGGACAGATGGAAAATTCCATGAATCCACGGCAGAGTGAAAATTCTGCCCAAGTATGCAGTTGGGCGCCAAAATGAGGAAGGCAAGGAGAGATGGAAAATTCCATGAATCGATGGCCAGATGAAAATTCCGCCCAAGTATGTAGTTGGGCGCCAAAATGAGGAAGGCAAGGACAGGTGGAAAATTCCATGAATCCATGGCAAAGTGAAAATTCCGCCCAAGTATGCATTTGGGTGCCAAAATGAGGAAGGCAAGGACAGATGGAAAATTCCATGAATCCATGGCAGAGTGAAAATTCCGCCCAAATATGCAATAAGGCGCCAAAATGGAGAAGCCAAGGACAGATGGAAAAATCCATGAATCCTTGGCATTAGCAAAATTCCACCCAACTATGCAGTCAGGCGCCAAACTGGAGAAGGCAAGGACAGATGGAAAGAGGAAAATTGCGCCCAAGTATGCAATTGGGCGCCAAAATGGGTCAGGCAAGGACAGATGGAAAATTCCATGAATCCTTGGCATAGTGAAAATTCCGCCCAAACTAAAAGTTGAAATTTTGCCTAAGGCATGGAATCCAAGGAGTCAAGGAGGAATAAAAAGAAAAATTCCCCTCGGGCAAATTTTTGAATTTGCTATTCTTTGGCACCGAATCTCGACGGAGTGTGGAAAATTTTATAGATTCGGAATCGGGGTGAAATTCTCCATCAAATGAACCTGACTCCTAAATTTTAGGATGATCCCTAAAAAATAGGGATGTTGAAAAGAGACATGGAAATTCCTTCAAAAGCAGGAGGCGACAAGATTAAGGTAGAATCAAGCAAATCCTGAGAGAATCCTTCAAATTCCCTCCACAATGGGAAAGAGTGAAAATCAATGAGTTGACAAAAGGAATCTTCCAAGTATGGCGCATGACTTGGAACATTTAAGGGGTCATCCATTTTTGGACGAAAGTCTTTTGGTTGAATAGTAGTGGCGTACTTATTGCTGAGGGAAGGTTGACTCGACGTGGATCCAGTCAATGCATGTCATCATCAGATAAGGAATCTTCTTGCATGTCGCCTTCTCATTATGGTTTTATGACAGATTCTCCGTGCATGTCGCCTTTTCATTATGGTTTTATGGCAGATTCTCCGTGCATGTCGTCGTCACTAGGAGAATGATGGGCATTTATGATGGTGTCGGTTATATTCTGGGCATAATCAACATCATGCGGCACATTTAATGTGCTAGTGGGTGCTATTTTAGGCTCTTTCAATTAATTGTACATGGGCATAATGGGTTATTAATTGCCGATTCCCACCTTGTTGCACCTTGAGTGGGGAATCTTTAGGGCAAACCCTAATTAGGGTTTTGCATGTAATCATGGCTTAAGCCCCATATAAAGGGGTGACCCCCTCATTTGTAAAGGGGGAGAGACTATCGTCAGAGATTGTTGCTAAGAGTTTTTGAGGCAAACACTTAATATATTGTTCCATGGTTGGTGTGTTCTTGTGTTGTTTTGAAGCTCGCATGGTCTCATTCTCTTCAATTAGATTAGATTTGCTTATATGTTGTTAGAAGAACTGGATTTGATAGGAGAACTGGTTGCAGAATCCGAGCTCATACTTTTGGTGTGCAGTTGATTGTTGTATGCCGTGCAAAGTTAGCCTGAGCCTGTTGATGTGTATGTGTTTAACTTCGGTTGTCAGTAAAGATTGTTCAATCCGATGGTCTGTATTGATGATTTGAAAAACCTCCACGCACCCTTTGAAGATTGCACCACCTTCGTGTAGTTGTGCTCTGTTGGCGAAGCGAAGAGTGGTTTGATTTTGCATAAGTAATCCCGTCTCCTGTTCTTAGGATTAAGTTAGCCTTGGCCTATTTTTCCTCTACCCTATTCCTATTTACTTTCCACATAATTCAAAATCCAAAAGATCCAAAACTAGAGCTTTTATTGCAAATCATCTATACAAAAAATCCTTGAGCTTGCATAAGTTTCTTCAACATACATAAGGCCCCTTGGGTTATCAGCAAACCCATCAAACAACTGAGTCACGTCCACGCACTAAAGGAACCTTGGAATTAGCCGTTTGAACTTTAAGTAATCCTAGCATACGAACTAATCTTGATCAAAAGAGGATAAGGTGACCGTTGGTGACTTTATTCTGTGTTAAACGCGGTCATAAAAAACACGTCAACAGAATTGGAGCTAGAAGGAGGGCAGATTTCATTTGAAGAAGAAATTTTATTACTCAAAGAAGAAGTTATGACTCAAGATGGTGCTACCTGGCACTAGAAGTTCATCTCCTATTTTGCAGCTTGGTTTGGGATTTCACGATCATCAGGAGGATATCATTGCTGACATAGCTGATTTTGCTCAAAAGATAAGCACAAGCGAAGATCAATACAATGAAATTCGACTGGTGTTAGAAGGAGAACAAGAAAAGGCTATTGATATTGCTGTTGAGATTGAAAGAGATTTGCTCAACCAAAGGTTTCCACTTGCTCCACGTGCTCTGGGCCTCCGGTGGTCCAAGAAGCTAGAGCGTATTAATTAATTCTCACCAGAAAGACATCAAAGGATTATGCGATCTACCCCAGGAGCAAAGGAATTCCAAGAGGTTACATTCAAGCCAAGACGTGGGAAGAAGGAAACCGCATCCTCAAGTCAAGGTTCACCAAGTGTTGAAGATCTTACCTGTTTGTTCCAGATGTAAAGTTTTATTCAATTGCAATAAAAGAACATATTATATATGCGAGAATTTTATATGATTATATTGTCTAATAATATGATTGTTTTGTTGCAGGCAGAAGGAGAGAGATCATTAATATTTTTATATGTCTTCTCCAAATGATTCATGTCGGGCTTTATATGTTTAGAAGACCGGTCAATAGATGTCTTGACCGGTCATGTCTTTTAGACATGACCAATCAAGGCACCTATTGATCGGTGCACATCCCGATTTCGGTTATGTTTGTTAACTAACATTTAATACTTAACACTCGGTTGAAACGGTGTTAGTTATGATGCTTTGTTAATGGCCTACATAAATGTTTATCCTGATAACAATAAGCATTACATATGCTATCGGGTTAATACCCCAATAGCATATTAATGCCGATTCATAAATGAATCGACATTAATATGCTATCGGGTTACTAGCCTAATAGCATTTAGATCGACGCTTAACTATGTTAAGCAAGTCGTCAATCTTTATCCAATGTTAATATCATAATCATGATCAATGTTATAATCTGATAAACATATTTAGTTCGGAAAGCATAAATCAGATAATCTAATAACATAGATGAGTAAACTAAAACAGAATAGAGGAGATTAAAGGGTTAGTAAAGTCTTATCTTGCAGAAGCTACTAATGCATTAACACTCCCTCTTAGCTTTGGAAGATAGATAAAGGAACCTGCATCACATTTCTTTTCCATAATGTCAGTCTCCAAGAATATATATCATCTATACATATGATATGAAGTACCATCAGGACATAAGATACAAATATAAAACATCACTAAGTATGTGACATAGAGTATCACCTAGCCATCTGATATAAAAGATTCATCATTTTATTATGACAAGATATCACCTGAGCACGTGATATCAGTATTGCCTAAACACGCAATACTAAGGATAAACATATGAGAATGGTTAGATTCTCATCTTATCCAGGTTGTGATATGTGCACAAACATTTTATACAAAAGTTTTATCACAACACCATCATGGCACATCCATGACATACCAGAGATCCAACATGATAATTGGTTTAGAGAATCATAAGATCGTCACCTTATGATGTCTGCATACAAGTGTTCATAATCTGAGACACCTCTTAGATATGAACACAGGGGGTGAAACCCAGAATGTCCCAACATGACAAAAGAAGTTTACACATTAAACATCTTATTTACAAAGTAGATTACCTTTCTATCATACCTAAACCTTTTCTGAAGTGATCAACCTTCACTCTAGAAAGTGGTTTGGTCAGAACATCTGCAGTCTGATCTCCTGTACTAACATATTCCAATTTGATCACATTTTTGTCTACCATGTCTCGTACATAATGGTATGGAATCTCAATATGCTTAGATCTGTCATGAAATATTGGATTTATAGAAAGCTTTATGCAGCTCTGGTTGTCACAGTGGATGACAGTGGGTTTCATGGGTTCACCAAATAGTCCCACAAGCAACTTCCTAAGCCATACTGCCTCTCGAGCAGCCATGGAAGCTGCAATGTACTCGGCATCGGTGGAACTTTGTGCTACAGAAGATTGTTTTCTACTGATCCAAGATATCATGGTTGATCCTAAACTGAAGCAACACCCTGAAGTGCTTTTCCTGTCAGTCACACTCCCAGCCCAATCTGAGTCTGTAAATCCGTGTAGGTCTAGATCGACTTTCTCATATTTGAGACCAAGGTTTAGAGTACCTTGTAAATATCTCATAATGTGTTTTACTGCAATCAAGTGAATTTCCTTAGGCTCACACATAAACTGACTTAAGGCATTGACCGCATAACAGATATCTGGCCTTGTATTCACCAGATACATCAGGGACCCAATCATCTGTCTGTAGAGAGTAGGGTCAGTGGATTGTGACTCTGTTGATGCTTCCTTAAGTTTATGTAAATTTGTTTCCATGGGAGAGGTCATAGGTCTGCAATTATGCATTCTGAATCTCTTCAAAATATCCAAGGTATACTTTCCTTGGTTTAGTATAATATTTTCAGAATTTTGCCATATTTCCAAACCTAGGAAGTAATGAAGGAGTCCCAAGTCCTTCATATCAAATTATTTAGATAAATCTTTCTTACATTGATCTATGAGGTGATCTTCTCCTGTGATTAGTAAGTCATCAACATATAGAATCAATATTAACATATCACCTTTATTTTGTTTGTAGTAGAGATTTGGATCTGCATCATTTTTAGAGAAGCCTAGTTTAGAGAGATAGGTGTCAATTCTTTCATACCAGGCCCTGGGAGCCTGTTTAAGCCCATAGAGAGCTTTCTTGAGTCTGCACACATGAGACTCTGCACCCTGAATTTCAAATCCTTCAGGTTGCTCTAAGTAGACTTCTTCTGAGATCTCACCATTAGGAAATTTTGTCTTAACATCCATCTGGTGCACCTTCCACCCTTTTGCTGCTGCAATGGCTAGTACTGTTCTTACTGAGGTATATTTGGCTACAGGTGCAAAGGTTTCTTCATAATCTATTCCTTCCCTTTGAGAGAACCCTCTAGCTACAAATCTGGCCTTGTGCTTTTCAATACTGCCATCTGCAACATGTTTCATTTTAAAAAGCCATTTAAATGAAACAACAGATTTCTTAGTAGGCCTAGGAACGATCTCCCAAACATCATTCTTCATAATGGACTGATACTCTTCAGACATGGCATCCTTCCATACTTGATGTTTAAGTGCATCTGATGCATTGTTTGGTTCAGCTTTAGAGAGATCATTCATAAGAGCAACATAGCTAGTGAATTTATTAGGTCTTTTGCTTTCCCTGAAGGTTCCTGAAGGAGCAGCAAACTTCTGAGCTTTTGCTACAATCTTGGTGGCCCATAGAGGTCTTTTATTGAGGTTTTCTCTAGGTGGGATTGGAGTTTCACCTATAGTTTCCTCAAGATTCTCCCTCTGAAGCTCAGGAGTAGGATCTTCTTCTATGTTAGGAGTGGAGATATAGATTTCAGGCTCTATTGTACTTTGGGCTCTTTTGAAGGCTAAATCTTCTTCAAGGATTGCATCCCTACTAAGTTCAATATTTCTCTGACCATGTATATATATTCTATAGGCCTTGGATGTTTCACTATATCCTACAAGTATTCCCCTTTTTCCAGAAGGTTCTAGTTTTAGTCTTTTCTCTTTAGGTACATGTATATAGACAGGACACCCAAATATCCTAAGGTGGCTGATATCTGGCTTTAGTTTGGTAAATACTTCCTCAGGAGTTTTATTTTCAAGATGTGAGTGAGGACATCTATTCTGTATATACACAGCAGTGTTAGTTGCTTCTGCCCAAAGATTGATATTTAGATTCTGATCAAGAATCATGGCTTTGGCAGCTTCTACAATTGTCCTATTTTTCCTCTCAACTACCCCATTTTGTTGAGGATTATAAGGTATTGTTAGCTCCCTCTTAATCCCTAAGTTTTTACAAAAATCTCTAAATAATTCTAATGTGTATTCCCCCCCATTATCAGTCCTTAGGATTTTAATTTTATTTCCTGGGAGGTTCTCCGTCAGTGATTTAAACTCTTTAAACCTACTAAGGATCTCTTTTGATTCTTTACACTTCAGAAAGTAGATCCAAGTTTTCCTAGAGTAGTTATCAACAAATATTACATAATACAAACATCCTCCTAGAGAGGAAACGGACATGGGTCCACATATATCAGAATGAACTAACTCTAAAACTTTGCTCGTCTTCCTAGTACTATTATGGAAGGCACCCTTGATATTGTTACCTAAGGCACATCCCTTGCATGCCTCTGAAAAATATTGCTGCAACTTAGGTAAACCTGTGACAAGGTTTCCCATAGATGATAAAGCTCTATAATTCAGGTGGCCTAGTCTTCTATGTCAGACCTCATTTGCATTTGTTGCTTCATGAATTAGGGCTAGGTTGGGCTTTGTGCACAGCTCATACAAATAGCCTTGTCTTTGACCAATGACTTTAGCTTTCTTGATGGAAGAATTTCTTGGCCAAGCCAACACCTTGTTCTCCATGAAGGTTACTCTGTATCTGTTATCTTCTAGGGCTGATATGGAGACTAGATTTCTCTTGATGTCGGGGACATATAGTACTCCTTCGAGTTGCAATGATATGCCTGTCTTCAGTTTGATGGTGTAGGAACCAATTCCTCTAACTGGATGTGAGGAATCATCTCCGATGGTTACTTCCTCATCATTATCCTCTGTTATGGAGTCTAGCACTTCTCTAAACCCTATAATGTGTCTGGATGAGCCACTGTCAATCACCCAGGAGTTAGACTTATTTGATGCATGGCTTGTAAGTGCTGAGTAGAGGACATAGTTCTGGGAGTCATCTTCTCTTTTAGATTTTCCTGCTTTGGCAAATGTGGCTTGTTTGGCTCTCTCTGGACATTTTGCAACAAAGTGCCCGAACTTAACGCACCTATAGCATTGAATATGTGATAGGTCTCTCTTTGAAGTGTTCTTGCCTTGATGACCCTTCCTCTTCCTAAATTGCTTCTTCTTGGTTGTCTTATTTGTGTTAGTATTTAGAGCTTGAAGGTCTTCGTCTATGTTCTTTTGTTTTATTCCCATCTTGTTCAATCTTGATTCTTCTTGGAGACAATCGTCCCTTAATCTTTCAAACTTAGGATGCTTGGACCTTGCACTGATGCCTTAGACGAATGTACTCCATCCACTAGGCAACCCATCTAGAGCAATAAGTGTTAACTCTTTGCTTTGGATCTCGTAATCCAGAGTTGCTAGTTCATCTCTTAGAATTGATATCTGCATAAAGTAGGCGTTGATTGTCTCCCCCTTGTTCATGGTGATATGATTTATTTCTCGTTTTAATGTCAGAGTTCGACTTGCATTTGATATCTCAAATGTGCTTTCAAGTGCTTTGAACATTTTATAGGTTGTCTGATGTTTTCTTATGATGGGCATTATGTTGTTTCTCACCCCATCAACTATTATTTTGATGGCCTTTTCATTTCCCTCAATCCATGCTGTTTTGTCAGGGTCATTTTCAGGTTGATCATTTTTAGTTTGAACAAATGAATCCACTTTGTTCTCCTTTAAGATCATCTGGATTCTAAACTTCCAGGCTGAAAAATCATCGCCACCTCCGAATCTGTCTTCGAATCTGATAGCACTGGCCATTGGAGAAATGTGATGTAGTATATAACCTTGTTCTTAAATTATTCACAAAATTGAATAGCCTCAAGTTCGATCAACTTGGCTCTGATACCATGTAAAGTTTTATTCAATTGCAATAAAAGAACATATTAAATATGTGAGAATTTTATATGATTATATTGTCTAATAATATGATTGTTTTGTTGCAGGCAGAAGGAGAGAGATCATTAATATTTTTATATGTCTTCTCCAAATGATTCATGTCGGGCTTTATATGTTTAGAAGACCGGTCAATAGATGTCTTGACTGGTCATGTCTTTTAGACATGACCGATCAAGGCACCTATTGATCGGTGCACATCCCGATTTCGGTTATGTTTGTTAACTAACATTTAATACTTAACACTTGGTTGAAACGGTGTTAGTTATGATGCTTTGTTAATGGCCCGAATAAATGTTTATCCCGATAACAATAAGCATTACATATGCTATCGGGTTACTAGCCCGAAAGCATTTAGATCGACGCTTAACTATGTTAAGCAAGTCGTCAATCTTTATCCAATGTCAATATCATAATCATGATCAATGTTATAATTTGATAAACATATTCAATTCGGAAAGCATAAATCAGATAATCTAATAACATAGATGAGTAAACCAAAACAGAATAGAGGAGATTAAAGGGTTAGGAAAGTCTTATCTTGCAGAAGCTACTAATGCATTAACACCAGACCCCACCATCGCAGCGGACAATAATAAGAGTAGCTGGTGCGGGTATTCAGCAAGGATTCATTCAAGCACCAACACCACCAATTGTTCAGCGGCAGCCAATATCTGCAATGGCACACTGTTGTGACCATTTCACACATCGCCCCATCAGGCTGGGGACCCCCTCTTTTTCTTAGGGTTTTGCTTTCCCTTAGTTTTTCTCTCTGCTTGCTGGGTTTTGAGTGAGTGAGTGGTTGCCTGGGCTGGCTAGTTTAGGGTTAATCTCTGAGGGCTCGTTTTAGGGATTCTTTCAAGCTGAGTCTAGTCTAATTTTGGGAGGTCGTTAGTCGTCTGCCTGGAACCTTAAGTTTGCCTTAATGAAGTATTCCTTTGAGGGGAATCAAGATGGTGAGATTGAAGAGCAGGGTGGATAGGTCTAAGGTCAAGGTAGGTCCAGTTTGATGGTTTTCTTGTTAGAGTCCTGTTTGCTTCTAGGTTTGAGTCGATTGAGCAAAGTCAGTGATCAGAGGGAGATCGGAGTGGTTATTTCAGAAATTGATGAGCAAATGCACCTGATGATGATTGAAAAGAGTTTTGCAGAAAGGAAATGAAATGAACCAAGGACAAGATTTTGACCTAAAGGAGAATTTCTCTCCTGACCCTTCCAAAGGGTCCAGAGCGAAATTCATCATAAACCTTGTTTCTTGACTTGAATGGATTAGAAACCTTGCTCCTCATGTGGATGATGATCTAATTTTGCCTTGTGAAGTGGTTTGAAGCTTGAAAAATGAGCAATTTAGCCAAGAAAGGGATTTTCGCTCCTAACCCTTCCAAAGGGTCCAGAGCGAAAATCTTCCCAAAGCACATTTCATCTTAAGTTTGGCTAATCTTTGATTTGCAGGGTACCTTGGAAGGAAGCTTGGACGTTCTTATTGCCTTTGAGAGGTTTGAAAGCATTGAAAATGAAGGATTTTGGACAAAAAATGAAAAATTTCGCTCCTAACCCTTCCGAAGGGTCCAGAGCGAAATCCCTAAAAGCTCTTACTTTTGCAATAAAGGAAATCAAGTTTTGATTTGTTATGGCATGGATGGAAGGAAAATGACTTGCTTTTGCCTCTTGAGGTCGTTTTGGAAAGTAGAAATGAAAGATTTAGCCCAAGAAGGGATTTTCACTCCTGACCCTTCCAAAGGGTCCAGAGCGAAAATCTCTCCAAGAGACATCTCTTACCTTATTTGGCCAAAACTTGATGTCCAAGGCATGATGAGATGAAGTATGAACATGATCTAGCCTTTGGGGATGTTTAGAAGTTGAGAAAATGAAGGATTCTAGCCAGGAAAGGAAATTTCGCTCCTGACCCTTCCAAAGGGTCCAGGGCGAAATTCCTTATAAACCTACCTTTTGACCCTTCTTGGACATGGATTCTTATTCCTAGGGTAACGAAGGACGAAATCCTACCTTGCAAAGAAGTTTCAAGTTTAGAAAATGATGATTTTGGGTCAAAAATGAAAATTTCGCTCTTGACCCTTCCAAAGGGTCCAGAGCGAATTTTCTCAAAACTTCTTTTTGCTATCAAATTTTTGCTAGGTCAAGTGTGGGATAAGGCAAAATCAAGAGGAAGTTGCCCTTAACAGTGACTTTAGGTTGCCAGAGACCATGAAAGATGAAGGAATTGAGCCTAGAGGTGATTTTCGCTCCTGACCCTTCCAAAGGGTCCAGAGCGAAAATCCTTAAAAACATCTTTTTTTCAAAATTTTGCGCAAGGCCAAGCTAGGACAAGGGTGTGAGAAGGCATTTGGATTGCCTTAGAGTAGATTTTGATTGCCAAGAATGCAAATTTGAAAGCCTAATGAAAATTTCGCTCCTGACCCTTCCAAAGGGTCCAGAGCAAAATTTCTAAAATTCCCCTTTTTTCCTTGCAATTCAAGACAAGATTTTGGTTTTTATACCCTGGAAAGGAGAGAGACAAGATGTTCTATGCCTTGGAGGTGATTTGAAGTTGGAAGGATGGTAAAATAGCCCTAAAACAAGATTTTCGCTCCTAACCCTTCCAAAGGGTCTAGAGCGAAAATCCTAAAACCTACTTATTCCTTTCAAATTTGTGCTAAGACAAGGCTAGACTAAGGTAAGAAATGCCCTTGAGACTACCTTTGATTTGATGTTTGTTTCAAAAGTGATGATTTTTAGGCCAAAGGAGGAAAACCGCTCCTAACCCTTCCAAAGGGTCCAGGGCGAAAATCCTAAAATCTCCTATTTTGCCTTGCAAAACCAAATCAAACTTGGATTGGGTGAAAGAAGAAAACTATTTCCTAACCTTGTGAGGTAGATTGAAGTCGGAATGATGAAAAATGAGCTACAAGCAAAGAAAATCGCTCCTAACCCTTCCAAAGGGTCCAGAGCGAAAAACACTAAAGTCACCTTTTCCTTCAAGGTTTGAGTAAAACTAAGCCTGGATTGCAATGAAAGAAGCTATTTGGAATGCCTTGGAAAGATTTGGACCTTCAAAAAATGTGAATTTTGAGCTCGAGAGAATTTCGCTCCTGACCCTTCCAAAGGGTCCAAAGCGAAATTCTGGATAGGTCTTGTCCCTGGCTAGGTTACTGAGCAAAATTGACCTTTTTCGCCTGGTGAAGATCAAACCAATGCTAGTAGGTTGGGAAGTGGGTTCAAACTGAGCGAATGTTGATGAATTGAAGTGAAGGAGATTGGAAAATTGGCCTGAGAGATGAATTTCGCTCCTGACCCTTCCAAAGGGTCCAGGGCGAAAATTCCTAAAAAGCAGTGTTTCCTTCAAAATCCTGTTGAGCTAACTTATTGGTTGAGATGAATAGACCCTGGAGATTGCCTTAGAGGAAATCAATGATCAAGCAAAGATGAATTTTGACCCAAAAAGAGAAAATCACTCCTGGCCCTTCCAAAGGGTCCAGAGCGAATTTTCTCAAAACCTATCTTTTCCCTCAAATTTATGCCAAGTTTAGTGTGGGTCAAGATTAGAGGTGCCTCTAGGCATGTCCTTGAATGGTCAACAATTATCAAGTTTGAAGGAATTGAACCAAATGATGAAAATCGCTCCTGACCCTTCCAAAGGGTCCAGAGCGAAATACCTATTTTCACCCAATTTACTCATGTGAAGAGCTAAAAGTTGAAATCCAAGACTTTGTTAGGCCAAAACAAGCGTAAACTCGCCTTCCGAAGGATTTAGAAGTGAAGAAAATATAGTATTCATGGCCTAGTCAGGAAAATCCCTCCTGACCCTTCCAAAGGATCCAGGGCGAAATCCTCAAAAACACCTATTTTTCATCCTTGTTAGATTGAGTCAAAGGCAAGTTGCAAAATTGTGAAGACAAGGACATGGGAGATTGCAAATCTAGGTTGTAAAGATTTTGATTCATGAAGTGAACAAACCTAGGAAAGAGGTCCAAACAAGCCTTGAAAGGATTTAAAGCTACATCACTTTGGATATTCTTAATGCCTAAGGAGAACAAAAAACAATTCATCAAGCCTTAATCAAGCTTTGACATTCCTAAGCTAGCCCATAAATTTTCGCTAAAATTAGCCTATTACAAGACACTTGGGAGGCTGAAACAAGTTCGCCATGAATTAAGGCATTCATAATTTAATTAATTAATTGCTAAGCCTTGAAATAAATGAAAAAATCCACCCTTGAAGCTTTGGAATTAATTTTAAAAATAAAAATTATGATTGAGCGCTCAATACTTATTATTTTCCCTTTATTTGCCAAGTCGGCCATCCTTTAAAAGGGGTTTTTATTTAATTTTTTTTATATTTGTCAAGTCAACCTCAAGGAGAATTAAGTTGAGCGCCCTATATAAGGGAGGAGTATTTTGATGAATTTAAATCATTCATTCATTGTTCTCATGCGAACTAGAAGAGCAGATCTAGAGGAGCGAATTCTAGCTAAGTTGGAGGCGAATTTCTTGCTAGATTGGAGGATAATTTCCAGAATTTGCCAAGTATTTGAAGGCTAGTAGAAGGCGAAATTCTTTTGAAGGCTGATTGGAGCATAATTCATCCAAAGGAAGACCAGAAATTCAGATCTAACATTCTTGCCCAGCGAAGTCATCATCTTCCTTCTTTCATTTTCAAAGTTGATAGCTAAAATTCAAGAAAGAGGTATGAAGAATCAGATTTTTGAAGTTTTTTTAATTCAAGATTTAGTTTGATTTTCCATAGTAATCATTTTGAAAATCTAAGTCTTGTACAATCTGATTTTAATTTAATTTGAAAATCCATAATTCTTAGATTTATCATTATTTTCAAATTAATATTTAGTTATTTCCTTGAAAGGTCTCAAATCTCCTATAATGAAGATATTATGCTCAAATCCTAACTTTAAGCTTTTATGTAGGTGTCAAATGACGACCCCCAAGGCCGGAGGATCCATTACTCGACAGGCTCTCATCAAGGAGGATCAGAGGAATGACGAATTGGAGACCAGGATCGTGTCCAAGTGGAGCAATATCGGAGACACCAACCTAGGAAACTTCAATGTGAAGAAGTTTTGAGAAGCGCCCTACATCAGCAAGCCGTCACCTGTTGCAAAGAAGATAATTGAGAGTGGCATCATCAAAGCTGCAGGTTTCCCTCCCGCAGTCAAGTGTCATGAGTTGATGATTAAGTGCGCCCGGCACTATGATTCACACTCAAGGACGATCGTGGCCGAGGATGGAACTATCTTAGCCTATCTTTCGGAGGAAGCTATAAGTGAGATTTTTCATCTCCCATAACATAGAGACATGGTCTACAAAAGTCTAGAAGGAGCTAGGTCGATCTATGAGGATGATCCTGATTCCTACCTGAACTCCATCAACAAGAATTGGCTACTCAAGAGCAGGCCCCGCCTAAACAAGATTCCCAATACACCGCACAGAATCGACTTCCAAGAAGAGTTCAAGGATTTGATAACTTTGCTCAATCGGGTCACAGGTGCTTCTCAAGCTTTCTTCTTTGATAAATGGATGTTCTTCTTCATACAACTGATTGTCCAAGGAAAGGGAATGCTCAATTGGGCTAGAATCATTAGCAACAGCCTGGACGTGCAGTTGAGAAGACTAAGGCCTACCAAGTCATTCCACATGAGTTCATATGTTGTATACGCCTTGATCAGAGGTTTTGAGTATGCAGGACTACCTCACAGAGGAGTTGTTGGAAGAGGTCTCGGAGAAATAAGAGTTTGTGATTCTTATGTTCAACTACATCATCCGCCCAGAAGTGACTACAAGCTAGTCAATGATACCTTCACGATGAATATTACCAGGATATTGCAAGGTGGGATTCACAATCGACTGTCTCTGGACGCACAAGAGCTCGTGAAGAAGCATGGTGCATGGTTCATTCAGTTTCCAAAATTCACATACATCAGAGTTCATGGGTGTCCTTCACCTCCCTACATGTTGCCAAGATATCCTATAGGCAAAATAGTACTACTTGAGGTGACTAGACAGTTGGCAGCTTATGCGAAGGCATCCAGACACAAGCATGGAAATGGAATTCCCGTGCCTATCATACTAGGGAACTCAGTTGAAGTGTGTCCTAATACTCAAGCTGCGGAAGATGCAGAGAAGGAATTATCTCTATACTCATTCACATCCTTTCCCTCGAGAGAGAATTTTGATCCTCATGGTCATATAGAAGAAACAGTCGGGAAGAAGTACAGGCATGAGTTTCAGGTGGAGGACTTTTGGTTGAATGTCCAAGATGATGTCGAAGTCAAAAGAAAGATGCATTCCAAGTTACCCTTGGATCTCATCAGGAAATGCAAAATTTATAGAGTAGCCGATCAAGCCCAGGATAATGGTTGATACCTCCAGTCATCCTATGAGAAGGAAGACAATGAAGTGAAGATAGATTGGAATGAGCCCGAGGTTTTAAACCTGAGAGCTTTGATGGCTCCCGTTTTATCTTGCACTCGCAGATGGGTGGATGTACAGCATCAAAAGTTGAAGGAGCAGAATGTATCTATGACATTCACCTTGGAAGCGAGACCAGAAGAAGGAGAGGCAAGTGTGAGTGAGAATACTTCTCATTCCAAAGGCTCAAAGAGGAAAGAAGGACCTGAGAAGAGAGAACCTTCCAAGAAGAAGCAAAAAACGAATCATGATCGCCCACCAAGCACATCTTCTAGGCATGAAAAGGAAGCAAGCCAAGGAAAAGATCAGAGGCAGATAGTATATGAAATTGATGAGTCTATGGAATCCATGGTACAGAATGATAAACAAGGGAAAGGACAGACACCTCAGCATTCATCAAGTCAATCTCCCCAAGTTGGTGCTAATGAGCAACATGAAGAAAAGAATGATGATGAAGCAACATCTCCTTTCCGGGAAGATAGGCCTCTACCTAAATAAATACAAGTGAGGGAAACAAGATCTGCCATTCCGGATTGGTTGAAAGAGAGGTTGACAAGGGTAGTTGTGGTTGAAGAGGAAGAAGATGTATTTGACTTGGAAAGCCTTATAGGAAATTCTCATGAAGTAATAGAGAAGAAGAAGGTCACAAAGATAATTAGAGATGAGACAAGATCCAGAAAAGTGCAGATAGCTACACCAGTGGTGGACAAATATGAGGATGAGATTCTAGCAAGAGAATACGATCTAGAAACATTTGATCTCCGTCCACTTACTACCGAGCAAGCTATGGAAGAAGCAACCGATTCACTGAAAACACTCAAAGACAAACTCAAAGAGGAAGTGGAAAAGAATAAGAAGCTTGAAAAAGAGATCAGTGCTTGGAGGAATTATTTTAGCCATCTTAACCAGCCTTTGAGACGACGGGATCCAACAATATCTCCTTTGCATGCACTTCCTCTTGAATCAATAAGTGAAGCAGAAAGGGCGAAGAACCTAGTTCAACTCATGAGTTCTTGGATTGATGAATCTCACAAGGTAGCCGTTGAATTTGCAACAAGAATGACGAAGACAGTTCATCGAGCTATCCAGGTCCTTGAGATTATCCATAATCTAATGATAACTGTGGCTGCATTCACTCACACTAGAAATGTTATCATCCCAGTCTTACAAGTGATAAGAGAAACACCAAGACGGATTCTGACGCAAGAAAAGATAATGGATGGAGGAACCCATAGCCTCCTACAGTGGTCAGCTCTGCTCCAGATGAAGGAAGTCCTTTTTGAAGACGTCAACACCAAATGCAGCCGAGTTGAAGGCATCATCCATCCAATTCAAGATAAGGTGTTTGAGGTGTTGTGTACCATCCTTGACAGGCGGATTGAGATCGAGACAGATGTGGACATCCAAGAGTTGGAGGACAGAATCAAGGTCATCTTTTGCAAGGAAGAGAACATCGTCACGGAAAGGCAACGAGATCAAATGTATGCTACTATGTTCCTGATTGAGAAAACCAAAGAACTTGAGCCTGGATGGGAGACGACTCTTCTCACTGCTTTTGATCAAGTCCTTCACTTGGAAGAACGAATAAAGAATCTTCCTGAGATTCCCATTGCTGAGATTGAGGGAATTGTGTCCAGATTCATTGAATATGCTAGAAAAGAGCATAGGAAAGGGAACAAAGTTCTAGATGAAAAATTGTTATAAGATGATGTGGCAACTTAATTCCTCTTGGTCTATGTCTCCTCAGTATTTGTGCCAATTTTGTATTGGCTATGGATTAATAATGTTTATCTAAATGGGGACTTTTTTGTAACAAACCCTAATTAGGGTTTAGGTGTCAAAATCTCAGCCATTGATCTTCTTTTGATCTGGGTCGTTCATTGTATTTGAGGATGCTATATAAGCCCTCACTCATTTCATTTTAAAGAGTTAGAGACAGAGAGAAAAAAGTTAGAAAGTTGGAGAGAAATAAGTTTAATTTTGTTAGTAGCAAATTTGAGTAGTGAAGAAAGAAAGTTGAACAATTGTTGCTTATTTGGCTATGAGAACAATGAAATATTGAAGTTATGGTGTTTTGTTGCAATCCTTGTGGCTATCTTCATGGTTGTTTATCTTCTTGAATCACTCTTAGTAGAAATATCATTTAGATTTGAAGTTTGAAGGACGAATGTTGTGCTCGATCTTTGATAAGACTCACATTCCAAACTACTAGCTTCTTACTGATTGTAGGAACGCCTTGTGTGGTCAACTGGAAACATTGAAATTGATTGAGAGTTCAATTATCATTGGAAGTATTGGTACGTATCTCCCTGATAGTATCTATCTCCTTGGTGATTTGAAAATCGTTGAATACCCTTAGAAGATCGCACCAATTCTAGTGGAGTTGTAATCTTTGGCGATACTGAAATTGGTAGAATCTTAGCAAGACCAGCCTTCATCAAGTCATTCTTAGGATTAGTTTAAGTATCTCTTTCTTGAAACCCCTTATCTTTTGATCTTTTTTTTGAAAATCTATTAGTATTAGGAAAATCCTGTTCCCTCATTTGGAAAGATAGTAAAACGGACAAACTTTCTTTGAAAGTACGTAAGGCCCCTTGAAGAAACGGCAAACACAACGACCACTGGTGCTTATCCGCGAGTAGAGATCCTACAAAGCAGAACCTTGAAGTCCTTCCGATTGATCCTTTTCGCGATATCTTCAGCATTCGGAGACTTTACTCAAGAGAGGATAAGATACCTCTAGGCATTTTATTCTGTGTTTGGTCATGTACAAAATACACATCAACACACACCAACAACAACAACAACAAGCCCCAGGACTGAATTGGCATCCTATAAATGCCTCACCGCTCGCTTCCTTTGCCGCATATCATAACATGCCAAAGAATCCGAAGCATTTCTGCACCATGTTCCACATTAATGAAGTCAATCGTACTGCTGAAGAACATATTAAAGTATTTGAAGATACTCTCCAGAATAGAGATATCCAACACGAGGATGTCGCCTGCCGACTATTTCTATATTCCTTGGGCGAAGAGGTGTTCTATTGGTACATTAACCTGCCGGTGGATTCAGTTGGAACTTGGCAACAAATGAAAGACACATTCTTGGCAAAGTTCAGATTGCTTGTCTCCCCAGCAGAAGTGTATCGGCAATTTATCGAAGTAAGGAGACAAAAACGGGAGCCAATTGGCGCCTTTAACAACAGATTCCAGAGAGCTTATTCTAGGCTACGCTCGCCTTACAATGTGAATGATGAAGCAGCCAGAAATATATACTATGTTGCACTGGATTGTTTCACCTCTATGTTTGTCCAGCAAACCAACCCTGCTGATCTGAAGGCGGCCTATGATGAGGCTTTCAAGATTGGCCTACGATCACCAGCGATTGCTGCAAGAACGATGCCTTATAACCCACAAGTTGGTATAGCAAATTATCTCCCTGCTATCAATCCAGTTCCCACGCCAGCGAATCAGTTAGTGCCTCATCTAGGGGCCCCAATGTCACAAGCCCTGCCATCGCAGCTAGTCTATCTACAAAACACAGCCACTCCATCCAGAACTCAAGAAGAAAGGGATGATATGAAAGAACTGATAGAACAAGTGAAAAGGCTGTCTACTGAGGTGACTTACCTTAGAAATCAGAATAACCAGATGCAAAGCATGCAGAGAAATCATCAATCATACCAAGGAGGCAACAGAGGGTATCATAATAACCCTCCAAACCATCATGAAAACCATCAAGGACATAGTACCGAGCATCAAAACAACCATCATGGTTTTCAAAATAACAATAATAATCAAGGGTTCCATAAGAAAGCATGGAACACAACACCAAATAATGGGGGTGTGCCTTCACTGCTGGACAATCCACCACCCTCCGACAATAGGTCGGCAGATAAAATATTCCTAGCAGAAGCCACCTTGTCAACTTGGTGTAGGCTGCACAATACAAGTCAGCATTCTGAGCTACAATGTCATGAATTTCAAGTAGTTGCTGATATTTTACGGCAAGAAATGAAGAATTCTGAAGGTCCTGAGAATCCTCCAACAACGGGATATGAGATAGTCCCAACGCAAAGATATGACCAGGCCCTTATTTTAGAGGATTTCAGATTCCCACCTGAATTTGAGGATTATACGCCACCACAAGGATCTTACAAATTCCCACCAACGTCAACAAATGGACCTGTGGAGGCCTGTTGACGTGTATTTTATACACAATCATACACAGAATAAAATACCTAAAGGCATCTTATCCTCTCTTGAGAAAATAGTCTCTAACTGCTGAAGATTCGCATAAAGGATCAGTTAGGTAGACTCCAAGGTTCTTTGATGTAGGGTCTCTACGTGTGGACAAGCTCCAGTGGTATGATGTGATTTGCTGGAATCACAAGGGGACTTACATTGAACTTCCGATCTGCTTTGCTGGACACAGGCTCTTACTAACTTAGATTTGAAAAAATGAAAAAGGATAAGGGCGAAGAGAGGATCTAATCCTAATACTAAGAATGTAGGAGCAATGACTTGATTTTTTGATGAAACTCTAACTAGATCTTGTTTTGACATCAATGGAACATCTACACAAGACTAGTGCGATCTTCTATGGGAAGCTTTATGATGTTCAAATCATCACCGCAGGCATAGATACCATCCAAGTTGATGCATATCAATGAAGAGGCAACAAATTGAAATTGAGCTTAGGCTGAATGATTCCAGTTGACTACGCAAGGCAAGTCTGCAATCAACAAACTGCTAGTAGTATGGATGTACGAATTCCACCATCAATCAATCACACTTCCTCCATTCATCTAATTATCTACCATCTAAGATTGAAGACTTCAACAAGAAACCATGCAAATTGCAAGAAAACGACATATTTCACCATTACTTCAATGAAAATGGAGTTTGTTTACAATCAATGGCAACAATTTCTTGCCTTGTCCTCCTATTCTACTCTAATTGCTATTCTATCAACTATATTCTAACTCTTCCAACTATTTACAACTCTCTCTAATCATCCTTTACAAATGAAATGTTTGGGCTTATATAGTGCCCACAATACAATTTGATGGCTTAGATCAATTCAAGATCAATGGCCAAGATTTTACAATGAAAACCCTAATTAGGGTTTGTTACAACCATTACATAACATTTGCTTGACCAATGATAAAATTGTATTGCTTGGACACATGTCCCTTTTAGAAAAATCGACCAATGGATAGCCGGGGTAGGTACATCGGAGTTTGTGCCACCTTCCATGAGTTAAGTACATTGAATCTGGACATGCTGAGGTGGACTTCACTGACTGGAGGAGTGATGACTGGGATGCCACCTCATCTGACACTTGAAGCTTGCTAGATATTCAATTTGATGTCGTTGAGAGGCTATCTTTAATTAACTCTTGTTCTAACTCCTTTTGTCCTCGATGTGCAGGATGATGTACCTCGCCTTGGAACGCTGGATTGGAAGAGGTCGCCCTTGTCTTGGCTTGATCGTCCTGGCGAAGACCGTCCTTGATCCGGCTTGATTTTCCTTGAAGAGACCTCCATTTGATGCCTACACAACATTTCAAAATTAGTACCATGATTTTGCAATACATAACATAAATTAGAGAGCAATTTTTTAGGAAACTTAATGATAAGTCCTTTATTAATCATTTCCTAAAAACGACGATTGAGCTAAGAGAAAAACAAAATTTCAAAATTCAAAATTAAGGCAATGACAATCAAAATTCGAAATTAAAACAAGAGATCTTGCCATACCTTACTTGAGAGCTTAACTCTAAAATGCAAAATGAATAAAATCGCCTAGGCGAAATTGAGGTATAAATAGTCTTCAATGTTATCTCCTCAAAAGATCAATTTCACCACCTTTGGATTTCAACGTGATCTTCAAGTCTTGCCTCTTTGACAATTCGCTCAAATGGATCTTCAAGTTCGCCTTAACAAATCCTCCTAGTCTCGCACCTTTGACGTGGTCTTCAATCCTTGACAAATTCGCTCCAACGAAGTCTCCAAGATATCGCACCACCTTTATTAGTAAACTCCAAATCGCACTTCTCCCTTGTCTTCCTTAATTCGCATGTAGAAGGATAAAATGATGATGTGAAAATGAAATCTTCCACTCCCCATATATAGCGCTTGGATTGCATTTATCCCTTAGGCCGACTTGAGGATATAAAACAATTTTTTAAATGATTTTTAAATGATTTAGCAAGGCCGACCTCCCTTTGTAGCGCTTCAAATTCGATTTTTATTAATTAATTAATTAATTATTAATGCCTTACGTTTTTAATTTGCAAATTTCGATTTTTAATAAAGGCAAAATAATTAATAAAAGATCAATGCCACATTAAATGCCAAATTGAATAGGATTTTCAATTTTTTATCAAACTTAGCATTTAAGGAAAATTTGAATTGCTTATTTGGCGCCAAAACTATGAAAATGAGAGGGACGTACCTCATCGCCCTGGTCCCTTGGAGAGGGACAGGAGCGATCCATGATTTTGTCTTGATTTTTGCATTTTTCACGTTCAACTCCTTCATCTCCACGTTCAACATTAATCATCATGATGAGCTCTTCGAATTTGATTGCCTTGCATGCGTTCATGAGTGTCTTTGGATGTTCATCGCCCTGGTCCTTGTCCAAAGGACAGGAGCGATCTTCAAATTTCCACGTTCAATATGCATCCTTTTATCTTCGATCTTCATTGTGATGTCCTCCAAACGTCGTCCCTTGCCTCGCTTAACCTCACCTTGCTTTGATCTTGAAGGAATATGAGTGCTCTTGATAGGATCGCCCTGGTCCTTGTCCAAAGGACAGGAGCGATGTGAGCTTTTTACCTTGATTAGCAATGTTTGGACGTTCAAAACTCTTGTATGTTATCTTCAAACGATGCCTTAGACCTTGCATTACCTTATGAAATCTTGTTCTTACGTAAATCTTGCACAAAATGACCAATGCATCTAACATCGCCCTGGTCCCTTGGAGAGGGACAGGAGCGATCTATGTCCTAGGATGCGAATTTCATCATTGTGACGACCTTTTAATGTTTGTGCTTGCTAAAGACGCCTTGAAATGTCCCTCGCCACCTTGTCTTGACTTGGATCGACCTTGAACTTGCATAGGAAGTAACATCACCATTGTATCGCCCTGGTCCCTTGGAGAGGGACAGGAGCGATCCTCCTTTTGTAGCCTTTATCTCACTTTGTCAGGTTCCAAGTCCATATTCAACGGATTCGTCTTTCTTCACTCCATTCGTTCATGCCTTGACATTGTTTGTAACTTTGCAAGAAAATCAATTATATCAAAAATCGCTCTGGTCCCTTCCTGAGGGACAGGAGCGAACTAGACATTTAGGACCTTTGTGGACGTCCAAAAAATCTTCATTTTGTATTCAATGCGTCCATCTCATGTTCTTCCTTGCTTTTGAACGTACACTTGTCTTGACATTTGCCTGGATTCTGTCTAATGAAGGAAATCGCTCTGGTCCCTGGGAGAGGGACGAGGGCTACAAGGTACCTCGCCCTGGTCCCTTGGAGAGGGACAGGAGCGATTTTGCTCTTGTGGGCCTCATTTTACTTCATCACCTTCGAAAATTATATTCAACGGATTCGCAATGCCTCCTTTCATTCATTCATGCCTTGAGATCGGTTGAAATTTGGCGAGAAAATCATCTACAACAAAAATCGCTCTGGTCCCTTCCTGAGGGACAGGAGCGAACTTAAGCATTTTGGTCCTTTGTTGACATTTGATAATCTTCAATTTGTCTTCAACGGGTTCGATTGACCTCCTTTCTTGCCTTCGAACATAAATTTTGCTTGGTCTTTGTTCAGGACGTACCTTATGAAGAATTTCGCTCTGGTCCTTCAGTGAGGGACAGGAGCGAATTTGACCCTCTAGGCAAAAACTTCATCATTTCGTTGTTTTTGATCAAGTCTGGATGCTCTATCATGCTCATTTCGTCCTTCACCATGCCTTTGATGTCTCGATTCGTCCAAACAAGGTCAGGAATGGCTCAACTAAGCATTTTCGCTCTGGTCCCTTGGTGAGGGACACGAGCGATTCGCCTTGGTCCCTTGGAGAGGGACACGAGCGAAATTTGACTTTTCGCACTCTCTATCAGGATAACTTTTATGGAATATAACATTTCCTTCTATGTTTCTTCTTTCTTATACTTTAAGTTATATTCCATATATACTTTCAGGATGTTTGAGAGTGGTTTCAGACCTCCAGGAGTTATATTGCAAAATCTAGTTTTTGGAGGTTTTTTTAGTTTCCAGACTTAGTCAAATTTCAGGATCAGGGCATTCCAGACTTAGCCAAATTTCAGGATCAGGACTTCACTCAAGCCGGACCTGCTACCCTGTTGATCTCCCCGACAGCACTTCAAGTTATATTCATTTGATAAAATATACCTCTTTGGACCTTTTCACATCGTCAAGACGTTAAAATCCTGCAAGGACAAAGCAAAATTGGATTTGTAGCTCCGGTCCTTCACTGAGGGACAGGAGCGATTTTTCCCCTGGAGGCATTTCTGTGCTCATGAAAATCTTCAATTTATATTCAATGGAAAGATCTCGCCTTTCTCCATCACTTCCAATTCGTAATTCATCTTGACCCTGCAGGAATAGTAAAATATTTGAAAACGAGCCCCTGTCCTTCACTGAGGGACAGGAGCGATTTTGCTCCTACAGGCCAAAATAACATGATTTTAGACATTTTAACACTTCACAAGGCGAAAACAAATCATTTGAGATGCCTAGGATCAAAAATCAAAAATGTCAAAATTTGGTCAAAAATATTCAATTGGACAAAAATTCACATTTCATCTTCAACACTTAGACAAATTTAAGCTCTGCATTCAAAATTCCAATTGAAAATAGACCATTCTGGCGAATTCATTTCATTCAAAATTTGCATTCTAGAAAAGGAAACTCAAAAGCCCTCAAAAACGACTGGATTTTGGTCCGAAAAGACGGTAATTAGAACCCTAAGGCTTGACCCTAAATCCAGACAACTAACAAACTAACGAAACCCTAAAAAAGCAAAGCGAAAACGAGCAAAACGAGCAAAAAAACATGGGTCCCCATTTGCAATGGGGCGATGTGTGAAAACGTCACAACAAGGCCCCAAGGTATCAAGGATCATCAAAAGTCTCGCCTGACAAACCTCAAGTCAAAGATGGATACATCTTCCCTCCATTGAATAATAGTGTTCTAGTGGAAGCAGTTGGCGAGGTTCAAGCATTTCAACAAACAAATAGAAATGCCGCTCCAAAGGTGTATCAGAGAAATCATCGGAACCATGAGCCGCTCACATCTTCTATCCCTCCAAATAATTTCTCAACTCCTCCAAATCCCAACGCCAGCAATGTTCCTAGTCCACTAAGGGATTCGCCAAAGTACAGACAAGCAGTTGCTCCTCAGGGTGAACGAGTCCAACCATCCGCTCAACCTGCAGAAAAGAGACAACAAGATAATCCTCCCAGGGAGGAATTGAAAAGATTGAGCTCTTACGTTCTGGAAGAGTTCAAGAAGATTAAGATAAGCTTGCCTTTGTTCGAACTAATGAAAATCCTTGAAGTAAGAGATTCGTTGTTGGGAAGCCTGAGCGATGCTCCACTACCAAGAAGTGTCCCGCAAGCCCTAACGAATGTTCAAAGGAGCACGCCCAACAATTCAAACCTGGCATCAAACACAAATGTTGTTCAGGATGTGCCACAAGTTTTTCCTGATGCATTCGACACCCCGTAGCAGCCCCCAAGCTTTATCAAAATGGTGCAAATTTCTCCCTATCATCCACAAGAGCAGAATCCTGTGACGACTCAACCGGCTCTGCAAAATACCCCTGCAGCAAGGAAAGAAGAAACAACTCAAAAGGTTAGTGAACCTGTGAAGCCAACCTTTACAAAAATCATTCAAGCACTAGCTACAGGACAAGATTCACAGCAAGAGGGGAGGAATCAAGAATTTAGCAATGGTAGTGAACAGAGAAGGAAGCCCACAATTTGTTACATAGAAAGGGATGAGCCTGCTCCTTTCCTGGTCTCTGTCAGGATTTTTGGCAAACTCTTACACAATTGCCTAATAGACTCTGGCGCTTCAAGCAACTTAATGTCGTTGGCAATGTGCTAGAAACTAGGATTAATGCCTTTACATACAAACAAGAAGGTCACGCAGCTTGACAAGACTGAAGTACCCGTTGTCTGAGAGCTCAACAACATTCACATGCAATTAGTTGCCGAGCCAAGGGTGCAGAGCTGTATTGATATTTCAGTGGTGGACATCCCAGACGGATATGGTATGTTGCTGAGTAGAGATTGGTCGAGGAAGTTAAACGGATATATCTCTATCGACTTTTCCCACATGTGGCTTCCATGGAAGTGCGTTCCCAACCAGATCAGAATTGATAGCACGCCCAAATTGCCCCTGACAATCACTGAATATGGAGAAGGCAATGAGATCCTGTTTCTAGAGACCAACTTGGGTACCTACAGGCCTGTTGTGACCATTTCACATATCGCCCCATTAGAATGGGGACCCCCTTTCTTTCGCTTTTGTTTTGCCTGTTCTTCTCTCTGCTTTTAGGGTTTTGGGTGAGTGAGCGGTCTAGGCTAGGGCTAAGCCTTAGGGGTTTCTTTTGGATATTTTTCAAGCTGAGTCCAGTCAAATTTTGAAAGTTATTAAGCGTCCTTCCGAGGGTTGATTATTGAAGTAAGATAACTCTGTCAGGAAGTCAAATAGGTCCCAGGTTAGGTCTAGTCAGGGTTTTTTGGGGTAAAATTCAAATTTTGTCTAAGTGTTAGTATTTTGAAGATGAAATTGTATATTCTTGCCTAGGTAAATTTTGATCAAATTTTGGAGGCAAGATGATGCCTGAAGCAGAGAAAGTGCTCTTGTCCTTCACTGGAGGCCCAGGGCAAATTTCATTCTAAGTGCAATTTCTTATTTTGCAAGAGCTTGCTAACTGATTCCTGGCCTTGAAGATGACCTAATTCTGCCTTGTGAAATGATTGGAGACCTAAATTTTGAATATTTTAGCCAGAAAGGACAAAAGTGCTCCCGTCCCTCTCCAAGGGACCAGAGCACAAATGTTATTTTATGCATATTTGTCACTGACTTTTCTATTTTGTTTTGTGCAGGGTCTTCCGGAATGATAATTGGACATGACTTGATACTTTTGAAGATTTTGAAGGCACAAAAATGGTGAATTTTGAAGGTTAAAGGAAAAAGTGCTCCTGTCCCTCTCCATGGGACCAAGGCAAAGTGCTCCCGTCCCTCACTGAAGGACAAAGGCGAAAAGACTTATTTGAGCCATTCCTGGCCTTGTTTGGTCAAATCGAAACATCAAAGGCATGGTGGAGGACGAAATGAACATGATAAAGCATCCAGACTTGATTGAAAACAATGAAATGATGAAGTTTTTGCCTAGAAGGTAAAAAGTGCTCCCGTCCCTCACTGAAGGACCAGAGCACTTTTTATGAAATCAACAAATTCCTTCTGAGATTATGCTAAGGCAAAGTTGTGTGAGATGGTAAGGATCCTCTAAAGCATGGTGAACAAAGGTTTGACTTCAAAAAATTGAGAATCCTAGCCCAAAAATGAAAAAGTGCTCCCATCCCTCTCCAAGGGACCAGAGCGAAGTCATTGGCATTCATTATTTTTTTGCCATATCCTAACGTTGACATCCTCCAAATCGCATTATATGCCAAAATCATCAACTTCGAAATATTTAAAAAATTTAAATTAAATTGGCATTTAATAAAGGCGCATGGCATTTAATAAATTAATTTTGGGCCTTAGAAAATCGAAATTTTAATTATAAAGGCATTTAAAATTAATTTTTATTAAATTAAAATTGAAAAAGGAGCACTTGAGGTATTATTTTTATCTATTTTATTAAGTCTGCCTCTTCTTTTTTTTAATTTTATTTATATTTTGGCCTATTTTGCCAAGTCGGCCTATGGGGAGATGAAATGGTGAGCGCCCTATATAATGGGGGAATTTTGAGCAATTTTAATCATCATTCATTCATTACTTCAAGTGCGATTTGAGGAGCAAGGAAGGGGGTGCGAAATCTGGTCTAGTTGGAGCGAATTATCTTAAGTGTTGAAGACTAAAGGTGGTGGAATTGATGCTTGAGAAGACTAAAGGAGGCGCATTTTGCTAAAGGAAGGACTTCAATCTACATTTTGCCTAGCGAATTCTCCTTATTTTTGCATCATTTTTTTAGAATTAATTCTCAAGTGGAGGTATGGCGAGATCATCCTAGTCCCAACGTTGAAATTGTGAATTTTGAACTTCAAGTTTTTGAAAATGGCGTAGTTAATTAGGAAATGATAACTCAAGATTTATCATGAAGTTTCCTAATTAATATCTTTAATCTTCCTTTCTACTCTATATTTCTACGTTGCAAAATATATTACTCATTATGAGATGTTGCGTAGGTGTCAAGATGGCGACCCCAAAGGCAAGAGCATCCACTAGTCGTCCAGCCCTCAGGAAGGAAGATCAGAGGAATGAAGAATTGGAGACCAAGATCGTGTCAAAGTGGAGCAACATTGGAGATACCAACTAGGGAAACTTCAGTGTCAGGAAGTTTCGAGAGGTCCCTTACATTGGAAAGCCATCACCTGTCGCAAGGAGAATAATTGAAAGTGGCATCATCAAGGCGGCCGGTTTTCCTCCAACAGTACAGTGCCATGAGCTGATGACTGAGTGTGCTCGCCATTATGACCCACAATCAAGATCGATCATATCCAAGGAAGGGAACACTTTGGCTTATCTTTCAGAGGAGGCTATAAGTGAGGCTCTCCATCTTCCAGAGCATAAAGATATGATTTACAAAAGCTTAGAAGGAGCCAGGTCCATGTATGAAGATGATCCAAACTCTTGCTTGAGCATCATCAATAAGAATTGGTTACTCAAAAGTCGTCTTCGCCTGAGCAAGATTCCCAATACACCACATAGGATCGACTTCCAGGAGGAGTACAGAGATTTGATAACTTTGCTCAATCGAGTTACAGGGGCTCCTCAAGCCTTCTATTTTGAGAAGTGGATGTTCTACTTCATCCAAGTGATAGTTCAAGGAAAAGGAACGATTCATTGGGCTAGAATTATTAGCCATTGCTTGGACGTGCAGTTTAGAAGACTAAAGCCTACTAAGTCATTTCACATGAGCTCATACGTCATATATGCCTTGATCAGGAGTTTTGAATATGTAGGACTACCTCACAGAGGAGTGATCGGAAGAGGACCTGGAGAGGTTAGAGTTTGTGACTCTTATGTTCATTTGCATCATCCACCAGGAAGTGACTACAAGTTAGTCAATGATACCTTCACGATGAACATCACTAGGATATTGCAAGGCGAGATTCACAACCGGCTATCTCTAGATGCACAAGAGCTTATAAAGAGGTACGGTGCTTGGTTCATCCAATTTCAAAAGTTTACATATATCAGAGTCCATGGATGTCCTTCACCCCCCTACATGTTGCTGAGGTATCCGACAGACAAGATAGTGCTACTCGAGGTCACTAGGCAGTTGGCAGACTATGCGAAGGCATTCAGACACAGGCATAGAAATGGAGCTCCCGTGCCCATCATATTGGGGAATTCAGTTGAGGTATGTCCTAATGCTCTAGCCTTGGATGATGCAGAGAGGGAGTTGGCCTCATATTCATTCACGTTCTTTGCCTCGAGAGAGAATTTTGACCCTTATGGGTATATAGAGGAGACATATGGTAGAAAGTACAAGCACGAATTTCAGGTAGAAGACTTTTGGATGAATCTCTCAAGTGATTTAGAAGTGAAAAGAAAGATGCATTCCAGATTACCTTTGGATTTCATCAGGAAATGCAAAGTTTACAGAGTGGCCGATCAAGCTCAGGATAGTGGCAGACATCTCTAGTCATCCTATGACAGAGAGGACAAAGCAGTAAAGATAGATTGGAACGAGCCTGAGATTACAGACTTGAGAGCTTTGATGGCTCCAATTTTGTCATGTACTCGCAGATGGGTGGATGTACAACATCAAAACTTAAGAGAACAGAACGTACCAATGACTTATACTTTGGAGGAAAGACCAGAAGAGGGAGGAGCAAGCGCAAGTGAAGACAATTCCCATCCTAGAGGCGCGAAGAGGAAAGAAAGACCTGAGAAAAGGGAACCCTCCAAGAAGAAGCAAGAGGCTAATCGAGATCGCTCATCAGGTACATCATCTCGACATGAGAAAAGGACAAGTCAAGTTGAAGGACAAGAGATGACGATGTCTGAGGTGGATGAATCTATAGAGTCAATAGTACAGAATGATAGACCTGAAAAAGGGAAGGCACCTCAGCATTCGTCAAGTCGATCTCCCCAAGTCAATAAGCTACATGAAGACAAGAATGATGATGAAGCGACATCTCCTCTCCGAGAAGAAGAACCTTTGCCTAAAGAAATACAAGTCAGAGAGACAAGATCCGCCATTCCAGATTGGTTGAAGGAGAGATTGACAAGGGTGATTGTGATTGAGGATGAAGATAATGTAATTGACTTAGAGAGCCTTGTAGGGAATTCTCAGGAAGTAACGGAGAAGAAGAAGGCCACCAAGATAACCAAGATGATCAGAGATGAGACAGGGTCCAGGAAGTTGCAGATAGCTACACCAACAGTGGACGAGTATGAAGGTGAAATCCTTGCAAAAGAGTATGATGTAGAAACATTTGAACTTGGTCCACTCACTGCTGAGCAGGCACTGGATGAGGCAACCGATTCATTTGAGGTACTTAAAGATAAGCTTAAGGAAGAAATGGAAAAGAATAGAAAGCTTGAAAGAGAGGTCGGTGCTTGGAGAGGCTACTTTAGCCATCTCAATCAGCCCTTGGGACGTCAGGATCCAGCAGTGTCTCCTGTGCAAGCACTTCCCCTTGAATCAGTTGGCGAGGCAGAGAGAGTCAAGAGCTTGGTTCAGCTTATGAGCTCTTGGATTGACAAATCCCACACAGTAGCTGTTGAATCTGCAACAAGAATGATGCAGACAATCCATCGAGCTATCCAGGTCCTTGAGATCGTCCACAACCTAATGATAACAGTAGCCGCTTTCGCTCACACTAGGGATGTTATCATTCCTGTTCTACAAGTAATCAGGCAAACACCCAGGAAGATCCTAGCACAAGAAAAGATAATGGATGGAGGAGCTCATAATTTACTCCAGGTCAACTCTACTCCAGATGAAGGAGGTTCTTTTCAAGGACATCAGCACCAAATGCAATCAAGTTGAAGGCGTCATCCATCCAATTCAGGACAAGGTGTTTGAGGTGTTATGTACCATTCTTGGCAGGAGGATTGAAGTTGAGACAGATGTGGACCTTCAAGAGTTGGAAGAAAGAGTCAAGGTCATCTTTTTGCAAAGATGAGAATGTCATCACAGATGGGCAACGGGATCAAATGTTCGCTACTATGCTCCTGATTGAGAAAATCAAAGAACTCGAACTTGGATGGGATGTGGCTCTTCTCAAGGCCTTTGATCAGGTTATCCACTTAGAGGAACAAATGAGGAATCTTCCCGAGATTCCTATTGCTGAAATTGAAGGAATTGTGTCCAGATTCATTGCATATGCTAAGAAGGAACATTGGAAAGGAAATAAGGTTCTAGAAGAGAGGTTGTTGTAGATGATGTGGCGCCTTAATTATCATTGGTCTATGTTTCCTAGATTTTTGTGCCAATTAAATATTTGGCTATGTATTTAATATTGTTCAACTAAAAAGGGAACTTTTTGTAATAAACCCTAATTAGGGTTTAGGTGTCAGAATCTCAGTCGTTGATCTTCTTTTGATCTGGGCCGTTCATTGTAATTGAGGATGCTATATATACCCTCACTCATTTTCATTTTGTCATTAGATATTAGATGAGAGATTAGAAATCAGATTTTAGATATTAGAAAGAAGAAAGTTATTTTGTAGCAAGATTGAGCATTGAAGAAAGGACTTCAAACAATTGTTGTTTATTTTGGCTTTGAGATCAATAAAATATTGAAGTTATGGTGTTTTATTGCAATTCTTGTGGCTATCTTCATGGTTGTTTACTTTCTTGAATCATTCTCAGTCGAAATAGTATTTAAATTTGAAGGACTAAGTGTTGGGCTTGATCTTTGGTGAGATTCACATTCCAAACCACTAGCTTCTTACTGATTGTAAGAACGCCTTGTGTAGTCAACTGGAGATATTTGGATTGCTTAAACCTTCAATCATTATTGACTAATGATATGTACCTTCATGGTAGTGTCTATAATTCTTGATGATTCGAAAAATCACTAATCACCTTAGAAGATCGCATCAATTCTAGTAAAGTTGTAGTTCCTTGGCAATACTGAAATTGGTAGAATCTTACCAAGTCTAGCCTACATTGAGTCATTCTTAGGATTTGGTTAGAATTCATCTCTTGCAAACCCTTTCTTTTGATCTTTTTTGAGAACTTGTTAGTTTTTAGGAAATTTTTGTTCCTGCAATTCGGATACGTAAGGCCCCTTGATGAAACAGCATTCACAACGACCACAGGTGCTTATCCACACGTAGAGACCCTACATCGAAGAACCTTGGAGTCATCCTGATTGATCCTTTTTCGCGACATCTTCAGCAATCAGAGGCTTTATTCAAGAGAGGATAAGGTACCCTTGGGTATTTTATTCTGTGTTTGATAGTGTACAAAATACACGTCAACAAGGCCCAAGGTTGAGGAGATTTTGATGTTGCATGACTCGACAAAGACGGAACAGAGGAAGGAAATGCTTGACTCCACATAGATTCTTATTGAAGATGATCCCGAAGAACAACCAAGTGGAGGCAAGGATATGTTTGATAGTTTCAGAGATTTCGTCCTGAGAAGTGTAAAGCAAGAGACCCAGTTGGGAAGAGGCATTGGCACTCGTGATTTATTGCTGCCCAATTGGTGCAGAATTCATAATGCCTTCCATTCAGAACTTACCTGCAAAATGTGTAAACTTGCTATTGAGCAAGTAGTAAAGGTGGTCCCACCAAACCCAACAATAGCAAATATTGTAGAAACCAGTAATGTTGGAGCCTGTCCCAAGACAGTTCTGGAACACAGAGATGAAAAAATGAAAGTTTCCCAAGAAGGAGAAAACAAGAGAGACGCCATTCAGCCGCCCCAAATTCAAAATACCAGTCAGATATGGACCTTAAGGTTCGATGGATCCAAATCCAAGAATGGGAGTGGCGTTGGAGTTGAATTAATTAGTCCAACTGGAGAAGCTTACCTGGCTGCATACAGGCTACAATTCCCCTGCACTAACAATGTAGCCAAATACGAATCATTGGTCCATGGATTGCTCCTTGCGATCCAAAAGGGTGCAAAGACCTTGCACGTGCTGGGAGATTCACAAATTGTGGTACGGCAAATAAGGAGATTATATGCCTGTCATGACAAAAGGTTGTGTCGTTACCATAACAGAGTATGGGACCTGATTGAGAGTTTTGACGCATTCAAGATCAAGACGATACACAGAGGTGACAATGAGGCCACCAATGCGTTGGCTCAAGCAGCCAGTTCCTTGGAGCCCCTTGCCATGGAAGGCTTGAAGAAATTTACAGTTGAATTAACTTCAGTTCCCTCCGTGCCAGACAATGTTACAAATTTCCAAGTGTTCGAAGATGATAAACACATCTTGGATTTTCTTACAAACTCAGAGGTGTTTACGGCACAGATAATTGATGAGGAAGAGCTTGAAGAAGCAGAATATGATGCTGATGGGATAATGAACTTGAAAACAAATACTATCCCTCGTCGAATGATTGAGTTAGAAAGACTCTTTGACCCTGATAGGTTGAGCAGGAATCAAACTACAGAGGGTAGTGAATGTGAAGCAGTAAACCTGGGGGAAGATGGACAAACCAAGAACGTGTTCATTGGGAAAGTTTGTACCCCGGAGGAAAAGAAAGGAATTTTAAAGAACCTAAAAGAATTCTCTGATGTTATCGCATGGGGATATGAGGATTTGAAAACCTATGATACTTCTCTTTTCACCCACACAATTCCATTAAAGCTAGGAAGCAAGCCCTTTCGGCAAAGACAGAGACCTGTGAATCCATTGCTAGAACCACTGATTTATCAAGAAGTTAAGAAACTACTCTCAGCAAGGATAATATTTTCGATCAGGCACTCGACGTGGGTCGCCAATCTGGTTCCAGTGAGGAAGAAAAATGGAGAAATAAGGTTATGTATAGACTTTCGAAATCTGAATAGGGCTTCTGAGAAAGATAATTACCCCCTGCCATCTTTGGACGAGGTGTTGCAAATCGCCAATGGATCTCAAATGATGTCGTTCCTGGATGGATACTCTGGATATAACCAAGTTCTGGTGGAGGAAGAAGATAGACTAAAGACAACTTTCACCACCAAGTGGGGCACCTTCGCCTACAGAAGGATGCCATTTGGCTTGATCAATGCAGGAGCCACCTTCCAGAGGGCAATGGACATAGCATTCCGTGATTTAGTGGGAAAATGCATAATAATTTACATGGATGACCTCACATTATTTTCCAAAAGAAGGGAAGGTCATGTTGATGATCTGAGGAAAATCTTCCAACGCTGTAGAAGGTACAGGATATCTTTGAATCCCAAGAAATGTATGTTTGGCGTTACTGAGGGGAAACTTCTTGGACATGTTATTTCCGAGAAAGGGATTTCTATTGATCCAGAGCGCATTGAGGCCATTTCAAGGATCGGCCTGCCCGCCAGTCAAAGAGAATTGAAATCATTCTTTGGTAAAATTAACATCGTCAGGAAGTTTATTACTGGATTCGCTGAAATCGTGAAGCCACTGAATGACATGCTGAAGAAAGGAGCAAAGATCGAGTGGACGACTCCAACAAAGCAAGCATTTGAATAAATAAAGCAAGCAATTGTTAATGCTCTGATCCTAGTCAGCCCTGATTATACCAAATCTTTCTATTTGTATTCCTTTGCCTCAGAACATACCTGCGCAGCAGTCCTCACCCAGAGGGATGAAGAGAAAGATGAACATCCAATTGCTTTTATGAGTTCTCGATTGAAAGATGCGGAGTTGAGGTACCCAAACGTGGAGAAACAGGCCTATGCATTGGTCAAGGGTATTAAGAAGTTCGGACATTATTTATTAAGAAGCAAGGTATTTGCCATTGTTCCTGACGCGGCTGTAAAGACTTTATTGATGCAAAATGAATTGGGTGAGAGAAGGGGCAAGTGGGTCGCCACGATCCAAGAATATGACATCGAAATACAACCGATGAAGATAGTCTGAGGCCAAGCATTAGCACAGACAATTGCCACAACAGGGCCTGGACTGATACAACAGATTTATGTTCTTGAAGAGGTATCTCCTGGAGAACGGTACGATGAAGTTGTTTTCTATCTACTGAACCACTGATGCCCTCCGCATTTGAACCCTGTCCAGAAAAGAGCATTAAGAATGAAGAGCCAAAGATACATGTTGCAAGGAGCTATCCTATACAAGAAGAATCATGAAGGAATATACTTAAGATGTGTAGGCAAAGAAGAAGCCAAACAAATTATGGAACATTTTCATGGTAGATTTGGAACCAGTCACGGAGGTAGTTTGGCTACAGCACATCAGATTGCCCGGGCAAGATATTATTGGCCCACACTATTTAAGGATGCATACCAACATGTCAAGGCATGTCACACGTGTAAGACGGCCGCTGTTCGAGAAAAGAATCCTGCTATTCCACTTCAGCCAGTTATTGAAGTAAGGCCATTTGCCCAATGGGGGTTGGATTTTATTGGAGCAATCAACCCCCCTTCTTCAGCCCAGCACAAATACATCCTTGCCACCACAGACTATTGCACCAGATGGTCCAAAGCCCAAGCCCTGAAATTGTGTAACTCTGATGTATTAATCAAATTCCTCGAAGAGAACGTTATTACAAGATTTGGATGTCCACACGCCTTGGTGTGCGACAATGGCCCTGCATTCTCATCATTAAAGTTTTCTAACTGGGCCTTCGAGTACGGAATCACATTGAAATTCTCCTCGAATTACTATCCCCAGGGAAATGGGCTGGCAGAATCAACAAATAAGAATCTGTTGAGTGCTATCAAGAAGCTGTTGGACAAGAATCCCAAGGAATGGCATACGCAACTAAGGTTTTCTCTTTGGGCAGACAGGACACGAGTGAAGAATTCCTTGAGAACATCTCCCAATCATCTAGTCTACGGACAAGATCCAGTGTTTCTCATCCAGCTGAGAATCCCGACTTTACAGTTCTTGCAAGAATACTTGGATGGTGAAAATGCGGTTCAGGCACGTCTCTCGCAGTTACTACACCTTGAGGAGAAGAGGGACCAAGCATTAGACAACTTTGCAAAGCATCAGGAAGTGGTCAAACGATGGTTTGACAAACAAGCCAAGGTCAAATGTTTCCGGATTTTCGACTTGGTTTTGTACTGGGATAAGGCCCATGAAAGAAGAGGTGATCATGACAAATTCAACAAGTTGTGGATGGGTCCTTATCAGATTTCCGAGATCCTCGGGGATAATGCATTCAGATTAAAGGCTTTGACCGAAGAGGACGTCCCATTGCCCATCAATGGGCAGTTCCTTAAGCATTATTTCCAATCATAGGCCTTCCTATGAGGCCTTCTTTGTACCATATTAGTTTAGGGTTTTGAGTTCTTTCCCTTTTGTGTGTTTTGCTTGCTTTTTCTTTGGTTTTGGTTTGCGGCTTTCGGTGCCGGTTTCCCTCGAGCTTGTCCACTCGTGTGGTTTTGCTTGGGTCTGGGGTTTTTGGGTGGCCTCAAAGTATTTGGAGTCTTCGTCTGTTGGTGGGATGGTGATGTTATTTGGCCTATCTTTTCCACGGTACCCAAACCTCTATCCTGAGCCATTCAAATCTTTTAGAAGTTATGGTTGGTGAAAACTTTACATCTTGCTTCAGCGCCACTGGAATCTCCAGACCCATAGTAGGCTTCACCGCTTATGAGCCAAAGGAATTGACAGGAGCAAAATGAAATACTAGAAAAGAAAGAAAGAAAGATGAAAAATAAAAGAAATATCAAAATACTGGCTTTGGGAATGTGCAGATAACTCCACCGGGGCTATGGACACCCAACCGGCAGTGGAGCTATGTTCGTGGAATTCCAGAGACAACCTCGTCGAGGCTATGGACGCCTGACTGGCAGCAAGGCAATGTCCCGGATGCTTTTGAAGTACAGATACCACCAGCCTGCCATAACTAATTCTAAGAGTTTTGATGATCTCCTGGAACAAGGTTGATGTCCATGCACTTGAATTTTACTCTAGGTTCAAACCCTGGAGAGTTTTTGAACACTTGAAGTGTTTTTCAACACTTCACCCGTGGAGTCGCCAGATGTTGTGACCTAATCACACATCACCCCATCCCAAATAGGGACCCCCTAGCTTTTAGGCCCCTTTGGTCGTTTGGTCTTGTTTTTTTGTGTGTTTCGGTGGCAATCTCTTCAATCTCTCCGCTTTGCGAATGTTCGGGGGTCAATTAGAGTTAATCTGCTTCATTGTCGAGTGAATTCTACGAAGTATAGGGCCTGTTTTGTCCCTTTTTAGGGTTTCTGCCTTTTGTCCTAGATTTTAGGGGTTCCTGTTAGGGTTTTGGGAAAACTGAACATACGACTAGAATCGAGACCCTTCAAGGGACCTCCCAGTAAAATTTGAGCCCAAACGGAGAAACTCTATTTTTAGAAAGTCCCTATTTTTTAGGGATTTTTTCGAGTCCCGGAATGTCGTCATTTTGCCAAAAATCAAACTTACTATTTTTAGTAATTTCTATTTTTAATAAGTTTCTATTTATAGTAAGTCATTCCTACACCCTGTCTAGGGATCTAACGCTAACACCTTGAAGGTTTCTATTTTTGGAAAGTCATTACTGGCAGGGTCAGTCAAACAAGGCGACGAGGATCAGACGTTCGCAGGCATTTCTAATTTTGGAAAGTCAGACAGCAGACAAAGAAAGCCAAAGATTGATCAGGTGCTGGAAGCCTATGCCTGAAATGGAAAGCTCAAAATTTCACCAAGGTTCGGGAAATCATTCCAGGCAAGGACAGGTAATCCATGGAATAAGTAAAAATCCACCCAAATGTGGAATTGGGCGCCAAAATGAGGAAGGCAAGGACAGATGGAAAATTCCATGAATCCATGGCCAGATGAAAATTCCGCCCAAGTATGCAGTTGGCCGCCAAAATGAGGAAGGCAAGGACAGGTGGAAAAATCCATGAATCCATGGCAGAGTGAAAATTCCGCCCAAGTATGCAGTTGGGCGCCAAAATGAGAAAGGCAAGGACAGATGGAAAATTCCATGAATCCATGGCAGAGTGAAAATTCCGCCCAAATATGCAGTCAGGTGCCAAAATGGAGAAGCCAAGGACAGATGGAAAAACCCATGAATCCTTGGCATTAAAAAAATTCCGCCCAACTATGCAGTCAAGCGCCAAACTGGAGAAGGCAAGGACAAATGGAAAAATCCATAAATCCTTGGCCAGAGGAAAATTGCGCCCAAGTATGCAATTGGGCGCCAAAATGGGTCAATCAAGGACAGATGGAAAATTCCATGAATCCTTGGCATAGTGAAAATTCCACCCAAACTAAAAGTTGAAATTTTGCCTAAGGCATGGAATCCAAGGAGTCAAGGAGGAATAAAAAGAAAAATTCCCCTCGGGCAAATTTTTGAATTTGCTATTTTTTGACACCAAATCTCGACAGAGTGGAAAATTTTATAGATTCGGAATCGGGGTGAAATTCTCCATCAAATGAACCTGACTCCTAAATTTTAGGATGATCCCTAAAAAATAGGGATGTTGAAAAGAGACATGGAAATTCCTTCAAAAGCAGGAGGCGACAAGATTAAGGTAGAATCAAGCAAATCCTGAGAGAATCCTTCAAATTCCCTCCAAAATGGGAAAGAGTGAAAATCAATGAGTTGGCGAAAGGAATCTTCCAAGTATGGCGCATGACTTGGAGCATTTAAGGGGTCGTCCATTTTTGGACAAAAGTCTTTTGGTTGAATAGTAATGGCGTACTTATTGCTGAGGGAAGGTTGACTCGACGTGGGTCCAGTCAATGCATGTCATCATCAGATAAGGAATCTTCTTGCATGTCGCCTTCTCATTATGGTTTTATGACAGATTCTCCGTGCATGTCGCCGTCACTAGGAGAATGATGGGCATTTATGGTGGTGTCGTTTATATTCTAGGCATAATCAACATCATGGGGCACATTTAATGTGCTAGTGGGCGCTATTTTAGGCTCTTTCAATTAATTGTACATGGGCATAATGGGTTATTAATTGCCGATTCCCACCTTGTTGCACCTTGAGTGGGGAATCTTTAGGGCAAACCCTAATTAGGGTTTTGCATGTAATCATGGCTTAAGGCCCATATAAAGGGGTGACCCCCTCATTTGTAAAGGGGGAGAGACTATCGTCAAAGATTGTTGCTAAGAGCTTTCGAAGCAAACACTTAATACATTGTTCCATGGTTGGTGTGTTCTTGTGTTGTTTTGGAGCTCGCATGGTCTCATTCTCTTCAATTAGATTAGATTTGCTTATATGTTGTTAGAAGAACTGGATTTGATAGGAGAACTGGTTGCAGAATCCGAGCTCATACTTTTGGTGTGCAGTTGATTGTTGTATGCCGTGCAAAGTTAGCATGAGCTTGTTGATGTGTATGTGTTTAACTTTGGTTGTCAATAAAGATTGTTCGATCCAATGGTTTGTATTGATGATTTGAAAAGCCTCCACGCACCCTTTGAAGATTGCACCACCTTTGTGTAGTTGTGCTCTGTTGGCGAAGCGAAGAGTGGTTTGATTTTCCATAAGTAATCCCGTCTCCTGTTCTTAGGATTAAGTTAGCCTTAGCCTAGTTTTCCTCTACCCTATTCCTATTTACTTTCCACATAATTCAAAATCCAAAAGATCCAAAACTAGAGCTTTTATTGCAAATCATCCGTACAAAAAATCCTTGAGCTTGCATAAGTTTCTTCAACATACGTAAGGCCCCTGGGTTATCAGCAAACCCATCAAACAACTGAGTCACGTCCACGCACTGAAGGAACCTTGGAATTAGCCGTTTGAACTTTAAGTAATCCTAGCATACGGACTAATTTTGATCAAGAGAGGATAAGGTGACCGTTGGTAACTTTATTCTGTGTTAGACGTGGTCATAAAAAACACGTCAACAATGCCCTCCCTTGAAGAAGTTGTGCGAATGAAGGTGAAAAATGCACTCAAGAAAGAAGTTGTGTGAATGAAGGTGAAAAATGTGCTCAAGCAAGAAGTTGTGCGAATGAAGGTGAAAAATGCGCGCAAGCAAGAAGTTATGCAAATGAGGGGTGAAAATGCACTCAAGCAAGAAGTTGTGCAAATGAGGGGTGAAAATGTGCTCAAACAAGAAGTTGTGCGAATGAGGGGTGAAAATGCGCTCAAGCTAGAAGTTGCGCAAATGAAGGTGAAAAATGCACTCAAGCAAGAAGTTGTGCAAATGAGGGGTGAAAATGTGCTCATGCAAGAAAATGTGCAAATGAGGGGTGAAAATGCGCCCAAGCAAGAAGTAGTGTGAATGAGGGGTGAAAATGCGCTCAAGCAAGAAGTTGTGCAAATGAGGGGTGAAAATGCGCTCAAGCAAGAAGTTGTGTGAATGAAGGTGAAAAATGCGCTCAAGCAAGAAGTTGTGCGAATGAAGGTTAAAAATGCGCTCAAGCAAGAAGTTGTGCGAATGAGGGGTGAAAGTGTGACCAAGCAAGGAGGTCAACTCGAGCATAATGTAACGTGTTGGAGAGCATGAGATGAAGTGTGTGAAGTTGAATTTGAACCTAGACCTAAATGCAACATACATGTCACACTTGAGTTTGTAATCAATTTTAAATTTGCTTCTTGATTCGTAGTGTTTTGATTCAAGTTTATCTTTCTGCAGGTCTGATAGAACGTGGATATGAAAAGATGCACAAGGATGCGAAACAAGTGTAAAAGGACTTCATCAAAGGCTATCAATGAGGTTAGCACCAAATGGACAAACAGGAGCTAGAATCAAGTGAACAACATTAAAAAGTCATACAAGCAAGATGATAGACTTCATAGCTTCAGCTAAACAATTGCAATAGGATGAGGCTCACAACATCTCCGAAGGTAAAAGGGTTTGCTTAAGCCAGGCAAGTTAAACAATCAAAGCTAGAGGGTCGACTTGATCGTGACAATGCCATCATCATCACAACAAACTTAGAGATGTTGAGTATCAAGAGATATTTCTCAACTACATACGTGTGTGATGAGGTATCAAGTCTACAGTGCAAATTGAGGTGGCATCCTTGTCATCACCAACCAATCACAGAATTCCACGTCAGCATGTCCAGATGTAATGTACTTGACTCATTCAATGGAAGCACAAAATTCAAGATACCTAACCTCATTTTCTATTGGTTCACATTCAATGTGGAACATATGTCAAATAAAATGTAATTTTCTCATTGGCCGAAAAGGAATTTGTTGTAACAAACCAGAATTAGGGTTTTATCGTGTAACCTTGGCCATTGATTGTGAATCAATTTGAGCCACTCATTGTAAAGAGCTATCTATATAAAGCTCAATTTTCTCATTTGTCAAGGTTAATAGTTGAGTAATAGTGAATAGATCAATAGTTAGCAGCCAGATCATTAGCAAATAGGTAGAGTAGAGTAGGAGAAAAAGAGATTGTTGCCAAGACTTTGTTGCAAGAAGCATATTATTTTAATTGAATATGGTGAATTTCATGTGTTGATTCAACAATTTGCATGGTCTCTACTTCTCATTTATTTTCATGTTGATTAGATGGATGGAAGCTATTGTGGATGATTAATGGTAAAATTCGCATGTTCATACTACTTGTATGTGGTTGATTGCCAAATACTTTGCGTGGTCAACTGAACTCATTATAAGCTTAACTTTGATTACTACTCACCCATTGATATGCATCGCATTGATGGTGTTTATGTTGTTGGTGGTGATTTGAACATCATAAGATTACCTTAGAAGATCACACTAGCTTTGTGGTGTTGTTCTTTGCATGGCAAAGCAAAGTCTAGTAGAATTTCACCAAGTCATTCATAGTTTCTTACATTCTAGGATTAGGCTAGCTTTCTAAACCCTCACCCTTTTTATTTATTTTTTTCAAATCAAGTAAAATTTTGCATTCCAGCAACATTCAAACATTCAAGTTCAATGTAAGTCCCCCTTGTGATTCCAGCAAATCACATCACAATCACTGAGTCTATCCATGTATAAAGTCAAGACCAGACTATCGGAACCTTGGAGTCATCTTGTTTGATCAAATAATTTAGCATCCGAGGTGATTTTGATCAAGATAGGAGAGAGTACATTTGGTATTTTATTCTGTGTTAGAGGTATCTAAAAAACACATCAACACTATGTTCCATGGCGTTTCGGCGACGGGGACACGTTTCTAGGATGTCCCCTATAGGGCCATTTTCAAGGGATGGCAAGGGATGGCAAGGGACGGCGATATACAAAATTTTATATATATATATATATATATACATAAGGGACAACGATATACAAAATTATATATATATATATATATGAATTTTTCAAAATATATTAATATATTAGAGAGAGAGAGAGAGAGAGAGAGAGAGAGATGTCAATAAATGATAACAACAATATCATTTGTAAATAAATCTTGAGGGTAGTACAACAACAGCATAATAAGTTTCAATAGAGCATTATAACAGCAGTCTCAAACATCAAAAACACATGGTCTATCAATATCCAAAAGTCTCAAACCTGTATGGCGATATACAAAATTATATATATATATATATATATATGAATTTTTCAAAATATATTAATATATTAGAGAGAGAGAGAGAGAGAGATGTCAATAAATGATAACAACAATATCATTTGTAAATAAATCTTGAGGGTAGTACAACAACAGCATAATAAGTTTCAATAGAGCATTATAACTGCAGCCTCAAACATCAAAAACACATGGTCTATCAATATCCAAAAGTCTCAAACATGTATCCAAAAGTCTCAAACATCAAAATACAACAATCTATGAAACTAAGACTCATTCGAGCTATCAATATGTAAAGACTTAGAACCATCTGAGTCACTATCACCCTCTAGCAGAAGTGGATCATCCAATTGTAGCACAACAAGTCCTGGTTGTTGCGTTAGTGTTTTGTTTGGTTTTAACTCTTTATGTCATTTTAGGATTCCTTTGTGGTTTAGAAGTCCTTATGGGTCCCCCATAGACCAATAGAAGCAAAGAAAATTAGAAAAAACTTTTTTTTTTGTTTTTGTAAGCCTGGAATCATTCCCAGCTGCACGGGGTGGCTAGCCGTTTTGGGGACGCGGGGACGCCAAGGAATGTTCCCTTGTCATCTTAGAGACAGTGAAACTTCCCCAAATGGCTGGAGATGTTCCCTAGTGTTTCCTGGGATTTTTTGTCAAGCAGGGATGACAAAGGGACGTCCTCTTGGCATCCCCCCATCCCCGAAACGGCAGGGGGCAGGGATGAAGGGTTTTGGAGCAGCGCACGTGTCCCTATATAACATAGCTCTATACTTTCTAAAATATCAATTGATATCACTCATGTCATTTAAATTGTTGTGTTACACATTACATAGCAAATGTTGCTTTCCATATAACCAGATGAAAATCTTTTGACAAATTCCAAGCATCTTGGTATTTCCCTGTTTCTAAAAATGGGAAGCTGAACAGAAAGTGATTTCACCTTTTTCCTTGTATCTTGCAATGGAGCGAACTCTCTTGAAACTATATCAGGAATATCGAATGTATGTCACTCTGTCGAATCTTTTGTTGATTTCATGTTGTTTGCTGTAGGGTTTTATTGGTCTCATAATTAGGGTTTAGAATTTGAGCTTTTATTTGCTTGGGTATGTTGAATAGATGGTTAAGAAGTAAATTCGATCGTCCCTAACTAGATCTTTTAGTGTTAGCCATTTAACTGGAATGTTTGAACTAGAGAAATTTAAAAAGTCATATCGAATTCTAATATTTCTCAAACCGGCAGAAGGTAAATAAAAGTTTATAATAATCGATTTGGCTTTTATTGTTTTCACAATCTAGGATTAGAAGTATGAATTCCTTTAGAAAATTGCTCTGTTCTTACCCTAAAATCATCACGTCCCTAAAGCTAGATCAACCAGAACGAATCTTGCTTGTTAAAACAGATATTGAATACTTTCGCGCCAAGTTTACTTTATTAGGTGTAGGAGTTTATGAAAGAAAGCGATTATTATTATTTAAGAAGGATGTATATAGGCTTGCTCTTGTGTGAAATAATTCGACCATATTCTTAGCTGTGCGAGACATAACAGGTAGCATGATAGGGTTCACTCTGTTTTTTAAATAAAAGCCTCGCTTCTGTTGTTGGCATGCGAGTTAATTTCTGAGATAGAAAGGTTCGACGGCCCAAAAATTAAGTAACATGCAGTCCAGAAAGCCGGAAAATTGAGCCTGCTTTATCAAACTGGGCGCGCAAAAGGCTGAGTTTTACTATGGCAGAAGGTTTTGGGATGGGAGTGCTCTACTGTGGAATGACGAGCAAATAAGATCCTTTTGGAGAATCAAAAAATAAAGAATACAGCAATCTCAAATGCATTAAATGAACCAGTATTACTCTCATTAGGTAACAGACATCACATTAGCACAGGCAGTAAGAATACAAAAAATAAATGCTAACCCTCACATTTTGTCTTTGCTGCCGAGGTCGGTCGCCTACAGCGTTGGTGAAGTCTGAACTAAACATGCAAAACTGAAGAACAACAAAAGGAAGTGACGAGAATGATTCAATATCGTTAAAGAAGTTCCAAAAAAATATTGTTCATTTTTTAAATTTGAAAATTTCGTCTAAATGAATTTAATTAATAATATGATAAATAATATTTTGAGACATGTAAAACTTCATTGTGTAGTTGATAGATGAATAGACATGTAGAGTTATTTAGATCTAGGTGAATAGACATGACAGATCTAGGTGAGTAATATTTTGAGAGCAATATATTAATGTAATTGTAATCTATTGAATTGTAATTGGGCATTAGAGGTTATAATAGTCATATATATAGTACTTCATTAAGATAAGTTTAGATCTTATGATTAAATGTTGGCCATGAAATTGGTGTATTGTTTATAGTTAGCAAATGTTGTGAATTTTCCTTTCTTATCTTTATTGTTGCGCTTTCTTGTTAGATTGTTGTTGTTTTAGAGTGAAAGAAAGTTGTTGCTATTGTTGGCCTTGATACTATTTTGTTGTTGAAGTTATTTCTTATTTATAGATTTGGCATTGATATTATTTGAGTCTTATGCTCTTTAATTGTAGTAGCACAAGGCTCATTTATTTAATCTTAAATAATTAAAATTAGAGGAACTAATTCAATAGTAAGTTGTCTTCTTATATTGCCATAATAGTATTTGTGCTTAGTTAATACATAATTTACAACAAATCATTGAAGGAAATTTTAGGTTTATCTATTATCGTAGCTAAGGCTTAATGAAGCTTATAAATATACCACATTGTTAGATGCATGCAATCTTAAAGGCTTGTTATCAGTAGAGTTTTTGACAAATAAAAGTGCAAGGAAAGCATTGTGCAGAGTTGTCCAAATAAGCTTAGCGAAATTGTAGTTTGAAATACATGTTGATCAATTTGTTTAATTTTATTTTTTTGCAAGCAACTCACTTGATGGGATTGATATTGAGAAGGAAGCATTTTATGGTGAAGCAACTTCCACAAATTAACTTGTGATCAGGTAATTGCTTTGGATTCCTTTGTGCAAAACTAAGTGTTTGTCATTACATACATGCCAATTTGTGTGCCTAAATGGTGAGGAAGGGTTTCAACGCATGAGCTAATGCATTGGTTGGTTTCAATGAACAAGTATTAATTGGGTCTAATAAATCTGGATGAAGCAGTGTTACTGCACTCTAAAGGGGTTTCTAGCCACTAAAGGAGTACAAAGTCCGATTTCCCTTTTGAATGAAAGGCATCCTTGAGAATTACCTAAATTTAAAATTTTCATATTGAACTGGTGATGTCTCAATAGCATTTCAAATGTAATTTGAGGCTACAATATTGATTTGGTAATTGGTGGGAAGATTATTTTTCATGTAAGGGAGTATGAAATGCTTTCTCATTACTATCAACAATGTCAAATAGAAACATGATTAGAATCAATCATTATAATTTTTTGGTCATCATCCTTGAGCTTTTACATATCTTCCTTTATACCATTCATTTAAAACATGGATAAGCATAGTTTTTACAATAAAATGATAAAATGCAGCATTGAACCATTCTAAAAAAAAAATCAAATAGGGGCCTAAAATCCATAACAAAGGAAATGTTGCTTGAATACAGATCATAGCCAAAACCTCATATTCTCATTAAGAAAGGTCAAAGTTAGTGCTGAAATAGAAAGAGTTAAAAAATCATCATATATTGTCTACAATATTTTTCATGAAAGAGTAGGTTCCTTCAACCAGTGTTATGATACCCACAACCAAGATGATATGAATAAGTATCATCACACCAAAAAAATTTAAGTAGCATAAGTATGGAAGAATAAAAGAAACTAAACTCAATAAAGAGTAAATCAATGACATTAGATAACCAAAAAATGGTACTAAACCTTTCAACAAACAACTTATCAAAATAAACAAATGAGATTTATACAACCATGGAAACGAGCATTTATGAGACAACCCACAATTGTTTAATTTCAAAAGCATATATTTTGGTTGAAGCGAGGAACAAAAATAAAATTAGTAAGTCAAATACAATAAAAACATTAAATAGAATTTTATCATTCTAATCTATAATTGTTATTGGCAAATCAAGTACTACCTCAGAATTATAACTAATGTGCACTTAAAAATATCTATAAACTTGCTTAATAATAACCAGCAACTTCTTCATGACTTGCATTAACAAAATGGAAGGAAAAGTGGCCCAAAAAATGTTAATTTTTTTTAACCTTTTAAACATACAAATCTCCCTCAATGATTTAGATTGATTTAATATTTAGTTCCTAAAATAGTCTTCCTATGGCTTCAAAGGTGACCATGGTAACTGCATTAACGGAATCCAACACATTGTTACTAATTTTCTTCCATGAGGAGCAGTAAATTAACTTTATTTCAATAAAGAGTTTATCGAAATAAACAAATGAGATTTCTATAGCCATAGAAATGAGCATTTCTGAAACAACCCTCAAATGTTTCATTTCAAAAGCATATATTTTGTTTGAAGTGAGGAACAAAAAGAAAATTAGTAAGTCGGATACAATAAAAACATTAAATGGAATTTTATCATTCTAATCTATAATTTCCATTGCCAAATCAAGTACTACTTCAGGAATATGACTAATGTGCAAAAAAAATTACAGATAAATTTGCTTAATAGCAGCCAACAACTTCTTCATGATCTGCATAAATAGAAAATGGCAAAAAAAGTGGCCAAAAAATGTCAAAAATTTTTTAACCATTTAAACATACAAATCTTCTTCAATGATTTGAATTGATTTATTATTGAATTCCTGAAATAGCCTTCCTATGGCTTCAAAGGTGACCATGGATACTCCATCTAAGGAATTCAACATATTGTTACTAATTTTCTTCCACGAGGAGCATTAAATTAAACATTATTTGCAGTTTTAAAGAGTTACATATAAGAGAAATTTGTGTCTTTAGATGGAATAGAACATGGATAGAATAGTTTGTTTCACTGTAATAAGGTTATGGAATAAAAAAAAGTTGAAAGACGGTTATAAAAAATTCACAAATTGGAAACCTCTTTCATGGTTGTTGTCTTAATTTGCACTGATACAACTATCTAGTAAACTATTTATTGGATAATTTGCCTTAATTTGCACCGATACAACTATTTAGTAAAACTATTTATTAGATAACTATTCAAGAATTCATGAAATGCTAATAATAATAATTTTATAAAAAAAATATATAATAATTCACAATGGAGTATAACAATTTTATAATAGTAATTCTTAATGTTTGTATAAATATCAAAATAAACAAACAAATTAAATTACACATATTGAATTAGTTAAAATTTAAAAGAATGCGGTGTTTTATTTATTATACATAATTATAATTTTAATAGTATTTATTTTTATTAAATTTAATTAATAAAAATGATATGTAATTTTCTTTTTATAAAATTAAATTGAATTGTGAAAATATATTATATAACTATTCATTAAGATTGAGTGTGTATTTTGAATTATGCATAATTATAATTTTAATAGTATTTATTTTTATTAAATTGAATTACTAGAAATGATATATAATTTTATTTTTATAAAATTAAATTGAATCATGAAAATACATTATATAAGTATTCATTAAGATTGATTGTTTAGTTTTGAATTGATTTTTTATTAAGTTATAATTATATTATTATTGAAGTAAAAAAAATATATAATATTTAATATATAGTATAAAATGTCACTTGTTTAAAACATAAATATATCTATTTTTTATTTTTATTCATTTAATATGTAAATATGACTACTTTTAATAAAAAGAATATTTACCACATTTGCATGTATGAAATGGTATATTTTTATTACAAATTCTTTTTAGAAATAAATAATTCAAGTCATTAATTTGAAAAGGAAATTTATGATTATTGCAACTTAAAAATTTTCCCTAAAAGTTTGCATTTAGATAATTGATCCATGACATCTAGTAATAAGATGTAAAAAAAAAGGCTAATTAGATTTGAGAAAAATATTTTTAATAATTTGAAAACTTAAATCATGCATCTTAACTTTTAAAAAATGATAAAAAAAAATCACAATTCTTATTGGTGGAGAAACAATTGAATAATAACAAGTTAAGGAAAATTGATTGTAATAGTACTAGCCTAATGACAAGTACTAATAATATATATAAAATACACCTAGAGATATCCTTCTCGAGGTGCCTATTGCATTTTCATCTAAGAAATTGATTAAAAAATAGGTGCTTTGTGGTGCAGGAGCACCCTTCAAAGGGCTCCCACCATTTGCTTTTGATTGTGTTCTTGCTTCTTAATGAAGCCATTGTATATAAAATAAGGGCCATGTGCTCATTGGTCCTAGTTAGGGTCCTAGTTGAGGTCCTAGGGTCATAAGTCAAAGTTGAGTTTTTCTTGAAAATAGAGGGTATGTGTGCCTTTGTGGTGTTTAGGGTCCTTCTTAGCATGGAGGTGTCCTTAGGAGAGCCCAATGTGGGCCTAGGAGTCAAGAAAAGCAACATTGACAAAGTTGCTCAAAAGTTGCAAAAGTTGCATGACAACTTTTCAAAGTTGTCAAGCAACTTTTCCACCTAGTGGTCAAAATCTTTAGTTTAGCGTGGACAGCCCTAATATGGGCACACAGACCGAGGAAAGGGTAGTATAAGTAGTTTAAAACCCTAAGAGAGGGGGTTGGATGTTAGTTGTTGTACAGCCCAAGAAAAGTGACTTGATTGTGACTACAATTTTGTTGCCAGTCGGCACAAATGGAGTAAGACAAGATCATTAATGGATTGATTTTCGAGTAAAACTGTGTTGAGTGTCTTGTATGGTGTAAATACTTTCATCTTGAGCATTTAGATTAGGTTTTGTTTTGCAGGTTGTGTGTGTGTGTGTGTAAATTTTTTGTAAACTTGCTTCCCACTATCCAGTTTTGGACTGGTTTGTGTCAATGGGTTCATAACTCCATTCCCCATTGTGGAATCACCATGAAACCATGGGGAATGAAAGTGCATACCCTGTACATTACTTCAAAGCAAGCAGGGCCCTTGAAGATGCAAGGAGGCCATCTAAAGACCCACTCCTAGGCGAGACTGGACAATGCTCGGCTAGGAAGGGTTAAGTTGCAGAGGTCTTGGAGAGCAAGGAAGGACAGAGGAGGAGGCACCCTTTGGAGGAGTTGTAGAGGGGTGAGTGGAGTACCATTGGTGTGAAGGAGGAGCTTCCACCAATCCAGACAAGGTAGCAAGAACATCAAACCTACACTGTGACCCTGGCAGGCCTAAAAACCCTCTTTAAAACCCTTAAAAACCTTAAAATCCACCTAGGGCAGTGTACGGACACTTGGAGGCCCAAAACCCGAAAAATCCTTGAGCCCTTGCCAAATGAATAGCAGGTCTTTTGGGAAGTTTCACAAGCGTATGCATCATTTGCAAGAGGGAGCCCTAAAAGTCCAGGTAGGAGGCCTAATTGGGCACAATCCTTGTAGCCCTATTTTGTAGGTAAAAGACAAAATAGTGAAATTGGTAAGGAGTTAGAAGTTGAAAACATCTTGGGGGCACATGAATGCATGGATAACCATGTCCAAGACCTGTCCTATCCTTGCTAGGACCTAAGAAGGTGTGGAACAAGCCAAACCCTTATTAGCCTAAGTAAGGGTTCTTTGAGTCTCATGAATAGGTGAGACCTTAGGAGTGAAAATTCAAATTGTTGGTGGGTCGATTGGGCAAGGTCAGGGGATTCCACAAGCAGAGGAAGTCCTAGAGACCCTAGGGTGTGGTTAGAACACCTGGTGATCCAAGGAAAGGATCCAAGAGCATAGACTAGGCTAGTCTACCCCAAACCCCATCCCATCAGATTGGTATCAAAGCAAGTTAAAGATTTGGTGGACTATGCATGTCTCTATATACTGGTGAATCAGTACGGGAGAGCGGAATGGTCACTAATGCAAAGCTAGCTAGGGAGGTAGAAGAGAAGAAGGAGAAGAATAGACTCCTTGAAGAAGCTATGAGTGAGATAAGGGACAAACTGCAGGAAGTGGTGGATCAGAGGACACAGGGACCTTGGGGTGAAGACACCAAGGATAAAGGCAAGAAAACCATTGACATAGATGACATTATACCTGAACCAGATCCCTTGTTCAATGAAGAACCTTTTGTAAAGGCTATTAAGGCTTTGAACACCAAATCTTTTGAAGGATTGCCACATTTCAGTGGAAGGATGGACATTGATACTGTCATGGAATGGATTGAGGGTATGGAGAACCACTTTGAGTGTGAAGGAGTGACAGAGGCTCAAAAGGTTAAGGTTGCCAAATCAAGATTAAGGGGAGCAGCTTTGACATGGTGGAAGTATCTGCAAGAAGAGAGAGTTAGCATGGGGAAGCTACCTATTGCCAATTGGAAGGCCATGGTGAGTAAGATCAAGGAGAACTACTTACCAGAGGATTGCGAAGTCCAACTTCATAAGAAGAGATAGGGATTGAAGCAAAAAGACCTTGATGTGACCTCCTACACCGAAGAATTTTAAAAGCTTTGTCTTAGATCCAAAGTCCAAGAAGATGAATCTATCAAGGTGGCTAGGTATCTAAGCGGCCTAAAGTGGAACATTCAAGAGGAGATAAGCCTATGGACTCCTACCACTGTCCAAAAATGTCATCAACTTGCTGCCAAGGTGGAAGAGAGGAACAAAAGGAAAGGAGACTCTAATAACAGGGGTAGAGGCAGAGGTAGAGATCAAATGAATCACCGAGGTGGTTACCAAAGCAAGGCAAATGAGCAAAGGAACCAAGGAGAAGCCAAGTTGACTGAGCATAGCAGTGAAGCCAATCTCAAAGGGGGCCATTCTAGAGGAAGAGGTGCACAAGGTGGTCCAAGTAGGGTTAGAGGTACCGGCAGGGGTAACTCCTACTTTGCAACTATGAAATGTTACAATTGTGGTCAATTGGGACACCCGGCCTATAGATGCCCTGACAAGCCTAGATCATCAAACAGTGGAAAGAGGGTTGCTTATGCTCATGAAGACACATCAAGCAGCAAGACACCTGAGGTGGATCATATTGAATCAGAGGTTGGAGAAAATCTAATGTTCAATAGGGTCTTGATAAGACAGCCAGTTAAGAATGAACCTAAGCATAGGAGAGCATTGTTTAGGGTGAGATGTAAGATCCTTGGTAAAGTATGGAAGGTGATAGTGGATTCAGGGTCAACTGATAACATAATATCAGAGGAGGCAACCAAGAAGTTGAAACTCACAAGGATACCCCACACTAACCCTTACAAGGTGACATTGTTGAATCAAGAGCAGAGTGTGCTAGTCAATGAACAGACTTGGGTAGAATTTTCTATTGGAGGATACAAGGATAAGATCCTTTGTGATGTGTTACCCATGGATGCCTGTCACCTATTACTAGGTAGACCCTGGCAATTTGATAGGAAGCTAATCTATGATGGAGAGGAGAACTCCATTTCCTTCAAGAAGGACACCAAAACCTTTAAGATTCAGTCTTTGACAGAGAATGAAGAGGGAACCTCAAGAACACCTAGTATCTTATTGGCTACTCGTAAAGAGTTCTTACACTTGCTACATGAGGAGGAAATAGTGAGGTGTGCCATCTTTGTGAAGCCAAAGGAGGAGGAAGACAAGTTGCAGGCATAGGTACCCAAGGAGGTGGAGCAAATGTTGCAAGAATATAAGGACATAGTGAGTGATGGAGCACCTGCAACACTCCCACCAAGAAGGTCTATAAGCCATCAAATAGACTTTGTTCCCGGTGCATCCCTACCTAATAAAGCTGCATATAAGCTCACACCTGACCAAAACAAGGAGGTGGCAAGGCAAGTGCACGAGTTGTTGGAACAAGGACTGATCAAGAAGAGCATCAACCCATGTGCAGTCCCGGTAGTGCTAGCATCAAAGAAGGGAGGCAAGTGGAGACTTTGCAATGATTCAAGGGCAATCAATAGGATCACCATAAGGTATAGGTTTCCTATTCCTAGAATAGAGGATTTGATGGACTATTTAGGAGGTGCTATGTATTTTACCAAGTTGGACCTTAAAAGTGGTTATCACCATATTAGAATTAAGGAGGGAGATGAGTGGAAGACTACTTTCAAGACTACTAAAGGGTTGTATGAATGGCTTGTGATGCCATTTGGACTCACCAATGCCCCAAGCACCTTCATGAGGTTGATGAATGAGGTGTTAAAAAACTTCACAGGCAGGTTTGTGGTGGTGTACCTAGATGACATTCTCATCTACAGCAGAACCAAAGAGGAGCACCTTGAGCATTTGAGGTTAGTCTTAGAGAGGTTGCATGAAGAGAAGTTATCAATCAACCTAGAGAAGTGTGACTTCTTGAAGCAAGAGCTGGACTACTTGGGATTTGTGGTGTCTAAGGGAACCTTGAAGATGGATCCAAGCAAAGTGGAGGCAATCTTGAATTGGCCTGCACCTAGAACAGGGACTGAAGTTAGGAGTTTCCATGGTTTAGCCCAATTCTATAGAAATTTTGTAAGGAACTTCAGTGGCATATGTGCACCAGTCCTTGACACTATAAAGGGAGGCCTTAAAACTAAGTTCAAATGGATTGAGCAGGCTAATAAAGCATTCCAATTATTGAAGCAAGAAGTAGCCACAAAACCTATCCTACTCCTACCTACTTTTGACAAGCTATTCACATTGGAGTGTGATGCAAGTGGAATTGAGTAGGGGGTGTATTGAGTCAAGAGGGAAGACCTGTGGCATTTTTCAGTGAGAAGCTCAATGAAGCAAAGAAGAAGTACTCAACCTATGACTTAGAGTTGTATGCATTAGTTCAGTCTCTCAAAAAATGGAGGCATTACCTACTCCCAAAGGAATTTGTGGTGTTCACAGACAACCAAGCTTTGAGTTACATTAACACTCAAGAGAAGCTTAGCAATAGACATTTGAAGTGGATGGAATACCTCCAATCCTTCACCTTCACCATCAAGCATAAAAAGGGGCAACTCAACAAGGTGGCAGATGCTTTAAGCAGGAAGTTGTTGACAATTCAAGAGTTACAGTTGCAGAGCATAGGAATAGAAGGTTTCAAGGACCTCTATGAAGGAGATGAAGACTTCTCATTAGCTTACAAGGTTTGCAAGGAGTTTGAGAACCATTTCCATGGTGAGTATGCAGATTACACTCTCCAAAATGGTCTCTTGTTCAAAGGTAATCAGTTATGTGTGCTTAGAGGATCCATGAGAGAAAACCTCATCCAAGAAAAACACAATGGCAGTTTAAGTGGACACTTTGGGATCAACAAAACCTTGGATTCAGTACAAAGGTACTACCATTGGCCAAAGTTGCCAAGAGATGTGAAAAGGTATATGGAGCAATGTGGTGTATGTCAAAGAGCAAAAGGAAGATCAAGTAATGCAGGTCTCTATCAACCATTACCGGTCCCTAATAGGCCTTGGGAATGTATAAGCATGGACTTTGTAGTAGGACTCCCCAAGACAAAGACAGGTGTGGATAGCATCTATGTGGTAGTAGATAGATTTTCCAAGATGAGCCATTTCATTCCATGTAGAACTACACATGATGCTAGCTATGTTGCACATCTCTTCTTTAAGGAGATTGTAAGGATTCATGGACTCCCATTAAGCATTGTTTCAGACAGGGACAACAAGTTCATGGGCCATTTTTGGCAAACATTATGGAGGAGACTTGGAACTAATCTCTCATTTAGCTCAGCTTACCATCCACAAACTGATGGTCAAACTGAAGTCATTAATAGGGTGTTAGGCAACTTGTTGAGGTGTTTAACTAAGGAGTATGGGCAGACATGGGATCTAATCATTCCTCAAGCAGAGTATGCCTATAATGACAGTGTGAATAGGACCACTGGAAAGAGTCCTTTTGAGGTTGTCTAGAACTCAAGGAACTTGGTTCCATGGAGATGAAGAGGGTGAACTCACAAAGCTGGTTCCCACTTTTGCCAATGAAGGAAATTGACGAAAGTGGAAAATTTTGTTTACGGGGGGTTCGAGCGAAGTGGGGGTGTTCGAATGGAATACCCTTTGGGGTTCGAGCGAAGACCCCACTTTGCTCGAACCCCATCTTTCGAGTGAAGCACCTTTAATGCCCATTTATGTCATTTTTCAGTTATAGCGCGGGGGTTCGATCGAACCCCCCTTCATTCGATCCCCCCTAAAAATGGCGAACCCCCCTTCGTTCGAACCCCTTTTTTAACACTTCTCTAAAGATTTCTACATTTTTTTGCAGTTTTTTGGCCTTGAAACCTCTGGTTGAAGGCTCAAATGGAATGATCTTGACAACCCAAAATGTAGTATTATAGTCCTCAAAGCAAGCTTTCCAATGAATATAATTTTATTACATATTGAGTTTATTATGAACTTGTTTTTTTAATTTTACCAAATATAGGTTTTTCACCGAACATGAACTTCTCTGTTCAACGCATTGGGAAAAATAGGAAACTAATTCAAAAAAATAATGAAAAATATCTAAGCCCTGGGCATTGATGTCTTCTTTCTAACAAAAAAAATAAAATTGAATTTCGATATATATAGAATAAGTTATGTGTTCAAACGTAAACCTAAGTCTGGATTATGACTAGTCGGACTTCAAAACTTAATAAAATGAAAAATATTGAACATATCACTATCAAACCAACTGCAAGCCTTGGATATTGATGTTACAAACCAAAATTCAAAAGAATTAAGTTTTTATCATTTTTAGAAAAAAAATTATGCATTTCGGGAGGCACATCACTCTTAAAAAATGTAATTTGTTGTAAAAACTACTTTTCGAGGGAGATGGAAAAATTAAAAAAAATCCTTCAAAAAAATTTGAAAAAAATATATACAGAATCTACAGACAAAATTCTACATATCACTAATTTACATCATCTTCAAATTCTTAATAGTTTAAAAGTTATAGTTGTTGGAAGTTGAAGATTATTTTAAAATTGTTCATCTCAGTGTCAAAAGTGGCAAAAAAGTGGGAACCATTATTGTGAGTTCACCCAAGAGTGGCCAAGTAGAGGACTTCACTCAAACCATCAAAGAGATCCAAGAGCAGGTCAAGAAAGCCATCCTTGAATCCACTCAAAAACTGAAGGCCAAAATGGATGAGAAAAGGAGAGAGGTTCAGTTCAAGGTGGGTGACTATGTGATGGCCCATCTGAGCAAGGCTAGAATGCAAAGTGGTAAGCCTACTAAACTGCAAATGAAGAGGGTAGGACCTTGTAAAATTCTGTCAAAATATGGTGAGAACGCCTATAAGGTTGATCTTCCTTAAGACTTAGCCATTTCACCAGTCTTCAATGTTGCTGATCTGATAAAGTATAAGGGAGAGATAGCAGGGCAGACTGAGAACCAAGCCAAGGTATTACAAGACTTGGATATGAATGCCTTACCTCAAGTGAAGCAGCCTATAGCAGAAGAGATCTTGGAGTCAAGGGTCAAGAAGTCTACTAGACACCAGGCCTACATGGAGCACTTGGTAAAGTGGGCAGATCAACCTGTGTCTGAATCTACTTGGGTTGAAGAAAGCAAGTTCAAGAAGCTAGGCATTGATCCAGCTCTTCTCACTCCCCTAGTTCCTTAGTTTGTTGCAGAGGGGGAGTATGGTGCAGGAGCACCCTTCAAAGGGCTCCCACCATTTGCTTTTGATTGTGTTCTTGCTTCTTAATGAAGCCATTGTCTATAAAATAAGGGCCATGTGCTCATTGGTCCTAGTTAGGGTCCTAGTCGAGGTCCTAGGGTCATAAGTCAAAGTTGAGTTTTTCTTGAAAATAAAGGGTATGTGTGCCTTTGTGGTGTTTAGGGTCCTTCTTAGCACAGAGGTGTCCTTAGGATAGCCCAATGTGGGCCTAGGAGTCAAGAAAAGCAACATTGACAAAGTTGCTCAAAAGTTGCAAAAGTTGCATGACAACTTTTCAAAGTTGTCAAGCAACTTTGACACCTAATGGTCAAAATCTTTAGTTTAGCATAGACAACCCTAATATGGGCACACAGACTGAGGAAAGGGTAGTATAAGTAGTTTCAAACCTAAGAGAGGGGGTTGGATGTCATTTGTTGTACGGCCCAAGAAAAGTGACTTGACTGTGATTGCAATTTTGTTGCCAGTCGGCACAAATGGAGTAAGACAAGATCATTAATGGATTGATTTTCAAGTAAAACTATGTTGAGTGTCTTGTATGGTGTAAATAATTTCATCTTGAGCATTTAGATTAGGTTTTGTTTTGCAGGTTGTGTGTGTGTGTAAATATTTTGTAAACTTGCTTCCCACTGTCCAGTTTTGGACTAGTTTGTGTCAATGGGTTCATAAATCCATTCCCCATTGTGGAATCACCATGAAACCATGGGGAATGAGAGTGCATACCCTATACATTACTTCAAAGCAAGCAGGGCCCTTGAAGATGCAGGGAGGCCATCTAAAGACCCACTCCGACTAGGAAGGGTTAAGTTGCAGAGGTCTTGGAGAGCAAGGAAGGACAGAGGAGGAGGCACCCTTTGGAGGAGTTGTAGAGGGGTGAGTGGAGTACCATTGGTGTGAAGGAGGAGCTTCCACCAATCCAAACAAGGTAGCAAGAACATCAAACCTACACTGTGACCCTGGCAGGCCTAAAAAACCTCTTTAAAACCCTTAAAAATCTTAAAATCCACCTAGGGCAGTGTACAGACACTTGGAGGCCCAAAACCAGAAAAATCCTTGAGCCCTTGCCAAATGAATAGCAGGTCTTTTGGGAATTTTCACAAGCATATTCATCATTTGCAAGAGGGAGCCCTAAAAGTCTGGGTAGGAGGCCTAATTGGGCACAATCCTTGTAGCCCTAGTTTGTAGGTAAAAGACAAAATAGTGAAATCGGTAAGGATTTAGAAGTTGAAAACCTCTTGGGGGCACATGAATGCATGGATAACCATGTCCAAGACCTGTCCTATCCTTGCTAGGACCCAAGAAGGTGTGGAACAAGCCAAACCCTTATTAGCCTAAGTAAGGGTTCTTTGAGTCTCATGAGTAGGTGAGACCTTAGGAGTGAAAATTCAAATTGTTGGTGGGTGGATCGGGCAAGTTCAGGGGATTCCACAAGCAGAGGAAGTCCTAGAGACCCTAGGGTGTGGTTAGAACACCTGGTGATCCAAGGAAAGGATCCAAGAGCATAGACTAGGCTAGTCTAACCCAAACCCCATCCCATCACTTTGAAAAGGAGATCTCTCAACATATTAAATGTATATAGCATTTGTAATGCAATATATACATCATTAAGTTTATTAAGGTTAGGGTTAGGGTTAGATTTAGGTTGGGGTTAGGATTAGGGCCAGGGTTAAGATTAGGGACATGGTTATGGTTAACAATAAAATTAGGGTTAGCGGGTTATGGATAGGGTTAGGGTTAGTATTAGAGATAGAATTACGATTAGGGGTATGATTAGGGTTAGGGTTAGATTTAGCGTTGTGGATATGGTTAAGATTATTCATAGAATCAAGGTTAGCATTAGGGTTAGTGCTAAGGTTATAGTTGAGGATTAACCTATCCTTAATATAAACCCTAACACTAATTAAGTTAGTTACACCCTAACCCTAATGCCAATTAATTATTAACCCTAAAAATAATTAAATCATAACCCTAAACCTAAGTTTTCTCATAAAACCCTAACTCTAACTTATCCCTAATAGTAACCCTAACCATAAACCTAGAACCTTGTTTAAACCTTATTCAACTCTGTAACTCTAATTGAATTTTAACCCTAACTACACCCTAAAGCTAATATAAAAAATATTAATCCTAACCATAATACTAACCCTAGCTCTGATTGAACCATTATATAACCCTAATCCTAACCTTAATTAAACCTAATACTAGAATGGTAACCATAATCTCCTCCCAACCTTAACCTCAGGTTTTACCTTAGAACTTAAAGCCTAACCCCCATTTAATGTTAAGTAAACCCTAAACTTGGTTGTAATTGAGCCCTAATCCTAACCTTAATTAAACCTTAATTTAATTGAACCCTAATCCTAACCTTAATTAAACCTTATTTAATTGCACCCTAGTCCTAAACCCATTTGTACCCTAACCCCAATTTAATATTAATTGTTAGAGAATTTGTGAGGCCAAAAGTAAGTATACTGAACTTATAAAGATAATATCAAGTTCTAAAAGTAGTTTTGGAAACATCTTCCTTAATTCTTAATTGATGATAACCTAATCTCAAGTCAATCTTAGAGAATACCATTTCTCCCTTCATTAGAACAAAGAGGTCATTGATCCTAGATAGTGGATACCTATTCTTTATGGTCACCTTATTACGCAAACTATAGTCTATGCACAATTAAAATGTGCCATCTTTCTTCTTGGCCTAATTAAGCCCTAGTCTAATAACTCTTCAAGTTAAACTTTTAACTCATACAACTTAGTGGTGGACATTTAATAAGGTGTATTGGATTATGGTGTAGAACAAGGTGAGATGTTGGTAGAGAAATCATATTCTCTTCTTGGTAGTAATCTTGGTGATTCTTTAGGAATTACATCTCTAAATTATTGGAGAATAGGATGATCCTCAATTGATGGTGCCTTATCATTTCCAAGGTCATCAATATGAATTGCATGCAAAGTGCATCCTTCCCTTTGTGAAATTTTCAAGCTTGCATGGATTTTTTTTCCTAATACTTCCCCAAGATTTATTTATCTTTTCATTTTCTCCCTCCATAGCTTGGTGCAAAGAAAAAAGAGATCACTGAATATGAAATCTCTAAGTACTTCAGTGAGACTAGTAACAAGTAGTATAGGAACAAAATCGTGGCTTTAATATCAATGACATAATTCATAGATGGAATTGGATGGAAATTTTGCATGTTAAGAAGGCTATGGAGCTATGCTAATGGATATATATTTTCGTTGACATGCTTGAACTAAAAAATCTTTCTAGTACCATGATCTAGACTAATTAAGGTCATGACAAATGTGTGATAAAGGTTGTTATTTATTTATTAGTGTTGTATGTTACATAGTATAGATAATATGATAGAGATTGCAAGTTACCATGATTAGACAGACAAAGAGGTACATTTTAACTAATTTCCGCGAGACTTTGGAGTGTGACCAACTAGGTTGACTAGTTTATAATGTGTATGTGTAATATGGTGAAAAATGATGAGCCCGAAGATCAAGTGGAAAGCTTTACTCCCCTCAAAAGAGGAATGCAAGTTTCACAAAGGATTCCCTTCAATTTTTTCACACATTACATTCAAAAGAGGGGTTGAATTCACTAGATCCAATCCCCAATGGTAAGAGATTTAATACTAAGTGAATTGCAGTAAATTTGGAAAGTATTAGGAAAGTAAATTAACCCTCTTTTGTAGTAGACTAGTTGAATTAAGAAAATTGAGACTAAGTGCAGAAATGACAAAGAAATGATTATAGTTTGAGATAGAGATGCGGGATGAAGTTATGTACATGGAATTAGCAGTAGAATGACGAGACAAAGCTTCCCTGCAAATCTAAGAAAAAGCTGCAGGGATAGTGTGTAAGTTATGCACGGTCCTCTGAAAAATCCGTGCGCCGAAAAGGGTTTTTCCATCTCTAAAAATGAAGCCTAAACCTACAATTATAGTCGTGCACCTGCAACCTACACACAAAAGAGATGGAAATGTTGTTGCGATTGGGGGTTTGCCTTCAGTTCAAACCCCATTTTGGAATTAACCAAGTGGCTGTAAAATGTGCAAAAAATCCACCTCAAGAAGGGGATGTAATTGAAATGTTGATACCTTTGTAAATGAATTTGCTTGAATGGGTATGTGAAATAGGATGTCTTGAATGTTGATAGAAATCTCCTCTTCAAGGGTTGAATCCTTGTCTTGAATGCAACACCTAGCCTTGAAATGCTCAATGCTTGAATGTTTGATGACGATAATGGAGACCTCTCACTTGTTCACCTTACTTTTGCTTGCACTTGATTTCGCTCATTTTCGCTTATGGAAATAGGAGGGGAAGTGCTCCTTATATACTTGCCAATTAGGGGTGTTTAGGTAATTTCCCGTCTTAGGCCGACATAGGAAAAGCTTTTCCTGCTCACAAATTGATAAGCCCTATGCAAGGGGGACCAAAGGGGCCCCAAAATAGGCCTAGGACAAGGGCGCCACGCCCCTGTCCTACCCTAACTTAGGACATGCAGCAACAACAAGGCAATGCAAAATGATGAAAAATGCAAGTTACTAATGTCTTGAGCATGTTTCGGGTCTCCGATTAGGCCTAGGGATTCGTCTGCTAATGCAAAGACCCAAATGCGGTCGAAAATTGCAAGGGTCACAATTTTACGATGCTACATTTAGTCCCCACTTTAGCGGGAGTATAAGCGTATGCCAATACTACCAGTAAAGTACAAGGAGACAAGATTGAAAGACTTTCACCGTGTCAAGGAGGCAAGATACACCAAGCCCCCTGTGGACTAAGGATCTTACGACTTTGATTGACAAAGTAAAAGGGAAGATCAAGAGGGAGAACAATGACTGCAAGTAGTAAAGTTCCACTCACTACGAGTCATGAAAAGAAAGGATACCAAAAATTACAAAGCAAAGCCAAGTTCACTAAGTAACTTAAGTATCAAGAAAGAAAATATGAGCGAAGTGTATGCCCCCACATTAAAGTGATCACACACGCCTTACCGAGAGCGATTTCTTTAAGGTAGGATACACCTAAGAGAGAGAAAGAGAGGGAGCACGTTATTGCAAGGATTTAGCCCCCAAACGAGGAATAAACCCAAGGATAATGAACAAAAAACACAAAGAATGAGGTGGCTTCACTTTCCTTGGGATTAGTATGTTGTATGATTACTCATGTATATCATGTATATATATGCATAGAATAGTCCTAATTCCCCAAAGAAAGGAAACCGCCTTGAAAGAAAGGGAACACATGTGTCTTTTGAGTCAACATGAAAGAGACCAAAAGAGATCTCAATGCTTTCCATCATCCTCAAGTAGACATCACTAGGGACAACAAATAGAAGAATAAGGATACACATAGAAGAATGGTCACAAAAGAGCAAGAAAGGAGAGAGGTAGAGGATCTATGGCACTAATGCAACTAGTCTAGCACGACATCCACCTCCCAATCTTCCTAATCATTATTTTGGGAAGGCAGGAAACACGTCAGAGGAGTGACATCGAGCACAACAGATGGAGCTATCACAAGATCCAAACAAGGACTGTGCTCATGTGCTAAGTCACTTTGTTCGTTTCTAGGAGCTAGGATTAAGGCTTTTGAAAATTCTACAGATAAATGATTTTCACCATCAACATATTCATATTCACTATCAAAAGCATTAGGCGTTGTATTGCCATCATGAATAATATTTTCACCCATTTCTTCATCAATATTTATAAAAAGGGGAGCTCTAACATGAATAGAAGTAAAACCATCACATGTTTTTTGCAGCTTATGATTTGGAGATTTAGGTTAAACATCTTGCTTAGGAGAAAATGGAATCATGTCAACTGTTGTTATTTTGGGAGATTGAATAGTTTGAGAAACAACTTCATGATATCTAGCACGACTTTTTTGTCGACGTTTTCTCACACAATGATTTCGTCTAGTCTTAGTGGAAGGCTGAGAAGATTGAGGTATATTTGTTGAAGGAGGAATGTTCTCATCTTTGATAGTTGGATGTTTAAGTTGGGGTCCTTAAGGCTAGACAAGAGGAGAGGCAGGTCTCTTCTCTCTATAAGAGGAAGGAGGTGGAACTGCACCTTATAAAGGAGGAATGTTTGGTTTAGGAAGGAGACCAGGTCCATCATGAGGAGGAGGTATAGGTCTAACCTTGGGAGGAATATTATTGTTCTTCTTAGGAGAAGGCATAGTCTCATCCATAGGAATCGGTTGGGAATCTTCCTTAGGAGGAAGATTAGTTATATCCGTTAGAGGAAGAACTTCATCTTCAAGAATGATGAGAATATCAAGTTTTGGACTCCTAGGTTGGCTTAAGGATAAAATCATATCTTTCTTCCATTTTTGATAAGATTGAAAGAGAGCATCACTTCTTGGTGGAAGAGATTCAAATTGTTGAGGCCAAAAGTAATCAATAGGAACACCTGGGCTTCTTTTGGTTGGTCGAAATAAGCTATGGTTAACAGTTATGATTTCTCCATTGTGGGGAAATTTTAAACACTTATGGATTGGAGAAGCAATAGCCTTCATGGAAGATAGCCAAGGGTAGCCTAACTTCACACGGAAATTTTTAGATGAAGGAATGATAACAAAGTTGACATCTATAGATTTAGTATGAACCTCAATAGGAAGTGTGATAGAACCAATAGCAGGACAAGAAAATCCATCAAATAACTTAACGACCACATTAGTATCATCATAGAATGGTTGATGTAAATGTAAAGTATACAAACATTCTTCAGTGATGACATTAACCATGCAAGAGGGATCAATAAGAATACCACGACAAGGTTTGCCTTGGATCTTCACAACTATGTATAAAGGGCCATTAGGTACCCTAATGGTCTCACTGGGATCAAATGTGATACATGGATCCTTAGGTGTTTCTTGTTTCTCTACCAAATTAACCACATTTTGAGCTGTAAAAGTGAAATAAGTGGGAGAGAAAGAAGTGTGTTCAGTCTCAATCATGTTAGAGGTATGAGAGGGTAAAGGATCAGTGAAAATCTCAAGATTTTGAGTAGGAGGAGCTACTGATTTATTTCCCTTATCATTCACACCTGCCACAAATATAGTATTATTATCAATCAAGTCTTGAATCTTACATTTGAACGGAAAATATTTTTTAGTATCATGACCAAGTTGATGATGAAATTGATAAAAATAATTATTATCAAAGTTAGGTGAAGTTGGTTTAAAATGATCAACTGGTTTTATTGGAGGAAGTTTGATAACATTTCTTTGTAACAATTGAGACATGATGCTATTCAAAGATTCATTCAAAGGAGTAAATTCTTTCTCTCTTTTCAAAAATTTAGAAATAGGAGGCACGCCTGTTGTAGCATTCACATTATTGTTGTTGATGGTGTCATTGAATTTGAGGAAGCTTTTGTTTGGTTTGAACTTCGCAAACGGTTGTTGAGCACTCTCACCCTTATCACTCGGAGCCGTAGGAGTAGATTGATCCATTTGACTCACAGTCAGTTGATAATTTTGAAGTGTTGCGCACAACTGCGGAAAGGAAGTAAAATCAGAAAAGAGAAGTTTCTCCCTAATGTCTTTTTGCAAATTAGAAATGAAAATTCTTTTAATATCATTATCGGACACTGGAAAAAAGATTTGAGAACACAAATGCTTGTATCTACCAATGAAATCAGACACTTTTTCTTTAACACCTTGTTTGCAATGCATTAAATGAGTCAAAGTGATTTTATGACCTATGTTGTTTTGAAATTGTTGAATAAAACCATTTGCTAATTGTTGAAAAGAAGTAATAGAATAAGAAGGCAAAGAACAATACCATTGTAAAGCCTTATCTCTTTATGTTCTAGTAAACAATTTGGCAAGCAATTTTTTATCATGAGCAAAGTCAATACACAAAGTTTAGAATGTTTTGACATGTGTTAAATGATCACCGTTTTCATTATAGAGTTCCAATTGAGAAACTTCAACATGTTTAGGAGGGACAACTCTAACAATATCAAGAGAAAGTGGGCTCACAACATCAAATGTGGGCAGACTAAACTTGGATTGACTCATTGAAGCAATTTGTTGTTGCAATGAAGACACAATTTGAGCAAGGTTATTAATGGTTGCTTCGATTGAAGAATTCTTGTTAGACATGTTTGATTGAGAAGGTGGTGTGTTGTTATTGAAAGAAGGCATTGATTGAGAATAAGGTGGTGGGACACTATGGTAATTAGGCATAGGTGATGATTGAGTAGGGAATGGGACACTAAAAGGAGGAGTAAAATGATTGAATGAATTGCCCCCTTGTGTCATATTGATTGGTTAAGAGACAATAGGAATCCTCATTGAAGGCATAGATAAAGATGGAGGATTGAATGAAGAAGAGGTATTTCCCCCATGACTAATGGTTGTAGGTATGACATTTTGAGTTGAAGTAGCCATGATGTTTGAAGTGAAAGTAGGAATACTAGCCATAGAAGTGGTCAAAGGAATATAATGATTGATTTGTGTAGGAGGTTGTGAATAACCTAAGTTCTCAGCACAACTCTTCATAGGCACAATATTAGAATAAAAAATGTGAGCAATACCACACAATATATCAATTTCATTCTTATCACTTTGAATCATGCATTTTAGACCTTCAATTAATGGAAGAGATTCACTATTAGGATATTCTTGGGACATCCATTGTTGGAAATTGTCAAATTGATTGTCCAATTTTGAAAGTTGATCTATAGAAACTCTATTTAAAGCTTCTTCTTCATCATGGTAATCATCAATTGGGTAGGTAGAGATGTTATTAGGATGGGAAGAATTGGCAATATCCTCGTTGTAGTTCAGTCACCCAAATTAGGCTCCATCTCTTCGGGAATTAAACCTTGGGAAGACTTAATTCTAATCCTTCGTCTAACGTGGATAATACAGGTAGGACTAATAGTTGTAAAACTCATGCACTAGAGGGGAAAAAAATAAATTTGAATTTAAATTTTGAATTTTGGGAATAAAGTTTGAAAAATTGAATAATGCAAAATTCAAGAAAATGATGATTATACAATTTGAACTTTGTGGAAAGAAGAAATGACACAATCTCCAAGAAAGATTTATAACTAATAAAAATATATTGAAATTTAAAATTAGGGCCAATGGGATACCACTCAGTTTCAAATTTAAAATTGACACAATTCAGATCTTAAAATTAGGGTAGATTATAATTAACCACTTAATTTTAAATGTTTCCTTGAAAGTTGCAATGTTGAAATTGGAAAGTGTTTTTGATTTTAGAGGGATCAAAATTCGACAAAATCAACCAATTTTCTGGATTTAAGCAATTACATACAGTCATAACAGTCTCTCGAAATTTCGGGAAAAAAGCTAAGGACCATGTGTAAGTTATGCACGGTCCTCCCAACTTTTTTGGGAAATTTTCAGGGATGAAAGCTACGATGATTTGAGAGCTAACCCCAAAAAATTGATTGATTTTACAATCTCTAGATAGGTGAAATTAAGGTTTGAAAGTCGAAATAGGACCCTACTAGGGTTTTGAAAAAGATAAGAAATTGAATTGCAATTTTGAAAAAGGTCAAACCTAATGGATAGGGCCACCTTAAATAATATTTAGAAAACTGAAATTGGTTGAAATTGATTGAAATTTGTACAAAATCCAATTAAATTTGAAACTTAGGGTTTTAGGACCTAACCACTGAATTTTGAAAATTTGAATTTTGGGAAGGAGGGAAATTGAAAATTTGAATTTTAGGCAAGAAGACAAGTTTGAAAACAGTCACAAATATGAAAATTAAATGTAAATCCAATTTTTTTCACATGTTCAAGTTGATGTTCGAAAATTAGGGTTTTGACAATTAACCACTTAATTTTGTAAATTTGATTTGCAAATTGAACAAGACAATGAAAGAATTGAATTTGACAAGCAATTTTATTTTCAGATCTAAGACAATAGATAGAATTTTTTGCAAAATACAAGTTAAATTTCAATTTTAGCAACTAGGGTTTTGAATGAATTAACCACTAAGTTTGTGTAAATTGTAAGAAAATTAAATTTGTAAATGAAAAGTATGCAATAATTTTCAATGTAAGGCATGTAAGATGTCAGGTTCACCAAAATATAATATGGTGAAAAATGATGAGGGTAGATCAAGTGAAAAGCTTTACTCCCCTAAAAGAGGAATGGAAGTTTCGCAAAAGATTCCCTTCAATTTTTTCACATGTTACATTCGAAAGAGGGGTTGAATTCACTAGATCCAATCCCCAATGGTAAGAGATTGAATACTAAGTGAATTGCAGTAAATTTGGAAAGTTTTAGGAAAGTAAATTAACTCTCGTTTGTAGTAGACTAGTTGAATTAAGCAAATTGAGACTAAGTGCAAAAATGACAAAGAAACGATTATAGCTTGAGATAGAGATGCGGGATGAAGTTGTGCACCTAGAATTAGCAGTAGAATATTGAGATGAAGATTGCCTGTAAATCTGAGCAAAATTTGCAGGGACCATGCATGAGTTATGCACAGTCCTTTGAAAAATTTGCACATTGAAAAAGGGTTTTTTCATCTCTGAAAATGAAGCCTAAACCCGCAATTACAGTCGCGCACTTGCAACCTACACATAGAAAAGAGAGGGAAATGTTGTTGGGATTGGGGGTTTGCCTTCAGGTCAAACCCCATTTTGGAATTAACCAAGTGGTTGTAAAATGCTGCAAGTAAATGAAAGGAAATATCTGAAGTAAAATCCACCTCAAGAAGGGGATGTAATTGAAATGTTGATACCTTTGTAGATGAATTTGCTTGAATGGGTATGTGAAATAGGATGTCTTGAATGTTGATAGAAATCTCCTCTTCAATGGTTGAGTCCTTGTCTTGAATGCAACACCTAGCCTTGAAAGGAGACTTGAAATGCTCAATGCTTGAATGTTTGATGATGATAATGGAGACCTCTCGCTTGTTCACCTTACTTTCGCTTGCACTTGATTTTGCTCATTTTCGCTTATGCAAATAGGAGGGGAAGTGCTCCTTATATACTTGCCAATTAGGCGTGTTTAGGTAATTTCTAGTCTTAGGCCGACATAGGAAAACCTTTCCCCGCTCAAAAATTGATAAGCCCTATGCAAGGGGGGACCAAAGGGGGCCAAAAATAGGGCCAAGATATGGGCGCCACACCCCTATCCTGAGAGGAACGGGGTGCCACGCCCCTATGCTTCCCTAACTTAGGACATGCAACAACAAGAAGGCAGTGTATAATGATGAAAAATGCAAGTTATTGATGTCTTGAGCATGTTGCAGGTCTCTGATTAGGCCTAGGGATTCGTCTGCTAATGCAAAGACCCAAATGCGATCGAAAATTGCAAGGGTCGCAATTTTATGATGCTACAGTATGTATGTATTTATACAAGTGGTCATGAGCTAAGACTTCAATATTATACTAAATATTGTGAAGGCATAGTGTACATTACATGTGGATAAGGTTATACCATGTATCAAATGTGTATAGTGGCAGTTGTAGCATATCACAAAATGGTACTAGATGTAAAACCCATATGGTGCTAGTTGCTTGACATTTTTTGATGTGGGCATGGCCATATGTTTGACATGTATTGTCAAATTTGAAGTGAGAAAGCAAGTGCAATGCATACACAAGATTGTATAGTGTGAACAAGTCCAAATCATGTGTAGTGTATACTAGTTGAGTAGTTGCCAAATCTTGCATAGAACTCTTAAGATGGTGCAGTCTTGATGAGCACACAATTAGCATACAATTGTGTTGTGCAGGATCACTAATGCCCATGTAGAAGTACATTAAGATATATTGTCAATTTTTTTATCTATGCAAGTGATAAATTGACATAATACAAGTACACTAAGAATATCATGGCATGAGATGATATTAATATAAAGAATGAGATTACATGAAGCATTATATTGCATTCAATTGAGGATATTAAAGCATGTAAAACATACATAAAACTATCATGAGTTACTTGTGAAAAATGGTCATCGTATTTAGGCATAAAAACATAATTTTGGATAGAAGATAATATATGTTCATCAAGTATATAAGAATCACTAAGCACTTCATTGAATACATCAACAAGAAACCATGAATCACTAGGTACATGCATATGAGATTCCAAGGATGTATACGAAGTACTACAACAAGTGGTAAAAGGGAGTATTATCCTCATAATTTAAGTAACAATATCATCCCATGATTTATGATCTCTAGATCTATCAATTGAACATTGGGATAAGTCACTTTCATATGCCATGTAGAAAATATAATAATAATTAATCATGAGATCATGAAGTGAGATCCTCTAACATAGTAGGAAAGGCACTAGCAAGTTTTTTGAATGATTAATAATTAAATAAAAGTTGAACTAATGTATCTAGCACCATCTTTTTGATAAAAAGGTATGACATCCTCAAGGATCGAGGCATTTGTTATAACAAAATTTGAATATACATAGAGATCCTTGATATAAGCACAAAGTTAGGCCAAAGGTGAGGGTTGATTGTAGTTTGTGACAAAGATTTATCAATTAAAAGAACACAAGGAAGGATTTGCAAAGTGAAAATTGATTAAGGGGTAGAACCTAAATAAGGCAATGCTTGCACAAAAAATAAATTGATCTAAAAAAGTGATGGAATAAATTACAACAATTAATTTTAAACGTCAAAAAAAAAAAAAATCTATGATAAAGCATGGGGATGGAAGTTATAGGTTCATCATCATGTAAAAAAATAATTCAACTTGTTGGTTGAAAATTTTGCAAACTAGGCGAATCTACAAAATCGTGGTTTCAACCATAGCAACACGAGTTTAAATCTCTCCTAATTATCAAGGGAAGGCTCCCCCCTATGATTCACTACTCTATTCTAATAAAATAAGATATAAATTTCAATTCCTATTCTAACATGGGACTTACATCATCCTATCTTCTTTTTTTCAAGATAGATGTTATTCTTTTCCTCTCTTTTTAGGAAAGAATTTACAATAAAGAGTAGCTATGATTCTTTTATTTTCTTTGTTAAAAATTAACTTAGAATGCAAGAATAATATAATATTTATAAGAAAGAAGCAAAGTGTCCATAAAGGCACAAAGTCCTCTGTTGCTTCTCTGGGACCTGGAAAGAGTTTTTAAGCTCAAAGTCTTATATTCACTGTTGTCCTATCAACCTTTTACAAATTCTTTTGTAACCCAATGAGTCAACTAAGAAAATCAAGATAAAGCTCAAAGTATTTAAACTAATTCTTGGCTTAACATTCTATATTGCTTTTGTGAAATGATAATATGAAGTGCAAAGTATTCAAGTTACTATTTCCTTTTCCAAGATAACACAATTTAGCACAAAGTCCTCAAAGTGTAACCTTAATGTATATATCAGCTAACTTTATCTTAAAAATACCAATATGAAGCACAAAGTCTTCAAAATAATATTACGATCATCAATTCCTATTTCTAACAACAATAGTCAAGCTATGACACAAATTTCACAAGTTAACAATTGCCTCTACACTTTAATGATATTCTCTCGACAAACCTTTACTTGAGTAAATAAGAATTTATAACGAAAATGATATAAGAACACTCTCACCATAAACCACAAATGAATCCAACACAAGGTTTGGATGTCAAAGATTTCTTCTAATTTCATCAAGTTTGTAAATCACAATAGGAACACAAAGTTTCACTTTTGTACTTCACTTCGGCAGAGTTTCGACATATAGATAAAAGATAATAGATCCATATTACAATGAGCAACCTCGTATATATAGAGGAGATGTGCAGCATGAAACTAGGAAAAAAACTATGACTAATTCAAGGAAGAGTCCTAATTGACTTTGGACTCATGCATTGCCTGAGTGCAAAAACTAAATACAAAATTGACACTTGAAGTGTCAATGTCTTATTCAAAAATGCATCTACTATGAAAATTACTAAGTATCATAAGACACTCCATTTCGATCCCGCTTCATGAATTCCTCGAACTTTTGCAAAATAACTTTCATCTGTTCTTGATCAGGTCCATTAGTGTGACGTGTGATGACCTTGACTTGGGTAATAGAATCTCTGAGGCTCATGTAGCATTTCTTATAATTCTTCAGAAGCGAAGCAGGATCATCTAGGTTTACTTGGATATCAATCAACTTATCAATTGAGGACAATGAGAAAGCTTGCTTGTCGACCTCTTCACCAATTAGCAGACTGGAATCTTTGACAATGACATCTTCATGAAATGGCTTTTGGTTCTCATCAAGGAAAGTGCAAGGAAGAGATGAAATATTTTTGATGATGTCTTTGCCTTTATCATTACATTCTTTTTTTGCTTTCCTCAAATCTTTGATAAGCACCTCAAGTGTGTTTTTCTGATGTTGTAGTGTTTCCCATTACTCATTGTACATCTCCCTTAAAGGTATCCCTCCATTATCAACTAGAACATCTAACTGGAAATATTCTAACTTCAACCAAGAGTCGAAGTCCTTCTCATTCATTTCTAATTCATTTGAAAACAAATTCAAAGTCTTATCAATTTCAACATTTATCTCCTCCAAGTTGTTGACAAGAGTAACTGCTAAACATAGGAGATGAGTTACCTGGCTCAACAATCTATCCATCCATTCACCCACTGTTCTCCCACGAGAATTTACCTTTTTAGCTTGTTTAACAACTTGCTCATCCATGAAAGAAGTGACCAACTCAATTACCTCTGATGACTTGGTAATCTTGATCAAAACCTCTATGAGTTGTTCAACCCATTTCTTTAACTTATCTTTATTCACCTTATCTTCATTGAACATTGCCACAAGATGATGGAAAGAAGTTTGAGCATCCTCAACTGCACCCTCATATGTTTGTTTGTCCAAATCAATTCTTTTGATGACATAATTAGTAGGTTGCACTCTATCAAGATCTGTGTCTAGAGGGGGAATAGCCATCTCCACATATTTGTTCTTTGATTCATCTACTTTCACCCTAGATAAAGTTTTAGCCTTTTTCTTACCATTGGGTTTAATAGGCACCAATTGATTAAAATCAAAATCATCTAGAGATACGACCTACTTTTTCCTCTTGGGGGTGTTAGACACTAACCAAGGTGGCAATGATGAATTTTCATCTACTCCAGCAGTCAAAAATTGTGTAGCCAATTCTTGGGATTGAACACTAGTAGTAACAATGGGTGAAGAGAAAGTAACATTGGCAGGTGTATTTGAGATGGTAGAAACTAGTGGAGGAACTTGGGTTTCTGACATGAAACTTTCAAAATCTTCCAACATGGAAGAAGTAACCTCAGACAAATTAGGAAGGAAAACAATATCAAGATTGTCATGAGGTGTGTCAAGGGTTGATTCACTAGTGGGAGTGGAAGGAATAACATGGATTTGAGGAGCTTGTGAAGAAAAAGACACAGTAGAACTCAAAGGAATGGCATCAGTAAAGGGGATTGAAGTAGTACCTATCATATCACATGATGTAGGAGGAATACCTTCATGTGTCTCTTGAGAATGAGAAGTACTTGGGATTTCAGGTGCTCCCTCATCATCAAATTCTCCTTCTTCTTGTTGATGTTCCTTTTCAGGATCATCTTCTTGTTGCCATTCATCTTTATTTTCTTCTTCATCTCCTTCATCAATCTCTTCTTGAGCTTGAGTCTCTTGAGTTGAAGACTCACCTTGACTCTTACCCTTTCCAATAGTGAATTTGAATTTCAGATCTTTAGGAGTCATAGGATCCTGTCTATTTTTGGTCCTTAACTCAGAAGTCTTTCCTTTAGGCTCTGCAACATCCTCATCAAATGATTCAGTTTGGAAAGGCTTCAGCTGGACACCATGCAGGTTCAACCAAACAGTGGTATTATCAAGAATCTTTTGAAACTTGTCCCTTATAGAATTATTCTCTTTTTTGGGATCATTGAATGAGAGGTAGATGTAATCCAACAACTAAATGTTTCTTTCATATGCAGGATCTAGGATGTCTCCATCCTCTTCAAGATATTCATGAACCTTAGCAAGATCAAAATTCTCAATTTGTTCTACTGTTAGATGACAATAATCCATTCTTCGCACATTCTCTTCAGTCCTGCAATCTACCCATACATCCTCAATTTGATGAATATGTGTGTAGTTCTTCTTAATCTTATTCTTCATGCCCTTATAGTCAAAGAAATTTTTGTCTTTGAAGAATCTCATAGTCACCTATCTCATCTCTTCCTCCATGGCATGAGACTTGTAGATGGAATTGATGGAGTATCTCCCTATAGTGATGGAGAACTTGAGACCTATCTTATGAGCTCTAGATTGACACTCATGGATAGATATCATTTGGTGAGGGCCATCTTTATAAGGATGATCTTATTTGACAGATACCTCGGGAGAATGAATGGTTCTCCATCAAAGCATCCAATCCCGATATATGTGAATGTGGGGAATTGTAGGAAAATGCAACCATATTCACTCACCACTTTCCATGCCTCATCTGATACTCTCTTGTTCTGAATATCCTTATCAAATAAGCACATATAATGAGCAAAGAAGGCATCGTTTACCCTCTTGAAATGGTGTAAACTCTCATTGAGAGTTAACTGAGTGAAGTACTTGTAAACAAGAATTTAACTCTTGTCACTTGTAGCAAATAGACCTAGAAATTGCCTCATTGAGGCAGTTGCATAGACAAGATAAGAAGTCATATAGAATTTCAAGGTGGTAGGAACCTCAGTTAATTGTTCACATAGAGCATCTGCAATTTGCTTGCCCCAGTAAATCTTCTTCTTATTCTGCCTGATTCAATATGAACATATTGATACATCCATTTGTAATAAGTATTAGAAGTCAGAAGGCCTTTTACTCTGCCAAGAAGAGTAATGAGATCATTGACCTCCTCAATGAAGTCACTACGAGGAAGAGTTTCAGGCCATCTTGAAATTGTAGGCTTAGGGTTGTTTAACCAATTCTCATTCAGATCCTTCTTGCATTTCTTCGAGTTTTTTTATCAAAATAAGCCACTTGTGATTGTATGTCAATATCAACATATTAATCTATAGGTGAACATTTAAAGATTGTATCAAATAAATCCTCATTAAGCTTGATGAGTGTCTTCTTTCCATCAGCATCCTTGACTGACCTAGTGGTAGGATCATACCTATTGGCTAGGGCCAACACGAATTCTGGATTTTATGTGAACATAGGAAAGACTGCCACCAAACAAATTTCATTGTTGACTGTGGGCTCCATTTTTAGGACACTGGTGGTGCTTTCACTCTCTTCAAGAACTCTGAGATCCACATGGCCAATCTCCATATCTCTGATATTATCAATGTTGGAGGACACAAATGAAGGAGGAAAAACTGGATGAATCTCTTGTTTCTTGAACTTCATTGTTCTTTTTGTAGGTGAGGGCTTTGTCATTTGCAATAAATGCACTACAACATGAAAAGATCATCATTTGAAGTGATTAGTCTTCATAGCAATTGTTGATGGTGTTTTGATGCACTATTAAACATGGAATAAAATACCAGAGGTACTCTATCCTCTCTTGATAAAAAGACTCTCAAATGCTAAAGATTCACATAAGGGTCACCTGAGATGACTTCAAGGTTCTTTTATGTTAGGTCTTAATGTGTCAGATAGCTTCAATGGTATTGATGTGATTTGTTGTAACTGCGAGGGGACTTATGTTGAACACCTAAATGCTCAGATGATGAGCTGGAACGTGGGATTTCACTTGATTTGATTAAATAAAAAGAAAAAAAGACGAGGGTTGAGGAAACTAATCTAACTCTAAGAATTTAGGAGCAATGGATGATCTTTGATGAAACTCTAACTAAATCTTGCTTTGACATGCTATGAACATCTTTGCAAGGCTAGTGCGATCTTCTAAGGATAGCTTTATGATGTTCAAATCATCACCACAAGCATAGACACCATCAAGTTGATGCATATCAATGAAGAATGATAATCGAAGTTAAGATTTAACTGAATGACTCCAGTTGACTACACAAGGCAAGTCTACAATCAACAAATTGCTAGTAGTATGGACATACGAATTTCACCATTGATCACACATAGTTCTTCCATTCATCTAAATAACTTGAAATCAAATTGAGAAGTATAGAGACCATGCAAATTGTTGAATTAAATTATAGAATTTACCATATCTTCAATGACGTTTACATGTCTTTTGCAACAATATCTTGACAACAATCTTTGCCTTCTCTTCCTACTCTACTCTAAAATGCTATCTATCTGACTCTTTATTGACTATTTTCTAACCATTAACCTTACAAATGAAGAAGTGAGGGTTTTTATAGTGCTCTCATTTACATTTCAGTGGCTCAGATCGATTTGAGATCAATGGCCAAGATTACAAGATAGAAACCCTATTGCAAAGCATTTAATGCTTGACCAATGATATGATTACATTTGAGGGGACACATGTCCTTCCATGAAAATTCAACCAATAAATGACAGTGGTATGTACTTTGATCTTTGTGCCCATGTGATAGTTATCTCCTTTTGATAGATGAGTCAAGTTCATTGAATCTAGATGCCTTATCTTGATTGGTTGTGATTGGTTAAATGATGACTAAGCGCCACCTCAGCTTGCTTGATCTTTGTAACTCATCACAAGTGTGCAATTGAATGCGGCATATCTCTTGATACTCAACTTTACTCTTGATGTGAATCAATCTTCTAACATTGATGAACTCTTCTTGTCTTTATCACTTGCATTCATTGTCATCCTTTACCTGCGAAATTTGTTCAAATTAGTTTCGATATAAGATTTGCTTGCAAATAAATAATCAATCACTAAGCTAAAAACCCTTAGTTGTAAATCTGACCCTTATTAAGCAATATCATTCCAATATAACTAAGTGAAGACAACAAAACTCTCATGAACAAAACTTTATCAGTCATAACATGAAGTTCGATCCCCCATAGAATGAGAAACTTGTCTCAGATCCGTCATATAACTTTGAGGTGAACTCATATATCAACATTTCTGCATTGTGACCGAATTTCACTTAAGTGTATATATGCTGGTTGATCTCTAATCGTATATAAACCTTTAGTGCGAACACACTGATTCCTTCAAAACCTGTTGATCAGCCGGGCTTATGAAATAGTTTTGATCCTGATATGTCACTGTCGATGATTAGTTTAATCCATTATCATCAACAATTGATAATGCCAGCTTTGATTATGGAATTGATTTTCAAAACAAAATCGTTATATGTTGCTGATGTTTACCAGTGACAATTTCACTTTCAAAAGTGAACAAAATTGCCTCAGTTTGTAGTCACAAACAAATGATGTCGCCACCTTTGACTGTGACCTCTGTCTCAAAGGAAATCCCTGAATGTGTTTACAACTTGGCGCCACCTTTACCATTAGCAATAGGCCTCGAGTTTTGCTCCTAGACGTCCAAAATATAATTGCCTTGAAATCATCTCACAAAGATAAGCATTTCCTATTAAATATATTGCGACCACCCACTTACAACATATCATCGACATTGAACCCATAAATTAAAGGGCATTGCATCGCATTAATACTTGAGATCTTCCTTGAGTTTTTAAAATTTGTCATCGAATGCACTCTTGAAATTGAATCGTGGAAAAGCCCAAGTCTCGAGATAACACCATCGATGATTCATCAACTCAAACGTGTACTTGCTTATTGTTGATTGAATAATAATAATTAAAAAAAATCGCTTTGGGTGATTTGCATCGTTAGGAGCAGTGATATGCAATGCTTTCGAAAAGTAGTGCTTAAAAGCAGTAATGATATTAATGAGCATTGTTTAAAAGCAGTAGTGGTATGAGGTGGCACTGCTTAAAAGCAGCACCAATAGTGCTACTGAAAGGCACTACTTATTTTCCATGCCTTGGCCAAAATTTCATGATTTTCATTTTTTTGTATTTTTAAAATTTTGACTTTAAATTAAGACACCCTATTCTACGACTATGCTTAAAAAAGTGGGGGTCCCCATTTGCGATGGGGCGATGTGTGATTTAGTCACAACAACAATCTCCATTTGAGAGGATTAAAATTATCGATCAATCACAAATTGATAAAAAAACATCAATTTCTATGTGTATTGATTTGCACTTCATATAAGTGTAAAATCCAAAAGTGGTGTATATCGGGCATATATCCCCGAAATACATCAAGGAACAACAAATATCATGTAGGTGATATACCCCTGATTTACACATATCAAAATATGCGTGTTGTGCATATCGGATTTAAAACTCCGATCAACATTCTGGAAGATCAAGCGACAGGTGTCAGGCGGGGTTACAAGCCCGAATGGCACCATTCAAAGGAAAGCCAAAACAATGGTGTCAGGCGAGCTTAGAACATCGACCAACACCGATCAAAGAAAGGACCAAACGAGGTGTCGAGCGGGGTTACAACCTCGACTGACACTGTTCAAAAAGAAAGCACACACAATAATATTGGTGATAGTCGTGTTTGTAATCCTGACCACCACCAATCACTTTAAAGAGTGTGGTGGGTCAGGGTTACCAACCTGACTACCACCAACACTTTGCAATGAAAGATAGAGTAAGGTTGGGTCGGGGATACGACCTCGATCACCACCACAACCATAGACTGTGGTGGGGATTCAGGGTAATATCCTCGCCCAATCCTATCGCCAATGATAATAATAAGCGATGAAGATGGCGGGGATGTGTGCATGCCACATACCATGAAACATGCTATGGTGTGTGACGGACATACAGTCTCACCATCCACCATGAAGCATAAAACTTGGAAAAATAAATGGATATGGATTCGGTATGAAATCCGACACATATCAGAGAAATCTTTGGTATGTGTTGGGTTGCAAACCCGATTCATACAAAAAATTAACTAGGGCACGACAATATGAAAATACAAATCGAAAGCTTATCAAACAAAGCTTTTGAAAGTAAAATCTAGAAAGGTAGGGCAAATAACATACCACGAATTCTACAAATCAGGCTTGAAAGAAATCGAGCTCTTAACAACTCCATGAAAATAATAATGTGGATTATTTGGGCACAAATCAATAAATAAATGGGATAAAGAAACCCAATTTAAAACGGACTCTTAAAATCAATAAATGCAAACTCGTGTTTCATTAAGATGTAAATCAAACCTATAGGTCCGATTTGCACTTATAAATGACCATAAAGGTGTATAGGTCCGATTAACATTAAAATTGATTACCAAGGTGTAGAGTCGGGGTTAAAACCCAATTTGACACCAAGTGATTAAAGATTGGTGCAAATCGGAGATAAAACCTAACTTTACAACAAAATAGGGAAATTAACTTCTAAGTTAAAATTTTAACTTAATGAGGGAATTTCAACATCAAATAACGTGTATTCGAGGACAAATGAGATGACCAAAATGCCTCATTTACTTGACTTGAAAGAAAAGGGGATGAATTATGAAAAAATCGTAGGGGCTATCCCGTTTTCATGCAAAACAAAAAATGAGGACAACACAATTTACATTAAATTTAGAATAATTCTAATTTATGATTAAATCCTAAAATTAAATTAGTTGAGATGAGCTCAATTAATGTAAATCAAAGAGTTGAGAGCTCGGCTCAATTGATGAGAGCTTCTTATGGTAGGCATGATGAGGTCACAAGGTCCAATCTTACCCTAGTCCACATGATATCAGATGGTGTGTCATGCCAACATTGTTGGTCATGTTAAAAACGTTTACTCGACACACTACAATTTAGGGGGCTACCTAATTCTTGTAGTCTAAAAAAATGTAAATAAAACAATTGAATAATAAAAGGCAAGTGTGATTGAAAATGCCGAGACAAAGTTGTTATCAATATTGATGTATAATTTTCAATATTGGTGCTAAGATTCTATGATAAAGATTTGACATCTAAAAATGTAGGACTAGATTAGTGGTTAGGGGCCTTTGACAAATGAATCTTGAGATATTTGGATGTTGGAGTGAGTTCACACTCTGATTGAGTTCTTAGATGTTTTTCTCTAATGTAATTTTATCTATTGTAGAAATTTAATTTTAATGTTGATAAAACTTGTTCAACACTATGTGTACCTATGTTTGAGAAAGTGTGGTGCTAAAAAGCACAAGAGCTTCTTATGTAAAGAGGTAATAGCAAAAGATTTCCTTGATGACAGTTAAGTCCCTAGCTTGATTTGACAAAATTGAGATATCACAAAACTAAGAATGATGAATGCCGATTATTGATTGCTTTGTTAAATATAAATTAAATTTGAATAACAAATTTATTCTATGTGTTATGGATGATCAAATATATGAATACAAAATTTTACTTATCTAAAATAATCTAAAATATTCCTTTAAATACACATCTTTTACACACAAACATATCTTTAAACACATATTAACAGGTAGCAACAATACCCTAAACTTGAAGATGAAAGTTTAGAACTTTAGAATTAAAGATGTACTCTTACCTCACAATTTTATCTACATAACAAGACTGCAAATGTAATCTGATTTAGGAAACAAAATTCGAAAACCTAAGCTAATAAATTCTGGAATAATAATTTACTTAATAAAGTAAATTCATAATTAAAATTAATAAATGCTTAAAGACCAAATTAAATATGAAAACTATACATATGTAATATCCCCACAAAATGATGCAAAATTTCCATCTAGAACATATCAAAGTTATGTACAGAGGTCCATATGCGGGATCGCCGTCCTCCTCGTCGTTTGTTCTCTCAGCAACTCCAACAGCGTTCTTCAGGTGCGGCTGAGCCAAATGATTTCTTAGCAGAACTTTGTAAGCAGAGGCAATGGAGTTCCCAGTATGGAGAAACCTCCTGACACCAATGCTCAGGAGCAAGAGGGTTATAGATTTGCCTCTCCCAAATGCTTACCTCTCTATCTTCATCACGAGGACTGTCTCGACATTGTCTCACACGCTGCATGATGAAAGAGAAGAGCAGGATAACAATAAATTCATATCTACAATCTGTGACATTGTAAGACAAGGCAGCGATTGGGACACTTTGAGCCATCGAGTGGATTCAACCAGATTGACCCACCAACATGTTGATAAGGTTTTGCTCTGTTTGCAGTTGGATTCGCCGAAATCCTTCAAGGATGCCAAATTGGCCCTCAAGTTTTTCCACTGGGCAGCCCACCGTCAACAAATTCAACACACACTTCAGTCCTACTCCATCACCATTCAACTCCTCATTGCAGCAAATATGTTCTTTCACGCCAGGCCTCTGCTCGATGCCCTCATACTCGAGCATCCCCAAGGTAACATTTTTGAAGCATTTATTAATCTCTATAATTCCGCAGGCTCCAGTCCTGTAGTATTTGATTTGTTAATACATGCATATGCAAAAGCGAGGATGTTTGAGGATGCTATGTCTACATGTCGTCTCATGAAAAATCATGGATTTGTTCCAACTCTCCGGGCCTGGAACACTCTTCTCCATGTAGTGGAAAAATCTGATCAGACTGCGATGGTTTGGGAAATATATGAAGAAATGCTGGGGGTCAGAATATACCCAAATAAAATAACTGTCAAAATCTTGATTGATGCCCTCTGCAAGCAGGGCACCCTGGAGGAAACAATTGATTTGATAGATAAAATTCAAAGGAAAAGAAGTCCAAGCACTGCTGTTGTTAATACGGCCCTTGTCAGACGTGTGATGGAACGAGGGAGGGTGGAGGAAGGAACCATGCTTCTGAAAAGAATGGCGAAGAAAAGCCTGATTCCAACAATCATTGCTTATGGTTTGATCATTTATGGTCACTGTAAAGTTGGCAACTTACAGCAGGCCTTGGATATTCACCAACAGATGGTTATGAAAGGGCTTAATGCTAGTGATTTTACTTATACTGCATTAATCAGTGGATTTTGCAGCAAGGGAAGGATTGAAGAAGCAAGAGACCTTATGCTTCATATGAAAGAACAAGGCCTGAAGCCTTATGACCTAACATACAATTCCCTTATTCAAGGCTGTTGTAAAGTAGGAGGCCGAGAGGAGGAGGCCATGAAATTAGAACAGGAAATGCTGGAAAAGGGCTTTTTGCCTAGTGTTTCTGTCTGTAATGCCCTCATTTGTAATCTCTGCAAAGCGGGTCATGCTGGTACAGCCAATCGCATGTTGACAATATTGCTGGACAAAGACTTCACTCCAAATGAAGTTACTTATAGCAATTTAATTGATGGGTATTGCAAGGAAGGGAAAGTGGAAGAGGTTTTGAAATTGTATTATGAGATGGAGTACAGAAACCTTATACCTAGTCCTCTGACCTTCGGTCTCATTTTCAGATGCCTCTGTACGAACCAAAAGTTTAAGGAAATGGAAATGCTTCTGAAAGTAATGTCACTGAGAGGTCTTATGGCCAATGGTTTTGTTTGCAGAACAGTGATTGAGGGATTGTATGAGACAGATAAGAACAATAAAGCTCTCCAGCAATATGATGAATTTAAAAATAAGGGATATGTTCCCGATTCTCATAGTTTTGCCCTTCTCATCAAGGGGCTTTCTAGCCATAGCAAATTGGAGAATGTAAATGAGCTTTTGAATGGAATGGAAGAATTTGTTTTGAAATCCAGTGTATGATGACATTCAAAATGCATGTACTCTATTTTAACAATCTTTTTGCTGATTATAAAGCTATGTTTCACACACCGGCCTGTGGTAAAAATTTGACACGGTTAAAAATATCAAATGCTCTCATCAGAGAATACAAGCTGTTTTTGTCATACAAGTTAATTTTCACTCTCAGATGGACCATTTTTTGGCCACTGCATGCCTTGTCTTGTGAATGCATTGCGTGGACTGGAATTTATGCAGCTTTTATCTGTCTGTTGGTGAAAGTGCTTAGATCGACTAGGGTTAATCAGCCCTCCTTAACATATTGGACTTAACTGTGTAAAGATACTGGTTGATTGGCTAGGATCTGGAGGCCCAATGTAGTATTTGGGGCTGATTATGTCTCTGTGTACTTAATGGACCTTGGATTGACATGTATTTTTTGTTGAATTTCATTGGAACTGTGAGTTAACAATTGTATGTTTGTTATTGAGAATAAATTTTCTAAGTAGACCTCTGTCATTCAGTTTAAAAGGACCAATGATGCTGGTCAAATGGTTTGTTTATTCTTCAGAGAGTTGTCTGCTTGCACAATGTTCCAAAACTATTAGAGGTGACAGGGACCTTAGTCATTTCTGGAGAAGTTTTACAGCAAAAATTCATGTGCAAATTTCAAAAGAGCTCTGCCTGTATCTTTAGACATCAGACTGGTTGGCAAATAGAGGGGATCATTGAAAATTTTGGGAACTTGATGGTGCCCAAGAAAAAAAGGGATCTAGCTTTGTCACAAGTTGAATATGCTTGCAATTTTAGTATAAACAAGCCCAAGTTTGGTTTCCTTTTCTGATTGTTAAAGGAAGCAAAATTATTTGTAACTTAGTGGTATTGTCAATAATTATGCATGTTAGTAACTTGCTGAAGGATTTGCAGAGCACGCCTGTGAAACTCAAGCACAGGTATAACAACCGTTCCAAAAGAAATATGACAAAATAAGAAATGAGCAGACTTTCAAAACAATCACAAAGTTACCTTAAAGAAATCTGGTGACGGTGCAGTTGCAGAAAAGCAGGTTCCTAGAATTTTCTATAAGGAGTTCAAACATGAAATAAGATCATATTGCATAAAAGTTCAAATTAAATAAATAAAAATATTGCCGACCTGCTAGAGTTGTTTCACATTTGTCTGATCTTCAATATTTTTGATATTTATGCTTACCATGATGTGCAAAATGAAAATGCAGCTGAAACTGCAGAAGAGGATTAAAGGAAGAAAATGCCAAAGCAAAGATGAGAAGAAATTCAATATTTTGTGGAAATGAAGCATAGGACTTCATGTTTAGGGTTTAATAAACTTTTATTTATTCAAGCAAAAAGAAATGCTATTGATGCTTTTTGAAGTAACACCCTTTTTAGGGATTCATGACAGAATTTGTCTTCCCTTTTGTTGGTGGATTTTTCTTGCTACCCTCATTCCTAAGAGAAATTACAAAACCCTAGGCCATGAGATTGAACAACTAGGTCCTACAGTTAAGCCCATCAACAGATTGAGGACAAGAAAACACAACATAACAAGGCTTTCATAGCCTTCTTCACTTCGAGCATTACTTGACTTAGGAGGGTGTTCTTATTTTAGATCCAACATGAACTTAGAAATCAGCCCCTTGTGGTGCAGTTACGGCAGGAGGGTCTTCAAAGAGAATAGTTCGGACCGTGTAGCAAGAGTTAACACAACAGAAGCAACACAATGTGATGGAGGCAATGTAGAATAGGCTTTATTATATCATGAAAATCAATTACAAACTGCCGGCAACATGCGGCCTACAAGATTCGGCACACTGGCCTGCTCCCATACATGCTCAAATACAATATCGGTCAACTCCAGATCTCTTAACCTTTAGATTTATCTTGTATGTTCTAATGATGATCTCTACATGCTCAATAACATTGATTTATATGATCAAGAATGATCCGTGTTGGCCTAGGATGAAACAAATGTCGATGAACAAGATGAAGTGTGTAAACAACCAAGTCGACCTCCGCCAAAGAGATCCCTCCGGAAAATCCATAGGATGAAGTGTGGACCTAAGGGAAGGTCGGCGACACGCCAAGGAACGTTGATAACAACAAATTGAGGCTCCGCATGCTACGGAAAGGATCCACAAGATTCGCCAATAGCAAATAGGTCCAAGCAGTTTCGGTGTTCAAAGCTAGAAAACTGTCTTAGATTTTGGAAGCGATAACTTGCTGGAAAAAAGATCCAAACGTCTCGTGAACTAAGGATAAGGTAGATGGATAGGTCCACGAACAAAATCCAGCTCCACAAGATCCTATGAGCAAATACAAAGAAACGTAGAAAGAAATGCTGAAACTGCAAACAGGAAGCAAACTGAAAATAAAATGTTTCTGGTTGATGCAAGATTGCCATGAGCCAGGGATGCTTCTACATTACCTTGCTACCCTAAAGGAAGAAAGAAAGGAAAAGGAAATTGCTTAATAGAATGCTCTTGAAACATTTCTGAGGCAAAGTATATAGTCCAGTGCACATCTAAGGGAATAGAGCCAAATCCACTAAACAAAATAACAAGCCCATATTTGTAAAATAACTCAAATTAGGGAATCCTCACAATGCTAATGCCCGACATTAACATGATTTCGTTGTTTCGTTACATTCATCTATTCTTGTTAATCCTGTAAATACTTCCCGAACCCATTGCGATTTGCATATAGAATTTAATTCCCTCCTTGAGGAAAACCCATAAGCGTAATCACGTAGTGATGGAAAGATATCAAGATAAACCAATATATATAGAAAGATATCAAGATAAACCAATATATCCTCGATACATTAGCTTACATGAATTCGATAAAATACATAAGGAGACAAAATTTGCAACATTAGAGCATTCTTTCATTACTAATTGATATTTACAATATGAAGGCAGTGTCTTCCTTCTTTGCAAGATTACTTAGAAACCTTAAATTAGCAGAGAACTACCTCTACCCGCCCAAAGATGCGAAAAATTTCAGAATCCTTGCTTACAGCCTTGGTATCCCTTTTATAACAAGAAGGGATGCAACAAGCTTCAGGTTGCTTACATGTGGCTCCTTTTCCTTTTGACTCGTTTTAGACCAAATACAGAGAAGAGGAAATTCATTACCCATTCAATATAAGACAAAATGGGTAATGCGTATAAGAAGATGCCGGAGTGGAGAATAAAATTTTACTAAAGTCATAATGCTTTGAGCTATGCCATCATCGTGCCAGTGAAGAACTTTCATGACAAAAGCTGGTGGAGACACTCATCATGCTGGAGGAAGAGTTCTGCAACCTTACAGAAGAAATATCCTCAGAATTGAGGGAAGCGCTTGCAAAGTGGAAGGAGAAGCTTATAGATGAATACTGCAAGCAGTGCAGGGGGTGCAACTTCCATACTTAAGATGAAATTCAGATGGCTAGCACTTGAGCTATTCACCCCCTGCCTTCACTGCTCTTGTTCCCCTTCCCTCTTCCTCCTAGTCATTTGATGATGAAGGGATAAAGATAGGTTGCCCATGAAAGGTGTTATCCATTTGAAACTCCCTTTCAATGTCCCTTCGACTACCTTATAAACTATTGATATCCCTTCGGCTACAAAGTGGCCCACTGAAATATTCTCTAACCCGTGTCACAGATTTTGCACCTCGCGACCTCATAGTTCTGTGCATATGGATATTCCATCTCTGAAAACTGCTCTCAAATAAACATAGAGAGCTATTTTTTGTTGTTGCATCTAACCAATGCGCTGATTGTCAATCTTTTAAAAAGACGACCTTGAAGGCTCTAAAAATAGCCTATCTCTATATTGTTGCACATGCAAACCATTATTTCTGCCTTATCCCCCTTTGGAAAACAAAAGCCACTTTCCAATTCCCCAACCGTCAATTCAATCATCCCTTCTAGAACTAATCCTGTACAAGCGATTTTGCCGTGATTTTTTCTGTCCCTTGATCACAAGCTGCGCTCCTTTGTTCCATGCACTTTAACTTCCCTCGTGCCAACCCTTTCAATCCTATCCATTGGTTCAGGCGACATATACAATCGCCTGCAAAAAATTTCTTGATATTTGATCCAAACACATGTTATTTCTTTTACGCCCCTTTCCTTTACTCAGGAGTCGACAGACTTGTCCTAGGCGCTTTGCCGTGTGCCGAGTAGACTCATCGGATTGTTCCTCATTTGCTGACGGAGCACCCACTTTCTCCTACTCGGGACTCGGTGAGGTGAAAAAGGCACCCTCAACAAGTTCCGAGTGCATTCTCAACCACTTTCCTCAGATACTTCGTTGAGCTGGAGGTAGACAAATTACCAAGTTCCGAGCCTTTTTAATCCTCCATGGGGCTACTCGGGACTCGGTAAGATAAGGAAAACCCTTTCACTGAGTGCCAAGCTCCTTTTAGGAGCATCAAATGACTGCCATATCAAATAACAACTCAATATGCCTGAAGAGGGGCCACTGAAACCTAGGGCCGACACCTAACAGTTTAGGATCACGTGCTTTGAGTTTAAGGTTCTTAGACATTATGCGAATCATGGTAAGACAATCATATCATACTTTACTAGGCTTTTTGGTTACCGGCTGAAAAGAGCAAACTAGGAACTTGGGGCCCATTTTTGGATGATGACAACCCCCTTAGGGACAACTCAAATTGAGGGTGACCGGAGCAGAAGGTCAATAATCAAAAAGAAAATATCCGCCAGAAGGACACTTAATTTTTTACTTGGGGTTTTGATTTTCTTCATTGAATCTCTTCGCTGAGGGTAGTAACACCTTTTAGATTAAAAAACTCTCGCAGAAAGTTATAGGAGTAAAAGGCTGGAGACAGCATTAGGGATTTATGTTCAAATTTATGATCATCCATGATGAATTTGCAATAAATACGTTCACTTTGGAGATTTGTTTCTTGCTTTTGTAGTTGATTTTACATTTGGTTTGCCTCATTTTTCCATCATAACCATAGTACAATGTCAGATTTTGTTTTCAGAAGCTCTGTTACAGGTGGATTGAAGAGTTGAATTCAATTATGGGAATAAAACCAGTGAGATTCATGCTGCCTTCTTGCATCATTTGGAAAGTATTTGAAATATTAATTGCAAAAGCAAATGTTGTAACCCCCTGTGCATTTGGTACTGAAAAGTATTTGAACTATTTATTGTTAATGCTTATGTTGTAGCCTCCCGTGCATTTGGTATTGTAGCATTATTTTTTTATTGTTATTCTAGGAATAATAAGCCTTCTTACCTAACGAATTGTATTGTCCTTTTTTGGATGATAGCAGGCTGTTGGCACTACCCGCCTATTTTGTGAAGCTTGCTGTGGTGAGTGGATGTTTGAGTGTAGGAGGAATAAGTACAAGTAACTATATGTATGTGTTTTGTATTGTTTTTCTGGTGAATAAAAGTGAAATTCCTATATTTTTTGGATCTTCCTTTAGGAGGTGAGACTGAGTTTTGTGTGGCCTTGGTGATCTCACTAGATATGTTCTTATCTACTTTGCTCTTTGTTTGGTGTAATTTGGAGTTGTGTTAGAGATTTTAATAGGGAATTATGATTAAATTAGGGTTCTAAGAGGTCTAGTTTTACTTTCCAGGCTAGATTTGAGGAAGATGGACACTGTCAGTTGTGGAATGCATATAGTTGTTGGACACTGTCAGTTGTTGAATGCATATAGTTGTATCCTCGATGTCAATCACAAATTATGATGTGATCTATATGGGTAAAGGTATGGTATCTCTAGACTTGGTAAATTTGATTTAATTTCATGTCATTTTGGATATATTAGAATATTCACTTAAAGAGCCAAGAAAAGACTATAATGCTTAAGGTAACGACATCTGATATTAAACGGGATAAATTTTACAATTTTTAATGTATTAAAGGAGGTTTTGGCAGCAAAGTGAAAAGAGGAAGTTACTAGATAAAAGGAGTTTTCTTGCTGAAAGCAGGGCATCTTTGCATTTTTAAAATTAAAAACTATTCTGTTCTTCTTGGGGCAGCTGTGTAACAACAAAATTTTGCAGGTTCGAGGATCAAAACCTTCAAATCTCAAAGTCAGACAGTAGAACTCTTTGATTTCACAGGGCAAATTCATAGAGTTTGTACTTGTACATTTAGAGGGATTTAGTTGGAGTTTTAGATGGTTTGGTGAGGATGTGGCTAAGGAAATTTTGTGTGCAGCCTGTTCTTTTGTAATAAATCTTCATCCTTATGTAGATGCAAAAGTTTGGTGCATTCCTTTCAGTTTATGGTACCATTTAATCTGTGTGATTTTCCGTGCATTGTATCTAATTGAAATAATAAAAATAAAAAATATATATTTCTGTTCAGAAATTTTGTGCTTTGGAAGTTCTGCTTATTGTTTTGCATGTTAGTGTGTATTTTGGCTTGGGGTCTTTGACACAGATGAACTTTACCTCAATTTATGCAACATTCAGTCCATCTTATATTTTTGGGTTTGGCTTTCAGTCCTTTAGTTTAATATGCGGTTACCTTTTCTGCTAATGATTTCTGAACTTATGCAATCTGAGGTCATCAGTTTATATCTAGGACTTTGGCTTTTGGACATAGCCCTTTAATCACCAACAAAATATAAGGCTTTAAACTAGCAACCTCTAGTTTCTAGTCCCTTGGACTTAGGAGCTTGGTTACATTCTAAACATATATTTGTCCTGGAATCATTTCTAGACAACCAATGTTTTTGCAGTCCCTCTACCACATTTCTATGATTGAGATATAGATTTGCTCTCTGACCACAATTTTTAAAGTTTATTTCATCCTTTTATAGGTTTGTTTCCTAATTGCAACTCTGCATGACTTGTGATCAAGTTGCCAGTTTAGGTTTGGGTTCAGTGGTTTGTTGATTTATTTTCTTGGGTTTGGTGCTACTGTATGTATATTTATCATTAATTGTCGACTTACAGTTACACTAATAATCAGTATGATGATTTATCTTCAACATTTGACAATTGGCATTGAATTATCAATTATCCCTTGTGTTCTTTATTTAATTTTGTACATGTGTAAAAGCACAATCTGCACATGTACAAAAGAAAATATAGAGCACAATGGATAACTGATTGTGGACGGTCTTCTAGTTTCCACCGTCCACTGATAAAATTTTCAAATGTTGAAGATAATCATCATATTGATTATTAGTGCAACTGCACATGGAAAATCAATACAAATCATTATATTGCTCTTCACTGAGAACATTAGTGTCATTAACTGGTTCATTAGAACCACAAGCAACATTAGTGCTAATGAACCACAAGCAACATTAGTGCTGCTCCCACTAGCTGGACTATGTAAGCCTATGTAGCAGTCTTGCGCCCCTCATCTTCAAGACCAAGGAAAGCTGTGCAAAAGAAGCATCCAAGTTGGGATGCTTTGGCACTACATCCTGATGCCTCATCGTCTCCTCCTTGTATGTAACCACAATCTGCACGTGTAAAACTGAATACAGAACACAATGGATAATTCACAATTCAATGCCAATTGAAAAACGTTGAAGATAAATCATCATACTGATTATTAGTGCAACTGTAAGTCGAAAATTAATGCAAACATCATATTGCTCTCCACCAAGAGCATCGGTGTCATTAAGAGCATCCAAGTTGGGATGCTTTGGAGCTACACCTCATTGCCTCATCGTTTCCTCCTTGAACTTGACTTGCTTTTATGGGAGGAGGCATAGGTTAAAATGCATCTACACCAACTTGTTTGCCTTTTTTCCTACCAATTGGTTGCACTTAACAGAGTGGATAAAGGAGTATGCACTCCAATTTCACTTAGTTGAAGAGGAATAGGTAACCTATTGAAATTCAAGACGAACTCAATATGACATTTAAAATTATAATTGCCAAAGAAAGGAAGAGATTTAAAAAAATTAAAATACATACCTATGATAGAACTTTGATGGCAAGAGGCTATAGGTAAATAAATCCTTGGCCATAAAGGTAGTACCACATATGAGCATCCTTGTACTCAAAAAATTAAAATGCATGCCCGTGTTAGAACTTTGATGGCAAGAGGCTACAGGTAAATAGCTCCTTGATTGCAGAGGCACCACCACATATGAGCATCCCTGTACTAGTTTCTAACATTGCTAAGGTTGTGACCAATTGAAGCTATAAAATTCCAAACTTGTCAGCAACTGTGTTCTCTACATCTAGATTAGGGACGAGTCTAGTAAATGCCCCCTTGTATACTTCACTGACTTCAATGACTATATATGGTGGCACCCTCCTAGGTAAAGCAAACACTAGGAAATGCATAGGGTCGGTCATCTTGTTCCACCATTCATTTTTTATTTTTGCACCTACTTGAAAAATGTTTGAGGAGTCTTGCTTTGTAGCTATTATAACGTCTTTTTTTTTTTTGTCATGTAGTCAATTTGTCAGGCATCTTGCCCAAACATGGCTGCTTTGTATTATTGAACTTGATCATACTCATTCTAGTTTGAGTGAAACTCTACACATACTCTGACCAAGCACAATAATCATCGTCTAGGATTAATGCTTTGAACTTTTGGGCTCACTGTATTAGACTGCCTCCATACACTCCAAGGTTGCTGATTACTATGGTGTTAAATGCCTCTCACACCTTAACAAGTTGTCTAAAGATGATTGTATGTGAGGCAACTTGAGTCTCACCAACCTAATATAGTGTTAAAAAATTAAAAATCCATTTTATTTAAAAATAAAAAATAAAAAATAAAGTAGATGATGTGAAATAATTTTTTTTGCTTAAAAGTTCAAAATTGAAATTAAAAAAAGTTAAAACATTGAAATTTTATGAAGTTACATTCGACATATCCATCTTTGAGAAGAATTTGTAGATGTCTTGTGATATGATGATTAGTCACAAACATCTAAAATTCAATCCCTTGGCTTTGCAATTTTAGTATTGTTTATGACTTGAAAAACATTTTGAGGCCACACTATCCATCAACCATCCCTCACAATGAATTGTTCCAAAAACAACATTGCTTCTTTAGGGCACAGTGCAATGACATTAACTAGGAGTTTGTTTTTGCAGTCTTTCCATTCGTAAAAAAATGGGCATCTCTATTTCATCTCATGAATCCTTGATGGGCTGAAATGAAGTATCTACAAAGTTTGTTTTCATGGCCAATAAGGTGTTGTGTACCTTTTCATAGTCAAGACTTCTATATCTTATTTGTGCCTAATTTATTTCTCACTAGTATTGTGATCGTACAAGTGTGAAATGAAGCTCATTGGCATAAATACAAACTTACAATGTGCTCATTACCATTGTCTCGTGTCATTTGTATATGCTTTTTGATTCTTTTGTAGGAAAGAGATGGACCTTTGTCTTCTTCTAAAGACAATATTGTAAGAAATGAAAATGTGGCAGCCACTCCTAGAGCAATCAAAGATGGTTTTGTAGGTGGTCTGTAGGATCCTCTCTTGGCCAAAGGATGAATTCGATCTTTATTTCTTGGATGCATTATTTGCTTCCTCTTGCTCTTTGATATAAGTGATAATTGGTGTTTTTAGAGAACGCATTTTTTGGTTGGCCCACTGCAATTTCTAATTCTTTGACTAGCATTTGCACATAAATAGACTTTCACTCAACAATGGGAGCTTTTATACTCATTTTGTCTCTCATTACAACATCAAAGATAACCTTGAGTTCCAACAAGTTGCTTAGTCAATTTTGTTTCAGCAAAGTGGTAAAATCTGGCCAAGTTTGAAAGCCCTAGTCGATTCTTGCCCATAGAGTTGGAATTACCAACCATTCTAGACTGTACCTATATTTAGATGTTCTAAAATAAATAAATATTAGGGGCAAAAAACAATAAAGAAACGCTAGCCTACCATTAGTTATTAAAAATAAATTAACATAGAGATTAATAAAATGATAAACTACTTTAATTAAAAAAACTCTTGCGGAGCTTGGAAAGAAATTGAGAAAGAGCTTACACACGAGGAAAAAAAACTTACCTTCAATGAGGATTTTTGTTGATGCAAGCTCCTTCATCTCCTTGCCACTTATCTAACACTCCTTGATGCATAGGAATAGAAAGGCCATGGGTTTTGGATACAAAGAAAACTTGTAGTGCAAGCAATGAGTAGAAATGGAACTTTGGGTGAGTGAAGGATGAGAACTAAGAATGATTTTTTTTTCTTTTGTTTTGTGTTGTTAGTGATTTAGAAGTCATTGTTTACGGTTAATTAGGTTTTGTTTCATTTTCCTAGTAAATAATTTGATTTTGTTGTTTTGTTGGGTTCTTCTTAGGTTTGCTTGAGTTCATTTACAATTCTATCCTTCGGCTTGTGGGTTTGACCCAAGTATGTCTAAATGTAGCCAGGTAGAAACCAACCTAGATCCAAATTGGGATTTGTACCCAATCCAAGCATGTCTTGGTTTAGCTAGGGTTCTAGAAGAACCTAATAACATAGAATTTCATCATATGCTTTTTAAAAATTATTTATTTGAATGGTGTCTTGTTGCCATCTGCATCTCTTCTTAAATTGAAATCAAGTTATCTAAGACATATTTTTCTTGGATGAACTTATAATTTGGTGTTTAGCTCTAATTTCCAAGGCTTTTATGAGCATATATATAAGAGACATTTTAAATTTTTTTTAAAAAAGGAACCTCATCATATTAGATAGAAATCAAATTGTACATATTTAGCTATTATTAGTTCAAGACTAGGCAATATAGAAAAAAATATATGTATTAGAAATCATTGGCACAAATCAAAATCCAAAATCTCTCTTAGATTCTCTCGAAGCATGATTGACCACTACTGAGGGGGCAAACCATAAGAAACAAGGTTGTATTTGTCAAGAGCTCAATTGGCTAAGCCATATGCTACTTTATTGTGTTCTATGGGAACATTGATGAATTGAACCTCTTGGAACTTGTCCTACAAGCTTTGAATCTCCCCAACTCTCTTGCTATGTGCCAATTTTTGGTATGGAATCCATTAGAATTAGGTAACAAGTTGATGATTACCCTTGAATCTTATTCAGTAGTTTTTTCTACCCAATTTTGAAAGCCTCTTGCATCCATTTATAAACAACTTTAATCTCCATTATCTTGTTGGTTATATGCCCCAAATTTTCAGCAAAGAAGGCTACAAATTTATCTGAATATCTACCAATGCCTCTCATACTAACTTGACCAGATTGCCTCTTGAAACAATATCCATTGTTCAACTTACCATACCCAAAAAGGAGGAGCTATTTAAGGTCTATCTAATTCATTTTTCTTTTTAGGTTGAAAGGTAGATATTGTTGAAATCCTAGGTTGCAAAGATGTTTACACAAATGCTCCCATTTTGGAGTGAGAGTTGGAGGTAGACAAATCTTATGCTTGATGGATTCAGCTAAATCATTTTGATATTTTACCAAACATAATTAATATCCTTGCTATCTTCTTGAAATTTTTTGCTATTTTCTCCTCCCAAATGTTCTAGAGCATAAGGGTGATGCCATACCACATTGTCGAGAGGAGGTTTTGACCCTTAGGTAGATGGCTTTTCTGTGCTCTAATCAACTATTCAAAAGACTAGATGTTGACCCATGGAAGATCAAACACTTTGGATACAAAATTCCATAAGGAGACCACCCATGGGCATTGGGAACACAAATGTGTGATATTTTCCTCATTGTCCAAACACAAAACAAGATGAAATTGGCCATAAAATCCATGTTTCATGAGCCCCTTTAACACTAACCACACAAAGCAATTCACCTTGGTCCATATAGCAAGCTCCCATATGAGTTTGAAGATATTATTTGGCAAATGACAATTATTCCTCCTTATAGTAGCTTAGCCTGAAGAGACTGTATATTCCCCTGTAGGACTATTTCCCCAAGCTAGGGAATAACACATTAGAGAAGATGATAGAGGAAAACCCAAGAGAATTTTATTTATATGAGGTTGTGTTGGCATAATTGATGGAGATGGTGATGAGAAGATGATCGATAAAGTTGATATGAGCAGATTGTTGGCTTGATGCTGATGATATAATTGTAATACGATGTTTGATGAATTTATTTGTGTTGTCATTGATGGCAACCATGTTTGTTTAGTCATCTAGGTCATCTAGACCAACCGGTATAGCCTTATCGGTAGTGGAATTAGTTAGACAATAAAACTGCTAAGTTGTTGTCAACCAGTAAACAGGAACAAAGCGATGATCAAGTGACTGGTACGAATGATTGGAGAAGATTCAGGTGTTACGGTTCAGAATATATGTTCATAACATTGGCATGAGTCTATGATTGAAATTGCATCAAGTTTGGTGAATTGAAAAGCACATTTGTAATACTGTTATGAACTCTGTGAAGAACAATGAATATTGGTATCAGATCTTTAACCAATAATGTTTTAAGGTTTGGTGGTAGATCTTATCATGATCATAACTTAGTGATGATGTGTCATAATCCATGTGTAATGATGAGATGGTATTTGAGTGCGTACAAGGATCAAATTTCTTGGGAAACAACAAAGTGCTTAGGAGAATGGAACAAGGATTTGATTGCTTATCAAATCGATGTGCGATGATCATTCAATGACGAAAATCATCTAGAAATTTGTTGTAATGGTCTGTAATGTATTTTGGCGGAGTGTTTTGCCGCGCTAAATGTAAATTCATTGTATCTTGTTAATGTAATTAGGGTTTGTAGCCGCCCTAACTAAAAAGTGTATTTAGGGCAAGTTGGAGAAGAGATTTTGTGTCGGTGATGTGAGAAGAAGGTATTGCCTGTTAATTTTAAGCAATCAGATGTTAATCTTAAATAATCAGGTTATAATAGAACAATAACAACAATAAAAACACAAAACAAGACACACCAATACCCTTGGAAAACCTCCCTCTTGGAGGTGAAAAACCCAGCCACAAAGTACAATGTCTATTATCTCAAATGTAGGCAATTACAAGGCAAGTGTGCTTATCTCAGATTACCGTTCAACCAGCAAGATAGCAGATATGAAGTCCTCTTTATATGATAATGGAGATTGCAGCCCTTGTCATCAACATCAAATTTGCTCAAGGCAAGTCTTCATTAGCTTCGCAAGATCTTGATAGCATCACCTAACAACCAACCTTCATACAATGGATGAGGAGCAAGTTCGCACAAGAGAGAGAGAGAGATCACCAAATGTCGGAGAGCAGATTACATGTGTTGACAGCCTTAAGAATGATTCGCCTTGTATGTGAATTGATTCATTATGCTATGCAAATGACTTGCTTATATACTTGACTTGTGGTGTCAAGTCTCAAGTCGACCTGCCTTGTTAATTTAATAATGATAATATTATGTATATCGTCCAAATAGGTCTTGACCTATTAAGACGTTATTGCTTGATTGCCTTTACCACACGCTACATGAGTTTGGGCCCAACCCAATTACATAATCGCTCAAAATACATATTGGGCCTACCCTATCTACAAGTTACATTCAATATAGGACCACAAGTTACATTGCCCAATTAGGGTAAGACCAAATTACAAGTTACATTTATAGAGCCTGTCCTATCCACAAGTTACATTATATATAGGTCTTGCCCAAGCAAGACATAATTACAAGTTACATGTATTTAGGCCCAACCCTAAGTTTGATTTACATAATAGATAATACATGTGTATTTTAATTGTCATTGACAACATTAAAATACAATAGATAGGTATCCGAGCTAGCTACTATTTCAACACTCCCTCTTAGCTAGGGAGGATAGCTGCCACTTGTCATGATCCATTCATGACCTTCATCTTGCATTGCCCACAAGGATGAATGCATAAGCTCCATAGAGTATACCTGCAATAAAACACATAAATATCATGAACTCATTTCATGATGTCCATCTTGCATTGCCTGCAGAGGATGGATCCACCTTACATTGCCCGCAGAGGGTGGAAGAGGTCTTACACCTCAACCTTCTCCCAGAGAAGGATACACTGTCACCTTGCATTGCCGGTAGAGGGTGGAAGATGCAGTCTAAATTGCATCACTAGGATTGAGACTCCCTCTCAATCAATATTGTGTTCTCCACAATTCCAAGCTTCTCTCTGAAGTACTCAAACTTCACTCGAGCTTGAGGCTTGGTGAGAACTTCAAAAGCCTATTCATTAGTGCTGATATATTTCAGCTGGATGGCACCTCTTTGTGCCATATCACGAATATAGTGATAATGAGTTTCCATGTGTTTTGACCTGTCATGAAACACAAGATTATTAGACATTTTAATACAACTCTGATTATCATAATAAATAACAGTGGATTCCCAAGGTTGTCCAAACAACCCAACAAGAAGTTTGTGAAGCCAAACTGCTTCTCTAGTTGCCACACTTGAAGCAATGTATTCATCTTCTTTAGTACTCAATGCAACTGAGGACTGTTTCCTACTGGCCCAAGAGATCATAGCAAAACCCAAGCTGAAACAGATTCCTGAAGTCAGTAACACTTCCGGCCCAATCAGAATCAGAGTAGCCTTCCAAATTGATTACTTAGTTGATTGGATACTTCAGTCCATAGCCAACTGTTCCACACAAGTATCTCAGGATGTGCTTGGCTGCCACCAGGTGAACATGCTTTGGCTGGTTCATGAATTGGCTAAGTGCACTCACTGCATAGCAAATTAGTGTTGACTAGATACATCCAGGATCCAATCAACTGCCTGTACTCTGAAGGATCTGCAAAATCAGAATTAGCTGTAGAAATACTCAACTTCTTCAAGTTAGTTTCCATAGGAGTAGACATAGGTTTACAATCCATCATACCAAATCTTTTCAATATATCAATAGTATATTTTCCTTGACTTGGAATAATTTCATTAGGTCTTTGCCACACTTCTAACCCTAGAAAGTAATGCATTAGACCTAGATTCTTCATTTCAAATTCAATAGCTAATTCTTTCTTACACCTAATGATGAGATTATCTTCACCAGTTAAAAATAAATCATCCACATATAAAACCAGACTTAGCATTTCACCATTAAATAATTTAAAGTAAATGTTAGGATCAACATCATTCTTATAAAACCCTAAACTAACTAAGTACTTATCAATTTTTTCATACCAAGCCCTAGGAGCTTGCTTGAGACCGTAGAGAGCTTTCTTCAGTCTGCACACATGAGTTTCTCTATTATGAATCTCATAACCTTTAGGTTGTTCAATATAGACAACATTAAGAAAACAGTCTTTATATCTAACTTCCAGCCTACAGTATTAGCTATAATGGTTGTAATATTAGTATATCTAGCAGCAAGGGCAAATGTTTCCTTCTAACTAAATCTAGCTTCATATTTTCAAAAAAAACTTCCATATGGAACTCGCTTTTGATTCTTAATATAAAATTGTGGTAATCAAGTCTCATGAAGATTGCATAAACTAAGAATCAATCAAGGAAGGCAACCATAAATCAAAGATGAGAAATGCCAATCTTTTCCCTACTTCACTTTTACGAAATAGACCTATAGTACAATCATTATGATCAAGGCATACCTTCAAGTGAAGAAACCAAGCTCCCTCTTTAGCTTGAAGACATGGTAATTCAAGAAACTCTTGAAGAGAAAATATCCTAATAGAATGAATTAACTTGTAAAGTAACTTATCTAGACTTCCACCATTGATAACATATGCCAAGATTGCTCAAAAGGATATTCCCAGTCTATGATCAACTTCAACCATAGAGTAAAGCTACACAACATTCTAAAATTGTTTTCCATAATTGAATGATAGAGAGTTAGCTTATAATAGAAAAGTTGAAACTAAGGCAAGTGTATGACTTCAGAAAACATTTTACAAAATCCATAAGCAAGGTATATAAGCCTAATTGTCTTTCCAGCCAATGTGTAAAATCAGATGAGTATCGACCACTCAAAAGGATACACATTGTAGTTGAGCACAAGCGTATGATTGAAAGCCAACTTCAATAAGTTGGATACCTCATTCATCTTAGGTTTCATCATCTAGAGAATACTTACTTCAAAGAATATAATAAGCAGTATGCTTAAATTGAAGAGATAGTGTCGCAATGAATATTATGTAAGGATGATGAAAGCCATGTCAGAAAATGCATTAGAGCTAAAGGCAATCCTCTACACAAGAGGAGCAGAGCAAGATTATAATAACAACATAACAAAGAACATGAGAGCCTATTATGAAGAGCTGAAGAGAACCAAGTGTTACACAGTCACAACCCTACATGACAACTTTATCCAAACATAAAACATAACATAAAATGCAGTCCATACGATGTAGAGTTTTGATGCAAATCAAGAGACACACCATAAGAGTACATAATTCCAGAGCAACAAGACTATTGAGCATTTCAAGACTTAGATAGAATACAGTGCATCAGAACTATGCAACAAGTATCATAAGGGACCAGATCATAATATGAAGATAGTAAGGTCAACATTGGGCATAGATACTAAGTAGGATGTCTATCACACCAATAACTTGGGTTCCATGTTTCTGAATCTCTTATAAATTTATTCATCTTTCTATTTGTGCTTGCTGTTATATCCATCATAATACTCCTAGATTTATATTTGAATACACATCCTGAAGTCTTAAGTGCCAAGAATGTATTTAGATCAATGCATCAATTCGGATCACCACATCAAATAGGTTGAGAGCTAAACATACTTAAAATAGAGAGTAGGGCATAACTATCTTCAATAGTTCAAACTGGATTAGAACAAATTCTTAACACAAGAACAAGGCTCGAACTAGGGTGATTGTTCCAAACCTTAGGAAGAAAGTTAGGCAATACTAAGATCTGAAAACAAGTGCACAAACCAACATATGAAAGCACCCTCAAATGAAGTAGTTAACAAGCAAGAGAACCTTGTGCACTAGATAAGACACTAATAACAATAAGGTAATCAGATGCAAATCTCCAACTAGGTGGACCCTATAATTGAGAATAGAGGAATGAGAGCACTTGAAATCTTATTCTTGCTATCGTCCCATTGATGCCTTTAATTTGTCAAGCAGACATTGCTGTTGAACTTTCTGATTCATGGTAGACTTCTTGAATTGCTTTAGTTCATCCAGATCCGAATGCTCAGTCAGATCCTTATCTTTCACAAACTGTAGCGGACCTTCCATGGTGTAAAATTTAGGGCACCTTCAAGTCTGTCCTCAACTTTTAGACCTATAACCATCTTGCAAAACTAACAACAAATTGAAAGTGAATGACAACTAATAATCTGATTATTTAGAATGAACCTAAGGCTCTGATACCATCTTAATTTTAAGCAATCAGATGTTAATCTTAAATAATCAGGTTATAACAAAACAATAATAACAATAAAAACACAAAACAAGACACACCAATACCCTAGGAAAACCTCCCTCTTGGAGGTGAAAAACCCAGCCACAAAGTACAATGTGTATTATCTCAAATGTAGGCAATTACAAGGCAAGTGTGCTTATCTCAGATTGCCGTTCAACCAACAAGATAGCAGATCTGAATTCCTCTTTATATGATAATGGAGATTGCAACCCTTGTCATCAACATCAAATTCGCTCAAGGCAAGTCTTCATTAGCTTCGCAAGATCTTGATAGCATCACCTAACAACCAACCTTCACACAATGGATGAGGAGCAAGTTCGCACGAGAGAGAGAGAGAGAGAGAGAGAGAGAGAGAGAGAGAGAGAGAGAGAGAGAGAGAGAGAGAGAGAGAGAGAGAGAGAGAGAGAGAGATTGCCAAATTTTGGAGAGCAGATTATATGTGTTGACAACCTTAAGAATGATTCACCTTGTATGTGAATTGATTCATTATGCTATGCAAATGACTTGCTTATATACTTGACTTGTGTCAAGTCTCAAGTCGGCCTGCCTTGTTAATTTAATAATAATAATATGTATATCGTCCAAATAGGTCTTGACCTATTAAGACATTATTGCTTGATTGTCTTTACCACACGCTACATGAGTTTGGGCCCAACCCAATTACATAATCACTCAAAATACATATTGGGCCTACCCTATCTACAAGTTACATTCAATATAGGACCACAAGTTACATCGCCCAATTAGGGTCAGACAAAATTACAAGTTACATTTATAGGGCCTGTCCTATCCACAAGTTACTTTATATATGGGTCTTGCCCAAGCAAGACATAATTACAAGTTACATGTATTTGGGCCTAGCCCTAAGTTCGATTTACATAATAGATAATACATGCGTATTTTAATTGTCATTGACAACATTAAAATACAATAGATAGGTATCCGAGCTAGCTGCTATTTCAACATTGCCGAACCAGTTTGTAGTGTCTGCATGTGTGTAGCAGAGTTGTGTTGAAATGGATCTGTATTAGCAAGCAAGGAAGTGCTGTAATCAGATCATTTGCCCCTTTGTTCCCTAACAAGTACAAAAGTTTGAAATCCCTTAACTGAGTAGATCCTAACAGGTCTTATATTGTAAATCCCTTCATCGAGTGGCTCATTAACTTGAGATTGAAATCCTCTAACAAGGTTACTCTCAATAGGGTAGAGCTCCTAATAGGGCTAAGGCAAAATCCCTTGATCGGGTGACTCCTAACAGGGTCTGCTCTTAACCGAGCCTATTGTAAGCTCTTAACCGGGCACATTCCAAAAGAGTGCAAACATATTGTGGGTGCTAATTCCCACCGTGGTTTTCCCAGTTGGGTTTCCACATCAAAAATCTCTGTGTTCATTTGGTGGACGCATTGTTTTTTATTAAGGTAAAAATAAGTTTTGAAGGGACCCCGAAACCCTTTACAAAAGAACCTTACAAGATAAAAGCATTAAGCAACCAGGAGGAACAAACCCAAGAAAAGCCAACAAAAAAAACTGGTGACAACCAGCTAAAGCCCCCCAAAACCAACAAAATCTGGCCAGACCCGACATAAGAAACTAATTAATATTTTTCAGGGCATTAGCCAAGTTATTGCTAGTCTTTGATATTTTTCCTAAGATTAGGGATCTCCTTAGCAGACGCAGCAACAAGTTTCTTAACACTCGCTCTGGTTCTCTTTCCAACTTCACCCGGAGTAGCTTCACCACTTCCAATCTCGATGGCATCTTCATCCATGTCAAGGTCCACCACCGGTTTGAGAGAATTGGAATTATCAAGGACCTTCGAGATATCCTCAAGGTTTTTAGTGAGAGCAGACAAGATATTCAGGATAATACCCAACAGTTTTTTCATCCCCACTTTCCCTTCTTCTAGCAAGTTAATATGAGCAGCCATTTTATTAACTTTCTCCTCCATTTTCTTCTTCCACTGCTTCTGATCCATGTCATCTTCCTTCCTTTTGTCATCAATCTGTTTCCCATTTTTCTCCAGGTTCTTCAATAGTTCATAAGTCCATCTGTCATAACCCAATCTGGCCTCAGTAAGTTTTTTAAGGTTATCCAAGAATAACCCTTCTCCAGCACTTTCCTTTTCCTCACTCAAACTATCCTTTGCCATATCCTTCTCAGGTTCCTTGTTCTTCTCACTCGTATAATTCAAATCTTCTTCCTCATTATCCTTGTCATCCACATCCACCATGGGTTGGCTGTTGTCGTTGCTAGGGCTAGCACTGTGAATAGGGCTGTCATTGTCGGACTCGTTCTCACCTTCTTCATGCTCAGCTCCACTTTCCTCATCCTTCCAGCTGTCCTCACCCTCTGACTCGTCCGTTTCCATTTCACTGCCCTCTTTTCCAATTTCCTCTGTGTAATTCTTATCTTCATGGACTTTCATCCCAATGGCACTCTTGCTTTTTTCCTTGGAGGTAGCCTCCTCCTTGCTAGGTCCCCCTTCCTCCAACATTCTCTTACCTTTCCCTGGAGAAGCGGATAACCTCTTGTTTTCCAGCATGGCAAGGGTTTTACAGTGCTCATAAATGAGTAGCAAAAGCCCACAATGGAGAACCGGATTCGAGGGATTTTTACTGTGTTTATTGAGAGACCTAGAAAGGGACCTGAAGAGATAGTAGGGCAGGGATACCCATTTCTCATGTCTAAAGTGGTTTAGTAACACAAAGTGATAAGTGTGGGCCCTGGAAAAGCGGCCCTCAATAGTTATATATTCCATAACGACATTCAAAACCCAACCCCATATTTTCTTGATGTTAGAGGCTTCGTAATAACCCCCTGTGGCTTTTCCAATTTTAGCCCTCTCCTTTTCCTTACGCGGGAACAAATTCACCGCATTATTGGAAACCTTGAGATCTTTATAGAAATTAAGCCCAGAGTGGGGCATACCTGTCACAGTCGTGATGAGGCCCACGTCCAATTTGAACCTAACACCATAGATTTTAAAGGACCCATTACACCAATTTTTAGAGATTTTAGAGACAACGAGGTTAACCCTACCTTTGTCGTAATCAACCAGCTTTTCCATGAAACTAGTAAGGGAACCTTTTTCCAGCTTCGCCCAAACTTTCAGCATGTCCTTCCATCTGGATGTGTTGTCCGGTTCCTCCCTCCTTAAATCTCCACCCATATTCAATTTCAGACTTTCACCTCTGTTCTTCTGCAAACTCAAAACTTTCTTCCCGTTGTTGCTCAAGATTTTGAAAAAGATGACCCACAAAGTGTGCGAAGTGATATTATATTTGATTGGGATTCTGCCACTTTGCCAGACAATCATAACCTTTCCATCAAAGCATAAATTACTCATATAAGCTATCATGATTATGCAGTCCTTCTTTCCCCATAAATCTATCCTTTTTGAGGAGCTCTTTAATACTCATATTAACATCTTCCCCGTGCCAAATAAGTTGAGAATCATAGTTAATGCCTAGGTTCGCCAGACAATCCACCACCATATTTTTCTCTCTAAAGGCATGTTCAATGATAATAGCTTTAAAACTAGCAATGATTTCCCTAGCTTTAAAAATAATGTTTTCAATAGACCACGATGGCTCAGTTTCCCCCTTCAAACACTTAATGATATTAATTGAATCTCCCTCAAGCCATAATTTATCATGATTTATGTCCTTAGCTATAATAAGAGTGTTCAACGCCGCCGAGGCTTCAACAAAATGATTGGTTTGACTCCCCAAAGGACCAACTACCGCCACTAGGCAACTTCCAACAAAATTCCTGACAATGCCCCCATAACTAGCTTTACCCGAATTCCCCTTAGAAGCCCCATCAAAGTTGGCCTTTAGCCATCCCTGAGGAGGAAAACACCAAACAAGATCTTCTCTGCCTTTCTCCTTACTAGGTTTGGTAATTGAGAGGTCCCACCTATCATTGAAGTCTTCTTTAGCAATCGGTCCATCATCAGTACCATTGATGCATTCAAAGATACTCATGTAAATTTTATCCACCACCACTTCAGGGATGACACTTTTATCCCTAAAGATCTTGTTATTACGCTCTTTCCAGATATTCCAGATAACATTCAGAAAGATAAGTTTCCAAAGCTCAACTATCTTTGGGTTGGAATTAGGGCATTGCCATTGCTGCCAAGATTCCCCAAGAGAGTTCGGAAAGACCCAACTCAGCTTCCACCTGCTTAAAATAATTTTCCAAATTTCCTGGCTGAAGGTACATTGGTGGAGGATATGGCAAGTAGACTCTTCTTCCCTGCAACAAAGAGAACACCTGTTAGGAAAAACAAATCCTCGCTTTTGAAGGTTGTCCAAAGTTAATACCTTGTTTTGGATAAAGATCCAAAAAAAAATATTAACTTTAGGAACTAACTTTTTGTTCCACACTTTAGCCCAAATAGGAGTTTCTTCCACTTTATTTTGGATAGCCACGACCGAGGACACAGAATATTTCCCATCTGGGGTTTCCTTCCATATCAAACTATCCTCTTTGTTGTCTCTAATAATTTTAGAAGAAAGCACAACCTCGAGAAACTTTAACTCCGGACTCTGCTGGCTAAAATCAATCCATTTCCCATTTCTCCAGTAATCTCTGACCAGATCCCCAAACCTGCTTTTGAACCAATCTTTCCAATCATAAAGGATTGGAATTTCCTCTAGAGGTTTATCCATTATCCATCTGTCTTCCCAAAATTTTATACTTCTACCATTTCCCAGATTCCACATTCTACCAGCAACAGCCAAACTTTTTGCCGATTGAACTACATTCCATATTGTAGAGCCTTCAATAATAAAAGACTTATCTAAGAATTCTTCCTCAGAGGGTTGCATGTGAAGATATTTGTTTCTCCATATTATATTCCACTCTCTTTCCTCCCCTTTCATTCTCCAAATTTGTTTAGCTAATAAGACATTGTTCATAGAACTAATATTCCTTAAACCCAGCCCTCCAGAGGCCTTAGGAGAACATATTTTATTCCAGGCAATAAGGGGAATTCTGTTCTTGACTTCCACTCCCGACCAAAGAAACTTTTTTTGGATTCTTTCAATTGCTTCCGCAAACTTTCTAGGAATTTTAAACAAACTGAAGACATAAATAGGCAGGTTTTGGAGAGAAGCTTTGAGCAAAGTAACTTTGCCCGCTTGGCTAAGGACAACCCCTTTCCAACCAGCCAGTTTGGAGTTGAATCTGTCAACCAACTTAATCCAAAAATTATCCATAGGCTTGATACAAAGGGGAAGCCCCAAATAAGTAGAGGGAAGCTCATCAATTTTACATCCAAGAATTCTTTCAATCCTTAATTGTCTTTGAACAGGGGTATTGATGAAGAACAAAGAGCTCTTATCCCAATTAATTTTTTGACTAGAGGCAGATTCATAAATATTCAAAACGTTCTTCATATTTTTAGCTTCCCTAATGGAAGCTTCCCCCATAGTAATTGAATCATCAACAAACTGTTCATGGGTACAGGTAAAATTGGTAGAGGAAGGTTTTAGTCCTCTGAGATTGCCTTCTTCCACATTTTTAAAGATGAATCTACCCAAACTTTTAGCTAAAATGGTAAACAAGATAGGAGAAATGAGATCCCCCTATCTAAGACCTCTGGTACTTTTGAAAAAACTAGAAGGGGATCCATTGACAATAACAACAGAAGAGGAAGTTTCCATCAATTGAGAGCAAAGCTGAATATCTTTACTTTGTTTGCATATTGATGAACACTTGAGTGAATGGTTTGTTAAATCAGCTTGGAAGATTGTTTGAGTACTTACTGGTATAGTTTTGAGAAGTGTTGCAGATTTGTTTTATTACTGATTCACCCCCTCTCTCAGTAATAATCAGATCCTCATAATAACAATTGGTATCAAAGCACTAGGTCCTCTTTGTGCAAAAGCTTAACTTCTTGAGGTAAAGATCCAAGATGATGAAGAAGGAAGGTCCTAAGTTCACAAAGGATAACTACAGAATCTGGAGCGATAGAATGAAGATCTACATCAGAGGTATGGGGCCACAGTTCTTGGAGCATGTGGTTAATCAATACACACCTCTTACCGGTACTCTGACTGCAGATCAACTCAAGGAGCAACAGGAGAATATTCAAGCATTGGAAGCCATTATAAGTACTCTTTCTGATTCTAAGTATATTGATGTTCATGGTTTAGAAATCACTTACAAAGTTTGGGAAAAATTGAAGTTCATTTATGGTGGAGATGAGCATGTGCAAAAAGCTAAAGAAGAAAGCCTAAGAGGCAAGTTTGATGACATGAGGATGATGGAAGGTGAGAAAATCACCCAATACGGACAAAGAATAAAAGTAGTTAGAGGAATCAAAAGTGCTGGTGGAACCATAGTAGAAGACACAGTGGTAAGTAAAATGCTTAGAACTTTACTGCCTGCTCATGCTATTAGAGTATCTACTATCCAAGAATTGAGGTCAGTCAACAAAGATAAAGTTACTGTTGATTCATTGATAGGCAAGCTTACTGCTTTTGAATTGAATAGCTTTGACAATAGTGTACCTAAAGTAGAATTTGCTTTCAAAGCATCAGTATCTAATGCACCGGTAAGAAAAGAAAAGGATGTCTATCATAACCATGAATATAGATCAGTCATCATGGCGGTGGTAATGAAGGAGTGGATGATGAACATAACTTGATGGAAATTGAAGTTTTATTGGCAAAGAAACTTCCTAGAGGCACCGGTAAGTACAAAGGCAAGCTTCCTCTTAAGTGCTTCTCATGTAACAAAATAGGACATATCGCTGCTAATTGTCCTAATAGTGAACATAAAGAAAAGTTTAGAAAGTTTAAGGGAAAATGTAAGAAACAATATTATGTTGCAGTAGATGAAGGTGTTACCGATGAGGAGTCAGAGGATAAAGATAATAGCAATTAAGGAATATCTCTTTGACAAGAAAGCTTTAGTGTCTCATATTGAAAACAGTGATGAGTGGGTCATTGATAGTGGTTGCTCACACCACATTACCGGTGACAAGAACAAGTTCATCTCACTTGAAGAATTTGATGGTGGAGTAGTGAGGTTTGGAAACAATACACCATGTATGGTAAAAGGTAAAGGTTTAATTTCTTTAAATGGAAAAAGTAATGCTGATGATGTGTATTGGGTTGAAGGATTGAGGCATAACTTGTTGAGTGTTGGTCAGCTAAATGATAAAGGTTATCATCTTCAATTCAAGAATGGAGTGTGCAAGATTTTAGGAATCAAAGGAGAACTGATTGCTACCGGTAAACAGACAAAAGGTAACTTATTTCATCCGAAAACTAATGTTAACAGTTGTTTGGTTGCAAAAGTTAAGGACAGTTGGCTATGGCATATAAGATTTTGTCATATAAATTTTTATAATTTGGTTAAGGTCAGCAAGTCAAGTATGGTTAGAGGTATGCCACAACTAGTCAAACCAGACAATGTGATTTGTAAGGAGTGTCAGTTGGGTGAGATGACTACTTCCTCTTTCAAAAGCAAATCATTTTCTCCTGAAAATATTTTAGATTTAGTGCACATTGATTTATGTGGTCCTATGAGGACTAGGAGTTTTCAAGGTGATAAATATTTCATGATATTTACTGATGATCATTCAAGAATGATGTGGGTTACATTTTTGAAGGAGAAGTCTGATGCTTTCAACAAGTTTAAGGCATTCAAAGCCTTAGTGGAGAAAGAAATTAGTAAGAACCTAAAGTGCCTGAGATCTCGGGGTGGAGAATTCACATCAACTGAATTTGTGAAATACTGTGATGAGAATGGAATCAAGGGACAACTATCTGCACCAAGGACACCACAACAGAATGTGATTGTAGAAAGGAGGAACCAAACCATATTTGAAGCAACAAGAACAATGTTGATACAAGGGGATGTACCTAAAATGTGAGAAGCAGCCAGCACTGCAATATACACAATGAATTGGGTATTGGTCAAGAAAGATAGTGACAAAACTCCCTATGAATTATGGTATGGTCATACTCCTAATGTTAGTTATTTCAAATTCTTTGGCAACAGGTGTTACATAAAGAGAGATGAGTATACCAAAAAGTTTGATCTTAAAAGTGATGAAGGAACTTTCCTTGGTTATTTAACTAGGAGCAAAGCATTCAAGTGCTTAACAAAAGAACCAAGAATATTGTGGAAAATGTTAATGTGAAAGTTGGTGAGTATTCTAACAAATCTGATGATACCAGCAAGTCTGATGCAGTAGATGAATAGAAGCTAGTGATCATTGAATTAGAAGTTCAAAATGATGCTGAGCAGATCAATGCAGATGATGCTGCTCAACCGATAGAAGAAGAAGAAGAAGAAGAAGAAGAAGAAGAAGCTTCTACATTGGAACCGGTTATACCTAGATATGTAAAGTTGAATTACTTTGCAGATCAGATAATTAGAGATAGGAATGCTGGAGTACAAACAAGAAGAAAGATCAGAGAAAGTGCTTGTATGATTTCTACAATTGAACCTAAGATAGTGAGGGAAGCTCTCAAGGATGAAGATTGGATAAAGGCTATGAATGTGGAGCTTGATCAAATAGAGAAGAACAACACTTGGTCACTTGTCCCCAGACTAGCTAATAAAAATGTGATTGGTACTAAGTGGGTGTTCAGGAACAAATTGAATGAAGATGGTGAAGTGGTTAGGAACAAGGCTAGACTAGTTTGCAAAGGATATGCACAAGAAGAAGGCGAGGATTATGGAGAAACCTTTGCACCGATTGCTAGACTAGAAGAAGTAAGAATGCTACTTGCATTTCCTGCATTCAAAGGATTCAAGGTATACCAAATGGATGTCAAGTCTGCATTTTTGAATGGAATTCTAGAAGAAGAGGTTTATATTGAACAACTAGATGGGTTTGCATTGACTGAAGACAAGGACACGACGTGCAAACTTCATAAAGATTTATATGGGTTAAAGAAAGCTCCAAGGGCATGGTATGAGAGACTCCATTCACACATGATAAAGATTGGATTTCAAAGAACTACCAAGGACAATAATATTTACTTGAATACAAAAGGAGACAAGTTATTGATTGCAAAAGTGTTTGTAGATGATATCATATTTGGAGGAGATGATGACATGAGTGCAACTTTTGCAGAAGAAATGAAAAAGGAATTTGAAATGTCTTTGATAGGTGAAATCAAAATTTTTATTGGTTTGCAGGTCCAACAGATGAAAGGAGGAATCTTTATCAGCCAGTCCCAATATGTGAAGGAGGTATTGAAAACCTTTGGAATGGAAGACTCTAAACCAGTTGGAACCCCTATGGTTACTAGTTGCAGATTATCCAAGGAAGATGATTTAGATCGAGTGGATGAAACTGAGTATAGATCAATGATTGGTAAACTACACTATGTTGTTCATAGCAGACCAGACATTGCTCATGCAGTTGGTATAGTGGCTAGATTTCAGAAAAGTTCTAAAGAGACTCATATGGTGGCAGTGAAGAGAATTTTCAGGTATCTTAGAGGAACTATTGATTATGGATTATGGTATCCATACAAAGGAAACTTCTCTTTGAAGGTGTACACAGATGTTGATTGGGCAGGTAATGTAGATGACCAGAAGAGCACAACCGGTGGTGCATTCTTTCTAGGAGAAAGACTAGTATCTTGGACTAGTAAGAAGCAAAGTTGCATTTCTCAGTCTACAACAGAAGCAGAGTATGAGGCTGCATCTATGAACAGTACTCAAGCAATATGGATGAGACATGTATTAGAAGGATTCAAAGAGATTATGACAAAACCAGTGGTCATATATTGTGATAATACAAGTGCAATAAGCATTTCAAAAATCCTGTATTGCATGCTAGAACAAAGCATATTGAACTGAAGTATCATTATCTGAGAGAAAGAGTGTAGGAAAAGAAATTCAGGATGGATCATGTGTCAAGCAAGGAGCAGTTGGCTGACATTTTCACTAAGCCATTGCCTAAAGAAACCTTTGAGTATCTCAGAGGAAAGCTAAGGGTTATAACCCTAAAAAAGGTCAACTAAGATGTTGTTGCAACATCAATCCAGTGAACTAATTGAAGATCTTTCACTGTGGATTGATGAGAAAAGGGATACTCCTCAGGGGGAGCAACAGAGATGAAGAAAACAATAGCAACAGAAGATGAATTTGACACTTTGCACCTTTGGCATTGTTGTTAAAGGGGGAGAACAAAAGTAAAGGGAGAAGAACAGTGAAGAGCAGAAAGAGAAGAATTGATGAAGGGAGAATAAAAGAATAGTACATCAGTCATAACAGTTAGAGTTCCAATTTTGCATAGTGAGATTTTGGTGTTTCCATTAATGCCAAAGGGGGAGATTGTTGACATAATTGATGGAGATGATGATGAGATGAGAAGATGACCGGTAAAGTTGATATGAGGAGATTACTGGCTTGATGATGATGATATAATTGTAATAGGATGTTTGATGACTTTATTTGTGTTGTCATTGATGACAACCATGTTTGTTTAGTCATCTTGGTCATCTAGACCAACCGGTATAGCCTAACCGGTAATGGAATTAGTTAGACAACAAAATTGCTAAGTTGTTGTCAACCGATAAACAAGAACAAAGTGATGATCAAGTGATTGGTATGGATGATTGGAGAAGATTCAGGTGTTGCGGTTTAGAATATATGTTCATAACATTGGCATGAGTTTGTGATTGAAATCGCATCAAGTTTGGTGAAGCAGAAAGCAGATTTGTAATTGACTGTTATGAACTCTGTGAAAAAGAATGAATACCAGTATTGGATCTTTAACCAATAATGTTTTGAGGTTTGGTGGTGGATCTTATCATGATCATAACTTAGTGATGACATGTCATAATCCGTGTAATGATAAGATGGTATTTGAGCGCATACAAGGATCAAATTTCTCGGGAAACAACAAAGTGCTTAGGAGAATGGAACAAGGGTTTGATTTCTTATCAAATCGATGTGCGATGATCATTCAATGATGGAAATCATCTAGAAATTTATTGTAATGATCTGTAACGTATTTTGGCGGAGTGTTTTAGCGCGCTAAATGTAAATTCATTGTATCTTGTTAATGTAATTAGGGTTTGTAGCCGCCCTAACTGAAAAGCGTATTTAGGGATAGTTGGAGAAGAGATTTTATGTCGGTGATTTGAGAAGAAGGTATTGCCGAACCAGTTTGTAGTGTTTGCATGTGTGTAGTAGAGTTGTGTTGAAATGGATCTGTATTAGCAAGCAAGGAAGTGTTGTAATTAGATCATTTGCCCTGTTGTTCCCTAACAGTTACAACAATTTGAAATCCCTTAACCAGGTAGATCCTAACAGGTCTTATATTGTAAATCCCTTCACCGGGTGGCTCATTAACTTGAGTTTTAAATCCTATAACAAGGTTACTCTTAACAAGGTAGAGCTCCTAACAACGCTAAGGCAAAATCCCTTGACTGATTGACTTCTAATAGGGTCTGCTCTTAACTAGGCATATTGTAAGCTCTTAACCAGGCTAGGCCTTTAACCGAGCGCATTCCAAAAGAGTGCAAACATATTGTGGGTGCTAATTCCCACCGTGGTTTTTCCAATTGGGTTTCCACGTCAAAAATCTTTGTGTTCATGTGGTGGATGCATTATTGATTTGTGCATTTGATATCTTTACTTTGTTTGCATAATGATGAACACTTGAGTGAATGGTTTGTTAAATCAGCTTAGAAGATTGTTTGAGTAGTTATCGGTATAGTTTTGAGAAGTGTTGTAGATTTGTTTTATTACTGATTCACCCCCCCTCTCAGTAATAACCAGATCCTCATAATAATAGGTTGTTGTTCTTCCCCCATGCAAATTGACCATTCTAGAGAGGGAATTTAACACTACCCTATCTCTCAAGGATGAGTAGTGGGATGATAGTAATGAGAAAATTTGATCTATCTTATTTCATCCAAAGCATCCATGGTAGTATTTAACTCTAGGCAATGAATAATGATTGGTGGGCACCCATCCTAATAATTAGTTCAAAAGTTGACACTTTGACCATTATGGATGACCTAAAACAAACATTTTTTATAAGAACTTTCCCCCACTTTAAAAATAGATAGAATGGGTGATCTCTTGGAGGGAAGAGACAACCTAATGATACTCTTAAGGGCCCACAACTTAGGTGGAGCCATAAGCATTCTCCAATAAAATTTAGTTGCCAAAGCCTTATTGTGCTTGGTGGAGGATTCAAAACGTAAGCCATCTTCTTTCTTTTTAATAAGAAGCCCCCCCACCTTTAGAACATATAGAATGGGTGATCCCTTGGAGGAAAGAGACATTTGACAAATGGATAGACCTCTAATTGTTAATTACCTTGTTACTTTCCTAGTGAGCATATGTTGTTCCTTTTTCTTAGTTTCCTCTTTCTCAAGGATATAGTTTAATTTAGACAACATTGATTTATGAGATTGGCAAAAAATAGTTTAATTGAAAAGTACACAATAGGAATTAGTAATGCATTTCCAATGAAGTAAAGCAAGGATAAAATATGACAAAAAAATACTATATGGATAAATTAAAAAAGAAAGTGCAATCTCTAGACACAAAGCTTTGTCAAGTTGATAGATACTCAAGACATATTGGTGTATTTAGGTTGTATGTTATTTAACTAATAGTGTATATATAAGAAGTTGTGATGTAGGCTATTGGAAAAATCTTGTATGTGTACTTCTGAGAATTATATTGTTTGATTGATCTTGTACCTACCATTTGTTTACTAGGTCTCTTGCTTACCAATGGCCTAAAAGGAGGAACTAATAAAATCTAAAGCCAAGAGTGCGATTGTAAATTTCAAACAAAACCATAAAGAAATCAAGCGAAGACTAAACAAAGAATGTTGTTTAAAAGAATACAAAACAATACCTTGCATGGTAGTCAAGACAATATAAAACATTCATAAAGATGACACTACTAAGTAGTATGATCGACTTATGGACATACCAAAGGTGACACTAACCATCTTGTCACTAGGTGTTAATAATGACAGGTTTTGCTGAAAATTAAAGAATGAGATTGGTGCTTAGGTTGAGAACATCACATTATGTTATTGAATATATGCTAAAAATAGATTGTAGTTACACTCTAAGAATAGACAATACAACAAACTAATTACTAGTACTTGTTACAAGCATGTATATACATACACTTCACAATAAAATTAAACATATACTCAAAATACCCCTCTTGATGATTAAACTAGAAGGGATTGGTAGTTTAAACTTTGAATTACAATATGGCCCTTGATGTGCAAAAATTGGAAGAAATATCTATTACCAAAAGATACAATAATGTTATGGACAACAAAAATTATGTCTACAAGAAATATCTACACAAGCAAGCTTCATAACAATAGGCATATGATAAAGAAATGCAAAAAAATATGATGAGCATGATTTGCCATGTAGTTATCAATGGGTTCACCACTTCTTTAAGGTGATGCACATGATTTGATGAAGCCATCATCGAGCTCACCTTCATAGTACCATTGGAGTTTTTGAGGCATAAATGTTGAATTCTATGAATATAGTTTCAACTAGAGACAAACTTTGTATGGACTAAATATTGCTAGAATTAAGACACATTCAATTTTGCGTTGTTGATACATAGGTGAAGAATAACCACCAAAATGTTGATGTGGAACACTCCATAAACTAGAAGGTACATCTATGAATGGTGGTACAATACTAGCTTTTATCTTGACCTCCTTGGATTTATAACTATACCATAGCGTCTTTGAATAGAATGCAAAACAAGCTCATAAAAGCATTTGTACATATTAGTTGGATCAGTGCCTCAAGAAATTCCTTTATCCTAGATTACATCACAAATAAGATACACTTCTCCATGAAATTGAACTAGAATGTTAGGATATTTTGTAATTCATAAAATAGAGTATAAATTTTTGTTTAAGCTTTGAATATACCTAAAATTTCATATTGAAAGTTTGATGCTTCCATTTAGTGTAATTTTAACACCACCTATCCCTTCAATAGTACATGGCTTTCCATCACCAATTGAAATAGAATCTTTGTGACTATTACCAACAATAAACATGACATACCAATCCTTTCAATGTATGAAGTTTTTGGAAGCACCCGAATTAAAGAACCAATATCTACTTGTAATGCTATTTGAAAAAGCCACTCGTACATACTCTTAATAGCCTTCCTAAGTAGTACCAATCACATTAGCTTCATTTTGGAGCATAGGGGATATATCATATTGCTTTTTCTTTCAATCATTCTCTACTTGCCCAAATTATTGGCAATAGAAATATTGTACCTTCATGGTTGTGAAGTGGGAGAAGAGCTAAGGTGTGTACTTTAAAATTTTGTAGCAATTATACTTTTTTAATTCCCATAAGAAATTCCACACATATGTTGTTGTTAATGTTCCTTTTGCAATACGTATGAATTGACCTTGTTTTTAGGTCAAATTTTGGCTTTTCACCAATAGGTTTAGAGACTCCACAAAAGCCTCAAAGGAGGGTGTTGATAGGTAGAGAAAACATATCCTCATTGTCTACTAGTTTGTCAACTATGGCGAGATAATTTAGAATCAATTATTTGATTTTAGAAGATGAATTGATAGAGACCTCCCCTCACATAGGTTAGTAGAAAATAATAGATTTTTGAGATATAATACGTAATCTTTTTATGACTTTGCAAACTCACTCTTAACTTAGAATCGACAAATCAATTTGTTTAATTTAAAAAAGTACATAAAATTTCATTAAAAAAATACCTTTTTGTAAAACTTAGTTACAAATGTGTCAAATGAGCCCCTAAAAGTACAAGAAAGCGTTTTTATTAAATTTTAATACAAATGAAGTACACAATCTCATCATCATAAATATCCAATAATTATAAAATAAGTATTATGAATTTATGATTGCCATTATTATAAATTGCATATCTAGGCAAGTTACAAATTACAATATTTTGTGCTTTTCTCTTTCCTTGTACTAGTGAAAATTTAGAGGCAAAGTTTCTAAACTTCACACTCAATTGCAACTCTCGTTTAGCCTAGAAAATTGTGCATGTGGCTTCAATCGACTAATAGATGTCCATTTATCCTTGACCACATCAATGCTATTTACTCACAATCTAATCTCTCTTGCTTCTATTGCAACCACATCCTTGATAGCTTGCCTTTCAAAATCAATAATCTTATCCTTTGTAAACAAGGACTCTTAATTCAACACAGTCTAATCATTATAGGGACCAATATCATCCAATTCAACAAGTTGCTTTGATTTGAACTTCCACGTGTAAAGATGAAGATTGTTTTACACAAAAAAATGTTCATTGAGGCATTTCTAAGTTAACTTGTCATGTTTTTTCATATGAATGAAATCAAATAAACTTTAGTTGCACTCACAAATAAAAGAATTATAAGGTTGAGGCAAAATTTAGAGGGTCAACTTTTAGAAAATCGAGGTATTTCTATTGGCATTTTATCACCAAGAAGATAAAAATAAGATATTCAAGAGTTTGTAAGCAACATATTATTTTAATGATTGCAATTTGTAACTTGTAAGATATTAAATTCAACTTTCATATCTAGTGTCTAGGTGGATCTTCATCAAATAACTAGAAGAAAGAAAAGAGCTCTCCCAAGTTTGCTTATAATGTTATAACTTTGAAATGATGAGTACTCTCCTCAATATCAACTGCCATTTTCTTAATTCATGTTGAAAGGTCCTCCATAACCTCCCCATTAGCATTCATGAAACTATCATAGAAGAAAACTTGAGGTTAAGGTAGTACATTGTTGTAATAATGGCTTGATAGAGTTAATTGTTCTGCCTTCAATTAATGATTTTATAAATGGAGACAAATCTACTTGCACCCCCTTGTAATAGTTTGGATGGCCTTTTTAGCCTTATCCATGGCCTCATAAATGTATTCCAATGGATTTTTCTCCCCAACTATCAAATTTAAAACTCTTATTGATGAATCCAATAGATACAAGCATACAAGTTACAATAAAACTAAATACTTTTAAAGTTTAAAATGAAGGATTCAAATTATTTTTTAAATTGAAGTTATATCGACAACAATTCTATAGCTCTCTTGGTAAAAACACCATCAAAGACTATTTTTGTGGTCCTCTATTCGTCAACATTTTTTGAATCTATTGGGGCTAACTTGAATCACAATATTTGCTTAAACAATGTCAATGAATTAGAAATTCTTTGCAACATTAAAAAATTAGTTGCAAATCTTATGACACTTGGTTGCACAAGCTCTTTTCCCTTGGTGTGATCTCTCATTAAACTGAGAACCCAAATGTTATTGTAAATATATTTTGTTATGTTCCTTGCATCTTCTACACTTGATTTCACCTAATAAAATTTGCCTATGTTCTCCAAAATAAGGTCGCTTGGCAATAATCTATACAAAGGATCCAAAAGAGTGTCAAATGTCTTTCTTGAAGTAATCTTCTAGCTGCCACATATATCATTACATTAATAACAACAATTTGCACAATATTTTGCATGCCCATCTGTAAAATAACCTCCTCTAGCCTCAAACTCAAAGTTATTGCATTATTTGTTTTGTTGGAAGCATTAATTGACTTCAAGCAAATCAAATCACCAATTGAAACCACTAAAAAATTAAAGAGGGTGTGATTCCTTCCATTTGTCCAACCATTTGAAAGAAATGTGCATTCAAACTTTTTTCACTAAATTGTTTTGATCTACCATTATTTTTGCATCTGCAAGATAAGTCTCTTGGGGATGGTATCTTGCACCTTTTTTTCCACAATTGTTAATATTGTCACTAGATAGTCCCAATAAAGACTCAACTTCACATTGATAAGGTTATTTTAATATCAAAAAATTGTACATGCCTTGTTTTCTTCTTTGTGCACTTCCGTGTTCTATCCTATACCTCGTAGTAAACGTTATGCTCTAGGTACGTTTCGAGGTGCAAAAGATGTTGTTAGTGAGCTCTACTTAAACTAGATGAAGTGGATGTGCCACATATGTGTGGACTACGACTAGAGCTCACAATGTCTATCACATCTTCTCGATTTCTACTAGCAAATCAAGAACAATGACGACTTGTGCTCTTTTCATCACATCCAAGAATGCAAGAAATGTTATCATCTTTTTTTCATATATTTTGGGGTGGATGGATATATGTTGGTGTCATAATTAAGAATTATTATAAGATGATATTTGAGGTGATTGATGCCTCCATTAAACTATTTTATGCACTAAATATAAATCACAATTCTCATTGATGGTTCCATATGACGTCTCAAAGATAATCATGGCTTCCAAGTGGTTTAATTTCAATATGACAACTTCCACTTGCTAACTACAAATTTGATGCAAAACTGATGCCATTGTATATTAACTTGCAATATTAATTAGAAAATTAAAAAAATACAATAATTTGAACACAATTTTTTAATAAAATAAAATTTAAATATATTTAAAAAGTGAAAATGTAATACAATAATATGACAATCAAATAGTAATAAAATTGATAGATTTGATTAAAAGAAATATTATTTTCTCATAGAATGTAAATCTTATATAAGATAAAATAAATTCATTTTATATATATACGTGTGTATGTATGTATGTGCAATAAGATTTGTAAGCTTGAAAGTTATAAAATAGGGGAGAGAGTCTTATAGTGGGGCACTCTAGTTTCGTGCCTCTCAAAATCTTATGTGGATATTTCAAATCACTCTCAATTTTGTACAATTGCTTATTTGTCAAGTCCCCTATTTAAAAAAATTGGTTTCAAGTTCAAATGCTCAAATATGATGCCATATCAACATGATTTTTTGTTGAGGTTTCGAAAATGGTCCCCCCTGTTGGTGTAAATAATTATTCATCATGGATATTATTACACTTACTTAAGTTTACTTAGGATAATGCATTTCATAATAGTTTGGATATGAGACACTTGGGTGTTTGTGCCACATTGGGATAGTGTGCGTAGGAGAAATTCCACCTTTTTGGTGTTGATCTTGTTATTACACTATCATATCCACTTATTGTGGAGTGATAATTCCACCTCCGGTGGGTGATCCACCTCATGTGGAATATTATATTATTTCTCCTACCTGCCCACACCTATTTCCTACCTACCCTTGTTTCTCATTGAGCCACATGTCATGTTTGTGTGCTCATACATATCCCTAGCCTTGCCTATATAAGCAGGCCTCTATTCATTGTATGTAACTATTGAACAACTATTGAACATCTTGTTATTGATCATTTCTATTGATGAGAATACAGTTTATTCTTGTCTCATATTATGTCTCTAGTTTGTACATTTCATTGAGCTCTTGATATTGGCAAAATCCAACATGGTATCAGAGCCATTGGGGCTTCATTGATTCGTCTTGAATAGGCATTATTGTGACGTCAAGAGGTAGATCTGAGGAGCAACATCTTTTGGAGGCGTCCTAGACCAGATCCAATCTCGCCATTGCATCCAAAAGGCCGTTTCCATGAATTTTGGTTATAAAGTCGGCCTATTTTGGTGAGAAATTTTTTTTCTCCAATTTTGTTTATATCGTACGGATTTTTGGAATATTATTGTATTTTTTCGATTTTTTTTTTTTTTTCCTTTTTCTGAAATTTTTTTTTCAAAAATAAAAAAAAATTCGAAAAAAAAATTGATTGAAAAATCATCAAAAAAAAAAAAGAGGAAAAAAAAAAACATTTGTTCGGGGGTCCGCAGACCCCCGTACCCCCCCGTGACCTGCGTATCTTGCAGGTCTGTCGCAGTGTCCCGTCCTAGCCGCTGACAGGTACCTGCGCCAGCGCCCGTACCCTGCACCTCATCCACGACGCCGCCGCCGCACCGGCGCCCAAGGTCCCCTCCGGTACATGCGCGTCCGTCCGCCGCCGCTAGCGCTCCCTCCACCCGCCGGTCCCTGCTCCGCCGCCTCCCTTCACACGCAGCTCCCCGGTGCCCTCAGCCTGCAGGGCCGCCACCTCAGCACCAGCGCCAACGCGGACAACCAACAGGTCACCAAACTGGTGAATCCGCGTCCGCCACGTGGCAGGCGGCCACTGGCCCGCGGGTACTCTTCCGTACACAGTCTGCAGCCACATCATCAGTACGAACCGCCAAGTCATCTACCAAATTAGCTCATCCAGTCAGCAAATTCGTACAGTACGGAATACACAGTCAACTGTCCACGTCATCCGTCCGTACAGTACGGACGCCCAGTCAGCAGAGGCTACGTTTTTGCGACATTCATACGGCTGTCAAATTTAACCTCGTGAATTGATGACGTCAGTGCCACTGAAGCAGGGTTTGAAAATTTTGGACCCCCCTCTCATTGGCATTTTTGATTTTACAGTTCAACTTCAAATGATCATAACTTGCTCATTTTTGCTCCTTTTTGGGTGCAATTTTTTTTGAAATGGGCTAGAATTTTGTGCTCTCCGCAGTGGTGAAGAATTTTTTTGATTTTGATGCATGGATTTTTCAGAAAATACAGTTTTTGGTGACTGTACCTGAGTAATCCCAGTTTTGGCAACTTCAGAGGCTTCGTTTGGGGTCATCCGACCTCCTTTTTAGGTGCCGTTTTTTTTGAAAGTGCGTATTTTTTTGTCTAATTTCACTTGATGCTATCAGATTGATGTCATTGTAAGTATAAATTATACTTTCAGATCTTGGCCATTTTTGGCTCTCTTGGTACTTGTATATTTGCTTGAATCTCAGTTAGATTCATTGCACTATTGATTGAAGTCTCTTGTATCTCATTTGAGAAGTTGTAAAATTTTCATCATAAGTCCACTTTGCCTTGTTTTGCAAGTGACTCATTGTAATCGCACTAAGTATAAAGTGCCAAAATCATCACTTTGGGGGGGGGGGTACATTGATTGAGTGAATTTTGGGGGGTGTCTCTTGTGCTTTTGTGCTCTTATGTTCCTTCCTTTTTGCTGCTATGAGTTCTTCTAAGTTTCCTCTCTTAACTCCACATAATTATGCTACTTGGAAAACTGATGCATGGAGTAAACTTATGGAAAAAGGACTCACTCATTACATTGATGGAACTATTGTTGCTCCAGCTGATCTAGTTGGTCACTTAGATTGGCTCACTAAAAATATCATGGCAATTGGTACCTTAAGAAAGTATGTATCAAAGGATCTCATTTTTCATATTGAGAAATGTACTCTAATCAAGGATGCTTGGCAAAAGTTTCAAGACTTGTATGGTCAAGTTGATGAGATTAGGGGATATCAAATTGATAGTGATCTCACCATGTTAGATCCCAAGAACTTTGATACTATACAAGATTATGTCACTAAGGCAAATGAGTTGAGGGCACAACTCAAAGATTGTGGCATTGATAAAAAGGATACTCAATTGATATTCAACTTGATAGGCAAGCTTCCACAAGAATATGCAGCATTTGTTTCTAGTTTCCAAACCCATAGGATGACAATGGGTTCAAGCTACACAATGCCTACATTTGATGCTTTCAATGAAATGTTGATGATGGAACAAACTAAGTTGATAAGCATGGGCATTCTTAAGGCTTCTAAGTCTCAAGCATTAGTGGCAAATCAAGGAAACAAAGGAAATCAAGGAAAGGACAACTCAAACAAGAAGAAATGGAAATCAAAGCCTAAGGAAAAAGCACCATCTTCTCCAAAACAAGGAGATTCATCCTCTTCCAAGAGAGATAATTCACCAAAGAGGGAGAAACCTGCTTGTGCTTATTGTAAAAAGATTGGTCATGAGGAGCATCATTGCTATTCTAAGAAGATTGATGAGCTCACACATATCATCAAAAAGCATAACATTGATTTGCCTAAAGTCTACAAGAAGGATGATTCATCAACTTCCACTTCCTCACATTCAAAAGGAAAAGGGCAAGCATTCATGGCTTCTACAAGTGGGAAGACTCACTCTTTTGGAACAAGAAAAAGAAAAGCTCTATGTGCTACTATCAGTCATGATTCAGAGAGATGGCTTCTAGATTCAGGGGCTTCTCATCATATGGCATCTTCGCAGTCTATGTTCTCTACATTTGAGCCTTGCACCATGCCACAAATTTTGATGGGCAATCATACATACATGGATGTGATTGGGAAAGGATCTATTGACATTGGGGATAACTCCTTCAATGATGTGTTGTGTGTACCCCACTTGACAAACAATCTCCTTTCTATCTATCAAATCACACATGGCGCAACCAAGAGAGTTGTGGAGTTCACACCTGACTCAGTTTTTATTAGAGACATGGAGACTAGAGCTATCATTGCGACTGGGGTGGTTGATCATTCATCTCGGTTATACTCCTTTTTAGATTTTGTTGATGATGATGATTTCACATTTGATGATTCTACACATGATGATCACACTTATAGTGATGGTTCAGATTTTGAGGAGAACTTTGGACACCTGAACATGGGGATTCTCACATGTGACCCCGTTCTTGAGTCTTGTATTTCATCTCCTCATATTGATATCACATCACCTATTGTACCTAATTATGTGGATAGTGCGACAGTTTTGCCTTCATATGATTCAGTGCAGCAGGATATTCATTGTCTTCCAGCTTCAGATTCATGGGATGATTACTTGACAGACACTGCAGGTTTGTTTGTGGAATCCTACATTGCAGATTTGGGAGACATCATTGATGACATTCATCTTCTCTTTGATGAAGATGATCCTTCTTCGATTGTTGCGAGGGCACACTCTGACCCTCTTGTTCATTCTCTACATGATCATTCTTTCGAGGTTGACATGATTGTGGATACTTATGTACAGCAGTTGGAGGAGGTCTCTTTATGTTTTGAGGAGACATATGAATCTTTGGGACATGTTCTACATCCATCTCCACTAGATCTTGGAGTGCCTTTTTCAGCAGTGTGGCACAGTTTACCACCTTTGGAGGGGGTATCTTTCAGCATCGACATGGGGACACTTGAGCAGTTTTCAGAGATTCCATTCATCATGAGTTTTCTTCATACATCTTCCCTTCATGATTGGGGAGACTTCATGGATACACCTTTGGTTTTGTTTCTTCCTAAGGGGAGGAATGTTGTTCGACGTTCGTGGAGCAGTTTCTTCATACATCGAGCTTCTTCCATTGGTGCAGATTCTTCATTGAGGGAGGATCACAGTTTGACTTCTCTTCTTCTCTGATATGGGGGGGACTTTTTCCTCACATGGGGTTTTGTTCCTCACATTCTTCTATGAGAGTTCTCTTGTATGTTTTTCATCTCTCTTTTGGGGGAGGGTTTTTTCCCATTGGGTTTTTCTCTCTTTCCCCACTTTGTGAGAGATTTCATTGCATTGGTTTGCATGCATTTGCATTTGTACATGGGTACCTAACATGGCCTCGTAGCCGGGACCCATCTTGCATTGCTTAGTTGCATTGTAGACTTAAGTGCATTCCCCTAAGTTGCACTTAAGGGGGGGTGTTGGTGTAAATAATTATTTGTCATGGATATTATTACACTTACTTAAGTTTACTTAGGATAATGCATTTCATAATAGTTTGGATATGAGACACTTGGGTGTTTGTGCCACATTGGGATAGTGTGTGTAGGAGAAATTCCACCTTTTTGGTGTTGATCTTGTTATTACACTATCATATCCACTTATTGTGGAGTGATAATTCCACCTTCGGTGGGTGATCCATCTCATGTGGAATATTATATTATTTCTCCTACCTACCCACACCTATTTCCTACCTACCCTTGTTTCTCATTGAGCCACATGTCATGTTTGTGTGCTCATACATATCCCTAGCCTTGCCTATATAAGCAGGCCTCTATTCATTGTATGTAACTATTGAACAACTATTGAACATCTTGTTATTGATCATTTCTATTGATGAGAATATAGTTTATTCTTGTCTCATATTATGTCTCTATTTTGTACATTTCATTGAGCTCTTGATCTTGGCAAAATCCAACACCCCCAAAAAGTAAGATTGATAGTTGTGCACTAAGTCATGTTTTTGGTGCACTGATGTGGCATCATATAATTGGTTGCTTTGTTAGATTTATTGAAATCTTTTTGGAGTTAAGTATTGGCATGACACTTTTAATGCTCTACTAAAGATTCATTTTGCCCAACTACTATCCCATGTATTGGACCCCACTCCACTATAAGACCCTCTCCCCTATTTAACATACTAAAAATTAAACATAATTTATATGCTTGATAAAAAGAGAGAAAAAAAAATTCACTGGCAAATTTGAAATTCTAGAAAATTGTTATTCAAATGACCTAACTTGTAGAATCAACAGGCTTACATATTGATTCTAGGTTTGAAACATCTCAAAATTAATATTGACTTTGAAATTTCTAGTAAATCATTCTTGATTATTTTTTCCCCCTCAAAACAATTATGCCAACCATCCCTCAAACCTCCATGATGTGGAATTTGAAAAAGGATTCCATGATGATTTCAAACATCCATCCCTCAAACCTCCATGATGTGGAATTTGAAAAAGGATTCCATGATGATTTCAAACATCAATTTTTTTTTTACTTTTCAACAACCAAAAAATCCAAGTGAAACATTTGCCAAACATAATTTGAAGATTATCCTTCTTCTTATTCTTCTTTTTTTTTTTTCTCTTATTGTAAACATGCTAAATGGGATAGACAATTACTTAATTTTTCCTATGAACAAGTATTTCCAGACCTAGCTAGCATACACCATAGCTTAATACAAGTAAAATAGTATATAATTTTATAATTTTTTGAGATACAATATATAATTTTTTAGGTTACATCTTTAAATATTATATAAGTTTAAACTTATTTTATTTGTACAATTAAACTAAAATAGTAAAACTATATTATATTATTAGATATAATTTAATATAAATAAATATGTAGTTACAATAAAGAAACATTTTATTTATCATTGTTTATAACATTTTATTCATAAAGTAAAATGTTAGTTACGATAAGGAGATGATTTCATCTATTTACAATAGCTATTTTGGAGGGAATGATAAAACCTAGGGAGACTTGGGCAAATGCGATAGATTTGGAGTTTTTTTTGTGGATCATAGCAAGAGGTTCCCAAAACTAGGAGATGGGGTAAGTCGTGTGCGATAATGGGCTTTCGAAAATGGCCAATGGACTGACAAATGTATGGAAAAATTAGAATATCATTGGTTCATAAGCTGCTACCTTCAGTAATCTAGGTGATGCTCTTCAAAATGGAAGGATTAGCTAGGATAACCAAACACAAACAACAAACAAGAAACCAATTGTTAGTGTTAGAAATCACAAGCAAAACACTTTCCTAAGTAAGCATATCAAGAAAGACACTACAAAATAGATAGAAAGCTTAATAAATCTAAGAAATGCTACTAAACACTTCCAAATGCTCTCTACCATGTTGGTAGCTTCTCCTTCCTTGTTCCTCTCCTCTCCAAGTTCCAAATGAGTGTAGCTCTTAGCATCTTTTTGCACTATGGATGCCTTACGGAGGTTCAAGATTGAATACGATTAATCTATGCTATGCAAGTGTAAACAAAAGCTAAAATGAGATGTTATTTATTTAGCTAGTGTTGATTTTAAGCCAAAAAAGTGAATGCAAATGATTTATGCTAAATACTCTTTATCCAAAAATGACTATAAGGTAAATGCATAAAAGTTTTCAGGATCTGGATTATGAAGAAATGGGCTCTATTTATAGGTAAAATGGAGCAATGGATGGTTGAGATTGAGTAATCTCAACAAGGGTCAGGATTGAATGGTTTAAGATCCATGTGAGGACTTTCAACCCAATCCCAGGATGACAAGTGTCAACATGAGATGGGTTGAGAGGAGAGAGAAAAAATATTAAATGCTTGACATGACCTGAGGGTTAACCTGGGAGGTAAGGTTAAGGTTGATTTGAATGGATAAATTCATTATCCAAAGAATAATGCTTTTATCCAATGGATAAACTCTTGTGCAAGAGTTAGTGAGGATAACCATGGTCAAAGCAATAAATGCTTGAGAAGACACATGGGTCAAATGAGGGTTGAGTTAGGGGTCAAAGTCCCTAACCATGGGTGCAAGTGGAATTAACCATAAATGGTCATATAAGAGCCATTAGTGGTTTGGAAGACTTTAAAGGTTAAATTGTTGAACACAAAGTATTTAATGCTTTTCAAAGACTTTGGAGTCTTTGAGAAGTGACTCCAAATTGCTTAGGAATGTGACAATAATTAGGGGATAGATTAGGCTAATTGGGAAGGGGTTAGAAGAATCTAGAAGGGGATTAGGATTGCAAGTGGGTTTGGTGGATGAGGGAAAATAGGATTTTTTATTAAAATAAAATTCATTTATTTCAACAAATAGGTGCAACTTGCATTTTTAGGAGAAAGCAAGTGGGGGGATTTAGTGATATAAATAAACGTTTTATTTAATTTATTTAAAAGAGGAAAGGGGGGGGGTTAAATGAAATAAGTAGGATTTATTCATTTAATTGATTGTGAATTTAGTTTGATGAATGAATTTAAATAAATTGAATAATTTATTTAATTAATAGGAGAATGTTTGAAGATGAATTAATTAAATGTTAATTTAATTAACTGATGGCTAGTGGATTTTTAATCAAATAAATAGTCAATATTCATTTAATTAAAATGGACAGATTTATGTGACTACACTAGGCAAGAGGAATCGAAATGGATTTGGATAGAATAGATCTACAAGGAATGGGTTGTGGTCCCAAATTTTCAAGAGAGACAATCAATCATGGAGGGTTGCAAGTTTCCATGCTTCTAGTGGCAAGAGGAAATCGACTAGAAGATTTGAGAATAGAGTTAATGATTTTTTTTTGAATCAGAACACAAAGAGGAATGGGTGGTCTTGGGAAAACCTCTCTTTTTGTAATGATAAGATGAAAAGTGTGTCTTGACCATTTTTAGAGGCAAAATATTGGCACCCACTTCCCTCCATTAAACTCCTAAGACCAAGATTCTATGTTTGTTTTTCTTGCGAGATATCTTTACACAAATGCAATGTTTGTTCATATTTGGGGGGTAAATGTGTTGGGAATGTGAAGCCCAATGATCACATGACTCTTAGCATTCCCCATCCCTTCATTTCATATTTGAATAAATGTATTAATAGATGTGCATAGTCATGTACTAGATATCAATTAATAGAGAGAGTTCCTTGCTTGAGAGTAGATGTAGCCTTTATGGTGAACCATTATAAATCTCTTTGTCTCGTGTCTTTGTTTGTATTGTTATTTTATTTTTTGTTTATGTTGTTTTTATATTTCTCTGCTTGTTTTAAATTAACAATTGGTATCAGAGTCGTGGTTGGCTTAAGAGAGCATATATTGGGAAGAATGATGTCGAGCTCTCATGTCTTGGTCTTATGACTCTGGTGTTTATTCTAACTCTAATTTTCTTTTATGTAAGATTTTGGCTGATGAGACTAATATCATCATCGAACAATTTCTAGATAATTTAGAATCTGCTAATAGTAATATTGTGCAAGTGACAGCTGAAATAATCTGCCATGTACATTAGTGGAATGGCTGGAAAAAAGAAAAGGTTGCTGAAGAAGCCAAAAAGTTTGAAGATGCTATTGTCTAGGCCACAATGACAGAGGAACCCAAAAGATTGTGGGAGGAAGAATGGATGATCCAAATTGAATTTGCTGTCGATTTTTCCTCCCGAGATGAGGAGGATGTAGATTGTGGTTAGGGGCACCGAGTTTTGGTGGCCAAGAATAGAAAATGCCCGTGTAATGCCCAAGAAGAGTTTTTAAAAACTTCTAGCAAGATGGCAATTGAAAGACCGCCCACTACGTATTTGCATCCTAAAAATTGTGTGTCCTGCTCATGGCGGGATGGACAAAGGCGAAGTGGAAGGTGTAGGGTCATGAGAGATTGAGGCAGAATTATGCAAAAATGTAGAGAAAGAGTTTGTAGATATTATTGCTGTCGTGGCATTAGTAGGGGCACATCAGGCTATTGTTGCTAACTGTGATGGAGCCAAAGTGATAGAACAAGTCACTAATACATTTCCACTAAAATTCTCGACTATGAGGATGATCTTGAAAGGTGGTTAGGGGATCAAGTCTCCTTGGGACTCAATAGAAGAATGATGGTGTGGTGGGATAAGTCATTCAAGCTTGGAATGGGCAAGGTTTCCCAAAACAGAGATGTAATAACAAAGATGAGTGTCGAGAACAACAGTAAAAGCTTAAAGTTGTGCATGAAATTCCCTTGATTGGATTTGTTAATTCACTTGAATTTGCATGGTTTGGACGATTTCGTATTGCTGGAGTTGGGGGGGAGCCTCAATTAGGTATTTGGGGTTGCATTCGAGCTACTCGTAATGGTGTTATTGTAATGGCATGATGTTTGCGTATGGTGTGACAAGTAGTGGCAAGATCCATACAATGCATGGGGATCAAAAATTTCTTGGAATAATACCTTTGATAGTGAAAGATGTATTTAGTAGTGAAATTAGTGGCTAAAATGAGGAGTATTTGGTCTTTGTACACAAGTATCACTAGTCTGTACCCCAGTGATCGAAGCCCAACCATGAGTTAACCAAACCCCAAGATGGTGTAATCCCTGGGTTGGTAGAAGGGACTGAGGTTGATGATAATGATGATAAGGATTTTCAGAATGTAACAGATTTGGATGTAACAAACTTTGGCCTAGAGGACCATTTTATTGTAACAGGTCTGCTAGAGCTCAAAGATTTAGAAAATGTAACAATTCTGTGCATTGAGGGGAGAACAAGGGTCACCCACCAACAGGTCGTTTCGTCCCGGAATTGATTTCATCCGACCTCGGTTCGGGTGCTAGATGTTCTTGCCACCTCTCGCTCCATAGGGGATTGATACTTGAAGCCATATGTATTTTCAGAGCCAGAGGTGACCTTCAGCAGTTGGTGCATTGAAGACGAGTGTCTGATTTTGAAATTCTAGAGGAACACATGGAGATGATGTGGCTAGAGCGTGTGAAGGTGTTACTAAATGATTTCAATGATTTTTTGTTGAGGGGGAGCATAGGAGTAGGATCTGTGATGGAGAAGTGTGTTTGGTATCTGTCAAGAGTTTTGTTTCTAAGTATAGATTAATGGATGCATTTGTGATGCGTAAAGCAATAGGAGATGAGTTTTTTTTTTTACTCCGATTTGACATGGAGGAATATTATTCGAAGTGTTCGTGAATAAAGTTTGGCGAAGCTCAAATATTCGATGGGTCTGGTCGTAATGTGAGATTAGATATTGAAATATTAGGGAATGGTCACATGACTCTTCGCGAGCCCCATCTCTTCGTTTCATACCTGAATAAATGTATAAATAGATGTGTATATTCATGTATTGGATATCGATTAATAAAGAGAGTTCCTTACTTGAGAGTGGATGTAGCGTTTATGGTGAACTACTATAAATCTCACCGTCTCGTGGCTTTATATTGTTATTTTCTTTCTTGTTTATGTTGTTTTTATATTTTCTCTACTTGTTTTAAATTAACACAATAGTCTCTCTCTAATCTACATATGTCATAACCCTCCTTTATCATTTTTGATTTGATACTATTACTATTATTTCATGGTTTGAGCTATTGAATATGGTTGAATAATTATTATAATAGGGTATGTGCAGGATCATGGTGTGCCAAAACAGGCCCTTAAGTGGCAATGAAATTTCAGAAAAATCAGAGTTATGCAACTTGACATGAAAATTTGAATAAGTTGTGAACATTATTTTTAAAATATGTAAGAAGAGAATATATAGAAAATTGAATGTAGTTTTTAAGCTACTAGTTGTTTTTTGGAAAAAAAAAATCCTATTTGATGAAAATTTCAAATTTCAATGTAGTGGTACTAAAGTTTTAGGAAAAAAATAAGAAGTAGACGTATGTTTGACGACCCTAATCACAATCAAATCTTAATATTTTTTAATAATATTTATAATATAAGTATTAGACTCATGTCCGGATGTGACACATATTTTTTTTAAATTTTTTATGAATTAAATAATTATTTATGATTTTTTTACTACAACTTTTCAGAAATTCAGAAACTCCTACGTCTGACCATCTTAACTTGGTCAAAACGTTATGAAATTTATTTTTTAAAATTTTTTCCCTATAATAGACGAATCATAGGACATGACGCATGTTTCGGTTTCAAAAAATGTTATACCGTTTGAAAGTTATGAGTGTTTTTCAATCAGTATATCAATCAGGACTATTGTCAGAATTCAATTAGAAAATAAATAATAATTATTTACTAAAGTCGAAATAAGAAAAACCTTATATTGTTGGAAAGCTGGGAACGTCCTTAAAAAACCCTTTTCGTTTTATCAATTTTGGCTACAAAAAAAGTTGTTAGCCACCAGTGTAAAGTCTAGAAAATCAAGGAATATTGAAAAACACGTTTTTTCAGTTGACTTTCTAGGCTTGTCACTTCCAAGCCTAATACCAAAGCATTCCCGAGCCGAAATTTGAAATTTGAAAATTCGAGTACAAAAATCGGATATCGAATAAAATTGGATATCGGATAAAATCGGATATCGGATTTTATTGGTCATATTTTAGAGAGAGAGAGAGAGAGAGAGAGAGAGAGAGAGAGAGAGAGAGAGAGAGAGAGAGAGAGAGAGAGAGAGACCATAGGACCCCTTAGGACACAATATGACCCAAAGCGACCCAATATGGTGTCATTAGGGGCCATATGGTGTCCTAAGAGGTCATAAGGGTTCATGGGACACCATATGACCCCTATGGACAACATATGACCCCTAACGACACCATCGGACCCCTTAAGACACCAAATCATGTCATTAGGGGTCATATTGTGTCCTACGACCTCGTAAGGCACAATATGACCCCTAATGTTATGATTTGGTGTCTTAAGGGGTCGATTGGTGTCGTTAAAGGTCATATGGTGTCTTGTGACACCATAAGATCCCTTAAGACACCAAATTGTGTCGTTAGGGGTCATATTGTGTCCTACGACCCCGTAAGACACAATATGACCCCTAACGACATGATTTGGTGTCTTAAGGGGTCCTATGGTGTCATATGGTGTCCCATGAACCCTTGTGACCTCTTAGGACACCATATAACCCCTAGTGACACCATATTGGGTCGCTTTGGGTCATATTGTGTCCTAAGGGGTCATATTGTGTCTTACGGGGTCTAGGACACAATATGACCCCTAACGACACCAAATCATGTCGTTAGGGGTCATATTGTGTCCTAGACCCCGTAAGACACAATATGAACCCTAATGACATGATTTGGTGTCTTAAGGGGTCCTATGGTGTCATTAGGGGTCATGTGGTGTCTTGTGACACCATAGGACCCCTTAAGACACCAAATCATGTCGTTAGGGGTCATATTTACCCCATAGGACCCCTTAAGACACAATATGACCCCTTAGGACACAACAATATGGTGTCATTAGGGGTCATATGGTGTCCTAAGAGGTTATAAGGGTTCATGGGACACCATATGACCCCTATGGACACCATATGACTCCTAACGACACCATAGGACCCCTTAAGACACCAAATCATGTCGTTAGGGGTCATATTGTGTCCTACGACCCCATAAGACACAATATGACCCCTAATGTTATCATTTGGTGTCTTAAGGTGTCCTATGGTGTCATATGGTGTCCTATGAACCCTTATGACCTCTTAGGACACCATATTATCCCTAGTGACACCATATTGGGTCGCTTTGGGTCATATTGTGTCCTAAGGGGTCATATTGTGTCTTAAGGGGTCATATGGTGTCCCAAGACACCATATGACCCCTATGGACACCATATGACCCCTAACTACACCAAATCATGTCGTTAGGGGTCATATTGTGTCCTACGACCCCGTAAGACACAATATGACCCCTAATGACATGATTTGCTATCTTAAGGGGTCCTACGGTGTCGTTAGGGGTCATATGGTGTCTTGTGACACCATAGGACCCCTTAAGACACAATATGACCCCTTAGGACACAACAATATGGTGTCCTAAGAGGTCATAAGGGTTCATGGGACACCATATGACCCCTATGGACACCATATGACCCCTAATGACACCATAGGACCCCTTAAGACACCAAATCATGTCGTTAGGGGTCATATTGTGTCCTACGACCTCGTAAGACACAATATGACCCCTAATGTTATGATTTGGTGTCTTAAGGGGTCCTATGGTGTCGTTAGGGGTCATATGGTGTCCATAGGGGTCATATGGTGTCTTGGGACACCATAGGACCCCTTAAGACACAATATGACCCCTTAGGACATAATATGACCCAAAGCGACCCAATATAGTGTCATTAGGGGTCATATGGTGTCCTAAGAGGTCATAAGGGTTCATGGGACACCATATGATCCTTATGGACACCATATGACCCCTAACAACACCATCGGACCCCTTAAGACACCAAATCATGTCGTTAGGGGTCATATTGTGTCTTACGGGGTCGTAGGACACAATATGACCCCTAACGACATGATTTGGTGTCTTAAGGGGTCCTATGGTGTCGTTAGGGGTCATATGGTGTCCATAGGGGTCATATGGTGTCCCATGAACCCTTATGACCTCTTAGGACACCATATGACCCATAATGACACCATATTGTTGTGTCCTAAGGGGTCATATTGCATCTTAAGGGGTCCTATGGTGTAAATATGACCCCTAACAACATGATTTGGTGTCTTAAGGGGTCCTATGGTGTCACAAGACACCATATGACCCCTAACGACACCATAGGACACCTTAAGACACCAAATCATGTCGTTAGGGGTCATATTGTGTCTAACGGGGTCGTAGAACACAATATGACCCCTAATGACATGATTTGGTGTCATTAGGGGTCATATGGTGTCCATAGGGGTCATATGGTGTCTTGGGACACCATAAGACCCCTTAGGACACAATATGACCCCTTAGGACACAATATGACCCAAAGCGACCCAATATGGTGTCACTAGGGGTCATATGGTGTCCTAAGAGGTCATAAGGGTTCATGGGACACCATATGACCCCTATGGACACCATATGACCCCTAACGACACCATCGAACCCCTAACAACACCATCGGACCCCTTAAGACACCGAATCATGTCATTAGGGGTCATATTATGTCCTACGACCTCGTAAGACACAATATGACCCCTCTCTCTCTCTCTCTCCCTCTCTCTCTCTCTCTCTCTCTCTCCCTCTCTTTCTCTCTTTCTCTCGCTCTCTCTTTCTCTCTCTCGCTCTCTCTCTCTCTCTAAAATATGACCAATAAAATCCAATATCCGATTTAATCGGATATCGGATTTCTGCCATGTGGCAGTTTAGTTCATAAATGGCGGCAACGGGAATTTTTTTTGGGGACCACATATTTTTGTACAAAAATCGGATATCGGATAAAATCTGATATCCGATTTTAGTACTAAAAACAAAAAAAAAAAAGGGTTTGTGGGCCATTCTGTAGATTCCAACGGCCGACAGTCTGGGTCCTATGTTTTCTGTCGAGGATCATGGGGTTTTAGACAGCTAGAGATAAATTTGTGCTTTTGGGAGATTCTTAAAGTGAAAACTTACATTGTCAATCACGAAGGAGCATATGTGTGGAGGGAAATGGGGAGTAGTAGTTGTCGGAAGTCTAAACGCAAAAGAAAACTTTCAAATGACCAAGTTGAAGTGTATAGAGAAAGAGATAGAGAATGTCATAGGAGGAGAAGACAAGGTATGTTAAATATTGCTAATGTTACTTCAACTGAAGAGGAAATTGAAATTGAAAATGTGCCACAAGTTATTGAAAATGAAAATGTAAATTTTGAAAGTGAAAATATTAAATTTTTTGAAAATGTTGAAAGTGATAATGAAAATGCTCAAAATGAGGAAAATTTTGACATAGGAGGTGAAAATGTGGAAAACTTTAACATTGAAGGTGAAATTGCCTTACCAAGTGAACCATATGTAACACATAATTACTTTAGAAATTAAGACCCTCTCATGGATGAAAGACAAATTCCAAATCCAAGACCTTCAAGAACCCCAAAATGGTTATTTGAAGTCGATGAGAACATTATTGCGAATCTTGAAGGCAAGAGGTCAACAAGAACCGTTCGGTTGTGGGCTATAGAACTTTTCAGCCAAAATTTTAGCAATAAGACATTGACCGAGCAATGCCAACTCTTTGTTCAATTGCTAAAGATGATAAAGATGAGACCATTGCTAAAGAAATTGAAGATTCGTATGAACAAGAAGACAGAGAGAAATTCTATTATTGCAAAAAATCTATTTGACACTCTCAATTCTATTGGAAAGAATACCAAAGAAAGAGATAAGAGAGCCGCTCGAAGAGTGATTACAACCTCCTTAGTAAGCCATCAATTGAGGAAGGCTCGTCAAATGAGACAAACTTGTGTTGATTTTAACATAAACCGTAAAACTTTGGATAGAGCACTTGCACAAAGACAAAGACTTGACGATCCACTTCAACAAGATACATGGGCATTTGGTGGGAGGCTTCCACGTGTTGATAGAAAGTTGACTGACAATGTGAAGGAAGAGATTCAAAAATTTTGGCACTCTAATTCTAGAGTGTCACCCAATGTAAAGGACGTTTTGAAATTAAGAATCGACAACCGAGACCGCACACCGCATCCCAAACATTTCTTGGAATCAAGCCAAACAATGTTGTACAAAAAAATTTGTGAATTACATCCAACTTTGCAAATATCACAAAGGGCCTTTGAATCTTTGAAACCATTTTATTGTGTTCCTCTTAAGATTTGCAATACTTGTTGTTGCAAGTACCATGTGGAGTTTTCAATGTACCATGAACTTTTATGTCATATTCGTTCTACGATGCATACTAATGAGATGTTGTAGGAGTGTGGTGCAATGCTATTTCCGAGATCATCAAGAGACTTGCAAGATCTATTTTTATGCCCTAGAGATGATGGCTACTATTTCTATAGAAATGATTGTTTGAATGAGAAGTGCTCAAAATGCGGTGGGTTGTCAAAGTTTGTTTCATGTTTTCATGAGGGCAGTGAACACGAGTTTGGAAATAATTATGTTGAGAAAAAAAGATACGAGACAGTGAAATATACTTTGAAGAGTGGAGGTGAAGGTTCTAGATGCGAATTAGTCTCAAGAGAAGTGAGTATTGTTGATTTTATTTTGGATTTTAAGGAAAATCTTTTCTACAAGTATGCAAGGCACACCCATAGGTCTCAGTGGTTGGATCAACAGTTTAGGATGTGTAAGAATTCTTTCCCAATTGGCACTATTGTTTTGGTGGTTTATTTGCAGGGAACTATACATTGCAACCACAAAATGAGGTACAGTCTCAGTACTACAATTCACTCCAGATTGCTATTTTTGTTCACATTACATATAGACATGCTCCTGATAGTACAAAAGAGGACAAAAAGATAATCAGGGAGTATCATTTTTATATGAGTGATGATAGATTACACTCCTTCGAGTATGTGCAACATTCTTTCAAGAATTTTTTTGAGTTTTGCATGAGAAAGATATTGCAATTGACCGACATATAATATAGTCAGATAACTATACGGGTCAATTCAAGAATGCCCGTATGTTTTATTGGTTGAGTAGAATGCATGTGGAGAGGCTTATACCTCATATTTGGTGTTTTTTTGAGGTGGGGCATGGGAAGGGAGAGCATGATGGAGCAGGTGCATGTTTGAAGAGAGCTCTAGTTAAGGAGCAATTGAGGATTTCAGGTGCAAATTTCTCTGATGCACATTCTATTGTTGATTAGTGTAGTTCAACATTGTCACATGGAGGTACTCTTGATTCAGCAGTGAGCAAATTCTTTTGGTTGGTTGAGGAGGGAAGAGTGGGAGATAGATTGGATTGTCAAACAATTAAAGATTCTTCAAAGATACATTCATTTCTCAGCTCAGATGCAAGTACATGGACCATTTGGACACGAGCGTTGGCTTGTTTTTGTCAGAGTTGTGTTCGGTGTGATTGGGATCAGTGCGAGTCAAGTGAGTGGGTTGATACATGGGTTCCCCACTATCTAACTCCTTTATCTCAAACAATATCCTTGTCAAACGATGACATGGAAAGTTCACTTGAGTATGATCATCTATCAGATTTTGTACAGCCAGGACATATTTTTGCAGTTGTTACACCACAAGGGAATGAAGAGAGATCAGAATATTGGTTGGCACGATGTGTATAGGGAAAATAAAAGCTAACACAACCAGTGACAGATGATGATGGGTTCACATATCCTACAGGTTCAGTTGTTGTTGTGGGAACTTGGTTGCGAACATACATGATTAGAAAGAATGGCATACCTACATTTGAAGACTATGAGAGACACAAAACCATTATAATGTATTCACACCTTATTATAGCTACAAATGTCAAGTTGCTGAAGCATCAAGCAAAACCGAAGACCAAAGAGCTATGGACAGTGACTACTGCTGATCATGAAGCAATATTGGATACTCTTAAACAAAGAGATGACCCTTCAGGCACACTTGAGTAGTAGGTCTTTAATGGTGCCTTATTTTTTTATCCTGCATTTCATTTCAAACAATGATCATTAAACCTTAATGTTCAAGTTTGTTACGTATATATTAAGGATGTGTTCAAAATACAGATCTATTGATGAACGTTTTTTTTTGGCAACACGGTTTTTGCATGCACATAGAGAGTACACTCGATATAATTGGAAGGGACGTATTTTTGCAACACGACTTATTATCATGCATTTGATGAGCTTTACAATATTTGTTATTAGACAACACTATTTGATAATTTTTTATGATATAATTATCGCATAACCTTTATGCTCATGAAGGTCTTTTTTGATGATATACAACAGTATCACATTACGATTTTTGCGTCAACATAGTGGGATCTGTTGATATAATTCGAAGGGACGTATTTTTATGGTATATAATCCCACCTTTTCATTTATTATTATGCATTTTAGTTGAGGTGATTGTCATAAATCCTTTATGTTCATCCATGCATTTTATGTGTAGACTAACAATTCTTAAAAATACAGGTTCATGCTAGATCATTTGTCGTTGACAAGACCCTCTCTTGGTGATGGTACATATTCCTTTGTGCATTAATGAGATTAAATTGTGGGTCTTGTTGTGTTTATTATCATGAAGATGATTCAAATGCATGTGGCCAGGACACATCTGCGGTGGATCAAATTGTCATGACAGATGATCTATTGAATCAAACATTTGACATTGATGGTCAAGGTGGTCTGTTGAATCAAACATTTGACATTTGACATTTGTTAATGTTGGGCCTTCAACATCAACACCTACTAGTCAAGGTGGTCAGCGAACTTTCACTCAGCTAACCTTGTCTATTTTTATTCATTAATGGTTTATAAAATGAAGTTAATTAGATTTTGGCAATTGAATAACATTGTTTCATTTTCAGACGTTGACATCAAATGCACCTAATATTCTCTCCACAATGGAGCATGGCGTTCTCTACCAGTAGCATCTTTGATGCTTTTGACAGTAGTATGAGTCATATTAGTAAATTTCTAATTTGATGCTTCCCACAGGGCTTTGCAACTTCAGATTGTGAGTGTGCCCCTGTTACAAATGAATTGTACTCTAATTGAAATAGAAGGTCTATGATGGCTTTTTTGTAAGACTATATGGTTTTATTACATATATTGTACTTTAATCGACATATAACAATATCCAAGTGGTGGTTGGCATGAGCTTGAATATGGTAAGTTGTATGCATCTTGAAGTTGAATATGATATGTTGTATACATCTTGAAGTTGAAATTTGATTAGACTTTGTCAACATTTGATGAATCATAAATGTCATTTCATTATTAATCTTGTGAGTGTGAGGTGTAGGAATAAATATCAATTACTTTGAAAGTCATGGATGGTTGTCCTGATATGATAATCACCACATGGTTGTGCCTTATGAAGAAAAGTTGAACAGATAATAACTAATTGAGAACATCAATTCAAATCCATAATATAGAGGATACTAATAACAGATCTTTGTATATTTATTTTTTCTAATAATGAAATAGGTACAACTATATTGAGATAAAATGAAGCTTTTCTCTCATATGAATATGTCACATTGGCAAATTGGTCTTTATTATAATACACAAGACATAAGTAAAATCAAAACACTCTCATCAAATCCTTCCAGATTCTATGTTAACTTGTGACTCATTAGTGTATGCTGGGAGAGGGAAGAGTGTGTGGCTTCAGGGTACAGTTTTGGACTTGAACCATATTGCATAAATCTCAAGGCTTCAACTTGATTATCATTAAAGGTTTCTGATTGTTTACAAAATATCCCTTCATATCCCTTCATGGATGTCACATGCGTAGGGTATGACCCCGAGCGTTCGATCGAGTGGGGGGGAAAAACAGGAGCATGCGTAGGGTAATTATGCCTAAATTGACATGTCAGAGCTGACGGTTCATCATCGCGACGAGCAGAACGAGAAATCGGCCACGCGACAACATTCCATTGAGTGAGACTGACGATTTTTTCACCAACCAAAAAATTGCTACCCTAATAAAACCATAGGGCAAATTAAAAAACTGAGATAGGCTTTTGTAGGGACCTCTCTCATGGCCCCGTAGGTTCAAATAGATCATTCGCAAGTGCCATAGATTCCGAGTTAGGGCCCATCAAAGTTTGACAATTTTGAGCACTTAGGGCACTCAAGGGATGACGTCGGTAGGGTATGACCCCAAGCGTTCGATCGAGTGGGGGGGCAAAATAGGAGCATGAATAGGGTAATAATGCCTAACTGGACATGTTGGAGCCGATGGTTCATCATCGCGATGAGCAGAACGAGAAATTGACCATGCGACAACATTCCATTAAGTGAGATTGGCGATTTTTTCGCCAACTGAAAAATTGCTGCCCTAATAAAACCATAGGGCAACTTGAAATAATGAGATAGGCTTTTGTAGGGACCTCTATCATGGCCTCGTAGGTTCAAATGGATAGTTCACAGGTGCCACAAATTTTGAGTTAGGGCCCGTCAAAGTTTGACAATTTTGAGCACTTAGGGTGCTAAAGGGACGACGCCGGTAGGGTATGACCCTGAGCATTCGATTGAGTTGGGGGGGGGGGGGGGAACAGGAGCATGCGTAGGGTAATTATGCCTAACTCAACATGTCAGAGCTGATGGTTCATCATCGCAACGAGCAGAATGAGAAATCGGCCACGCAACAACATTCCATTGAGTGAGAATGATGATTTTTTTGCCAACCGAAAAATTGATGCCCTAATAAAACCATAGGGCAACTTAAAAAAATGAGATAGGCTTTTGTAGGGACCTCTCTTGTGGCCCTGTAGGTTCAAACGGATCATTCACAGGTGCCATGGATTCCGAGTTAGAGCTTGTCAAAGTTTGATAATTTTGAGCACTTAGGGCGCTCAAGGGACGACGTCGGTAGGGTATGACCCCGAGCGTTCAATCAAGTGGGGGGGAGAAATAGGAGCATGCGTAGGGTAATAATGCCTAACTGGACTTGTTGGAGCCAACGGTTCATCATCGCGATGAGCAGAATGAGAAATCGACCATGCGACAACATTCCATTGAGTGAGACTGACGATTTTTTCGCCAACCGAAAAATTGCTGCCCTAATAAAACCGTAGGGCAACTTAAAATACTGAGATAGGATTTTGTAGGGACCTCTCTCGTGGCCTCGTAGGTTCAAACGGATTGTTTACAGGTGCCATGGATTCCGAGTTAGGGCCCATCAAAGTTTGATAATTTTGAGCACTCAGGGTGCTAAAGGGATGACGCCGGTAGGGTATGACCCCGAGCATTTGATCAAGTGGGGGGGAAAAAAAAGGAGCATGCATAGGGTAATTATGCCTAACTCGACATGTCGGAGCTGACGGTTCGTCATTGCGATGAGCAGAATGAGAAATCAGCCACACGACAACATTCCATTGAGTGATACTGATGATTTTTTTGCCAACCGAAAAATTGCTGCCCTAATAAAACCGTAGGGCAACTTGAAAAACCAAGATAGGCTTTTATAGGGACCTCTCTCATGGCCTCGTAGGTTCAAACAGATCATTCAAAGGTGCCATGAATTCCGAGTTAGGGCCTGTCAAAGTTTGACAATTTTGAGCACTTAGGGCGTTCAAGGGACGATGTCGGTAGGGTATGACCCCGAGCATTCGATCAAGTGGGGGGGAAAAACAAGAGCATGCATAGGGTAATAATGCCTAACTAGACATGTCAGAGCCGACGGTTCGTCATCGCGACGAGCAGAACGAGAAATTGACCATGCGACAACATTCCATTGTGAGACTGACGATTTTTTTGCCAACCGAAACATTGCTGCCCTAATAAGACCATAGGGAAAATTGAAATACCAAGATAGGCTTTTGCAGGGACCCCTCTCATGGCCCCGTAGGTTCAAATGGATTCCGAGTTAGGGCCCGTCAAAGTTTGACAATTTTGAGCACTTAGGGCGCTCAAGGGACGACGCCGGTAGGGTATGACCTCGAGCGTTCAATCGAGGGGGGGGGGGGGGCTAAACAGGACCATGCGTAGGGTAATTATGCCTAACTGGACATGTCGAAGCTGACAGTTCGTCATCGCGATGAGCTGAATGAGAAATTGGCCACGCAACAACATTTGATTGAGTGAGACTGACGATTTTTTCACCAACCAAAAAATTGCTGCCCTAATAAAACCGTAGGGAAACTTGAAAAACCGAGATAGGCTTTTGTAGGGACCCCTCTCGTGGCCCCATAGGTTCAAATGGATTGTTCACAGGTGCCACGAATTTTGAGTTAGGGCCTGTACGTGTTTGACAATTTTGAGCACTTAGGGCGCTCAAGGGACGACGCCTGTAGGGTATGACCCCGAGTGTTCGATCGAGTGGGGGGGCGAAATAGGAGCATGCGTAGGGTATTGTTCATTAAATGAATTGTATTGTTCATTGAATGAATGGTATTGTATTGTTGATTAAATGAATTGTATTGTTCATTAAATAAATTGTATTGTATTGTTCATTATAAAAACAACACTTACGATGAAATGAAATGAATTGTATTGTTCATTAAATAGCCATTATTAACCATTGTTAATTATTGGAATGAAGATTAAATATTTCCATGATAAAACCATGCACAGATGAGCAACAATTTATATGATCGAATATCAACTTCTGTATAAATAAAAATGTCAAATGATTACAAATGTATGTCCATACACAAATATGGCATAAACGCCAACTGAAACAAAATGTATGTCTAAATACGTGAATGTATGTCCATATACAAAATATACATGCCAACTAGACGTGTAAGCATCCCAAAACTATCTATAACATCCTAAGCTGCTGATGGATAATCAAAATCGATCCTCTTCGCCGCACTGCTCGGCTCTGAAGGATCCTGCACAAGAAAAACAAACCACGATTAATATTAGTTATATTATATAATTCACATTCGAAAAGTTAACATAAAAATGAACTATTTAATTGAACTATTCATGTTTACCTCATCTCCACGTTTTCTCTTCAACTTTGCGAGACTCTTGATGTATGTCTTGGGTAGAGGAGGTATGTTTTGAGTATTTTGATACACAACCTACATATGTTCAGAAACATGACATTGATACAAGTTAGCATATAATTGTCACTGATAATAACAAATTATATATACTAATCAAATAATAAAATAAACACACATCTACTTGAGGCATCTCTTCTTCTTCTTCTTCTTCAGGTATACTGGGTGTAATCATTAAGGATGTGAAGCCAAGAGTTCTCTGTATATATACACAACAAGTATATGAAACTATCAATCTATGTCTAGACATGTATAATCACTATAAGTTATTTAAACTATTCATTCAATCATATTTGCATTCAATTACCTTTCCCTTATCTCCAATTACACTACCAGATCCTAGATCACACTGCACTGCACTCGTGCTGCTTGTGCCCTACAAGAGTAAAATAAGATATACATGCAAGTTACTACATAATCTAATTAATACAAATATAAATGATGAGCATGTATGTACAATAAAATACAAATGACTAGGTGCAATAATATATGTACCGTCAAGCTATCCAGGCCAAATGAAATGGCCGACAAGGTGCCCTCCTGAATCTGTCTCAACTCATCCTCGGTCATCAACTGTTAAATAGACCATGTAAATAAAAATTAGTACTTAATATTATCTAATTTATAAATATTTAATTAAAATATAACATGAACTGTGAAAATACAAATCTTACCACTACATCATCAATGTATGATGACGGTGCCTCCTCACCTCTAGCATGTGAGGACTCCCCAGGGTATCCTCCAGTCCGTGTAATAACATCTGGTGCATCATGCACCTCATAATCTACACTATCCACAGGAGGATCAACGGGCTGTCCAACTAGACCCAAGCATATGTGCCCACACATGACACAACTATGGGGCACACATATGTGTGGAGACGAGGATGACGTGTCACCGGCACCGGATGCACCACTACCATCAAGAGTAGGCTAAGCTACTGACGCGGCTTGAGAAACCAAAAGGCTACTCAAAGAGTGAATAGCTGACATGGTCCATGAAGCCGCCTCACAAATGATATCAGGATGCTGAACTGCAGGTGGGGGATCAACAGGAGGAGGGGGGACATATGGGCCCTGGACTACTTTGATTGCCCCAGGTCTATTTTGGGGCATACCTAAACCTACACCCTGGAAAGGTTGGATGTCAAAGTAGTTCACATGTTTGTGTAAAACAAACTCAGCATACAATTTTTTTATGAAATAGAAGGGGATATCAAGATTGTTGTTGGGTGGTTTGTTGAAAACCATCCACCAACGATCCCAAAAGTTTTTCACAATCCCATCATTTGTGCACCATTTGATAGAAAGTTTTGTTTTTTTGGGATCTACGGGCTGACCAGTATGGGGATTGACAAACAATGAGGCGATTTCAACTTTGGATATCTCAAGATCCTTGATATCCTTATACGACAAGCCATCTGCATATTTTTCCTTCATAGAATCTTGCCACAAAAGGGCAACATCATGCTCCTCAGTCATGGTTTGCATACTTTTTATGATCGACGTGAGAGGATAAAATCCTTGGGTTTAGACGAGGGATACTATGATATACTTTTGCAATCCCCCTCAATTCATTCAAATTTTGTGCAATCAAATCTTGAATTGAGGGGGGGTTTGGTTGTTGCAGTTGTGGTTGGTCAGTGTTTTCATTGTTATCCCCCATTTTTAACCTAATTGAATGTAAACAATTAAATTTAGTTAACAAATTTAAACAATTAGGTATTTGATTTAAAAAAAACCTAGTTTTCAAAAAAAACAACCATATTTTCAATGAAAAATCAAATAAACATTCACAAAAAATACAAAAAATGAATGAAAATGATTCAAAACGATAAAATTCTTACCTCTAAATCTATTTTTTAGAAATTTTTTGTCAAAACACCGGATATCGGATGGAGTGGATATTGGATTTTGACGAATTTGCGCGACCCGTGAGTTAAAAATGACTCACGGGACTATCACTGTTGAAATATAAAAGTCTCAGAAAATCGGATATCCGATTTCAAAACTTAAATTATTTTTAAATAACATATATAATATAATAATATATTATATAATACGTATTGTATTATATTATATATATATTATAATATATAATATAATATAATATAATATAATATAATATTATATTATATTATATTATATATTATATTATATTATATTATATTATAATATATAATATAATATAATATAATATAATATTATAATATATAATATATAATATTGTTATATTATATATAATATAATATTATGTTATATTATATTATATTATATTATATATAATATTATATTATATAATATGTATTATATATAATATAATATAATACAATATTATATATAATATAATATAATATAATATAATATAATACAATATTATATAATACGTATTATATTATATTATATATAATATAATATAATATAATATAATATAATATAATATTATATTATATTATATTATATATAATATAATATAATATTATATTATATATAATATAATATTGTATTATATAATGCCTATTATATAATACGTAACATATAATATATTTTCTAAATTAAAAGTACAAATAAAAATCGGATATCCGATATATCCGATTTTATCCGATATTCGATTTGCATAGGTAATTACCAGGCCAAGGTGTATTGACACCCAGGCCAAGCAAAAAGTCAACACGGATTTTCGCGTTTTTAGGCGAGTGAAGAAGGCTATTTTTTTCACATCGCCACTTTTTGGCCCCCCTTGATCCTACACTAACCCAATAAAAGATTAAATAATGGACTCACATACACACTTGGAGAATATAATTTAAATAGGAATTATTTAATTTCTCATTTTGAAATAGGCACATGTTGTAGGAGAAATTAGAAGCTTCTAGAGGGAATCTTCATTCTTTAATTTCTTTGCATGTAACTTCCTCCACTAAATTATCAATCAATTTTGCATGGAACCAATATTGGAAAAGAATCTCCATTTTTCAATTAATTCTCTTATTTGGAATTGATGCATCATCTCTATATAATGCTTGATAGACTTTCAAGAAGGGGAGGGAATTCTTTGAGGGAATATTGATAGAATTATGCTAATTATCCTTCAAGTTCTTGTAGAAGCTTGTGGGTAGTAGTAGGATTGGTTGTCACTTTTCATTATAGAATTTTTAAGCTCTTGAAGAAATTTTCACCAAGCTACAAGGAAGGTTGAAGGAGGCTAGCTGGAAAGTTTGCAAACGATTCAATATCAAGAGAGTTTTATTGAACTAGGTTTTCCTCTTGCATTCGCTTATCTGCATGTGAAAATTTTAGTTTTCAAAGGCAACATTTCTTTTTTATCTCTCTTAAATTATAATTTGTAAATTTTTTTTTTGCTTTCAAGAAACCATCTTTTATTTATTTAGAATAATCAGTAAGTAAATCCATTTTAGAGAAAAACAATGTTAATAGATCTTTAAAAATATGCACATGCAGATTTATTTTTACTTTATTCTAGAGAAAAGAAAGGAAAATCAGATTTTATTTTATTTTATCGTCTTTCTGAAAAACAAAATCATATGCCATATCTTTGTGTAAATAAATAAAATAAAATAATAAATGAATCTTTTCCTTTACCCTCTTTAAAATAAATATTTTATATAATCTACTTCTCTAAAAACATTCTTTGCTCTCAATTTTTTTTATCTCCAAAATAGATTATTATCTCAAATGCATTGTATAAAAATTTCACTCTGAGAGAAATGCCTCTGTGAAATTTCATCTTTATCTCAATACTTTGGGTAGTGAAAAGAAAATATTTTCTCTCTGTGAAAACTTTATTAAATATTATCCTCTCTGTGAAAACTTTATTAAATATTATCCTCTCTGTGAAAACTTTATTAAATATTATCTTCTTTGAGAAATATTATCCTTTGTGAAGTCCTTTTTGATTTATATTAAATCTTTATGAAATCTCAATCTCTGTAATTTATTTTAATTCTCTATAAAAAAAACTTCTCCAGTGAAATCTATTTAACAAATCTTAAAATTTTTATTTATATAAATGCCTCAGGAAATCACTCTCTGTGAATAAAACCTTTAAAAAAAAATGTATACATCTCAGAATCCAAAAATACCTCTCCTCTTCTTTCCAGGAATTTAGGAGAGAGTTTGTTTTGTCTAGACTTCTTCAAGAATAATTAGAATCTCTCCACATAATCCTCAAGAGGCTCATCCTCATTTTGGGACATCCTAGAGATGTCTTCTTTCTTCATGTCTCCACCCTTGCAGTAATATTGGTACTTATACATAAATTTCTCCTACATTGTGTCTCATCTTATAATTGCATTTCTACCCAACCTTATATACTCTCTCAAAGTAAAATCCTTCAAGGTTGCTAGGAAGAGTTTTAGTCTACAGGCATTAGTTGTGTAGTCATAGATACTGTAGACACCTAAAATTGTCCAGTCTAATTAAATAAAAATCTTTATTTATTTAATTATTTTAAGCCTAATTCTTCTATTAATTAAACAAATTTTTATTTATTTAATTAATTCATTTATCCTCTTCTAAGCCTTATTTCTCATCTAAATAAATACCTTTATTTATTTAAATTATCCTTTTACTAAATTAAATAAATACTTTTATTTATTTAATCAATCCCACTTCCTCTATTAATTAAATGAATCTTTATTTATTTAATTAATTTATTATCCTTTTCTACCCATGACACATGTCATTCATCTCTTAATTCCTACACTACGTACCCTATTATTATTTTCTTATTTTCTCTACCTACCCTCTAATCATAGCCGACCATTTATCTTTTACACCTCTTAATCTTATCCCTCCATTTCTTATAGTGTCTTCTATATAAGAGGATGCTTCTCTCATTATCAACCCTAATCATTCTATTCAATAATCTTAATCAATCTATTCAACTAATCGATCTTTGAAGCCTTCTAACATTAGAAACTTTCATATGCGATCTAGCTATCAACCACATTTCCATTCTTTGTTGAACTCTTGTGCACACATAAAATCTGAGAGCAAATATGTCAAACAAGATCAATAGAGATAGGAAGAATGGAGATCCAAACCCTATTGGACATGTGATAGTATAATCTTTGTGATTTCATTTGATTTGAATTGTCTTAGGTAATCTTCATATGTTATGGTGGATCTTTGTTGTTGTTAGGCTAGGGTTTTGTGGTTGAATCTATTTAGTCTTTCAATATTGTTGTTATCCATTTTCATCATAAACATTTTGGCACGCCTAGTGGGACTCTTGTACCTTTTGCATTTAACATCTTTTGTTGCAGATTTTGTGTTTTTGAAGCTACAGATCTGACATTTCCAACAACATTTTGACATTTTCGCATTTGCGCTTTTTGAGATTGCGTTTTTGATTTTCTACCACGGTTGTGACATCTGGAATCGCGTCTGTGTCTTCTACAATATTTAATTTTTTTTGCAGATTACAGGGCCACGTCTGTGTTCTCTAATTGCACCTGTGAAGCATTCAGACATGTTTGTGTTCCCTAATCGCGTCTGTGTCAGATCTAGGTACGTTTGCATATTTTTGTAGCATTTGTGTTAGTGTTAACTACGTTTATGCTTCAGCTTTTTGCATTTCAGTTTTTTGTGATTCAGTTTTTGGTCGTTCAGATTTCAGATCTGGTTTATATTGAGCTAACATCTTCTGATCTAGCTAATGAAATCGATGCAGCTTGTCTTGAAAGCAAAATCATTTTGTCGAAAGCCCCTATTTTACAAAGTCTTTTGGATCTAAAATTTACCTAACTTGTGTGCTTGCAGGAAGGGGTGATAATTTGAAACAATCCAAACTACTAACAAATCTTTGTTGCAAGACCTTGACAAGGATTTTTCTTTTGATCTTTATTGTGTGCCTTGTTTTCATAGATTATCAAACACTTCAATTGGTGCACTAAAATTGAACCAGTGTCTTTTGTGTCTTGGGCAATAGGCTCTTTTTGTTTCATCTTTAGAGGGTCTATCTCCCCGTGTGGTCATTAGGACTACTAGTGAGGAGAGAACGACCCAAGTGGTAGCGAGAAAAACCCACCTCTTCCGAACCACTATAAACAACTGTATCCATGGTGAAAACCATGGGTAACTTGTGCTGATTAGTTCATTCTGACACTATGTCTCCCCATAAACCCGTTTGATCAAATTTATTTGATCATTTGTAGGGCGTAACCCCTACCGGCTGGGAGCCTTCTGTATTTACAGAGCTGAAAGTGCCATATGTATGGCCACACAAGCAGATGCCCTTACTAGCACCTTTTTGTTTTAGAAAGCCAAAATCCTTCTAGTTGTTGGGTCAGAAGGTCGGACCTCTGAAGCGACCCACACACATACGGTTCTTAGTAGAGATACAAAGTTCGCCACATGGAGTTTTCATGGGGACTGATGCTTGCCTGCCCTGGAGAAGTGAGTGTCGAGGGTGGAGCCAGTGGGGTTAAGCATCTAAGTATCCACTTTGAATAGCGTATCCTCGACGAAAACCCCATGTGGGATCAACAACTATTGTCCTGGCCAACCATAATAATTGTGCTTGTCTTCTTTTAAACATTCAAACATTTAAGATCAAACATCAAAACATTGTGTCTTTTGTGTCTTCAAGTGTATGCAAAATATTTTTACATCAAACAACACACTTTTCTTTGATTCATTTTGAGTCTAAACACTTACAAACATTGAGTCTTCATTAACATTGTGTCCTCTTATCACGGAAAAACAGTCAAACAAATTTAGATTTGGTCACAACAACAACTTTACAAATTGGAAAAATTTACAGTCCAACAAACAAGAGCAATCAGTTCCAGAATTCTTGAGCTTCCTAAGTTATTTCTATAGATTTTCATCTAGCATTCAACCTACCTTTGGGTCTCACAAAGTTCATCATTGCTTTACACCTTGCATTACATTCATATTTGTCTAAACTTGTGTCAAAAGGTCACTTGTTTGTCCTCATCTTGCTTTGTCAACATAATACATACAACAACATTTTGCTAAGTGGTCCCTCATCAAGGTCTATCACCTTTGGGTCTCATTTGGTCTTACTTAGAGTCAAGGTCAACTTACCTCATCAAGAGAAACTATCATCTCTTTGGAAGCCACACCTACTCTACTACATACATACTTGGTCATACACTTTGGACATTGCAAGAACACCTCAGATTCATTTACATTCCATCCAACTCTTGGTCCTCCATACTCTTTCCATTTTCATCTAGTCTCAAACATCTTGGTCAATACCTAGTTCATGGTTGAAACCCGTTCCCAAAAATCTAGGAGAGAAGCTAAAGTGGCTCAAGAGTTCACAAACATGAGTGCCTATGAGTATGATAATGATATCTTTTTCAATTCTGATCATACCACATTACCTGACATGGATACCTACATAAACATTCCAAATGTTGAGAACATGGACACTACAAACAACAATGATACACACAATGACAATATGGACAACTTTTCCATACATTCAACAGAAGTGGAAGACTCCATTATGGATCCCCGTTTCAATCGATTGGTTGAGAAAATAATGGGGAGAGATAGACAATACTTCTTACAAGTGATGGCACAAAGTGGAGCCAAGATCCTTCATGATTTTGACATGTCTCAAATAATGGAAAATCGACCTTTGCAACAACCTCACCTCAACATGGATCAAAGGAGGCCTTATAATGGAGGTAATAGAGGACCACATATTGTTCCCGAATCACCATCATCTTTGTTTCAAAAACTTGAGGTCCCACATACACATGGTTAAGCATATGATATTCACCTTCGCAGACCATTATGGAGGTCTTATGCAGAAAAATATACTCAATCACATGCCAATGCTACGAACCTCCCACCAAAGCAATTGGATATCCAAAGGTATGATCAAAAATTGGACACAAGGAAACCCCGTGTCAAATTTGGGGGCAACACATTAGAACAAACTCATGACATGCCTGTAGAGTATGGTATACATGGACAAAGCAGATATTCCATTCCTCACCACGACTCTATACCAAGTGGTCCTTATATGCAACATCACTATAGACCTCCTCCATATGAACATGTGTATGACCAATACCATCCATATATGCAACATGCTCCTCCTCCACCCGGTGGTTCAGTCATGGGGTATGGTCCAAGAAGTTGGTCTCCACCTAAGAACAATTTGGAGTAGCAAATTAAGGACTTACAAAAGAAAATGGAGGATATAAATGCACCAAAGCCAACTTACACAATGAGAGACATATGTCCCTATCCATTTGACAAAAGAATTCCAATGCCTCCATTTCCTACACACTTCGTGACACCTAAATTTGATAAATACAGAGGAAAAGGGGATCCTAAGGCACACATAAGACAATTTTTTACAACTTGCATTGAGGTAGCAACATAAGAGACATATTTGATGAGATTATTCCCACAAAACTTAGGTGATCAAGCTATGGAATGGTTCTCCCAACTCCCACCTGGAATTAAGTCATGGGGTGACTTAGTAGAGGCTTTTATCCAACATTTCTCATACAACATAGAGACAGATATATCAGTCACTACTTTGTGTAACACCAAGCAAAAGGATGGAGAATCTTTTTCATTATTTTTACAAAGATGGAGGAATCTAGCCAGCAGATGCTCTTGTGAAATTCCACAAAAACAAATGGTAGAGATGTTCACCCAGAATGTTAACAAAGACATTGGTTATGACCTAAGAAAAGCTTGTTTGTCCACCTTCAAGGACGTCATTGAAAAAGGATTAGCGATAGAAAAGGTCCTAATTGAGCAAGGCATCGTCAAAATATTCAAAGAAAACAAAGAGGGCTTTAAAGGAAAAGATAAGCCAAGATTTTGGAATAAAAACAAGAACACAGTCAATGATGGTGTTGTTTATGCCAATACAATACGACCCAAAATCGTTTTTTCTGGATCAAGCTCTACAAACAATCAAGTGAATACTCAAACAACTTCCAAGTCACGAAGGAAGTACACCCCATTGGGAGAACCACTTGAGTCAGTTTTCAAAAAGCTAGTGGCAAACAAAATAATAACAATTTCAGATTTGCCTCCATATGAGTCAAAGGTCAAACCAAATTGGTGGAATGATGATGAATATTGTGAATTTCATAAAAGCAAGGGACATAAAATAGGAAACTGTCATAGACTGAAGAACATCATACAAGATCTCATTGATAGAGGTGACATTGAGATTGAAGGACACTCATCCAATCAAGAAAATGAAATGTTTAAAGAACCATTCCCAAAACATGACAAGGGAAAAGCTAAAGCCACAGATGAGTAGACCAACTATACAAGAGCATCCTATAACTATGATTCAACTGTCAATCACATTTCAATGGACAATTACATCTCTACCATTATCATCAAGGACAAAATGCCTGAGAATTCTACCCAGAGACCCAAAATTGTCCTAAAAGGCATCAGATCTTCTTCCAAACCTACCACTGAATGTAATGTCACAACTCATCGAGGTAAATTCACCTTTCAAGGTGCTCCAGCTAAAAACACTACTTCCTCATCAACCAAACTTGAGTATGACCTTGTAGAACAGTTATGGAAGACACCTGCACTTATCTCCATCCTCGAGCTCTTATGTATATCCCCTGCACATAAAGCCATTCTTGACAAAATTTTGAGAGACACTTATGTCCCTACTTATCTGAACGTGGACTAGTTTCAAGCCATGGTGGGATACCTTTCCGTTCCACACTCCCTTACATTTACAGAAGCTAATGACGCTTCCGTGAGCTAGCCACATAATGCACCTTTACACATTGAAGCCTTTCTACACAAACATCAAATAAAATGAGTCTTGATAGATGGAGGAGCAGGTCTGAACATTTGTACCTTGAACACAATAATACAATTGGGATATTCTGATAAAGCTGTGAATGCTATAAACAAAATTACCATCAAGGCATATGATGATGAAGAGAATTCATACAAAGGCACAATCACCTTACCTCTCAGAATTGGGCCAGTTACAAAGGATGTGGTTTGTCAAGTCCTAGACCTGGATCTCACATACAATATATTGCTAGGACATCCTTGGATTCATGAGATGAGGGTAGTCCCATCTACATACCACCGATGCATTAAGTTTCCTCACAATGGAGTTGAAATAACAGTTAATGGTGATCCTAATCCATTTATATACTGCAATAACTTGAGACCAAAAACTCAGATGATCATTCCAAGTAATAGGGAAGCTATCCCTTCTTCTGCATACATTGATCCTGAATCATTAAAATCTTCTACATCAAAGCAAGGAGAGATAAAATTAAATTTCAAAATTAAAGATCTGGGATGCGGTGAGTATATCTTTCATGTTGATCAACTCCCACTATCTCCTAAGACATTCAGTCGACAAGAAAAACCTACAAGTAATTTGCAATACCAAGGAATTGGGTGTGAACCACCTAGTTTTGTGGCTACTAAGTATGAATGCAAATCTCCTCTAGTGGTGCAAGCAACTCTTGATATCAATAGTCCTAAGCATGGTTCTAGTGTAGAATCTATTGAGTGTATCACTATCCCTCTTGAGAACTCCTATAGCCTTACAATTTCATCCACTCATTCCATTTCCACTCCTCTCCTAGACTTGGATCAACAGGAATTACAAAAGCCCTTACTGATTGGGGATAAAAGATCAAGCTTCGAAAGGAAAAATCTAAAATTAAAAAAATAAATAGAAGTCCTTTAGTCCAAATCAAAATCAAAAGCTATTGGACTCTGCAAAAATCAAAGTCAAGGATAAAAATCCTATGAACAAAAAAGAACAAGAGTTAATCTGCCCTAATATCAAAATAACTGGGGGCAAAAGTTCTACAATTTTAAGTCAAAAAACATACTTGTTGATCCTAAGTCTCCATCATGCTATTCTACTTTCACTTATTTTTGCAATCATGAGCCTTCATTCCTCATCCACTTGTTCCACACATCCATCCCCTTTTGGTGATACATCATGGACCTTTAATGGAGCTTCCTCGAAGGACTTTATTATCAGGGATGTCCAAACTTCTTTAGGCGACATGCATACGGGCCTGTGTAGTCCACACACTAGTAATTCTATCTCAGCTCTTTTATCAAGGAAGAGAGTCACTCGAGATACACATCATTCAGTCAAGGAATGTCACAGTTACAATCACAAGGTAAAACCTTGCACATTTGAGGTGGGTGACTCATTTCTCAAAGAACATCCTAAAAATCAGCAAGACAAAGAGAAGAAGGGAAAATTCGAACCAAATTGGCTCGGTCCTTACATCATCACAGCAACCTATGGATCTGGTGCATATCAACTTTCAACTCCAGATGGCGAACCTTTGGAGGATCCTATCAACAACATGCACCTTTATAGGTTTTACACATAACTCTTCAGACTATTCTAATTCAAAAATACAAAAAAACAAAACAAAAAAAAAAAACAAAAAAAAAAAGAAGTAAAAAAAAAACATTTCATCCAACGGTGAAAACCACTTTGGTGGCACCTTGGGCAAGTACCATGGTGAAAACTGAGTCACCGACGCCATGTGTAGGGACATTGCTCCTCCCTCCTTCAGTATTCTCTTTCATCCTTTCACTTCACACACACTCACAACCTATCCATTCATAATAAAATTACACATTCCCATCATGGCTTGTCATTGATCTACCTAAGATTGGTTAGCCATTCATAATAAACATTCCTTTTCACCCCTTTCCATCCATAATAAAGGAGCATTTGCATCACAATCCGCAATAAAGTTTCATCTTCTCTGCAATAAATTATCAGTTGCATGGATTCAATCAGTTTCAGATGAGACACAAGCAACAATGGAATTTCAACAAATCAAATCTTCCAATAGACTCAGACAACATTATGGTTCAGTGCTATCTATCCTTTTGTGAAAGTAAACATTGTGACCACAATCGAATAGACTTATACAAGTGACAAGAGACACTAAAATTTAGGAGTATAGTGGATGTTGGTGTCAAGTCTTGGTTTTCTTTTGATTTTATCTTTTTGGTGACATGTATTTTAGCTTTTCCGAGATGTCTCTACTAGAGATTTTATCTCCAGGATATCGTTGACTAGAAAGGCGAGGATGGGGTATCGTCACCTATTTTTCTTTTGATGTTTGTGGATTGTCTCTTAGTAATGCTATGACTTGTCCAAGGACATGAGGACACTGTGAGTCTACTATGAACTGGGGCATTCCTTGTTTGCAACTGTCTGATCTCCATGCAAACAGGTGCAATGACTTTCTGGATTGAACCTATGTCTGGATTGTCATAACCTATTTGCCATAATAAAGCCTGATGATGATAATGCACAAGAATCTCTTTCACTTTCATATCTTCTATCTTCCACCCCCCTTTCTTGATTGACTTCCATCATCCTTCTTGAGTCCGTGTAGCCCGCTATCACATGACTGAGTATAATGACACGCCAAAAATATTTGCATTTCATGTAGTTGCACCTGCATTACCACATAAAAGCATTTCATACATACATATAGATATCACAATTGCATCACATCCTGCACACAACACATGTTAGCACATTTTTACATTTTCATCATGTAAATAGTTATTTGCATTATCATATTCATCTGCATTTTATACATTCACATTTGCATTTGCATAACATATTAAAAACATAAAAGAACAAAAATATTGCATTTCGTTATGTACATATTCGCATCCATGTCATAAGCATCATATAGAAACATACATCATGAAACATCTCATCACATAGGTACACATGCATATAGCTACTGCAAGGATGAATCTCATATATATATAATCATAAGTGTCATGATACAATGATGTCAAAATCATATGGCTACAATCACCCGAAGGTGTCATAATACAAAATGGTACAAAAATGATACATAGGGAGCCCTCTAAGGCTATGATGAACTCCCTCCCTTGGAACGGCCTGGCCTCGACGGAGTCTGAGCCCTAGAAGGACCCGCCCCAGGATCATTTCTCTTGTCCCCTCTGTCTAGTGGTGGTGGAGGACCCATGACCCCACTGATCGATGCTTGTCTCCTGTCCCTCCCTCCAGTGGTCGTCGCTGTCCGCGATGGTCTACAAAAGTGTGTAGGGGAAAAAGTGACACTAACCAAACATGCCCTAATCTCACTTTCAATCACACACTTGTGGAATACGAAAGAGCCTAGAGGTATCACACAATTGGCTACTTCTTTTTGTGGAAGAGAGAGCCACGGGCTACCTATTAGGATTTCTATTCCTTTGTTGCAAATGATAGATAGAGTGATGCAAGTTCAACTATTAACCCTAAAGTGTAAGTATGAACTAGTAACTTTGAGCACAAGATTGTAGAATTGAGATTTAATGATGAACAATTGTAAGGATAAGAGGAGAAATGTAAATGTGTACCTTGAATGGATTTGATTCTACAAGATCTATCGCTGAAGCTGGAAGCCTGAAATACTGAAGCTGCTACCTCTGAAACTGCTAAAATTCACTAAAATGAACAGGGACTAGGGCGCCCAGCGCCCCTGTCCCAGGGACCAGGGCGCCCAGCGCCCCTGTCCTGGCAGGACCAGGGCGCCCCACACCCCTGTCCTAGCTTTCTGGGTTGGAATTTGGTGTGAAGTTCTATCTCGGTCCACTTCTGTCGGATCTGCAACTTGCGGCGTCCTTCGAATTCGGAAATCTGCACTTATATCTGAAAAGGGTTGTAGGTGGCTATATAGGGTTTTGCCTTAGTCAAACCCCCGCTTTGGTGATTTCCACCTCCACGAATAGCCAAGTTGTATAGTAAAAGTTGTCTGTGCAGACCTTGTGTGTGTGCAAGATCCTAAAATGCAAGTAAGCAAACTAGAGCAACCTAGAAAGTAAACCCTAATTGCTTGTAAATGATAATGTAAATGCTCCAAATCAAGATGCAAAGTGATCTAAAGCATGAATACAAATGATATAATGAGGCTTATGCAAAGACATGAAAACAACATGAAATCATACCCAACCCCAAGGGAGGGGTACAAGCCAATCTTTAGTCGGTGATCCCCTATTGCTCTTCAATGTCTTCAAAGCCCTAAATGGATGAATGAAATTGATGAACGCTTGATGGATGGATGTTGAATGTTGTTGAAGTCTTCAAAGATCTGCTCTTTCGCTGCGTAGAAGGCCCTTTGAAACCAAAATTTTGGATCCTTTCAAATGAAGAAAGATAGCTCTTATATATGAAACCCTAGGTCTTAATTTCAACTTTTGGCCAACCTAGAGATTGAATCTCTTGCCAATTTCTTGGGGTTAAGCTTTATTTTATGATTGGATTGCGCTCCTAAAATTTCAGGAAAAATGTCCGGGACCGTGTGCACTCCGGGCGCCATGGTCCCGACAACTTTTCACCAAATTTTCAGGGCCGTCGGATATGATGATTTTAGAGAAAATCCCAAAGTTACAGCTGATTTCAAGATGTTTTAACCCCCGAAATCAAGCCCCCAAGTTCAAAATAGGACCTAATTAGGGTTTTTGATTAAATGATGTATTGGAGGAATAAAATAAAAGGGGCACACTTTAATGAAAAGGGCCCAACTTTATGATATGAGAGATGATAAAAATAGAACCTTAGACCTAATTAAGTGCTAAAGGGGAAACACAATGCAAAATGCAAAATGCGCCAAGGCGGGTGCTAAACCAAGTGTGAAATTGTACCACCCTAGCAAGTGCGTACAATTTACGATGCTACAGAAAGCTCCTAGCCCGTTGCTCTGGCAGCACCACTCCATAGTATAGGTCTCTCCAGTAACCTATCTCCTCCCCAGCTCACAAAACATAGGCGTATCTAGCCCCTGTGTCCTCTGTTGCTTGTCTCCCTGCCCTCAATGCTGTCTCAACCTTTGTATAATGTTGGATAGCCTAATCCCTCTCTCGTTCAGTATCCCTCAGCTGTCTCCTGAGCCTATCCCTCTCCCGCTCAAGATCCTGGATCTCATCTACCTGTCCCTGGAAGATCTCCCTCAACTCCAACAACTCATCCTCCTCCTCTCCCCCCTCACCCTGTCCCTGTACTTGTGGCTGCTCCTGTGGCTGCCCCTATCCCTGTCCCTGTCCCTGTACCTGTCTGGGACCCTGTGCTGCTGGCACCTATAAAGGCAATCTGCCTCTTCCCCTCACCATGTGAACTTGCCGAGCTTGCCTCTCCTCTCCACCCTCCCTCCTCGGAGCCACTCCGCTCTCTCCTACTATACCCTGCCTCCTCCGTCAGCCTCTACCTCCGCCATCTCCATCTATCTGCTCCACGGGATCCGTCAACCATGGAAACGGATGCTCAGCCCAATATGCAGTATACTCTGCATCCATCCCTGCATCCTCTATCTCTGGCCACATATCCCAAGGCAAGGGAATCATCTCTACTAGTTGCATCATTGCTTGATCATATGATAACAATGGCCCGAAGTGTGCTTGATCCCTCACTGTCTGAGCATACATCCCAAAACCTCGTGGCATCCGCTGTATCCTGTTGAACTGCCTGCCCACCCTATCCACCAACTGCCTCTCAAAAACATATGGCATCCGCCCAATCAAATACCTACTTTGAAATGTATATGGCAACTCCACTGCGTCATCCTCCCACTCCTCCCAGTCTCGGTACAACCTCCATACTACAGTGTCAATCTCATCAATGACCCTGTGCTAGTACTCTAATCTCCCAATCTGTGGCTGAGATGTAATCATGTCATACAGATGTACAAAACTGCACCCATGGCCCCTGCCTCTGAAATGAATCGACCATCACTGGCAAATGCTCATATGCCCACACCTGTAATAGTGTAACTTCGCAGCCGAATCCTGCCGATCCATGGTATACAAACTGATGTAGTTCATAGTACAAGTGTGCCAGCAGACATGGTCCCCATGCAAATCTGGTGTGTTGTGTCACCAATGTCTCCAGTGTACCACCCCAGCCCACAACTAATCCTTGTTTTGCCCTATCCGGACAGAGGAACTCGCTGATCACTCCTACCAATACTGCTGGTAGTGCTAATCTTGTTTATGTCATGGTATCCCACACCACATGTCCTGCCCTCATCTTCAGTCCTAGATCATGAAACACTCATCTCAGTGCATCCCTGTCTCCATCTCGATCGTAAGGAACTAACTCCCCATCGATCGGTATCCTCAGAATCCTGTAAACATCCTCTAAGGTGACTATCATCTCACCCATCGACAAATGAAAACTACAAGTCTCTGAGTGCCATCTCTTAGCCAGCGCAGTCAGCAACTCCATGTTCGCCCGAAACTCAAGCACATACAAATATGTCGCAGGCCCATAGCCTGAACTGCTGCTCTCTCCTCAACTGTCAGCTCTGCTCGCAAACTCTGAGTCGACGGGAATCTCTCTCATGACTCTAGTATAGGTAGGTCCTCCTACAGTCAAGCAAATCAACTATGTCAATCATTGTGGCATTCCCTATTCATCACAAAATGCTGCTTTTTTATCCTAGTGCTTATGGTAATCTATCCTAGTGACACTCCCTGTTCATCACAAAGTGTTGTCGTTTGTCCTAGTTGCACTCCCTATTCATCACAAAGTGTTGCTGTTTATCATAGTGGTACTCCCTGTTCATCACAAAGTTCTGCTCTTTTTTGCACTCCCTGTTCATCACAAAGTGCTGCTCTTTTTAGTACTCCCTTTTCATCACAAAGTACTATTTTTTGGCATTCCTTGTTCATCACAAAGTGCCTCGATCTATCTTATCCTAGGGCCTTTGCTTGAGTGTATCCTCTTGAGTAGTTTCCTAATTGGCAACGTATGTTCTATCACATAATTGTCAATCCTAGCCCTATCTGCTATCTTAGTCTTCCCTAGAGGACCTGCTTGAGTGTATCCTCTTAGCATCTTATCCAATCGACAACGTATGTTCATCACATAACTACCAATTTGACCTAGAAGACATAAATGCGCATTCATGACACAAACGCACCTAGCCTACCCAGACGCGCCTGACATCGACACAAACACGCCTTAGCATCTTTCCCCCACTTGACATTTTTCTAGACCTACCTAGAGTGTATTTATTGCCCTACCTAGCATGCATTTATGACAACATTTAATGCAGCAAGGTACAAGGAGGTTTTGTGGTACTTACCAGCTCTCTTGCATTTGTTGGCCTCTGAAATTGGTGAACGCGAGCAAATCTGTGCACTAATGCCATCGCTACTGACTGCTCTCTGCTTTCTCTGCACTCTGATCTCTTAGGTGTGTGGATGAAAATGAGGATGTTTTCCCTCATAGTCTATCTTATAGACTACCCTAGCCCTAGTCTCCCGAGTCAGTCATCTTTATCCCGTGACTCTGTCACTCTATCCTATTCGGCCAGTCATTTCTAGCCTTTCTTTCTTATCGAGAGATTGTCTGCGATCTTTCCAGACATTTTCATCCAATCTCTCGAGGGGGCATATCATTCCCATCTTGGGGCAAGTTTGTATTAGTTCATCTTATCTTCTTTGAAACAACGCGACAAGCTGCATTGTCTCAAAGAGGAGCAAAATGTAGACATTTAAAATTGTCTAGTCTAATTAAATAAATATCTTTATTTATTTAATTATTTTAAGCCTAATTATTCTATTAATTAAATAAATCTTTATTTATTTAATTAATTCATTTACCCTCTTCTAAGCCTTATTTCACATTTAAATAAATACCTTTATTTATTTAAATTATCCTTTTACTAAATTAAATAAATACTTTTATTTATTTAATTAATCCCACTTCCTCTATTAATTAAATGAATCTTTATTTATTTAATTAATTCATTATCCCTTTCTATCCATGACACATGTCATTCATCTCTTAATTCCTACACTACCTACCCTATTATTATTTTCTTATTTTCTCTACCTACCCTCTAATCATAGATGACCATTTATCTTTTACACCTCTTAATCTTATCCCTCCATTTCTTATAGTGTCTTCTATATAAGAGGATTCTTCTCTCATTATCAACCCTAATCTTTCTATTCAATAATCCTAATCAATCTATTCAACTAATCGATCTTTGAAGCCTTCTAGTATGCGATCTAGCTATCAACCACATTTTTTTTCTTTGTTGAGCTCTTGTGCACACATAAAATCTGAGAGTAAATATGTCAAACAAGATCAATGGAGATAGGAAGAATGAAGATCCAAATCCTATTGGACATGTGATGGTATAATATTTATGATTTCATTTGATTTGCATTGTCTTAGGTAATCTTCATATGTTATGGTGGATCTTTGTTGTTGTTAGGCAAGGGTTTTATGGTTGAATCTATTTATTCTTTCAATATTGTTGTTATCCATTTTCACCATAAATAGATACAACATGGCATCAAACTCAAATAGGAAAGTATTAGGTTCTTTTGTAAATAAGTAATAGAAGTTAGGCAAAGCAAATGGATGTATATTCTTGAGAGAAACAATGTGCTCTTGGTCAAAGATAGGAAACTCAAAAGTGATTGCTTCCACAAGATTTTCCACTTCCTCATCAGCCATTCTGGAGTCAGTTTCTTCGGTTGTTGTGGATGCCCATTGTGATTGGGGGATCCTCAGTAGATGTTGAGTCCTCTATTATATTGAATATATATTCTAGCTCCTTTTTTCTGTCCAATGTATCTTCTAATTCCCTTGTTGTGTCTAGTATATATTCTAAACTTTGTATTGAGGGAAAAAACCTTCCTAAAGCATCTCTTTGCCGTAACTTGTAATGAAAATTTTGATCTTACGACTACCTGCCTATACTTGTTAGTGAATAGTTTTAATTTTATCTCAAAATCTACTATTCCTAATGCTAAAAAACAAAACATCTAGTCTAATGAAAGTAAATAACATAAAGAAAATTAAAAAAAATCTAAACCTTAGCACCATCCTTGATAATGGTGACAAAAATCACTAGTCTCTTCTAAGTGCAATATATTGATGTAGACAAACCATTACATATGTTTAATAGACCAATAAATCCTATCAAGTAACCTACTATCCTACAGAGGCTCATTTAATTATCATGTAGGAACATATATACTTGGATGATGCTGACAATGCATGTACAACCAATGACTCTCTGAGATTCCTATCAATTGTGTAAAGGAACTAACTAAATTCAACAATTAACTAAAACATAAACAATGTTGAAATGTGAACCTATTTGCACAACAATTTCTATAGGTAACTAGCAAGTGACTTAGCGATAGTTGTGAGTAGTGTGCAATATTATGACTGTGTTGCTACGCTAACTTACAATCTAAACTTGTTATATCATTAACAAATGATATCTATCTAACTAAAGGAGAACAACTATAACAACTAAATATATTAAAGAAATGAACAAATTAACTAATTCTAAATTAACAATCTAACAATAAAAAGGATTACACTACCTCAAGTGGCCCTTGCTTTAAGGTTGCAACCTTTAATCACAAAGTAGTCTTAATTCTGGATATCATCAACCATCACTTTTATTTATTCTTTAACAGTACATAACAAATTGTAATAACCTTCACTAATTAACCAAAAAATCTATCAAAATCTAGTATCTATCATATACTCAGAAGATCTCCCAAACTATGACAAAATTGGACTTTATACACAGTCCCAAGAGAGTGGGTTAATTACATTTTAAAAATTTCTATAAACACTTGTCAATCCTCCCTAACACAAAGGATGACTTATTCTCCTATAAAAATGAAAGCAACAACATGATTTGTAATCATAATTGGACTTTTGTTCAATTGGCAAAACAAAAAGAATAGGAAATACATAATGAATGAATTCCATAACGAAGCATGACTTCTCTATCCTACAAACTTATCCAAATCCCTCAATTATATTTATTCTTCAGAGATCAAGGAAGCTCCTTAACAATTATGTTTTTATAGATACCTTCTTGAATTCTTGCACATGGGTCACAAGTGAACATTCTCCTTTGGTTGTGGGCCAACAATTAATCCATAAGTTGTAGGTTAGTATCTTATAAAAAAATTATTCATCCACATTACCATCATTTATATCATTATGAGATTATATTAGCGATGAATATCCACAAAATACATTCTTTCATTATATGTCATATATCATCTATTAAGTCAAAGCATAGTTTAGGGATGAAGTCTAAAAATATATAAATGCCTTGTAGAAGCTATAATAAAACAAATAAAATAGTAATGTAAATTCTAGAGCCCATCAACCTCAATAGTCATAAATTACCACATCTCCAAGTTGTTGCAATAAATTTGTTATTGCAAGAAAATTAGGAGGACTATATGGGACTTTAGTTCCATTTGGAGGTGTGCATGTAGGTAGTACTTGGGAAAAGGATGCCCTCATGATCCAAGTACATAGGAGAGGGTTTAGGGGACAAATCCAATATTTGAGATTATATGTTAACTTATTATTTATCTTTTTTCAATAATATTCAATGTGAGGTTAACTTTTCTTTAGGTGGCAATTATCTCACTTTCCAATTAATATGTTCTCATTATATAGATTCAAACTAATATTTAAGGTAATGTATCATCATCAAGACTTCTACATTGAGGTTTATAGTCTTTGGCGTTCCCAAATCTACTTCCACCATGTAGATAAACTTTTAGGTTAATTGTCATTGTGATTTATCTTGATGTGAATGTGTGGGAATGCCTCTAACATTATTTAAACTATAGTAGTCAAAATTTGGGTATTGAACACTATAGCCTTATGCATTGGATCAGTGAGGAGTATGGGAAGCTAAAGGTTATCCCCTAAACCTAGTGAGATCTATTATTCCAAGAAATAGGGGCATGATGAACTTGCATATGATTTGGCTAGGAAAGAGCTATGGTAACCTACTAGCTTGTATTTAATGATGATGTTAACATAACCTACTAGAATTCGAGTGTGTGAACAACTCTGATATGTGACATTGTTTTCTTTCTCTAACTGTGTACTTGGATCTATGTTGAGTTTAGGACTAACCAAATTCATATGCCCTTTGATAACTTAGGGAAATCAATGGTAAGTATAACTAATGTAGTATGACTTTTTGTCTTTATGTTTATGTGGTGGATAATTGTGTGCTAAGCCTTATGATAAGAAATACCAAAATACACTTGAAAGTACAATATTATCTAATATTAAATTTATTGAATTAATCTTATTTATTAAATAATATGTTTCCAAATAGTAATTAAATGAACTAAATGGATTTAGATTCTTTATATCTTTGTATTGGTTTATATGTGTGCATGTGCTGAATAGAGGTCTTCTTATGTGGGATCAATGTGTTACTTATGTGTTGGTAAATTGAACACAATACTTATAAAACAATCAAATAGTTTAGTGAATCCCTTCGGGTAATTCAATTAGAGTAGTTAGCCAAGGTATAAACCCTTCAAATAGTATATTTTAGATCAACATTCTAGTAATACTTCCTAATGCAATTGTGTTAAAATTGAGATTGATATAGGAGTAAACTTCTTAGAATCACAACCAAAATTAGGGGGCTTTGTGAGGACTTAGGTAGAGGATAATTTTTCTCTGAACATATCTTTTCCCACTCATCCTACCTATGAACTGATTATAGATAAGCTTATTGTTGCTCCAACATGACAAGAGTCAAGGAGCATGCTTTTTCCAAAATAAATGCTTGGTCATATCATAGGATTAATTGGATTTCACTAGCAATATGCATGTGATAGATGGTAGGAGTGACCCAATTTCATAGGGTTTAGATAAGATTTCACTAGTAACAAGTAATGGATTCCAAGATCTACCCATCTTAGGATTTAATCATTAGCATTGGTTGTATTAGAAGAAATTTGTTTTTCCTATATTAGGCTTTCCTAATGTACGAACTATTAGTTCTAATTATTAATTCAGTCAAGATATTGATAGTATAGGCACTAGTCTTAGGTTTACGGTAAGACCATAAGATATATTGATTATATAAATTTTGTAACTTTATATAAAGATAGATGATTAATATTGTTGCAATTGTTAATTTTGTAAACTATTTGAATGTAACTGAATAATTATTTGTGAGTTGTATCTATCTTTGTTATTTTTTAATTAGAATGTGATGAAAATGATAATGTGTAATCAATGTATTAAATTTGAGTTATCTAAGATTCAATTTAAATATTATAAATTGATATCATTATCCCAAATAATAATAATTTTTAGAAAGTTAAAAATTGAATTAGCATAAATGTTTTAGATTGAGATATTACATTAGTATAAAATTTGATGATCTTAATAGATTATGTTTCTAGAAAAACTTTGCGTGTTGAAATTTTATGTAGTATAGTGACAAAGAAACTAGATATCATCTGGGGGAAATTAGAAATGAAGTAATTCAATAGAGAATTCAAAGATGAAACTTCCTCCTACATAATCTATTATAGAACATATTAATAATATGTCAAATAAAAGGATGGATATGGATGACAAGCCTAATGGTCAAGTTGAAAGGATGTTTGATTTGATGATTGATAAGATGGAACAATTGATTCAAAAGATAAAAAATAATATGAAAATGCTTATATAGTAGATTGGTGAAGGAAGTGCTTTTGGTTCTAATAATACTGATGCCACTAAGACAAAAAACCAAAATAATGTCCTTTGTTTTAGTTACATGACTTAATTGACGTTATTTTACTCATAAGGAGATAGAGGTTATATAAATTGAATCTCTAAACTCATTTATTGATGGAATTAGGGCATGCTATATAGAGTATAGTGTTCTTAGCAAGGAGATCTAAAGTGATATGACACTCACCAATTTAATGAACATGAAGAATTATATAAATGACCTTAGACTTAATCCTAGATCAAAGTCTCTTTAGAGAGATGTGCAAATAGTTCTAAGAAAGTTTAATTTCCTTCCTTATGATGGATCTATCAGATTCATGACTTTAATTTTACTGGTATCAACCTAGATACCATATCGTGAAATATAATGTCCTAGGACTATTCCTTCTTCCATCATCATGTGGCACTTTTTATTGTTGAGAGATAGATTATGATCTTGACACCACTACGATACTTTCTTAACATTTTTCAATAAGTCCTCATAAATGTCACCATATATGGTAAAATTATCCATATATACTTCCATATAGTCATGGACCAAATTTGAAAATATGCTTATCGCAACCCTTTGAAATGTAGCAAGTGTATTACATAGTTCAAATGGAAGGAATGAATAAGCATAAGTACCCCATGAATAGGTGAATTTTATCTTGTCCCAATCTTTTGGTGCAATCCTTATCTTATTATAATCAATGAACCCATCCAAGAAGTAGAATTATTTCTTTCCTACTAGAGAGTTCAAGACTTGATATAAAAGGTAAAGGAAAATGATTTTTCCTGGTAGCTAAATTAAGCTCTTTGTAATCCACATAGATTCACCATTTATGACCCCTTTTAGGGACTATCAAAAGGGGTGAGACCCATTGGCTATCTGTTGTGGGATAGATAAATCCAACATCTAATATCTTTTATAATTCAATTTTAACTATTTCTCGAACATCATGATTCATTATTCTTTGAATTTGTCTAATTGGTCTAAATTCTTCTTTTCTTCTATTTTATGCACACAAATTAGGATCCAAACCTTTCATATTATGATAGTCCTAGGAAAATATTGTTTTATGGATCTTTAACATAGAATTTATCTCTTCTTGTTGTTGTGTTCTTATTTGATTCTTCTTATTTGATTCTTTATATTGAGAAATGAACTTTGCGATATTTCAACCCGATTGGTCAAGATTGTCATGGAAGAAATATCTAAGATTGACATATTGAGATCAAAATTATGAGGTAGCATCTCATGAAACATTTTTGTTGTTGAATTATGTTTAATGAAAGATGTTGCAAGAAGAATACTATAGAGTGAGTGGGACAAACATGTTAGAGAAGAGTTTTACTACAAATATCTTGAATAATTGTTTTGTATAATGTTAGAGAGTATGGTATCCTCATTTTGTAGTTAGAGCATGGGGATTTTTTAATTATCATTAATGTGTGCAAAGAATTCAAATCATTTTCCCCAAGGTCTAGACAAATTGGTCGATCCATCTTAATAAAAAGTTGTGCAAGTAGGTATGAGGCTAACTTATTTACCACACTCTCATTAAAAATAATCATATCACTAGACCTACAACTAATAAAAGGCATTTGTTGTTCCTAATAATGGGCAACTCAATATAAGGGGATATTAGGTCCCAAGTTAACTTTTGGCTACAAAATCATGAAATTAGTAAGGTATTCCCATGAGTCAAGTGTAACAACCAAATCTTTTATGATACCTTTAGGTTTACTAGTAGAACTGATTATTAATTCTATTACTATAGGAGTAGATCAAAGATCTTATATCTGAATATTTGGTCATGACATTATGGTTGCAACTAAATTAATCAAGGCATTGTGTAAGTTTATAATGCTATCAATAAACACAACACGGGGGCTTCACTTAGTGAACTTGGGTTATATCACGTGCATTCATGGCATACTAAATAATCCCCCTATTTTCAAAAAATATTGCCATAAACTCCTTTTTTTTCACCCCCTCCCAATACACAACTTGAATTAAAAGTCCCCCAATTTTCACCAAATATTGTATTTTTTCATATGTTGAATTAAAAACCCCCTATTTGCACCGATAGGAAATATATTGTACCCTCATTTCTGGGATATTAAAACCCCCAATATGAATGAACATGATATAATGTTTCCTAGCTAGTGAAGCCCTTGTGAAACACAACAACAATCGGGTTGCTAGGATCTGTTAATTTTGGAACAACTATCTTTCACCTAACATGATATTTGCAAGTTAGTAAACTACATGGATAGTTTAGGGTTCTTTTTTTCTACCTGATTTCTTTAGGCGTATTTTTTACTACACATTGCAAATTAGGTTATTTTATAACTTGGAACATTGGTATTTTAGCACAAACATTTTTCAGTTGGACCTAAGGAAGTCAAAATTAAGTTTGTGTTCATACTTTTATTATTAAGTATCTCTAGAAATAATGGTTCCTTATTGATAATGTCTTCCTTATCATGTTGATTTAATATTGGGTTAACATCATTGGTTGGTTCCTTAGAGGGAATTTCCATGATCAATGGTGATGTAGGAGTGGATTTGGTTTTTCCTTAGTGAAGGTGCACATTGTTGATCTCAATGACATAGGTGGTCTACTAGATAGAATCATTAGAATAAGCACATTGAACAAGTTTACTGTTAGAATTAGGTGCAAACTAGGCTGGTAATTACCTAGCTCTTGGTGGATTAGGAGCATGGTTAACAGGGTTTGACAAAATAGCTAGCTGTGCAAGTAATGCTTGTGGCTGCTATAGAAAGCCTATATTAGGGTTAGAACAAGGTTGGCCACCCTACCATTGTTATTGCTATCAATAAGATTGAGGTAATTGTAAATGTTGGTGATTAATATTATTATTGTGGCTAGGTTCCTTGACGGGGTGCCCATTTAGGTGGCCCATTGTTCAACCATGCTATCAAAAGTTGATTAAACAATGGAGAATTATTTACAAAATAATTTGAGAAAGGAGAATACTTGGCCATCTCATCCTTAAGCACCTTGAATTCGAGTCATTTTTATTATCTTCAATTCTTGCCACCCATTTGAACTTGCAATCTTGTTTCTTTGAGATGATAATATGGGTATTATTTTGGTGGAGCTACTTATGCATCCTCTTGTTTATTTTTATCATGAAGGGTATATAGTTGGGTTTCCATGTGTTTGATTATGTGTTGCTTCATGTCCTTTAGTAGGTTACTAATCTCCATTCATGAGACATATGTAGCTATTTTGGTATTCATTTCTCTCAAGTTGTGTGACTTCTTCATTGTGACACATGAATAGTTTCTAGATAATTGGAAAACATCATCCCATGCAACTAGAGAGATGTCTCTTGGTCCTATTAACTCTAGAATGTCTAAGAATCCCTCATTAAATCCTTGTAAGAAAATTAATTTTACATAATCTCTAGTGGGTCAATTTTGTTTGGATTTTTAGAGATAGAATATGAATTTATCTACATAGCATTGCAATGGTTCATCTATTTTTGAATCACTCTAAAGATATCATATCCTCTCATGCTCTCTCCCCTACAATAATCCTTATACTTCTCCAAAAAAATTATTTCATAGTATCCCAATCATTCATCGCATTTCTTCTAAGCACCATAAACCATGTTAGAGTAGAGTCCCTCAATGTGGTTGGAAACAATTTTAGTCTATGTCCATTTGTAGTGTAATCATAACATCTACCAAAGACATCAAATTAAAATAAAAAATTGTATAGTTCCTATGTCATAAGGCCATGGAAGTTGGGAAGGGCAGAGGGAGGGATGCGTTTTATAGTAGCATTTCTCTCTTGATTAGAAATAGAAAATTCAAAGATAGCAATTTCAAGATTTTATCAAGTTTGTCCCTACCACCAATGTTCCCCATTGTCAAATGAGAATAACGGGAATATCAAACTAGACCTATAGTCAAATGTTGAAGGAGGATATTTTTGAGTGGATTAAATTTAAGTGAACCACTCATTTTTAATACTCTTGTTTTTGCCATTGCTACTATTACAGTATTTCTAGAATAAGCGTAAGATGGAAATAATCTTCCTAAATGATCTCGCCTTTTTTCCATGCAACAACTATGTGTCACTTTCCACCTTTCCTATGTGGTGTTAGTAAAAAAATCGGTATCCATTATGATTTCTATTAATCCTAAATATCGAAAATGAAAATTACTATGCATATACAAATAAGAAATAACTTTTAAAAACTCAAATACTCTCATAGCTTGGAAACATCCCCAATAACAAAACCAAAAATATGTGGTCAACTATATAAATATTGATCCAGAGTAGTATGGTCATGCACTTCTACTTAAAGGACGAGACTATCCTATGTTAAGAAACCATTAGTTATAGCAAGATACATTGAATTATCACCCAAAAATGTGCACTTGAGATGAGGCTTGTACTATTTATACACTAAGATGTTTCTAGTGTCCTTGAAATACTTTTGAACATATATTATCAAGATCATTGAAACAAAATCAAGAACTATTAATAGCAACAAATGACTAAGAAAAGGCTTAAACAATAATACTAGTATTCATTCTACAAATTACAACTACAGGTAAATGAGAAGTTTAGTTGAAGGTCCCAAACTTAATTTTGATCAATAGTTGCTACATGAACTTTTAACTCTCTTTATATAATAATTAAATACAAAATTACAAAATTATTATGCCCCCACGGGTTAGATTAGTTGGTCTTAAGTCTCGGGTTTTCTCCCTGGGGTCTTGGGTTTGACTCTCTCTCTCGAAATTATTCGGCCACAGACACCTGGGGGCGGTGATGATTGCACCGTGGCCACAGGGATTAGTCTCGCCCCTAGCTCGCCCCTTGCCTGAACCAGGGTAAGGTCAGGGCGCTGGGTTGGGGCTGTGGGGATACCTTGCGATACCAAAAATAAAATAAAAATAAAAATAAAAATACAAAATTATTATGAATTAAATTCATAGTAGCATTGTACCTCAAGGGGGCCCTACTTGGGTAAATGCACTTGCTACATAAAATAATCAACTAATAGACATTATTCTTGTAGATTACTTCATAAGAATGAGTATAAAACTTGCTAGAATTTCATTTCTTTCTTGAAATAAAAAAATGTATGATACTTAATCATCTAAGACATAGTTCTTTGTTAGACATATAAGCTTCACTAATCCTAACTAACTTGAACTCATCACTATATTTGTCGCTTGTCCCTGCTAAGTAGAGGGAGGGAGTTTTTTTTTTAGAAGAACACAACTTAAAGACAAATATAAAACTCCATCATAACTAGATATTAATGTTAAAGAGAAGATTTAACCATGGAGGCATGCTTGGATGGGTCATGCAATATAAAATGTCATCATTAATTGTAACATAGGAGTTTTGGATTCAATTTTTATTTATTGGTAGTAGAAGTCTAATGTTGATATCTGATCTTCCTTAGTCAAGCCCAACTCAACACTAGTTGCATGATGCATCTTTTCGTAGAGCCACACCTTCTCTCAGTTACAAGAATTCATTCTCTCATTTTTGGTGTGGATCCCTTGATTATTGGGACTCCCATGGTACCTATTGATGACCATCTCATTTCCTCTTTCCTTGTGGCAAAATAAGTTAGTCTTTCTACAAAAAACACCTATCCATCAATTTTAATCATACCATTACATCACATATTAATCAATAACCATAAACAAATGTAAATATTTCATCAAACATTTAACAACTATGTGTAGCGCATCATATTAGCATAAACTTAGGAAGTGTCATGGAAATGTATGAGAGTTCAATACTTTTGTAAAATAACAAGGAAAAGTGGCAATTAAAAGACAATTATAGAGCCCATCACAAATTGTACATGATTATAACAATTCCATTGTCTTGATATGATGTTTCATCATTTCAAATTTCTACTGCAATCTACTTTGATCTAAAATTCATTAATAGAATGCACAATACTTGGTATATGGACTTATATATGTTTTAATATTCTTGGGTACATAAATCCTATAAATATATATATATGATAGTAAATAGCCTAGTAAACGCATTTTAGCATCATAAATTTTTTCCACATATGCCCATAATTTATTTTTCTACTTGTGAAGGTCAATGCAAGAAAATTTCTTCTAGATAAAGAATAAATTTATTAATATAATGCATTACGAAACTACAAGGAACATCAAATTTTATTAATAATTTACATATGTAAGACTCCTCTTTGACAACAATGGGCACAATACCTTCTTCAACGGTGATGTAGGTTGTTTCTCCCCTCTCTTGACACCTTGCCTTCCTTCTTATCATGCACATGTGCTTTTATAATTAATTATATGTATTTACCTTTTGACTAATTTGTTTGGTTATAAAATATATCTTTTAATTGGTTTATTTATTTTAGTTAAGCATGTGTAGCATTTGAGCTGCCTTTTATGAGGGACGTGACATCTCCCTTCTAGATCTACATTCAACTTCAATTTAAAGACATTCTTGATTTCAACTATTAAGGTGATAATTTTCACTTTCTTAGGTGAATATAACTTATATGGTTATTAGATGCAACCAATTATCAACAAAGTATATGCCTTGGTAATTCTTAGCATTGACAGATAAGTCCTCCATTGAAACCAAGGATAAGATTTATAAGGATATCAAATACCGTAATCACGTATTATATTATGAAATACTTCTTGAAAAAAAAATATACTTCAACAAGGCCAAAAGAACCATGTAAACTACAAGGGACATGCACTAATTATTATAAATTCTCTTTAAGTATGATCAATAGATAAGTCTTTCTTAGACAACAAGAAACAATGTATCTATTGGATCATCATATGAAAATACATACTCAATAAATTTAGCGATATTAATATTCTCAAGCTTTTGATTTTATTTACTCTACATGGTGCAACCACATATTCTTATACTAGCCCCATTCAAGGTCTAAATAATATTCTCATTTGATAATTATACTAAATACATGACCTTAATGATCAATAGTAACTGATCCCATACAAACAAATGCAAGCACATCCTACTATTGCTAGCATAGAGTTTTATTTAGGTTTAGAAACAATATGACTACTCTATTAACCATTTTCTCAACAATTTTATACCTAATATTAAGAATATTAATAGTCACAAAGATCATATAAAATTCAAATTATAGAAGTTAACATATTTATTTAAAGACAAGGTCATTATTTACTTATCTAGTTGTTATACTACAAATCATATAATAAGATGTTGTAAAATATTATAAATTCTGAAATATGATAATCCAAATTGTATGATACATCATAGTGACATTCTCATTACCATCTCAAATAAGCTTGCAATGAACTATCACATATATATCCCTTATTGAATAAGATGACTTAAATCATGTACTATATAAGTTAATACCTTATATAATTTATGTCTAATTAACATGAGATGGATCAAGAATTTCTCATAAGATCCCAACCTATAACAAAGAATTTACACCTCAATGAATTCCCTAAATAATTATAGATTTAAGAATTAGCATGAGACTATATAAACTTAAAATAGATTGTCAATGAACTTAATTGATATAGCCAAGAAAGAGAACACAAGTATTGTGTCATTTTCTTAAGTACCTAGTTATAAGTTGGGTATACAGATTTACTAGAGAATTAATATAATGATAATGAAATAATTCAGGTTTATAGTCTTGAAAGTAGAAATCATTCCACCATTTGAACTCGTATATGTTATTGTGAGGATCTGGTCATTACTAAGAGGGGGGGGGGGGGGGGGGGAGGGGGTGGGGGTGAATCAGTAATAGAAATAAACAGAAGTCTTTTACCAATATGAAAATACTTTTCAAAAATAGTTCATAACCAATACCAGTAACTACTCAATCAAACACTTAAAGAAGATTTACCAACCTACTCATTCATGTGTTCATCAACATGTAAGCAATGTAATGATATCAAATCCACACATAAACAAATCAACCACCATATGAACACTGAGATTTTTCATGTGGAAACCAAAATGGGAAAAACCACGGTGGGAATTGGTACCCACAAAATTTGCACTCTTTCAGAATATGCCCTGTTAAAGGCCTAGCCCGGTTAGGATCTTTCAATAATGCCCGGTTAAGAGCAGACCCTGTTAGGAGATACCCGATGAAGGGATTTTAACCTCAACCCTATTAGGAGTAAGCTTGCTAAAGGATTTAAACTCAAGTTAATGAGCCGCCCGGTGAAGGGATTTACAACATCAGGCCTATTAGGACCTACCCGGTTAAGGGATTTTAGTACTGCTGCAACTGTTAGGAAACAACAGGTAAATGATCTGATCAATGCACTCTCTGCTTGCTAGTACAGATCCATTTCAGCTCCAATTTGCTTCACACATGCAAACATCTCAATCTAGTTCGATACACTCTCCTTCTCTGATCACCGACACACTAAACCTTCTAAAACTTGACCTAAATACACTTTACAATTAGGTCGGTTACAAAACCCTAGCAAATTTCAAAATACATTAAATTTACATCATAGATCATATCAAATCATTACAAATCATACAGATCATTACAACAAATTTCAAGACAATTACAACCGTTGAATGATCATAACACATCATTGCAAATTGATCTGATAAGCTGTCAAACCCTTTAACACATTCTGCTAAGCACTTCACTGTTTCCCAAGAAATTCGCTCCTTGTATGCACTTAAATACAATCTTATCATCACACACGGTTTCTGACATGTCATCACTAAGTAATGAACATGATAAAGATTCACCGCCAAACCATAAAACATCATTGGTTAAAGATCTTGTCACTGGTTCTCAAACCCTATATTGAATATACAACAGTCAATTGCAAACATGACTTTCGGTTCTCCAAACATGTTGCAGTACCTATCATAGACTCATCATAATGTCATAAGCATACATTCCAAACCACAACACCTAACTCAACATGGATCTCTACCGCAACCATCTCCTTCTCTATTCCTACTTATCGGTTGACTGCAACTTAGCAGTTTTTCTTTCCAACTCGATTCATTACCAGTTAGGCTATACTTAGATAGCCTATATGATATACCATACATAAACAAACATGGTTGCCATCAATGATAACACAAATAGCTAATCATAGACCATCATATCATAATTATATCATCACCGACAGTTAATCAATATATCATTGCTAACAGTCCATCAATATATCCTCATATCATCTTTTATCTGTACATCATCATCTCCATCAGTTATGCCAACATGCCAACATTCTCCCCCTTTGGCATTGATGGAAACACTAAAAGAATGCAACACCAAAACAATCAACTGATGAGAAATACCAGGAACTCATCATGCCATGCTGTACTGATCAGTGCTTCACTTGATCTTGTCCTCCTTTGCATTAATTCTTCCTATCATTTTTCTTCTCTCTGTGATTGTTCTTCTCCCCCTTTGACAACAATGCCAAAGGTGCAAAGACATCTTTTTTCTTCATTTATCTCGCTTCATCTCTGCTGCTCCCCCTAAGGAGTAGCCCTCTTCTCATCAATCCATAGTGAAAGGTATTTAATGAGTCCATTGGATTGATGCTTCCACATCTTCTTAGTTGACCTCTGGTAGGGGTATAACCCCTAACTTACCTTTGAGATATTCAAAGGTAGCCTTAGGTAATGGCTTAGTGAATATGTCAGTCAACTGATCCTTACTTGAAACATTCTCTAATCTTACTTTCTTTTCCTACACTCTCTCTCAGAAAGTGATTGATGAGGAGGGGACAGACTGGAAGGAGGTTAACCTTGAACCAATCAACTTCTAAGGTTCACAGACTTAATCTATAATCCCTGATTCCAAAGATCCATGCACAACACCAAGTCAAGCAATGGTTCAATGACACAAGACATCACCTTGGACAACCCCAAGGCTTCACTATGTCCACTTACAGACAACTAACAATTCTCAAGTTCTTGTGTGACTACACACACATCCTAGCAACCAATGAGTGGGCTATTACTAGGCTTAAGGGTTTGAATGACCCACTTGGCCAATTCAATACAACAATCCTTGGAGGGGTGTTGTCACTACACTTGAACACAAATGAAATAGGATTTCATGGTTTAGGTCCACCGGAACATCAACCTTGACTCATTCGCCCACAAACCTGAATGGTTACTATTAGGCCTCCTGTTGAAAGAATCAGGTGATAAGTTTTGACACCCTAAGGATCTAGACAAAAAAAATATGTTTTCAGACACCCTTTTGAAAGTACTAAACAATATCTCAGTTTCCAGTACTGGAACAACTTGCAGATATTCTAACCGGTGTTGCACTAACAAACCTAATAGGGCTTTTAGATCTATTTGATTGAATGCCTTTCACAAATTGGTTTGGTTCTCCTAATGGATGACCACCACTAACCATGAAATATTATGCAACCCTCCAAAATACTCTTCTACTACATTCAAACACTTTCCCAGTGCTCTACCTCTCAATTCTCATGCATTGCACTCATCAAACTAGTATGTCACATAGAGATGCCAGACCTAGGGTTATTTCTCCATCCTCTTCACCCTGATGCATCCTCTTAATGGATTTTGGTACTGACATATGATACAGTGGCCTATCATCTCCTGTAACAACAAAGAGTTCAGTTAAGGATTGATAGACCAAAACCCATTATTGCAGTCAAACCCTAGGGGTTTAAGGGTTTTAGGCTACCCAGTAGAGATTTGCTTGTAGAATGGGGCAGCGATCACTTCAAGACTTCACACTGAAAGAAAAACTAAGGTAAAAAAATATCTAGTTACAGGATCTATGCCATGACCATTCTTACCAATCCACCTTCAGTATGCAATCAACAAAAAATAGATGATTTTTTTCATGTTTCCAACAGTTTTTGATGCTTCCAATTCCTTTCCAAATCAACCAACACAACCAACATACATTCTTCGGTGTTTGGGGCCTTTAAAGGTGTTTCCCAAACAACCATAACCTCGTCCAACTATTTTTCAAACTAACTGACCATTAGAGAATCCCAATTTACAAAAGGTGCGAAATTGTCATGACAACTTTTGCATAATTCAACCAACTTAGACTCTAGACTGTCATAGTCCCCCAAAATGATTATATTTGAATTTAAAACATCAAAAAAGACTCAAAAAGATTTGTGGTCACATGATCCCTCAATTTAGACCATTATGACCCTTATTGACTCAATTTTCTCTACCAGACCCTAGATGATAATTTGACCCAAACATGGACAAACTTGTCACACTCCTAGGACATTGAATTACAAAAAAGGACCCATAGGGTCTTATTACACTATTTCTAAGTAATAGGAAATCATCTTGTTTCTTACTCATGCCTTCATAGGTAGGTGCTTCTGCACCATACTCCTTGGGTAAAATTTGTCTCAAGTTCTCTTAGAGATTAACTGCAACAAATCACCACCCTGCTTTTTGATATCTTCCTCTAGCATCCAGGTAGCTTCTGAGGTAGGAAGGCCCTGCCATTTAAATAAGAGTTCAAAATAGGTCTTGTGCCTTGTTTTCTTGGCTTCCCTGTTATCCAAGATGCACTCCATTTTAGGCGGTTCCTTAGGTGGTAAGTGTTTTATCCACTCTTCACTTTCTTGAACAGATTCACCTGCACATTCTTCTACAGTAGGAATCCTATACAATGTTAGATCGGAAACATTAAATATAGGTAAAATAGGAACATCATTAGGGAGTTCAATTTTGTAAGCATTAGGACCATATTTATCCAAAATTTTACAAGGTCCAATTTTGCGCATCCTTAACTTTCTATGGATTCCCTTGGGCAACCTGCCCTTGCTGAGATGAACCATTACCATGTCACCCACTTTATATTGCACATCTCTCCTTCTCTGATCCACTCTTGCTTTAACCTTTTGACTGTTTTGTTGTAGGGTATATCCGACTTGTTGACGCACCTCTTTCATAGCCTCTAAAAATTCATCAGCATGTCCACTCCTCTTGTCCAACCCCTGGACATCTCTCAATTCAAAGAATCCTCTTGAATGACTACCATAGACAATATCAAAAGGACTTAGACCTATGCTCTTGTTTATTGAATCATTATAGGCATACGCTACCTAAGGTATTACCACATCCCAACTACTTCTATGATCCTTTGGCAAACATCTACGAAGATGTCCCAATGACCTATTCACAACTTCAGTTTTGCCATCACTCTGAGGGTGATAGGCTGAGCTAAAAGACAAATTTGTACCCAACCTTTTCCACAAGGTTCTCCAAAAATTCCCTACAAACTTTTTGTCCCGGTCAGATACAATACTCAAAGGCAACCCATGGATTTTAACAACTTCTTTGAAAAACAATCTTGCAATATAGCTAGCATCATTTGTGGTTTTACAAGGAATAAAGTGAGCCATCTTACTGGACCTGTCTACCACAAAAAACATACTTTCATGACCTGTCTTTGTCTTGGGTAATCCCTTCACAAAGTCCATACTCAAACTTTCCCATGGTATACTTGGTATAGGAAAAGGTTGGTACAGTTCTGCATTGGTTGAGACCATGAAATCTTGTTTCATTTTGTTTTTCATTGAAAAAGGCCACCATTCTCCCCTCTTGGCTCAATGCTCCTCCTATAGCCAAACCACTTGCATCACATTCAATGGTGAAGACCTTACTGAAATCCAACAATATTAGGACTGGGTACTTGGCAATTTTTTGTTTTAAACACTCAAAACTCTTATCTGCTTCTTTGATCCACACAAAATTCACCTTACCACCTCCCTTGATGGTTTCTAACATAGGTGCACAAATATCACTATAATTTCTAATGAATTTCCTATAAAATGTTGCCAAACCATGAAAAATTCTTACCTCTCCGGCTGTCTTAGGTGTAGGCCAATTCAGAATAGCCTCTACCTTGGAAGAATCCATCTTCAACTCACCCTTAGAGATGACAAAACCTAAGTACACCAATTTCTGCTTCATGAAGTCAAACTTTTCTAAATTTATCATCAACTTGTGCTCCTGCAATCGCTTCAAGGCTATCTCCAAGTGTTTCAAGTGCTCCTCCTTTCTCTTGCTAAACACCAATATGTCATCAAGGTAGACTACCACAAATTTCCCTACAAAATCCTGCAACACTTCATTCATTAGTTTCATAAAGGTGCTAGGGGCATTTGAAAGACCGAAAGGCATCACAAGTCATTCATACAACCCTTCATTGGTTTTAAATGTAATTTTTCATTCATCCCCCTCTCTTATCCTTATCTGATGGTACCCACTCTTGAGATCAATTTTAGAGAAATAGGTAGCTCCCCCTAAATAATCCATTAGGTCCTTTATCCTTGGAATAGGAAACCTATATTTGATGGTTATCCTATTGGTAGCCCTAGAATCAGTACAAAGTCTCCATTTCCCATCCTTCTTTGGGGCTAAAATAGTAGACATTGCACATGGGCTAAGGTTCTTTCTTATCAACCATTTATCTAGGAGCTCTTGAATTTGCCTAGCTATCTCTTCATTCTATTGTGGGGTCATTTTATATGCTACCTTGTTAGGAAGTACTGCTCCCGGTATGAGGTCAATTCGATGACTAATATCTCTAATAGGTGGCAGTCAATGAGGTATATCTTCCGCAACCACTCCTTTGTACCGATCTAGCAATTCCCTGACCTTCTTAGGTCCTACCTCACTCACACCCTTCTTCCTTTTTTCCTTGGGCTTCACAATCAAAGAAAAACCTACTCCGCCTTCCTCCTTTAGTGTATAAAGGAATTATTTTTCCCCTACCATCATCACACTAGATCCTACATGCTGTGGATCCCCTTCTACCATTGACTGTATCCTAAAGGTCACACCATCCTTTTGGAAAGAGTAAGCACTCTTTTCTCCATCATGATGAGCCTTTCTGTCAAACTTCCATGGTCTTCCAAGCAAGAGATGGCAAGCATCCATTGGAAGGATGTCACACAAAATTTTATCCTTATACCCCCCAATACTGAACTCTACCCATGCTTGTTCATTGATGAGTGTGTGTTGCCCTTTGTTCAACCAACTGATTCTATATGGACAACTATGGGGTATTATTTCCAAGTTCCATTTGTTTACTACTTCCAAAGATACAATATTATCAGTAGACCCTGAATCTATGACAACTTTACAAACCGTACCTTGAATCTTGCAGTTGATTATAAACAAAGCCTTCCTTTGGGGTGGCCCAGTCTTCACTGGTTCCTTGAGTAGTGTCCTCTTGATCATCAGGTTCTCTCCCATCTCTAATTTCAAATTCATTTTAGGAGATGTCACACTCCTTGCATCTTCTTGAGTCAAAGTGGTTCTCCTCTCACCACCATGAGAAGTTGAGGCCTTCTCTAGACACTAGTAGGTCGAGTGCCCCATCTGATTGTAATTATAGAATTTCATACTAGAGAACTTGCATTACGTCTTCTCCCACAGTAGCCTCCTCTGCTACTTGAGTCCCCAACTTGCTCTCCTTGGCTAGACTCACCACTAGACCTTTGGTTAGGAATTCTTCCTCCAAAACCGCCTCTGCCTCTAAAACTTCACCCTCCTTTACCTTTGTTACTCTGCTCACTTCTTCTTTTTAGTTTCTCTTCTGCCCTTAGGGCCAATTGAAAACACTTGTTCACTATCTCTGGTGCCAAGATGCTGATCTCATCTTGGATATTCATCCTTAGGCCGTTCAAGTACCTGGCCACTTTCTCTGACTCTTCTTCTTGTCTCTTTGATCCGAGACTGAGTTTATGAAACTCCTCCGTATATGCATTCACATCAAGATCTTTTTGTCTGAGGTTCTGCAATTTTCTATACATCTGCACTCCATAGTCAATGGGCATGAATTATGCCTTGACTTTAGCTTTCATCCTTTCCCAAGAGGTTATCATACTTTTTCCCTCCTTAACTCTCTCTCCTTGTACATAGTTCCAGCATGTAAGAGAGGACCCCTTCAACCTTGCTTTTGCCAACTTAACCCTCTTATCTTTAGGAATTTCTTTGTACTCAAAATGATTGGTCAATGCTTCAATCCAATGTATCACCTCTTCTGCTTCCATACTTCCACTATATATAGGCAAACCATCAATGGTGTCCCTATTGATTGACCTCAAGGTATCTACAAATGCCCTCTGATCTACAGGTATCTCCTCTACCCGCTTAGAGGATACCCCATCTTCTTTATCCCCTTCTTCATCAATTTCTCTTCCATCTTCCTCATCCTTAGTCTTTTTCAATTCTTCAAGCTTGGACTCAAGCATCTCTTCAATCTCTTCCTTTGACATACACTAAGATCACACCACCCAAGTGATCTTCAAAATCCTTCTCTGATACCAATATGATGAGGAGCGGATATACCGGAAGGAGGTTAACCTTGAGCCAGTCAACTTCTAAGGTACACAGACTCAACCGGTAATCCCTGATTTCAAAGATCCGTGCACAACACGAATTCAAGAAATGGTTAAATGACACAAAAAATCACTTTGGGCAACCCCAAGGCTCCATTATGTCCACTTATAGACAACTAACATTTCTCAAATTCCTATGTGACTACACACACACCTAGCAACCAATGAGTGGGCTATTACTAGGATTAAGGGTTTGAATGGCCCACTTGGCCAATTCAATACAAAAATCCTTGGAGGGGTGTTCTCACAACACTTGAACACAAATGAAACAAGATTTCATGGTTTAGGTCCACCGGAACATCAACCTTGTCTCATTCGCCCACAAACCTGAATCGGTTGCTATTAGGCCTCCTTTTGAAGGAATCAGGTGATACATTTTGACACCCTAAAGATCTAGACAAAAAAATTATATTTTCAGATACCCTTTTGGAAGTACCATACAATATATCGGTTTTTGGTACAGAAACAACTTGCAGATATTTTAACCGGTGTTGCACTAAAAGACCTAATAGGGCTTTTAGATCTATTTGACTGAATGTCTTTCACAAACTGGTTTGGTTCTCCTAATGGATGACCACCACTGACCATGAAATATTATACAACCCTCCAAAATACTCTTCTACCGCATTCAAACCCTTTCCCAGTGCTCTACCTCTCAATTCTCACGCACTACACTCATCAAACCGGTCTGTCACATAGAGATGCCAGACCTAGGGTTAGTTCTCCATCCTCTTAATGGATTTTTTGGTACTGACATATGATATAGTGGCCTATCATCTCCTATAATGACAGAGAGTTCAGTTAAGGATTGATAGGCCAAAACCTATTATTGCAGTCAAACCCTAGGGGTTTAAGGGTTTTAGGCTACCCGATAGAGATTTGCTTGTAGAATGGGGCAGTGATCACTTCAAGACTTCACACTAAAAAACAAACAAAGGTAAAACAATCTATTTACAGGATCTATGCCATGACCATTCTTACCAATCCACCTTCAGTATGCAAACAACAAAGATTAGACGGTTTTTTTTTGAGTTTCCAACAATTCTTGATGCTTCCAATTACTTTCCAAATCAACCAACATACATTATTTGGTGTTTGGCGCCTTTAAAGGTGTTTCCGAAATGAACATAACCTCCTCCAACTATTTTTCAAACTGACTGACCATTGGAGAAGCCCAATTTACAAAAGGTGCAAAATTGTCATGACAACAAATTGACAATATGACAACTTTTGCATAATTCGACCAACTTAGACTCTAGAATGTCATAGTCCCCCAAAATGATTACATTTTACTTTAAAACATCAAAAAATAATCAAATAGACTTGTGGTCACTTGATTCCTCAATTTAGACCATTATGACCCTTATTGACTCAATTTTCTCTACCAGACCCTAGATGACAATTTGACCCAAACATGGACAAACTTGTCACACTCCTAGGACATTGAATTAGAAAAAAGGACCCATAGGGTCTTATTACACCACTTCTAACTAATAGGAAATCATTTTGTTTCTATCTCATGCCTTCATAGGTAGGTGCCTGCACCAGTGATACTTCAATTCAATATGTTTAGTCCTAGCATGCAGTACTAGGTTATTTGAAATGTTTATAGCAGTAGTGTTATCACAATGTATGATCATTGGTTCTATCATATCTTGCTTGAATCCTTCCAAGACATGTCTCATCCATATAGCTTGTGTACAATTCATGGATGTAGCCACATATTCTGCTTCTGTTTTAGACTAAGATATACAACTATGTTTCTTACTGGTCCAAGATATCACTCTACCACCTAAAAAGAATGTTGTACCTGTTGTGTTCTTTCGGTCATCTACATTACCTACCCAATCAATATCAGTGAATACCTACAAAGAGAAATTCCCTCTGTATGGATACCATAATCCATAGTCAGCTATCCCTCTAAGATATCTAAATATTCTCTTCACTGTTGTCATATGTGTCTTGTTAGGGCTCTTCTGAAATCTTCCTACTAAATCAAATGCATGGGAAATATCCGGTCTACTAGGAAGACTATAATGAAGTTTCCCAATCATAGATATGTATTCTTTCTCATCCACTGAGGGTGAATAATCTTCTTTTGACAATCTGCAACTTGTAACCATAGGTGTTCCAACTGGTTTACAGTCTTCTATTCCAAAGGTCTTTAACATTTCCTTCACATAATTAGACTGACTGATAAAAATTCCACCTTCCATCTGTTGGACCTGCAAAATAATGATTTTTTTTATCTCACCTATCATAGACATCTCAAACTCTTCCTTCATATCATCTACAAAAGTCATACTCATATCATAATTTCCTCCAAATATGATGTCATCAATAAATACTTATGCAATCAACATCTTGTCTCCTTCAGTCTTCAAATAAATATTGCCATCCTCACTGGTTCTCTAAAATCCTATCTTTATCAGATGTGCATGAAGTGTTTCAAACCATGCTCTTGGTACTTGCTTTAATCTATATAATGCTTTATGTAGTTTACATACTATATCCTTGTCTTTAGTCAATGCAAACCCATCCAGTTGTTCAATATACACCTCTTCTTCAAGAATACCATTCAAAAATACTGACTTTACATCCATTTGGTAAAATTTAAAACCTTTAAAAGCTACAAATGCAAGTAGTATTATAACTCCTTCAAGTCTAGCAACCGGTGCAAAGGTCTCTCCATAAACTTCACCTTCTTCTTGTGCATTCCCTTTGCAAACTAGTCTTGCCTTGTTTCTAACAATTTATCCTTCTTCATTCAACTTGTTTCTAAATACCCACTTTGTACCAATCACATTTTTATCATCAGGTCTAGGAACAAGTGTCCAAGTGTTGTTTTTCTCAATTTGATAAAACTCTTCATTCATTGCCTTTAGCCAATCATCATCCTTAAGAGCTTCTCTCATTGTCTTCAGTTCAACTATGAAAATCAGACAAACACTTTCTCTGATCTTTATTCTTGTTTGTACTCCAACATTCTTGTCACCAATTATCTAATCTGCTGAGTGATTCAACTTTACATATCTAGGTATAACCGGGTCCAGTAAAGAAGTTTCTTCTTGTTCTTCTTCATCATCATCTTCATCTACCGATTGAGCAGTATCCTCCACACTGTTATGCTCAACATCATTTTGAATCTTCGGTTCAATAATCATTATCTTCTGTTCCTCAACTACATCAGACTTGCTGGTAACATCAGATTTCTTTGTGTATATGGTGAAAATGGATAACAATAATAACAATATTGAAAGGCTAAATGAATTCAACCACAAAACCCTAGCCTAACAATAACAAAGATCCACCATAACATATGAAGATTACCTAAGACAATGCAAATCAAATGAAATCACAAAGATTATACCGTCACATGTCCAATAGGGTTTGGATCTCCATTCTTCCTATCTCCATTGATCTTGCTTGATATATTTGCTCTTAGATTTTATGTGCACAAGAGCTCAACAAAGAATGAAATGTGGTTGCAAGTAGGATCGCCTATGTTCAAAAGTGTAGTGTAGTCAAGTAGTCAACGAGGGTTTGATAATGAAGGAAGCATCTCCTTATATAGAAGACACTATATGAAATGGAGGGATAAGATTGAGAGGTGTAAAAGGAGGTCGGCTATGATTAGAGGGTAGGTAAAAGAAATAATAAAATAATGAAAGGGGTAGGTAGTGTATGAATTAAGAGATGAATGACATGTGTCATGGGTAGAAAAGGTTAATGAATTAATTAAATAAATAAAGATTTATTTAATTAATAGAGGAAGTGGGATCAAATTAAATAAATAAAATATTTATTTAATATAAGAAAAAGATAATTTAAATAAATAAATGTATTTATTTAAATGAGAAATAAGGCTAGAAGAGGATAAATGAATTAATTAAATAAATAAAGATTTATTTAATAAATAGAAGAATTAAGCTTAGATAATTAAATAAATAATTAGACAGGACAATTTTGGGTGTCTACATTTTACCCCTCTTTGAGACAATGCGGCTTGTCGCGTTGTTTCAAAGAAGATAATATGAACTGATACAAAGTTGCGCCAAGATGGGAATGATATGCCCCCTCGAGAGATTGGATGAAAAAATGTCTGAAAAGATCACAGAAAATCTCTCAATAAAAAAGACGAGATAGAATGGATTGACCGGATAAAGTGACAGAGTCACGGGATAATGAAGACTGACTTGGGAAACGAGGGCTAGGGCAGTCTATAAGTTAGACCACGAGGGAAATACATCCTCATTGTCATCTACACCTCCAAGAGATTAGAGTGTAGAGAGAGAAAAGAGCAGCAGCAGTTAGAAGCAATGGCTTTGGTTCACAGATTCGACCGTGTTCGCCGATTTCAGAGGCCAACAGAGGCAGGAGAACCAGTAAGTACCACAAAACCTCCTTGTACTTTGATGCATTTATTGTTGTCATTAATGCATGCTAGGTAGAGTAATAAATGCACATTTATGTTAGGAAAGCGCATTTGTGTCCAAAAATGTGAATTTGTGTCTTCTAGGTCAAATCAACAGTTCTGTGATGAACATACGTTGTCGATTGGATAAGCTGCTGAGAGGATACACTCAAGCAGGTCCTCTAGGGAAAACTAGGATAGCAAATAGGGCTAGGATTGACAATTCTGTGATAGAACATACGTTGCCAATTAGGAAACTTCTCAAGAGGATTCACTCAAGCAGAGGCCCTAGGATAGGATAGATCAAGGCACTTTGTGATGAACAGTGAGTACCAAGATATAGTACTTTGTGATGAACAGGGAGTACTAAAATATGAGCAGCACTTTGTGATGAACAGTGAGTGCAAATGTGAGCAGCACTTTGTGATGAACAGGGAGTGCCAAACACATAGTACTTTGTGATGAACAGGGAGTACCACTAGGATAGAAGCAACACTTTGTGATGAACAGTGAGTGTCACTAGGACTGAGATGATTGATTTGTGTGACTACAGGAGTATTTGCCTATGCTGGAGTCATGGGAGAGATTCCCATTGACTCAGAGGTTGCGACCTGAGTTGACAGTCGAGGACCGAGCTGTAATTGAGGCTATGGGATTGAGACATATTCTGTATGTGCCTGAGTTTCGGGCGAACATGGGATTGTTGACTGCACTGGTAGAGAGGTGTCACTCTAAGACTTGCACTTTTCATTTGCCGATGGGGGAGATGACAGTCACCCTGGAGGATGTATACAAGATTTTGAGGATACCGATCGATGGGGAGCTAATTCCCTACGATCGAAATGGAGACAGGGAGGCCCTAAGACGAGTGTTCTGGGACCCAGGACTGGAGATGAGGGCAGGGCATGTGGCATGGGATACCATGATACAGACAGGATTGGCACTACCATCGGTGATAGGAGGAGCGATTAGTGGGTTCCTCTGTCTGGATAGGGCGACACGAGGATTGGCTACGGGATCGGGGAGGACACAGGGGCTAGGAGAGATGATCTTGGGGCGGGTCCTTCTAGGGCTTAGACTCCGTCGAGGCCAGCCGGCTCTGAGGGAGGGAATTCATCATAGCCGTAGAGGGCTCCCTATGTATCAGTATTGTACCATTTTTGTATGATGATGTAGACACCTACGGGTGATTGTAGCCATATGATTTTGACATCATTGTATCATGACACTTTATATATATATGAGATGATTCATCTTTGCGGCAGCTATATGCATGTGTACCTATGTGATGAGATGGTTCATGATGTATTTTTTTATGTGATGCTTCTATGTATTTCTATGATGTATGTTTCTATGTGATGCCTATAATATGGATGCAAATATGTACATGATGAAACGCAATATTTTTGTGTTCTTTTATGTTTTATAATGTTATGTCAATGCAAATGTGAATGTATGTAATGTAGATGAATATGATAATGCAAATGTAAATTGTGCTAACATGTGTTGTGTGCAGGAGGTGATGTAGTTGTGATATCTATATGTATGTATGAAATGCTTATATGTGGTAATGCAGGTGCAACTACATGAAATGCAGATGTTTTTGGTGTGTCATTATACTCAGTTATGCGATAGCAGGCTACACGGACTCGAGAAGGATGATGGAAGTCAATCAAGAAAGGGGATGAAAGATAGAAGATATGGAAGTGAAAGAGCTTCTTGTGCATTATCATCGTTGAGCTTTATTATGGCAAGTAGGTTATGACAATTGAGGTATATGTTCGACCCAGAAAGTTATTGTACCTATTTGCATGGAGATAAGACAGTCACAAACAAGGAATGCCCCAGTTCACACTAGAATCTCAGTGTCCTCATATCCTTGGACAAGTCATAGCATTACTAAAAGACAATCCATAGACAACAAATACAAATAGGTGACGGTACCCCATCCTCGCCTTTCTAGTCAAAGACATCCTGGAGATAGAATCTCTAGTCAGAGACATCCTGGAAAAGCTAAAAGACATGTCACCCCAAAAGATAAAACCAAAAGAAAACCAAGACTCGACACCAACATCCACTGTAGTCCTCAAGTTTAGTGTCTCTTGTCACCTGTATAAGTCTTATCTGATTGTGGTCATAATGTTTACTTTCACAGAAATGATAGATAGCACTGAACCATAATGTTGTCTGAGTTTGTTGAAGATTTGATTTGTTGAAGCCCATTTTTGCTGATGTGTCTCATCTGAAACTGACTGAATCCATGAAACTGATACTTTATTACGGAGAAGATGAAACTTTATTGCGGATCTGTGATGCAAATGTTGCTTTATTGTGCGGATAGACTGAAGAAAGCTGGAAGAAACTGTACTCCTCGAAACATGTGATGTTCTCAGTTCCACACCCATCACTAGATGTAGGATTTGCCTTAGCCACAGATAGGATCTGATTTATTATGGATGGAAAGGGAGGTGAAAAGGGAAGTTTATTATGAATGGCTAACCAATCTTGGGTAGATCAATAACAAGCCATGATGGGAATGGGTAAGTTTATTATGAACGAATAGGTTGTGAGTGTGTGCAAAGTGAAAGGATGAGATGGAATCCTGAAGGAGGGAGGAGCAATGTCTCTACGCATGGCGCTGGTGACCCAGTTTTCACCATGGTACTTGCCCAGGGCACCATCGAAGTGGTTTTCACCGTTGGACGAAATTATTTCTCTTTACTTTTTTCGATTTTTCAATGTTTTTTGTGTCACAAGGCGCCTGTTTGCCAGGTTTTCACCAAGTAATGATTTTTTTTGTATTTTTGAATTTTTTGATTTTTTTTGTATTTTTGAAATTTTTGATTTTTTTGTATTTTTGAATTTTTTGATTTTTTTGTATTTTTGAATTAGGATACTCTGAAGAGCTATGTGTAAAACCTGTGAGGATGTATGTTGTTGATAGGATCCTCCAAAGGCTCACCCTCTATAGTTGACAGTTGATATGCACCAGATCCATAGGCTGCTGTAATGATGTAAGGACCAAGCCAATTTGGTTCGAACTTGTGCTTCTTCTCTCTGTCTTGTTGATTTTTAGGATTTTCCTTGAGAACTAAGTCACCCACCTCAAATGTACGAAGCTTGACTTTATGATTGTAGTTGCATTGTTTCTTGACTGAATGATGTGTAGCTCGAGTGACTGTCTTCCTTGATGAAGAAACTGAGATAGAATTATTAGTGTGTGGACTACATAGGCCTGTATGCATGTCACCTGAAGAAGTTTGGGCATCCCTGATAACAAAGTCCTTCGAGGAAGCTCCATTAAAGGTCCATGATGTATCACTAGAAGGGAATGGATGTGTGAAACAAGTGGATGAGTGATGAAGGCTTGTGATTGGGAAAAGAAGTGAAAGTAGGATAGCATGATGGAGACTTAGGAACAACAAGTGTTCTTTTTTACTTAAAATTGTAGAACTTTTGCCCCCAGTTATTTTGATATTAGGGGAGATCAACTCTTGTTCTTTTTCTTTTATAGGAGTTTTATCCTTGACTTTTATTTTTTCAAAGTCCAATAGCTTTTGATTTTGATTTAGACTAAAGGAATTTTCTTTATTTCTGACGTTTAGATTTTTCTTTTCAAAGCTTGATTTTTGATCCCCAATTGGTAAGGGCTTTTGTAATTCTTGTTGATCCAAGTCTAGGAGCGGAATGGAAATGGAATGAGTGGATGATATGGTAAAGCTATGTGAGTTCTCAAGAGGGCTGGTGATATGCTCAATAGATTCTTCACTGGAACCACTCTGAGGACTATTTATATCAAGAGATGCTTGCACCACTAGAGGAGATTTGCATTCATACTTAGTAGCCACAACACTAGGTGGTTCACACCCAATTTCTTGACATTTCAAATTGTTTGTAGATTGTTCTTGTCAACTGAATACCTTAGGAGATAGTGGGAGTTTCTCAAAATGAAAGATATACTCACCACATCCCGGGTCTTTAATCTTGAATTTTTCTTTGAGCTCTGCTTGCTTTGATGTAGAAGCTTTTAAGGATTCTGGATCCACATATGTTGATGAAGGAATAGCTTCTCGATTGACTGGGATTGTTATTTCTGATCTAGGTCGCATATTGTTGCAATATATGTATGGATTTGGATCAGCTTTGATGGTCACTTCAACTCCATTGTGTGGAAACTTGATACATCGATGATATGTAGATGGGACTGCGCTCATTTCATGAATCCATGGGCATCCCAAGAGTATGTTGTATGTGAGATCGATGTCTAGGACTTGACAAACCACATCCTTCATTACTGGCCCAACTCTGAGAGGCAAGGTGACTATGCCTTTGGATGAACGCTCTTCATCATCATATGCCTTGATGGTAATTTTGTTTGTAGAATTCATAGCTTTATCAGAATATCCCAATTGTTTAATAGTGCTCAATGTACAAATGTTTAGACCTGCTCCTCCATCTATCAGGACTCGTTTGACTCTATGTTTGTGTATGAAGGCTTCAATGTGTAATGGTGCATTATGTGGCTGACTTACGGAGGCGTCATCGACTTCTGTGAATGTAAGGGAGTGTGGAATGGAAAGGTATCCCACCATGGCTTGAAACTAGTCCACGTTCAGATCAGTAGGAACGCCAGTGTCTCTCAAGATTTTGTCAAGAATGGCCTTATGTGCGGGGGATATGCGTAGGAGCTCAAGAATGGAGATGAGCGCGGGTGTTTTCCCTAATTGTTCTACAAGGTCATACTCAGGCTTGGTTGATGAAGATGGGGTGTTTTTGGCTAGAGCACCTTGCAAAGTAAATTTACCTCGACGGGTTGTAACATGACATTCAAAGGTAGGTTTGGAAGAAGATCCAACACCTTTTAGGACAATCTTGGATCTCCGGGTAGAATTCTTAGGGTTTTTGTCCTTGATGATAATGGTAGAGACGTAATTGTCCATCGAAATGTGATTGATAGCTGAATCATAGTTATAGGTTGCTCTGGTATAGTTGGTTTGATCATCTGTGGCTTTAGCTTTTCCCTTGTCATGTTTTGGGAATGGTTCCTTAAACATTTCATGTTCTTGATTGGATGAGTGTCCCTCAATGTCACCCCTATCAATGAGATCTTGTATGATGTTCTTCAGTCGATGACAATTTCCTGTCTTATGACCCTTGCTCTTATGAAATTCACAATACTCATCATCATTCCACCAATTTGGTTTAACCTTTGGTTCATATGAGGAAAATCTGGAATTGTGATTACCTTGTTTGCCACTAGCTTCTTGAAAACTGACTCAAGTGGTTCTCCCAATGGAGTGTACTTCCTTCGTGATCTAGAAGTTGTTTGGGTATTCACTTGATTGTTTGTAGGGCTTGATCTGGAAAAAATGAATTTGGGTCGCACTGTGTTGGCATCAACAACACCATCATTGACTGTGTTCTTGTTTTTATTCCAAAATCTTGGCTTGTCCTTTCCTTTAAAGTCATCTTTGTTTTCCTTGAATATCTTAATGACTCCTTGCTCAATTAGGACCTTCTCTGTTGCTAAGCCTTTTTCAATGACATCCTTGAAGGTAGACAAACAAGCTTTTCTTAGATCATAGCCAATGTCTTTGTTAACGTTTTGGGTGAACATCTCTACCATTTGTTTTTGTGGAATTTCACAAGAGCATCTGCTGGCTAGATTTCTCCATCTTTGTAAAAATGATGCAAAAGACTCTCCCTCTTTTTGCTTGGTGTTGCACAAAGTAGTGACTGATATGTCTGTCTCTATGTTGTAGGAGAAATGTTGGATAAATGCCTCTGCTAGGTCACCCCATGACTTAATGCCAGGTGGAAGTTGGGAGAACCATTCCATAGCTTGATCACCTAAGCTTTGTGGGAATAATCTCATCAAATATGTCTCTTCTGTTGCTACCTCAATGCAAGCTGTGAAAAACTGTCTTATGTGTGCTTTAGGATCCCCTTTTCCTCTATACTTATCAAATTTAGGTGTCACAAAGTGTGTAGGAAAATGAGGCATTGGAATGCTATTCTCAAATGGATAAGGACATATGTCTCTCATTGTGTATGTTGGCTTTGGTGTATTTATGTCCTCCATTTTCTTTTGTAAGTCCCTGATTTGTTGTTCCAAATTGCTCTTAGGTGGGGATCGACTTCTTGGACCATACCCCATGCTTGAGGCAGCAATTGGAGGAGGAGCATGTTGCATATATGGATGATATTGATCATACACATGTTCATATGGAGGAGGTCTATAGTGATGCTGCATATATGGACCACTTGGTATAGATTCATGTTGAGGAACGCCATATCTATTTTGTCCATGTATACCATACTCTACAGGCATGTCATGTTCTAATGTGTTACCCCCAAATTTGACACGGGGTTTCCTTGTGTCCAAATTTTGAGCATGCCTTTGAATATCCAATTGCTTTGGTGGTTGATCCTTAACATTGGTATGTGATTGAGCATATCTTTCTGCATAAGACTTCCATAATGGTCTGCGAAGGTGAGTATCATATGCTTGACCAAGTGTATGTGGGACCTCTAGTTTTTGAAACAAAGATGATGGTGATTCAGGCACCATATGTGGTCCTCTATTGCCTCCACTATTAGGCCTCCTTTGATCCATGTTGGAGTGAGGTTGTTGCAAAGGCCAATTTTCCATTATTTGAGACATGTCAAAATCATGAGGTATCTTGGCTCCACTTTGTGTCATCATTTGTAAGAAGTATTGTCTATCTCTCCTCATTATTTCCTCAATCAATCGATTGAAGTGGGGGTCCATAATGGATTCTTCTACATCTGCTAAATGTACGGAAAAGTTGTCCATATTGTCATTGTGTGTATCATTGTTGTTTGTAGTGTCCATGTTCTCAACATTTGGAATGTTTCTATAGGCATCCATGTTAGGTAATGTAGTATGATCAGAATTGAAAAAGATATCATTGTCATACTCATAGACACTCATGTTTGCGAACTCTTGAGCCTCTTTAGTTTCTCTCCTAGATTTTTGAAGACGGGTTTCAACCATGAACTAGGTATTGAGCAAGATGTGTTAGACTAGATGAAAATGGAAAAAAGTATGGAAGACCGGGAAGTGGATGAAATGTAAATGAATATGAGGTGTACTTGCAATGTCCAAAGTGTAAGACCAAGTATGTATGTAGTAGAGTAGGTGTGACTTTCAAAGAGAGGATAGTTTCTCTTGATGAGGTAAGTTGACCTTGACTCTAAGTAAAACCAAATGAGACCCAAAGGTGATAGACCTTGATGAGGGACCACCTAGCAAAATGTTGTTGTATGTAGTGTGTTGACAAAGTATGATGAGGACAAGCAAGTGACCTTTTGACTTAAGTTTAGAAAAATGTGAATGTAATGTAAGGTGTGAAGCAATGATGGACTTTGTGAGACCCAAAGATAAGTTGAATGCTGAATGAACCCTGGAGAAATGACCTAGGAAGCTCAAGAATTCCGAAACTGACTGTGTTTGTTTGTTGGACTGTACAAGTTTTTTTCAATTCTAAACACAGACGTGCCTGTATACTGCACAGACGCGATTTCTTAACACAGATGTGGTTCTGTTTAACACAGACGCGCTTTTGAGATTTTTGTAATGTGCACTGTTGATTCTGGAGACACAAACATGTTTCTGCCCTTCACAGATGCGGTTATACAACATAGATGCTATTATATCAGACACATACGTGTTTCTACAAAATTTGTGCAATTTTTTCCAATCTATGAAGTCATTTTTGTTGTGACCAAATCTGACTGTTTGACTGTTTTTCGTGACAAGAGGACACAATGTTGATGAAGACTCAATGTTTGCAAGTGTCTAGACTCCAAAATGACTCCAAGAAAAGTGTGTTGTTTGATGTAAAATTGTTTTGCATACACTTGAAAACACAAAAGACACAATGTTTTGCTGTTTGGTCTTGAATGTTTTGAATGTTTAAAATAAGTCAAGCACAATTCTTATGGTTGGTCAAGACAATAGTTGTTGATCCCACATGGGGTTTTACCCCCGAGGCTACGCTATTTAGAGTGGATACTTAGATGCTTGACCTCACTGGCTCCACCCTCGGCACTCACTTCTTGGGTCAGCCAAGCATCAATCCCCACAAAAACTCCCCGTGGTGAACTTTGTATCTCTGCTAAGAACCGTATGTGTGTGGGCCGCTACCAGAGGTCCGACCTCTTGCCCCAACAACTAGAAGGATTTGGGCTTCTAAAACAAAAAGGTGCTAGTAAGGGCATCCCCTCGTGTGGCCATACATGTGGCACTTTCAGCTCTGTAAATACAGAAGGCTCCCAACCGGTAGGGGTTACGCCCTACAACTGATCAAATAAATTTGATCAAACGGGTTTATGGGGAGATATAGTGTCGGTATAAACTAATCAACACACGTTATTCATAGTTTTCACCATGAATACAGTTATTTATAGTGGTTTGGAAGAAGATGGCTTTTCTTTTGCTACCACTTGGGTCGTTCTCTTCTCACTAGTAGTCCTGATGACCACACGGGAAGACAAGCCCTCTAAAGATTAAAGAAAAAGAGCCTATTGCTCAAGACACAAAAGACAATGATTCAATTTTAGTGCACCAATTGAAGTGTTTGCTAGTCTATGAAAACAAAGCACACAATAAAAATCCAAAAAAAAACCTTTGCCAAGGACCTGCACCAGAGAGTTGTTAGTAGTTTGGATTGTTTCAAATAATCACCCCTTCCTGCAAGCACACAAATTAGGTAAATTTTAAATCCAAAAGACTTTGTGAAAATAGGGGCTTTCAACAAAAATGATTTTGCTTTCAAGACAAGCTGCACCAATTTCGTTAGCTAGATCTGAAAATGTTAGCTCAAAATAAATCGAATTCGAAACCTTCAATGCAAGACCCAAAACTAAATCAATAAACTCAAAAAAAAAGAAACCAATGTACACAGACGCGGTTACCTTCGACACAGACGCGACTCCCTGACGCAGACGTGGTTCTGTGAGACACAGACACGGCTCCAGAACCCAGACACGACTTCTGGACAAAGACGCGTCTAAAAACACTGCAGACGTGACTGAGGAACATAGACGCGGTTTTCGGAATCTGCAAAATAAAATACTGTCGAGGGCATAGACGCGATTCTAGATGTCATAGACGCGCTAGAAAATAAAAAACACGATCCGAAAGTACGCAGACGTGAAAATATCAAAATGCTGTCGAAAATGTCAGATCTGCAACTTCAAAACACGAAATCTGCAACAAGGATGTTAAATGCAAAAAGGGACAAGTGTCCCACCGGGCGTGCCAAAATGTATATGGTGAAAATGGATAACAATAATAACAATATTGAAAGGCTAAATGAATTCAACCACAAAACCCTAGCCTAACAATAACAAAGATCCACCATAACATATGAAGATTACCTAAGACAATGCAAATCAAATGAAATCACAAAGATTATACCATCACATGTCCAATAGGGTTTGGATCTCCATTCTTCCTATCTCCATTGATCTTGCTTGATATATTTGCTCTCAGATTTTATGTGCACAAGAGCTCAACAAAGAACGGAATGTGGTTGCAAGTAGGATCGCCTATGTTCAAAAGTGTAGTGTAGTCAAGTAGTCAACGAGGGTTTGATAATGAAGGAAGCATCTCCTTATATAGAAGACACTATATGAAATGGAGGGATAAGATTGAGAGGTGTAAAAGGAGGTCGGCTATGATTAGAGGGTAGGTAAAAGAAATAATAAAATAATGAAAGGGGTAGGTAGTGTATGAATTAAGAGATGAATGACATGTGTCATGGGTAGAAAAGGTTAATGAATTAATTAAATAAATAAAGATTTATTTAATTAATAGAGGAAGTGGGATCAAATTAAATAAATAAAATATTTATTTAATATAAGAAAAAAATAATTTAAATAAATAAATGTATTTATTTAAATGAGAAATAAGGCTAGAAGAGGATAAATGAATTAATTAAATAAATAAAGATTTATTTAATTAATAGAAGAATTAAGCTTAGATAATTAAATAAATAAAATATTTATTTAATTAGACTGGACAATTTTGGGTGTCTACACTTTGCAACTAGGGTTTTTGGTCTAAATGCTCTTCCACAATCTTCACAATCCCTTATCAGCTTTGCCAAAGTAGCAATCATAAGTTATTCTATGTTCCTGTTGCTCTCCAGTTGTGCTCTCAAAAATCGTAAGTGAAAAATGAAACTATAAAACAATTTTTCTTTGTCTTTTATCACACCAGTTGAACATACCCTAATCACTGTTCAACTCTAAAACTTGATACCGACTTACATTTCACATTCAATTTACTAGTTTGAAATGTAATTGATTAAAAAATTACGTCATAACATCATATAGAATCAAAACATGCAGATTTGGCTTACTGGGGGGTTTAGAAATGGATCTGACAATATGTTCCCCCTAAGCTTCATCATAGCTTAGTTTACTAGTGAAGGATTCTCCACACTAGGTGAAGAATTGGAGTCCTCATATGGTTTATCCTCACTTTTCTTCTTCCATATCTTATTCATCTCATTTTTGGTTTCTTCCACATTTACCATCTTCTTTCCTTTCTGATCAACAGATTGATTAACCAGACTGTTCATTTTGGCTCTACAAAACTTTGCAAGGTGTCCCGATTTGTGACAATGAAAACATGCCATTCTAGATGCTCTCCAGGGTCCAACTTTGCCTCTACCAGTTCTTCTCCGGAAATTCATAGCAACATGACCAAAGTTGTAAAATATATTGAACAAGTCACATTCCATCTATTCTCCATTTCATATGGACTAGACTGGTTCACATAAGGTCTCTGCCAAGTAGGGTTCCTTCGGTCATTGTAAGATCCCTTCCATGTAGGGTTCCTCTGGTCACAATCTAATCTTTCCCATTTACCATTATACCTCTAACCCATATAAAATCTTTGATTGTTCACTCTTGACCTGCACTCAACAACTCTATGCCCATACTTGTTGAAATTGAAGCAATATCCATTAAAAGTTCTAGGCTTATAACCTTCATATGCATTAGATCTATATCCATCAAAAGTACTGGATCTACTTCTACAAACATTAGCAGTATGATGTGCCTTATGACAGTTAAAACATACTGGTTTTTAGGTTCTCTTACCGGTGTTCTTCTTTTTGGTCTTTGGTGCAGATTAGGCTTTGGTACTGGATGGTTCTCCTTGTTCAAAGGTTGCGAATCCCAAGCCATGGGTATCTCCATTCTTCCTTTGTGACTGAATCTGTTCATCAAGCATAGCAGTGCTCTATTTGAATTTAGCTAGTATCTCATTTGCATTAGCCAACTCCTTGGTAAGTTCCTCATTCTTTTTTGTAAGACTTTCACTAAGAGATATAGCCATGTCTAGATCAGATTGCATTTCCTCTTTTTCCTCTTTTTCTTCTTGAAGTTGTGCATGCAAGGTACTAATCTCTCGGTTCAGCTTAATGATCGCATGATCCTTATCTTTTATTGTGTCTTCAACTGTTCTCTTGGCTTCCAACTCTTGTCTCATCCTGATGGTAAGGGCTTCCAACTCTCTCCTTAGATTTGCCTGATCATCATTCAAATTTCCCACCTCATTAACCAAGGCATCAATGTTTTCTTCATTAGATGAACTATTTTCAGTGAATTCCATCAACTACCCAGCCAACTCTCTTCTCTTAGCCAGTGAAGCTTTGTATTTGACCTTTGGTTCATCGTAGGCTTCTTCTGATTCTGCAAGCTTTTGTGAAAGCTCTCGTTTACTCATTGAACCTTCCCCCATGTTAGCCTTAAGGATTTTTACCTCAAGTAGTCAAGCTTATGCACAAGGAGGACCTAATGCTTCGATACTAATTGTTATTGTGAGGATCCAGTTGTTACTGAGAGGTAGTGGTGAATTAGTAATAACAATGCACTAAAATATTTTACCAATATGAAAATACTTCTAAAAAATAGTTCATAACCAGTACCGATAACTACTCAATCAAACACTTAAAGCAGATTTACCAAACTACTCATTCACGTGTTCATCAACATGCAAGCAATGTAATGATATCAAATCAACACATAAACAAATCAACCACCATATGAACATTGATATTTTTCACATGGAAACCCAAATGGGAAAAACCACGGTGGGGATTGGTGCCCACAAAATTTGCACTCTTTTGGAATGTGCCCTGTTAAAGGCTTAGCCCAGTTAGGAGCTTTACAATAATGCTCAGTTAAGCGAAGACCCTGTTAGGAGTCACCCGATGAAGGGATTATAACTCCAACCCTATTAGGAGCTCTACCTTATTAGGAGTAACCATGCTAAAGGATTTAAACTCAATTTAATGAGCCACTTGATGAAGGGATTTACAACATCAGGCTTGTTAGGACCTACCCGGTTAAGGGATTTTAATACTGCTGCAAATGTTAGGAAACAATAGGTAAATGATCTGATCAATGCACTCTCTGCTTGCTAGTACAGATGCATTTAAGCTCCAATGTGCTTCACACATGCATACATGTCAATCGGGTTCGACACACTCTCCTTCTCTGATCACTGACACACTAAACCTTCTCAAACTTGACATAAATACACTTTACAATTAGGTCTGTTACAAAACCCTAGAAACATTCAAAAGACATTGAATTTACATCATAGATCATATCAGATCATTACAAATCATTACAACAAATTTCATGACAATTGCAGTTGTTGAATAATCATAACACATCACCGCAAATCGATATGATAAGTTGTCAAACCCTTTAATACAATCTTCTAAGCACTTTGTTGTTTCCCAAGAAATTTTCTCCTTGTACGTGCTTAAATGCAATCTTATCATCACACACAGTTTCTGACACGTCATCACTAAGTAATGAACATGATAAGACTCATTGCCAAACCATAAAACATCACCGATTAAAGATCTTGTCATTGGTTCTCAAACCCTATATTGAATATACAATAGTTAATTACAAACATGACTTCCGGTTCTCCAAACATGTTGTGGTACCTATCATAGACTCATCATAATTTCATAAACATACATTCCAAACTGCAACACCTAACTCAACATGGATCTCTACCACAACCATCTCCTTCTCTGTTCCTGCTTACCGGTTGACTATAATTTAGCAGTTTTGTTGTCCAACTCAATTCATTACTGGTTAGGCTATACTTAGATAACTTAGATGATATACCAAACATAAACAAACATGGTTGCCATCAATGACAACACAAATAACTGATCATAGAGCATCATATCACAATTATATCATCACCAACAGTTCAACAATATATCATCACTAATAGTCCATCAATATATCCTCATATCATCCTTTACCGGTACATCATCATATCCATCAGTTATGCCAACATTCCAACATTCTCCCCCTTTGGCATTGATGTCAACACTAAAAGAATGCAACACCAAAACAATCAACTGATGACAAATACCAAGAACTCATCATGCCTTGCTGTAGTGATCTGTGCTTCACTTGATCTTCTCCTCCTTTGCATTATTTCTCCCTGCCATTGTTCTTCTCCCCTTTGACAACAATGCTAAAGGTGCAAAGGCATCTTTTGTCTTCATTTCTCCTACTTCATCTCAGTTGCTCCCCCTAAGGAATAGCCCTCTTCTCATCAATCCATAGCGAAAGATATTCAACGAGTCCCCTGGATTGATTCTTCTACATCTTCTTAGTTGACAATTGGTAGGGGTATAATCCCTAAATTACCTTTGAGATATTAAAAGGTAGCCTTAGGTAATGGCTCAGTGAATATGTCATCCAACTGCTCCTTACTTGACACATTCTCCAATCTCACTTTTCTTTTCCTGCACTCTCTCTCAGAAAGTGATACTTCAATTCAATATGTTTAGTCCTAGCATGCAATATCGGGTTCTTTGAAATGTTTATAGCACTAGTGTTATCACAATGTATGATCACCGATTCTATCGTATCCAACTTGAATCCTTCCAAGACATGTCTCATCCATATATCTTGTGTACATTTAATGGATGCAATCACATATTCTGCTTCTACTGTAGACTGAGATATATAGACTGGTCCAAGATACCAATTTACCACCTAGAAAGAATGCTCCACATGTTGTGTTCTTCTGGTCATCTACATTACCTACCCAATCAACATTAGTGAATACCTGCAAAGAGAAATTCCCTCTGTATGGATACCATAACCCATAGTCAACTATCCCTCTAAGATATCTGAATATTCTCTTCACTATTGTTATATGTGTCTCCTTAGGGCTCTTTTGAAATCTTGCTACTAAACCAACTGCATGGGCAATATTCGGTCTACTATGAAAAACATAATGAAGTTTCTCAATCATAGATCTGTATTCCTTCTCATCGACTGAGGGTGAATCATCTTCTTTTGACAATCTGCAACCTATAATCATAGGTGTTCCAACCAGTTTACAGTCTTCCATTCCAAAGGTCTTTAACACTTCCTTCACATACTTAGACTGACTGATAAAAATTCCACCTTCCAATTGTTGGACCTGCAAGCCAATGAATTTTTTATCTCACCTATCAGAGACATCTCAAACTCTTCCTTCATCTCATCTGCAAAAGTCATACTCATATAATCATTTCCTCCAAATCTAATGGCATCAAAAAATACTTCTACAATTAACATCTTGTCTCCTTCAATCTTCAAATAAATATTGTTGTCCTCACTGGTTCTCTGAAATCCTATCTTTATCAGATGTGCATGAAGTCTTTCAAACCATGCCCTTGGTGCTTTCTTTAATCCATATAATGATATATGTAGTTTGCATACTACATCCTTGTTTTTAGTCAATGCAAACCTATCGAGTTGTTCAATATACACCTCTTCTTCAAGAATACCATTAAGAAATGCTGACTTTACATCCATCTGGTAAACTTTAAAACCTTTAAAATCTGCAAATGCAAGTAGCATTCTAACTCCTTCAAGTCTAGCAACAGGTGCAAAGGTGTCTCCATAATCTTCACCTTCTTCTTGTGCATACCCTTTGCAAACTAGTATTGCCTTGTTTCTAAGAACTTCCCCTTCTTCATTTAGCTTGTTTCTAAATACCCACTTTGTAACAATCACATTTTTATTATCACGTCTAGGAACAAGTGACCAAGTGTTGTTTTTCTCAATTTGATTAAGCTCTTCATTCATTGCTTTTAACCAATCATCATCCTTAAGAGCTTCTCTCACTGTCTTCGGTTCAACTATGGAAATCAGACAAGCCCTTTCTCTGATCTTTATTCTTGTTTTTACTCCAACATTCTTGTCACCAATTATTTGATCTGTTGAATGATTAAACTTTACATATCTAGGTATAATCGGTTCCGATAAAGAAGTTTCTTCTTGTTCTTCTTCATCATCATCTCCATCTTCTTCATCTACCAGTTGAGCAGTATCCTCCACACTGTTATGCTCAACATCATTTTGAACCTCCGGTTAAATAATCACCATCTTTTGTTCCTCAACTGCATCAGACTTGCTGCTAACATCAAAGTTCTTTGCAACTAGGGTTTCCAGTCTGAATGCTCTTCCACAATCTTCACAATCCGCTATCAGCTTCGCCAAAGTAGCAATCAAAAGTTCTTCTATGTTTCCTTTGCTCTCCAGATGTGCTCTCAAAAATGCTAAGTGAAAAATGAAACTATAAAACACTTTTTCTTTGCCTTTTACCACATTGGTTGAACATACCCTAATCACTATTCAACTCTAAAACTTGATACCGACTTACATTTCACATTCAATTTACTAGTTTTAAATGTAATTGATTCAAAAATTACTTCATAACATCATATAGCATCAAAACATGCAGATTTGACTTACTAGGGGGTCCGGAAATGGATCTGACAATATGTTCCCCCTAAGCTTCATCATAGCTTAGTTTACCGATGAAGGATTCTCCACACTAGGTGAATAATTGGAGTCCTCAGATGGTTTCTCCTCACTTTTCTTCTTCCATATCTTATTCATCTCATTTTTGGTTTCCTCCACATCTACCATCTTCTTTCCTTTCTAATCAACAGATTGATTAACCAATGTGTTCATTTTGGCTCTACAAAAATTTTCAAGGTGTCCCGGTTTGTGACAATGGAAACATGTCATTCTAGATGCTCTCCCGGGTCCAGCATTGCCTTTACCAGTTCTTCTCTGACAATTCATAGCAACATGACCAAAGTTGTGACAGATTGAATAAGTCACATTCCATCTGTTCTCCATTTCATATGGACTATACCGGTTCACATAAAGTCTCTGCCAAGTAGGGTTCCTTTGGTCATTGTAAGATCTCTGCCATGTAGGGTTCCTCCGATCACAGTATGATCTCTGCTATTTACCATTAGACCTCTGATCCATGTAAGATCTCTGATTGTTCACTCTTGACCTGCACTCAACAACTCTATGCCCATACTTGTTGAAATTGAAGCAATATCCATTAAAAGTTCTAGGCTTATAACCTTCATATGTATTAGATATATCTCCATCAAAAGTAATGGATCTACTTCTACAAATATTAGCAGTATGACCTACCTTATGACAATTAAAACATACTGGTTTGTAGGTTCTCTTACCAGTGTTCTTCTTTTGGTCTTTGGTGCAGATTTGGCTTCATGCACAGTGTCCTTGGTACTAGATGGCTCTCCTTGTTCAAAGGTTGTGAATCCCAAGCCATGTGTATCACCATTCTGCCTTTGTGATTGAATATGCTCATCAAGCATAACAGTGCTCTTGTTGAATTTAGCTAGTATCTCATTTGCATCAGCCAACTCCTTGGTAAGATCCTCACTCTTCTTTGTAAGACTTTCTCTAAGAGACATAGCCATGTCTAGATCAACTTGTATTTCCTCTTTTTCCTCTTGAAGTTGTGCATGCAAGGTACTAATCTCCCAATCCATCTTTATGATCTCATGATCCTTATCTTTTATTGTGTCTTCAGTTGTTCCCCTGGCTTCCAACTCTTGGCTCATCCTGATGGTAAGGGCTTCCAGCTCTCTCCTTAGATTTGCCTTATCACCATTCATCTTTTCCACCTCATTAACCAAGGCATCAATGTTTACTTCATTAGATGAACTATTTTCAGTGAATTCAATCAACTGCTCAGCCAACTCTCTTCTCTTAGCCAGTGAAGCTTTGTATTTGACCTTTAGTTCATCATAGGCTTCTTCTGATTCTACAAGCTTTTGTGAAAACTCTCGTTTACTCATTGAACCTTCCCCCATGCTAGCCTTAAGGATCTTTACCTCAAGCGGTTAAGCTTATGCACAAGGAGGACCTAATGCTCTGATACCAATTGTTGTTGTGAGGATCCGGTTATTAATGAGAGGGGAGGGGGGTGAATCAGTAATAGCAATAAACTAAAATATTTTACCAATCTGAAAATACTTCTCAAAAACAATCCATAACTAATACCGGTAACTACTCAATCAAACACTTAAAACAGATTTACCAAACTACTCATTCGTGTGTTCATCAACATGTAAGGAATGTAACGATATCAAATCCATACATAAACAAATCAACCACTATATGAACACTGATTTTTTTCATGTGGAAACCCAAATGGGAAAAACCACGGTGGGAATTGGTAACCACAAAATTTGCACTCTTTCAGAATGCGCCCTGTTAAAGGCCTGGCCCGGTTAGGAGCTTTACAATAATGCCCGGTTAAGAGAAAACCCTATTAGGAGTCACCTTGTGAAGGGATTTTAACCTAAGCCCTATTAGGAGCTCTACCTTGTTAGAGGTAACCTTTCTAAAGGATTTAAACTCAAGTTAATGAGCCACTCGGTGAAGGGATTTACAACATCAGACTTGTTAGGACCTACCCGATTAAGGGATTTTAATACTGTTAGGAAACAACAGGTAAATGATCTGATCAATGCATTCTCTGATTGCTACTACATATCCATTTTAGCTCCAATCTGCTTCACACATGCAAACATCTTAATCCGGTTCGACACACTCTCCTTCTCTGATCACCAACACACTCAACCTTCTCAAACTTGACCTAAATACACTTTACAATTAGGTTGGTTACAAAACCCTAGCAACATTCAAAATACATTAAATTTACATCATAGATCATATCGGATCATTACAAATCATTACGGATCATTATACAAATCATTACAACAAATTTCAAGACAATTACAGTCGTTGAATGATCATAACACATCATCGCAAATCGATTTGATAAGCTGTCAAACCCTTTAACACATTCTGCTAAACACTTCGTTGTTTCCCAAGAAATTCACTCCTTGTACGTGCTTAAATGCAATCTTATCATCACACACGATTTCTGACACACCATCACTAAGTAATTAACATGATAAGATTCACCGCCAAACCATAAAACATCACCGATTAAAGATCTTGTCACCGGCTCTCAAACCCTATACTGAATATACAATAGTCAATTAAAAACATGACTTTCGGTTCTCCAAACATATTGCGGTACTTGTCATAGACTCATCATAATGTCATAAGCATCCATTCCAAACCGCAACCATCTCCTTCTTTGTTCCTGCTTACTAATTGACTACAACTTAGTATTTTTGCTGCCCAACTCAATTCATTACTAGTTAGGCTATACTTAAACAACTTAGATGATATACCAACCATAAACAAACATGGTTGCCATCAATGACAACACAAATAACTGATCATAGAGCATCATATCACAATTATAACATCACCAACAGTTCATCAATATATCATCACTAACAGTCCATCAATATATCCTCATATCATCCTTTACCGGTACATCATCATCTCCATCAGTTATGCCAACATGCCAACAATATCAAGATACGATCTTTTGGTATCACTTATGGCATCGCTTGGCTCTATGCCTACTCTTCTGCAATGATAATATTTAAATGGCAAAGTTTCATGGTGGTGATCATACTTCTAGGTGCTTGAAGAAGTGCACAGCCTAAATCCATGCTTTAAAGGTCGAGAAAGATCTATATCAATAGAGACTTGCATAAATGGATAATGCTCTTCACTCAGTGGTTTCGACAAGACATCTACAAGTGCCAATTCCATTTGCAGTGGTTTTAATAAAATAAATTAAATGGTTACAATTTAATGTTATTAGATTTTTCAATCTATAATATTGATTATTGTTGTTTTTGGATTAGATTATGTGAATTTTTTTCATTAATATCACATTCTATGATCTATCTATTGTTGCTTCTAGATTAAATTGTGCGAGGGTTTTTTCATCAATTTTTCGTATCAGATTTTACATTTCATCCACTAATGCTTCTAGATTAGACAGTGTGAGAGTTTTTCATCTCAGATCACAATCAGAAATGCAAAAAGCTCTCACACAGTCTAACCAATGATCATAATTACAGACTGGTCCATTTTTCAGAAACAAGATTATAACAACCTTAGAAGTTCATAATTCCCAACCAATGATCATAATTACGGACTGGTCCATTTTTCAAAAACAAGATTATAACAACCTTAGAGGTTCATAATTCCCACAACTGTGAACTCCCTTTTTCTCTCAAATATACTCTAGCTTGATTCATTACTTTTTCTTTGATCAAATTCCTCATTAAGCGAGAAGATAGAAACAACCAACTTCTTTCATATTGTCATCAAGTTATCCCCATGAAAATTCATCACCTCCCTACAACAATCCAACAATGCAGTGCAGAAGAAAGGAAGAGCAAAACAATCTTCCCAACAATGCAATGCAGAAGAAAATAAAGCAAAACAATAGTCTCTTTTCGCTTTTTCTCTCCACTGCCTTTTCTCTCAGCTCCTGCTCCAGATTACTTCTGAGCTGAAATGGGAGGGAGAAAAATAAAAAATAGCATTTGATTCTCCTCCCTCTGATTTTCAGTTTGGGTATATACTATATAAGCATACGTTCATAATTCACTTAATACTCTCTCTCACACACACAGATAACAACAAATAGCCTTTTTTTGTCCGAAGATTCAGTAACCCATCTCTTAACTGATGGTGAAAGGGGAAAAACAAAGCTTCTATGTCTTTGAATGCAGATGCAAACAAATTCCATAATTTACTGCTTTAGTAAAGCAGCAGAAGACCAACAATGGCCAGGTGCATGCATGATTAATGCAGGGGACAGTCAACCTTTCCCTTTTCTATAGATAGTATAGCAGGCAATGGGCATGCCCTTTTACTCAACAACAGAACACACTGATAAAAATGGTCAGTCAGGACACGTGGGTTTCGAACCCAAGACATGGGAATTTTATTTTCAGAAAATGTAGCACCATGTAATTTCAATGTGCAGGTGGTCCCTTGCTATTCAGAGAGTATTTATTGCATTTAAAGAGCATTTATTTCCCGTTAGGAGTCTTGTTCGAAAGGCTAACTTTGAAGTGCATCCCTCCTCACTAACATAAATAAATGATAAAAGGAGTGTAAATTGGGTGGTATATATAAATAAATAAATATAAAGAGCATCTTTAAAAACCTAAAATTAAAGCTATCTTTTCTTTTTACTTTTAACAAGGATACATTCTACATATATGATCCAAACGCATTAAATTTAGATATATTAAAATTTAGCAAGTTAAAAATAATCTTTCAAAAAAATCACTTTTATACTAGCCTAAAGTTAAAGCAAACGTATTACAAAAGTGCTTTACAGATTGCTTTAGCGATGTGCTTACCTATTTTACGATGTCAATCAATGATAGGTACCATTTTTTTTATTACTTATTTAAAAAAATGTTAAAACAAATAATTTGCTCCATGACATTGGACAGTTTAATTTCTGAGTAAAGTTATATTATAGAGTGATTATATATGAACTACACTAGGATAATATGAATGAGCAATGCAGTCATACATCATTTCTGGATTCGATTGTGTGAGATTTTTGCATCAACATTTCCATCACACTCGGTGATCTATCATCAGGATGAAGAGAGTCAAATAATGGATCACCGACTCTTCATCCTGATGATAGATCACCGAGTGTGATGGAAATGTTGATGCAAAAATCTCACACAATCGAATCCAGAAATGATGTATGACTGCATTGCTCATTCATATTATCCTAGTGTAGTTCATATTATTTGACTCTCTTCATCCTGATGATAGATCACCGAGTGTGATGGAAATGTTGATGCAAAAATCTCACACAATCGAATCCAGAAATGATGTATGACTGCATTGCTCATTCATATTATCCTAGTGTAGTTCATATTATTTGACTCTCTTCATCCTGATGATAGATCACGGAGTGTGATCTGAAACGTTGATGCAAAAATCTTACACACAATCGAATCCAGAAATGCACTCTTGATAATTATATGATGGATTGTGGAAATCTCTTAGAGCTGATCTGGAACAAGTGAAGAGCCTGCAAACCCAACTCCATGTTCTTGAAGGGATATAGAAAACATGACTGTGAAGATCATATTCTGTAAGAATCAACAAACTGAACTCTATCAGTAACATTCTCTATGACGAGGGTCAGATAAACAGACTAATTATTGTGTAGTTGTATTGTCGTTTTTAGTTTAAACTATGTATTTTTTGTCTCAACATTTCAAATCAAATTCTTTGATCTTTTATCTAAAAGTAAAAATAAGAAAAAAGAATTGAGACGGAATAACATGTTGTGAAAGGGTTTGATCTCTAATTTCAGCTACTATTTCAATCCTTTTTAGTTATGGTTTGGGGTTTCTGCATACCATCAAATTGGAGACTCTGATATATTAAGACTGTTTTACTGGCGTACTGGTGTGGCAGTCTTCTGCCACTCATATTTGTGAAGAAAAATCAGCTCGTTTAGTTTTATTGAATGAAAAGAACAAATAACTTCACTGGAAGCAAATCAGACAAAATTGGCTTACCATTGCAAAGTACACTTGAAACTAATTTGTCTTTGCAAAAGACAAGTTTTATAGTTTATATATTTGCAGAGATAAAAATTTTACAGTTCATATAATAGCATGAGATGTTTCTGAATTTGACTGCACAATTTTATTCAGTCAAATCTAAAAACATCTATACTAATTTCTCCTGTAAGAGTATAAGAATCAAAGGAAAGAAATCAATTTTAAAATGTTCAGAAGATAAACAAGATCTGAAAATCATTCAAATGAGAAAGGGGCGGACATATGTTTAAGTTTTAATGGTGGATTTGAAGAAGCAGCATCCTTGCTCTGTTAATGTTGCGCAAACACAGGCAGCCCTGTTCTTCAATTTCATCGAACCTCTGCCCAAATCCGCTGTCATTTCTCTCCAAAAGTTTTCCCACCTGTTGAAGGGGGTAAACTTCATCTTCTCTTGCAAGGCAAACCCCCATTATAGTTTTAGTGTTTTCGACTACATCATACAACCCAGCAACCAGAACTCTGGTGGTTTTCAGGTGATTTTTCAATACATAAATCCCCCTGGCGGCGCCATCAAGCTGTGCGCTCTGTTTTTCTGCAACCCAAAAAAACTTAGGCTTATTTTCAGGCCTCAACTCTGGCAGTTGATTCAATTCCTCCAAAGAATTACAAATTTCATCGAATTGGGCAGCCTGCCCAAATGGGTTTTCCTGCTCAACAAATAACTTGAATTCTCCTCTAATGCGACGGCATTCTTCTTCCTGAAAATCAAAATTTGTAGATTGTAGCCTGAAATTTATATCTCGAATTGCCCTGTAACTCATCCTAGCGTGGTGGGTACTTTTGAGAAGGCGAGCACAGAGCTCAAAAGCATTCTGGGTATTGCTAAAATATTGTGTTAGCAATGTCTGTAGCTCTGGTTTGTTGATGTATTGTTGAAGGACATGGGTATTAATATGTTCCTCATCGGGCAAAAGGAATTGTCGCAGGGGATTTTTGATATGAGAAGGGGACTGAGAGAGAGTACCATCAATAGTCCTGCGGACTTCCTCGCAGAAATGCTCAAACGATGTTGTTTTCATGGCAATCTCGTACTTGGTGTGTAATGATTCCTCTGATGATCTTGACGCAACCCCTGCAAACACGCATTGTAATGTTGGTACAAAGAATTCATAGAATGGTTTATAGAATTTCTTGAAATCAAAATCATTTGGAAGGGAAAGGAAAATCCGTGTGCACCTTCAGTTGTGGGCAACCATAGTTGTAAGCACATTTCGTGGTGCTTGTGTTTGTGTCTGGTGATCTCGCTGCCAAGTTAGAATGTTTTCAAAATGTTGATCCGCGCTTTCTTGTGTAGATGGCTCGCTCTAAAGCCCCGTTTTCTGCGACGCTACTCACAATTTCAAAAGTGATCTAAGGAATCCACTTGCAACTAATATTACTTTCAATTTTATTCCCAAGGAAAAGAAGGGTGTATCATTCAATGGAAGGAGAAGGCATTAATAAACAAATATATTATAGCATATTATAAAGGATATTATGTAAGAAAATCTTTTAGTAGAGATTTCAATGCAAATGAATAAGTTAGCATATTTTGTTGCTAAAAGGATCATGATCTTATTTGGCTTATAAAAGAGTGAAATTACTAATGGTTAAGATGCTCGCAAGACAATAAGGTTAGCAACCATTTCGGGTAGGAATTGTTTTTTTTGTGTGGCATCTATGACTTGTTTATTTGCAATGGTTTGAATAGATGGAAAAAGTCTAAAAAGTTTACATGTAATAATACTTGCAATTCGACAAGTGTCACTGATTATGAAATTTTCTCGCAAAGCTTGATTAAAATGATTGAGCAAGTTATGATTTGAGATTAAATATTAGACCATAGTCCAACTTACTTAAGGTTACCTTGGCAAGAGAAGAGGCAGCTTGGAGGGAAAACTCAATGCTTCTACAACCTCTTCCAAAGTGCAAATTATTTTGACACCAGAAAATTGTATGATCTTCAAGGCAACACTAGACGGGTTAATTAAGAAGGAGAAAACTCATTTGCAAGGCCTTAATAGTTTTGCATTAACACATATAATTCAAGGAATACTTGGAAAGTTGCAAAAGAGCAAACAATAAGAAATCATAAACAAATTGCTCTCTGGTTAATACTTGGTTTGATGAGGAATGCAAAATTGCAAGAAGAAGTTTGAAAGAGTCAAACAAGCAAAAGATGAATATTAAGTTGTACAAGCAAATTTTAAGAAATAAAAAAGTTGAATTTATGAACATAAGGTGGCAAAAGCTAATCTACCTTGGAAGGAATAACCTAAAGATTTTTTGGATTGAGCTTCAACTAAGAAAGAAGCAATTTGAAAACAATATTTTAGCTAATTGGTGGTTTGAATATGCAAGACAACTTTATGAGCAATAATCAAATGTTGAATCCCTCCCTTAGTCAACACCAAAACAAAACTTTTCACTTTGCATAAGGTTGAGAATGGTAATAAAAAGTTAGGGGTTGGAAAAGCAAAGGGCTTAGTCAAACTCCAAGCTTAGTTTCTAAAATAGGGGATGAGAGCTCTCACATTGCACATTATGAAAATATTCAACCGCATCATTTTGCAAGGGCTCCCAAGAGATTGGACAACTAGCCTAGCAATATCTATTTTTACGAGTGGTGGCATTAATAACCTTTCCAATTATAAGGTCATAATGATTAATCATTTGTTTACAAAATTATTTGGTAGTATGATTGAAAACAAAATTAGCAAATGAGAAAAAGAAAAGGAAAAGTGAGCAAAAGGTCAAGTAGGTTTTAGGCCTAAAACACTCTATAGGTGATAATGGAATCACACCATTCACAAATTTTGGAGAGAAAATGAAGATTATTTTTGTTGTCTCGTTGATTTCAAAAAGGTTGTTGACACAATCCCCAAATGTAAGCTATGGTGTAGAATGGGAGAACTTGAGATTATGCTAAGAGAAATAGGGACAACTCTTATTGAAACAATTTCTATGATGTGTCCCATAAGATATTTAAAAAGAATTGAATGAATGAAAGTTAATAGATGGTCTAAGGTTGTTTTTAATGACACCATGAGAAAAAGAAAAGACATGGATAAAACAAAAACAAAAAAAAATGAATGAGCAAATGAATTTAGAACTTGAATGCTTGGCCCTTGAATAACAAAGAGATGAATAAATTTATTTTAGACAAGTTTCACAAGCATATATGAGGCAAAGTGCTAGGGAGAAAGAAGTTCACAATCACATCTGTTTTGTCATAAATCACTTGATTCAATTGCAAAGTAAAAAGAAATTCTTCAGTAATAACATTAACCATGCACGAAGGATCAATAAGCACTCCACGGCAAGGTGTATTCTTGACTTTTGCAACTATGTATAAAGGACCATCAGGTGCTCTAATGGTTTCACTGGAATCAAATGTGATGGAAGGTTCTTTAGGGTTTTCTTGCTGCTCTACAAAGTTAATCACATTCGGAGTCATAGACACAAGACCATCAGATGAGAGAGAGGAATCATTAGCCTCAATTGCATTAGAGGTGATTGCATAAAAAACCCTAAATTTTCTTTTTGAAAATTGAACTTGTGAAATGCTTAATTGTTAATGTTTGTTTCAGATCTGCCCTTCTATTACAAATTATCAATTCATATATGTGCTTTAATTTTGAAAATTAAGTGGTTAAGTGTCAAAACCCTAATTTTTGAAACCCTCTTGATTCAACCTTTGTCCGACAATTTCACTAATCAAAACACCTCCAAATCAGCTGTAACTTTGGATTCCGCAATAAAATCACAATATCTTTCATCCCTGAAAATTTGGAAAAAAGTTGCGAGGACCGTGTGCACTCCGAGCGCCATCGTCCCCGACATTTTTTCCGAAATTTTGGGAGCAAGATCTTACTGTATTTTCCTGCTAAAATCCAGAATTTTAGTTGATTTTATCAATTATAACACTTTCAAAATTACAGTCAAAGTTGGTCTTGTGATTGCTTGGTTTAGGGCTCCTAATCATTCAAAAAATCATTGAAATTGAAATTTTGTGTCAAAATTGTTTTCTTACTGTCCTAAATCTGAAAAGTGTGTTTGCATTCATTCGAAATTTCAGTGCTTTATTCAAATTCTTGCAATTTGTGACTTTTGAAATTAAGTGCTTAATTACAACAACTTTAATTTCCGCTTTCAAAATTGAATTTTGCGTGAAATTGAGTCAATTTTTAAATTTCAAAATTTGCATTGCTCTTGACATTCCCTCTAAAATCATAAAATTCAAAATTTCAGTTTCCCTCTCTTTTTCAAAATTCAAAATTTTGCATTTTTCGACAATCTGGGTAGGGTTCAATTTTGAAATTGCAACTTTAATTTGGCCTATCTACAGATCGTAAAATCACTCAATTTTTTCAGATTAGCTCTAAAATCATCATACCTTTCATCCCTGCAAATTTCGAAAAAAGTTGCCGGGACCGTGTGCATTCCGAGCGCCACGGTCCCTGACATTTTTTCCGAAATTTCGGGAGACTGTCGTGATTGCATTTAACAGCCTAAATCTAGAAGATTGGCTGATTTTACTGAAAATTGCTACCTCTAAATTCAAAATCTTTTCTCCCTTTCTAGTGCATGAGTTTTACAACAATAAGCCCTACTTCCACTATTCCCGTTAGACAAAGCCGTAGAATTAAGTCTTTCTGAGGTTTAACTACCGAGGAGATGGAACCTAATTTGAATAGCCTTTTTAACGAGGACATGGGTAATTCCTCTAATCCTCCTAATGATGAAGAAGCTCTCCATGAGGTTTCTGTAGAACAACTCTCGAAATTGGATAATCAATTTGATGATTTTCACCAATGGATGTCTCATGAGTATCCCGATAGTCAAGCTCTTCCTTTAATTGAGGGTCTAAAACATATGCTTCAAAGTGATAAGAATGGAATTGATATTTTGTGTGGTATTTCACACATTGTGAATTCGAATGTGATGCCTATGAAGAGTTGTGCCGAATCTTTAGGTTATACACAACCTCCTACACAAGTCAATCATTCTATTCCTTTGACAACTTCTATTGCTAGCATACCTACCTTTACATCAAACATAATGGCTACTTCTATACAAGACATTCCTCCTATGATTACTAGTCATGGGGGCAATCCCTCTTCTTCAATTAACCCTCTTCCTTCATTCAATCCGACTTCTTCATTCATTCCTTCAATGAGTGTCCCTATTGCAGGGGGCATTTCATTTAACCATTCCATTCCTCCTTGTGGTGTTCCTCTTGTCCAATCATCTCCTATGACTAACTATCATAGTGTCCCACCACCTTACTCTCTACCTTCTTTCAATAACATAACACCTCCATCTCAATCTAACACGTCTAATATGAATTCTTCGACTGAAGCAACCATTAACAATCTTGCACAAACTGTCTCTTCTTTACAGCAACAAATTGCCTCTATGAATCAATCTAAGTTTAGTGTGCCCACATTTGATGTTGCGAGCCCACTTTCTCTTGACATTGTTCGAGCTATCCCTCCTAAACATGTTGAAATCCCGCATTTGGAGCTTTATAATGGTAAAGGTGATCCTCTAACACATGTTAAGACTTTTCAAACAATATGTACTGATTTTGCTTATGACCAAAGGTTGCTTGCAAAATTGTTTACTAGAACATTAAGAGACAAAGCCCTACAATGGTATTGCTCGTTGCCTTCTTATTCTATTACTTCTTTCGAACAACTTGCAAATGCTTTCATTCAACAATTTCAAAACAATATAAGTCCTAAAGTTACTTTGATTGATTTAATGCATTGTAAACAAGGTGTTAAAGAAAAAGTGACTGATTTTATTGGTAGATATAAGCATTTGTATGCTCAAATTTCTTTTCCAGTACCTGACAATGATATTCAAAGAATCTTTATTTCTAATTTACAAAAAGACATTCGAGACAAACTTCTGTTTTCTGAGTTTACTTCTTTCCAACAGTTGTGTGCCACTCTTCACAATTATCAACTGACTGTGAGTCAAATGGAACAATCACATCCTATGGCTCCAAGTGATAAGGGTGATAGCAGTTAACAACCATTTGGGAAGTTTAAACCGAACAAAGATTCCATCAAATTCAATGAAAACATCATCAACAACAATGTGAATGCAGCATCAGGTGTGCCTCCTATTTCTAAATTTTTTAAGAAAGAAAGAAAGTATACTCCTTTGAATGAATCATTGCATAGTATTATGAATAAGTTATTGGAACAAAATGTGCTTACTCTTCCTCCTATAAGGCAAATTGATCCTGCAAAGATTACTTCACCTTATTTTGATAACAAAGCCTTTTGTCAATTTCATCGTCAGCCTGGGCATGATACTGAAAAATGTTTTTCTTTAAAGGGTAAAATTCAAGATTTGATTGATAATAATACTATTTCTGTTTCTGGAGTGAATGATAAAGGCAATACATCTGTAGCTCCTCCTAATCAAAATCTTCAGATTTTCACTGATCCATTACCTTCTCATACCTCTAATGCGATTGAGACTAATGATTCCTCTCTTTCATCTGATGGTCTTGTGTCTATGACTCCGAATGTGATTAACTTTGTAGAGCAGCAAGAAAACCCTAAAGAACCTTCCATCACATTTGATTCCAGTGAAACCATTAGGGCACCTGATGGTCCTTTATACATAGTTGCAAAAGTCAAAAATACACCTTGCCGTGGAGTGCTTATTGATCCTTCGTGCATGATTAATGTTATTATTGAAGAATTTCTTTTTACTTTGCAATTGAATCAAGTGATTTATGACAAAACAGATGTGATTGTGAAACTATTTGATGCATTTTCTTCTCCTGCAATTGGTTCTATTACATTGCCTATTGAGGTCCATAACAAATCCCTTGATGTGAACTTTGCTATTATTCCATCTTCCGAACAATTTCGTGTGAAGCTTGGCTATCCTTGGCTATCTTCCATGAAAGCTATTGCTTCTCCTATTCATAAGTGTTTGAAATTTCCCCATAATGGTGAAGTTGTTACTGTCAATCATAGTCTCTTTAAACTAGCTGAAAGAACTTCTAGCGTTCCTATTGATTACTTTTGGCCTAAACAATTCCAATCTCTTCCTCCGCGAAGTGATCATCTTTTCAAATCTTATCAAAAGTGGAAAACAGATATGATCCTATCTCTAAGTGAACCTAGAACACCTAAACTTGATATTCCTATCATTCTTGAGAAGGAAGTTCTTCCTTTGAAAGATAAAACTAATGTCTTTCCTCAAGAAGATTCCCAACCCGTTCCCATGGATGTGATTATGTCTATGCCTAATAAACCTCCTAAGAGTAGACCTATACCTCCTCGTCATGATGGACTTGGTCTTCTTCCTAAACCAAATATTCCTCCTTTGTATGGAGCAGTCCCTCCTCCTTCCTCTTATGGAGAGAAGAGACCTTCCTCTTCTCCTATTATTCAACCTAAGAGACCACAACCTAAACACCCAAGTGCTAAGGATGAGAACATTCCTCCTCCTCAATCTTCTTCACTTCCTACTAAGACTAGACGAAATCGTTCTGCACGTGAACGCCGACGAAAGCGTCGTCTTAGAGCTCAAGCAACTGCTTCTCAAACTTTGCAATCTCCAAAAACACCTTCAACAAGCATTATTCCATTTTCTCCAAAATCTCCTAAACATAAGATGCGTGATGGTCTTGATCCTGTGCGAGTTAAAGATCCTATTTTTATAAATCTTGATGATGATATGCATGAAAACGTTATTCATGATGAACATGTTACTCCTCTTGCTTCTGACAGTGAATATGAACTTGTTGATATTGATAACCATTTATCTAATGAATTTTCTAAAGCACTTATCCTAGCTCCTAGACAAGAACAATGTGGCTTGGAACATGAACATAGCCCTTGTTTGGATCTTGTGATAGCTCCATCTGCTGTGTTGGATGTTCCTCCTCTAGCGTGTTCCCTGCCTTCCCGAAACATTGATCAGCAAGATCGGGGGGTAGATGACGTGCTAGACTAGTTACATTAGCATAGCAGATTCTCTCCTCCTCTCTTTTGTTACTTCTTCTATATGTTATTCTCATTCTTCTATTTGTTGTCCTTAGTGTTGTCTACTTGAGGACGATGCAAAGCATTGAGATCTCTTTTGGTCTCTCTCATGTTGACTCAAAAGACACATGTGTTCCCTTCTTCTAGGTGACCTTCCTTGATTGGGGAATGAAGAACAATTATGCATACATACATATGATATATATACATGACTTATCATACAGCATACTGACCCTGAGGAAAGCGAAGTCACCTCGTGCTTTGTGTTTTGTGTCTATTATCCTTGGGTTTATCTCACACTTGGGGGCTAAATCTTTGTGATAACGTGCTCCTTTCCTTTCTCATTTCTTATGTGTATCACTACATTAAAACAATCACCCCCATTGAGGCGTGTGCGATCACTTTAACGTAGGGGGGCATACACCCTGTCTATCCCTTCAGGATACATGAAAATTTCTTGGAGAACTCAGCTTTGCCTTGAAAATTTTCGGTATTTCTCTTGCATGACTCATAGTGAGGGAACCTTACTGCTGACAGTCATGGTTCTCCCTCGTGATCTTCCCTTTTACTTTGTCAATCGAAGTCGTAAGATCCTTAGTCCACTGGGGGCTTGGTCTATCTTGCCTCCTTGACGTGGTGAAAGTCTTTCAATGTTGTTTCCTTGTACTTTACCGGAAGTATGAGCGTACGCTTATACTCCCGCTAAAGTGGGGGCTAAATGTAGCGTCCTAAAATTGCGACACTTGCAATTTCGACTGCATTTGGGTCTTCACGATGGCGACGCAACATGCAACCTGAATGGAGACCCCGAAACCTGATTATGACACCAAAAACTGCATTTTCTTGCACCCTGGCCTGAACCTCCTTTGCACCCTGCTATCCCGGGAGGTGGGACCAGAGCGCCCAGCGCCCTGGTCCCTGGGTCCTATTTTGGGCCCGGTCTCTTTTGGACTTCAGGTCTTTTTGTTTGCAAATTGGAAATTATCTTTCCTGGTCGGCCTAAGGTCGGGAAAATCAGTCTATCAGCCCTAATTGACAAGTATATAAATGACATTTTCCTCTTTCATTCGATATGATGGAAAAAGCATGGAAATTATACTCAAGCATTCAAGCATTCAAGCATTCCTTCAAGCAATTGATCATTTCAAGTCTCCATTCAAGGCTAAGTGTTGCATTCAAGACAAGGATTCAACCATTGAAGAGGAGATCACTTACTACATACTACTACAACATACAACATACAACATCTATACCTTCGCACATAAGGATACAAACATCCTTACAACAAGGTATTAGTACTTGTTTTACATTACAGACATTTACATTTACAGCATTGCTCATTTCTTGGTTAATTCCAAAACCGGGGTTTGACCTAAAGGCAAACCCCTAATCCCTAACCCCCCAATCGTCTTCGCTTTTCTGTGTGTAGGTTGCAGGTACGCGACTGAAATTGAAGATCTGGAATCGTTGTGCAGAGACGAATAGATCCCCCTTCGTTTCACGGATTTTTCGGAGGACCGTGGCGCTTGGGCGCCATCGTCCCGGCAACTTTCGCTCAAATTTGCAGGACAGCGCCGTATCGACATTTCACTGCTAATTCCAGGTCCGCAGCTTCATCCTATATCCCTAACTCAGTTTATAAGCGAATCCTTCTCACTTTCTATGCATGCCTAGCTTAATTCTTCTATGCACATTCTTTACAAAAGAGGGTAGCCTTGCTGTCATAACCCTTGAAACGCATTTAGCATCCAATATTGCATTGTGTGGGATTGGATCTTGTGGGTTTCAACCCCTCTTTTGAATGTAAAGTCTCTCCCCTAAGTGAAAACCATCAACCCTAGCGATCTCCCTTCTCTCTCCTCGGAGTTGGAAGAAGGGAGAGCAACTAGGGTTCGATTGCGATTTTCCGCTTTACAGTATTCCATGGAGATCCAAGATTATTATTACTTAACCAAGAACCAACTATCATCAATTATAATATAAAATGGGGTAGTGGAAAAGATTTAAAGAAGCATGGGAAGAAAGGGTGTATATTTTTTTGTACTATTGAGGTAGTGGAATCATAAAAACACTTTATTATGGAGTGCGATTCCTACAAGCACATCAAAGATAAGCATGCCAATATAATGACATTTGTTTCTTGGTATAGTTTATTCAACAAGGAGACTTGATATAGGAAAACGATTTATGCAAAAGATTAAAATTGCAAGGTTGGTTATCCCATAGGCTATTTGTAGCCTTGTATCTATGTTAAAATTTATTATTCTTCTTCCAAAAAATAAGTGCCATGTAGGGCTATAGTATTGCCTTCAAAATATTATAATAATATAAATAATTTTACAAAAGAATTTATTTTATCTTGTAATATTATGGTGCTAGAATGAGAAAAGTAGCATTTTATTTAAATGAGGAAAATAAAGTAATCGAGTTAACACCGACACAGATGATAAAATTAATTTATCGAAAATACTCTAAATCAACTTAAAAAATTTAAATTGAAATTACAACACGTGAAAAAACATATTAACCAAAATTTATTAAATACAATTTGGAACCATTGAAAAAAATTAAAGCAAAAAAAAAAAAGATATTCTATAAACTTTAAATTGTGTAGATTTGTTATTAAAAATATATATTTATTGTTCTTTTTAGTTTTTGCATATATATATAATGTTTTATACAAAGAAAGGTGTTTTATATAGTTTGCTTACAATTTATTTAAAGTGATGTCTATCTTAAACAAACCATCCTAGAATTACCTTTTCCAAGATGATGTGCAAATGCATGTCGAAGCTTGACGGAATGGATTAACACTTTACACTTTACAGGGAATTAATGCACCTATATAAATAATAATATCAATAGTACATTAGATTTGTAGGCATTTATGATAATCTATATTTATGGTATATAGAGGAAGCAAAGTTGCCACCAAGATTAATGTTCACAGAGGTGGTGGGTGTGTGTCATCTTATTGGGGCCAATTAACAAGAGCTAATTGTAAAGTGGTCATTAATAATAATATGAAATATGATCATAAAAGAGATCACTTAAATTAAAGGGAATGACTTAAATCACACACACTAAGTGTATACTTCTAGGTCTAAAAGTGTTAAATACTCAAAGTTGACTAATGTTTTCTAGGCTTAATATGTTGCTTAATGCATGATGTCATGCTAAGAATACACTTCTAGGTTTAAAAGTGTTACACTCAGAGTTGACTAACATCCTCTAGACTTAATTTGTTGTTTAGCGTGTGTGGTTTAAGGCTAACCCTTTTAAACTGTTAAAGAGAAAAGTACTCCACTCACATGGTGTTGTAAAATGATTTTATCAATATGTCAATTATTATTATTTTTTAACAAAATAAAGGTTGGAATAAGAGGTAAAAAAATTGAAATAGTTAAATTGTTAATAATTTTTTATTTTTTTTTATATTAAAAAATACATCTAAACTTTACAACAGATTAATATTGAACAAATCTAATATGTAATTAGTTAAAGAGACAATTAGTAATAACTTATAAGTGTTGGACATTGCTACTGCTAAGGATATGTTGTTGTCATTTATGTCAACACATTCCTATGATTTGCTCCGATATTTGCAGATTGGGAAGATCTTATGATCCGATTTTGCAATTTTGTTTTTGTTGTATTGGTGCTTTGCAGAGTTTAGTATATCCTTCGGTATATTTTGGTGTGATCAGATCTAGTGCTGAGACTTTGGGATATTGTTTGGGATGGTATTGTGTATCTTCATTTAAGATGGATTGTGATTTGGTGCTCTGCAAGTTATCTTTCTTTGTGATAGTTGCTGATTGTTTGTATTCTTGAGTTTCAGACATTGATAGATGAAGATTTGATAAGTGGTGTTGGTGCAGCAGTTTTTGATGATTCTAGCATGCTTACTAGTGTTTCTTAATTGTGTCTTTTTTATGATCCGCATTGATCGTTGTGCGAATTTTTGGTGGTTTTCATGAACTGGTGATGTTCTTCATGTTATGTGGTATTTCTGGTGGTGTAGAGTGTTGCGGTTGATCTTGGTGTGTTTTCCGATGGAATTGAACATTTGGAAATTTTAATTAGGTCCATGTTATGTCATTTCATGTAAATCATCATATTGGTCTAGTGGTCGATCTTTGTATCGTGTGATGTAATTTTGTAATTGTGAGTTGAGGGTTTAGCCGACCTTGTTGTCAAGGTTGATGATTTGTATATATAGGTGTATTATTCATGTAATTTATGAGTTGGGGTTGTGTCTGCATTATTAGAGAGTGGTGTATGTGTGATCAAGTGATTCATCCTTCGACATTGTGATTGAGTAGAGGTTGGTGTTGCAGAGCAGACATATGTGCTTAACCAGAACTGTAATCAGGCATTTGGAGATGTTATTCCTTCAGTTAATTTCTTCTAGATTGTAGTTTGAATCTTGTTGTAAGTTAGTGTGACTTCCCTGAGGGTTGTAGCCTTCTGGGTCATTGTATTTGAGCAATGAGCTCTATGAAGTGTGCCTGAATGCATGTGCGTTCCCCATTTTCATATTTTCACATACTACTAAAGAGTATCATCTTACTGTGGGTAGGAACCCACTGTGGTTTTTCGCTTAACCGGGTTTTCCATGTCAAAAAGCTTGGTGTTATGTGTTGTGCTTTTAATTTGCTTATATTTACTATTGTTACAGTTTATCATACCTATTTTTGTGGTTAAGTTAGGAGATCAGGTGAAGACTGATTCACCCCTCCTCCCCCCCACCTTTCAGTCTTCCTTCATTGTTGCTCCCAACAATTGGTATCAGAGCTAGATCCTCCGGAAGAATCTTAACAACTTGAGGAGATCCGAGATGGCAGCTGTAGGTGTTATCTTTATGAAGGACAATCCAAGATTTGATGGAAGTAACTATGCTATATGGAAGAACCAGATGGAAGTGCACTTGAAATGTCTTGGAGAAGATTACCAGAAGATTACAAAGAATGTCTATTCCGCTCCTTTGAATGGACTGGTTACTGTTGATGAGATCAAGGAAGCTGAACATAATATTAGAGCGAAGGAAGCATTGCTTAGTGCCTTGATTGATTCTAAGATGAAAAATGTAATGGGACTTCAGACTGCACATGAGATCTAGGAGAAGCTTGAAATCCTGTATGAAGGTGACAAACAAGTGAAAATTGTTAAGTTATAGAGTTTGAAAGGAAAGTATGAGGTGTTGAAGATGAGAAGATGAGTACATATTTTTAAATAATGATCGATGTTTTTTAGGTTAAATGATTTTTCGTTTCTATTTTAAAATGATTGAATCATTTTATTTAAACATTAAATGATTTAACAATCAAACAACTATAATAATTTCACACTTCATTATTTGAAAAATAAAAAATAATTATATTATTTTTATAATTATTCTCTTCCTAGCCCCTTTTCGCATTTGGCATGTGTTTTTAGATGTCAATGTCATTATTGCAAATTTAATTTGCATGCTTTGAGGGTCGATATTAGCTTCATCCGAGATTTTCTTAGTCTGAAAGTCAAGAGTTCCTTTAGCCATCGAGTGAAGAGAAGAATGGGTGGGGCTAGGAAGAGAATTGAACCTCTAAGCTGTGTGCAGCTCAAGAAGGATAAGAAATTATGGAGGCCCCTGGAGAAGAGGGGTGTCACCCCCTATATTGAGAGGTCAAAAGGGAGAAATAAGGATGTAACTACCTATTTCGAGAAGCAGTGGAAAGATGGCATTATCACTCTGCATGGGCATAAGATGCTTATCGATGAGATCTTGATTGCACAGGTCACCAACCTTTCAACGGATGAAATGAAATATTACAGGGACATAAATTACTCGGAGATGGCGGTGCAAAACTTCCCTAAAAATAAGGAGGAGAGGGCCAAGATGGTGAAGAAAATGACGAGCTACTACAACGTTTCTATCATCAAGGAATTCTAGGCAAAAATTCTCAAGGTAATTATGGAATACTTCAGTCTTGATGATAGTTTCACTAGGGTTTATGGACATCACTTTGTGCTTTTGAACCACTTTTGTTATGGCGTCAAGGTGTCCTTTCCTTTTTATTTGATGTCTAACTTGAGGGCTAATTTTAGGGACCATAAAAAGAACCTTGTTAAGTTCCCCATCCTCCATGAAGGGCTTCTGGTTCTCATTGATTCTCATTTTCGTGCCCTTTCTGTCTTGTCTGATTATATCCCTACTTCTTCTGAAGATGATACTAGTGCAGGGGAGTCGGAAGGTGAGGAGTCCAAATTGAACTTTGAGGCGGATACTCCTCCCCCTCATTAAAAAGCTATATATGAGCTTTCCTTGAAGGCCAAATCTTCTTTGGGTAAGGGTAAAAATGTGTGAAAGTAGCTAGTTGTTTCTTCTTCGGCTGACAAAGATTCCCCTGTGTCTGGTGTTAATAAGGCTAATTTTGAGGGCTCAGTCAGTGGTAATGAGGGTAGCATGAAGCCTAACAGCCAAAACTTTGATAAGCCCCCTTCGCCGCCTCTACAAAATACCATCAAGGACCTTCATGCAAAGAGTGCAGAGCTGAATGATAAGAGGGATGACTATGAGGATGTTATGGGTATGGCCAGGGACCACACCTTTGATACTTACAACATGTTGAAGTGGCTCTTTCATGAGATTAAAGAGGTTAGACTCACCAAAGGGCCTTGGGTAGCAAGACAAAATCTATTCTTGTGGTCTCTACTCAGGATAATAAAAAAGGTAATGGGCATTGGACGGAAGATGAAAAGAAATTTATGGTGGATTGTATCAACAAAGCAGTGGAGGGCATTGATCAGATGAAAAAAAGATTTGAGGATAGGATCACCCATGTTGATGAGAACTATAAGAGAATTCAAGTCACTCTCATCAAAATTATGACCAACAGTCACAAGATTGTCAAACAGACAGCGGATGCCATGCAAGCCATGGTGAATAATCTTGACAATGTGCATCAAGAGAAAGTCCTGATTAATATTGATTATGATAATGAGAAGATTCGAGTTGGTCAAGGCCCTTGTACGTGGACTCGAGGCAACATAAAGAAAAAAGTTGCGACTCAGAAAATGGATTACAAAGAGATGAGGATGGTTGCTGACAAGATGAGCCTACTAGAGGTTAAGGTCGTTGAGACCCTTATGAGCCTCATGTAACTGAGTTTTTTTTCTACGTTTCTGTGTTTTTGTGGTTTTGTGTTTAGTGTTCTGGTTTTTTGCTAGTTTTTTGTCTGCCCGTCTAAGCGTTTGCTGGTTTCTTGGTTGCTCTATGAATTGTCCTATCTTTTGCAGCCTGTTTTTGTTTTGGACTATAATGCTTCGATTCTAAGCCTTTTAGAATCTTCTATGTAAAGGGTTTCAGGGCCCCTTCAAAATCTATTTTTGCCTTAATCCAAAACAATTTACTTTGACTAATATATAAGAATAGCCTATTTTAATATTTACCATATTTATGATTAAACAGACTAAGAAGTGTTTTACCTTGAAGATAGGCAGTGGTCATTTCACTTGTGACTTTTGTAAGCATAAGTGTCATGTTACTGTCATTACAATTATATTCATTGACGGAAAATCTTTTTTTGCAACTTGCGAGAGATTTGTTTACTAGAACTAATATGTTCACTTGTATTTGATCTACTCAATTGCATTAACATTAGTTATTATTCAAAATTATTGTAAGCATAAGAAACACAAAAAAACACAAAGAATTACCTATTTTTGTCTTTTTAACTTTGCTTTAAAAGTCCTTGCATTTAAGTAGCCACATCAAGGACAGAAAAAATATATGAATGATTGAGATGAATTGTTTTATGATAAAGTAGCTCCTCCATTTCATATAAGAAATCTTCAACATAAAAATATACTAAAATTTTAAAACACTCTAATCTTAATAAATTGCAAGCCATCAAATCACTCATAATAATATAAATAATTTATTAAATCAAAATTAATCTTTTTAAAACCACCTTAAAAAAAATACTAAACTGTTTCCATTCCCTTTATCTTTTATAACATAATATAAAAAAAAATTATTATATCAATCTATATTAAAATATTAAATTAAATCCCAACGCTTATAGATATGATATATTCATTTTAATAGTAAAATAAAATCTTTTAAAAATAACACCTTCACACTAGCCTAAAGTTAAAGCTAATATATTACAAAAAGTACTTTTAGAGCGATTTACTAATATACTCTCCTTTCTTAAAGATTCAGTAAAGAACAGAATACTCAGGAAAGGTATTACAACAGTACTTTTAGAGCGATTTACTAATATACTCTCCTTTCTTAAAGATTCAGTAAAGAACAGAATACTCAGGAAAGGTATTACAACAGTATTTAAGAGTGCTTTACCAATGTGCTTACCTCTTTTACAATGTCAATGATGGAATACTAGTTTATTAATTTCTTATTTAGAAATGTTAAAATTAATAGTTTCCTGCATGTCATTGGTCAGGTTTGATATCTGAGTAGTAAAGAGTAGAGTGATCACATTTGAACTTCAATAGTATAATATGGATGAGAAAATGCAGCCCTACATTTTTATTTCATCAGGATAATATTGAAAGTTAATAAAGAACTGCAACAAGTCAAGAACCTGCAAACCCAGCTCCATGTTATAGGAAAACATGGCTATCAAGATCAGTGTGATTCTGCAAGTGTGAATGTCATTTCTGGTTTAGATAGTGTATTTTTTTCGAAAAACATTTCAGATCAAATTCTATTATCCTTCATTAAAATGTAAAAACAGAATAGAGAATTGAAACAGAATAACTGTTTTTGATAATAAAGCAGTCAAAACAAGGGGACTAATCCGGATTACATAGCAAGCCTCAAAAAGAGCATTAACAGCACACAGACAGCAGCCAAACAGCAGAGTCTCAGCCAATCCCTATCTTAACTATCAAAAACATAATCCACCTACTACTATAGAAGAAACAGAATAACTGTTGTGGAAGAGTTTCATCTCTAATTGTAACTTTTATTTCAATCTGTTTTTGTTATCGTTTGGGGTTTCTGCATACCATCAAATTGCACTCTTATAAATTAAGACTGTTTTACTGGTATACTGGTGTGGCAGTCTTCTGCCCCTCATGTATGTGTAAAATCAGCTGGTTTAGTTTTAATTCAATGAAAAAAACAAATAATTTCACTAGAACTTAATCAGACAAAATTGACATTCCCTTGCAAAGGTACACTTAGAAATTAATTTCTATTTGAGAGACAAAATTTTCACAGTTCATAAATTTGCAGAGATGAAAATTTGAATGAATCTGATTGCACAATTTTATAGAGTCAAATCAATGAGATGTTTCATATATCAACATGAGATGATGCTTCTGAATTTCACTGGAATTAAATCAGACAGAATTGATTTACCATTGCAAATGTACACTAAAACTAATTTGTCTTTGCAGAGATGAAAATTTTACAGTTCATATATTAGCATGAGATGTTTCTGAGTTTGACTGCACAATTTTATAGTCAAATCTAAAAACATCTATACCAATTTCTCTTTTGTAAGAGTATAAGAATCAAAGGAAAGAAATTAAATTAAAAAAAGTTGAGAAAAAATCAAGAACTGAAAATTATTTGAGGAAGGAGGCGGACATATGTATGGGAGTTTAACGGTGGATTTGAAGAAGAAGCATCCTTGCTCTGTTGATGTTGTGCAAACATAGGCAGCCCTGCTCTTCAATTTCATCCAACGTCCGCCCAAACTTAGTGTCATTTTTCTCCAAAAGTATTCCCACTTGTTGAAGTGGGTAAACTTCATTTTCTCTAGCATGGCAAATCCTCATTAAAGTTTTAATGTGCTCTACTTCATCATACAACCGAGCAACCAGCATTCTAGTGGTTCTCAGGTGATTTTTCAACACATAAATCCCCCTGCCGGCGGCAACCAGCTGTGCGCTCTGTTTTTGTGCAACCCAAAAAAACATAGGCTTATTTTCAGGCCTCAACTCCGGCAGTTGATTCAATTGCTCCAAAGAATTACACCTGTCGTCGAAATCGGCAGCCTGCCCAAATGGGTTTTCCCGCTCAATAAACATCTTGAATTCTTCTCTAATACGAGGGCATTCTTCTTCCTGAAATTCAGGATTTGTAGATTGCAGCCTGAAATTTATATCTCGAATGGCCCTGTAACTCACCCTAGCGTGGTGGGTGTTTGTGAGAAGGCCGGCACACAGCTCAAAAGCATTCTGGGTATTGCTAAAATATTGTGACAGCAATGTCTGAATCTCTGGTTTGTTAATGTATAGTTCAAGAACATGGGTATTAATGTATTCCTCATCAGGCAAAAGCAATTGTTGCAGGGAATTTCTGACATCAAAAGGGGACTGAGAGAGATTATCATCAATATTCCTGCGGACTTCCTCGGAGAATTGCTCAAATGATTTTGTTTTCAGGGCAATCTCATACTTGAAGGTCAATGATTCCTCTGACGATTTTGACACAACCCCTGCAAACACCCATTGCGATTTGCACTGTTGATACAAAGAATTCACAGATAACCTACTTTACATTTACATAATAATTTGAAATGAATACTATTTGGAAAAAAAAGGAGAATCCGTTGCACCTTCAGTTGTGGGTAACCATAATTTTAAGCACATTTCACAGTGCCTGTGTTGAGCGATCCCTTCGTTGCCAAGCTAAAATGTTTTTAAAATGCTGATCCACGCTTTCTTGGAGATGTGGGCTCTCCTCTAAAACCCCGTTTTATCGGGCAAGATACAATATCAATATAATATATTTTGTCAGAGAACTTTACAGCAGTGTTTTTGTTGTAAGGAGATTTAAGCAGCTACATTCAACGACCAAATGTTACTTCTCTTTAGTTTATTCGCGGTACAAAACAAGTGTTCAATTGTGGGGAAACGTCTATGCAGCATACATGATTGAATTTATATTTTTAATTAATTTGCATTGGTATTTTGTTGATATGATTGAAGAATAGTATTTGAGGTAAAGTATATAGAATGTGAATTGAAATTTGATTAGAATTGGCATGGAATTAATTATAAATAATTGTTTGTTTTGTCTAAGAAAATGAAATAGAAGCAAGTTTTGCTCAAAAAAATTATATATTATATTAATTTTAGATTTTATTAATAAAGCAATCTTAATATAGTAAGAACTATCAATAGTACCAAAACAACACTTTTATAGTGCTTAATAACACTAATAAGCAGTCATCAAAAATAAAAAATCATAAAAAAGTTATATATATATATATATATATATATATATATATATATATATATATATATATATATATATATATATATATATATATATATATATATATAGTTATATTTATGTGCTTTTGATACTTTAAATATAACAATTTACACAATGAATTGACCACATAAAGACAACAATATTAAAATGTAATGTTATTTTTTGTGCATTAAGTCAAAATTGTACACCATATTAAATTATGAGTAACAGTAATATGTTAGTATAGTGCAATAATATATATAAAAGTGAAACCCTATGGTAGATTTGTAATTTTTGAATGAATTCCTCTTTAAGCACCAAGAAGTGGGGTCAACAAGGCAACCTAATTTTTCAAGTTTTAACATTTTTATTAAAAAAGTATCATGTTCAAATTTACCCAAGGCATCTCTATCAATCAAATTAATAAATATACACATATTCCTCTATTGCACCCAAAATTAAAAACCAATTATATGTGTTGACCAAATGTAAGATATGTGTCCATCAAGTTCATGTTCTTTGCTGATGTTCTACTATTGTTAGGTGATTGTTGTATTTTTTATGTATCTTTTCTTAATCCAATAAAAAAAGGTTCATGTTCTTTTCCACTTGTTAACCATTCCACAAAACAAATGTGGAATATTTAATTTAGGAGAGAATTTGAATGTCTATGTTGTTTTCTATTATCAGTTGTTTAAAACTCTGAGACTGTTGATCAATTAGCTAGGATATTACATTTTTTTTTTTTAAATCACCTTTAGATTTGAAAATGTATTAGGTCGCATAAAATGCATCAATGCATCCATAATTTTGAGTGATTAGATTTTTAAGTAGTGGGTGGTTAAATGAATATTGATATGGATTCATATATTGCATCCTACTAGGTACTATAGTCAAGTTAGTGTCATTCTATTTTATAGTTTGGATTTGTGCAATATCCATGTTTGAGATCTTTGAAAATTAGTTTCGCAAATGGAAGTTCTATTATTTAAACTATTTTGGTAATAGAAAAAAATCTTCTTAGTGGCTTTTATGAGGTAGTTTCTCATACACACAATCAAATTGGTGTCTCGCATACGGAATTGGGAGCAATGCATATAAATATTATTGTGTGTTTATAATCTCATACATCAAATTGGTCTAAGAGAAATAATTTTATTTGCTGGGTTTTGCATATTGAATTCACACAAACAATTAGGGTAAATGGAAAGAAATCATCACAAGTAGATTTGGTATGCTAAATTGGCATTTGGCTTGGCTATGATCCAAAAACAAAAACATGTTGACTTTGATTTTTGTATGTAGTTTATAGTGTAGTTGAAAATAGAAGGCACAATTTTGTAGCTCTGCTCAGTTACCCAGTGAAAAGTTACAAATGTATGAAGGTAAATTGAGAAAGTGGCTTCTCTCAAGAAGGGATCTCATATCCTAAGAAGGGTTGCACATTTCTTATATCTCTATCATGTAGCTAGATTAGGCAACAAATGATGGTGACAAAGGAGTCAGTCACATTTCTTATATCTCTACCATGTAGCTACATTGAGCGACAAATGATGACAACAAAGGAGCCAAGCTAGAATGAATCGATGGTGAAGCAATGTGTACAATATGTGAGTCATGATGCCTACTTATTGGGTGCTTAAATCCATGTGCGACTCAAATGTAATTATGATATTTGTCATATCTAAATGAACAATATTATATATTAATATGTAGTAATATTATATTAAAAATAATTAACAAAATTCTATTATATAATATAAACTAACTTAATGATATTATACATAAAAATATATATTATACTATAATATAAATTAATTTAATAGTATTACACTTGCAAATATATATACTTATTAACTATATATTTTTATATAATAATATATATATATTATATGTAGACTTGTTTTTAAACTTATTTTAAATTAATAAGCTTAATATAATGAACAAAATCATATTATTCTACGAATGATGAGGATGTTGTTGAAGAGGAGGAGAAGGTTGTGGAGGACACGGGAAGGAAAGTTCAGCTAAGTCTACTAGTGACAGTTTAGCCCATAGTGACACTAATAGAAATGAACCTTTGGACTTGACTTGGGAGGCTATGCCAGAGGAAGAGGACACTCGCCGAGGGGGGAGTGAGAGCAATTGTGTTGTTTGTAAGACTACCATGGAGAACCTAGAGGCCTTGAAGAAGAAAGTGATGGAGATATAGCAACAGATGGTTAGTGTTTCCAGGTTCAGCCTGAAGGTGATGCATAGATCAACCACCTCCATGTGCCTGATGTTGAAAAAGAGAGAAATCATAAAGAACTCTTTAAGTTCCTCTGAAGATTGGAGCCATGTGCTCAAATAGCCACTGATTGGCTAGCTTTAGTTTTTTAGGTCTTTAATTATATTTTGTTAAACTGAATTTTATTGTTATTAGTATTTTGTTAAATACTTTTAAGTTGTTTTTTAATATGTTACAAGTATGTTGTCAGTTGTTAATGTCGCCTATGGGTCGTTAGTTTTTGTTGCTTTTAATATCAAAAACAAAATTATATTATTATGTCATAATTAAAAATATTTAATTAATATTATATTACAAGTCATTACAAAATTATATTGTGTCATATAAATTAATTTTATAATCATTTTTATTAACTATATATTTTTATTTAGTAATATATAATATATAATTATTAAGATAACATAAATAAAGATTAATAAATCTATATATAATATATTTAATTATATAAGATATAATAACCTATGAGGAAATAATTACTTTTTCCTAAACTAGCTATGAATAAAAATTGTAAAAATTAAGACATGGATAGATTTTCTAAAATGCAATGGCATGTGGCTTTATTTAATGAATTGTTTTTGGCTTTGTGTGATGAACCATCATTTCTCTTTTTGCATGATGGAAGAATCATTACTCTACTTAATACATGATAAATACACAAGGGGGTCATTGAGTGTCAAATGCATGATGTGGAGGGGACATGATTATTGGTGCCAAATTACCTATATATGCAAGTTGCAACTATGTGAATGAAAAAACGTAAAGAAAAAATTGACACAAAACTACATAGTAATTACCGTTCAAAATTATTGCAGAGTAGAATAAACATAAAGAACTAAAACTAGCCAGTATTAATAAAAAGAAAACCCAACAAAATGATTGATGATTGTAGACAGTTCAATCGTCTTGCATCATACTCAGACGATGTGAACTATTGATCTTGGATGCTAGACAATGCATTTCATATAAGAAATGCCTTTGACGTAATTAATAATCACAGTCAAAGGTGCATTTTGTATGCTACACAGGCAAAAGTCCTTTGTGGTATGGTATTTTTTTTAGAAATATTAAAATAATATATTTTATTTTGTAATAAAATGTATTTTATTGTATAATATTGTATTGTTAGAATGAGAATAATATTTGTATGTAACAAAAACCAGATTTATATTGTAGTATCAACTAAAGTAGTTCTTTGGTTGATACATTACAATTATTAATAATTAACAATAACAATAGCTTCAAATGACGATAACAATAACAATAGTTTGAAATGATAAACCTCTAACAATAGCAAAGATGAGACATTCCTTGTGCTCGTTGAAGGTGAGAAGACAAGCACACTTGAAAGGAACAAAGATCTTTTGATGCACAATTTTTCTTTTGTATCTGATGAGTCGCCTATTTGGTCATTTTATATGAACTTTATGTTATGTTAGATTTGTCATTTTATGACAGACATTATAGTTGAGATAGATATATGCCTTTTTTATGTTTAAAGCCTATGAACTTTGTTATCCATTGATCAACCTTATAAATGATATGTTAAATCCATATTAATGATAAGGGAATGCTTGATTAAATGTTGATTAAGGGTAGTATTATGCAAATATATATTGTACGTGTTAACCCTTGTGTATGAAGTTGGTTGTGAGACCAAGTCAACAAAGGACATACGTTACCGATTCAAAGAATTGTGGTCATGATCAAATAGGACTGTTGAACCAGTCAAGCCAATAGCTGATGATTGTGACAAAACTCCTAGTTGTGGTTGATGCAGTTGTTGCTTTTGAACATGTGTTGGGTTGTCGAGGAAATCTAGAGGGAATGTTGGCCTATATTTGTGCATAAGACTGAGTCCTAGAATGATCCATCTTCCTATGCTTTTATTTCTAATAAAAGTTGTCCTCCTAGTTTGTTGGGAGTGGATCAGTCGTGTAGTTAGTTAGTTGTAGAATCTCTTATAAATCCATTGGTTAGGATGGAGTATGCAATGCAGTTTTATCTTTTCTGAGTATCAAGTGTACTTTGTTTTCATAGTCTAAATAATAAAAGAGATTTCAGTTTTGCCATCTTTTGTTGTTGAGAGTATCAATGTGTTTATGATGTTGTTGTAATCTTCAGATTTGGTTAAGATTTTGGAAGTTCATCCAAGGGGGCCCACTTGAGGAGCATTCATGATCATTTACTTCCACGCTCTACTAAGTGAGTTCATTGGCAAGCTTATGTTTGTTGGTTAGAATCTTTTAGTTGACTGTCCTGTAGCCACAAAATCTCCATTATGTGGCTATTCCTGCAGCCAAAGGAAAACAAAGTTTATGATTACCAGTTGGTTAGTTTATTTTCTACACAAAGTTATAAGTTTCATATTAAGTATATTAAGTTGATATCAGTAGAACCAACACTAGAATTCAATGCTTTCCATTAATTCCTTATTTAGTGGCTTCAAGCTCAAGTTAATATTCCTTATGAGTTTCTTAGTGCACATATAGTGCAAACCTGTTTCACTGGGTTGACAAGTGAATGAGCTTCTAATTAATGAATTAGTGATCCAGTGATGTAGAGAATTGAACCCTTCAGTCAAGGAAATGTGTCTTAATTACTAGGGCATTATTAGGAACCAACAGTATCTGATATTTGCAATTCAATATTTCATGTGAAAATTGTATAAGAGTGACTATAAGAACATTTATTAGCTTTTAAGGAGACAAATTGTCACTTGTTTCTTGAAAGGTAGAGGTGCAATAAATAATCTATTTTTTTAGTTGTATAAAAAGAAAATTTTATTTGAAAGCTATATATATAAACTTTGCCTGGTAAATTTTTTACTGAAATGCTTTTTACTCAAAGCTATGAATTGGTGGGGCCAAAAATAGGGGACCTCATCCCCACACTTCACTTGATCAAACCTGTGAGCACAATGGCCCAACGAAGGCACAAGGCTTGTGAGCTTAGTGGCCCAACAAGGATTTGAAACTTGGTGGTTACTTCACCAGTGAAGTGTTTTAACCACGACACTACGTGTCTGAGGATGAAAGATATATAATATTGTTCTTGTACAATTTGTCTTTTTTAAAAAAAATTAAAATTCTTAAATAAGCTAATTAATAATCAAGTATAAGTGTACTTGACCATAAAATATGTTGATCATTCTTCAATACAACTCACATTGATTACAAAGTTGTTTTGCTTCAATGTGAATTGTCCTTTCGCATAGAAGTCTTGTAAGATGACATAAATTGTTGATTTAACGCCATAGGTAATGTTTTGCAACTAAGGAAGCGAGACTTGAATAATGAATTTCTCCAAGGAACAATGTATTGTTTGCTTATTATCAAATGTCAAAATTGCTTTGAGGTAGTGAGAGTAAATGTATGTAACTTGTTGATTGCATTTAATATAACAAGCAATTTGGTCTTGAAGTGTTCCATATGGATCAAATTTGTAATTACAATTAAGGCAAAAGGCATGAAATAGAATTGAAAATGAATTTGCTATTTTATAGTTCCATGTATGTGCAAGATATGTTAAAGATTAGTATTATTTTATTTACTTATCTCAAAAGATGATTGTAGCAAGTTGTACAAATGATCTAAGGTCCTCTTTTATTCAATTTTATAATGTATATTGACTAACAAGTATGAAGAGTGTTATCTTTTGCATCAAGTCACCTCACAATGTTTGTAATGTCCCTTTCCTGAGCACTTTATCATGGTGATCGTTTGGTGCAAGAGCACCTACGCACCAGGAGGTTCTAGGAGGTTAAAATTTATAACATGAGGAATTTAATTGCATTTGAGTCATTCATTATGTATTAAAGTTATTTGAGTTCAATTGAATCCAATGCAAGGCTATGGAAAGCCAAATTGTAAAAGTTGTTCACCTAGGTCCTCATAAGGTCAATATTGGTCAATAGGGTCAAAGTAGGAAAAATTGCCCAAGGAAGGGTAAATATGATGTAATATGTTTTGTTTAGTCCCTTGTGAAGTTGCAAGAATGTGTATGCAAAGTTTTTTAGGTCATTTGGGTTAAAATGCAAAAAATGTCAGAAAGTTGCAAAAATTGATGTAAAAGGTTTCCATTCGGTCCTAAAGGGGTATTTAATCAGTTATAGGGGGAAAGATATTATATATTTAATTTAATGGTCGAATTTGAGTCATGATGATCAAGTTGGAGGAGAGGATTTAGAGGTTACATCATTTGTACCTCTGACTGTCACCCATACTGTAGGTTTATGGTGATAGTCATGAAGGTTTTGTGGATCCAAATAGAAAGGATCTTCATGTACTGAGAAGGGAGATTGAGGAAGACAAATGAACACCAACAAATCAATTTTGTAATGTATTTTATTGGGAAAATAATAAAAGTTTGTTGTTTTGAATTCATTCAGTTGGCAGTTATTGGTTGCAGGCATATTTCTTGCTGCTATTTGACATTTCCTTGTATGTAAATGGATTGAAAACTCCTGATTAATGATTGGAATACAAAGAACAATGAGCTAGCTTCCTTTAAGAACCAATTTGGTCGTGTGCCATAGATTGTGGTAAGAGTTCTATTAGATTTTTCAAAATCTAATTAGAAACCCTCTATAACCGAGTTGTATGTAAGGGTTTGAAGATATCTTAAGATACTACCATTCAAAAATTGTCATATTCTAGAATATAATAGTAAACTCAACAACCTTTCATATTAATTTGGTTTTAAGGTGATTGATTGTGTAAATTACGAGATATTTGATGCCCTGGGCGGACTGGGCATGCACATTTCTTGTTTTTCTGTAACAGTCAAAATGGTCTCTGTGCAGAGGTCATAAATGTTTATCTAACTGTTGGATTTTCCTGAATTTTGGATATGATTTGTTAAACCTAGTTATCTACATCTTCACCAGTGGGATTTTCCATATCATGTCTTGAATGAAAGTTGTCAATGACAGAGTGTAGTACTGTCAAACCTGTCATAACTAGGACAGTCATAAAGAATGGAAACTCTTGTTTGTTTTGGTTTGGATTTTGGACTCATGAATCATCTAGGAAGTTGGTAAATGATCTTCATTGATGTGGAAAGTACTGAGGTTGATATAATGAGATATGTTTCATGTTTTGGAGGACTACGACATTGTTATGTTGATGATCATACTATTGGAAGTTGACCTTATTGCAGCCAATGGAAGGATCATGGAGATGTTATGGAGGATTAATGGACCTTGGACGATTCTTGCAAGGTAAGAGGTAATGGTTTTTGTGATTGATTGGCATTGTGGCCAAATAGGTTTTGAGGCCTAACTCTTGTAATGGAGTCAAGTTGTAAATGTGACCTTGAATTAGGTGTATAAGATGTTGTTGTGAATCTTGATAATGTGGATTCTCATTGAGTTGAAAGATGTTGGATTTTGTCTTTAATGGATTTAGGACTGATTGGGTATTGGATGAGTTGGTTTTGTGAGATGCGTTTAATCTTGTTAGATGCCTCAAACCTAACAAAGTTGCAGGTTGAATGGGTCAGTGAGCACCCTAGAATTGGAACTTTGTGGTTGTTTTGGGGTTCTTGGTTGGGTTTCCATGATGCTCTGCATCATCGTTAGCCTATTCAATGCAATCTCATAGGCTAATGAGTTAAGGTCAACACACTCATGGTGATAGTTTGATTCGACTTATTTGGCAATGATAGGTGTTGTGTTTAGCTTAGTCAATTGAATTTGCATATCACCCTTTGCTAGAGTGAATTCGAGTAATTTGTCCATATTATTTTTAGTGTCAGATTGGATACCAACTTGGCTAGTTGGCCATATTTCTATTTTGAGATGTTGGTTTAAGTAGGTGATGATGATAATATTTTGGGTTTTAATAAGGTCAAATGCAATGAGTTTAAATAATGTGTAAATTATAAAGTTAAAATAAATATTTAACTTTAACATTATTTAATTTATTAATATTTGTCTATATAAGTGGCAAGTTAAAATTAAAAAGTGCTTTTGGAAAATATTAAATAAAGTGACTTTATGGGGTTGGGTGCCAACATTAGGGAGACAAGGTGTTCTAAACTAAATTAAAAAGTGAAACCTAAAAAGGTGTGGGGGGAGGTGCATGGAGTTTCCAGGAGGCTATTTATTTGGCTTTGGGCTCATTTTCTAAGTATGCTTGAAATTGGTATTTTGAAAACAATTTTGGTTGGTCGAACTTGTTCATCCTATGTTTTGTTTGGATGAAAACCCTTGTAAGGAACATCCTTTACATTTGTGAAAGATCTATCATGGAGATTTTGTTGGTGATTTCACTTAGGAATCACAACTAGGCTTTATTGTTTAAGATTTCAGTTTGACTGGAAAAGATCATAAAAATTATTGTGAAGGAAAGGAAGGAAGCATTGAATGAATTATTTTTTATCATTCTTCATATTTGCTAGGCATACCCTCTCCTTGGCTCGTCGTACTTGTCTTATTTGTAGTCGTGGAGGGGTGATTGAGCACCTAGAAGTGGTGTCTAGGGTTTTTGGGAGTTTGGACAAAGGATTGTAGCACGTAGGCACCAACATCTCATAGATATTCATTTTGCAACATTTAGAGTTCGTTCAATGTTATTCTATTACTTACATACAATTCACTAAGTAAAAAAAATACTTTTTTAATTTAAAAAACACTTTCATAATAATCTAAAATGAAAAAAGGTCATTTATAGAATACTAATATATTAATTTCTTATCTAGAACTTGTTAAAACATGTAGTTTGATTAAGGTTAGAATTGAGTGATTGCTTTTTTTTTTCTAAGTAATAAATCAAAATCTGACTTAGAGCTTAAGTTGATACTTCTTCCAAGAATTACATTTGAATTTCATAAAGATAACATTTATTAAAATCAATTACATATAAAACAATTAGTTGGAACAAGAGTTATAAGAATGTTCTGCAAGGAAAATAAGAAAACATGACTGACTCTGATCTTGTGACAAACTCTATGATTAAGCATGTTTAAATCAGACTATAAAGATACATGACCTCCTAAAAAGTCTCAATATTTTATCCATATGAACAATACTAAAATGCTAAATAGATCATTCCTTCTCAAGAAATGAGTTCACTGCTTATAAATGAATTTAATCCTAAAAAATCTCAATATTTTACCCATATGAACAATACTAAAATGCTAAATAGATCATTCCTTCTCAAGAAACGAGTTCACTGCTTATAAATGAATTTAAATCGAAAACTAGATCAAAAATCCAGCAGACTGAACTCTACGGTATGAATATTTGAACAGCGTCGAAGACACTGTCAACCGTGTTGCAGGTGGCATGTGGTGAAAAGTTTGATCTCTAGTTCCAGCTGTTATCCCAATCTGTTTTGATTATAGTCTGCGGTTTCTTCATGATGTCACATTACAACCTATAATGCATTCAGAATCGTGTTTTACTAGTGTGCTGCAGTGGCAGACTGGCAGTCTTCTGCCACTCGTGTGTATAAGATCTGCTGCTTTAGCTTTAATTCAACTAAGAAAACCAAAAACAAAAAATTCACTGGAATTAAATCAACAAAATTGATTTCTCATCGTGAAAGGCACGCTTGCAAACTAATTTCACTTTTGTAAGAGCATAGGAGTCAAAATGCAGAAATTAAAGAAAATATGAGATTAATCTGAAATTTAATCAAATGAGAAAAGTGCAGACATAGGTTTGGGAGGTTAATGGTGGATTTGATGAAGCAGCAACTCCCTTGCTCTGTTAATGTTGTGCAAACACAAACAGCCCTGCTCTTCAATCTCATTCAACCTCTGTCCAAACTTACTATCATTTTTCTCCAAAAGCCTTCCCACCTGTTGAAGGGGGTAAACATCATTTTCTCTCGCATGGTAAATCCTCATTAAAGTTTTACTGTGCTCTACTTCATCATACAACCGAGCAACCAGCATTCTGGTGGTTCTCAGGTGATTTTTCAACACGTAAATCCACCTGGCGGCGGCATCCAGCTGTGCCCTCTGTTTTTCTGCATCCCTAACAGAATCAAACTTGTTTTCACGCCTCAACTCCAGCAATTGATGCAATTTCTCCAAAGAATCACACATGACTTCAAAATCAGAAGCTTGCCCAAATGGGTTTTCCTGCTCAACAAACAACATGAATTCTGAGTTAATGCGACGGCATTCTTCTGACTGAAAATCAAAATTTGCAGATGTTGGCATGAGACCTATAACATCTTGAATGGTTCTGTAGTTCATCCTAGCGCGGTGGGTACATTTGAGGAGAAGGGCACAGAGCTCAAAAGCATTCTGGGTATTGCTGAAATAATGTGATAGCAATTTTTGTAGCTCCGGTTCACTGATGTAGTGTGGAAGGACATGGGTGTTAACATAATCCTCATCGTGCAAAATAAGATCTCCCAGGAAGTTCTTGCCATCACAACTGGACTGAGATAAAGTATGATCAATTGTCCTGTGAACTTCATTGGAGAATTCCTCAAGCGATTCTCTTTTCAGGGCGATCTCGTACTTGGAGCTTAATGATTCCTCTGATGAACTTGACGCACTCCCTGCACACAGGCATTGCAATTTGCAATGTCGCTTCAGAAAAATCATTGAATACATGCTATGCATTTACAAAATTTCTTAAAATCGAGACTATTTATTTGCAAAGTAAAGTAGAATCCATGTGCACCTTCGCTTATGGGCAGACCGATTTTGACGAACTGTAAGCACATTTCGTAGTTCTCTAGTTGGGCGATCCCTTGGTTGCCAAGTTAGAAGGTTTTTAAAATGTTGATCCGCGGCTTCTTGTAGATGGGCTCGCTCTGAAGCACCGTTTTCTCCGGCAAGATTGTCGCAATTTCAATTTGAAAAAGTGAAAGCTAAATCTTCTGTCACACTACTTTGCAGAGATGTAAGTATTAAAGTGAACTTTTGAGGTATCCATCTCCCATCAAACTGATTTCTTCACAACCATGATATTCAAGGATTATTTTATGCTTTCTAAACCTAAATATAAACTTGTCAAAAAAAAAAATTATTATATTTAAATTATTTATTATATAATAATCTATTGAACTAAATATTTGAATATAATTTATTTATTTTTGTTGTCAAATGTTTTTTATCAGAATTATGAACTGGAAAGAAGGGTTTTGAAAGGGGTCCCACCTAAAGATCTAACATAGATGTCATGTAACTACAAAGACAACCAAAAAAATAATAGCCTTCCCATAAGAATAAGGATAAAACAGACAAGACATATTGTCCAAATACATTGATAGAAACAGGTCAAAATGACTTGAATCCAGAAAAATTTCAACACTTGAATCCTACCCACCACCTTATTTATGGTAAACTTCTCATTATACTTCTTGTCTTAAACCACCATCTTATTTTCTTCAAATGTCAACATATAAATGTAGGATTGAGAGAATTAGAAAGAACTCAGTCCTCATCCACACTCTTCCTAACAATATTGACCCATGATGATGAAATCTGCACTGAAAAGAAAAATAACATCAAATTAATTTTGTCCACAGGAGATCCAACCAGTCCCAAGATTATCCTATAAGAAGTTCTTCCACAACCTGAGTAGAAGACTCCTCCTAAACCTTTTGCTTCATGTGACTGTCATCTTCTGGAGGTCCTACATCAAACTGTAGCACAGCCGAGCATATAACATCAAGGAATCCACATACATGATTTGTTGCACCAATATGTTCAACATAGAGAATACGATAATCAAAGAGAGGAGCGCCTTATCGATGTCAGAAATAAGACATAACCTGAGTATTTTCCAGATTTGGTCATCAAACCTAAAACAATGAGTTCGCTAAAAGAGCTAGCAATACAAGACTAGACGTCTTCTCAGAACTATAATAGTTAACCAGATTGTCTAACCCAAACTGGAACACTTTTGATGCTTTTCTTCTCCAAATCAAAGCCTAGGGTCCACCTTTTAAGAAATAGACTAAAGCTGCCAAGAAACGCACAGGCCTCCAACTAGGGTATGAATTAAAAAGAAGCAATTTTGCCAACACTGAAATCGCCAACAAACCATGAAGCTTTCACTCTCTTTGCCCAATTTCTGAAAAAATTCAGCACTAGACCTAACCCCAAAAAAATTACCAGTGAGTGTATTCTCAACCCTGGAAATCAAACAATCCACAATGACACGAGGACCTTTAGCACCCAATCCTTACTCTTCTTGTTGACAACATTGACCTTTGAAGCTCAGAACAGCCGAACAAAACAAAGGACTGCTCAGCTTCCCCAGCCCCAACTACCAAAGACAACACAGAATACAGAGATTGAATCAGAGCAGGGGAATCCATTCCAATTAAGCACAACACAACATCCTTGTAAGATCCCTCACAGCAGCAGCCAATCTGCCCCAAAACCCTAACCACTATGCACCTTCTCCCTCACGCCATCACCATGCACAACGCCGAAACAGAGTCTGGGTAGAAGGATAAGGATTGCTGCCTGCAGAAAACCCAATCATCAGTGCAGCATTGAGCAACTCTGAAACCCTTTGAGCACCAGAAACAACAACCCCAGCCCTGGAAGAGTGAGCCTTAACCTCAGGGCTCACAACAGAGGGAAAGGCAGGACATTCTTCCGTAGAAGAAACTACAGCTTGTGCAGAATCGGGAGAGCGGAAAAAAACCCGGATTCAAAGCAAAATCTTTCACCTTACCATTAGAGCAACGAGGGCAGCCGAACCAGAAAACACCTTCAGTCAAGCCACAGATCCCTGTCGAGCCCTCACCCAGAGATCAATCAATTTTTCCTCTTCCTCTTCATCAAGCGAGCCGCATCGTTCATCCAATCTGCGTCAACACCAACATCTTTGCATGCCCACCAAAGATCTCCCGCTCAAAAAACATTCAAAACTGGTTTTCCCGAAGTTCCGTTAATTTCCTACTTACAGAACAATCATACACTACCTATATTGGAAACAGAAAGTTTACTATATGGTAGAATAATTATGAACATATTCTATCAAAACATTAAACCATATAAAAGCTTTATAAAATTAATCATAAATAGTTTCATCTACTAAATTTTTCATTTTTTAAATTGAAGTCAGGTTAATAAATTACATAAATGAGAGCAAATAGGTTGTTAGAATTAAAGAAATAAACAGCAAACAATCCATCTAGAAGTAAAGAATTGTTCAAAACATAATAAATTTTACAACAAAATATCATATTTAAACTTTGAATTCAAAATTTAATTAGTCAAGTTGTATCTATGTATTTCCCCTTAATTATTTATAAGTATTAAAGGTAAAAACTCTAAATGGATGATCTATGGTTTGTTGACATGTGAGAATAAAATTTAACTTCATTTATAGAATAGAAAATGACTACCATTTGAGAAAGAGTGTCTACCTTCTCAATTTCTCTATAATAAATTATCATATAAATAATAAAAATTAAGTTCGAGGAAATAGAATTCAACACTAAATAAATAAAAAAGTTCATTTTTTTATATTATAAGAAAGAAAAGAAAAGTTTTTTAAATATTTAAGATAAGAGGTTTCAAAATAATGTTTTAAATTTATCAACACAAATCTTATTCAATCATAAACAATTTGCATGTTGTGTACATGTCATTTTTTACCTCATTAGCCCGCCCTTGTCATTGTCTAGGTGTTTATCGAAATATCTCACATATTTGTGACTTTCATGTTTTACATTTGACCCATTGTTTATAACTAATCCGTGTTATCCCATATGGGTCCCCTAGGTGTTAAAATATGACATAATCCATAAAAAGTATATCTTTGGGTTGTTTCTAGTGTTTTACTTGGTGTTAAGTGTTATTGTTGGCCTTTCAAACTTTTGAGATTGTCCATACCTTCATACTTTCCCTACCAATCCCAACAACCCACTTAAGTCCTTGTTTTAAGTTATCCTTTTCAAAGTTTCAAATTTTTGCATCCTAGCATCATTAATAGATTTGTCATCCTTGACATACCTTTTCTTAAAAGTGATTTTTCCCTTTAAATCCCTTTTGTCAATTTTTTAGAGTTTTTCATTGTTATTCTTCATATTCGCTTTCCAATCTTCAATACCTTGTACTCCATATTATTAGTCTTTCGAAGTTGAACTTTCAACCTTTGCTTAATTGAGCACCTTATTTCCACTAACTCTAAAAAGTCTACTGATTATTCTAAATAACCTTCTAGTGTTGAACTTTCAACCATTCCTTAACTTGGTACTATTTTAAGCTTGACCCAAAACTTTGATCTCAAAATCTTGAAAGCCTTTTCTTTGTCAAAGTTATATTGTCAACATTCTCATCTCACATCTCCCTATTATCAACATCCCAACACCTTTTCTTTTCAATATTTCAGGTTTGTTCGTCCTAATATGCCTATTGAACCTTCCTTCCCTAGCATGCCCTACTCAAATTTTCATCAATTTCTTCAACAACTCAAGAGCACCATTAATCACCCAATTTGGCCCGTCAACTACCAAATCAAATAGGATGGTGGCCAAAAATCATTCATGCAAGTTGGCACAAATTCAAAAGAAGAAAAGCAGTGCCTAACCAACTCATAATTTATTACAGTGATGGAAGTCATTGAACCTAAGCATTCACATCTTATCCTAGGATGTTGTTTATGGGATATTTCATAGATCTAGGCTTGAGGAACATGCTACCATGATATTTTATGTGTTGTAGATAAAGATTCAAAGAGCAAAAGAGAAATAAAAGAAGACCTAAGTTAATGCAACTGCTAGATTTTCAAAACTTGATGCATTCACATTATGTTTTTAACGATTTATGATGGATTTGTACAATTATTTTGAACTTGCACACTCAAACAACTAATTGACCATCACATGAAGTGATAGAGATCAAAATGATGATCTTTTCCCTATTAAACTACCCTATAAATCCCGATAGTGATATTCCCATCGACAAACATTAATTATAATGATTGTGATGGCCTAAGTGACCTCTATAGCACTCTATTGCCATGTTTCTTAAGAGAAGTGATCTAAAATGGATCGAGAAGCTCAAAAATACATCTTTGTTGGTTCCAATGAGAATATGAAAGGCTACAGTTTTAGAATCCTCTAACCTGTAAAATGATCTTTTCTAGACATGTTATTTTTGGGGATTAAAGAACAACCAAAGGAGAAGACAAAGAAAGTGCACTTCAAGACAAAGCTTGAGAAGAAAAAATATGCACATGGAAAAACAGTTAGATGGATCCAAGGATTGAGAAGAAGAACAAGATTTGAATAGAGATTCCAAATGATGTGCAAGATAAGCACACATAGTAAGATTAACAAGTAGAGACCATTACTCCTACCTCGAGGAGATCAATAAGGCACCAAAATTTAATTGACAGTTATATCCCGCTATATTTTCATTATGTATTTTCTTTTTAAAGCATTGGTGATGAACCTAGATCTTTCAGGGAGGCTCTCTCTTCAAAGGAGACCGAGTCTTGGATGTAGGCCATGCAGAAGGAGATGATGGCCTTGAAAAGTTGTGACACTTGGTATCTTGTTAGTTTTCCTAAAGAAATGAATCTCATTAGATACAAGTGGGTATTTAAAAATAAGTTTGGATCAAACAATAGGTTAGAGCTACAAGGCCAAATTGGTTGCCAAGGGCTACTCCTAGAGAGGGACTTGATTTTAGTGTGATTTTCTCTCATGTTGAAAAATTGACTTCTATTAGATTTCTATTGTATATTGTTGTTACTTATGATTTTGAGACAAAGAAAATGGATGTTAAAACTATTTCCTTGCATGGGGATCTTGAAAAATACTTATATGTGACAACCTAACAATTTTATTGTGAAAGAGAAAGAACAATTGGTTTATAGGTTAAAGAGAACTTTGTATGGTTTGAAATAGTCACCAAGGATGATTCTACTATCATGCCGAGGTGACAAACCTCAAAATTCTATTAGGACAAAAGGATAAAGAGAAAAAAAGAAAAAAGAAAATCAAGCAAGAGAAAGACGGAAAAAGAAAAAAAAAAGAGTGAGGATTGGGGGTGTTGGCATTACGTGAACCGGCATGAAGACATAATGATATTGTATGTTGTCATTGATGTCAATATGAGACATGGTGTGAACCGGCACATGTGATAGGTGAAGAGAGAGGAACTGACATATGTATGAACCGGTTTATATGCCAAAGTAAAGCGGCATATTTGTTCAAGGTGAACTGACATGTAGTTATGGGAACCGGCATGTAGTTATGGGAATCGGCACATGGAAGCATTGTATGACTACCGGTTGGTAGGTAGCTTCCACTTCAAGGTTTCCGGTTGGAGTACCTCAAGTCTGTGTGACTCAATCGGTGATCTTTGTGTGATGAGTTAGCAGTATGATGGAGGACAGATCGTGTTGCCATGTAAGCTATGTGCGTGTGAAGGATCTTGCATGAAGAAGACTATTCCTATCTACCTCGGGAATGAGCGAAGTCTATCAAACGGTGATAACACGTAAAGGGTTATCAGCCGCCATGAAATCGGTGGATAATGGACGATGGAGAATGTCTTGAGATCGATTCAAGATTGTTGCATTTAATGCAGTATGATTCAACGGTCAGGACCAAACCGTTTGAATTGCTTAACCTAACAGGTTTAGGGTTTAGGGTTTTTGCTATCGACCTGTATGTTTCCTATAAGGTCGATGTTGTGTTTCTTTCTGAAGTTGTTGGCAAAAGTTGTGAGTGTGTATCCAAGAGAAGTGATACGTGATTCTTGCCAGACCAGAGGAGAGAAGAGATATCTGCAAAGTGAATGTGCAGAAGGTGAAGAGGAGCCTAAATGGATCTGCATTAGCATTTAGTGTTGTTCACAGATCATTGTAATACCTGTTGATCTCTAACCACTTCAACAGTTGTAAAATCCCCTAACAAGGTAGCCTTAACTGGCTTGATTCAAAATCCCTTAAATTGGGTGGTCTTAACCGACTTGATTAAAATCCCTTAACCGGGTAACTCGAGGCTAATGAGTTCTGAGAAGCTAGAGAGCTTAGGAGATCCTTTCGGCTATTGAGTTCTTGAAATCCTCTAACAAGGTGACCCTACCGAGTTTAACCCTTAACCGGGTGATCCCTAACAGGATCGGTTCCTACCAGAACCTATTGTAATGTCCTTAACTAGACAAGGCTCCTAACAAAGCGGACTTCTAAAGAGTTCAAAAAGCAGCTTGTGGGTATTCATCCCCATCGTGGTTTTTCCCAGTTGGGTTTCCATGTGAAAAAATATGTGTGTCATGTGAAATGCTTTTGTCTTGTGATGCTTTGTTTTACCTGTTAAGCACATGAAGGTTCTATGTTTTATGCCTATCTATAAAACATATAGAACTCATTGTTGTGAAGATCTGATGGTTAAGTTTACTTGTTTATGCATGAGAATATAATGATACTGTATTGAGCTAAGAGGAAAGCTTATTGAGTGACCGGTTCATGACTGATTGAGCTGTACTGAATGTTACCGGTTGCACTCTGTTTTACCGGTATCCCTGTTTGTCAGTCATTTGGAATATTTGTTGTCAAACCGGTTTTGGACTGTATTTGTGTTGGTACTGATTCACCCCCCCTCTCAGTACCGGTTTGGTACTAGTGGTTCATCATTGAGTTATCAGGGGGGGGGGGGGGGGGGTGGTGGGATTTCAATAAGCTTTAAAATGAGGCATGTGTGTGAGGCTACTAATGAATTAAAAATCTTATTCAATTTTTTGTTATTTTTAAGTCCATAGTTTAAATTTTCCTCCTAAGTTGCCACTATTAGTTTTAAAAAATAAAAAAAATGTTCAATATGTATTAAAGGAGTAAAATCTACTCTAGGAAGTTATTTCTAGAAGCACTTATTTATGTGATTGTATGTAATTAAAACAGGGTGAATGAAGACCTCCTTTAGTTGTGAAGAACAGTGGAGCATATTTCTTAAGCATAATGTTGTGTTGAAATGTGGCAACTGATCAACAAAGTACTGTACACTCAGCATGTATCCTTGCCGGGGTCCGCGGTCGGGCCGGGCCCCGGGCAGGGGTTCGGGGGTGGGAGCTCCCGAGAAAAAAAATTTTGGTATTTTTTTTGTTGATGAAAACCGACATTGTAATAAAACCCTAAAAAGACCGACTTTGTTTTTGCCCTAAAAACGCATGTTATAAGCGGCTGGGATGCTTAAGGCATTGTAAGGTTGATGTATTGTTTTTGCTGGATAATAAGAAAGATTGGACGACTGTGTATGGTGGACGTAACCCATTCTGGGTGAACCACGTTAAATCTCTATGTTATCTGTGTCCTGTTTTTATTTCTTTATCTTTTGTATTTAAATCTGCATATAATTGTTAGTTCATATTTGCTTCAGATCTGCTTGAAACCCTAACATGTTGTGGACATTTTTATCGCCAATCAAGAATAGTTGTTTAAATTAGCTTGTTGTTATAACAATAGATTCTATATCATAAAAAAGAGTGGTCATAGGCCATACACTCTTTCTTATCTAATCATTGTATTTTAGTTTAAATTGTGAGATAGTAATTGTTAGCTATATAACCTACAATATGCATAATATAAACATACAGGGGAATAATATTATCATTATTATCTTAATAACCAAATTTTATTTGAATCACCTATGAGTATTTTGTTTCTTCATTGGTAGATGGGAGGTAGGGTCCACACTCAAGAAGTCAATGAATGTGTTTATTTTTGCTATTTCTTTTATGAGTGTGCAAGGTATGTTTTATGCATTCTAAGATTAATTCTAATATAAAACATTTCAATAATTAAACTGGCATATGCTTGATTTGGATTGACAGTTCTAGATTAATTGTAGTTATTTACTTTATACTATTTAAATAGTTCTCGTCGCTAGTGACTTTATGATAGTTCTTGTAGCTAGAGTTTTAGTTCATGTCACTAGATTGTAGTACATAATTAAAGAAAGGATTTTTCATATTTACAATTTATTTCTTGAAGTAGATTGCATATTAATATACCCATCTTACTATCTCTAACCCTTAAGCAAATTTTTGTTACACCTTTCACAATTTTTATGCCTCCGAACTGACATAGGGCGAACTGAATCATAACTTTAAATATCAACTCATTATTTAAGCATAGAATGAATAATAGTACCTTCAATTTTGTCCCAATAGGTACAACAATGATGAGGAATAAATAGAATATATCTTCATTCTTAATGAATCTAAATCACCTATCTGCATGGTTAATGGGTCTATGGAATTCAAAACTTTTAGTGTTTCATTTACTTTTGTATTCAATTGTTGTGGAGTGTATTAGTGCTACATGTTTTTTGTGCCTTTTATTAGATTGATCTAGTGACAACTCCTTATTCATGTGTGTTGTCTTAATACTTTTGAAAATGTGTTGCATTGTGATTCTTGTTACTTCTTCCTTATTGAGGTGATGTTGTATATCTTCTCACGTGAGTCACAAACATGTATCCTTTATGTGTTTTTGGGTGTTGTAGTTATTTTTTTCATACATATAAAAATGGTTGTGTTTCTGCATGTGTATTTTTGTAATACTATTGTTTTATTTTTTAACATAAAAAATTCTCTATTTTATCTCAGTGACATCCTTAGTAAAATTTGGGCATCATACACTACAAGTGTGTTGATAATTGATCCCACACCCATGATTGGTACACCCACTTTAGTTATAGTCTTAAATCTTTTCTACTTTAGATGGATATTCCTTTCTTCGTGTGTAATTCTATTTTCTTCTATTTTTACCAACAATTTTTTGACCTCCTTTATTTCCATCACATATCTACCCATTTCCTTGAATCCTCTTGTAGAAAAAAACTATGATGTATAAATTATGTTAGATCCTAGAGTCTTAGACAAGATAGTTACAATGAATACAATAATAGTGTCATCCCACCCAAAAATTTATAAATAAAACAAACTTATTTGTTGATATCAAATATGATAAGAAGATGAGGAGATTGTATACATAAGTAGTCAAGGACTATATGGGGAAAAGTGATTGTACAATCTAAGCATGAAATTTTTAGGGTGTATAAAAGGTTGAAAGGAATTAGAAAAACCCCCTTCAAATTTATATTAGATGCTATTGTGGACCAAACTTTATAAAAGAAAAAAAAAATTAAAGAAGAAAGGGTAGGTGGAACTTCTAGGATATTTAATTGATAAAGTAGTTTCCTAACTTAGAGGTTTATATCATTCACTTGTTCAACTAAAACAATTTCAAACTAATTTTTAGAAGGAAATTGATAGTTTAAAAATATGAAAAAATGATATTAAGGAGAAACATATTTTAATTGTTTAACAAGTCAATTGATATATATAACTTTGTAACATAAGATTAATGACAAAAAAAAGAGATTTAATTTAGTCAAAGTTTCAAATATGCCTTATGAACATGATAAACAAGTAGGGAAGAAAGATGAAAATTATAAAAAAAGATTTAAAAAAGGGAAATACAAAGGTGTTGCAAGGTGTACGCCCTTGGTTTCCTTGTGTTGTACAACATAGTGCTCGGGTTTGTGACATGGTTTAATTGCCTCCTGTGGATTCTATAAGTCTAGTGGTTGTATCGAGCATTAACATGTCGATCTTTTGGTGCATCGACAACCACACTTGTAACAAGTGGTATCAGAGCTTGGTCATAGGTTCAAACCCCTCACTTGCACTGGAGAGGGATTGTTGCAAGGTGTGCACCCTTTCTCTCCTTGTGTTGTGCAGCGTTGTGCTTGAATTTGTGAAATGGCTTAACTGCCTCCTGTGGAATCTATAAGTCTAGTGGTTGTATCAGGCATTAACAGGTCGATCTTTTGGTGCAACGACAACCACACTTGTAACAAGTGGTATCAGAACTTGGTCACAGGTTCAAACCCCTCGCTTGCACTGGGGGGGATTGTTGCAAGGTGTGCGCCCTTGGTCTCCTTGTGTTGTGTAGCGTAGTGCTTGGGATTGTGACATGGCTTAACTGCCTCCTGTAGATTCTATAAGTCTAGTGGTTGTATCGGGCATTAACAGTTCGATCTTTTGGTGCAATGACAACCACAATTATAACAAAAGGTTGGTCATATAATTTGAAGAAATCAGGTACAAAAACATAATTATTAAACAAGAAAGAGTAGCTGATATGTGTTGGGAAAATGGTGTCTCAACCTTGCATTTACATGAGGTTACTAATTATAGTAAGTTTTCGTATCAGTACGAAATGTTGCAAAATTCTCCCAAAGCTTTTGGTTGGCTAGATGAGCATGTTGGTAAATTTTTGTCGCAAGATCATAGCTAGTTTTGAAGATATTAAAGTTTCCATTTTTGGAGGGTGCGATGAAAGGTTTAAAATTAATTTTGAGGACTTTAGAGGCTCCTAAATGCCTTGAACAATGGGCATAAATAGATGAGGTGATAGAGAACTTCGTTAGATTTCTGATGCTTCAAATGGTTTGTCTATCGGACACACGGTTCACAAGTTATGGCCTCTAGAAGTTTGGACACTTGAAATAGGAAATATAAATTGCATCTAACACATAAATGAGTTGTAAAAGGGAGGAACACGTGTTGATGTGTGTTTTGACACATTATAGGGCATCTAGAATGGAGATAAGATCGACTCTACTTTATTGGGTGGTTTTAGCCCATGGTTTGTAATACTGTTTGACGATTTCTTGTATTGCATCTCCTATAATGAGGTGCATGAGATAGAGGTTGTGTGTAAGAGTCTTATGGCTATTGAGTTATCTCTTGAGTCTTTTATTAGTGGTAATCCATTGAAGAGATTGCTTTGCAAGTATATTCTAATTTGCTATTGATTGCTGAATAATATATTGAGCTGCTTTTGGAGTGTGGGGTTTTTCTTCCGAAAGGGTTTTCCCCATGCAAAACATTGTGTTGCTGAGTTGCAGTATGCATGATATTTTATTTATTTATATTGAGTTTTTTATAACTTCTATAATGATTTGTAATTTTTTTTGCATTACCCTCCTCTCAAGGTTAGTGTAGGAAGTTGTTCTGCCACCTAACTTCCTTACAAGTGGTATCAAAGCTTGATCACCTTTGGTTTCAGTTGTGGGTTGTTGGTTTTTTTTTTAACTAATCTAGATTTGAGTGGGAGCTTGTGCAAAAGATACTTTTTGATCTTGTTGCAAGAATTTTCAGATGGCAAGTTCATTGGGGAGAATAGAGGTGGATAAATTTAATGGAAGTGATTTTGAGACGTGGAAGCTGAAGATGGAAGATTTGCTAATAGATCAAGATCTATGGGATGTTGTTGATCTGAATGTCTCAAGACCCTTAGATGCTATTGTGGCTGCTCATTATGATGTTATGAAAGATTTTGCCTGACAAAGTCTGTTCTAATCAATGTCCACAAAGAGAACTCTGAAAAGAAGTTATGGACTAAGCTTGGTGAGATGTATCAAGCCAAATCTTTATTAATCATATTTTCTTGAGGAAGAAAGTGTATTCCTTGAAGATAGAAGAGGTTGGACAAATTGCAGACCACCTAGAAGCATTTAATATGTTGGTAGCTCAATTGGTATCTATTGGTGTTAAGATGGGCGAAGAGGAGAAATGTTATATCTTGCTTTGTTCTTTGCTTGATTCATGGGATTCTCTTGTTATGGCTATCGGTGGTACTTCTATTGTTTTGAAGTATGAAGATGTGGTCATGGGTGCCCTACTTGGTGAAGAGATGCGAAGGAAAGTATCCATCAGTTCGAAGGAAGCCCTAACTTTTCATGGAAGGCCTAAGGAAAAAGGCAAGAGGAATGAGAAGCGCAACAAGTCCAAATCCAAAGGGAGATCAAAATCTCATGGAAAGTCCAAAGTCATTTGTTGGAATTACGGTAATTCAGGTCACATCTATAAGAACTGCAAAGAAAAAAAGAAGAAGAAAATAAGAGGTTCGATTCTGATTATGAGTCTGAGAAGGAAGATGGTGATGCATTCGTTGCACCTTTTGCTACTCATGTAGGTAATGATGCATGGTTAATTGACTCAGGTGCATCTTTACATATGACTTCCAATAAAGATTGGTTTTCTTAATATGAATAATTTATTGGAAACAAGGTGTACTTGGGAGATGATTCACATTTAGACATTGTTGGTCGAGGTAAAGTTAGGATCAGGTTTCCTGATGGTAGAATAAAAAGGATTGGCGGTATGTTGCATATTCCTAGATTAAAATGAAATTTATTATTTGTGAGAAAACTGATAGATGTGGGTGTGCGAGTAGTCTTTTCTGATGTAGGAGGTAAGATGATTAAGGGTCCTATGGTGATTGCTAGAGGTGTCAGGTTCGACACTTTGTATAAGCTAGAGGCATACACTGTTGAGTGTAATAGAACTTTTGTAAAAATTAAATCTGTGGATATTTCGTCGGACGATTTGAGGGTTTCACCTTCATTGGATGGACATGGCTTTTGGGTACCTAAGGGTGATCTATCTTCTAAAGAAAAGTTACCTGTAGAGAAGACTATGTTATGTCACTAGAGACTTGGCCACATTGGAGAAAAGGGCCTAAGGACCTTGAAAAATAAAAACCTTGTTGAAGGTTTGAATGATTGTAATCTTGACTTTGATTTATGTGAGCATTGCATTTATGGAAAACAAAACCATGTTCGATTTTACTCGAGTTCTCATAAATCTTATGGTGTTTTGGATCTTATTCATTATGATGTGTTTGGTCTTATAGATGTTCCTTTGATTGGAAAATCCACATATTATGTTTCATTTATTGATGATTTTAGTAGAAGGACATGGGTATATTTTTTAAGGAGTAAATCTGAAGTTTTCAATCATTTTAAAGAATTTAAAGTAATGGTTGAGTTGTAGACTGGAAAGAAAATTAAATGTTTGAGGACTAATAATGGTAGTGAAATTTGCTTTGATGATTTTGATATATTCTATAAAGACTGTGAAATTAACAGATAGAAGACAACTTTCGTATTCTCCACAACATAATGGGGTTGCGAAAAGAATAAACAAGACACTAATGGAGAAGGCTGAGAGTATGCTAAGTGGTGCTAGTCTAGAACAAAAGTGTTGGGCAGAAGTTGTTGCCATTGCTTGCTACCTAATTAACATGTCTCCTACATCAGCTCTTGTTGATAAAATGCCAATGGAAGCATGGTCAGGTCAGAAGCCTTCATTGATCTACATCTTAGAGTTTTTGGTTGCGAGGCATATGCACATGTGTCAAAGGAGAAGCGAACAAAGTTGGAGAACAAGGCTATGGAATGTATCTTCATCGGTTATAATTATGGTGTGAAAGGATACAAGATTTGAGACCCTATTTCACAAAAGGTAAATCGTAGAAGAAGCGTTATTTTTAGAGAAATTAAGTCTCCTTATGTTACATTGCAGCCAAAATAGACTATACATCAATATGTGATTCAATTCCCTTATACGCCTAAAAGAGTTGAAATGAGACCACTTGATAGGAAATAAGTTGAAGAGAGCTCATCTAGCTCTGAATCGTCAAAATAAGAGGAAGAACCTCCAACTCAACTTGCTCGAAGGTCTACAAGAAATAGACAACCACCTAAAAGGTATTTACTTGATGATTGGAGATGTATTTTTTATTTGAATATTAATATGGATAAACCTAAATCTATAGAAGAGGCATTAGGTATATATGAATGATGCAAAATCCTGGAAGATTTCTATGGAAGAAGAAATGCCATATTTGAAAAAGAATGATACATGGGACCCCGTACCATTGCCTGAATGTCAGAAGCATGTTGGTTGAAAATAGGTGTTTAAGAAAAAGATTGGTTTAGATGGAAGCATTGATAAGTATAAAGCAAGGTTGGTTGCAAAAGGCTACTCTTAGGTTGAGGGTGTTGATTATGGTGAGATATTTTCTCCTGTTGCAAAAATGACATCCATTAGGTTTTTGCTTTCTATTGTTGTTGCTTATGATTTAGAGGTTGAGAAAATGGATATGAAAATTTATTTCCTTCATGGTGATTTGGAGGAGGATATCTATATGACACAACTAGAGCACTATGTGGTGAAAGGTAAAAGTAATTTGGTCTGTAAATTGAAGAAATCTTTGTATGGCCTCAAACAAAGTCCCAGGATGTGGTACCAAAAATTTGATATATATGTGTTGATTTTGGGATTTGAGTGTTCTAAATCAGATCACTATGTTTATTATAAATATGATGGTGATCATTTCTTGTACATTGCATTGTATGTTGATGATATGTTATTCATTGTTAAAGGGAAATGTATGATTTCATAACTAAAGTCTCAGCTTGCTGCTAAATTTGAAATGAAAGATCTTGGTGCATCAAAACACATTCTTGGGATGTAAATTAGAAGAGATAGAGTAAACGAAAATATATGGCTAGGCTAGAGTAAGTATGTGAATTCGGTTTTACAGAGGTTCAACATGTAGGGTTGTAGACCATTATGTGTTCCCTTCACAGTTAGAATGGAATTATTATTTCAGATTGTCCTACATCTCCATCAGAGATGGAAGACATGAGAAGAGTGCCTTACCATAGTGCAGTTGGAAGTTTCATGTATGCTATGGTCTATACTAGACCAAACATTGCCCAAGCAATGGGAGTTCTTTCTAGATATATGTCTAATTCTAGTAGAGTTCATTGGGATGCAGTTAAAAGAGTCTTTATATATTTGAAGGGTACCTCAGAGTATTCTTTGTGTTATCATGGTAATTTGGTTGGAGATGTAATTTCCCTTGATACTCACATTTATGTGGATTCAGATTGGACAGGTGATATTGATAGAAGAAGATCCACCAATGCTTATGTGTTTACTTTATTTGGTGGTGAAATTAGTTGGATGAGTAAGCAACGAGTTGTAGTTGCTTTGTCCACTACAGAAGCAGACTATATGGCAGCTACTCATGCTTGTAAAGAAGCCATTTGGCTTAAGAGACTGTGTTTAGATATTGGAATAAAACAAGGTACAATGATAATTTATTGTGATAGTCAGAGTGCGATCTACCTAGCTAAGAACTCGACATTTCATGCTCGAACCAAGCACATTGATGTTCAGTATCATTTTGTCAGAGATATGGTAAAAAATGGCAGGGTGAAGCTGGGTAAGGTAGAGACTTTGATGAATATTGTAGATTTTTTAACTAATGTTGTGAGCACAAAGAAGTTTAGATGGTGTTCGGAGTCTATGGGCCTCATGGCCCCTAGCAATTAAATTATTGTGTTGATACCCCCTTTGCTCTTGCAAGGTGCTCGACAAGTGGGAGAATGTTGGGAAAATGGTGTCTCAACCTTGCATTTACATGAGGTTACTATTTATAGTAAGTTTTCATTTCAGCAAAAAATGGTGCAAAATTATCCCCAAAGCTTTTAGTTGGCTAGATGAGCATGTTGGTAAATTTTCGTCGCAAGATCATAGCTAGTTTTGAAGATATTAAAGTTTTCATTTTTGGAGGGTGCGATGAAAGGTTTAAAATTAGTTTTGAGGACTTTAGAGGCTCTGAAATGCCTTGAAAAGTGAGTGTAAATGACATAGATGTTTACGAGGTGTTAGAGCACTTCACGAGCTTTTTGACACTTCAAACAGTTCATCAATCAAACACACGGTTCACAAGCTATTGTTTCTAGAAGTTTGGACTCTTGAAACAGGAAATATAAATTGCATCAGACACATAAATGAACTGTAAAAGGGAGGAACATGTGTTGATGTGTGTTTTGACACATCATAGGGCATCTAGAATGGAGATAAGGCCAACTCTACTTTATTGGGTGGTTTTAGCCCATGGTTTTGTAATACCATTTGACAGTTTCTTGTATTGCATCTCCTATATATGAGGTGCATGAGATAGAGGTTGCGTGTAAGAGTCTTATGGCTATTGAGTTACCTTCGAGTCTCCGATTAGTGGTACTCCTGTGAAGAGCTTGCTCTGCAAGTATATTATAATTTATTATTGATTGCTGAATAATATATTGAGTTGCTTTTGGAGTGTGGGGTGTTTCTTCCGAAAGGGTTTTCCCCACGTAAATCACTGTGTTGTTGTGTTGTGGTATGCATGATATTTTATTTATTTCTATTAAGTTTCTATAACTACTATAACAGTCTGTAAATTTTTTTGGATTACCCTCCTCTCAAGGTTAATGTACGAAGTTGTCTGCTACTTAACTTCCTTACAATATGTAGGTATTTGAAAAAAATTCAATCAATTTGAAAAAATATTTATAGAACAAGTGCAAGTAGATAATTATAAAAATGAAAGGAAGATAGTTAGCTTCATTATAAAACTTTTACTAGGCTAGAAAGAATTATATGCTTTGCTATAATTGTTAATAGACATACTAAAGATGCTATTGGTAGGATGAAATAGATAGTGAAGTATGGAGTTGAATTATAGGTCATAAATGTTGAGAATATTTGTATAGATCATTCTACATGTATTATAGCAATTCTTGTGAAGGTAGTTAAAATCTTTTATTTTCTTTAGTTAAAATATTAAGATGGGTTTATTGATAAATCTTTAGTAAGTATAAAGTAATCTATATTATAAATTTCTACTTTACACATGTAATGTGGTGGCATATTGTTAATATTATCACTTTAGGTTTCTAATTAAGAAGAAGATTTGTTGTAATAAGAGTGGTTTTAGGTATAGATATGCTCACTCTACACAATTAGATATTGGACATAAAATATTTAGGTTCATTCTTTCTCTTTAATCTCGTTATCTTTTCTAATTTATTTTAAACATTGGTTCTAGTAGGAGTTAGAGCTAATTGGTTAGGGATTCAATGTGTTCTAAAGTTATAGTTTGGAAAAAGGTTATCAATATGACTTGAACATCAATTGATGACTTAAGAATCCTTTGGTGTCAATCTCGTTGATTTAATGATAATTAAATTCATAATTCACTAATTGAATAGATTTGCGTAATTTATAATATTGAATCACAAACATTCCCAAAAATTAACCCAAATACGTCAAAATTAGAATTAGGATCAAGTAGTTAGACCTTTTTTTTTTTCTAGGTAAAACTATATGTTAGGCTTGTGTGAATATTGTTGTCATTGATGTCAAACCAATTATCCAGTTTGGACCAGACAACATTTGCAGTTCATTGTTGTCAATCCTGTTATCTGGTTTGGTCTGGATGTCGTATGTAGTCATTGTGTGCAGTTTTTGTTATGAGCAAGTGTTGTGCCTTTTGGTATTGTTGTGAGATGTGATGCAATAAGATGGAGTTGATATAATGGAGTGACTTCCGAAAGATCCCTATCTCCAGAATTCTGAATTGTGCTTACATTAGTTCTGGAAATAGTTACGCAACCTGATATCAACTATTTTACTTATATCAAGTATATCTCTTCACGTCTCATAGTTCAGTATCCTTGGTATGCGTGTAACCTGTATTTTGGAGTTTTGGAGATATCATGTTTGAGTTTTGTGATAATGGGTCAGTATCTATGGGTCCAAATGACCTTGTCTCATTCTGGTAATTAAGGTATATGCATTGGTAAAAGAGTTATGCAAAAGGAAGCGTGTAAAGATCTTGTGGAGGCCGACTCAGTTGTCGTGTGTGTGTTCAAGGTTTTATTGGGTAATGTGTTGTGCTAGGCCGATGCATTATCCTAGTGTGTAAGCTTTCCAATATATATAGAAAGTATGGATATAAGATAAAAAGAGTAGTATGAAGTTTTGTGTGAAGTGCGAAGTGTAGACAATGAAGACAATTGGTGCAGAGTCAGAGTGCAGATTGTATTGCACTAGTTCTTTACCAGACTTGCTGCAAGTACTTGAGGAAATTAGTACAAAGATCTTTCACCAGATCTACTATAAGGTTTGTGTATTGTAATTTGAGCTTAATCTTGGAACTAATCTCATGCATTCAGAGATGCAATCTTTTTCAGTTCATTCTTACTTGTTGTAGTGAGCATTCCAGTAGTAAGCCGATTTTGTATTTTTGCAGTGAGTTGTTCTTGTAATTTGATAGTGAGCCACCCTTTTGTAAAACATCATATAACTAGTTATATTCTCTTGAAAGTTAACACTCTCTGTGATTTTTCCCATTTGGGTTTTCCACATATAAATTTTAATGTTTCTCTTGTGGTTGTGTTTTTATGATTATTCTACATTTATTGTTTTATGTGTGTTAAGTATAATTGATGAGTTTGATATTTTGGCAAAAGGTTTAAGTTTGGAGAAGGTTTCAGAATCCGTGGGAATATTGATTCACCCCCCCTCTTAGTATTTCGATCTCTTCAACCAATTCAACACTATATGCCCCTTAAATAGAACAAATCACATATCCCTGAGTTACTAGAGAGTTCCTAGGTTAGGTGAAATAAACCTTGAGGGACGTTAAACCATTTTAAGTAGAAACTAATTACTCCATTCAATTTTGTGTGTCAAAATGCATGTGGATAGGTATAGAGTCTAGATGTGGCATCTTGCGATTCAAAATTTGACACTCCTTTGTAGGAATGGATTTCCAAGGTTAATGACTTGACACTTGGTCTTGATAGCTTGGCAGCTATAAAATCAATTAGCGATGAATGATTTGGAGGTATTACTTCTATTTGGATCTTTATATTTACATGTTTGTAATATGTTATAGCCATCATGATAGGAATGCAAATCCATCAAGATTTATTTATCATGCGATCAATCACTTTTTCTTCAATTAGAGCACAAAGGTAAAACTCATCTTCATCAAAATATTCTTGATGCTTATGTTCACATTTCAATTTATCTATAAGGAGTTCAAGGAAAGACCAATAAATTATCCCTTAGGGTCCCAATTTCTATAATTATGAATTGATGATCTTCTTGTATGCTTAAATTTACAACCAATCTTAAAGACTTAGGGAGCATGCACTCTCTTATATATCATGGTAAGGCTAGATAGGTATGCTATTTTAGATTATTAACAATTTTTAATGAAAAGTAATCAAATATTTTCACCATCACTAAGACTAGTGCCATATTTTAGGGAAGCTTATCTAATACATTTAACATTCCCTTTAACTCTAGTAGTCTCTATAAAACCACCACTTTACAATCATTGATACCTCTTTATATAACTCTTATGGAAAATGATTTGTTTTATGACCATGATTATTATTAAAAATGGTGGGCCACCATTCATTATAAATAAGACTAAAATATCAGATGATATTATTATATTAGAGAAGATAAAACATATAGTGGATTTTTAATTTCATTTCAAGTGTCTATTTAGACAAAGAAAGATTGAATTCTATGTAAGTAGAGATATCATATAAAATTATGAAACCATATAGAAGTCACTTCATTCTCAAGCACATCTAGGAATCGCCTTTGGAAGTGTTCAACAATTAACTTTAGCTAGTTAAGGGTCCTTCTATCATCTAATAACCCAAATCATTTAAAAAAAATAAAAATGTACAACCAAAAACTTTAAAAAGAAGATTCCTTACATTCCAAATCATTGACTTCAAAAACACCTGTAAAAATGTCATCCGATTTTCTTTTGGTCACCCTTTTTTGAATTACTATGAGAGTCTTCAATTCCTCATAAATTAGACGTTTCCCTAATCATTGTGCTATACAATTTCCATCATATTTGTTCTATAGAATAAAGATGCAAAAAATTATTTAAAAAATCCAACTGAAATATTATTTTTATTTTTATTAATGACATTCAAATTTTCTTCTTCCCTATTAAAATAAACCAACTAAAAAATGTCTCACCCCAAACTCGAAGATAGAGAGATATTAACCTTCCCTCAATCTTGATATAGCTTGGAGCTTCTCACATTCTTAACTTGTTGGATCTTTTGTTTGTGTCTAGATTTCTTGTTAGACTTTCTAAAAAAATTATTAAGTCCTCTATTAAAGGAAAAACAAATAGGCATGATATTAATTAGATCCAAATTATAATGTTTACCATTTTGAAAATCAAACCTCCTTTATTAATAGGATTCATTATCTCCACTATCAAATGAAAGATATGTGGGCACATGGGATTAAACATTCACTATCATGATGTTTCCCATGTCTACTATTTAAAAACATGTTTTTCAAAGTATTCCAAGTATCACTATGGAAAGGATGTTGGGATTTCATAAAATGAAGCGAAATAGGCCCCTTAGCCTTACATCACTTTATTAACATTTACATGAAATGAGGATAAGTGGGGAAAGTGGGAGAGAATATCAAAAAATATGACCATTCAGTTATAATGAAAGCTTCCATATAAGGCCCCACACATTTGCATATGATGGCAATTTTTCATCTAAAGTTAAAGACTTACACATGTATATTTGAGTATTACAAAAAAAAAATTGGAAGAAGATAAAGATTGAAGATATTTTTCTTATAGTTATCTTGCTTTTATATTATTTTATTTTTTTTAATTAAATTATATTATTTATAACAAGTTTAAAATTTCAAATAGATATGAGATCTTTCAGATATTAGTTAATTCTATGTATGATTTTCTTTCATTTACAATTGTACGACCTTTCACATATTAACCAATTCAATGTACCATTATATTTTTTGAATCATTCTTTTATATATCATCATGCTTTTGCATATGTTAGATATACCAACAAGTAGTATATATAGTGGTTTCACTATATTAGAAAGCCCGATGATGCTTTATACAAACCAATGAATGAATGGTTTGAACAATAACAATTTTCTTAGGAGATATAAAGATATTAGTTTGATTTTTCTCCTTAGAGTTGATCATAATCATTATATTGGTGAATTGATATTAGTTCAATATACATATGTAAAATTTGTCATATGTGTGTTTAGGGTTTAGAGTTTAACTTTTAGGGTTCAAGGTTTACAGATTAAGGTTTAACATTTAAGGTTTAGGGCTTAGGGTTTACGATTCAAAGTTAGAGCATTTTTTAAGAAATGACATCTTAAAAATTCAATAGAAACTTTGGTGAATCCACTACAAGTATAGTATCTTATGTGTTTTTTTTATATTATCTAAATCAAATTGTATAGTGGATGGCAATCTCTTTTCCTTATACCAATTATTTTATAAATTAATGACTATTTTGTTTCTATTACTATATAACTTTAATGGTGACTCAAGAATTATATTTTCTATCAATATATAACTTTTAAACAAATATGTTACAATTATACAAGTATAAAAAAAATAACTCATAAAAAATGGAGAGATTAAAGCCCAAGTTTTTATATACAATAACATGCTTTATATCTATCTCAAATAACTAAAAAATTTAACGCAAAGAAAATTTATCAAATATAAAAAAATCAAACACTTCTAAAGAACCTAAAAATAGTCAAATATAAAAATAACTATATTAAAATAGTCAAATAGTGACATTTGACCATTAAATAGTTTCTTGTTCAATATTTAGAATCTAGAATTCACTATTTGTGGTTCATAGTTTAGGGTTTATAGATTAATGTTTAGGTTTATGGGTTTGATGTTTAGGATTAATGGTTAATGGTTTACCATTTAGGGCTACATTTTCATAATTCTAGGTTGAGAGTACAATTTATAGTTTATGGTAGGGTTCAAGGTGTAGGGTATATGATTTAAATTAATTCAAGGCTTATGGTTTAGGGTTCAAAGCTCAAGGTTTTTTATGACTTATTATTAATAGATTATTGTTTAGGTATTATAATTTGGTTTCATGATCTAGGGTTTATAGTTTAGATTTGAGGGTTTTTAGTGTAGGGTTTTGATCACAAGTTAAACATTTTATCATTTAGACATGAGTTATTTTATGTCAATTTTAATTATATCTTTGTTGTTATTAATAATTTTATAAAATAAAGGGCAACCCTTATTCCTATAATAAATTTAGAAATATTGAGATTGAAATTATCTTCTTTGATTTCATGAAACTACTAGATAGATTGAAGATGTTTAACATATAGATACTGGAGAAGAGGCCCAACCTCATCTGCATATTGGAGAGTAGGTTATGGATTTTATATAGATTATCAACCTCTTTGTTCCCTTGATTCATATTTGAATCTTATTAAAAAGGCCAACAAAAAATTATCTTAAAAGAAATTATAAAATTTAATTTAGATTAAAATAGACAAATTTAAATCTTATTTTTTGTATAAAAAAATTGTAAATATTGAAAATTAAAATATGTTTTTTTTTACTACATCCAATCAATCAATATATTAAAAATGTTCAACATGTGAATATTAGAGAGGAGGCTCAATCTTTGATTTTAGAGGGGGGATCAACTACATATTAATATTAGAGAGGGATCCCAACCTCTTTCTTTTGATCAAATATATGTGAATCTTATTAAAGAGGTCAAATAAAAATTTCCTTTTAATATATGTAGATCAATATCTTATTCTTAATGTGAAAATGTGCATATGAAATAAATTAGTAGGTATTATAAAGGGATATTTGATAGGTATATTATTCATCATGATACAATAGGCCAACGTGGATATTTTGTAGGTATTTTATTCATTATGATACAATAGGCCAACCTTGATTGATATTATATATTATTACTCGCGATTAAATATGTTCTTAGAATTATTGAGTACAAATGGCCAAAGAACAAGCAAAATAAACATAGGAAAAGATATTATGGGAAATATAATCTGTTGATAAAATCATTTCAAGAAGAGTGATGCTAACTGCAATTATAAGTGAAAAATATCTAGAAAATATTATATTACTATAATTTTAAGTGTAACTATTGTGAGTATAGGAATCGTAATGAGATATGTACCAAAAAATAAAAGGATTTTAAATGATAATACTATAATGTCATTGGAAATTGACTTGAAGGTTTCTTATTCTAAAAATATAGGATAAGGTTAGGAAGCCATTTTTTTATTAAGTATAACATGAACATACTATAGAGTCAAAAAAATATACCTTGTAATATCCACTCTATGAAATTCACTCACTTTAGTGTCCATTTTAGTAGCACAATTCTAGATCATACTAAAATTATTACCCAATCCTTTCTCTCACTAGATTGCCAAATTTCAACCTTAATTCCATCTTGAGTTTTCTTCTATGACCTTGTGGTATCTATAGACAACCAAAACAATTAATTTAATTGTCAAATTCTAATTATCGCCATTAATTATCATCATTACATTATTTTTTGATTAGTCATAATTAATTTATTATCCATCTCACATAATATTATTAATTATCATTTATCCATTTATTATTTATTAACCCACTTTAACCATTTAGTTAAATAATATTTTACTATTTTATTAAATTCTAGGTAATTTTTCACTTAAAAATTGTATATCCATCACTAATTAGTTAACTCAATATTTGTTTAGAAACTTAATTCAAATCTTATTTGTTATGGAAACTAATTCTTCTTCCCTTAGTCAACTTAGTTTGCAAATGAAAGTTTTTGTGCACAATTATCCATTTATTAAATGAGCAATTCAATGTTATCCTCTCTCTGTCTCAAAATAAAAAAAATTATCTCATGTAGTTGAGTTGACTGTGCTGATTTTCTAGTTAACTTAGGTGATCGATCATCTCCTAATTCTACAAATACAATCTCTTCTCTATCATTTGCATCGATCAATCATATTTCAAGTAAATTCATCATGTTCAACCAATCATTCATCGTTATTATGCTATTAAGCTTGCACCTACCTTGTGAGATTTACGATGCAATTCATAGATTAGGATTTGAATTTGATTTTTTTTCATACTTTCAAGTCTTTAAATTTTGATGAACTTAAAGTGAACCGCTAACCTTTGCTACTAACTTTTTTTTCTTTTCTGTGAGTTTATTTGTCTCTTTTGTCTTACCTTTTAGAGAATCCAACAAAAAAGGGTCGGTGTTTTCCAATATAAACAATGACTTATATATAAAAATTGTTGGTGTTTTTCAAAGTGCTTATATATAAAAAATCGATTCTCTAAAAGGTGAGACAAAAGAGACAAATAAACATGAACAATTTTTTAAAATGCTTATATATAAAAATTTTGATGCCCAAGGAAAATCCAACAAAAAGGGTCGGTTTTTTCCAATATAAACAATTTGGCAAGTGCGAAATATGGCACTCACCCTATTTGGAGCTCGCCAAATTTAAAAAGTGCACTTTTCACATTTGGCGAGTGCCAAATTTTGTGCTTGCCAAATGCGAAAAGTGCACGTTTTGCATTTGGCAAGCACCAAATTTGGTGCTCACCAAACATGTGGCGCTCGCCAAATGTGAAAAGTGCACCTTTTGCATTTGGCAAGCACCAGATTTAATGCTTGCCAAATGTGAAAAGTGCATTTTTTTTCATTTGGCGAGCATCAGATTTAATGCTTTCCAAATGTGAAAAGTGCATTTTTTTTCATTTGGCGAGCACCAAATTGTTCTACATTGGCAAATTGTAGATGTTGTGAATGGGAAAATGTTCCAGTTTGGACACAAGTTATACCCAATCCCTGAAGAAGAATATATATATGAAATATAATATTTAAGTATAAATCACAATTCAATGTCTTTTTCCTTTCTTATACTTTAACTTATATTTCATGTATATATTGGTGGTATGTTTGAGAGTGGTTTCAGATCTCTAAGAGTTGTAATGTAGATTCTAGATTTTATAAGATCATATAATTTTTCAAACTTAGTCAAATTTCAGTAATCAACATGCTCCTATCAACTTTTTCTCACTCTCTCTATCCCACTCTCTTTATCTCTCCCAAACTCTAGACCTATAGATCTCTCTCTATCAGTCTTTCTATGTCTCCTTTCTACCTCTCTCTACCCCAACTTCCCTCCTTACCCCCATATCTATCCCTCATTCCCTCCCTTTCTCTCTCTTATTCTCTCTCCCTCTCTTCTTATTTCTCTCCCTTCTCTGTCCCTCTCTTCTTATTTCTCTCCGTTCTCTCTCCATTATCTCAATCACCACCTCTTCCTCCCACCCTCTCTTTCCCCATCCCTAGGTCTCCCCTTCCTTCCATCTTTATCTCTATACCTCTCCCCCTATATCTCTCTCACTCTATCTCTCCCCTAAGTCCATCACCCTCTCTCCCTAGGCTCTAAGACTTGTATCTCTTCCCTCTTTAGTTCTTTATCTCCACCTCCACCTCTCTCCTTGCCTCCTTACCCCCCCCCCTCTCTCTCTCTCTCTCTCTCTCCTTCCTTTATATCTCTCCCCTCTTTAGGTCTCCCAATAACTCCTTATCTACCTCTCCCTCCATCCCTCCTTATCCCTTGCTTTCTCTTTGTTCTTATTTCTCTCATTTTCTCTCTCCCTCCCCTCTCTTAGTCATCACCTATCCCTCCCTTGTATAGTGTTTAGGGAATAAAGAGTATGATATAGGGTTTAGGTATAGGGATGAGGGTATTGGTATAGGATTTAGTGTACAAGATTAATGGTACAGGGTTTAGGGTACATAGGGTTGAAGGTATTGTCCATATTGACACTCCCCTCCTATCTCTCTCTCTAGGTATATCCTTCCCTCTCTATCTCCCCCTTCCTTCTTACCCTCATATACTCTCTCTCTCGATTCCCTCTCTCCATTCTCTAGGTTGTCACCTCTCCCTCCCACACTCTCTCTCTCTCCCTCTCTCCCCTTTATAGGTTTCTCCTTCCCTCCCTCTCCATTTCTATACCTCTCCATCCATGTCTCATTAGGAACCTCTCTCTATGACCCTCTATCTATCTCTCCCCTCTCTGTCCCATCTAGGTATCTAACCTCTCTCACCTCTCTATCTATCCCCTCTCTAGTTATCTTCCTCCCTCTCCACCTCTCTCTCCATCTCCCCTTACCCCTCTCCCTTTATGAACTCTCTCATTTACTTATCTCTCCCCTTACCTCATTATCTCACCTAAAATCTAGACCTATTACTCTCCCTCTCTTATTTATCTCATCTTTCTCCCCTCTCTAGGTCTCTCCTATACTCCCTCTCACTGTCAACTTCCCTCTTTATCTCCATATCTATCCTTGCCTCCCTCCATCTCTCTTCTTCTCTTATTGTTTCTCTCTAGTCTCTCTCCATTCTCATGATTACTATCTCTCCCTCCCAATCTCTCTCTCAATCCCTATGCCTCTACCTTCCTCCATATCTACCTCTCCCTCTCTATCTCATTACCCACCTTTCTCTCCCCCTCTATCTTCATCACCTCTATCTCTCCACTCTAGGTCTCTCACCTCTATACCTCTCTCATCTCTAGTTCTTTCCTCTTTGCCTCCTTACCCCTCTTTCTCTTTCGTGAACTTATCTCTCTTATTTTCTTTTCTCTACCTCACCTCTCTATCGCTTCTCTCTCTAGGTCTCTCAATCACTGCTTGTTGACCTCTCCCTCCCTTTTATAGGATTTAGATAATAGGTTCTAGGATATAAGTTTTAGGGTATAGGGTATAAGATTGATGATACAAGGTTTAGTGGTACATAGGGTTGAAGGTACCGGTCATATTGATACAAGTCCATCTATCTCTTCACACACACACACACACACACACACACACACATCTCCTCTCTCTCACCACTCTCTCCCCTATCTAGGTCTCTCCCTCCTTTTATTCCTCTCTCCCTCTCCATCTCCCCTCCCTCTTTATCCCCATATCTATTACCCTACCCCACTCTCTCTTATTATCTATCCCTCTCTGATTCTCTCTCTCTCTCTACTCTTTAGCTTTATCCCTTTCACCCTCTCTACCTCTCTACTTCTCCATCCTTGTATCATTACTCACCTCTCTCTATCCTTGTCTATCTATATCACTGCTCTCTCTCTCCATCTAGGTCTATCACCTCTCTCTCCCCTTGTAGGTATCTAACTCATCCCCCCTTACCCCTCTCCCTTTATGAATTATCTCTCTCTAGTCTTTATCTTTCTCCCTTTCACCCTCTCTATCTCTCTACTTCTCCATCCTTGTATCATTACCCACCTCTCTCTATTCCCCTCTATCTATCTCACTACTCTCTCTCTCCATCTAGGTCTATCACCTCTCTCCCCTTGTAGGTATCTAACTCATCTCCCCTTACCTCTCTCTCTCTCCCCCCCCCCTTCACTTATCTATCTCCCCCTTCCCTAGGCCCCTCACTCCTTCCATGTACTCTTCTACTTTCATCCCTCCTCTCTCTCTCCCTCTCTCTCTCTTTATTTGGTATAGGGTTTAGAGTACAGGTTTTAGGGAATAGGGTGGAGGGAGTGAGAGACCTAGGGAAGGAGATAGAGAGGTGATGTAAGAGAAATATGAAAGAGAGTGGTAAGGGGGGAGGGTGAGAACTAGAGAGGTACATATAGAGAGGTGAGAGACCTAGAGGGGGAGATAGTGGTGAGAGACCTAGATGAGAAGAGAGGGGTGAGATAGATAGAGGGGGATATGAGAGGAGAGGTGATGACTTAGAGAGGAGAGTGACATAGGAGAGGAGGGAGAGAGAACAAAGAGAAAGAGGGCTAAGGAGGGAGGGAGGGTGAGGTATACGTGGAATGAGTGGCCTAGAGAGGAGATAGGTAGACAAGTGAGGGAGAAAGAGAAGTTCAAGAAGAGAGAGAGGGATAAGGAGGTAGGGAAAGAGGTGAGAGACATAGATCTTGGGGATAGAGAAATGGGCAAGTAGATAGGGATGGAGAGGTAGAGAGGTAAAGAGGGAGGGACATAGAGACTTACAAAGGGGGGGAAAGAGAGAGAGAGGGTGAGAGGGAAAGCTAGTGATCAATAGAATGGAGAGAGATGGATGAAGATAAATAATAAGAGAGGGGGAGTTAAGAAGAGAGAGGGAGGGATGCAAGGATAGAGATGGGGTAAGGAAGAAAGGCAAGGTAGAGAGGAAAGGAGGTAGTGAGGAAGTTAAGGTAAAACCTGAACTATACATCATCAATTATAAACCCTAAACTCTAATCCTTAATAGAGATATGAGATAGAGAGAGATGGAGAAGGAGGGTGAGAACTAGAGAGGGGTTAGATAGAGATATAAGATACCTAGAGAGGGAGAGAGAGGTGAGAGACCTAGATAGGGAGAGAGAAAGGTGAGATATATGGAGGGGGATAGAGAGAGGTTGGTAATGAGATATGGATGGAGACATAGAGAGGTGGAGAGGGAAAGAGGGAGAAACCTATATAGAGGGAGAGAGGGTGTGATGGAAAGCTAATGATGTAGATAGTGGAGAGAGAATAAGAATCAATAGGAAAGGGAGATAGAGATGGGGGTAAGGATAGAGAGGGAGAGGGGACAAGAGGGAGGAAGATACCTAGAAAGAGGAGTTAGGGATAAAATGAAAGATGAAAGAATAAAGAGAGAGATGAGTAAGAGGGGATTGAGGGAGAGGTAGAAATGGAGAGAGTAAACGACCTAGGGAAGGAGGATATAGAGAGGTAATGGGAGAGATATAAGAGAAGGAGAGAGTTAAAAAATATATAGGGATAAAGGGGCAGGAAGATAGAGGTGGAGAGAGAGGGATAACACTAGAGAAGTGATAGATAAGAGAGAGAACTAGAGGGGAAAAGATAGATGAGAGACCTAGACGGTGAGAATGAGGATCGAGAAAGATATAGGGGGATAGAGAGAGGTGGGTAATGAGACATGGATGCAAAGGTAGATAAGTGAAGAGGAATGAAGGGAGAAACCTAGAGAGGGGAGGGAGAGGTGACGACCTAGATAATAGAGAGAGAATATGAGAGGAAGAGAGAATAATAGAGAGTGAACGAGGGAGATAGATATGAAGGTATGCATGGATGTGGTGATAGAGAGGGAGAGGGGAAGAAAGGGAGGGAGATACCTAGAGAGGAGAGGGAGGTAGAAGAGGAGAGACAAAAGAACAAAGATAGGATTAAGAGGGGATGAATGGAGAGGTAGACATGGAGGAGTGAGAGACCTATGAAATTAGCATTGGAAACAACAGTGAAGGAAAATTGAGAGGGGGGGGTGTGAATTGGTTTTCATCGAATTAGAAAAATTAAGCAAATCTCAGATCTGATCAATTGCAACAAGAATAATGATAAAGACAATAACAACAACACACACAAACACCAAGATTTTTGATGTGGAAAACCCGATGAAGGGAAAAACCATGGTGGGAACCTACCCACAATAAGATGATACTCTGCAGTAGTATGTGTAAATATTACAATGGGGAATGCACATGCATTCAGACACACTTCCTAGAGCTCACTGCTCAAAATATGATGACCCAAAAGACTCAAACCCTCAGGGAAGGTTCACTACCTTACAATATATTTGGACTACAATTTGAATTATATGAACTACAAAGATAGCATCTGCTAATACCTAATAACAGTTCCAGTTAAGCTCATTTGTCCGCCCTCCAATAATCTCTGCTCAATACACCACACCGAAAGATAAATTCTCTTATGCGTACATACACCACTCTCTGATAATGCAAACACCACTTCAACACTCAAATAACATGAATATAACACCCATTTATACAATTCATCAACCTTGACTACAAGGTCGGCCAAATCCTCAACCCTTAATTATAAAATTACATCACACGGTTCATAAATCAAACACCAGACCAATACAATGCCATAGACAACATAGCATGGACCTAAATCAAATCTCCAAACATGCATCACCACCAATAATATCGCCAAGATCAACCGTAACATGCTACACCACCAAAAATACCGCATAACACAAAGAATATTAATGGATCAACAAAATCACCAATATCGTGAACAATGATCAATACGGACCACCAAAAAAAATAGGACACAATCAGGAAACACCAAAAAGCACATTAGAACCATTCGTAATAGCTGCACCAACACCACTTAATCAAATCTTCATTGATCAACACGCTAACACTCAAGAATACTTAACAAGAACAATTCAGACTAGAAAGATAACTTGCAGAGCACAAAATCATGAACCATTTGAAATGTAGACACACATGAACATACAAAAAATTCTCCCAAATCCACAACCAAAGATATGATCATACCAGAGCACAACAGATCAAATACAGACTCTACCAATCATAGAACAAAAGAACAATCTTCATACCAGAATCCACAACTCAACCAAATCACCACATAGCATCATGGAATCAATAAGGAATGAGGTATATCTAGTTAATTCAGCATCCCAAATAGATAAACCAACCAGATCAACTCAATGCAATCACTGAAACATAAAACATACAAATATGTTGACATCAATGACAACAACATATCGTAGCAGTAACAATATCCAACAATCTCCCCCTTTGGCATTGATGACAACATATGAATGTGAACAAAAAGTCAATGCAAAGGAATAGATCAACACCGACAATCTCCAACAAACTCCCCCTAAGATCATGCACACAAAGCTTCAAGAATAAGGTAGTTTTTCACATGCTTCTCTCCCCCTTTGAAAACAATGCCAAAGACAGAATATAAATCATGCTTCTTCCCGAAAAAATCATCCTGTAAGAGAGACAATCTATCCCCCTTAGGATAAACTCATGATTCTGAACATTTGAACCACACACTGACTACTCCGGCTAAGTAGCAATACCAACTCATCAACCTAGATAAGAAGATAAGGCTCTGGAATCCATTAGATTGATGCAACTCCATGCATCTAGTTCTCATCAGGAGGGTTAGAGACCCTAACTTGTCTCTCAAATAGACAAATGTATTTGTAGGCAAAGACTTAGTGAAAATATCTACAATCTGATCCTTTGTAGATACATATTCCAATCTGATTTCTTCATCACTGACTTTCTCCCTCAAGAAATAATATTTTATTGATACATGATTTATTTTTTTAATGCAATACCAAATTCTTGAAAATATTGATCACTTGAATTATCAAAATATATAACAATAGGCTCATCATAAATAACTCTAATATTCTTCAGCATTTTCTTCATCCAAACTACCTGAGTACAGTTACTAGCAGCAAAAATGTATTCAGCTTCAACGATAGATAGAGATACATCATCTTGCTTCTTACTTGACCATGAAACCAACTTCTTTCCCAAAAAGAAAGCTCCATGGGTAGTGCTCTTTCGATCATCAACATCACCTGCCCAATCAGCATATGTATAGGCACATAACAAGAAATCTGTTAGGGTTCCCACATATACTGAGAGGGGGGGGGGTGAATCAGTATCTGACCGGTAATGAGATTTTCTTAAAATAGAACATGCAGAACATAAAGTAACAGTATACCGGTATGCAAGAATTAATGTAAATAACAGAATCAAAAACATCCACATGAAAAGAACACCATAACACAAGATGTTTAACGAGGAAACCCGGTGTGGGAAAAACCTCGGTGGGATTTGTGACCCACAATATTCACTTACTGGCCAATAAGAGAATATTACTTACAATAGGGGCCTGCACATGCAAGAAGGCCAACTGCCTAGAGCACACTGCTCAATAAGAAGTCACACTGACTTACAATGAGGATTATGCAAATCCAATGATCTGTATTGCTTTACAATAGCATCTTCAATGCCATATTCAGTACCGGTTCTTGCTCTGTTCTTTACATATACCCTTGACCTACAATTCGCACATTAGGTCTGCCTTATAATTTTCTTTATGCTTCCTATCCATATCCTACAAATGACTACAATGATCTCTTTTATATACAAGAGTCATTTTACAATTTGCCAAGTCGGCTTACAATAATAAACAAAATATTACATATCAAAAATCTTGTCAGCCTCTTTGCCGGTATACGTGTTCTCTTCTATGCCGGTGTACATCTTCTGTGCCGGTGCTGGTGTAGATTGATCTTGCTGATGTCGGTGCACTGTCTTGTTTGAATAATGCTTTGCCAGTATAATGTCTTGCCGGTGCCATAGGATTGCAAGGTTGCCATCAATGACAAAACCTTCAATCACATACAATGTCTCATTGGAGTGTCCATATGCCAACAAAATCATCATTCTCTGAATACCAAAAACCATAGTCAATAGTCCCCTTTAAGTATCTGAAAATCTTCTTCACAATAGTAACATGAGTCTCTTTAGGATCAGCTTGAAATCTAGCACAAAGACAAACAACATGCATAATGTTTTGTCTATTTTGAGTTAAGTACAACAATCTACCAAACATAGATCTATACAAAGTTTGATTAACTTTCTAGGATTCATCATTCTTAGACAATTTGCATCCAGTCACCATAGGAGTTCCAACAGGTTTAGAGTCATCTAGCCCAAAATTCTTCAATAATTCCTTCACATACTTAGATTGAGAAATGAAAATGCCTTTGTCAATTTGTGTAATTTGAATCCTAAGAAGAATTTCATCTCACCTATCATAGACATCTCAAATTCCTTTCGTACATCATCAACAAACTTCATACTCAAATCATCATCTCCCCAAAAAATGATATCATCAACAAAGACTTTAATAATCAAAATGTTATCATTGTCAACCTTAAAGTATAAATTACTATCATGAGTACCTTTATAGAATCCCAACTTCAACAAATACTTATCCAATCTAGCATACCAGGCTCTAGGGGCTTGTTTTAGTTCATACATGCTTTCTTCAATTTGCATACCATATCTCCTTCATCTGATAAAGAAAATCCATCTGGTTGCTCAATATAGACTTCCTCTTCCGAATCACCATTCAAAAAGGATGACTTGACATCCTTCTGATACACCTTGAAATTATTGTAAGCAACATATGCAAGCAACAATCTAACAACTTCAATTCTAGCTACCGGAGCAAAGGTCTCCTCATAGTCAATTCCTTCCATCCGAGAACACCCTTTACATACCAATCTTGCTTTGTTTCTAACAACTTCACCGGCTTCATTCAATTTATTCTGGAACACCCATTTAGTGCCAGTCACATTCTTGTCTGTAGGTCTCAGAATAACCTCCCAAGTATTATTCTTTTCAATCCGATTCGGCTCTTCTTCCATTGCTTTTATCCAATTATCATCCTTACATGCTTCTGCAACATCTTTAGGCTCAATCTTTGAAATCAAGCATATCTCTTTAGCAACAATCCTTCTCCTAGTCATCAAACATTTATTCTTATCACCAATAATCTGCTTTTCTGAATGATTCAATCTTACATACCTCAGAGCCTTCTGATTGTTTGGATTCTCAGGTTCTTGAATTTTTTCACCAGCAACAACAATATGTGGATTACCTGTCTCTACCAGATCATTCTGCTTTAAGATCTCTGTCTGCACAAACTTTGAAATAACATCTTCATCATCAAATTCATATATGCATGCTCTGATCTTCTTTCCAAGACATTCATCAACTTTTACATTTGCACTCTCTACTATATTTCTCAGTCTCTTGTTATAACACCAGTAGGCCTTGCTCTTAGTAGAATAAGCCAAGAAGATTCCTTCATCACATCTTGCATCAAACTTCCCTATATCCTCATCTCTCTTGATATAACATTTACTTCCAAAAACATTGAAATATCTAACTATAGGGACATGACCAAACCATAGCTCATAAGGAGTCTTATCGGAATAACCTTTTATATTCACCTAGTTGAATGTGTAAACAACATTGCTAATAACTTCTCTCCAAAAGGTTTGTGCAATATTTCCTTCAATCAACATAGTCCTGGTAGCATCCAAAATGGTTATGTTCTTCCTTTCAACAACTCCATTCTGTTGAGGGGTTCTAGTAGCAGATAACTGTCTTCTAATTCCATTCCTCTCACAAAATGTATCAAACTCTCCTGATGTAAATTATCCCCCTCTGCCAGATCTCATGCATTTTAGCTTCAACCCTATCTCAGTCTCCACCCTAGCTTTGAATATCATGAATTTATCCAAAGCCTTTTGATTTCTCCCTTAGAAAGGTAACCCACATCATCCTAGAGTAATCATGAATCAACAACATGAAATATTTGTCACCCTGCATGCTTCTCACTCTAGTAGGACCACATAAGTCAGTATGCACTAGATCTAACAGTCTATTAGATGGATATAACTTACTCTTGAATGTAGTTCTTGTTTGCTTTCCCATCTGGAATTCTTTACATAACGGATTAGATGGCTTCACAATTTTAGGCAAATCTCTAACAGCTTGAGTAGAACTTATCCTTATCATGCAGTCAAAATTAACATGATACATCTTTCTATGCCACAACCAACTCTCATCGCTCTAAGCAATCAAACTACTTTTCTCACTGGCATTCAAATGAAAGATATTACCTTTAGTCTTAGTTCCTGATGAAATCTCTATGCTAGAGGCATTTAGAATCTTGCATTTACTATTATTGAATTGAAAATCATATCCCCTGTCAACCATTTGCCCAACACTCAAAAGATTATGCTTCAAACCTTCAACATACATGACATCATCAATATTATGCTTACCATTAAAAGATATAGAGCCTCTACCATGAATCACACAATCTTTATCATCTCCAAATCTTACTATACCACCATCATACCTCTCCATACTCACAATTTTACTTTTATCATCTGTCATATGATGTGAACAACCATTGCCAATCATCCATTCATCTTTCTCTTAAATATTAGCAACCAAAGCTTTCTCCTCAACAATGTAGCTTTTAGGATTCACTGGTATCAGATCATCTTCCTTGATAGCAATAAATAAAAACTCATCTTCTAAATTCCCATTCTCTGATTCTTCATCTGTCACACCTTCATCAACAACATAATAACACCTCTTCTGATATCTAAACTTCTGGTTAAGCTTATAAGGCTTATGATTCTTTTCATGCTTCTCATATCTATCATACTTATTAGATCTATCATGCCTTTCAAATTTATCGTGCTTGTCATATCTAGACATTCTCTCAGGGCACCTAGAAGCAAAATATCCTATCTTATTGCAAGAGAAACATTTCAAAGGTAATTTCCCATCATACTTACCAACTCCTTTAGGCAATCTCCAAGCAATAAGGGCTTCAAGCTCATCCAACTCTCTTTCTTGCTCTTCCATCTCTCTCTTTTCTCTTTCATATCTGGATACCCAACATGAACTTTCTCTCGAATCATACTTATGCTTCTTGGATAAAAAAGATTTGAATGCGGTCTCAAATTTTCCATGTGATTCTCCAAATTTACTCAACTCAAATACATCAATCTTTTCAACCAACATGTCTCTTGTCATAGTAGTCACACTCTAGATTTTATTAATAGTAGCTACTTTATGCTTGTAAGTAGTTGGCAATGATCTCAACACTTTAGCAACAATCTCATTTTCTTCAAGAGTTTCACCGACACATCTAATGTTCATGACAAGCTCATTCACCTTAGCCATAAAGGATGTTATGTTTTCATCTTCTCCCATCTTTAATGCCTCATAATTTCCTTTCAAACTCTGCAACTTAGATACTTTGACTTGAGCATCTCCTTCAAACAAGGTCTCTAACTTCTTCCAGACTTCATGTGTAGTCTTCAAACCCACCACATTTGTCATCTCTAGATTGGTCAAGGCACTCGACAATGCTTCCTTAGCTCTTATGTTATCTTCAACATCCTTGATCTCAACAACGGTAACCGATCCATTCTGAGGAACATTGTAGACATTCTTTGTAATATTTCAATACCCATCTCCAAGATACTTTAGATGAACTTCCATCCGGTCCTTCCATATAGTATAATTGCTTCCATCAAATCTAGGACTCTCCTTCATGAACACAAAATTTTCCATCCTGTATCTCCACAAGTGGTCAAGCTTCTTCTGGAGGATCTAGCTCTGATACCAATTGTTGGCAACAACAATGAAGGAAAATTGAGAGGGGGGGTGAATTAGTTTTCACCTGATTAGACAAATTAAGCACAATATTAGACCTAATCAACTGCAACAAGAATAAATATAAAGACAATAACAATAGCACACAACACCAAGATTTTTGATGTGGAAAATCCGGTTAAGGGAAAAACCACAGTGGGAACCCTCCCACGATAATATGATACTCTGCAATAGCATGTGTAAATATTACAATGGGGAATGCACATTCATTCAGGCACACCGCTCAAAATATGATGACCCAGAAGACTCCAACCCTTAGGGAAGGTTCACTACCTTACAAAAATATTCAGACTACAATCTAGATTACATGAACTGCAAAGATAGCATTTGCTAATGCCTGATAACAGTTATGATTAATCTCATTTGTTTGCGCTGCAACAATCTCTACTCAATACACCACACCGAAAGATAAATTCGCTTATGCGCACGTACACCACTCTTTGATAATGCAAACACCACTTCAACACTCAAGTAAGATGAATATAACACCTATTTATATAATTCATCAACCTTGACTACAAGGTCGACCACCTCAACCCTTAATTACAGAATTACATCACCTGATTCATAAATCAACCATTGGACCAATACAATGCCATAGACAACATAGAATGGACCTAAATCAAATCTCCAAACACACATCTCCACTATAAATCTCACCAAGATCAACCACAACACACTACACCACCGAAAATACCACATAACACAAAGAATATCATCAGATCAACAAAATCACCAATAGTGCGCATAATGATCAATGCGGACCACCAAAAAAAATAGGACACGATCAAGAAACACCAACAAGTACATTAGAACCATCCACAATAGCTACACCAACACCACTTAATCAAATCTTCATCGATCAACACGCTAACACTCAAGAACACTTAACAACAACAATTCAAACTAGAAAGATAACTTGTGGAGCACCAAATCATGAACCATATGAAATCTAGACACAAATGAACATCCAAAACATTCTCCCAAATCTGCAACCAAATATATGATCATATCGAAGCACAACAGATCAAATCCCAGACTTTGCCAACCATAGATCAGAAGAACAATCTTCATACCGGAATCCACAACTCAACCAAATCACCACATAGCATCATGGAATCAATAAAGAATGATATATCTCTAGTTGATTCAACATCCCAAACAAATAAACCAACTAGATCAACTCAATGCAATCATCGGAATATCAAACACATGAATATATTGACATCAATGACAACAATATATCCTAGCAGCAACAATATCCAACAAGGAGGAGATAAAGAGGTTAGGGGAGAGAGAGAAGAGAAGGAGGGATTTCATAAAGGGATTGAATGAAATGGGAGGGAGAGAGAGGTAGAGAGGGAGGGTGAGAACTATAGAGGGGCATATAGGTAGGTGAGAGACCTAGACAGGTAAAGAGAGGTGATAGACCTAGATAGCGAGAGAGGAGAGAGATAGAGAGAGGTGGGTAATGAGACCTATATGTAGAGGTAGATATTTGGAGAGGAAGGGAGAGAGAAACCTAGAGAGAGGAGAGAGAGGGTGGGATGGAGAGGTGATGACCTAGACAACATAGAGAGATTAAGAGAGGAAGAGAGTATAACAGAGAGTAGATGAGGGATATAGAGAGGGAGAGCATAAGAAAGGAAGAGAGAGACCTAGAGAGGGGAGCAGGGAGAAGAGGAGAGATAGAAGAAAAAAGAGAGGAGTAAGTGGGAATAGATAGAGAGGTAGACATGGAGGGAGTGACAAACCCAGGCAAGGAGAAGATAGATAGGTGAGGGGAGAGATAGAAGAGGAGAGAGATCATAAATGGATATGGGTAAGGGGAGAGGGAGAGAAAAGTGGAGGAGAGAAAGAACTAGAGAGTGGATAAATAGATAGGCAAAGGAGAGACCTAGATATGGGGAGAGAGAGGATGGAAGGTATATGTAGTGATCAAGAGAATGGAGAGGGAGGGGAGAGAAACAATAAGAGATGGAGAGAGAAGAAGAGAGAGGGAGAGAGTTAGGGATAGAAATGGGGGCAAGGAGGGAATGAAATATAGAGAGGGGAGAGAGAGGTGAGAGAGATAAGAGAGGGAGATAGATAGATCTAGAGTTTGGGGAAGATAAAGATAGTGAGATACAAAGATAAAGAATGCTAATAGGAGCACGTTGATTACTAGAATTTGACATGTTGATTATTGAAATTTGACTGTGTCTAAAAATTTATATGATCCTCTAAAACCTAGAATCTACATTATAACTCCTATAGAGCTGAAACCACTCTACAACATCCTGCCAATATATATATATATATATATATATATATATATATATATATATATATATATATATATATATATATATATATATATATATATAACTTAAAGTATATGAAAGAAAAAAAAAACATATTGAAATGTGTCTTATATTTCATGTGTAAATTCTTCTTGGGGGATTTGGTTTAACCTATGTCTGAACTAGAACATTTACTCATTCACAACATCTCTTACAATTTTCCAATACAAAAATTTTGGCAAAAAGTGCATTTTTCACATTCGAGGAGCACCAAATTTGGTGCTTACCAAATGTGAAAAGTGCACCTTTTGAATTTGGCTAGCACCAAATAGAGAGAACGCCATATTTGATGCTCAACAAATTTTTTGCATTGGAATACCCCAGCCCTTTGGGTTGGATTGTACTTGGTCATCCAACCCAAAGGGCTGGATGCCTATTTTAGGCCTGATATGTATTTTTATTAGAAGATTAAAAAATTTCACATGTTTTTGGTTGTGTGATCCATTAGGTTTGCACATGTTTCAATGAAAATTAAAAAAACACCATAGTGTCCTTAAGTTCTCTCTTAGCTATCAACCATGTAACTTGTTTCATATTTTGATTTTGTTAAGGCTTTCATCTTTAATTTATTTTATTAGTGTGTCTATTTTTTGTCAAAAACCAATATCCGCTATTTTGGGTACAATTTTTTACATGTTTATTGAACTTTGAAGAAACTTACATTTTTAGAAACTAGACTCCATTCTACACACCTTGAAAATAAAGTTTTGATTTTTGATTAGTTTTCAATGATTTTAGGGGGCAGTACGCTCAAATTTTTATTTTTCAGGATGTGTCCACTTCAAAAATTAGTAAGAAATCATATACTTATTAAAAAATTAGCCAAAGAATCTGGTATAAACTACAAGGTGTTAGCTAATTTTTCACCGATGCGATTTTAAAAATTAAAAAAAAAGAAGTTCATTTTAAGGGGGGCACAACATATGCTATGTTATGTTGTTTGCATAAAAACAAGACCACTTTCTATGGCCCCCTTTTTGAAAGCCTTAATTTGTCACCATTTTTAAAACAAGTTTGTAGTTTAGAAAGTAGACTCGGAGCACTTTGACACTTGTTCTTGTTACATTTTCAAATTTGGAGTGTAACTCTATTCAATTTGTTGTTGAAGCTCAAACTTTGTTGATTTCAGAAAAAAAAAAAAAGTGGCATCTTAAGACCTTTTTTTGGTACCACATCTTGGTGCACATACCCTTTATTTTTGTGTTGGATATGTTAGTCCAAAAATAAATTTTGTCTAACTAGTTTTCTTTTAGCCTACATAGTTGAGTCCTATTCACAATACACTTAAGCTCACTTAGAGGTTAGCTAGACTTTTGTCTCACTTTATGTAGGCTCACCAAGTATCCCAACACTTGTCCATAGAGTCCTACATGTGTTGCACACTTGGAGGGCTAGTTAGAGTTCTGCTCCTACTGTCTCACCTCTTCTTGGTTGCCTTTACAAACAAGGCTCCTTTGTACAATTTTAACTAATTGCTAATGATTTTGCATATTTCTTATTGTGGAGATTTTTCTTGTTTTGCAAGTTGATTTTGGTTGTTCCAATATGGTATCAAAACTTTCTTGCAAAAACTCTCCTTTTTACTCTTGATTTTGTGAAGGTTGTGGGTATTAGGCATCAGATGGAGCATCATGAAGCAAAATAGATGTCAGTGTTGCACTTTGAAGGGTTGAGAGACAAATTTTCATATATAACACTTCAATTTTTTACGATTGGCAATTTTTTTATGGTTTTGAGGGGAAATCATGGTAGGTTTGCATGAATTTCTATGACCATATGGAGTTTGTACGACAGTCGGACCTACACTTCGGTTACCTCCTCAATTCACATGTAGGAAAACAAATTCTCTACGTAGGTTTAGAAAATTTTCACCAAAAAAGGGTCTTCTAAAACATTTTTGTTTTGTTTTTTGAGCAGGCATAGAACATGGAGACGCGTGACATCACTTTGCACAAATTGTACACCTACAATAGCATCGACAACAAAATATCTCATTAGATAGATGGAGTATTCTATTGGCATCTATTTTGCCACCCTATTGATGATGTTATCTTCCATGTCAACATGTTGTGTTAGCAACCATATGCCATGTCATTCACCACATCATTTGCCCATATCAACATGTTGTATGATGATGTCAGTGCCACATCATCCCACACACTAGCATTTTTTGAGAATATTCATTCTAGAGGGAATATTTTATGCTGACATCATGCGAATGTCAATACTTCTCCTCACAATTTTGGACCATTTCTCCATTGGCATGTTTCAATTTTGTGTCAACTTCAAGAGGCCATTTCTCAATCATACAAAGGCCTCTTTGAGTTTAATTTTTTTTTGGTACAGGAGCACCTAGATGGCCATATGCTTCTTTTTTGCCATGTTGAATCATTTTAAGTTTCAAAGGCATGCCAAGATGTAATAAGTTCATGAATGACCATTCTCATGTAATATGGTCCTTGAAGACCAATTTGTAATGTCTAAGTTCAATATGTGGTCCTACTTGTCTCATATTGTCAAAATTATCCTTATAGGGCTGAAGTGTGTCCAAGGAATCAAATGAGGAATTTTATCATGTATGAAGGCTATTTGGGCCTAATTGAATGTATTCATGATGCTTTGAAGTCATATAAGTCTCATTTTGGGTTTATAGTCAAGTTGCACAAAAATTGTCAAAATTGACAATGTTCTCAATGCAAAATTTGTTGCAAAAAAAGTGCATTAGGAAGTGGTTTGTTGGTAGTTGGTGTTCAAAGGGTGGTTATGAACATTGGAGGGCTAGAAAATCCTTTAAATATATTCATTTCCGTGGCCAAGTTCTGGTTGGATCATGTATTGAGGCATAAGCAATAAAATTTTGAAGTTTACCCTGCACTTTTCTTGTTTTCTGGGCGTAGCAGTCTAATACCGAGCGTTTTTCACTGTGAAATCCTTATTGTGGACATCTAAAACGTATCGGACTTGAAAGGGCAATGAGTCCCTAAATTTTTGGGTTTGGTTTGATTCCTTTTCACTTTGTTTTGAGCAAGTTATCATTAATTTTGTAAAATCAGTCACAAACCCTTGCTAGGGTAACCAGTGACATAAAAATATGTAATTTTTGGTCATCCCATCATCAAATACTCATGAAAATTGATGGGATGACCCTTGTAAATGTTTATTTTTAGTGGAATTGATGTGTTAGAGTGGTTAATATGCAAAATATGAATCTCCAAGGGTTGGTGAGTGTTTGGGAGTATGTGTGGGGTTAGTGCAGATCCAAGAGAAGTCATTGTGGCCCTTGGATGGCCAAGAAACTCATCATTCTATGATTGTCCTAAAGTAGGGATGTGACTGGCCAAGAGAGTTATTTGATTGATATTTTGTGAGTATGATGCATTGAATGGGTTTGATGATTGGTTTATGATTGGGAAAGGTGTGTGGATGTTTTGAGAAGCCTTTGAAGGTGTTTAGAGACCTTAGAATGAGGAAATGGCTCAGTTCCTTATGACTGTCCTAAATGTGTATGACTCTCATAGAAAGGCAAAATTACAGTAGTAGGTCTTCTTGAGGTTTTTGGGTGGAAGAGAGGGTAAATAATGGTATTTTTTCAATGAAGAGGAGTATCCTTGATATTTTATGAGGCCCTTGGGGCTGGTGTACACCTATTTATCATTGTGAGTTGAGTTTATGGACAAGTTGGAGTCCTAAGTGAAAATAGGCTTGTATGAGTGGGCTATAAGGATTTGGTGTGATCTAAATGTTAGAATGTTTCGAGCTGGCCTTGAACATGTGTAGTAGGCCTAATTTGACATGTTTCAATGGTTGGAAAAGGTGGGAAGACATGGATTCCCTTTTGGAGTTGTTGAGACCTATTATGTATCTAGTAGCCTTGTGAGTGCTCTGGAAGGCTTGTGAAGAACAATCACCTATTTGAGTGGGTGAGTTGGGAGAAAGACCCCCTAGGTTGTTTTGTGTTGTTGGATGCTCTGCATCCATTTTTAGTATGCACATTTTTTCATCCTTTATCTAGTGGTATAACTCATTATGTAAATTGATGTACAATTTTTTTTCCAATTCGTTGTTTCTCTAGTGACACCCTACACAATCCTAGTTTCTAGAACTTTGAGAAGCTTGCTTGGGCTCATAAAGGCAAATTTTTGGGTGTCATTTTTTTAACTTGCATATTTTTTGATAGTTACATAGTGATGATGTTTATTTCTCATGACAGTATTCCAAAATATCATATTTTGAACATGTCTTTTGAGGACTTGTATATCTTTTCAATTTTGTACATGCAATAAAATAACATGTCCTATCACTATATAATTTCGAGGGGGTTCATGTTTACAAAAACAAGGGTTTCATTGTATACCCTTACTTAGGTTGTCTAATTCGATGCTTAGTTGGCACTCACCTTAGTGTGTCTCATTGCATATGAATTATAGGACTTTCTTAGGCATTTAATTAATAATTTAATTAAACCTAAGTCTTCTCTAATCAATTCACATTTCATAAAATTAGGCCCTTGATCTTAGGTGTGCCCCTTTTTATTATTCCATCCCAATTTAATCCTAATCTTACCCTAATTTCAACCTTCAAAGCATATCCCACATACATATGCATTATGGTTTGACCCATTTGTTAGACTTGTGTGAATATTGCTGTCATTGATGTCAAACTAGTTATCTGGTTTGGACCGGACAACATATGCAGTTCATTATTGACAATCCTATTATCCAGATTGGTTTGGATGTTGTATGCAGTCGGTATGTGTAATTTTTGTTATGAGCAGGTGTTGTGCATCTTGGTATTTCTATGTGTTGTGATGCAGTAAGATGCAATTGATATAATGGAGTTATTTCCGGAAGATCCCTTCCTCCAGAGTTCTATGTTGTGTTTACACTGGTCCCGGTATCAGTTATGTGTTTCGATATCATCTATTTTGGTCATGTCAATTGTATCTCTTCAAGTTTTGTGTTACAATATTCTTGGTATGCATGGAATTTGTATTTTGGAGTTTAGAGATGTTATGGGTCTAAATGACCCTGCCCCATTCCAATAATTAAGGTACATGCATTGGTAAATGAGTAATGTGAAAGGAAGCATGTAGACCTTGTGGAGGCTGACTTGGTTATGTTCGAGGTTTTATTGGATAATGTGTTGGGATTTTCCAGCACACTATCCTGTTTATATGTCCTCCAATATATATGTAGAAGCATGTGGTGTATGTGATATAGCAAGGAAGTGTATGAGGTGTGTATGTGTGAGTATTGAGTAGCAAAGGATACATAGCAGTGAAGCAGAGTGTGAAGTGTGAGTTTCAGACATCGAAGGTAGTTGGTGCAAAATTAGAGTGGATTTAGTGTTGCAGTAGTCCTTCACTGGGCTTGCTATAGGATAGATGTATAGAGATCTTTCACCGCATCTGTTGTAGAGTTTGTGAATTGTGATTTGAGCTTAATCTTGAAACTGATCTCATGCATTTGGAGATGCAATCCTCTTCAATTCAAGCCTACCTATTGTAGTAAGCATTCCGATAGTAAGTTGTCTTTTGTATCTTTGCAGTGAGAGGTCCAACAGTGAGCCATTTTTGTAATTTGGTAATGAGCCACCCAACAATGGCCACCCTTTTGTAAAAAACCATATAACTAAATATATTCTCTTGAGAGTTAACACTCTCCGTGGTTTTTCCCATTTGGGTTTTCCACCTATAAAATTCGGTGTTTTTCTTATGGTTGTGTTTTTCATGTTTATTCTACTTTTGTTGTTTCATGTGTTAAGCATATTGGTTAGGTTGATCAGAAAGTTTAAGTTCGGTAAAAGTTTTAGTATTTGTAGGAATATTGATTCACCCCCCCTCTCAATGTTCCATTGATCCATGTTGGTTGAATCATGGAGCCTATGTGCATGACCGAAGAAATTCTGTTGGATGAAGACTTGCAAGCAGCTCCTGAAGATTTGGAAAGTGTTAAATCAGAGAATGAGGAATTGAAAGAGAATATGAAGGTAGCAAATGAATGTATCCAGAAGCTGAGAGAGAAAATCCATAAATTCAAATTGAGGCATAAGGAGGTTAATAATCAGTTGAAGCAAGCGAATGAGACTTTTAAAGATTTGATGCAGAATATTGAGGAGAAAGACGAGACAGATCAATCCCTGAAAGAAACAATCAAGCTAAAATCTGAAGAATGTGGAAAGCTAGACCAAGAAGTGAAGAATACGAAGACATAAAATAAGGTCCTTGACAGTAGAAAGCAACTAGAAGATTTTATCAACATGCATAAAGTTAATTTGGACAAGACTGGACTTGGGTTTCAACCCGGCGGATGTTCAAATCAGAATGGTAAAGACAAAAACAAAGAAGTCAAAGTTGAAGTTGAGAAGAAGTTAGAAGATGAAGGAAAATCCCGGAATCATAATTCTAATGCAAGAAGACCACCAGTTCGTCAACCTAATGCGCAAAGGTACCCATCTTTTAATGGTTATTGTTTTCAATGTAATAAATTTGGGCATAAGGTTGCAAACTGTAGAAGCTTTCAATGTTATACTTGCAAGAGGTTTGGTCATAAAGCAAATCATTGTAGAAATCATATTGTGAGTCAGAATCATAATCTAGTTGAAGCAAACAAGATGAATTACAAATTTCATGGATACTGTTATACTTGTAATGGCTATGGTCATAAAGCTAATCAATGCAAATATAAATCTCATTCGAAAAATTCTACAAAGAATATTATCAATTGTTTCAAGTGCAAGCTATTCGGGCATTATGCTAATCAATGTAGAAATGGAAATGAGGAGAAATCTGTTGAGAAGAATGTGATGAAGAATGATGAATCAAAGAAGGAAAACTTTGTTTGGAAAAATAAGTGTGATGGTATGATGAAAGAATAAGTATCCTGTAGAATATTGAGAGGGGGGGGGGGTGAATCAGTATATTGCAAAACTGATACAAAGCTCCCAAACTCAAACTCAGTCAAACAAAGTAAACATATCTCAATCAAGATCAATATTCATAAGAATACTTGACATCAACCAGTTTAACTGTTATGACAACTTTAACAGTAAACAACTTCAATCTTGTAAACATCAACAATGCTTAATCATAACTCAACATATTCATCTCTCAATGCTTCTACTTAACATGCCTTATCATAAGTTAACCAAATCAACAAATAAGATCACAACCACAAAAGTATTCACCACTTGACACAAATGTTTATACGTGGAAAACCAAAATAGGTAAAAACCATGGTGAGATGAGACTCACAAGGATAGCTATCTGAACTCTTCTGAAGTTCACCCTGTTAGGAGCCAAGCCTATTAAAGATTTACAATAAGTCCTATTAAGAACTAAATCCAGTTAGGAATCACTCGGTTAAGGGATTTACAAATATGCCTTGATGAAAAACAAAATACCATGTTAGGAGTAACCTCTCTGGAGGATTTAAGAATCCAAGCTAATGGACCACCTTGTGAGAGGATTTAATGAGTAACCAAGTTTGTTAGAGCTTACAAGGTTAAGGGATTTCACTTCGGTTGTAATTGTTAGATAACAACATGTTTTCTTGATTTGTCTGAGTAGCACTACATTTGCTTGATCAGAGCCTTCTAAGATTCAATCTGCCTTCACTCAAAGTGCAGATCCATTCATTGGTTAGGCAACTACACACTCAACAAGTTTCTTTCAATCTTGCCAACAACCTTTACAAACAACTTCATCGACCTTAAATACAAATCAATTAGGTCGGTAACACAACAAAAACCTAATTCTCATCATCGAGATTACAAACAAGTCGGTGCAATCTTGACCTTTATAAATCATGACAATCTCTTCACATTCTTCAAGAAAATTCCAACTACTCCATGATCACCGCTTCATCGAACTTTGTAACTCATCACACATTGTGCATTAGATGCAATCCACTTTGCTCCTTCCCTAGACAAAATACAAATGCACCAAAACAATTTGAACATATCCTCATACAATGATCACTCGTGTCTCCATCATTATCGCTTATAAGATAATAAACCAACAAACTTGATCGGTTAGGGTTTAACAGCTGATAGGATTTACCAGTTACATTGCATAGAAAGGTTTAACCCTTTACACCGGTTCAACTCACAAACTTTACATTCCGGTTTACAACATCTTCCACAAAGCTCTTATTACCGGTTACCAGCCAATATCAAAAACAACAATATCAACAATAACCTAAATACCATTACCGGTTCAATTGACATCAATGGCAACATATCATTAATGCAATCTCTATGCAAAATGCCAAGAAACTCAAAAAGCCAACAAAGTGAACATTAGAAGCGAGCCTGATGTATCGGAATCCGATGTAGGAACCTCTTCCTCTGGTAACTAAGTATGATGCTTTGGGTCAAGGGGAGTTTTGTTTTGAAGAAAAAATATTTTATCCTCCCCTATTTGAGTGGATCATGTCATTAATTCAGCATGACTGTTTTTAGAGGCTATGTGGTAATCGAAGGTATTTTGTTGACATCATTGATAAGACAGTTCTTGGTGGAAAAACCCTAAAAGGAAGTTTTTGGTGAGATAAGTATCGATTTTTATAATTCATTATTAGTCATTTGTGCTTAGGAATATTACGAATAGTAGAGGAGCAGCAGAGCAAGAGAATAGTGTGAGCAATCATGGAAGGAAAGATGAATATCGGGGAATCTAGCAATGAGTTTTAGGTTTTGGACAAAGTATCTCTAGATGAATTTGACCAGGGGAAAATCAGAAATGCTGAAGCCGGTCCGAATGATGTTGAGTTGCAAAGAATTAAGGAATTGGATAGAAAAGGTCTAAATCCATGGACATAATTCCCTTGGTTTGATAATGCGAAAGTTGTCAGAGTAATCCTTAGTCATGTGTGGGATGAAAGCATCATGTTGGATAAACCCTATCCAATCATGAAGGAGGTTATCTCTGTGATCACTGGTTTGTGCGACAATGGAGAGGTTCCGGCTAAGAAGTCAATTTTGAATAGAGAAGTAGAATCCCTAACCAACATGAAGGGTGATCAACGAGAATTGATCATTGAAAAGATCGTCAACCCTGTGGTGAGGTATGTTGCCTACGACATCTCTTATAAAATCTATTTCTGAAATAGGGAAGGTGCCACTTCAACAATTGTAGTATATATGGCACATATGCTTGCAATGGAAAACAAATCATCCGACTTGTATGAAATGTTGAGATAATTGCTTTTAGAAAATATCAAGATGTCAAAAGAGAAGAATTATCCTTTTCAGTTTGGTTCATTGCTTGTGAGTTTGGTCATGTATTGTTTGGGATCCCTTTCGACAAAATACAATGTCATATGGGAATCTGGTGTTCCGATTGCAAGAAAAATATTCAGATATTTTAATAGTTTGGATAATAAAGAGGAAGTTTGTGATGCATATTTTAAATCTTTTCTGGACATGAGGAGTGTTGGCCCGGTATCCCCTGTTTTTGGTTCTAGAGGTTCTTCCTTTGCAAAGAAGAAAATAAGACAATTTATTTCTGTTAGTGTTTTAGAGTCACAGAAAAGCAAGGTGGATCTGAAAGAAGAAGATATTGTTGTGATTGAAGATCCAGAGTCTCCTGTAGTTGAAGGAGATTTAGTAGTTGCAAAGTTGGAAGCTAGAGAGTCAAATTATGAATCAAATTTGTTGGAATTAGTTGGTAGTATGGATGGTGTCAAGGAAATTATTGTAATGTGGTTGACTTCAGTAGAGTTAGATAGAATTGAAGAATTTCTATTGAATCATTTGATCTAGAATAGCATGAGCATTGAAGACATCAGTAATTTGCTCCTTGAATCCTTGAATGAAGTTCTTAAGGAGAAGTTATCTGATCAATCAATCAAGGCTAGAGTATTTGAGGAAAAGGTTTTGATATACAAAATCTGTTGACTGAATGTGTTGATGCACAAAATGCTTTATTAGTGTGAATTTAGGAGTTGAGAGTCTATATCCACAATGCCAATAGAGCCTATAGGTATTGTATCTCTTGACCGACAACTGCAGTGAAGCACAAAGGAAAAATTGATTCTATTGAAGATGAGTTGAGTGTTTTAGGCAAATATTTTGATTTCTTGAGTGATAAGGATGGTGAGTAGAGGAAAAGGATAAAATTTCTTCAAGATGAACTCTTATTCCTGCAGAGGTAGAGAGAAGACTTTGTGAATATGTTTTGGAAAGTAAAGGAGATTGTTGAGGCAAAGTTGAGCATTTTCAGCATTGCTTGGCAGTGCAGTTGAGTATGAGGAGAACCCATCTTCTCTGGATAGTTTCTCCCATGTTGTTGATCTGTTGGTGGAATGAGGAAGCCTTTCAATTAGCATCAAATTGGACATACACTGTTGAGAAGTTCTTCTTTCAAAACTGAAGGAGAAATATAAACTTATCTTTCCGAAGAAGAGAAGCTAAAGGTTCTTTTTGGTTTGGTATTCAGTTTTTGACATTGCATACATACTTTGTTTCTTTTCTTTCTTTTTTTCATCAAAGGTATCCTTTGTCCTTGATGTCAAAAGGGGGAGAAAGGAATGTGGATTTTGGATATGAGGAGATGTATGAGTTAAGGGGAGTTGAGTTATATGCAAATATATTTTTCCGTCAATGACAAAGGGGGAGATTGTTAGACTTGTGTGGATATTTTTTTTATTGATGTCAAACCACTTATCTAGTTAGGACTAGACATATGCAGTTTGTTGTCTTCAATCCTATTATCCAGATTTTTCCAGATGTTGTATGCAGTAAGTATGTGCATTTTCTGTTATGAGCAGGTGTTGTGAGTCTTGGTATTGCTATGTGTTGTGATGTAGTAAGATGGAGTTGATATAATGGAGTGATTTTTAGAAGATCCCTTCCTTCAGAGTCCTATGTTGTGTTTACACTAGTCCTAGTATTAATTACGTGTTCTGGTATTAGCTGTTTTGGTCATGTCAGTTGTATCTCTTCAAGTTTCGTATAGTGGTATTCTTGGTATCTATAGAATCTATATTTTGAAGTTTGGAGATGTTATGGGTCGGTATCTATGGGTCAAGATGATCCTATACCATTCTGGTAATTAATGTATATGCATTTGTAAATGAGTTATGTGAAAGGAAGCATGTAGATCTTGCGAAGGCTGACTTGGTTATATTCGAGGCTTTATTAGATAATGTGTTAGGATTGGTCGACACACTATCCTATGTATATGTCCTCTGATATATATGTAGAAGCATGCGGCATATGTGGTATAGCAAGGAAGTGTATGAGGTGTGTATGTGTGAGTATTGAGTAGCAAAGGACACATAGCAGCGAAGCAGAGTGTGAAGTGTGAGTTTCAGACATCGAAGGCAGTCGGTGCAAAATTAGAGTGGAGTTAGTGTTGCAGTAGTCCTTCACCGAGCTTGCTACAGGACAACGAAGGAAGTTGGTGCAGAGTCATAGTGCAATTAGTGTTGCAGAAGTCCTTCACTAGACTTGTTGCAGGATAGTTGTACAAAGATCTTTCACCGAATCTATTATAGAGTTTTTGTATTGTGATTTGAGCTTAATCTCTGAACTAATCTCATGCATTTGGAGATGCAATCCTCTTCAGTTCAATCCTACTTGTTGCAGTGAGCATTTCAGCAGTAAGTCATCTTTTGTATTTTTGTAGTGAGCAGTCCGGTAGTGAGCCATTTTTGTAATCAGGCAGTGGTCCACCCAATAGTGAGCTACCCTTTTGTAAAACACCATATAACTAGTTATATTCTCTTGAGAGTTAACACTCTCCATGGTTTTTCCCATTTGGGTTTTCCATGTATAAAATCTGGTGTTTCTCTTGTGGCTATATTTTTCATGTTTATTCTACTTTTGTTGTTTCATGTGTGTTAAGCATATTTGGTTAGGTTGATAAGAAAGTTTAAGTTCAGTAAAAGTTTTAGTATTTGCAGGAATACTAATTCACCCCCCTCTTAGTATTCTAGTCCTTTCAACCAATTCAACACCATCGAGCTTGATTCAACATTAAAACCCCATTATCTTTCAGTCCTCGAAAGTTTCATGTGTGTTAAGCATATTTGGTTAGGTTGATAAGAAACTTTAAGTTCAGTAAAAGTTTTAGTATTTGTAGGAATATTGATTCATCCCCCTCTTAGTATTATGGCCCTTTCAACCAATTCAACACCATCGAGCTTGATTCAACATTAAAAACCCATTATCTTTCTGTCCTCGAAAGTGAAAAAAATATTGACAGGACTAGGGCGACCTACCACTTTGGTCCTGCTCTTTTTTCCCTAAATTTCAGGATGATAATTTGGGAGTCTTATCTAATTCAAATCTCGCTCCATGTGAAAATATATCAATTCACAGTTGCATTTTGACCAAACTCAAACCTAGGGTTTGATATATAAGGCAAAAAAATTCCTCATTTTGAAATCCAATCTACAATTCAAGTGGAGATCCTTATGAAGTGAAAGTGATGCTTTTATGTGAAGTATTAGCCCCACAAAATAATCAATTATCAAGTCATCATCAACATCTTTTCAACCATGGAAGATTCAAGAGACATTGAAGGATGTGTTGACTAAATTCATGTCAACCTTAGCATTATTGAACTCTGATCTGAGATCAATCTTCACTGGCTAAAAACAAAAAAGACCTTCTAAATGAGCCCTAAACCATAAACCCTAAGGTTTTATACTTTTCATCCTTTTCGGGCTCTAAAATTCTATTTTTGTGTTAACCGGGTCAGCCGGTCAAATCACTTAACAGACATTGGCTGGAGGGTTTTTTAGTTGTTCATGGGTTGGTTCCCCCTCTTTCCCCCTTACTAGCCATTGAAGGGTTCCAACAAAAGACCCCCCTGCTTCCCCACAAAGATTTAAAGATTATCAAATTTGGCCATGGATAACAGGATGGATGGTAGGGAAGGAAGGAAATTAGTTCTATCTTCCCCCCATGCAAGAAGAAGATAAGACAATAATTGGTTGTGAGATAGTGGGAACGAAGTTCTTGGTCCTCCCCTCTACATTGCGAGGATATGAGAAACATTAAAAATGACCATGGGATACCAAGGAATTCATCTCCCTTCCATCTCGTGAGGTGAAACAAGCATCCAACAGATGGCATAGGACAATGAGATGGGTCTAAGTATAATGCTAATGGGCTCCCTGCCACCCCGCAAGGTAAAATGAAGAAAATCAAAAGGCTCGTGGGGTAACAAAAAGTGAAGCAAATGGTTTACACACCATCTTGCAAGCATGAAGCAACATAAATAAAAGAGTACAAGGTAACATAGACACGAAGAGGCCTGCCTTTCCCCACCATCCCATGCAGTGAGTAAGACCAATGTGGTGGTCACGCAGGGTAAGAAGTTGGGTTGGCCCACTTCATGGCGCAACCACAACCGTCTGATTTTCATTAAAGGACCCAATCAACGACCATGCTTTAAATGATCAATTCAGCCTTTGGAGGGCTATGCGGTATATTCTCGCGGGTCCATATTCATGTGACCTTCATGATCCAGTGGCCGAAATTCAAACTTGTAAGGACGAGTGAAAATTCAAATCACTACCCAGGGTGGTTGTCGACTTAATGGTTGACAATAAGTTCTAACCGAGTCTACGGCCAAATCTGATCAAATTTTAGTCCAACCACCGAGAATGATCACCATAACTCTAGATAAGACTCTGAAGGCCATTTTTCAGATGACACCTATGACTCTTTAATGCAGAATGGTGACTTTTATGCCTTGCAAGTGCATTAAATGCAAAGATTTCTCCTTTTGCAGGGATTTTGCGTCTTCTCAGATGCGAAAGATATTTTCTGAGATGTTGTATGCACTCCATCAAATCAGTTGATCTAATCTTCTTTCTTCTAATATTTTATAACCTAATCCTAGTGGGTTAGGGTTTCTTAATTATAGTTCAATCTGAGTTATGCCCAAACTACAAAGGCAATTTTGTAACCTTTTTTAGGGATCTTCTTTCTTTCTTCTGTAGAAAAATTATGTTTTTTTGTATCTATAAAGTTGTCTTGCCTTCATATGAATAAAATTTACTTATTTTCCCTTCATCTAATTCTCACAATTTGTTTATTTTTCTTAGTTGGTTGTTGGAATGCATTCTCATTAGCTTTCCTTGGCTTGGTGACTGTGTTGATCCCTCTATGAATATTTACGGATTGACACAATCCCTCTCTTCATCATATAGAATTCCAACCTTCACTCTTCTTAGGGCACTAAGTACAATAGGATCGTGTGCATGCCTTGAGTGGTTTTATTTGTGTTTTGTGCAATTATAGGTAGGGAAGATCAATATTCCATATAGGTACAAACCGTTTCCCTTTCAAAGCATTCCTTCTTCCCCTTTTACCCCCAAAATCAATAGATTAGGATTTATCAGTGTTGGGTTAGACGAACACTTGAATATGAGATTGGAAAGGAAGTTGACCTTCTCCGGAGAGTCAACCTCATTATGTAAGGTCCCACACTTGGAGGTTGTTTCAATGTGTCACAGGTTTGATGAGCTTGAGAGTTCATCAAGGGTGCACACTTTTGTGACAATAGTTTCTGGCATGCCCAGTGGGACACACATTTCAACTTTTTGCTAATTATCCAATGCTTCTCTTAGTAATTCTGCCTTTGGAGGAAATCAATCAAAGCACTTGGTGACTCTAAGGAACGAATCCAATTTCTTGGTGATGACCAGTTATCGTTTTCATGCCAAGAACTCAAACCAGAGCATCTTCTAGAGGTAATTTTCAATATATTAAGGTTTCAAGTTCTATTTCTAGAAGAACAAGGGGTAGACGGTCACTATCACCTATTAGGGGAACTCAAGAAGAAGAATCTACACCCCTCAGATCTCATTCTACCCCTCCATTCACAAGATTATCATAGCCTAGAGGCCCTCCAATTCATATCAATGGGCCACTATTCCCTATGCCAGTCCTTAAAGAACATACATTTGTCACCTTTAATGATGGCAACCCTTTTATTCTATCCCAGAAGGATGAAATTCCAGTAGCAGCCCTAAAGGCCATACCATTTTTTACTGGAGAAGCCTCTGTTACCCCGGATGAACACATAAAAGATGTTGTAACTATCTACACGGTGTTTGACATGATAGAGGATAACATAGCACTGAGGATTCTTGCCTCACCATTTAAAGGAAAAGCCCTATAGTGGTATAGGGGTTTAGCCTCTATCTCCATTCATAGCTGGGATGAATAGAAGAAAAGTTATGTAAGCATTTTGAAGACAAAAGTGACCATTTGTCATTGAGTGAGAAACTAACAACCATTAAGAGACCACCCCATGAGTTCACGATAGACTTTAGATTTCAAAAGACCTGAGATATAATCCCAACGTTGGTAAAGCCCTCTTCAAATCATGCATTCTTGTATTTTCTTAGGGCTTTAAATAATGATATTGCTACAATGATTTAGTCAATGGGAGGAGATAATCTTCCAGGAGCTTAACACACTACCATAAGGGCATAAAATTGCTTAATACAAGATGGGAAATTCTCTCTTAGGCCTCACATGCCCTTATTACTAGGGGCTCCTACACAACATCCTACTTTGGCACCAATACCAACAATATCTACAAGTCATTTGCTTACACCCGCACCCTCTCCATTATCTCTAGAGATTAAGGAGCTACAAACCTCATTGCAGGCTTCTTTAGAGGCTTCTATGCAGAAAATGATCAACCCTTTACAATAACAACTGCAGGGGTATGTAAATGATTTGGTCTTAGTCAAAAGATAGTTTCCGCATGTAAACAAGTCCTACCAACAACAAAATTAGAGCTATCAATAGCAAAGGTCTAATTTTCAAGGGAAAAATCAATGGAGTAATGCTAGACCTTTTAATAGTTTGAATCCTACGACTACAAGTACTTCAAAACAAATAGTACCAACACAAAACAATCTTGCTCAAGAACAAGAATGGTGTAATCAATGAAATCAACCTCATAATCAGACCTCATGTCAAAATGGTGAGTTTTCTCAAGCCTTAGTGGCTCAAAATGAACCAACAACTTCAGGGCAGCAACAATTTTGGGATTGCCCAAATCATATGCAAGGAGATTCTTCCTTCATGAATTGGAAAGAGATTGATTTTTGTGTTATAAATACGATTAGCAGTGATCATGTGGCCAACAATACTAGGTCTAAGAAGAGGGCCACAAACCCTAATGCTACTCCTACCACAACAACCCAAGATTCACAAGTTGTCATGCAATCTTCAACTCCAAATACATCTGATAAGGTGGCTGCCCCAAATAAAGAGAAAAAATTGACACAAAATGTCAAAACGGGGGAACTGCCTAAGCCTCCTACAATATCAAAGTTATACCCTATTGGTACGAAGGTCCTTGCCAAGGTTGTCATTCCTTTTAATATAGTGGAGCAGATGAAAAAGGCTAGCCTTAATATCTCTTTGTGGGATGCTCTTTCTATCCCATCTTAGAGAGACTTACTCCAAGAGGCCCTAAGGGATATAAATGTTGCAGAGGTTACAAGAAAAAGTTGTAGCCCTTCGACTTCTACAAGTTTGGTGTAGCCTTTAGAGGTAGAGAATTCAAGAAAAAATAGTAAGCCTCCTCCTTTCTATCTTTCCTTAATCATAGGAAATAATCTTGTTCATAATTGTATGATAGATAGTGGGGCTAGTAGTTCAATTATGCCTAAGGGAGTAGTTGACCGCCTAGGCATCAAGTATGAGCCTGTATCAAAAGGAGTTGTGCAACTTGATGGCACCTCATTTTAGACTGTGGGGGTTATTAAGGACCTAAATTTGACCTTGCATTCCTACCCAGGTTACAGTGTGTTGCAAGACATCTCAGTCATTGACCTCTCGACCTACTTTTCCATTTGTCTATCTAGGGAATTCACTGCTAAGATAGGTGGCTACCTATCTTCTAATTGGTCCAATATGCTATTTAGAACAAGGTATAGTACAAAATTTATCATCAAGGCTGAGCTTATTGCCAAAGATTGAGCCCTATACCACAAGCCCTATCAATATGAATTGCACCCTCCATGAGGAGAAAAATTATGTTTTAGACAGAGAGCCTGCAACTCCATTAGAGGAAGTTCCTGATTGCCTACTTTGATGAGTGGGCAAATGCATTTTAGTTGGACCCAATTGATGAGGTCAATGGTATCGACCTTGGTACATATTGCATTGATGAAGAAGACACCCCCATTCCCAATCTTTCAAAGGAAAGCACCGACATGCATGGATTATGGGATATGTTCTTTGATGGATCAAGGAACAAAAATGGTGCAGGAGCCGGTGTACTACTAATTTCTCCTAAAGGGGAGAAATATTACTTTTCTTTCAAACTTCATTTCAGTTGCACTAATAATGTAGTTGAGTATGAAGTTTTAATTTTGGGGCTCCAAACAACACAAAGAAGAGGGATCAAATCCTTAAGAGTGTATGGAGACAATGAGTTGGTTGTTAATTAGATTAGAGCTCAAAGCATCACAAAGAACAACCTCCTCAAGTCCTACAAACATAGAGCATGGGACCTAATTGAAGGGTTTGAGGCCTTCAATATTTCTCGTGTCCCTAGAAATCAAAATAAACATGCTGATAGACTTGCAACAATGGGTGCTCAACATGAAATTCCATCTCATGTTGCTATATAGAAAGAACATCAAATTGGACTTGTGGTGAGGCTTGCGGTACCTGATAACCAAGTAAACTGGCAGGTCTTTGACTCAGATAAAAAAATTATGAATTTTTTACAGGATGAGGTAGAGTTATCACACAAGAAGCAAGCCCTGCTGCAAGACCAATATGGAGATAAAATTATGCAACTCAGTTCCAACAATCTACCTAAGGGATTAATCACCTTGAAGTGGATCTTCAATATTGATGATCAGATGAAAGGAAGAGCTATGAACCTAGCCGCAAGAAAGGGAGACTACAAATCAATATCCATGGCACAAGAAAAATCTCTTAACTTGAGAAAGGTATGTTCCCAAACAGATCAAAGTATTTTCATCAATCTTTGTTAATAATATGGTGATGTTTTTGCTTTTACATATGAAAATCTAAAAGGGTTTGACCTTAGCTTAGCTCAGCATACCATAGAGATTGATCCTAATGCTAAGCACATTAGACAAAAGAAAAGACCAATAAACCCCAAGCTTGAACCCTTGATGAGGAAAGAACTATCCAAGATTATAGAATCTAGCATTATTTTTCTAATTAGGCATTCTTCTTGGGTAGCTAATCTTGTTCCAATTAGGAAGAAGAATGGGGAAATCACATTGTGTGTAGACTTTAGGGATCTCAATAGAGCCTCCCTTAAGGACCATTATTCCCTCCCTTCCATGGAACAAATTTTAGCCAAAGTTAGCGACTCAGAAATATTTTCATTCTTGGATGGATACTCAGGGTATAACCAAATCCTTGTCCAAGAATTTGACCAATTTAAGACTGCATTCACTACTAAATGAGGCACTTATGCCTATTGTATGATGCCTTTTGGAATTAAAAATGCAGGTGTAACCTTTCAAAGAGCCATGGATATGGCCTTTAAGGGAGTATTAGCAAAATTTGTGCTTCTATATCTTGATGATATCATTGTATACTCCAAACATGCAACATACTACTTTGCTCATCTTGAGCAAGCATTCAATAAGTCCAGGGAATATGGTGTGTCCTTGAAACCCAACAAGTGTGTATCTGCCACAGATCATGACAAATTATTAGGACACATTGTATCCAAGGATTGTTTGGCCATTGATCCAAAGAGAGTGGAAGCCATTGTATCTCTTCCACTCCGAAGTCATAAGAAAGGCTTACAAAGCTTCCTTGGAAGGATTAACTTTGTAAGAAGGTTCATCCCCAACTTAGCTGCTATGGTGAAACCCCTCACAACCATGTTAAATAAGAGTGTGGTTTTCAAATGGACCAAGGAGGGAAAGGATGGTTTTGATCAGATCAAGCAAGCAATTGCTAAAGCTCCCACCTTTGTCAATCCTAATTATGATAAAGACTTCATCCTCTACACTTCTGGAGGAGAAGCAAGTATATCAGCCATCTTGACACAACTAAATAATGATGAGTTAGAGCAGGTCATTGCTTTTTTCAATGAAGGTCTGAAAGATTATGAGTTGAAGTACAGTTATGTGGAGAAGCAATTCATCATAGTTGTTAGAGTGTTGAAAATTTTCAGACATATGCTCTCTAACAATCGGATCCAAATCCTAGTTCCTCATGCAAGCATTAAGGATTTCCTCCTAAACAACGATATTGGTGAAAAAAGGGTTGGATAAATCACTAAGGTCATGGAGTATGACCTTAATATTAAGATGACTAAGATAGTAGGGGGAAGAGGACTCTGTGAGCAATTTGTTTCAACTTTTGGAAAAGACCTAGAGGTCTTCCTCTTATTGCAGGAAGAGGAACAACCTGACAGTTAGGGAGATGCAAAAACCGGTTGGTTTGAGGATATGACTATCTTCCTAAGGGATAGTAGTTATCCTCCTTGTTTTGACAAAACCAAGAGAAGACATCTCAAGATTTAGTCTATCCCCTATGCATTAGTGGATGGTATTTTGTTCAAAAGGGACCTAAATGGGGTCCTACTAAGATGCATAAAAGAAGATTAGGTCAACAGGTTGCTTGAAGCATTTTATAATGGCCCCTCAAGTGGCCATTTTTTAGCTATGACTATAGCCATGAAGATCATGAGAGAAGGCTATTATTGGCCAGCTTTATTCAATGATGCCCATAGGTGGGTTAGATAGTGCAAAGAGTGTGTGCTCTTTTCAAGCAAGCAAAGGTTACCTGCTCTTCCTCTTCATCCCATTTCAACTAATAAACATTTTGCACAATGGGGCCTTGATTTTATTGGCCCAGTCAACCCTATATCAAGTTCAAGCCACAAGTGGATTTTATCCACCACAGACTATTTTACCAGGTGGACAAAGGCAGTTGCTCTAAATGATGCAACCAAAAATTCAATGGTTCAATTCCTATAGGGGATTGTAACTAGATTTGGAGCCCCTTCCACAATAATATCAGATAACGCTAAAGCTTTTGTTGGAGCTCAGCTCAACTTATGGGCAATTCAACATGATGTATATTTGAAGACATTGTTAGGATAACCGGTGAACAATTGAGAGGGGGGGTGAATCAGTTGTTAACAGATTATAACTTTTAATCCACAATACAACCTTAAACAAATCAAGTACCAGTAAGGAACAAATACCGGTAAACAATACAACTTAACAATTAACCAGATAATCAATGAAAATCAAACATACCACATAACACCATGATTTGTACGTGGAAAACCTAGAAAGGGAAAAACCACGGTGGGAAGCCTACCCACAATCAGATGATACTTCTACAAAAAGTGTGTGTTACAATGAGGAGCCTGCACTTGCAGGAAGGCACATTTCCTAGAGCGTACTTCTCATTACAAAAGAGTCTCACTGACTACAAAGAGGCTACAACCTTCTCAAGATAAATGGACAACAATCCAATAGAGTGAACTGCTGGAAATAACATCTACCATTCCTGATTACAATCCTGGTTAAGCTCAATGTTGGAGGACTAAATCCTCTTCTGAATCCAATTCGATCATCAATGATCGATCAACTCCTTTGCCTTAATGATATTACAATATTCACACATTACATTCGTTGACCATGACCTTTTTAATAACCATGATACTTTACAAAGAGTTTCTATCTCTTATTTATACAAACCCTAAGGCCTAAACCAATTAGGTTGGCCACCTAAAGATATTACAATAATATCATTACATAATTCCTTATTACAATGATATGCCATGTTGTCTTAAGACCAAAACAATAATAAAAAATCCATAAATCATCTCGAATCATCGAGGTAATGTGTAGAGTACACGCTAGCATGATATTGGTTCATAACCTAGATAGGTACCAGACCTATTATGGGTCCACCACACCAAAGCAATGTCTTCAAGCAATTGAAGCATGATCAACGAACATCTTCAGCATCCTGAAATCCTCAAAGAAGCTGCACCAACACCAATTGTGCATCCTGTCATGATTCCTTAACGAAAGCTCTACCGGTAAAGCCTTAAACTAGTGCTGGTAAGGGTTTATCGGAGTTTATGATAACATTCAATTACCAAGCCAATACCAACTGACCAAAACATGCTCATGGAACAAATAACTCATGAAATCCAATATACTTTACTGACCCAAACATACCGGAAGTGTCCAACAGATAATCTCTTCTGCTGGTAACACTAGATCTTCTATCGGTAACCAAAACTTGTCTGTTGGTAACCATCCATATCAGCTAGTGCTGACATCAATGACAAAACATCAATGCAACACATAATCAATTTTTCCATAATGCCAACAATCCCCCCCTTTGGCATTGATGGCTACACTAGATGTGAAAAACATCTAAGTACCAAGAGATGCCAAACAAGTCTCCCCCTGTGGAAGATAACCAACAATCAATAGCTCTCCCCCTATGAATGATATCTATGAAAGGTTCAAAATGATTTTTCATATTACTATCACTCCCCCTTTGACATCAATGCTAGAAATCTGACAAAAATATCAAAGCAATGATATAAACCTCTAAATCTCAAAGTTGACTACCCTCCCCCCCCCGAGTAGTAGCACCAATCATCAGTGCCAGAATGATTAATGTTTCTGATAATACATGCCTGGCTGATGACAAACTTCATCTATCAAGTCTCTGCCGGAGGGACAGAAACCCCTAACCCGTCTCTTAAATATTCAAATGATTCCTTAGACAATGATTTAATGAATATGTCCGCAATTTGTTCTTTAGTGTTCACATAAACCGATTTGACTTCCTTTGCTTCTACCTTTTCCTTTAGAAAGTTATACTTTATTGAAATATGCTTAGTCTTAGAGTGAAATACCAGATTCTTAGACATGTCCATAGTTGCAAAGTTATCATAGTAGATAACTACCAGTTCACTACAATTTTCTCTGATATCCTTCAACATTTGCTTCATCCACAAAACTTGAGTGTAATTAGTTGCTGCTGCAACATACTCAGCTTCTGCAATAGAAAAAAAAATGCATTATTGTTTTTTGCTTATACATGAAACCAGTTTCTTTCCAAGAAAGAAAGCTCCACCAGAAGTGCTCTTCCTCTCATCAGTATCACCTGCCCAATCTGAGTCAGTATATGCACATAAATTGAAATCATCATTTCTGGAATACCATAAACCATATTCTGTTGTTCCTTGCAAATACCAGAATATCCTCTTTACTACACATTCATGATTTTCTTTAGGATTACTTTGATATCTTGAAACAATACTTACTGCATTCATAATATCAGGTCTACTCTGAGTTAGATATAACAGACCACCAATCATAGATTTATACCTTGTCAGATTTACCGGTCTAGAAGTATCCTTGATAAATACTTTATCACTTGTAGCCATAGGAGTACTTACCGGTTTGGAATTCCATACCAAACTTTTTCAACAATTCCCTCAGATACTTAATTTGACAGATAAAAATGCCTTTGTCAGTTTGAGTAATCAACAAACCTAAGAAAAATTTCATCTCACCAATCATGGACATTTCAAATTCATTTTTCATGTTATTAGCAAATTCCATGCACAGTTTATCTTCTCCTCCAAAAATGAAATCATCAACAAAAACTTCAATAATCAGAATATCATTATCAATGATCTTATAATATAGATTACTATCAGCACTACCTTTAGTAAAACCAAGCTTCAAAAGATATTTATCCAACCTTGCATACCAAGCTCTAGGAGCCTGTTTCAAACCATATAAAGCTTTCTTCAATCTGCAAACCATGTCTTTGTCATTTGTCAATGAAAATCCATCAGGTTGCTCAATGTAAACTTCTTCCTCAAGCTAACCATTCAGAAATGCACATTTGACATCCATTTGATAAACCTTATAGTTCTTATTAGCTGCATAGGCAAAAAATAGTCTAACAACTTCAATTCTAGCTACAGGTGCAAATGTCTCACCATAATCAATTCCTTCCATTTGAGAATATCCTTTACAAACCAATCTAGTTTTGTTTCTTATAGCTTGACCATCCTCATTCAGTTTATTTCCAAAAACCCATTTAGTTCCAATCACATTCTTATTTTTAGGCCGAGAAACTAAAAACCAAGTTTCATTCTTCCCTATTTGATCTAATTCATCTTCCATAGCCTTCAACCAATTTTTATCCTTACAAGCTTCAATAACAGTTGCCGGTTCAACTTGATAAATAAGACATACCTCTTCATTTGCCAATTTTCTTCTTGTCATTACTCCCTTGTTTCTATCTCCAATAATTTGATCTTCAGAATGATTTAATCTTACATACCTTGGTGTCTTTTGAACTTCAGGTTCACCACTTTGATCATCAGTTACAGTTCAATGTTATGATTGTGCCAGTGTAACTATCTCAGCTTCCTGTACCGGTTGAGGCATTGTCGGTTCAGTTATGATCATTTCCACTGCCGGTTCCCTGCCATATGATATAGAATGGTTTCTATACTATTCATCCACTTTCACATTAGCACTCTCAAACTTTTTATGCAATCTTTTGTTATAACATTTGTATGCTTTACTCTTAATTGAATAACTAAGAAATATCCCTTCATCACATCTAGGATTAAACTTTTCATTGAATCATCTATTTTGATATAGCATTTACTTCCAAAGATTCTAAAATACTCAACAGTAGGTGTATGTCCAAACCATAGTTCATAAGGGGTCTTACCGGTTTCACCTTTGATGTGAACTTTGTTGAATGTGTAGACTGCAGTACTCACTGCCTCTCTCCAGTAGATATGAGGCAATTTGGCTTCCATCATCATAGATCTAGCTGCATCCAAAATGGTTTTGTTCTTTCTTTCAACTACTCCATTTTGTTGAGGAGTCCTAGGTGCAAATAGTTGTCTCCTAATTGCATTTGTCTCACAATAACTGTTAAATTAATTAGAAGTGAACTCACCACCATCATTTGATCTTGGACATTTAATTTTTAATCTAGTTTCTATTTCAACCTTCGCTTTAAAGATTTTGAATTTCTCAAAGGCTTCAGAATTCTCCCTCAGAAAAAGTCACCCACATCATTCTAGAATAGTCATCAATAATCAACATGAAATACCTATCACCTTGAAAACTTCTAGTCCTTGCTGGACCACATAAGTCAGTTGGAATCAAATCAAGTACATCATTAGATTTATCATGTATGCTCCCAAAAGAACTTCTGACTTTCTTACCCAATTGACATTCCTTACATACCGGATTATGAGGCTTCATAATCTTAGGTATATCTCTAACTGCCTTAGTTGAATTGATCTTAACAATGCAATCAAAATTAAGATGACACAACCTCTTATGCCATAGCCAACTCTCATCAATATGAACAATCAAACATGTCTTATTACCTATGTTCAAGTGAAAGATATTACTTCTTGTCTGAATACCGATTGCAATTTCTAAACCAGTCTTGTTAATGATTTTGCATTTTCTATCTTTGAACTGAAGTTGAAAACCCTTATCAAATAATTGAACAACACTCAAAAGATTATGCCTTAAACCTTCTACATAATAGAAATTATTAGTGTTATGCTTGTCATCCAAAGAAATAATACCTCTACCTTTGATCATACATGCCTTGTCATCTCCAAATCTGGCTTGACCACCATTGTATTCTTGCAGGGACATAAATTTTCTTTTATGTCTAGTCATATGATGTGAGCATCCACTATCAATTACCCATTCATCCTTATCTTCAACTTTTGCTGCCAGGGCCTTCTCTTCATTTTTGATAGCTAGTTCTAGTTCATCTTCCTTCAAAGCATAGAACACCCATTCTTTTCCATTTCTAGATCCACTAGCAAAGTCTTCTGCCAGTTCATCTCCAGAGTCATCAGTTACTCCTTCCTCATTTGCTATGTAGCATTGTTTACTTTTCTTGAATCTATATCTGTTCGGGCTAGGCTTAAAAGTTTTCTTCTCTTTCCTCAAACCTTGCATTCCTTTCAGGACATCTAGATGCAAAATGACCAATCTTATTACATGCAAAACATTTAAAAGGTGATTTTCCTTCATACTTACTTCCAGTTGGACCTTTAGGTATTCTTCTAGCAAATAAGGCTTCAAGTTGCTCAAGCTCTTCATCTTCTTTCCTCATGTCTTCCAATTCTTTTGCATATAGGTATCTCCAATCACTTTTGCCGATAGATGTTGATGATGATGCATGAAAAGAAGGTTCAGACTTTACAACTCCAGAAGATCCAAATTCTTCAAGCTCAAAAACAGATAATTTCCAAATTAGAATGTCTCTGTTGACTGAAGTGTTTGCCATTGTTCTCAACTCATTAATTGCAGTTGCCTTCATCTTGAAATCTGGTGGAAGGGCTATCAAGACTTTGGAAACTATTTTATCTTCACTTAGAAATCCTCCACAACATTGAATTCCATAACAATCTCATTTACTCTTTCCATAAACACAACAATTCTTTCATTTTCTTCCATTTTCAAGTTTTCATCTCTTACCCGGTAACCATCAAGTTTAGCAATTTTGACAGTAGGGTCACCTTCATTCAGAGTTTGCAATTTGTCCCATATAACCTTAGCCGATGATTTGTCAATCAATCCCATAATCTGTTGATCAATAAGTGCACACAAGAGGGCTTCTCTAGCTCTGCAATAATTTTCAATATTCTTATCTAGGTCTGCAGGAGCAGGATTGCCAGATGCCGGATCATAAGGTGTGTATCCTTTATCAGTGATCTCCCAAATATCCTTGCCAAGACATCTAAGATGAGTCTCCATTCAAATTTTTCATATCCCATAATTTGTTCCATCAAGCTTAGGGTTTTCTCTTCTGAAAATAGTTGTCGGTGGATTAGAAGTGTTAGCTGCCATAGGATCTACCTCAAGCGGTTAAGCTTCTGTAAAAGAGGACCAAAGCTCTGATACCAATTGTTAGGATAAACGGTGAACAACTGAGAGGGGGGGTGAATCAGTTGTTAACAGATTATAACTTTTAATCCACAATACAACCTTAAACAAATCAAGTACTGGTAAGGAACAGATACTAGTAAACAATACAACTTAACAATTAACCAGATAATCAATGCAAAGAAACCATACCACATAACACCATGATTTGTACGTGGAAAACCCAGAAAGGGAAAAACCATGGTGGGAAGCCTACCCACAGTCAGATGATACTTCTGCAAAAAGTGTGTGTTACAATGAGGAGCCTACACTTGCAGGAAGGCACATTGCCTAGAGCGTACTTCTCATTACAAAAGAGTCTCACTGACTACAGAGAGGCTACAACCTTCTCAAGATAAATGGACAACAATCCAATAGAGTGAACTGCTGGAAATAACATCTACCATGCCTGATTACAATCCTGGTTAAGCTCAATGTCGGAGGACTAAATCCTCTTCTGAATCCAATTCAATTATCAATGATTGATCAACTTCTTTGCCTTAATGATATTACAATATTTGCACATTACATTCCTTGACCATGACCTTTTTAATAACCATGATACTTTACAAAGAGTTTCTATCTCTTATTTATACATACCCTAAGGCCTAAACCAACTACGTTGGCCACCTAAAGATATTACAATAATATCATTACATAATTCCTTATTACAATGATATGCCATGTCGGCTTAAGACCAAAACAATAATAAAAAATCCAGAAATCATCTCGAATCATCCAGGTAATGTGTAGAGTACACGCTAGCATGATATTGGTTCATAACCTAGATAGGTACCCGACCTATTCTAGGTCCACCATGCCAAAGCAATGTCTTCAAGAAATTGAAGCACGATCAATGAACATCTTTAGCATCCTGAAATCCTCGAAGAAGTTGCACCAACACCAATTGTGCATCCTGTCACGATTCCTTAATGAAAGCTCTGTCGGTAAAGCCTTAAACCAATGTCAGTAAGCATTTACCAGAGTGTATGATAACATCCAATACTAAGCCAATACCCACTGACCAAAACATGCTCATGGAGCATATAACTCATGAAATCCAATATACTTTATTGATCCAAACATGCAGGAAGTGTCCAATAGATAATATCTTCTGCTGGTAACACTAGATCTTCTACCAGTAACCAAAACTTGTCTGCTAGTAACCATCCATATTAGCTAGTGTTGAGATCAATGACAAAACATCAATGCAACACAATCAATTCATCCATAATGCCAACATACATCGTCTAAATACTATCCTCAAGGTAATGGCCTAACCGAGTCTTTAAACAAAAATATTATCAGGATCATCAACCGAACCTTAGATGACAGTCAAAGGTCTTGGCACCTAAAGTTGGGAACAGTCGTATGGGCTAATAGAATCACTCCAAAAAGAGAATTAGGTAACTCACCCTTCATGTTGGTATAAGGAAGGGAAACAAGGCTTCCTTTATCTCTTGAGTTACCTTCTCTTAAATTAGCACACTAGTTGGAGCTCTTGGAAAATGATGCCATGTCAATCAAGTATGTATAACTCATAGAGTTGGAAGATGTCAAAGAAAGAGCTATGCAAATCCTAAGTGTCCATCAGGTACAAGTGGAGAAATGTTTTGACAAGAAGGCCACTTGTAAGAGCTTCAAGGTTCGAAACCTAGTCCTAAAGTGGGATGTTGATAGAGAAAAACCAAGAAGACACTCAAAGTTTGATGCAATATGGAATGGTCCTTATGTGATTACAAGCTGCAAGGAGGCAAATTCTTGCAATTTGGCCAAGTTGAGTGCTGAAGACCTCCCTATTGCAGTTAATGGTATTGACCTCAAAGCATGTTCTTAAGGTGATTTTCAGGCTTCTTGTAAATATTTGTAAATATTTTCCTAGTTTTCCTTCCAAGAAGTGCACGTGCATAGGCTGTTCTTTCAGAATGACAGAAATTTGTACATCTTACAAGTTACGGGGCAATTTTTTTTTAATCTTTTCTCCATCTTTTCCCCTTGTTTGACTCTATGCCTAATGTCTACGTAAGGCCTCTGGTCTTATTTGCCAAGCAGACTTGTCACCCCTTTGAGTCACCAAAAATGTTGACTAAATTCATGTCAACCTTAGCCCTGTTGAAATCTAATCTGAGATCAACCTTCACTGGATAAAAAACTGAAAAGGCCTTCTAAATGACCCCTAAACCCTAAATCCTAAGTTTTTATAACTTTCATCCTTTTCGGGCTGTAAAATTCTATTTTGTGTTAACGAGTCAGCCAGTCAAATCACTTAACAAACACTGAGTGGAGGGTTTTCAGTCGTTCGTGGGCTGGTTCCCCCTCTTTCCCCCTTATTGGCTAGTGAAGGGTTCCAACAAAAGACACCCCCCCTACCCCGCAAAGATTTAAAGGTTATCAAATTTGGTCGTGGGATAACGGGATGGATGGCGGGGTAGGAAGGAAATCAGTTTTGTCTTTCCCTTGCACAAGTAGAAGATAAGGCAATAATTGGTCGTGGGATAGCGGAAACCAAGTTCTTGATCCTCCCCGCTACCCCATGAGGATATGAGAAACATTAAAAATGACCACGGGATAGCAAGGAAGTCATCTCCTTGCCATCCCGCAAGCGAAACAAGCATCCAACAGATGGCGTGGGAAAACACGATGGGTCTAAGTATAATGCTAATGGCCCCTCCACCACCCCACAAGGTAAAATAAAGAAAACCAAAGTGCTCGCGAGCTAACCAAAAGTGAAGCGGATGGTTTCCCCGCCATCCCGCAAGTACGAAGCAATATAAAGAGAAGAGTGTGGGGTAACATAGACATGAAGAGGCCTACCTTTCCTTGCCATCCCACACGGTGAGTAAGGCCAATACGATGGTCAAATAGGGTAAGAAGTGGGTTCGACCCACTTCGTGGCGCAACCACAACCATTCGATTTTCATTAAAGTACCCGATCAATGATCATGTTTTAAATGCTCAATTCAACTTTTGGAGGGTTATGTGACATATTCTCGCATGTCCATCTTCGTATGACCTCCATGATCTAGTGGCCAAAATTCAAACTTGCAGGGGCGGGTGAAAATTCAAATCACTGCTCAGGGTGGTTGCCAACTTAATGGTCAACAATCAGTTCTGACCTAGTTGATGGCCAAATCCGATCAAATTTTAGTCCAACCACCGAGAATGATCGCCATAACTCCAGATAGGACCCCAAAGGCCATTTTCAGATGACACCACAACCCTTCAATGCAGAATGGAAACTTCAATGCCTTGCAAGTGCATTGAACACAAAGATTCCTCCTCTTTGTAGGGATCTTGCTTCTTCCCAGATGGGGAATATATTTTCTGAGATGTTGTACACACACCATCAGATCAGTTGATCTAATCTTCTTTCTTCTGATATTTTGTAACCTAACCTTGGTGGGTTAGGGTTTCTTAACTATAGTTCAACCTGAGTTATGCCTGAATTACAAAGGCAATTTTGTAACCCTTTTCAAGGATCTTTCTTTCTTTAGCAGAAAACTTATATTTTTATGTATCTATAAAGTTGTCTTGCCTTCATATGAATAAAATTTACTTATTTTGCCTTTATCCAGTTCTCACAATTTGTGTATTTTTGCATACCTGGTTGTCTGAATGCATTCTCATTATCTTTCCTTGGCTTGGTGACTGTGTTGATCCCTCTATGAATGTTGTCTGTGGATTGACACAATCCCTCTCTTCATCATATAGAATTCCAACCTTCACTCTTCTTTGGGTGCTAAGTAGAATAGGATCTTGTGCATACCTTGAGTGGTTTTACTTGTGTTTTGTGCAATTATAGGAAGGAAAGATCAATATTTCATCTAGGTGAAAACCTTTTCCCTTTCAAAGCATTCCTTCTTCCCCTTTTTTCCCAAAAATCATTAGATTAGGATTTATCAGTGTTGGGTGAGACCAGCTCTTGCATCTCAGATTGGAAAGGAGCCCGACCTTCTCCGAAGACTCAATTTCATTATGCAAGGTCCCAAACTTGGAGGCTATTTCAATGTGTCACAGGGTTGATGAGCTTGAGAGTTCATCAAAGGTGCACACTTTTTTGACAATAGGATGATAAGGGAATCACCGACTAATGATCGACTTGTACCTCTTCCTAAGGGATTGGGTACATGATTTCATGTTATTCTTGTATTTCTATATTGAGCTTCATATCTACTTTATATCAGTTTTCCAATTCACACCATTGTTTAAGATTTGCATCCTAATTATGGTTTAAAGCATTTTCATTACAATCATTTAGGTTTTACTCTAACACACTTGAGTAGGACTCTAGTTTGCATTTTGGACATTCTAGCTCATATAAATCTTAGATACAATTAAGATTCAAGAGTTCACACTTTTCCAATTACAATATCGGTATTTGTAGAGGTGGAAATCACCAAAACAAGGTGGTTGACCAAGGAAAAGCCTTATATAGCCACAACCCTACCATTTTTTATCTTGTAGGTGCAGCTACAAGTATTCAACAAAGATGAAAGACTTAGGAAAGCTAGTAAAAGTATTCTATCATAAATTGAGCTTGGTTCTCGGAGACCAGGGTGCTAGGGCGCCCCTTTCCTAAGACCAAGGTGCTAGGGCACCTTGGTCCTCCAAGTTTTGCTCCATATTTTTAGTTTGGCATTTAGTTTGCTTCAGAATTTAGAATTCCTAACTAGAACTCAATCTTAGGAGACTAGGGTGGCAATAACTTAGCTTCAAATTTCAACCACAAGTGCATATCCTGATGGTCCTTCCATTTTTGTATTTACTGTTTTAGTTTTGTTGTTTACCAGTCTACTACAAAATCTTTTCTTTCACTTTCCTTCATAATTTTTCCCTAGCATTACACTCTCTCAAAAATCACACATTCACTTCCATAGAAGCGAAGGAATAGAAACCCTAGAAGTGTCACTTGACTCCCTTTCACAAGAGTTAGTCAAGTACGATCACTTCTCTAAGTGCTTTCATATTCCAATGTTTGTGTGAAAGTGGATTCAGGTCCTAATACTGCCTGATTCCATTTTGACATATTATGTTAGGTCCCGGAGACAACTGAGAGACTTGGGGGGGGGTGAATCAATTGTCAAATAAATTCAAACCAAAAACAACTTAACCAACTTAATGCTTAATACCGGTAAACCAGTTAAGTATGTCAGTAGACAGTGTTAACAGTTAATTGCTATACCAATAAAGATTAATGCATGAAACTTTCCACAACACATAAGACCAAGATTTGTACGTGGAAACCCTGTAAGGGGAAAAACCACGGTGGGAAACCTTACCCAAAATTAGATTATAATACTATAGATAGTAAGTGTACATAAATGAGGTCTGCACATGCAGAAAGGCCAACAGCCTAGAGCTCACTGCTCAATCACAGAATGGGAGTCACACTGACTACAACTGGATGGTTAAATCCAATAAGAATGTACTGCACAAAATAGCATCTTCATATGCTGGATTCAGTACCGGTGTAATGTTGATATACTTTCATAAAAACCTAGCTTCACCTTCAAATGATGTCTTCGTGTATAGCTCTGCTTAATCTCGCATATACTTTCTCACAATTTTTTTTCGCATTCCACATTCAATCTTACAAATAAGATCTTACATTTATACCATAACCTAAGACCAATTTTAGTAGGTTGGCTCTACAAGATATTACAATAAAAATATTTTACAAACAATATAATATCCGATGCAATAACCGATTAAACATGTCGGCTTAAAGCATTTACAACAATAATTAATCATCTCCAAAGTGTGCCATGCTGATCTGGAAAAGATAAACCTGGCGGTGTAACCCTAGGTAACCCTGGACCTATTTGCCGGTAAAAGCAAATATGCAAATATGAATATACCAATGATTAATTCTTCAAAACAAAGTGTCCACACGATGTCTTCGACATTACCAAGTGTCTTCCATATCATTCCAAGTGCCAGTGATCATTATATCCTGTCGGTGAACCATATACCAGTAACTGTGCAATAGTTACTTGCTTGCCGATGAGTGTTGCTAGATCTCCAAAGTGCTAGTGTTTTAGTAGGTGTTGACATCAATGACAAAACCATACCAAAATACCAACAATCTCCCCCTTTGACATTGATAGCAACACAAGATGGAAAAACCATCAAAGTGCCAAAACAAAAATGCCAAAAACCAAAAACCAACAATCTCTCCAAAAAGATCATAACCAGAATACAAAGAGTAATAGTCTCTCTCAAACAACAATCTCTCCCCCTAGGAGCAACATGTGTTATCCAAATTTCTCTTAAAAGATAATATGTTTTTCCATAGATGTCTCTCCCCCTTTGACATCAAATGCCAAAGTTATAATAATACCAAGTTCATATACAAAATACCAATCAATTCAATATACCAACTACTCCCCCTGAGAAGTAGCTTCCTCATCAAAGACCGGAGTAAAAGATTTGTCTTTTAATTCTGCCGGTTGATGACAATCATCAACTGTCTAAGTCTCTACCGGTGGTGGTATGACTCCAAGCTGATCTCTGAGATATTCAAAAGTCTCCTTAGGCAAAGGCTTTGTGAAAATATCTGCAAGCTGTTCTTTAGTATTCACATAAACTAGTTTTATCTCTTTTTCTTCAACTTTTTCCCTTAGAAAATTTAGTTTGATAGAAACATGTTTTGTTTTAGAATGTAATACTGGATTCTTAGATATATCAATTGCTGCAGTGTTATCACAATATATAGTAATAGGTTCCTTGCATTTTACCTTTATGTCTTTCAACATTTGCTTAAGCCATAGTACCTGTGTACAGTTAATTGCTGCTGCAATATATTCTGATTTTGCTGTTGATAAATGTACAACTCTGTTTCTTACTCAACCAAGAAACTAATCTCTTTCCAAGAAAGAATGCTCCGCCGATGGTGCTTTTTCTATCATCCACATCTCCTGCCCAATTTGCATCTGTGTATGCACATAGATCAAAATTTTCATCTCTAGGATACCATAATCCAAGATTTGTAGTGCCTTGTAAGTACCAGAAAATCTTTTTTACTGCTAATTCATGATTTTCTCTAGGATTACTTTGAAATCTAGAAACAATACATACTGCATTCATAATATCAGGTCTGGTTTGTGTCAAATACAGTAAACCTCCTATCATAGATTTGTATCTAGTTGGATTAACAGTTGTAGATTCATCTCTTTGAGATAATTTGTCATTTGTGGTCATAGGTGTGCTTACTGGTTTAGAGTTCTCCATCCCAAATTTCTTTAGTAACTCTTTCAAGTACTTGGATTGACTAAAAAATATACCTTTGTCAGTTTGTGAAATTTGCAATCCTAAAAAGAATTTTATTTCTCCAATCATAGACATTTCAAATTCTTGATGCATTTTAATAGAAAATTCTTTACATAATCCATCTTCTCCTCCAAAGATTATATCATCAACGAATACTTCTATAATCAAGATATCATCATTAGTTATTTTGTAATATAAATTGTTGTCTGCATTTCCTTTAGTAAAACCAATCTTTAAAAGATACTTATCCAACCTTGCATACCAAGCTCTTGGGGCTTGTTTCAGTCCATACAGAGCTTTTCTTAACCTGCAAACCATATCATTGTCATCTGTCAAAGAAAATCCATCAGGTTGTTCAATATAGACTTCCTTTTCAAGATCTCCATTCAAGAATGCACATTTAATATCCATTTGATAAAATTTGTAGTTCTTGTGAGCTGCAAAAGCCAAGAATAATCTGCCTGCCTCAATTCTAGCTACCGGTGCAAAGGTTTCATTGTAATCAACTCCTTCTTTCTGAGAATATCCCTTACACACTAGTCTTGCTTTATTTTTGACAACCTTACCATCTTCATTAAGTTTGTTTCTGAATACCCATTTGGTTCCAATTACATTTTTATCTTTAGGTCGGGGAACTAATGTCCAAGTATTATTTTTCTCAATTTGTTCTAATTCTTCTTCCATAGCTTTAATCCAAAATTCATCTTCACATGCCTCATTAACAGATGATGGTTCAATTTGAGAAATAAGACATACCTATTCATTTGTCAATCTTCCTCTTGTCATAACTCCTTTAAATTTGTTTCCAATTATCTGATCTTTAGAATGATTCAATTTTACATATCGGGGTGTCTTAGTTTGTCATTGTTCTTCAACTACTGTGGAATCCTTTGATGGTACTAGGGTAACTGGATCTTCATTCTGTACCGGTGGATTTAGTGTAGGTTCATTTGTCACAATTTCTGTTGTCGGTTCAGAGTCTATAGACCTTGAAGTTCCTCTGAATTGTTCATCAATCTTTACATTTGTACTCTCAACAATTTTCTGCAATCTCTTATTAAAACATCTATATGCCTTGCTCTCAGATGAATAACTAAGAAATATTCCTTCATCACTTCTAGGATCAAATTTGCCAATATACTCATCTCTTCTAATATAACATTTACTTCCAAAAATTCTGAAATACTTAAGAGCATGAGTTTTACCAAACCATATTTCATGAGGGGTCTTACCAGTTTCACCTTTGATGTGAACTTTGTTGAATGTATAGACCACTGTGCTGACTGCTTCTCTCCAATATACATGTGGTAAATTTGCTTCAGATAACATACTTCTTGCTGCATCCAAGATAGTTATGTTTTTCCTTTCAACAACTCCATTCTGTTGTGGTGTCCGAGGTGTTGATAGTTGTCTTCTGATTCCATTCACTTCACAGAATGTATTAAAGTCCTTAGATGTGAATTCTCCTCCTTGATCTGATCTTAAACATTTGATTTTCTTACCGGTTTCATTTTCAACCATTGCTTTGAATAGTTTGAACTTTCCAAGTGCTTCTGATTTTTCTCTGAGAAAAGTAACCCAACACATTCTAGAATAATCATCAATAATTAGAATGAAATATCTATCACCTTGTAAGCTTTTAGTTCTAGCTGGACCACATAAATTAGTGTGAATGAAATCAAGGGCATTATTGGATTTTTCTAGAATACTTTTGAAACTAGCTCTAACTTGTTTTCCAAATTGACATTCCTTACATATTGTATTCTGAGGTTTCAAAATTTTAGGTAGATCTCTAACTGCCTTAGAAGTACTGATCTTTACCATGTAATCAAAGTTTACATGACAAAGTCTCTTATGCCATAACCAACTTTCATCTATATGTGCAATCAAGCATGCCTTTTCACTGTTATTCAAATGAAAGATATTACCTCTAGTTTGATTACCGGTTGCAATTTCTAAACCAGTTCTATTCATGATTTTGCATTTTTCATTTTTAAATTGTAACTGAAATCCTTTCTCAACTAATTGACCAACACTTAAAAGATTATGCTTTAATCCTTCAACATAGTAGACATTGTCAGTGTTATGCTTACCATCAAGAGATATTGTACCCTTACCTTTGATTGAACAAGATTTGTCATCTCCAAATCTTACTAAACCTCCATTGTATTCTTGAAAGTTCAAGAATTTACCTTTGTCTCCTGTCATATGATGTGAGCATCCTGAGTCAATGATCCATTCATCCTTTACTTCAACTTTAGCTGCTAGGGATTGTTCTACAAGTTGAGCAGCAGGTGTTGGTTGATCTTCTGTTATAGCAACAAAAACCCATCCATTGTCTGCTGGATCCTCATTAGAATCATCAGTCACACCTTTATCAACAATGTAACAAGATTTGTCTTTGTTCTTCTTAAATCTGTATCTCTGATATTCAGGATTAGGCTTGTATGTTCTTCTAGCTTCTTCTCTTAGTCTAGCATGTCTATCAGGGCATCTCGAAGCCATATGACCAATCTTATTGCAGTTAAAACATTTAAAGGGTGCTTTACCTTCATACATACTTCCAACTAGACCTTTAGGCATTTTCCTTGCAAATAGTGCTTCAAGCTCTTCAAGTTCTTCATTCTCCTTCCTAGTTTCTTCAAGTTCTCTTTCATAAAAGGATTTCCAATCTGATTTGTCAAATGATGGAGCAGATGATGTTGATGCTTTAAAGGCCAAATCTGTCTTTATAGTAGCAACAGGACCAAATTCCTCAATTTCAAAAGCTGAAAGTTTTCCAATCAATGTATCCCTAGTTACTAATGTATTAGGCATTGTTCTCAACTCATTTATAGCAGTAACCTTCATTTTATATGCCGGTGGCAATCCTCTTAAGATTTTTAAAAAAATTTCATCCTCACTTAAGGTTCCTCCACAACATTTAATACCCAAAACAATTTCATTTACTCTTTCCATAAAAGCAGAAATCCTTTCATCTTCTTCCATTTTCAGATGTTCATACCTGACTCGGAAGCTTTCAAGTTTTGCAATCTTGACTGTGGAATCTCCTTCATTCAGTGTTTCCAAATGATCCCAAATAGCTTTAGTAGTAGACCTATCTGATAATCCCATGATTTGTTGATCTAATAAAGCGCTCAAAAGTGCTTCTCTTGCTTTGCAATCATTCTCCTCATCTTTAGCTAAGGTAGTTGGAGTGGTCTGACCAGCTACAGTAGCAGTATAACCATTCTTTGTAACTTCCCAGATGTATTTACCGATGCAATTCAGATGTGTCTCCATCTTGATCTTCCATATCCCATAGTTGGTTCCATCAAGTTTAGGACTGTCCTTCCTGAAATAATTAGAAGTCATTGGATCTCCTCAAGTTGTTAAACTTCTGCAAAAAGAGGACTAAGCTTTGATACCAATTGTTAGGTCCCAGAGACAACTGAGAGGGGGGGTGAATCAGCTGTCAAATAAATTCAAACCAAAAACAACTTAACCAACTTAATGCTTAATACCGGTAAACCAGTTAAGTATGCCGATAGATAGTGTTAACAGTTAATTGCTATATCGGTAAAGATTAATGCATGAAACTTAAACACAAAGTCATCCACAACACATAACATCAAGATTTGTACGTGGAAACCTTGTAAGGGGAAAAACCACAGTGGGAAACTTTACCCACAATCAGATGATACTACTGCAGATAGTAAGTGTACATAAATGGGGTCTGCACATACAAAAAGGCCAACATCTTAGAGCTCACTGCTCAATCACAGAATGTGAGTCACACTAACTACAGTTGGATGGTTAAATCCAATAAGAATGTACTGCACAAAATAACATCTTCATATGTTGGATTCAGTACCGGTGTAATGCTGATATGCTTTCACAAAAACCTAGCTTCACCTTCAAATGATGTCTTCGTGTATAGCTCTGTTTAATCTCACACATACCTTCTCACAATTCTTTTTCGCATTCCACATTCGATCTTACAAATAAGATCTTACATTTATTCCATAACCTAAGACCAATTTTAGTAGGTCGGCTCTACAAGATATTACAATAAAAATATTTTACAAACAATATAATATCCGATGCAATAACCAATTAAACATATCGGCTTAAAGAATTTAAAACAATAATTAATCATCTCCAAAGCGTGCCATGCTGATCTGGAAAAGATAAACCTGGCGGTGTAACCCTAGGTAACCCTAGACCTATTTGCCGGTAAAAGCAAATATGCAAATATGAATATACCAATGATTAATTCTTCAAAACAAAGTGTCCACATGATGTCTTCAACATTACCAAGTGTCTTCCATATCATTCCAAGTGTCGGTGATCATTATATCCTGCCAGTGAACTATATACCAGTAACTGTGCAATAGTTACTTGCTTGCCGACGAGTGTTGTTGGATCTCCAAAGTGTTAGTGTTTTAGTAGGTGTTGACATCAATGACAAAACCATACCAAAATACCAACATATTATAGTACCTTATCAGCCCATCTTGTTGGGATTCATCTTAATGGTGATTAGCTTACTCCCTAGGTATTGCTTAAGGGGGGCTATTAGTGTGAAAATAGGTTTTTTCTAACTAGTTAAATCTTTTAGCCTACATAGAAAAGTTCTATTCATATTACACTTAAGTTCACTTGGAGGTTAGATAGACTTTTTTCTTACTTAATGTAGACTCACCAAGTGTCCTAACACTTATCCATAGAGTCCTACACTTCTTGTATACTTGGAGAGTTAGTCAGAGTTTCACTCCTACCTTCTCACCTCTTATTGGTTGCCTTTACAAACAAGGTTCCTTTATACATTTTCAACTAATTGCTTATGATTTTTCACGTTGCTTGTTGTGAAAAGTTTCCTTGTTTTGCAAATTGATCTTGGTTGTTCCAACATGTATCAAAGCTTTCTTGCAAAAACTCTCCCTTTCACTCTTGAATTTGTGAGGGTCATGGGAACTAGATATCAAATGGTGCACTACAGAGAAAAACTGACATCACAATTACACTCCAAAGGGCCAAGGCATGGATTTTCATATATAATAGTTTAATTTTTGCCAATAGGCAAATATTTAGCTATTTTGAAGGGAAATCGAGGTAAGGTCAAATGACAAGCGTGCCAACACTTGCTTTGGCTCCTCAATTTGTGTGTAGGCGAAAAAATCTCTATGTAGGTTTTTAAAAAAATAGCAAAAAAGGGGCTTTTTAAAACAACTTAAAATAAAAATTAAAATTAGTAGGTGTACAACCTAACAAGCATTATGTCACCTTGTGTAGGTGTGACATCATCTTGTGCAGGTTTTATGCCTACAACATTGTTATTGGTTAAATATTTAGTCAAGTGGATGAAATATTAGGTTGGCCTTTTCTTTCGCCACTCTACTAATGATGTGGGTTGTCACATCAACATGCTATGTTAACAATCGTACACCACATCACCTACCACATTGCTTGCCCATTTGAGCATCTCGTATGATGATTTTAGAGCCATGACATCCTAATGCACTGTAATATATTTTTGAGAATATTCTATGCTAAATTTAACATGTATCCCCCCTCTCTGGACCCTGGCTCTATTGGCATGTTTCAAATTTCGCTTCAACCTTAAGAGATCATTTCTTTGTCATATAGAGGCCTTTTTGAGTTAAATTTGTTTTTAGTATGTGTATTTTTCATCCTCTATCTAGTGCTATAACCTTTTTGTAGATTGATTTTACATTGTTTCTGGGAGGACACCCTACACAATCTCATTTTTTGGAACTTTGAGAGGCTTGTTCAAGCTCATATGGGCACATTTTGGGGTGTTGTATTTTGAACTTACATGATTTTTTGAGGTCTACGCAGTGGTGATGTTTTTTTTAATGGTAGTATTCCAAAATATCAGATTCTAAATATGCCTCTTTTAAGGACTTGTACATCTTTTCAATTCTCTAAATGTACTAAAACAAAATATCATATCATTTTGTACTTTTAGGGGGACACCATATTTACTTTAATGAGAGTTTCACTCTTTTTTTTTTTCATTTTGTTGAGGTTTGAATCTTCATTGTCAACCTATGACATAACATGTTAGAACTCAACTCACAACATATAATTCTATAAATGCACTCATATAAAGTGCCACAAATGAATGAAGCACAATGTGATAGCTAATAATATATCATAAAATGTGTCTTCCTTGGGGAGAGAATAGTTGATCTAATGCTAGGTTTCATTCCTATGCACATCTTTGTGTCTAATTTCAATTGGTTTTCCATTATCACTTCCTCGTCAACATTAATGGGGGAATCATGACATGGTTATATTAATGATTTTTTTTTAAATCAATGGGGAAATAGAAGAATCTAAATGGATCCATATGGACTACACAAATTTGTAGGGGGTCACATATAATTACTTTTTTTATCTCTCATTTGGGGGATTATTTTAGCTGATCATTTATGAGATTCTAGTATCTATGTAGAACATCGAGCACTTTTAGTAGTGTAGTAGATGTCACTCATGCTTTGTTGACAATTTTCTTTGATCATATTTCTATATCTTGATCTACACCTTTGAAGGTTTGTTGATTCTAGCATACACTAGTTCATCTTTTAACAAAGTTTATAGTTCTTAAAATGCTTTAGAAGTTCTTCATCATCATGTTCATCTTTATATGGACATATTTGTAGGTATTATCATTCTCTTTCTTTCTTTTAGAGGGGGGTTTCGTTCCCATGGGACTTTCTCCCCTTCTTTGTTTACGAGAGATCTTCATTTGTACATGAGTACCTTATTAGACCATATTGTTAGGACTCATCTTTTTTGTGATTATCTTGCAACCTGTGTATTGCTTAAGGGGGGTGTTAGTGTTAAAATAAGTTTTGTCTAACTAGTTTGATTTTATCTTACATAGTTAAGTCCTATTCACACTATACTTGTCTAACAAGTTCGATTTCAGCCTACATAGTTAAGTCCTATTCACACTAAATTTAAGCTTACTTAGGTGTTAGCTAGATTTTAGTCTCACTTCATGTAGACTCACCAAGTATCCCAACAATTGTCCATAGATTCCTACACTTTTTGCATACTTGGAGGTGTATTCAGAGTTTCACTTCTAACTTCTCACCTCTTCTTGGTTGCCTTAACAAACAAGGTTCATTTGTACATTTTCGACTAATTGATTATGACATTCCTCATTTTATAGATCACTTCTTGTAGAGATTTTTCTTGTTTTTCAAGTTGATCTTGGTTGTTCCAACACTCCTATTCATATGAGTAACCAAGAGCTCTTCTTCTAAGCCCCCACCAAATTTATCCCCTAATAGTTTCTTACTTTGGCGTATGGGGCCACTAGGGCTTAATCCCAACAATCTATTTTGAAAATTCTTTGCCCAACCGCTAATTATATTGACAAACAAGATCTCTATCACAATGGGCTAGGACCAAGCCCCCTTTATATACATTTATAAAAAAAACCATTTGCACTAAAATGAGTATAACTTTTACAATGCTAATTGATTTTTGCACTTCTTGTAGGTGTCACAAAACTAGTTTGAGATAGATGCAATGTTGCATATGGATTTTTCACATCAACTCTCGATAATCGGGTATAATCCTATGAAGTGAGTATTTTCTTTGTAAACTTCAAAATAGAGTAACTTTTACAAACTTTATTTCTTTTTAGTAATTTTTTTAAAAATTATTAGAATTTCACAAGGATTCTAATGGCATTCTTAATTTTTTATTTGAAATTGTCTTTATTTGTTTTAGTTGATCATTGAGTGCAACTTCCTCTCACCATTAGAGAACAAAATATGAGAAACAATCCTCTTAAAAGACTTAATAAAACATCAAACTTATAGCATTTTTTTTTGTAGGACGGGTGCTAGAAGAGAAGTTCATAATTTTTTTTTCTTTTTCTTTTTTTGCGATGTCTTTTTATGTCTTTTCAAATAATTGCAATAAGGGACTAAAATGAACATCACATTTCAATTTGGTTAATAAAATAATGAATATTTTTTTTAATTCTGAAGGGTGTGTGTGTATGATCTTTTGTCACACAACTGCATGATCTTGAGAATCAGAAACAATACTTCTTTGTTGAACAAGGTGTTGTCATTAATGTCAATATATTCAAGAGTTTTCTTAAGTTTTAATTATTTTTGTCATGACATGCAAAGCATTTGATGGACAAAGCCAAGTATGATTGATAACTCTCCCAATATTATCATTATCATTATGTCCTAGTATCAAGTTTTCCTGATGAAAATAGGGCAGACAACTGAGGTCGGGGGGGGATGAATTATTTGTCACCAAAACTTAGAACAACTTACTTTAATCTTATATCTGATAATTAACAATGAAAGCATAAATCAACAACACAACGTGAACACACATAACACCAATATGTATGATGTGGAAAACCCAGTCGAGAGAAAAAACACGATGGGAACCTACCCACAATATGATGATACCCTGTTAGAAGTATATGAAATATTACGATGGAGAATGCACATGCATTCAGGCACACTACCTAGAGCTCACTGCTCAAAAACACCAAAGGGCAACAACCTTGGGAAAACTCATTGTCTTACAAACACATTCAAATTACATCCAGAAGATCATGAACTCATAGAATAACATCTCCTAATGCCTAGTTACCGTTTCGGTTAATTATATACAACTTCTTCTTCTCACACTTATGCTCTGCCTCCGAAAGATTAATACATTATTCATACATACACTCATCCATGACTCACAATTACAAGGATATTACATTTATTTATACATGACATCAACCTTGGACCAATATCAACAAGGTCGACTCAACACATGCCTCCTAATTACAAAAATATAACCATACACACTACAATATCACATGTGGACCAAAACAATATCGACTAAGAGATAGCATGGACCTAAATCACCATCTCGAATATGAAACACTTCCAATAATTATGCCTTGAACATTCACAACACGCTACGATCATCATGTCGACCAAGAACATGAATAACACCACTTGACTAAAGAAAATCATCAATAACCTGTTCACCGATCAATGCAGAACACCAACACCAATAACACACAATCTAGAAACATCCACAACCATCATGAATTACCACAACAACATCCACACCAACTCAATTACTAGAATCATCGTTATCATCATACCAAACTTCAAGAACAATAACTAAACTGACTGTCAACCTGGAAAAATCACTTGCGGAGCTCCAAACTATGAACCACTTGAATTGGGGATAGACATTAACATCCCAAACATATTTCCAAATCCACAAAGCAAGATATTTTGATGTAGAGAAATGCAAATCAAAATACTGAACACTGACAATACTGAACAATACAAAAACTGGCCACAACATAGATACTCATAACTCACTCAAATCTTCATGCAAACCTCTAACGCTTGCACTGAATCAACAAGAGCTATCACTCTACAAACCCTTTAATCTGCAAACATTTATCATCAATATACATCATAAACCAACTAAATTCCTTTTGATCTCTGCAACTTAGCAATCTTCAAATAGCTGTCCCCTTCATATAGGGTTTCCAACTTCTTCCAAATCTCATGAGCAGTATGCAATTCCATCACATTTGTCATTTTTGAATCAGTCGGAGTACTTAACAATGCTTCCTTAGCCCTGATATTGTGTTCAACTTCCTTAATCTCATCCGGAGTTGAAGGACCATTTGCAGGAACAGTATATTTGTCTCTAGTAACTTTCCAATAATCTTCGCCAATGCATCTCAAGTGACACTCCATCCGGTTCTTCCAAAGACAATAATTTGTTCCATCAAATCTCAGACTCTCCTTCTTGGAAGTTGCCATCTCAGATCACCTCATGCTGTTAAAATTCTCTAGAGGAACCTGCTCTGATACCAATTGATGAAAATAGGACAGACAACTGAGAGGGAGGGTGAATCAGTTGTCACCAAAACTTACAACAACTTACTTTAATCTCAGATCTGATGATTAACAGTGAAAGCATAAATTAACAACACAACATGAACACTCATAACACCAATATTTATGATGTGGAAAACCCAGTCGAGGAAAAAAACATGGTGGGAACCTACCCACAATATGATGATATCCTATGAAATATTACAATGAAGAATGCACATGCATCTAGGCACACTGCCTAGAGCTCATTGCTAAAAAAGCAACAAAGAACAACAACCTTGGGAAGACTCACTGTCTTACAAACACATTCAGATTACATCTAAAACATCATGAATTGATAGAATAACTATAGGAGTTGAGAAAATACAACACCACAGGAGCCCGAATAATCTCTGCAAGCTGAAAAACCTGTTACAAGGAGAAGCAATGAAGCAAATCACAGAAGGAAAGAATACACAGGAAAAATATGCTCCAAAAGATGAGAGCTCAAAAATCTCCAAAATTTATTGTGAAAAATAATCCTTCTTCATACAATGAAAAGAAAGAACTCAACCTTTAATAGGTCAAGAAACCCTAAAAGGGAAAACCTAGGTTTGCACATAATAATTAATTAAAACAATTAATTATATGCACCTAAAGTTAGCTTAAGTGTAAAAGAGATAAAGGGAACTTAAATAATTAAACAAATACTGTTTAATTAATCAAGTAAATACCCGAATACTCTAACACCCCCCCTTAAGCTATACTTAGGGAGAAGCTAAAACCTACAACAACTACTGAAAGCAAGAAAGATGGGTCCCGACAACAAGGCCTGATCAGGTACCCAAATACAATGAAATCTCTATGAACTGGAGAAATAGAGAAAACCACGTGGGAACAAAACTCTACTCCAAAAATAGATGAAAAAGAATATCACTGAAGCATGAAGAACCTGCAAACTCTGTCAAAAAATAACTGTTGATCTAAAGAACATCCACTGAACTAGAACATGATTAGGTAGAGAAGACTGTAATCTGCATGAGTGCCTTCAAATGACACTACTCGAATCAGGAAGCAAACAAGGCAAAAACAACTAAAATCGAAGATACATATGGCATGAGAAACCAAAGCCTGAAGAGCTGATCAATCGAACCATGGAAGCAATAGAACCAATAGGATAAACCTCCCCATAATGCGGAAGTGGGAGAGGGACAGAAACACTGAAAAGGATAGCAAAAAACAACTGCATGACGAAGAACCAAAAACATCAAAGGTGCTGAGACACATCATCATGAGGTGAATTTCGTGGAAGGAACACTCACTAGACAAAGGAAGATGGCAAACAATAGGCAAACATCAACCCCCTCATGGCACTTGATCAATAGTGCATGTACAACAAGACACAAGATATGCAAGATTCCAAGTAAACAATGCATGATGGCACTTTATCTCAGTGTGTTTTCATAATTACAAGCTACAATGATAAGAAGACTGGAAATAGAAATGAGAATCAAAACAGAGACACCCTACTCAGAAAAGAGATCCCAGGACCTAAAACAACCACGATATTCACCAGAGTGCTGAAAAGCAAAAAACTGAATAAAATATGCATGGAGCAAAATTTGAAAAAAAAAACTCATATTTCTGGAAAGTACACAGAACACACTTTCCGAAAATATAAAGTTTTCAAAAATGGGAGGTCAGATGCTCATTCTACGTCTCCCGGAGTGCAAAAAAAAGACCTCACTTTGACTGCAAAAAAAACATAGTCAAACAACAAAATTGGAAAAAATTACCAACACCAGGAGGTCGGCCTCAGAACCAGCTTTCTGACACCTATTTATTTTCGAAAAAACGACTCTGTATGCCCAAGATAGGGCCAAAAAACCAACCCCCCCCTGAAAAAGCCAAAAAAGGGGGTCTGATTGCACTTTGGTGGTCCGGTGGCCAGTGGGTGGCGGCCAGGTGGCGGACCGGTGGCCGGCTGGAAAAAAGGGCTGGGAGGGTTGCTGGGGCGGTGGGCTGTAGGAGGCGGTCGAGGAGCGAAGTGGTGGGCGGCCGGAACCGGCGGTGGGGGCCAGGGAGGAGGGCGCATGGTCGGCGACGGGGGCCGCAGGAAGCCGGAGGCACGGGGAGCGGAGGGCCGGCGACTGCAGGCCATAGGGAGCCGGAGGTGCTGGGAGTGGAGGGTCGGCGGCTGGGGGCTGGGCGGCGGCGGCAGCAGGGTCACCGGAGGGAGGTCGGAAGGGGGCCGATGAGGGTCGGTGCTGGAAAGTGTAGGGCGGCGGTAGTAGGGTGCGGGGCTTGAGGTACTGTATGGTCTGCGGAGCCAGGGGGCCCACGGTACCCTGCGTACCATGAGATCCCCCCCCCCCCCCAAAAAAAAACTTTGCCCACAAATTTTTTTTTTTTTTAAACAAAAACCTATTTTTTTGCTCTTTTTTTGCAATAAATTTTTTTTAATAAAAAAGCAAAAATTCGGCCTGCATGCCATAAAAAGGCAAAAAAAAAATTTCAAATTTTTTTCTCAATCTGCATGCCAGGGCCGTACGGCTTGGATTTCAGAAAAAAATTCACCTAGAGGCTCAGGAACCAAAATAGGTCGAATTTTATATGACCACAGGGGTTTTTGGGCCTTCTGAGCACAACGGTGAGGTCCGTTTAGGCCTAAAGTGCTCAGAAAAAAGGTCAAACCGTAGGTACATAAAAAAATTCCCGAAACCCCAGATCTGCTTCCAAAGCAAAATTCTCAAAACAAGAACAGGTAGCTGCAGATCTGAAGCTCTGATACCATATATGAGTTGAGAAAATACAACACCACAAGAGCCCAAATAATCTCTGCAAGCTGAAAAACCTGTTACAAGGAGAAGCAATCAAGCAAATCACAGAAGGAAAGAATACACAGGAAAAATGTGCTCCAAAAGATGAGAGCTCAAAAATCTCCAAAATGTATTGTGAAAAATAATCCTTCTTCATACAATGAAAAGAAATAACTCAACCTTTAATAGGTCAAGAAACCCTAAAAGGGAAAACCTAGGTTTGCACATAATAATTAATTAAAACAATTAATTATATGCACCTAAAGTTAGCTTAAGTGTAAAAGAGATAAAGAGAGCTTAAATAATTAAACAAATAATGTTTAATTAATCAATTAAATACCCGAATACTCTAACAATAACATTTCCTCATGTTTGGTTATAGTTCCAATTAAGCACATACAACTTCTTCTCACACTTCTGCTCTGCCTCCGAAAGATTAATATATTTTTCACACATACACTCATCCACAACTTACAATTACAAGGATATTACATTTATTTATACATGACATCAACCTTGGACCAATATCAACAAGGTAAGCTCAACACATATCTCCTAATTACAAAAATATAACCATACACGCTACAATATCACTACATGTAGACCAAAACAATGTCGGCTAAGACATCATGGAACTAAATCACCATCTCGAATATGAAACACCTCCAATAATTATGTTTCGAACATCTGCAACATGCTGCAATCATCATGTCGGCCAAGAGCATGAAGAAAAACACCTAAGTAAAGAAAATCATCAATAACTTGCTCACCGATCAATGCGGAATACTAACACGAATACCACATGATCTAGAAACATCCACGAGCATCATGAAATACCACATCAACATCCGCACCAACTCAAATTACTATAATCATCGTTACCATCATACCAAACTTCAACAATAGTAACTGAACTGACTGTTAACATGGAAAAATGACTTGTGGAGCTCCAAACCATGAACCACTTGAATTGAGAACACACATCAACGTCCCAAACATATTTCCAAATCCGCAAACCAAGATATTGCAATGCAAATCAAAATACTGAACACTGACAATACTAAATTGTTGGCTTAATGATGATTTTGTTGTAATAGGTTGATTGATGACTTGTATTGTGTTGTCATTTATGGCAACCATGTTCTATTAGTCATCTAAGCCTTTTAGTCCAACTAATAAAGCTTAACTAGTAGTGGAAGTAGTTAAATAATAAACCAGTAAAATAGTGACAGAGTTATATTCAAGCGACCGGTACGAAAGATTGGTGATGAGTTAAGTGTTGCAGTTTGAAACACATGTTCATGACATTGGCTGGAGTCTATGACCTGAACCACATTGATTGATGTAGAGAGATCAACTCTGGAACTCTCCCTAAGGATTAAATCAACTCAAGGAGACACATCAAAGGATCCTCTACATGTTAGGTGATTCAAAACCAAACTCAACTCAACACACCCAACCAAGGATAACATCAAAATGGTTTGTTCCAACACCTCTATTGGTCTTAACACATCCCAAACACCATAAGACAAGGTTATACACACCCCCAAACTCAGACTCAAACTCATAAACCAAACTTGCTCTTCTAGGCTCTATTCCTTGTAGCCTCCAAATCGGGTATTTTCAACTTTTCTCCAAATCATCCCAAAACACTTGACAAAAAATTACATATTTAGACACCCATTTGGATGTTACACAACATATCAGAAAACCAATATAGGTTGTTTTGGACAGACCCTTTGCTGTCCTCAAATGTGCCCCTTTTTAGCCTTAAAAACCACCCACTTTACAAAGGAAGTACCAACAAAACTTAACACCAGATTAAACCCTTTTGTAAAGTCTCTTATTATGTTCCCAAACCAAGGATTTTTCAGGTCTTAGGTCTTGGTTGCACTCCTAGATACCCAAACACCCAAAAACCTCACTAAATCACCCTTTTCCCTAGGGCTTTCTAGAAATATCACTTCCAATCACTTCCAAGGATCAACCAAAGTTCAAACACCTTTAAAATGGTGTGTCTAGACACTTCAATGCATAAAATACCCCCCTTGTTCAATTAGATTCTCTGCTGCTACACTCTAGCCTTCATTTTCACTCATTTCCAGTCACTTTTCTTCAACTTTCATGCAACTTTCATGGTGTACACCTGCACTCTTCACTCCTTCCTGTCAATCATGGGTTAGTAAACTATTGTACATGTTATTTGGCATCCATCCTATGAGAATCAGACCTGTACATTCATAGGATGGATCCTTACATGCTTGGAAATTCACAAATTAGTGAAAAAATCACTGTCTTTTCTGGGACAGTCAGCAATAAATAAAAATATGATACTTTCAAGACTTCAAAAATGCACTCAATACATCAAAGGAATAACCAATAAACCCCCAATGTACAGAAATGATGATCCCTTAGCCTTTCAATGCAAAGAAAGCATGAAAAAACAAGGATTTGACAGCAAATAAAGAGTTTTTTAATTAATTTTCTGAGACAGTCCGTACAAGTCCGTACCAGCATCATCCAACCACACAAAAATTACTTTAGAGACTTTATAAGACCTTCCCCAACCAACTCCAACCAATCTCCAACTAATCCAAGTGATTAAAATGTCAAAACAACTCTAAAACTTATTTCCCACCAAAACTGGAACTAGTTGTTGAAATTCAAAATTTGAATTTTCAACTTTATTTCTAATACTTTTAATCAACTAAAACCTATCCCATTCAACTTATTTTGACATAATAAGATCATTAAATCACAATAAACTCCTATCCAACCTATCTAGACTCCATCATCCTATTACATTGCATTTTGGTCCTTAGGCCTTTATCAGGACCTTTAGGATTTTTACATAATTTATTGAATTCAACATTACAATAGGCCATTATAGGCTTCAAAACATTCCAATTGACCTCTAGTGATGTCATATCACTCTCCTTAGTCCTTGGTGTCCTCCTTTGTTCATTTGCCCTCCTGGATGCTCCGGCATCATTGATAGATTTAACTGAATGAGCGAGTTATGATGAGTAGAGAAGTCGGTCTTGAAGAACAGTTAACCGGTAGAGCAGAGTTACCTAGATCAATAAACTGGTAGACTTAACGTTTTATTTTTGAGTTAAATTTTTTGTGACTGACATGAGGAAAGCGTAATGTGCAAGATTGATTAGATACATGGAACCTAGGAAATTGTTCCAAGGGTTCTTAGTCGACTTAGCAGAGTTGTTTATAAAAAGGAGTATAGTGTGTGATGATGTATGATATATGAAACCCAAAGTGTGAATGTGATTGTGCGGTGAAAGAGGATGCTCTGTATTGATGTTTAGTCGGTGTTAGAAGGAGATATGAAGTGAATCTAATCAAGCATAGAGGTTCTATATGTAGATCAATCACTTGTTGTTCCCTAACAATTGCAGCAAGATAAAATCCTCTTACAAGGTCACTCCTAATAGGGTACGGAAGGATCCTCACAGGTCTGAAGGTTTAAATCCCTTAATAGAGTCACACATTAACTTGTGTTGTTTAAATCCCATTGCTGGGTAGCTCCTAACATGGATGGTCCTAATAGGCCTTATTGTAATAGCTCCTAACTAGGCTAAGACACTCTTAACTGAGTGTGCTTTTAATAGAGCAGTTGTAAGACCTTAACCAGTTAGATCCCTATTTTGCAAATAGTTGATCTTGTGGGTACCAATTCCCACCATGGTTTTTCCCATTTGGGTTTCCAAGTGAAAAACATTGTGTTATGAGTTGCATGCTTTATTGGGTGTTAGCCTATGTGGTTGTTTTCCTTGCATGCTTGTTAAGTTTCAAATTGATAAAAGTGGTGATCAGATTTATATTTTTGTTTTTGCTTGCACTGATTCACCCCCCCTCTCAGTGCCTTATAAGTTTATCAATTGGTATCAGAGCCTAATTCCTTTAAGGATTAACCGTTTGGGAAGGATCCTTAAGGCTATCATAGGGGATATGAGTTATAGAGAGTCTTCTAACCGGCTTGCAGAACTCAAAGAAGCCCTAGGTGAATTGAGGGTTAAGTACAAAGATTCATTGGTAAAGAGGAGAGAGAGGGATGAACAATTGTATTAAATTAGTGAAATCAATTCATCTGAGGAAGCAAACATGGATGCTTTGGTGAATGAGGTGGAAAAGTTAAATGATGATGAGTCAAATATGAGGAGAGAGCTGGAAGCCCTAACTATCAGGATGAGTCAAGAGATGGAAGCTAGAAGGGTCACTAAAGACAAGATTAGAGAGAAGGATCATGAGATCTCTAAACTGAATCAAGAGATTTGTACTCTGCATGCACATCTTCATGAGGAAAAAGAAGAATTTCAAGATAATTTGGACATGGCTATGTCTCTTAGAGAAAGTCTTATGAAGAAGAATGAAGACCTTACTAAGGAGTTGGTTGATGCTAATGAGATCCTAGTGAAATTCAAAAAGAGCTCTACTATGCTTGATGAGAAGATTCAGTCACAAAGGCAGAGTGGAGATACACATGGCTTGGGATACACTACCTTTGAGAAAGGAGAGCCTTCCGGTACTAAGGACACTTTGCATGAAGGCAAATCCGCACCTAAGACAAAGAAAAACCCCGATAAGAAACCCTACAAACCGGTATGCTTTAATTGTCTTAAGCTAGGTCATACTGCTAATGTCTGTAGAAATAGATCTAGTTCTTTTGATGGTGAGAGACCTAATGCTTATGAGGGTTATAAGCCTAGAACTTTTGATGGCTATTGTTACACTTGCAACAAGTATGGGCATAGAGATGTTGAGTGTAGGTCTAGAGAAAAATTTCAAAGACCTTTCATGAATCAAAGACCTAATGGTGAATGGTAGAGATCTTTCAATAACCAGAGAAACCCTACTTGGCAAAAACCTTATGTGAACTGGTCTAGTCCTTATGAGATGGAGTATAGACAAAATGTGACTTGTTCAATTCGTCACAACTTTGGACATGTTGCTTTGAAATGTCGGAGAAGAACTGGTAGAGGCAATGTTGGACCCTGGAGAGCATCTGGAATGGCTTGTTTTCATTGTCCCAAACCGAGACACCTTGCAAAGTTTTGCAGAGCAAGAATGAACCAATTGGTTAATCAGTCTGCTAACTAGAAAGGAAACAAGAAGGTTTATATGGAGCAAACCATAGAAGAGATGAAAAAGATCTGGAGAAAGAAGAGTGATGAGAAAATTGAAGAGAAGTCACTTGAAGATTCCCATTATTCACCAAATGTGGAGAATACATCATCGGTTAACTAAGCTATTATAAACCTTAGGGAGAACCTATTGTCAGATCTATTTTGTGGACCCCCTGAATGACTGCATGAGCATTTGGAGAGCGACTTAAGCAGAGAAAGGCTTTTAGTTGTTGCATTGGCGAAGATTAACAACAGATTGAGAAGATTTGTGGATCAGTGAAGTGCATTCAAACCGAAAAGTGCAAAACCCTAGCTACAAAGGAAGAAAAGGTATTTATCTGGAATTTGTATCTGTGTTTGATATTTTGAAATGGATACACCACACTTTGTTGATATAAATGAAAGGCCTCGACTAGAATTCAACAGGCATCCACACAAGTCAATTGAAATCGATCCCATTGGAGCACTATCCAGTGTACCATATGGTGTGTTGCATGTTGAAGATGTTAGATCCTACATTCATTCAAAACTAGAAGATTTGGGAATGTCTGCAATCTTCAACCAATTCCGAACAATGTGTGATGAACAAGGTGTTTTGAAGGATCAATTCGGAAGGGTTGTCGACAAGGGTTTTCACCATGCATTGAATTTTCTTGATGAATTCAAATAAGACCATATCAGGTATGTGTTGAGTAGAATACATGATCAATTTGTGTCGCTTGATCGACCACATAAGATTACAAAGGAAGTTATTCATGCTGTCATCGGACTGTGTGCAACTGGTGAAGTTCATGTATCGAGGTCAATCTTGAAGAATGATGTAACTAAAGTGACAAAGTCTAAATGGGATGGATGTGCTATGTCGATAAATAAAATTGAAGACCCTGAGGTGAAATATGCATCTATGGTGATCGGTTACAGGGTTTATCATTCAAGCAGAACAAACAGTATTCCCGGAGCTGCAATTCATACCACCTACTAGATGTTGAAGGACAATATAGACGATGATCTTTCAGAGACACTGAGAACCCAACTATTATTGAACCTTGAATCAATTAAGAAGGATAAAAGGTAGAAATTCAAGTTTGGACAATTGGTCATAGGTTTGTTTTTCTACTTTCAGAACTCCTTTCTTGGTATTGGTTATATACAATGGTCAAAACATACACCGACAATGTTGCAAATCAAGAACACCATCAAGATGATCAGTAATTAATTTGATAAGGTCACGTGGGGATACTTTAAAGATTTTCAAAAGAAGATGCATGAAAGAGAAAGAATATCAGAATAAGATGTTAAAAGATACGAAGATTCTATTTGTTTCATGGTGGATACTGACACATGTCAGATGGAGGCAGCAGAACCTAGGACATCATGGGTGATGTCGATGGGTTATGAAGTTGAAGCCGATTTACTAATTGCTTATGCTGATCATCTCCTAGCTCAATCGGTAGACCCTAATACAACAAGGTTTGGAACATATAAGGAGAAATCTATTGAGATGCATTCTAAGCTTGCCAGACCGGTCATTACAAAGAAAGTAAGAAAATAGGTGGAAGAATTTGTTGTTTCACAAGGATTTACTAAAGAAGCGATTGTTGAGGCTAGAGATAAATTTTAAGCAAACAAGGTTGTTGAATCCTCTAGTGATCCAATCAGTACGAGTACCGGTAGACAAACAAGAAGCACAATTGCTAAGGAGAAACCTTCTAAAATTCAATTCAAGAGAAAGGGGAAAGAAATCAAGCCCCCTGCACCTAAAGCACCGGTAGTCACTGGTAAGAGGAAGAAGGAGCAGGCAAAGAGAGCTGCTAATGAAGAAGAAACAAAGTCTGAAGGAGAAAAGAAAGAAATGAGAGCCAGTGGTAAGAAATCAAAGATTGTTGGAGCGTCTACTATAAAATCCGTTAAGATACCGGTAACTAAACTTACTCCCTTTGAAAAAATTGTGTTACACATTAAGGAGTATGGTATATTAGTTGGTTTGAATAAACTTTATGACAAATTTAGTGAAGAAGAACAAAGGCAAATTGAAGATGCAGTAGTTATGTCAATGAATAAGTTCAATAAAGCTCTAATTGAATTGCAAGAGCAAATACCAAATTCTTTGTAAAGTTATTAGATGCAAGATGGCATGCTACAATAAAACATGATAGGGAGATTATTGAATTTGTTCTTGTAAGTTTACAACCAGAAGCCTCAAAGGAGGAATTGGAAAATTTCTTTTGAATTCAAAACCATTCTTTAGATCGAAGAAAAGGCTTACAAGACCACTTGTTGGAGAATCCTAGTCGGTGCAAGATGAGACTGAGGAAATTTTGAAGAAGTTTTTAGGACTTATTCCTAAAGAAGAGGAACCAGAGAGATTAAAGGGAGAAGATATCCCTGACAATGTGAATCTTGATGAAATCATACTGGATGAGATTGTTTTTGCTGATACAACAATTGATATACATGCTGAGAAAGAAACAATCACCATCACTGATGATGAGATAGTATTACCGGAAGTGAATCTAACCGGTATAGGTAAAGAAGATGCAGAGAAGGCTCAACAACAAGGTGAAGAAATGACTGAGCAACCGGTGAATGAGAAAACATAAAATGTAATGCCCACTGAGCAACCAGACAAGATAGAAGCACAAGCGCCACTGGTAGTTACACAAATAGATGATGTGCAAACCACTACACCACTAGTGAAGGACAAGGAGAAGGAAGAGGAAAAAATTGTAGAGAAAGCAAAGGAGCATGGGAATGATGCAAAAAATAGAAGGAAGAGAAAGAACAAAAAGTCACCTCCCAGTTACTTACATAAAAGAAGATAATTGATAATGACTTGCAAGCTTTGAAGATTAATTTTGATGACATTTTTTCAAAAATGTAATATGTAACCTGTTGACATTTTGGTCTATTGTATTCATTTTTGTTGCACATGTATTTGCTTACCTTTGTCATTGTTGTCAAAGGGGGAGTAGTATATCGGCCAGTTAAAATTTTGTAATAGCATGCAATTGCTAAGGGGGAGTCTTGAGTCATGAGTCATAATTTTTGTAATGTGACGCGGACAATTTTTTTTCCTAAGTATTGTCATCAATGCCAAAGGGGGAGATTGTTGGCTTGATGATGATTTTGTTGTAATAGGTTTATTGATGACTTGTATTGTGTTTTCATTGATGGCAACCATGTTCTGTTAGTCATCTAAGTCTTTTAGTCCAACCGGTAAATCCTAACCGGTAGTGGAAGTAGTTAAACAGTGAACCGGTAAAACAGTGACAAAGTTATGTTCAAGCGAATGGTACGGAAGATTGGTGATGAGTTAAGTGTTGCAGTTTGAAAAACATGTTCATGACATTGGCAAGAGTCTATGACCTGAACCACATTGACAGATTTAATTGAATGAGTGAGTTATGATGAGCACGACAATCAGTCTTGAAGAACAGTTAGCTGGTAGAGCAAAGTTACCTAGATCGGTAAACTGGTAGACTTAACATTTTATTTTTGAGTTAAGTTGTTTGTGGCCGACATGAGGAAAGCGTAATGTGCAAGATTGACTAGATACATTGAACCTAGGAAATTGTTCCAAGGGTTCTTAGTCAACTTAGCAGAGCTGTTTATAAAAAGGAGTATAGTGTATGATGATGTATGATGTGAGATCCAAAGTGCAAATGTGATTGTGTGGTGAAAAAGGAAGCTTTGTATTGATGTTTAGTCGGTGTTAGAAGCATATTTGAAGCGGATCTAATCAGGAACAAAGGTGTTATATGCAGATTAGTCACTTGTTGTTCCCTAAAAGTTGCAGCAAGATAAAATCCTCTTACAAGGTCACTCCTAATAGGGTGCGGTAGGATCCTCACAGGTCTGAAGGTTTAAATCCCTTAATAGGGTCACACATTAACTTGTGTTGTTTAAATCCCATTGTTGGGTAGCTCCTAACAGGCCTTATTGTAATAGCTCCTAACCGGGCTAAGACACTCTTAACCGGGTGTGCTCCTAACAGAGCAGTTGTAAGACCTTAATTGGTCAGATTCCTATTTTGCAGATAGTTGATCTTGTGGGTACCAATTCCCACCGTGGTTTTTCCCGTTTGGGTTTCCACGTGAAAAACATTGTGTTATGAGTTGTATGTTTTATTGGGTGTTATCTTATGTGGTTTGTTTCCTTGCATGCTTGTTAAGTTTCAATTTGATAAAAGTGGTGATCAGATTTATATAGTTGTTTTTGCTTGCATTGATTCACGCCCCCCTCTCAATGCCTTATAAGTTTATCATGAACAATAGAAAAAATGGCCACCACACATATACTCATAACTCACTCAAATCTTCATGGGGACCTCTGAGACTTGCACTAAATCAAAAAGAGATATCACTCTACAAACCCTTTAATCCGCAAACACTGATCATCAATATACAACATAAACCAACTAACTGAACTCAATTGCATCACTGCACTAGACAGAGAAAATAAGTTGAAATCAATGACAACACATTTGTCAAATATCATTATAGAACATATTTCCATCATACCAACAACAATATCCAACAGTTCCTAATTGTCCAACATCTTTGTAGAGGTCCAAAAGTGTTTGTGGTAGGATTATAAGGTTTGTTGACTAGAGACAGTATGTCCACCTAGTTGCATTGTCTTGGATTTTGGTACCACATTCTACTATAGTTGACATTAATGGCTTGCAGTTTGGAATAATTTAAAATTGTATATGGTATTATCATATTCTAGAATTTTAGAGGTTTATCTTTAACAGACTGAAAGTTATAAGTGATAGAATGCACGATGTGATAGATGGTTGTCAGTGTTGATGTTTCTTATGCATGTGCTAGAGAATTGTAACATGCATCATCTGGAGGAAGCATGTGAAGGTAACTTGGGACCAATTAACTTCATGTTAGGTAATTCATAGCATGTCACTACTCTTGGTGTATGGGTTGGCTTTAGGATCAATCCAACTACATGTTTGACATAAGGAAAACATTTGTGGCTAACTTGAGGATATTGTAAACATATTCTAGCCCAACATATTAATGTAATTAAAATTGGAATGCATATAAATTGTTGATCTAGGCTCATTCAATTTTGCATCCTTTGTGGAAGTGACAAAAATTTCTGCAAGCTATTTACTCAGTTAGGAGTAGCACAATTGCGTTGAAGTGTGTAAAGTAAGTTGCATATATTATACACAATGAGATTATTCTAATGTAGATAATAACACATTGAATTTTGACTTGTGAAGGTCTGCATAATATATCTTTTGTATCTATTGCTTGTAATTGAAGTTAGTGCCTCATTATTAGAGTTAGTGCTTAGTTTTTGAATTAGGGGATTGGTGTCTCTTGTAGGCTAGTGTATGCAATTTGGTTTGGGGATCAATGTCTCACTCTTGGGTCGTAATTCATGTTGGTTCGTGTCTACATAATTTTGTAAGTTCTTTATTATGTTTATGAGGCTAGATTTGGGTAGTAGATCAAAGCAACTATTCTTACTGTGGTTTTTTCCTTCTAGGTTTCCACATATTTTTAGTGTTCTCATGTGTTGATGTATGATTGTTTATTATCATCTTGCATAATTGATTTAATATTGAAGTGATATCTAATAATGATCTTAATGTTGTATTTGATTTGAAGCTAAATTTGGCATATATTGACTCAACCCCCCTCTCAGTATATCTAGATGCTTAATGATTGGTATCAAATTCGTGTTCCTTCGAGAGGCTTAACAACTTGAGGTAGATTTAGGATGACACACAAAGCTACTCAAAAAGGTCTTTCTTCAAACAAGACACCTTTCTTTGATGTGTCTAGTCATATTTTTTTTAGAGAACAAGGATGGTAGTCTTTTTTATGGCTTTAGAGTTTAATGTTTGGAAATCTATATTGGATGATTATTATATTCCAAAAAGTCCACCAAGAAATTAGGTAGAAAGGAGAGCATGTGAAAGTAATGCAAAATAAATGAAAGTTATTTTATGTGGTTTATCTAGATCTAAGTGTGTGAAGATAATGTACTATAGAATTGCAAATGAGATTTGGGACAAGCTTTATAATATCTATGAAGGTGATGATAAAGTCAAGGAAGAAAAACTTGAAATCTATCGACGACAATTTGAAAGCCAAAAAAAAGGAAGAAGAAAAAATCGTTGCATGCCTACTCCAAGATGATGAATTTGTCAACAATATCAAAGGACTTGGTGAAAAAGGTGAAATAATCTGACACAGGAGCATTTGGTGGTGTAGGGGAAATCCTGCATCACCCAAAAATATTTCTATTTAGTTAGTATTCTTTTAATGTTTTTTTTTTTGCATTTCTGGATACCCATTTGGACGAATAAGAGATTCCAACTTTCAAAATTGTCAAGCTGCTTTTTCTAGCAGACTGCCAAAAATAGAAAGTTTTTATTTAAAGGTGAATGAAGCCCGAATTTTGCAGGAATCTTGCAAATGGAAAAATAATCACTTTGGTGAAAGAATCATGTTAAAATCATCTATGGTTTGAAAGTTATTCAAGTTTCATTTTCTCGAACAATAAAAAAAAATTCTTCCAAGTCAGATTTGAGGAATTAAATGGTTCTGAACAGTCTCGAGAATGGCGTAAATCAGTAAAGCGGATTCTTAGCATATTCTTCACTCAGAGATATATTCAGCGATTCAAAAACTGTGCGTCAATCCGATTCCTGGATCAAAAGTTATGGTTGTCTGAAGCTGGACAATTTTTCGAAAAGTTTCCAGTTTTTGAATCTAGCTAAATTTTCAAATTTCCAATTTCATGTTTTGGCGTTTGTTCATCAAATGGTAATTTGTAAATTGTAATTTTGGCTCCAAATGAAAGAGAAGATATTTAGGACTCATTTGAGGAAACTTGTTTTAGTTTTTGGAGAGTGAGTTTTTGGGTGTTGAGTTTTGGGTTGGATAATCTAAGATTGTGGGAAAGGGTTTTCTAGAAGATATTGTAAGATGTGATGTGTTGTAGCCTGTGAGGTTTTATTCCTCTTATATGTAATTTCATGTATTGCAAATATTTTTTCAAATTATAATAATATAGATCTTTTGTGTTTCATTTGTTGTGTTTTTCTATGTCTCGAGTTCTGCCCTCATAAGAATCAATGATTGTAAAAAAGGCACTCATATCTTCTCCCTCTAAGTTTAATTCAATGGTCTATGTAGTAGAATGATGTAGGAGCATCCCCGATTCTTGACAATCTTGCATCAACCAAAAAGATTTCTTTTCAGTTTGTTTTTTATTTTGCAGTTTCAACATTTCTTTTAGCACTTTCTTGCATTTTCTCACCAGATCTTGCGGAGATGGATTTTTCTTGTAAACATGATTATCTTCCTTATTCCTAAACCGTGGAATGTTTGGATATTTTTTCAGCAAGTTATCACTTTCAGATTCCAAGACAGTTTTCTAGCTTAGAACATTGGAGCCTCTTGGACCTATTTGCTATTGGTGAATCTTGCGGATCCTTTCTATAGCTTGCAAAGCTTCAATTTGTTGATTCCAATGTTCCTTGGCGTGTGGCCGACCTTCCCTCTGATCTGCTCTTCTTCCTTTGGATTTTTCGGAGGATTTTAATTTGCGAAGGCCGACTTAGTGGTTTTACATGTTTGATCTTGTTCTTCGGGATTTGATCCCTCTTGGGCCGATGCAGATCTCTTGAGCATATAAATCAATGTAATTAAGCATCGTAATTCATTCCAGAGGATATAGAAGATGTAAGGTTTAGAGGTTCGGAGTTGACCGATTCTTTAATTGAGCATGTATGTAGCAGGCCAGTGAGCCGCATCTTGTAGTCCAAATGTTATCGGCCATTTGTAATCAGTTTTACATTGCCTCCATCCTCTTGTCTAACTTTCATTGTGTTTACTCTTGCTACACGGTCTAGATAGATCTCATTGAGGTCCCTCCTAACTGTGACTACACCATAGAAGAAGCCAAAGATCTAAATAGTTTAATAACAAATGAGATACATAGGATTCTAATGACATACAAGACGAGGATTGTGAATGATAAAACCTCAAGAAAGGAGGCCACTTTCAAGGCATTAGTGAATAATGAAGATTTAGACCTAAAAGAAGTAAATTTTGTGAGGAGATTAAAAAGAGGTTGCAGAAAGTATAAAAATATGTTACTGTTTAGATGTGTTAATTATGGAAAAATTTGGCATATTGTTTCAAATTGTTCCTTCAAATAGGTAGTAACAAGATGTGAAAACAAAAGAAGAAGGACTTATATGCTAAGGAAGATGGCTACTCTTTTGATGACTATGATCAACACACCTCTAGAAGTGAAAGTAAAAAGATTTTACTCATGGTAATCAAAACCCTAGATAGGGATGTAACAAATGTGTTTTTCAAAAAACAAAGATCTTGAAATGGATCTTGAAGAACTTCATTGTGCTCACAAGGAGATCAAGAATATCAAGAAAATAATTAGAAAGCAAGAATTACAAATTTTACAGGACATTAAAACCAAAGAAAAATCAAAGAAGTTGGCCATAGAAATTGGTCATAACAAAGATTTTAAAAACTAAAGAGGACCATGAAAGAATTGAAACAAAAGTGGCATCCTCGAGAAAGGGTTTAGAGAAAGAGAATAGTCAACTAAGAAAGAATATAAAGTTTGGAAAGAGCACTGGGATGCTACTTGAGATCCTATGCAATTAGAGAGGACCACATATCAAGACCAGTATTAGATTTAATGAATTTGCTAAACTTGTGTCTTTAGCAATACCTCCTTAACCCATTCAAGTTTTCAATGTACTCTAGGGATAAATCAAGGTAGTATATTGTATATGGTCTAAAAAGAATAGAAAAATACTTATCCACCAAGAGGCTCCTACCAATAAAACAAACAAAATTGTATGTAATAAAGTAAACTACATTTTCTAGTCCTACATATATGACCACCTTATCAAACAAATCAAACAATGCAACTATATATTTAATTCTATACAACACATCCATATATTTCAAAACAACTATGCCAATATCACAAGCACCAAGGAAGTTGACGAAGGTTAAATTCCTTCTATTTGTGCATCCAAAATTATGGTGCAACCAAACTTTGCACACTCTAGTCAATGTTCATTAACAATATTTTGTACTACATCATTGAGCATATCAACCGTCAATGTCTCATAAGATGGGTCTTTGAACCTAGGACCTACCACCACAATAACATCCACCATACCTTATTGTGGAGACATGGTAACATATAACAATAAGCTAGAGTAGTATCAAAATTTGTAATCACTTTCTTTGCCTATTCATAGACATTCTTCATCCATCTTATACTCTCCAAAGTGGTGTGTGATCCTATTGTAGTACAAGGTAAAAACAAAATTAATATTTTTTCCACTTATGTTTCAACCACATGTAAAAAAATTTTGACCTAGAGTCTTGAAAATAATCTTATGTGTTGGTTGCTTCATTTATTGGATTGCACTTAGCATCTATAGAATTAGAAGCTATTTTTACCTCGGTTCTTACAATAAAAAAATGTTTAAAGAGCTTTTTTTTTTGGAATATGACATCCATAAGGCAAGATAGACAACTAGTGGTGTAATGTCCCATCTCCTTTGTCAAATGTCATTTAAAGCAATCAATGCCATTGTTAATGTCATTTAAACACTAATTGCATTTGACCTCGTTTGTAACCAAGAATAATGTGCAATATGTCCATGCAAAGTCACTAACAATGCATTATAATCAAATCTATAAAAGCATTTGAAATCAACCTTTCATAAAAATCTATAAAAAAAAATATCTCAAACAAAATGATGCACTAACTCTCAATTTCTCTTATGCTCAAGGTTTGCTAATGTTATGATTTTTTATGTTTCTTTTGCAAACTCAACTTTCTAGATGCCGCGATATTCTTGTTTTTTTGATTTGTATAGTCAAAAATTAAGTTTTAACCAACAAGAGAATTGACTTTTTCTATAGTGCCATAATAAATACATGGTGAACAAAATGTGTCTTTTCATTATCATACTAAGAATTAAATTAGTATTTTTGTCACAAGACTTGACACAATCAAAGCAACAAATAAAACTAAACTAGAATTCTTTTGTGAAGAAAATTTATCCTAAACGCTTATTATTTCATGGATACCCTAATTTTGATATGGACGTATCCACAATTCTAATCCTTGAGTAGATTATTCCTTGAAAAATAATATTAACATCACAACATTGAAAACTTGTTCTCAATAGTGTGGCAACCATAAAGCTAGAGTTTTTATATTAAAGGATGCCAAAACATTAAACTGTTCTTTTATATTTTAAGATCTTATAAGCAAACTAAGAAAGTCTCTTATAAAATTGGTCATGATAAAAAAAATTAGAAATGTAGAAAGTGATTATCAAAGGTTTCTAGTTTGCTAGATTTTGTATATCTCAATATAAGGAGGTGGCTAATAAAATATGAGGCAAGATTTGAAAGAAAAAAAATAGTATTGACTAGACCACAAAGTTGTCATTCTACATTGAAGAGGAAAGATGTGAGAAAGTGCTTACGTTGTGTGGTTTTGTGTGATATTTTAAATTTATTGTCAGATTGTTTACATGTTCCATTTCACAATGTCTTCTCTAATAAGTGACAACTTAAACTGTTTTCAGCATTCAATCTCATATTTATGACATTTTTTTTAAAATCCTAGTTGAAAAATTTGCATTGTACTCACAAACCAAAAGCCTTGGTGAGTTACTAACTTGTGATTTTTTCAAAAACTTGCAATCATTTTTTATAAAAAACAAGAAAAAAACTCATCAAATTGAATATAACTTTGTTCTTTTCACCTATTATCAAAAAATTTATGTTTTAAAAATATTTTAATAAAAAAAAACACTAGAATTTTCATTGAAGTGATAACTTTGTGAAAATTGTGTGCACCATGAAGGTTTGTGCAATTTCAAAGGCCAACTCCATGATGGGTACTATCTCTTACCTTTGTTGGGGGAATGTTCCCTATACCCCCACAATGGGCACTACCCATCGACCATGTTGAGGGAATTGCCCACAAACCCCCTTTAGGGGTGTTGCCCTTCACCCCTACTATGGGCATTGCCTCCAAACCCCCATAAGGTGTGGTATCACTCAACCCCATTGGGGTCTACGATATGTATTTGTAGCATCGTATATTATAAGTGGTACAATTCATACTTCATGTTTGCGCTCCTACTTTAATGTGTCTCATTTTCATCCCTCCTAGGTCTTTTTTGTTCCCCTTCTCCAACACTAATGTCACATGTTGACATCACTGGGTGGGCCCTATCATGAAGGATTTCCTCCACTATTTCTTGATTGGAGTCCTAATATTGCAAGACCAAGGTGTGGAACACCTTGTTCCTAGACTAGGCCACCCCAAAACATCCTAGTTCCTCTTAATGTGGACACAACTTGAAATGGGGTAGACACTCCCCCTCCCCGATAGATTTTAGTACCCTGGCTACACTTGAATGTTGTAGGTTGACCTAATTAGTAAATTACCTAGGGAACCCTATATAAAGATATCCTATCAATTCATTTTGAAAGAGCTCATATACCCTTCATGCATTCGTGAAGGAATCATCATCAAGCATTTTCAGATATTCAAGGCTGCATTTCATCCTTCAAGCATTATGGGGAAAAGTTAGATCAATCTTCATGAAAACATGCATGTGTAATTAGGGTTTTTCATGTTCACGCGTTTGTCATGCGATTACATTCAACATTTGTGATTACATTCAAAGAGCATTGTATCATCATCAACAATTGCAACTTGAGGTATATCTCCTTAGCATTTACTTCAGTATTTACAATATTCAATTCAAGGTTAATTCCTAAACCAGGGTTTGACCTAAGGTAAACCCCTATCCACAATCCTATTTCCTTTCTTTCCGTGTCCAGGAATAGGCTCAAGACTTGTACTCTGACATTCTGATAGAGTCAATAGCAATAAACAAGTTCAACTTTTGATGAAGCAAAATTCAAAGAACCGGGGTGAATCTATACTACCTTGTCTTGAAAAATCAAGCCAAACTTCTAGAAACATGTTCTAAATACCTTATTTTGCCCAGATCTCAGTTTGTGAATTTGTGGGATATCTGTAGTAATCTGTTTTTGAAAATTTAATTCAATCATTCCTTGTTTTACCCTAATTTCACATTTCATATCCACTCTTCAACAAGAAAGAGGGGGCAAACACATAACCAATGAATCTAATCAGGAATTTCAGCCCTTTCTATATTTGGATTGTGGCTAGACCTATTGTAGTACCCCTTTCTCGATTAGACTTTTAGACTCATGTTGACTACAATTGAATTTTTCAGTGGATACATTATTGTGATATTTTACTTGTCATTATGCGATGTGGTGATATGCTTTAATTTGAGTGGCAGTGTATGTTTTCATGAAGTATTTCCTTATCGATGTTTAAAAGTAATTTTTTTGGATTACTGACATGGACTAACACATTTACTTCATACGTGTGATGCATTTTATACATGTTTTGTGTTTGTAAGTGTATGGGGTGCGAGGGGATGATTTTCCTTCACTCACTTCGGCGAGACAAGGAATGTCACAATTCTCCTTCACCGACATGTTTTATGTGATTATATATATATGCACATGTAGTTCGTTGATGCAGGGAATTGCAGGTACAAGTACCATGTAGGTACGAGGTATCGTCTCCACCTGGCTTCACAGGTCTAAGCGTACCTTATTGATCCGATGGAAGTAGAGGAGATAGTCCTAAGACCTACGTTTTACCCTAGTCATGCTCAAAGTGAGCATCATCAGTTGCTCGTCAGTTCCCTATGTTGGTATGTGGGTCGTGTATTTTTTTTATTTATGTAGTTGCGTAATATGCGTTTGGTGGAAATGATTATTACATTTTAAAGTGTTTAATTAGATTAAATATGTTATTATGCTTTGGTAAATAAAAGAGATAAATTAAATGGGACCTTTTATTTGATTAATTGATTAATCAATTAGTGAAATTCATTAATTAGCAAGTGGAATAATGTTATTTTCAAATTTTGAAATTAAATGGTGTATACATTATTTTTGAAAAGTTTAATTAAAATTGGAAAGAATGAAAATATCCTATTCATTGACTTTTTGAATGAAATTTTAAGTTTTTATTTTATTTGGAAAAATTAAAAATTGGAGAGAATAGACTTTTTAAAAATTGCTTTTTGAGGCATGAATATGATTGGTTGAGAAAAATTTCAACCTAAAATAGTTTTAGGTTAAAAAATTTATATTTCTACTCTGCTCTTCATGGGAAGAGGAGGCAGTTTTTTTTGGAGAAATTGGGTCTTCATTTGGTCGAGGAAATTTTCTTAGTGGGAGGAATCAGCTCATCTCAACTGATCATCCAGGATAGCTATTGAGGTTGGTTGTGAAAACCTCTGTTTTAAATTTCTTGTTTTGAGAAATTATTCCTGTGTGTGATTGTTTTTAAAGATTTGTATTTTGCAACCAAATTTGATTTATGGTTGAAAGGAGTAGGATGGCATTTTAATTTGGAAGTTAAATCTCTTTCCCAAACAATTTCTTATTGGTGGAAATTATTGAAATTTAAAAAAATTGGGTGTTCTCTGTGTTTGAAAACTCAAAATATTTCTTTTGGAAGCTTTCAATTTGATTGTGAAATGTTAAATTGGTTTTGTTTTCATGAAATTGGAATGGAAAGAATTGAAATTTTTATTCAATTTTACCCTGTGAGGGGATATGCTAGCAAAATTTTGCCAATTTTGGTATTTTAGGTTTTCTTAAAATTGTCTTCCTCTCAGAATTACCTTTCTGAGTTGTATTCCAAAATTCATTTGGAATGAATGATTTGCTTGTTTTATTGATATTGTTTCAATAGAAATTTTAAAATTTAAATTTTTGTTTAAAGTTCTATTTAAAAAAACAAATAAATAAAAAGAAATATTTTTTTGGGCCCCTATGAGGAGCCACGATTGTGGCTTTCCCCACAGGGAGGTCCATGTGGCTCACACAGTCATAGGCTGTGTGCCCACAGCCTCGCAAGACTGTGGTTACACACAGCTGTAGGTTGTGTGCCCACGACCTTGCGCAGGTTGTGTACTCATAGACCACGTAGCTCTGTGTCCATAGCCTCGTACGGACTATGGACAGGGGAGCGATGGGACCACTATTTCCCCCTTTATATATATATATATATTTTTATTTTTTATTTTTTTTAAAATTTTTTTTTTATTAAAAAAATGAATTTAGTTTAAAAAAAATAAAATTAGTTCGATTTAATTTTATTTAATTTATTTATTTTTAATAATATTTTTATTATAATATATTAATTATATATATATATATATATTAATAATTTAATATAATTTTTTAGTAGATTAATAACTACAGAGGGGCAACACCCTTGTATTAATCAAAACTTGAAGAATACATAACTGGTTCAGAAAGAGTCGTAGGGGGAAAGAACTAGTAAGAAAACCCCCTACCATTGCTCCAACAGTAAATACAAAAAAAACCAGCCACACTGGTCGAGATCCTAAAAAGCTAGGAGAAAACAACCAGAGGAGAAAAATGTCGGTTGAACCAAAGGCTTACAATCAACTAAACAACGTATGAAAATGAACATGGAAATCAAGATTCAGCTGCACTTGAATCTGGGTCTTCGGTTCCAGGAGCAAGAGCAGCAGCTGCATCCAAAATTACCGAGCAATCATTCCCGCAAGTTGCATGGGCCAATGATTCTGCTTTCTCCTAGGGGTGATGGTCATCATCTGCAAACCACTCTTCTCCACCGCCAAGCCCCCAATAGTTGCCTTCAACTATGTCACCGTTGGCCATAATACCAATGTTTTCTCTACCCGAAAGCCCTTCCTCCTGGATATAGGTGCTTCTCTAGGCAGCCATGAACCCGGGCAGAATACCGACAATCTTGCAAAGGAACTCAATATTTCTAGTAATAATAGGCCAGGAGGCTTCCAAGGCATTGAAGTCCAGAGAGGTTACAATCACCGATTTCTGCACCTCTGCACCATTTCCCAAACTCCTATAATAATTTTGGGGAAAGGACAATCTAAGATTGCCATCAACATTATCCAATATTGTGTCAATTTCCCCAAGAAAGCGATGCTCAAACACCATTTGGGTGAGAAGCTTCGCCCTTTGCTTGCTAGTCCCCATATAGAGCAGCATGGCTAGGAAGAAACCCAGGATGTCTGCATTAGCTCTGTATCTGTGGTAAGCATTAAGGAATTCCTCCCCCAAAATTCTTTTAACATAGTGCATAATCAAAGGGTGACTTGAGGAGAGAACCGATTGTAGGAGCTTATCAGAGATTTTGCCTAAGAATGCCATCTGACGGCAGGTTGCCTCCAACAAAATTGGTGTTTCCATTGTAAGCAACAGAGCAAGAAATGGGAAGAGTTTGATATGTTAAGAATAAGTAGGTCATCCTTTATTTATCTTGCCACCTCATAAAGGTTGAGGAACTCGAGGGCTTAGCTAAGCGAGCCAAATTACTTTGTACAAACAAGGTACATCTTAAGCATGCCACCTTAATCGCAATTGATTGCCTCATTGATGTCAGTCGTCGTCTGACTTTATCATATCTAAAAGTAATGATTAAGATTAGATATCTTCTCACAAAATCTAAACCGGAGCTTGAGTTAATGACCTCAGTAAGATCATAATACCAAGACCATAAAGAATACCAGCAGGGGAAAATCAAGAAGTCGGTAAGAATACATCTCCCGGTAAGAACTACCAACAGGTAGGGGCAAAAACCATCGGGGGCACAAACATCCCTTCTTAGAACAAGATCGGTTGTATCACTTGTTCCATAATAATCACCATTATCAAAATGTAGATGTGCCTCAATCCGAATTGGGTATCTGAAGAGAGAACCGAATGCAGCCACTTATCAAAAATTTGCTCGACTAACGTTCTGGCAGCATCAATAATGGCACTGGAGTAACCCCGAGGAGAACCTGAACCAGAGCATAAAAATTATCGGTTGGGGGAAAAGGGAAAGAGGCCTATGTAAACAACGGCAACGCCAATTGGTAAAGACCGGGTAGTCAGGACGGATACCCCTACCGGTAGGAGCCAGGAGACCACTATCAAAGGGAGACCCATACTCAGTAAGAGTATGTCCCCCGGTATGTACTCCTGACTGGTAGAGACCAAAACATCGAGGAACCAAAGTGGTTCATTCCTCTTCCAAAATAAATGCAACATTACACCATAATAATTTCTATAATCAAGATTTACCTATGCCCGATCCATATGCCCGGATCAAGACCTCCGTCGGTAATTGCCATTTTAGATAGTCTGTCTGCTTCCAAATTGCCTTCTCTATAGATATGGCTAATCCAAAAAACTTCAAAGGTCTCAAGCAAACCCACCATAGGACGAATCCATAGGTTGAGACGCCAACTAGGGGTATGGTTACTACGAACAACATTGATAACATTTAATGAATCATCCTCCAAATGGATTCTTTTTAACCCCAACTCAGCACCCAATTGCAAACCTCTTAATGCCGCTTAGAATTCAACCTCATTGTTGGTGGCCAGACCGATGTCTTCATAAATTTCCTTAATGCAGATGCCTTCAGAATCTCTAATACTACATCCAATTCCACTATGCCCCCGATTCCCTGCAGAGGCACCATCGAAGTTAATCTTATGCCACCCTCGTTCTGGGGCCTCCCATTTAACATTCAATCTTGGATTAACCGGTATCACAGGATTACCAATTCCGAAAAGTGAGGGGATGATCAAATTTGGGAACACAAGCTTTAACTTCCAATCCCAGTCAGTGTATAGATTATTTTTCAGCGATTTGGATTTGGCTGCTTCGTTCAGGAGCTCAACCAGGTGGTTCTCAATTTTCCCACAGAGAGCTAACTGGCCCATCTCTTTATCCTTCTTCGATTCCTTTCTTTCCAAATTTCCCAAATCATCAATGAGGGTAGGATAACAAATAAGTCCCCAAATAACGCCTTGCATTTTGATCTAGGCCATAGTAGAAACCAATCATCCAAACCTTTCGGCAAAGGGCATACCAGATTTAACTTACCCATAAAATGCCACCAACAGTTGCTGGAGAAATTGCAGTGTAGCAAAAGGTGATCAATTGTTTCCTCTTAATTCCAACATAATACACATCTACTAGGCCCATTAATACCCAATTAAAGGAGTCTTTCATTGGTTAAGATTTTCCTCTGAAAAGCCATCCAAGCAAAGGAACCTGCTTTAGGAAGTAGATGTTTATGCCAGAACAATCTAACCGGCCAATCCTTCTTATCTACTGCAACTTCTTTCAATTTATAGCCAAACCATACCTTATACTTACCATCAGAAGAGCCACACCATCTAATGATGTCCTCGTCCGGGGATGGATGAATAATTCGATACTTCAGAATGTCGGCAAGAAGGTCTTTCTGATTTTGGGCTAAATCCAAGGGGTCCAGAGAGTTCCACACCCATTTGTCCAAATCATTCTCCTTAAATGAATGGCCATAATCATAGACCTTGTGACCCCAAAGCCAACATGTTTCTCTCATTATAGGTTGAAGAACAGGGTTATGACACAAGGCTTCTTCGCTATTCCAAGAATCCAGCCAGAAGGATGCATTCCTCCCATTTCTAACATCCCAAGTGACTTGATCGCTAATGATTTCTCTGCATTTCAGAATATATTCCAAATGGTCGAGCCCCTGGGAGGGTTGGTAACTATGAGAATCATTTTAGGCTCAAGTGAGTCCAGATAATTTTGTTTAAGGATTCTTGTCCACTTATGATTACCGCCTCTACAAATTTCCCACACCAATTTTGCACCCATAGCCAAATTCATAGTAGAAATCTGTCGAATGCCAGCACACCCAACATGTTTTGGTTGGCTTATTTTTCCCCAGGCAATAAGTGGAAATTTCCCTTTGTCATTCGATCCATTCCAAATGAAAATTCTCATTATAGTAATTAACCCATCTTCTATGGTAACCAGTAGCTTCAAGCAAGACATGGAGAAAACCGGTATGGCAGAGAGGACTGATTTTATCATAGTAAGCTTGTCGACAGATGATAATCACTTCCCTTTCCAATTTTCAAGCCTAGCTTTACATTTCTCAATAAGATGTTTCCAATAGCAAGTCTTATTGCGGCCATTAAAAAGAGGAGTCCCAAGGAATTGCCTGGAAAGTTTTCCACTCTTAAATTGAGGATTCTTGATAGGACAACTTGCATATTCAGCATCATGTTGATAAAGAAAATTTTGGACTTGTTCCAATTGATTTTTTGCCCTGAAGCCTTGCAATAGTCATTCAGGCATGTATTTATTATCCTTGCATCTTTTCTTCTAGAGGCCCCAAAAAGAATAGTATCATCAACAAATTGCAAGTGGGTTGAATGTTCAACTCATGTAGCAACATTGACACCCAACCAGTGACCATCATGGTGGAGAGATTTAATCATCCGACCTAAAGATTCAGCCATAATTATAAACAAAAATGGCGACATAGGATCCCCTTGGCGAATACCTTTTGTTGAAGGGAAGAAACCAGGAGATGAACCGTTAACCAGAACTGAGAATTTGGGGGTTGATAGACAATTCTTGACCCAAGTGATCCATTCATTACAGAAGCTAAATTTCCTCAATACTTCTACAAGAAATTCCCTGTCCACCATATCATAGGCTTTCATGATATCCAACTTTAATATCATACAAGAAGCTTTAGTTTTCCTAACGGTGTGGAGGGTTTCGTGAGTAGAGATAATGCCTTCAACAATAGAGCGACCAGGGGCAAAGCCACTCTGTTCATCTGAAATAATATATTTTAGAAGAGGTTTCAGTCTATTAGCAATGATCTTTATTACTATTTTGTAAACTGAGTTGCATAAAAAAATTGGTCTAAAATCACCCATTTGTTGAGGGTTCTTCTTTTTTGATACTAAAGCTAGAAAGGTATAGTTGATGGCTCCCAGCATAGTCATTTTTTTCCTGGATTCTTCTACCGCTAGGTGCAAATCCTGGGCAATAATGTCCTAGAAATGTTGAAAGAAGGCCGCAGGAAAACCATCAGGGCCTGGAGTCTTATTAGGATTCAAGTAGAAAGTAACATGCCTGACTTCTTCTAAGTCAATAGGTTTGAAGAGCTCTATATTGCGTCTTTCAGTAATTAAAGGAGGGATTGCGTCTAGAATCTTGTTTCTTGCTTCCTGATCATTCTGACAATTCATCAGAGATTCAAAATGTCTTGCTGCTTCCTGGGCAATATTCTCAAAATCTCTAGCAATACTACCATCCGATTTTACCACCTCTGATATTCTGTGACTTGCTACGGTTGGCAATAGCCGATCTGTGGAAGAACTTGGTATTTCTATCACCATCCTTGAGCCAAATTTCCTTGGACTTCTGTCTCCAGTGAATTTCTTCACGCTGAAGAATTCCATTTAGTTCAGACTTGAGAGAGTTTTCCCTTTGGAAGAGTACATAATTCATGCCTGACTTAATGATATAATTGGATAGATCCTCCAGTTCTGTCGTAATCCTGAGTTTCTCCATATGGATGTTTTAGAACTAACTCAAATTCCACTCTTTGATTTTGATCTTAATATACTTGAGTTTCTTATTTAGCTTGAACAACCTCGAGTTGTTTCCGAGAACCGGCTCATTCCACCATGTTGCTATCAAATCATGTAGATCTGGCACTATAAGCCACATCGACTCAAATCGGAAAGGATGGCCACCCTCAGAATGTCCTAGAAACACATTTAGGAAAATAGGGAAATGATTTGACCCTATAAGGGGTAGTATAGATGTTTCAAGAATAAGATTTTGAGCTAGCCAATCACCAGCCACCAAAAACTGGTCAAGACGTTCTGCAATTTCAGTGAAACCGGTACACCTATTTGTCCATGTAAAGGTGCCATTCTTCGAGGCAACATCCCATAACTGATTATTATCAACAAAATCCTGGAAATATTTCTGAGTCATACCTATCCTCTGAATACCACCCTTCTTTTCATTACTTGCCAAGATAGCATTGAAGTCGCCTGCAAACACACAACTGGCCATATTGATATTTTGGAATCTGTTTGATAGGAGTTCCCAAAGCTCTCATTTTTCATTAGCAACAGAAGGTTCGTAGACATTAAAGAGATCGAAACTCTCATTTTTGCATAAACTAGTGACCAGATAATGCTACCAGTATTTATCTTCACCAAGGAGAGTGACATGAAGATTCAAAGGATTCCAGAATATTCCCATGCCACCAGAGGCTCCCTCGGATTGCCTCAATAGACCTTTCCATTGTTTCCATACTTTCATTTTTTTTTTCAATCTCATAATGACTCCATTTAGTTTCCTATAATACCCAAATATCCCCCTTAGTCTCATCAATCTAGCGCTTAATTAAACGCCACTTGTCAGGGGCATTAAGGCCCTTGACATTCCATGATAGTAGTCTCATGGAGCCTAGGGAAGGGGGTTCCCCTTCTCTAAGTTAAGTTTGGACTTCCCATTAGCTGCACCTACGATTATCAGCATTGTTTTCCTTGATTTGCACCCCCTTTTACCCTTTGGATGAAAATTTGGTACATTAATATATGATTCAGACTTCCCAAACCCTTTTACAGTATTATCCATTATAAGGTTGGCAACTAGTCCAACATCTTCTTCCCATTCTGAGGCAGAGGAAACAATTTATCCTTCTTCCAAGCCAATGGTGAAGCCTTTATTGCGTGGATCATCAATGGTGGTTGGACCAACTGGCAGAGGGGGAATAATCTCATCCTTCATCACACTAAAATCACCGGCCTTATTGGGTACTGAGGAAAGAGTAGTTGCAAACTCTATTATAATATCCTTTTGAAGGGTTTTAGCATCTTCCAAAAGATTTAGTAGAGCTTGAGCACTTTCACTGTTGGCAAAATGGGCCTGTTGATGGCTAGACACAACAAGAGGAGAATAAACAACAAGATTATTCTTTTCCACCTCCTTCATACTGGTCGTCGAGGATTGCTCAACCTCATTTGCTTCCCATTTTTCTGTATTTTCCTTGACTGAATTCATGTCAATCGACTTAGATTGCACACAAGCATAGCTTTTAAGGATAGATGTCGATACTTAACATTCAAGACCTATTTGCTCCCTTGAGAAGCATTTGGGACAAAGGTGCAACTAATCTTCCCTGTCAATCCTTTGAATTCATACCTCTCCGGCCCCAATAATTTTGACTTCTTTTGGGATTTTGGAGATTTGGTTGGTATTAATGTATATCCTGATAAAGCTACTCCACACCCTATCCTCCAGAATGTCGTCCACAAAAACAAAAGTGCCAAGCTCTTTGCAGATATCTTTAATGATCTCAATGTGCCAATAGTCCGATGGGCAGTTATATAACCTTAACCAGACCGTGTTTTCCGGCAGGGTATGGAACCGGGGATTAAAATTTAGTTTCCAATCAATGATATGCACCCCGATCTCGTCCAAAGTATAAGGACCTTTATTTTTAGCATTAAACATGTCCTCATATTTCATAAACTCAATCAGAAAATAATCATTCGGAAGGACATTAAAGTTAATGTTCTCCCCCCATTGCAATCTACACCATTTCTCAAAATTTCCCCTTATCCATTTGCCTCCACCCCATTTGGTAAAGAAATAGAAATCTTGAAGATTTGACCTAGCTAAATTGATCTTATTATCATCCAAAACAACAGTGGGTCTCAAAGTTTTCCTTACCGGTTTGTGGATGGCTGGATAAGCCAGTGGTTTGTATCTTCACCAAGGTTCGTTTTTCCCCACCCGATCCAAATTAGATCGCTGGTTTCTGGTCAGGGCAATGGACCGCCAAGCCTCAGCATGATCGGTGCACGCGGTTCTGTCTTGCCTAAACCACCCATTCTGAAATTTATTTGGGTCGTAACCCGGAGGAGGTTTAAAACCTTGCCTATGACAATTAGGGATGTTAAATTTTCCTGTCCCCGATACAGGGGGATTTGGTTTTAAAAATGACTTCCAATTGCATGCCAAATCAGAAGCAGCAAGCTTCACATTTCGAAACCAACCATCATTGCTCCATGAAAAGCCATTTTTCTTCCATGCCTGCGAGTTTATTGGCCTGCGATTACTATTTGTGTAGGGGTGACTAACATCTGAATTCCTCTGTGGTCGAGGAACCCTACTACCTCTCATCACAGGACTAGGTTCATCCACCTTCCATGGTCGGCTTGGGGTTTGATCTTTCCATGTTGATTTGACAGTTGGTTGCTTGCTAATTGTAAGGTTATGTATTGCTTCAATTGGGAAGCCTTTGTCAGCTTCATCGCTCCACGACCTGATCTTCCCCTGACCTCCCTTGCCATGGATCAGAGCCCCAACAATCTATTCGTCAGTTTGAAGCCTGTTGTTGTCGTTGCCTCTACCAATTTTGCCACCTTCGCTCACCATCCTGCTCATGCAATAAGTCACAATTATGTTAATCCTTCCTCATAGAGTGGATTTTTAGGCGCATTAGAGTCTAATAATTTAACATTATTATATAATTTTGTTATTAAGAATTAAATATTAGTTGTTAATATTAATTTTATAATATTTATAATATGATATGATATATATATATATATATATATATATATATATTTATGGATTTTAATATTCGTATATATATCTATGTATATATATTTTATTATATATTTTTATAATATTAATATATGATTTGGATTTGAGTATTATCTTTGGGAGCTGCTTGATTAAATTAATATGGTTGATTTTAGGACTAATTATCTATCATGCGGAGGATAAATAATTTTGAAATGGATAATTGGTGAATTAATTGATTGGGTTTATTACTATTGAAATAGTGTAATTATGTCTGTTTAGTTTCAATCAAATTTTGTAAACACAGCAAGAGAGACCAAATGAGACAGATAGAAGAACCTTGTGACCTGATTTCTCATATATATTTTATCATGATGTTATTTCTTGTTTTCTTATATGCTTGGCTCGTAATGAATTCTAAAATCACGAATTTAGTTGTTTACGCAAACTGTTGTATTGTTTTTCTATAATGGTCTTGTTTCGTAAATTGAGTGTAATCCTTAGTATCTCAACCTAGGTGGTTAGGTTTTGTGGAACAGTGAACTGTTACTGTGTCTGAAATCCTGTGTAGGTGTGATTTTGTGCATTATATCCTAGGGTTTAGTTGAGTTTGTGTAGTGTCATAAGTGAGAGTGGCTTTCATTTGGGGGCTGCGCCCAAAGTGGTAGCAGGGTAACCCATCGAAAGTTTGCTTAAAGAGTGATAACTTAATAAATTATTAGGGGGTTTAGTAGATGAAACACTAAGATAATTATGCCTCGCTCATGGTTGAGTGCTAGTACAGACTCAAGATGCAGCGAGAAGGCCTGGAATGGAAAACCAACAACCTTGTCCTCATGAAAGGATTGTTTGGGTCCACATGAGACTTGGATGGGGCCGGGGGTTCGGGAGAGGTTACCAAGGTAACCCATGATGGGGGTCGAGACCTATGGAGGCCTGCCAGGGTAATTGTGAGATTTTGCCAAGATCAAGAACTCAATGAAAAGTACAAAATATAGAACAAGAATAAACAGTATTCTCATCAATAGATAAAAAATCAATAGTTGTTACATACAATGAATATGAGCCTTCTTATATAGGCAAGGCTATATGGATATGTGAGCACACAAACATGACATGTGGCTCAATAAGAAACAAGGGTAGGTGGGAAATAGGTGTGGTAGGTATGAGAAACAATAAAATATTCCACATGAGGTGGATCACCCATTGAAGGTGGAATTATCACTCCATAATAAGTGGATATGATAGAGTAGTAACAAGATCAACACCATAAAAGGTGGAAATTCTCCTACACACACTATCCCAATGTGGCACAAACACCCAAGTGTCTCATACCCAAACTACTATGAAATGCATTTCCTAAGTAAACTTAAGTAAGGTGTAATAATATCCATGATGAATAATTATTTACACAAACACTAACCATACCAAGCTATGTGATGACACTCTTCCCTTATGGTAACTAGTGTATAGTCTTGTTGATTTCACCTGTTATGATGTGGAATCATGTTCTGCAAGTTTCTATCTATGAGTTGATCCGATGTTTTGTGAAACCATGTATTCTTTCCTTTCCTTGCTAGTGGGTCTTAGTGTTATCTCCTAGCATGGAGGGGTGGTTCTTTTGAGCCACATGGTCAGGTGGTAGTGCCACTTTCCATCAGTATCATGTTCGCTTCCTTCTTGCGAGGGTTGTCTTTGCAGGTGTTTCGGTTTCTCCTTGGACTTGTCCATCTTCTTGTTCCAGTTGAATTCCTTTGTACTTCATGGATCCATTATTGTACCTATTTGAACCTTATGAGTTCAGTTGTATCATTGTATTATTATGCCTTCTTGGCATGTTGTAATTATGTAAATCATTATATGATCTTTATTTTATTTGTATGTCATCCAGTAATTTAAATTTAATGTGTTCGAAATATTATAAGTTGACAAATTTTGTAATGGTAACTATGAGGTTATTGAATGTTGTATTGTACTTAACTAGATGTATGTAATTGAAGCATGTATAATTCAAATCTTTAAATGAATGTCATTGCCATGTATTAAGGATAGTTAACATGAATCATAAGTGGTTAAGTGAACCTTAAACTTTCAATTTCTTTCTTAAGTAATCGATTTGGATAAGTCTTCCGCTTGTGTATTTAACCAGTGCAATGTTATAACTTATGCACCTTAATTATATGTTATATTTAAATAATAAAAAAATCCTTTTTATTCCTTTGTTTTAGTGTTATCCTTTTGGGTTTCTTGGCAGGGCATTACACTTATTAGCTTCACCCCTCTTTCAATGTAGTGGTACCCAAGGAAAAATTAGTGGTCTCATTATCCTTATTGGTGAAACCATAGTTTTTTCCACAAATACATTTTGGTGAACCCGACTCCTTGCATGCTTATTTCTTATTTATGGTCTTAGATATGATTTGTAGACACTTAAGCAATAAAAAATTTCACTCATAAATCATATTTGCAATTGAATTACATAAATTTAGAGGTTAATTTCAAAAAAACCCTAATTGTTTTTTTAATTGACTTGTGGATTGCATAATTTTTTGTTTGTGCTTTCGGATATGATTTATTTCATAATGAAATTTACTAAATCTGATTTGTTTGCCATTTCACATATGGTTACATTTCTTTTTAGTTAGATTTATGAAAATCTTGTGTTGGATAATGGTTTCTTTCACTTTAGATTACTTCTTTTCATTCATAGTACTCTTGCATATTGCATCTTTAGGGTTTCAAAGATATTTCCTACTTGCAAATCATATCTCAAATCTTTTATCCATGTTATATGTTGTTTCATGATGGAATTTTTAATAACATGCATTACATGTGTATATCACATAAAAGTTTTTTGTAGACAATGATAATCTTAGAGATGACATTAAAAAAAATTACACTTGTACCTATCCTAGGGTATCTAATGTTAATGAGGAATGAGTCAATACTCCTATCAATGATCTTTCAAATGGAGAAAAAGCATTGAAGACAAACATTCGAAACCATCCTCTTCTCATATGCATACTCTAGTCTAAGGGGAAAAATTATAAAAATGTTGGTATATCAATCTCTTAAGATCCTCCTTATTCTCCTAGAGCTTATTTCAATCATCAACATATTTGTAGGGAAAATGATGTTATGCATTTTGTTCATCACCTATCTCCCAATATAACATTAACTAAAGATGATAAGAACCCTCTTTGCCAACCAATCACAGAGGGCATGAATAATGATGATAGAAAGGCGAATCTCTCTACAAAAGATATCCCTTATTTATTCAATTCTCCCTGTGATCCCCCTATGTACCCTTACACTATAAATTTTAAAGAAATTCATGATAATGGTCTTTCTTCACAATTGAAAAGTTATTATAGGAGTGGTTATAATATGATCTCAAAACAAAGTTATAGTGGACAGCGACTTGGAAAATATCAACAAGGAAACAAAGTCCCTATAAAACCTTCTTCACAAGCTAATACAGAAGGTCTAGGACATCCTCATCATTCACCTATGGATGATCTACTTAAAATTCAGAAGTTTAAGGAGTATTTTATAAGACATAAACTCTATCGTCCATCTAAAGGTTCTTCTTCCTCAAATAATAATTTTTTGCTCATATCATCAAACTAAAGATTTTCTTGATTTTTAAAATGGAATAAAAGAACTCGTTGATAAGGAAATTACAAAAATCATAGAACATAATCCTTCTCCTTCTAGCACATCATGTCCTACATCTCAAGAAACAACACCTACACCTCTTGATAATCAAGAAAAGCTAGCTACAAGGATGTTTTGGAGATTGAAATATGATAACAATATTGTTTTTCCTCCCATAAAATATAGTTATAAGAACCAAGAAGGTGATGAGTATTGTCCTTTTCATCATTTTTATTCTAATTATCTTAGAAATTGTAAAGATTTTAGAGCATTTGTTCAAGACCAATATGATTGATCTCACATAACTCTTAAAACTGATCTTGCACTCTTTCTTAGCGAATAGGTAGTTCCTTAGCACTCCATTCACCTTCTCATGTTGCTCCTCACCTTATGGCACTAGTAATTTAACCATATTGGGGGCTCTTTGTCACGTGTCATGATGAATTTTAATTTTCAATCATACTTGGACAACAACATAATTCTTCCATGTCTATTTTCTTTGGGGGGGGAGGATCATATATTCAAATTCTCTCTTTTTGAAGATTGCCTCTTCTTATGAGTTTCATTTTGCATATCTTGATGTCTTTTTTTGCATTGAATTTTTCTTCATGTGAGTACATGTGTGTTCCTTGTTTATGACCTTTTTCTTTGCTTGAAGTGATTCACCTTCTTATGTATAATCTCTCTTTGAAGTTTTTATAATCCCTCTTTCTCCCTATGCTTGGGGGGCGTGAATTTATCGTATCCTTCCTAAGGATCCACTTTTCCTTTGTTGAGTGGTGTTTTCTTTTGATACAATCTCATTCCTTGTGTGAATTTTTTTCTTTTCTTAGGGATTCTCTTTTATGGAAGAGGTTTGTATCCTTATCTACAACTTGTTCTTCACTTGACAATGCATGTCTATTTTAAACAAAACCTTCATTTTGGGTTAAAAGTGTGTCATCTTTCATCAAGAGTCCCTTTTACATAGCAATATGGTCTGTATGAATTCTTGTTCTCCTTCCTTTACACTTTTTGTAATATATCTCTTTTACAACCATCTTTTCTTTGCTTATAATAGTAATGCCTCTTTAGCTTGGATTTATAAATATTGTTGCCTAAAAGGATATCTGCTTGGCGTTGAAGGTGTGTATCCTTGTTTCTAGCTTCCTTAAGATATCAACATAACTTTTTGTTGACATCTTAAGGGGGGGCATTGCATATCGCCCTCTTTGTACTATATTTTTGTACTAACTTTGCATGTCTTATATGAGGTGTTCATTCTCGAAACCAGACCAACAAGTCCTATACAAGATGTTTCATTTTTTAAACCAAACGTAGGTTTTTAATATGTCTTATATGGGGTGATCATTCGCTAAACTATATCAAAAAGTATTATATAAGATGATTCATGTCTAAAACCAAGCATATTTTGTTTTATTTAATGTCTTATATAGGTTGTTGCATGATCTAAACTAGACCAAAAATTCTAATACAATATACTTAACTCCTAAAAACAAACAACAACATATACAATGGGGTGAGTTAACTACCATAACATAATTTGCTACAATGTTCAACTCTTCATTTTTTAGAGAGTAGAACTAGCATAACACAACTTGCTAGACTATTATGACTCTCTATCTTTACATGAATCATAGAACATAATTCAACTTGTCCTATAAGTATTCATGTCCCCGTGGGTCACCCAACATAACACAACTTGTGAGCCTGCGGATTCCATGATCTTTCTCGTTCTTCTTCTCATGGATCACCTAACATAACACAACTTGCTAGCCAGTGGCATCCATGTTCTCCCTTTTCTCTTCCCCATGAGCTCTTAGCTTTTCTATTTGTGGATCATGGTTCATGATTTGATGCATGCTCTTTTTATGTGATCACTTGTGTTCTTGTGATAAAATTATGAGAATGATATCAGTAGCTGAGACATTTGGTTATAGAGGTCTCTTCAACTAATCAACTTAGAGCCTTTTTTTTAGTATTAACCCCTTGTGTTGTGTGTCTTTTGTCTTTATTTGTCTTTGTTTTCCTTTTCATGTTTTTTGTGTCCTTGCATATGATTTCATGAGTTAAGATCCTAATATTGGGTGCTTGGTTCCTCGAAATTAGTGATGTCTTATCTCATTGTGATCTTGATCCTAATTTCTCCTCTCTAATCTTTATACTCTACCACAAGTATTTGCATAGGCTCATGCTCCCATTAAAGTGGAGGCTAAATGTAGCATCATAAGTTGTAACCAATACAATTCACACCTCATGGTTTTACTCCTACTTTAGTGTGTCTCATTTTCATCCCTCCTAGGTCTATTTTGGTTCCCTTCTCCAACTTTGATGTCACTTGTTGACACCACTAGGTGGGCCCTATCGTGGAGGTTGTCCTCTCCTATTTCCTAATTGGTTGGTCTTGATTTTGGAGGACTAGGGTGTGGGGCGCCTTTGTCTTGGACGAGGGCACGTCAAAACACTCTGGCCCCCCTTAATGTGGACCCAATTTTAAATGGGGCAAACACTCCCCCTCCCTGATAGATTTTGGTCCCCATGGATACACTTGACCATTATAGGTCGTACTAATCGATAAATTACCTAGGGAACCCTATATAAAGACATCCTATCAATTCATATTGACATCACTCATATACCCTTTAATTGGGAATCCATGAAGGAATCATAATCAAGCATTTTTAGAGTTTTAAGGTTGCATTTCATCCTTTAATAATTATGGAGCATCATGAAGGTTTGTGTGGTTTCAAAGGCCAACTCCATGAGGGGAGCTACCCCTTGACTTTGTTGCATGCATTTCCCCTATACCCCACAAGGTGTGCTAGCCATCAACCAAGTTGGGGGTGTTGCCGAAAACCCCCCTCAATGGGTGCTACCCTTCAACACTATTATGGGCATTGCCTTGAAACCCCGATGAGGGATAATACCCCTCGAACCCATTGGGATATATAATATATATTTGTAGTGTTGTAAATTATAACTGGTACAATTCACAACTAATGTTTCTGCTCCTACTTTAGCGTGTCTCATTTTCATCCCTCCTAGGTTCGTTTTGGTCCCCTTCTCCAACCCTGATGTCACCTATTGACACCACTAGGTGGGCCCTATCCCAGAGGTTGTCCTCCCTTATTTCTTGATTGGTTGCTCCTGATTTTAGAGGACAGAGCATTGAGAACCTTGGTCCTAGACCAGGGTACCCCAAAATGCCCTGGTCCCCCTCAATGTGGAACCAATTTGAAATGGGGCAACCACTCCTTCTCCTCAATAAATTTTGATCCCCATGGCTACAATTGATTGTTAGAGGTCAACCTAATTGGTAAATTGCCTAGGGAAACATATATAAAGACATATTATCAATTGATTTTAACATCACTCATATTCCCTATCATTCGTGCATCCGTGAAGGAAACACCATCAAGCATTTTCAGAGATTCAAGGTTGCATTTATTCCTTAAGGCATTATGGACCAAAGTTACATCAATATTCATGCAAGAATATGTGTGTGATTAAGTTTATTCATATTCATGTGATTTACATGCTATTACATTCAACATTTGTGTTTGCATTCAAAGAGCATTGCATCATCATCAATAATTGCAAATCCGAGGTATATCTCCTTAGCATTTACTTCAATATTTACATTATTCAACTCAAGATTAATTCGTAAACCTGGATTGACCTAGGGAAAACCCCTATCCACAACCCAATTTCCTTTCTTTATGTGTGCAAGTAACAGGCTCAAGAGTTGTACTCAAAGATTCTGATAGAGGCGATAGCAATGAACAAGTTCAACTTTTGACAGAACAAAATTTGAAGGACTAGGGCAAATCTATACTACATGGTCCCAAAAAATCAGCCTGAACTTCTAGGAATAGGTTCTACATATCTTATTTTGCCTAGATCTCAGTTTGTGGCTCGGTGGGATATCTGTAGCAGTATGTTTTCAATAGTTTACTTCAATCATTCACTGTTTTACCCTAATTTCACATTTCATATCCACTCTTCAACTAGAAAGAGGAGACAAACAAATAACCAATGAATCTAGTAAGAACTCCAACTCTTACATATTTGGATTGTGGCTAGATCTATTAGGTTCAACCCTCTTTCAATGTATTGGTTCCAAGGAAGCATTAGTGGTCTTACTATCCGTATTGATGAAACCCTAGTTTTTTCCACCAATACATTTGGGCAAACCTAACTCCTTGCATGCTTATTTTTTATTTATGGTCTTATATCTAATTTGTAGGCACTTAAAAAATAAAATTTTGCACTCATAAATCATATTTGCAATTGAATTACATAAATTTAGAGGTTAATTTCACAAAAAACCCTAATTTTTTTTAAAAGTTGACTTGTGTGTTGCATAATTTTTCATTTGTTTTCAGATTTAATTTTACATAATGGAATATACTAAATTTAATTTGTTTGCCATTACACATGATTACATTTATTTTTAGTTACATTTATCAAAATCATGTGTTGGATAATGGTTTCTTTCACTTTATATTACTTCTTTTCATTTATAGCGCTCTTGAAAATTGCATCTTTAGGGTTTCAAAAATATTTCCTACTCCCAAATAATATCTGAAAGCTTTTATCCATGTTATATGGTGTTTCATGATGATATTTTTAAGCACATGCATTACATGTGTAGATCACATAAAAGCTTTTGTAGACAATTATAATCTTAGGGATGATATTGGAAAAGCTAACACGTGTACCTCTCCTAGGGTATATAATGTGAATGAGGGATGACTAAATACTCTTATCAATGATCTCTCCAATGGAGAACAAGCATTGAAGAGAAACATGAAATGATCTTCTTCTCATATGCATACTCTAGTGCAAGTGGGGAAAGACCAAAATGGTATATGAATCTCTTTAGATCCTCCTTATTCTCCTAGAGCTTATCTATATGATCAATATATTTGTATGGAATATGATGTTATGCATTTTATTCATGACATATCTCCTCATATAACATTAACTAAAGATGAAGCTTTAGATGATAAGGAACCTCCTTCCCAACCAATCAAAGAGGAAATGAATAATCATGATATAAATGTGAATCTCCCTACGAAAAATATCCCTTCTTTATTCATTTCTCCCTTTGATCCCTCTATGTACCCATAAACTACAAATTTTAAAAAAATTCATGATAATGGTCCTTCTTCACAATTGAAAAGTTATTATAGGAGTGGTTATAATATAATCTCAAAACAATGTTATAGTGGACAAGGAATTGGAAATTATCAATAAGGAATCAAAGTCCCTATAAACCCTCCTTCATAAGATATTAGAGAAGGTCTAGGACATCCTCATAATTCACCTATGGACGATCTCCTTAAAGTTTAGAAGTTTAAGGATTATTTCACAAGACATAAACTCTATTGTCCATCTAAAGGTTCTTCTTCCTCAAATAATCCTTTTTTCTCATATCCTCAAACTAACGTTTATCATGCAAATGGTTGTCCTAATTTTTAAAATGGAATAATAGAACTCGTTGATAATGGAACTATCAAAATCATAAAAAACAATCCTTCTCTTTCTAGCACACCTTGTCCTACATCTCAAGAGACAACACCTACTCCTCGTGACAATCAAGAAAAGTTAGCTACAAGAATCATTTGGAGATTGAAATATGATAAGAATGTTGTTTTTCTCCCATAAAATATAGTTATAAGAATCAAGAAAGTGATGAGTATTGTCCTTTTTATCGTTGTTATTCTCATTCTCTCAAAAATTGTAAATATTTTAAAGCATTTGTTCAAGACCCATATGATAGAGCTCACATAGCTCTTACAATTGATCTTGTAATTTTTCTTGGTGAAGAGGTAGTGCCTTAGCATTCCATTCACCTTATCATGTTGCTCCTCACCCTATGGCACTAGTAGTTTAATCTTGTTGGGGGCTCTTTGTCATGTGACATGATACAATTTAATTTTCTATCATACTTGAGCAACATCATAGTTCTTCCTCGTCTCCTTGCTTGGTAGGAAAAGATGGTATATTAAAATTCTCTCTCTTTTTTAAGATTACCTCTTGTCTCGAGTTGCATTTTACATATCTTGATGTCTTTTCTTGCATTGATTTTTTATTTCTGTGAGTACATGTGTGTTCCTTGTTTAGGACCTTTTTCTTTGCTTTAAGTGCTACATCTTCTTATGTATAATCTCTCTTTGGAGGTTGTGTAATTCTTCTCTTTGTCCCTGTGCTTGGAGGGCATGGATTTCTCCCATCCTTCCTAAGAATCCACTTTTCCTTTGTTGAGTGCCATTTGCTTTTGATACAATGTCATTCCTTGTGTGAAGTTGTTTTTTTGTTCAAGGATTCTCTCTTATGCAAGAGGTGTGTATCCTTGTCTACAACCTCTTCTTCACTTGGGAAATGCATGTCTATTTTAAACAAACCCTTCACTTAGGGTTAAAAGTGTGACATCCTTCATCATGAATACCTTTTACATAGCAATAGGGGGAAGGTATGAATTCTTGTTCTCCTTCGTTTCTTTTGATAAATGATGTTATTTTTGTTCAAAAATATCCTCTTAGAGGTAGATGTCTTTTGAGGAAAGATTTGTTCCTCCTTCTCCTCCTAAAGATTCTCTCTACACTTGTTGCAACATATCTCTTTTACAACCATCTTTTCATTGCTTATAAGAGTAATGTCTCTTTAGCTTGGATTTACAAACATTGTTGCCTAAAATGATATCTCCTTGGTGTTGAAGGTGTGTATCCTTGTTTCTAGCTTCCTTAAGACAACAACATAGCCTTATGTTGACATCTTAAGGGGGGGCATTGCATATCGTCCTCTTTGTACTATATTTTTGTACTATTATTTTCATGTCTTATACAGTGTATTCATTCTCGAAACCAGACCAACAAGACTTATACAAGATGTTTGTTTTCTAAAAGAAAAAACAACTAATTTGTATGTCTTATATGAGGTGGTCATTCTTGAAACTAGACCAACAAGTCTTATACAAGATGCTTCATGCCTGAAACTAGGCATATTTTGTTTTATTTCATGTCTTATACATGTTGTTGCATGCTCAAAACCAAAATCACAAGTATTATATGAGATACTTAACTCCTAAAACTAGACAACATATGCAACAACATGAGTTGACTAGTATAACACAATTTGCTAGACTGTTCAACTCTTCCTTTTTCAAAGAGTGGAACTAGCATAACACAACTTGCTAAACTATTCTAACTCTTCCTCTTTACATGAATCATACAACATAATATATCTTGTTGTCATGTTAGTATTCATGTCCTTGTGGGTCACCTAGCATAACACAACTTGCTAGCTTGTGGATTCCACAGTCTCTCTTTTTCTTCTTCTTCTCATAGATCACCTAGAATAATGTGGCTTGCTATCCCATGGCATCAATGTTCACCCCTTTCTCTTCCCCATTAGCTCATAGCTTTGTTATTTGTGGCTCATGGTTCATCATTTGTTGCATTCTCTTTTTATGTGATAGCTCATGTTCTTATGATAGCATTCTGAGAATGACATTAGTGGCTAAGACATTTGATTATCGAGGTCTCTACAACTAGTTGACTTGGAGCCTTTTTGTTTTTACTATTAGCCCCTTGTGTTGTGTGTCCTTGCATATTTAATGTAAGAGGACAATGTCAACTCCTTCATAACCACCTGACACACTAAACAGTTTTGAAATATGATTTTAGATCAACATATATGAGCCCATGAAACATCAAATCAATGCATCAAACCTTGGAAACAATTATTACTAAAATGAAATAATATTTTCATAATACAAAGCCTGAACACTCACGAAATCACTCAAACAATCTTATTGATAACAACAAGGTAGATGAATTCTAAAATCAAATCTATGCAAGCAGACTCAAAATTTTCACTAAATTCACAAACAATCTTACAAAATCATTAGACAAAACATTTTTCTTCAAAAATCACTATCCAAATATATTATTGGTTTGTATAGAATTGGAACAATGGAATATTTATAGTAGCTACAATGGCTTCCAAAATCCTACTCCAAGTCCTCTCCACCCACAATTCAAATCTACATAACTACCCATGAAAATCCCCTTCCTTTTTTTGTTTTCCTTTAATTTAAAATCCTCATCCATCCTTCTATATCCATCCCACATTCTCATACGATAGGGTATCATTTGTATTCCTATCTTTAAGCACCAAATATAGGTACTTGCTATATTTCCTTTGCCCATGTTCCTTTCTATAAACTGTTGATTTAAAAATTATTAGATTCTTTAAAGAGGAGTGCCCATTATAATCTTTCAATGCTTTCTCCATTCCTCATCTTCTCTACTTTTAGAATGAGATTCTCTTGCAAAATTTTCCTTTCGTTTCTTACCTCGTTAATTGTCTTTTAAAGTCTACAAATTAAATTTGAAACAAAGCACCTTATTCTTCCTGCTAGGCATTACTTCTAGCAACAACTAAATATTACAAGATTGTTATTGAAATCCACCGAAAAAAAAACATTACAATATTATTCAAATTCATTAACCATGTGTGGGTGCTCCTACATCAATATGATTATGTGAGTTAGGATCCTCAGATTGGGGGCTTGGTTTCTCGAAATTAGTGATGTCTTATCTTCTTGTGATATCGCTCCTAATTGCTCCTCTCTCTCATCTTTCTACTTTACCACATGTATTTGGATAGGCTCATACTCCCATTAAACTGGGGGATGAATGTAGCATCAAAAATTGTAACTAGTACAATTCACACCTCATATTCGTGCTCCTACTTTAGTGTGTTTGTTTTTCATCCCTCCTAGGTCTGTTTTCGTCTCCTTCTCTAACCTTGATGTCACTTGTTGACACCACTTGGTGGGCCCTATTTCAAAGGTTGTCCTCCCCTATTTTCTGATTGGTTGGTTCTGATTTTGGAGGATCAGGGCATGGATAGCCTTGGTCTTGGCCCAAAGTGCCCCAAAATGCCTTCGTACACCTTAATATGGAGCCAACTTGAAATAAAGAAGACATTCCCCCTCCCAGATAGATTTTGGTCCCCATGGCTACACTTGATTGTTGGAGGTTGGCCTAATCGGTAAATTACCTAGTGAACCCTATATAAAGACATCTTATTAATTAATGTTGACATCAATTATATACACCATCATTCGTGCATCCATGAAGGAATCATCATCAAGTTTTTTTAGAGATTCACAATTGCATTCCATGAAGAATTATGGAGGAAAATTGCATCAATCTTCATGCAAGCATGTGTGTAATTAGAGTTTTTCATGTTCATGTGTTTGTCATGCCATTACAGTCGACATTTGTGATTACATTCAAATAGCATTGCATCATCATCAACAATTGTAGATCTGAGGTATATCTCCTTAGCATTCACATCAACATTTACATTATTCAATTCAAGGTTAAGTACTAAACCGAGGTTTGATCTAAGGCAAACCCATATCCACAATCCTATTTCCTTTCTTTTAGTGTGCAGGGAACAGGCTCAAGAGCTATACTCTAGGATTTTGATAGAGTCAACAGTGACAAACAAGTTCAACTTTCAACAGAGAAAAATTTGGAGGATGAGGGTGAATTTGTACTACCTGGTCTGGACAAATCAAGTTAAACTTCTAGGGACAAATTCTAAATATCTTATTTTGCCCAAATCTCAGTTTGTGGCTCTGTGGGATATCTGTGGTAGTCTTTTTTTGACAATTTACTTCAATCATTCCTTGTTTTAGCTTGATTTCACAATTCATATCCACTCTTCAACTAAAAAGAGGGGGCAAACACATAACCAGTGAATCTAATCAGAATTTCTTTCCTTTCCATATTTGGATTGTGGCTAGATCTATTACATTCACCCCTCTTTCAATATAGTGGTCCCCAAGGAAAAATTAGTGGTATTACTATCCTTATTGGCGAAGCCCTTGTTTTTACCACCAATACAATATTAAACTCTGATTTAGATTTATATATAATAAAAATCAATAATATGTTCTACAAACTTAGTAATGTGTTTTTTAGGAATATTTTTAAAAATTTAAGTATTTTAAAATGTTTGATAAAATTATGGAATTTTCCTCTAACTTTGCGTAATCTTGAGTTTTGAAAAATATTGGACTTCAAGCAATTGTTGACTCTGAGTTTTACAACTATACTAAAAGTTATCCCATGAAGTTTGCAGAAAGGAGGAGACGAAGATTTTCCTTAGCATGTGTAAGATTTTCCTCTATATATATGTAATTTTTTTAGAGGAATAACTATTCATATAGATTGTAAGCTTACAAAACCTAAAGTAAATTGATCTTGATGAATAAAGGTAGTTTTCTAGCTCCTATCCTAGCAAATAACACCTAATTAGATATCCGATTGTGGGGGAGTGTTGAGAGATCATAATGGTATGTTGATTCCAACAGTGGCGCTCCCCTTGGGAACCCAGACTAACCGCCTTATTGAAGCCATTGGGGCCTTCCAAAGTCTTAATCTTGCTAGGCGATATAACTTCAAACATGTTTGGATTGAGGGCGATTCTACAAACATTATACATTATCTCAAAGGTATATCTAGACCATCATGGAATGTGGAAGTGTGGATAAATAAAGCTAGGGAAATCATCAATTCTTTTGATAAATGTATTATTTCTCATATTTATAGGGAGTCCAATGTTGTGGCTACCTTGCTGTAAAGCGGAAAAATCGCGATCGAACCCTAGTTGCTCTCCTCTCTTCCAACTCCAAGGAGAGAGAAGGGAGGTTCGCTAGGATTCGATGGTTTTCACTTAGGGGGGAGACTTTACATTCAAAAGAGGGGTTGAAACCCACAAGATCCAATCCCACGCAATGCAAGATTGGATGCTAAATGAGTTTCAAGGGTTAAGACAGCAAGGCTACCCTCTTTTGTAAAGAATGTGCATAGAAGAATTGAGCTAGGAATGCATAGAAAGTGACAAAGATTCGCTTTATAAACTGAGATAGGGGCACAGTATGAAGCTGCGGACCTGGAATTAGCAGTAAAATGTCGATACGGCGCTGTCCTGCAAATTTGAGCAAAAGTTGTCTGGACGATGGCGCCCGGCGCCACGGTCCTCCGAAAAATCCGCGAAACGAAGGGGGATCTGTTCGTCTCTGCACAAGGATTCCCGATCTTCAATTTCAGCCGCGTACCTGCAACCTACACACAGAAAAGCGAAGACGATTGGGGGGTTAGGGATTAGGGGTTTGCCTTTAGGTCAAACCCCGGTTTTGGAATTAACCAAGAAATGAGCAAGAGCTGTAAATGTAAATGACTGTAAAACAAGTACTAATACCTTGTTCTAAGGATGTTTGTATCCTTATGTGCGAAGGTTTAGATGTTGTATGTTGTATGTTGTAGTAGTATGTAGTAAGTGATCTCCTCTTCAATGGTTGAATCCTTGTCTTGAATGCAACACTTAGCCTTGAATGGAGACTTAGAAGGAATGCTTGAATGCTTGAATGCTTGAGTATAGTTTCCACGCTTTGTACACATATCTTCTTCATCTCCCAAATGAGAGAGAAAAATGTAGTTTATATACTTGTCAATTAGGGCTGATAGACTGATTTTCCCGACCTTAGGCCGACCAGGAAAGTTAATTTCCAAATTGCAAACAAAAAGACCCGAGACCCCTTAGGAGACCGGGCCCAAAATAGGACCCAGGGACCAGGGCGCTGGGTGCTCTGGTCCCACCTCCCGGGACAGCAGGGTGCAAGGAGGTTCAGGCCAGGGTACTTGAAAAATGCAGTTTTTGGTGTCGTGAGCAAGTTTCGGGGTCTCCATTCAGGTTGCGTGTTGCGTCGCCATCGTGAAGACCGAAATGCAGTCGAAATTGCAAGTGTCGCAATTTTAGGACGCTACATTTAGCCCCCACTTTAGCGGGAGTATGTATGCTCATACTTCCGATAAAGTACAAGGAAACAACATTGAAAAACTTTCACCACGTCAAGGAGGCAAGACACACCAAGCCCCCAGTGGACTAAGGATCTTACGACTTCGATTGACAAAGTAAAAGGGAAGATCACGAAGGAGAACCATGACTGTCAGTAGTAAGGTTCCCTCACCATGAGTCATGCAAGCAAGATATCAAGAACTTTCAAGGCAAAGCTAAATTTGCCAAGAAATTCTCAAGTATCTTGAAAAGATATGAACGGGATGTATGCCCCCCTACGTTAAAGCGATCGCACACGCCTCACCGGGGGTGATTGTTTTAACGTAGTGATACACATAAGAATGAGAAAGGAAAGGAGCACGTTATCGCAAGGATTTAGCCCCCAAGTGTGAGATAAGCCCAAGGATAATAGACACAAAACACAAAGCACGAGGTGACTTCGCTTTCCTTGGGGTCAGTATGCTGTATGATAAGTCATGTATATATCATATATATGTATGCATAATTGTTCTTCATTCCCCAATCAAGGAAGGTCACCTAGAAGAAGGGAACACATGTGTCTTTTGAGTCAACATGAGAGAGATCGAGAGATCTCAATGCTTTGCATCGTCCTCAAGTAGACAACACTAAGGACAACAAATAGAAGAATGAGAATAACATATAGAAGAAGTAACACAAGAGAGGAGGAGAGAATCTGCTATGCTAATGTAACTAGTCTAGCACATCATCTACCCCCCGATCTTGTTGATCAATGTTTCGGGAAGGCAGGGAACACGCTAGAGGAGGAACATTCAACACGACAGATGGAGCTATCACAAGATCCAAACAAGGGCTATGTTCATGTTCCGAGCCACATTGTTCTTGTCTAGGAGCTAGGATAAGTGCTTTAGAAAATTCATTAGATAAATGGTTATCAACATCAACAAGTTCATATTCACTATCAGAAGCAAGAGAAGTAATATTTTCATCATGAATAACATTTTCATCTATATCATCATCAAGATTTATAAAAATAGGATCTTTAACTCGCACAGGATCAAGACCATCATGCATCTTATGTTTAGGAGATTTAGGCTCAATGTCCGGCTGAGGAGAAAATGGAATAATGCTCGTTGAAGGTGTTTTTGGAGATTTCAAAGTTTGAGAAGCAGCTGCTTGAGCCCTAAGACGACGCTTTCGTCGGCGTTCACGTGCAGAACGATTTCGTCTAGTCTTAGTAGGAAGTGAAGAAGATTGAGGAGGAGGAATGTTCTCATCCCTATCACTGGGGTGTTTAGGTTGTGGTCTCTTAGGCTGGATAATAGGAGAAGAAGAAGGTCTCTTCTCTCTATAAAAGGAAGGAGGAGGAACTGCTCCATATAAAGGAGGAATTTTTGGTTTAGGAAGGAGACCAAGTCCATCATGACGAGGAGGTATAGGTCTACTTTTAGGAAGTTTATTAGATATAGACATAGTCACATCCATAGGGATGGGTTGGGAATCTTCTTGAGTAAAGACATTAGTTTTATCTTTCAAAGGAAGAACTTCCTTCTCAAGAATGATAGGAATGTCAAGTTTAGGTGTTCTAGGTTCACTTAAAGATAGGATCATATCTGTTTTCCACTTTTGATAAGATTTGAAAAGATGATCACTTCGCGGAGGAAGGGATTGGAATTGTTTAGGCCAAAAGTAATCAAGAGGAACACTAGAGGTTCTTTCAGCTGGTTTAAAGAGGCTATGATTGACAGTAACAATTTCACCATTATGGGGAAATTTCAAACACTTATGTATAGGAGAAGCAATAGCTTTCATGGAAGATAGCCAAGGATAGCCAAGCTTCACACGAAATTGTTCGGAAGATGGAATAATAACAAAGTTCACATCAAGGGATTTGTTATGGACCTCAATAGGCAATGTAATAGAACCAATTGTAGGAGAAGAAAATGCATCAAATAGTTTCAAAATCACATCTGTTTTGTCATAAATCACTTGATTCAATTGCAAAGTAAAAAGAAATTCTTCAGTAATAACATTAACCATGCACGAAGGATCAATAAGCACTCCACGGCAAGGTGTATTCTTGACTTTTGCAACTATGTATAAAGGACCATCAGGTGCCCTAATGGTTTCACTGGAATCAAATGTGATGGAAGGTTCTTTAGGGATTTCTTGCTGCTCTACAAAGTTAATCACATTTGGAGTCATAGACACAAGACCATCAGATGAAAGAGAGGAATCGTTAGTCTCAATCGCATTAGAGGTATGAGAAGGTAATGGATCAGTGAAAATCTGAAGATTTTGATTAGGAGGAGCTACAGATGTGTTGCCTTTATCATTCACTCCAGAAACATAAATAGTATTATTATCAATCAAATCTTGAATTTTACCCTTTAAAGAAAAACATTTTTCAGTATCATGCCCAGGCTGACGATGAAATTGACAAAAGGCTTTGTTATCAAAATAAGGTGAAGTAATCTTTGCAGGATCAATTTGTCTTATAGGAGGAAGAGTAAGCACATTTTGTTCCAATAATTTATTCATAATACTATGCAATGATTCATTCAAAGGAGTATACTTTCTTTCTTTCTTGAAAAATTTAGAAATAGGAGGCACACCTGATGCTGCATTCACATTGTTGTTGATGATGTTTTCATTGAATTTGATGGAGTCTCTGTTCGGTTTAAACTTCCCAAATGGTTGTTGACTGCTATCACCCTTATCACTCGGAGCCATAGGATGTGATTGTTCCATTTGACTCACAGTCAGTTGATAATTGTGAAGAGTTCCACACAACTGTTGGAAAGAAGTAAACTCAGAAAATAGAAGTTTGTCTCGAATATCTTTTTGTAAATTAGAAATAAAGATTCTTTGAATATCATTGTCAGGCACTGGAAAAGAAATTTGAGCATACAAATGCTTATATCTACCAATGAAATCAGTCACTTTTTCTTTAACACCTTGTTTACAATGCATTAAATCAATCAAAGTAACTTTAGGACTTATATTGTTTTGAAATTGTTGAATGAAAGCATTTGCAAGTTGTTCGAAAGAAGTAATAGAATAGGAAGGCAACGAGCAATACCATTGTAGGGCTTTGTCTCTTAATGTTCTCGTAAACAGTTTTGCAAGCAACCTTGGGTCATAAGCAAAATCAGTACATATTGTTTGAAAAGTCTTAACATGTGTTAGAGGATCACCTTTACCATTATAAAGTTCCAAATGTGGAATTTCAACATGTTTAGGGGGAATAGCTCGAACAATGTCAAGAGAAAGTGGGCTCGCAACATCAAATGTGGGCACACTAAACTTAGATTGATTCATAGAGGCAATTTGTTGCTGTAAAGAAGAGACAGTTTGTGCAAGATTGTTAATGGTCGCTTCAGTCGAAGAGTTCATATTAGATGTGTTAGATTGAGATGGAGGTGTTATGTTATTGAAAGAAGGTAAAGAGTAAGGTGGTGGGACCCTATGATAATTAGTCATAGGAGATGATTGGACAGGAGGAACACTACAAGGAGGAATGGAATGATTAAATGAATTGCCCCCTTGCGTCATGTTCATTTGTGAAGATGTAATAGGAACACTCATTGAAGGAGTGAATGAAGAAGTCGGATTGAATGAAGGAAGAGGGTTAATTGAAAAGGAAGGATTGCCCCCATGACTAGTGATCACAGGAGGAATGTCTTGTGTAGAAGTAGCCATTATGTTTGATGTAAAGGTAGGTATGCTAGCAATAGAAGTCATCAAAGGAATAGAATGATTGACTTGTGTAGGAGGTTGTGTATAACCTAAAGTTTCGGCACAACTCTTCATAGGCATCACGTTCGAATTCACAATGTGTGAAATACCACGCAAAATATCAATTCCATTCTTATCACTTTGAAGCATACGTTTTAGACCCTCAATTAAAGGAAGAGCTTGACTATCAGGGTACTCATGAGACATCCATTGGTGAAAATCGTCAAATTGGTTATCCAATTTCAAAATTTGTTCTACAGAAACCTCATGGAGAGCTTCTTCATCATTAGGAGGATTAGAGGAATTACCCATGTCCTTGTTAAAAAGGCTATTCAAATTAGGTTCCATCTCCTCAGTAGTTAAACCTCGGAAAGACTTAATTCTACGGCTTCGTCTAACGGGAATAGTGTAAGTAGGGCTTATTGTTGTAAAACTCATGCACTAGAGAAGGAGAGAAAATTTTGATTTTAGAGGTAGCAATTTTCAGTAAAATCAGCCAATCTTCTGGATTTAAGCTGTTAAATGCAATCACGACAGTCTCCCGAAATTTCAGAAAAAATGTCCGGGACCGTGGTGCTCGGAGTGCAACACGGTCCTTGCAACTTTTTTCGAAATTTGCAGGGATGAAAGGTATGATGATTTTAGAGCTAATCTGAAAAAATTGAGTGATTTTACGATCTGTAGATAGGCCAAATTAAAGTTGCAATCTCAAAATTGAACCCTACCCAGATTGTCGAAAAATGCAAAATTTGAATTTTGAAAAAAAGAGAGGGAAACTGAAATTTTGAGTTTTATGATTTTAGAGGGAATGTCAAGAGCAATGCAAATTTTGAAATTCAAAAATTGACTCAATTTCACGCAAAATTCAATTTTGAAAGCGGAAATCAAAGTTGTTGTAATTAAGCACTTAATTTCAAAAGTCACAAAATGCAAGAATTTGAATAAAGCACTGAAATTTTTAATGAATGCAAACACACTTTTCAAATTTAGGACAGTAAGAACACAATTTTGACACAAAATTTTAGTTTCAATGATTTTTGAATGTTTAAAAGCCTTAATCCAAGCAATCACAAGACCAACTTTGACTGTAATTTTGAAGGTGTTAAAATTGATAAAATCAGCCAAAATTCTGGATTTTAGCAGAAAAATACAGTGAGATCTTGCTCCCAAAATTTCGGAAAAAATGTCGGGGACGATGGCGCTCGACGCCACGGTCCTCGCAACTTTTTTCCAAATTTTCAGGGATGAAAGATATTGTGATTTTATTGCGGAATCCAAAGTTACAGCTGATTTGGAGATGTTTTGATCAGTGAAATTGTCGAACAAAGGTTGAATCAAGAGGGTTTCAAAAATTAGGGTTTTGACACTTAACCACTTAATTTTCAAAATTAAAGCATAGATATGAATTGATAATTTGTAATAGAAGGACAGATCTGAAACAAGCATTAACAATTAAAAATTTCACAAGTTTAATTACTAAAAAGAAATTTTAGGGTTTTTATGCAATCACCTCTAAAATTTTGCAAAAGATCAAACATGGAAATGTAATCAATTTTTTCAGATCTAAGCATGAAAAATCAAAAAGGATGTTCACGTCGGGTTCACCAAAATGTAAAGCGGAAAAATCGTGATCGAACCCTAGTTGCTCTCCCCTCTTCCAACTCCAAGGAGAGAGAATGGAGGTTCGCTAGGATTCGATGGTTTTCACTTCGGGGGGAGACTTTACATTCAAAAGAGGGGTTGAAACCCACAAGATCCAATCCCACGCAATGCAAGATTGGATGCTAAATGAGTTTCAAGGGTTAAGACAGCAAGGCTACCCTCTTTTGTAAAGAATGTGCATAGAAGAATTGAGCTAGGAATGCATAGAAAGTGACAAAGATTCGCTTTATAAACTGAGATAGGGGTACAGTATGAAGCTGCGGACCTGGAATTAGCAGTAAAATGTCGATACGGCGCTGTCCTGCAAATTTGAGCAAAAGTTGTCGGGACGATGGCGCCCGGCGCCACGGTCCTCCGAAAAATCCGCGAAACGAAGGGGGATCTGTTCGTCTCTGCACAAGGATTCCAGATCTTCAATTTCAGCCGCGTACCTGCAACCTACACACAGAAAAGCGAAGACGATTGGGGGGTTAGGGATTAGGGGTTTGCCTTTAGGTCAAACCCCGGTTTTGGAATTAACCAAGAAATGAGCAAGAGCTGTAAATGTAAATGACTGTAAAACAAGTACTAATACCTTGTTCTAAGGATGTTTGTATCCTTATGTGCGAAGGTTTAGATGTTGTATGTTGTATGTTGTAGTAGTATGTAGTAAGTGATCTCCTCTTCAATGGTTTAATCCTTGTCTTGAATGCAACACTTAGCCTTGAATGGAGACTTAGAAGGAATGCTTGAATGCTTGAATGCTTGAGTATAGTTTCCACGCTTTGTACACATATCTTCTTCATCTCCCAAATGAGAGAGAAAAATGTAGTTTATATACTTGTCAATTAGGGCTGATAGACTGATTTTCCCGACCTTAGGCCGACCAAGAAAGTTAATTTCCAAATTGCAAACAAAAAGACCCGAGACCCCTTAGGAGACCGGGCCCAAAATAGGACCCAGGGACCAGGGCGCTGGGCGCTCTGGTCCCACCTCCCGGGACAGCAGGGTGCAAGGAGGTTCAGGCCAGGGTACTTGAAAAATGCAATTTTTGGTGTCGTGAGCAAGTTTCGGGGTCTCCATTCAGGTTGCGTGTTGCGTCGCCATCGTGAAGACCGAAATGCAGTCAAAATTGCAAGTGTCGCAATTTTAGGACGCTACACTTGCCAATAAAGGGGTCAATTGTGCTAGGCAACTGATGTGGACCAATGAAGACAGGGTGGATACTGAGCTCTACATTCTTATTTTTCATGACAAAATTTGATGGAGTAAGGATAATGAGTAATACTATTTTTATTGCAAGAAGTGATTCTAGAAAGATAGCCTTTCTTCTCCTTTTGGCATGTGTTGGCTACAAGCGATGTAATTATGGTGTTATTATTTTGCATGCTTTGTGGGTTGATATTGTTTATGCCCGGACCTCTCCTCACAAAGCAATTGTTGTGAATTCTTTGAGCATCATGGGGGGACCCAGGAAGCAGGTTGAGCCACCGATTTGTGTGGAGTTGAACAAGAACCATAAAATCTGGAAGCTTCTTGTGAAAGGGGGTATAACTCCATTCATTGAGAAAATGCAAGGGGTTAAAAAGGATGCTACTACTTATTTTGATAAGCATTGGAAGGATGGCACCATTATTCTGCATGGGTGCGAGGTTACGGTGGATGAGAGTCTGATTGTCGAAGTTACGGATCTTTCCTCTGATGACATGAAATACTATAGACACAGGAATTATATGGAGACTGCGGTGCAAAATTTTCCAAAATCTGAGAAGGAAAGGGGAAGCTGGTAAAGAAGATTGTCGCTACTATGACATTGATGTTCTCAAGAAAATTTGGGCATAACTCCTTAAGGTAATAATGGATTACTTTACTCTTGATAGGCGTTTTACCAGGGTTTATGGCCACCATTTTGTTTTGTTAAATCATTTCCGCCATAATGTTAGGGTCTCTTTTCCTTTCTTCTTGATGTCCTCGCTTTGGCCTAGCTTCACAGTTTACAGGAAGAACCCGACCAAGCACAGTATCCTTCATGAAGGGTTTCTTGTATTAATTGATAGCCATTTTCGTGTCCTTCCTGCCCCTTCTTCTTATATCCCCACTTCTTCGGATGACAATACTAGTGCAGGGGAATCTAAGGATGAGGAATCCTTTTCAGATTCAAAGGATGAAACTTTCTCTCCCCCTAAAAAAGATAAAACTGAGAATACTCCTAAAGCTAAACCTATTCCAGGTAAGGGTAAGAAGGGTTTGAAGTAGGTTGTTGTTTCCTCCTCTTTGACCTTTGCTGGTAATGAAGATCCTACCTTTAGTGGCCATAGGGGGAATTTTGAGGATAATGCGACCAATAAGAGATTCATCTCGGAGCCTGGAAGTCAGAATTATGAGATACCCCCTCCGCCTCATCATCAAGAGACTTATAATACTAGTGGGGTTGTTGTTTAGAATTTACCTTCATGCCAACAGTTGTGAGCTTAATGACAAAAGGGATGATAGTGGACATCTTGGGTATGGATAGAGACCATGCCATTGATACTTTTAGTCTTTTCAAATGGCTTTTCCATGAAATCAAAGAGGTTAAACTCAACCAAATGGCTTTGAGCAATAAGTTGGAAGCTATGCCTACCTCTATTAGTTAGGATAGACAAAAAGGTGACAATCAGTGGCTAGAGGATGATAATTTTTTTGTTGTGGACTGTATCAATAGAGTTGTTGCTAGTATTGATCAAATGAAGAAGGGTTTTGAAGACAGATTCACCCATGTTGAGGAGAATTATAAGAAAATTCAGGCCACCCTCATTACCATTATTTCCAATAGCCATAGAATTGTGAAGCAGGTGACTAATGCTATGAATATCCTAGTGAATAAACTTGTCTGTGTTCAGCAGGAAAAAATGTCAATCAACTTGGATGATGATAAAGACAAGAATCGAGGGGATTCTGGCCCCTATAAGCGGACTAGGGGAAATTTGAAAAAGGAATTTGCCACCCATAGTGTGGACTACAAGGAACTGAGGTCTGTTGCTGATAATATGAGTCTTCTGGAGGCTGAGGTAGCCGAGACCCTTAAGACCCTTATATAGGTTTTGTCCTCTGTTTCTCTGGTGTTGTCTCTTTTTCTTTACTGGTTAGTGATTCGGAGCTGGTTTTTTGTTGATCGACTGGTTTTTTGTTGAGTCTTTAGCTGCCATATGTATTCTTCTATCTTCTGCATCCTGTTTTGTTTTGGATTTTGTTATGATGCTTTGATTCTAATCATTTTAGAATCTCCCTTGTAAAGGGTTTTAGGGCCCCTTCAAAACCTGTTTTAGCCTTAATCCAAAGAACCTACTTAGATATATGCAATCACTCTTTACTTGTATTGCCAAATGAGTGGCATTAGTTCATAGGAACATTTGATATAGCCTCCTAAAATCGTTCAAGTGTCTAATCCTATTTTCAATTTTTCTTCCAAATTGTAAGGGTAGACTATAGGTAGTAAACTTGACAAACTATATAGTAATCTTGACAACAATTTGTCTATCAATTGAAGGCTTAAAGGAACTTGGTATTTTTTTGTTGCAACAATTACCAAAGGAGAGGGAACAAGTAAAATAGTTATGGTGATAATAGGTAATGATAGTTAGGTAACAAAAATAATAATTTTGATTTTTGGAGATTAACATCCATGTAAGAATCCATCTTTGTATGTTTGGTGAGGTTGTATTGCATGACAAGTGTATATCTTTCAATAAAGTATTGTCTCAAATCCGAGTGTAGAATTTAAATCTATTTTCCATGGCATCCAGCTAATGGGTTTTAAAGGGAGCAATTGGCCAACTAAACAATACTTTGTTTTGTAATGACCAACTCCATTATTACTAACTCAATAATCATTGAGAAATAAAATATAAATTCAAAATAGAAAGCACAAATTTCTTCCAAAGCAACATGATGTAAGCCAACATTGTTTGCTTAAAGTTTATATAGTTACTATATTGCTTAATAATTTCTTTTATTGTTTACCCATTATGAATCCAAGAAAAAATATAATCATGAATCAAGAAAATTTACTATATAAACCAAATCATGAAAAAAATTATAGAAACCAAACCAACTCAGTGAGTATATCCATTATAAATTAAGAAAATCTTACTATATAAACCAAACAATCATAACATATATTCCAAAATTCTTAAGATAATGTAATGAGTATAATCAACTACAAACCAAATATCTCGAACTCGTCAAGACTCAGTGAGTCTCGTGCTAGGTGACCTTGGGTGAATCCCAAGGGGCCAAACTTGAGTTCATTTGAGTCCTAGGAGAGATTCGCACAGAGTTGAGACTTGCATAATCAATTCAGACTCAACTGACAATCAACAAACAAAAAACAATAAAAAAACATAACATAAAATGTTTTTAACTTTTTTTTTCATATTTCCTCTACAACCCTAAAAGTGAGCTCATTTTATTGTATTGGCAAAATAGAAGGAGAAGAGTGAGTTGTGAGGAAAAACAAGAGTGCATTGTAGGGAAACCAAAGGAAGAAATCACATTGGGACAGTGCAATACTCACATTTGGTGCATCAAGAGCTCCACACAAAGGATTGAAAAGAGATTGCATTTCATTTAAAGTTTGTTCTAAGAGGTAAGAATGATTATTTTTGGTTTTTTTGTGTTTTCTTAGCAAAAATTACATTTTTTTTTTTTAAAAATATATTTTTATTCATTTCCTTTCAACGAAAGAGTAAACCCTACATTTTGTTTTGGAAAAAAGTTACAAACCCTACATTTTGTTTTGAAACAAACCTACATTATTTTTTGGAACAAAACATACAATTTCTTTTGTATTAGTTTTTAAATGACTATGCATAAATATTCATTTTTTTGTAATTGTGTCTTATTGTAGCAGCCTTGGCCTTTTGGAAATCATATTTTTCACAATGCCTACTCCTAAAACAACTCCAACTAGAAAGGATCCAAATTGAAAACATTGTAAAAAAATTCTCAAGAAAAAAAAAAGGAGAAGATAAATGTAAATATTGCAAAATTGTTTTTTTCATGGAGACATAAATAGATTGAAATACCATCTCGCCTACATATGGGACCATGATGTTGGCCCATGCATCAAAGCCCCTCCTGAGGCTATTCGTTAGTGTCAAGTGCAACTAGAAACATCTAAAGTGTAAAAGGAAATGAAAAAGAGGCAAAGGGAAGAGTTGGCAAGCATTGGTTGTGTTGGAAAGACTTCTTCCATGCCTCCACATCATCCTAATAGTAGTGCTACTGCTTCTGCTAGTGATAGTGGGAGTATGGTGTAGGGCACCTCTTGGTTTTGGATTTTGTTTGTTGTTTGTATGTTGGTAGATGGTCCTCCACCCTAGAATGGTGTTTTGAATCAGTGTGGATCTTTGGAACCTATGAATGTAATAAAGAACCTCTTGTAAGGTCAGTTGGCTCTAGGTCATTTATAAACCTAGTGACCAAAACTGACCATGGTTTCATCTAGGGTAAAAGGTATGTTGTTAAGTTGTCTCCTAAGTTGTTTTAGGCTTAGGATTGGTCTACAAGTCTATTAGGGACTTTGGAATGTCAAAATTGAAAAGTTGTCAAAAGATGTAAAAAGTTGCAAAAGTTGCTAAGCAACATTTCCACACCAATTGGCAAAGAAGTTCCAACGGTCCTAACTAGTTGAAAATTAGTTGTAGTCGTTGGGGGAAGGCCTATTTGTGCCTTAGAGATCATATGTGAGTTGGTTGGATGATGAATGTAAGAATTTGATGGTTTGAATAAACAAAAACTCAGATTTTGCCCACTTTCACTAGTTTTACGTACTGTACGATTTGATAGAGAATTGGTTGACATGAAGTTTTGAATTGGTTGGATTTTGGTGTGAGTTCAAGTTCGAATGCAAATGGTCTGACTCAAATTGGTGGAGTCTAGAGCAAGTTGTAGGCAGTTTATCAAAAATTGTCACTCAAGGACTCGATACATAGGGTTTCACCAAAAACATGACCCTAACCTGCAAATCCTATTGAGGAAATCATCGGCCCTTTATGAAATGCAGGTTGAGGATGTTTATATTGTGATTCCAAAGGGGTGGAATCTGAGAGTGAGTTTTGGTGTGGTTTCCACCATACCCTAGGTTAAACAAAACCATGTGTTTAGCCTAGCCTTGAGGAGGAATGAGAGAACAGTCACCTAAGGAGAGTTTGGGAACCAGTCTAAGGGTGGTTTTGGTTCATTAGATACCTAAGGAATATCTCCAAGAGGTGAGTTAGATTCTTCAACCCCATTCTTAAGTAGTTGCTTTGGAAAACAAACCTAATTAGGCCTATTAGGTCTGCCAACCCAGTAGGTGCTTAGGGGTGCTGGAGCAAGGTCATAACTCTATCTCTTGGAATTGGATGTAAGTCCCAAAAGGGTACTCCGAAATGTAAATTTTTCCTAGGGTTATTTGAAGGAAATTTAAATTATTTGAGAAATACCGATCAAATAGGGCTACAAGGAATAGACCTAATTGGGGATTCCTTGACCCGGGTGCAGTAGGAAATCTTCAAACTTGGGTGAAAGGCATATGATGAGTGTCCTTGGTTTTGAAATAAACCTAACCCTCCTTATAAAGTGTTGTGGTTGATTGAGTACATTAGTGTGTGTGCAGAACCATAGTTGTGGGTTGAGATAAGCCTTGTTTAGGCTTAGAAGGGTGAATTGGGTCTTCTTACCTTCTTGTTGCCCACTCTGCATCAGGTGGTATTAGAGCCTTAAAGGTTATTGAGGGTGGAAGAAGGAGGTTGGCAAGATGTCAGAAGGAGAAGACACTAGTGATGGAAGAAGGATGACCAATGTTGAATTGGCCAAGTTGGTAAGAGAGCAGGCGACAACCAACAAAGAGACGAGAAAAGAATTGGATAGGTTGAAGGGTAAGATGGATAAGAAGCAAGGAGACTCTGAAGAAGAAGAGGAAGAAGGGAATGAGGATGATGTCCTTTTGCAGGCAAGAGAAATGATACATGCAGATCAAAGAAGTTTCCTTGAAGCCCTTGAGAGAGTAGGTAGCGAAGATGACAAAGAAAGCCTACCTGTATTTATCGGGAAGATGAACCCAGAGGAGGTGATGGATTGGTTGGAGGCCTTAGAGAATCACTTTGAGTGTGAAGATGTACCTGAGAACCAAAAGATGAAGACTACTAAGTCTAAGATGAAATAATTTGCGCTTAGTTGGTGGAACTTCTTGCAAAATCAGAGAGTAGAAGAGGGAAAGAACCCCATCTTAGCATGGAAGAGGATGGTTGCAAAGGTGAAAAGACAATTTGTACCCGAGGATTATGAAGTGACAATGCAGAAGAAGTTGCATAGCCTAACACAAAAGGATTTGGATATCAGTGGATACACAACAGAGTTCCACAAACTGTCCTTGAGAGCAAGGGTGCCAGAGAATGAGAAGCAAAAGTTGGCAAGATACATGAATGGCCTCAAGTATGCCATTCAGGATGAATTAAGTCTCTTCAATCCAGAGACAATTCACAAATGCTATCAGATGGCACTAAGGATTGAAGAAAAATTTAGAAGGAAGGGAGGCCACCAACGTATGTTAATGCATTATAGCTCCTACAAGATAAGTAAAACCATACTTATATATGTTGTTATTCATACTATTTAAATCATGCTGACAATAATTATCGCATTGTTGATAATAATTCATACATCGATATTGAGTATTGATATCCATACTAATGATATCAATATCATACTATGCTATCAATGATAGCATACTACGATGCAGATATCATTAGTAATGCCTTGATGTAACTACAGTTCAATAATGTGTGTCGAACTTAATTATATTGCAATGTGTATCGAACTTAACTAAATGTTGTTGTTAATAAAGCACCGATTCAAATATACAATGTGCCTTTGGTTATCGGGTGCATTAAGGCACCAATCCTAATTATGATATGCAATATGATTATCGGGGTTATATGTGAACCGATCCATTATAGCATTTGTTAAGAGATAAAACAAACATATATTGAAAAGGCACCGATCAATGGGTGCATTGATCGGTCATGCCTAAAAGGCATGACCAGTCAATACACCTATTGACCGGTTGCCTAAATGATATATATACCAACTGAATTCATTTGGAGAAGACATAGAAAATATTTAATGATCTCTCTCCCACAGTCTGCACATAAATAAATCAGAATTGTTAGACACAAAATAATAAATTGCAATCACATAGCATTACTAGTTTTTAACTTGTTCTTCAATAGAAATTGAATATACTTTACAATGTATCAGAGCCATAGTAATCGAACCTAAGGCTATTCCATTTTGATAAATTCAAGGACAAAGTTATAAACTACATCACATTTCTAAAATGGCCAACGCTATCAGATTCGAAGATAGACTCAGAGGTAGCGAAGATTTTTCAGCTTGGAAGTTTAGAATCAAAATGATTTTGAGAGAAAACAAAGTTGATTCATACGTTCAAACTAAAAATGCATAGCCAGAAGATGAACCTGACAAATCAACATGGATTGAGGGAAATGAAAAGGCTATTAAAATAATAGTGGATGGGGTAAGAAATAACATAATGCCCATCATTAAAAAGTATGAGATGGCTTATAAAATGTTCAAGGCACTTGAAAGGACATTTGAGATATCAAATGCAAGTTGTACTCTGGCTTTGAAACGAGAGATCAATCATATCAGTATGAACAAAGTGGAAACAATTAACTCCTACTTTATGCAGATATCAAGTCTAAGAGATGACTTAGCTTCCCTTGGATACGAGATCCAAAGCAAAGAGTTAACACTCATTGCTCTAGATGGGTTGCCTAGTGGATGGAACACATTCGTCCAAGGCATCAGTGCTAGGTCTAAATATCCCAAGTTTGAAAGATTAAGAGATGACTGTCTACAAGAAGAATCAAGATTGAACAAGGTAGGAATAAAACAGAAGAATATAGACGAAGACTTGCAAGTCCTAAATACAAACACTAATAAAAAGTTCAAGAAGAAGCAATTTAGGAAGAGAAAAGCTCATCAAGGCAAGAACACTACAAAGAAAGACCTATCACATGTTCAATGTTATAGGTGTGACAAATTCGGACACTATGTTGCAAAATGCCCAGAGAAAGGAAAGCAAGCCACATTTGCCATAGTGAGGAAATCCAAAAGAGAAAATGACTCCGAGAACTATGTCCTCTACTTAGCACTTACAAGCCATGCTTCAAACAAATCTAACTCATGGGTGATCGACAGTGGTTCATCCAGACACATCACCGATTTTAGAGAAGTACTCCATGATAGAGGAGGATGATGAGGAAGTGACCATCGGATATGATTCATCACATCCAATCAGAGGAATTGGAACCTGCACCATCAAACTAAAGACAGGCATGTCATTACAACTTGAAGGGGTACTCTATGTTCCTGGCATTAGAAGAAATCTAATCTCCATATCAGCACTAGAAGATCAAGGATACCGAGTGACCTTCATGGAAAACAAGGTGTTGGCTTGGCCAAAGAAATCTTCCATCAAGAACACTAAGGTCATTGGTCAAAGACAAGGCTATTTGTATGAGCTATGCACAGAGCCCAATCTAGCCTTGATCCATGAAGCCACTAATGCAAATGAAGTGTGGCACAGGAGATTAGGCCATCTGAATTATAAAGCTTTGTCAACTATGGGAAACCTTGTCACAGGTCTACCTAAGTTGAAGCAATATCATTCAGAGGCATGCAAAGGATGTGCCCTAGGTAAGAATACCAAAAGTACATTTCAGAATAGTACTAGGAAGACTAGCAAAGTTTTGGAATTAGTTCATTCTGATGTATGTGGACCTATGTCCATACCCTCTCTAGGGGGATTCTTGTACTATGTAACTTTTGTTAATGACTACTCTAGGAAGACTTGGATCTACTTTCTGAAATGTAAAGAATCAAAAGAGATCCTAAGTAGATTTAGATAGTTTAAAACTTTAACAGAAAACCTCTCAGAAAACAAAATTAAAACCCTAAGAACTGACAATGGGGGGGAATACACATCAGAACTATTTAAAGATTTTTGTAAAAATTCTGGGATTAAGAGGGAGTTAACAATACCTTATAACCCTCAACAAAATGGAGTAGCTGAAAGAAAAAATAGGACCATAGTAGAGGCTGCCAAAACTATGATATTAGATCAAAATCTGAACTTGAATCTTTGGGCAAAAGCAACTAGCACTGCTGTGTACATACAAAACAGATGTCCACATTCACACCTTGAAGATAAAACTCTTGAGGAAGTCTTTACCAAAACAAAGCCAGATATCAGCCACCTTAGGATATTTGGGTGTCTTGTCTATATACATGTACCTAAAGAGAAAAGACTAAAACTAGAGCCCTCTGGAAAAAGGGGAATACTTGTAGGATATAGTGAAACTTCTAAAGCTTACAGAATCTATGTACAAGGGCAGAAAAATATTGAACTCAGTAGGGATGTAATATTCGAAAAAGATTTAGCCTTCAAAAGGACCCAAAATACAATAGAACTTGAAATCTATAATCCTACTCCTAACCTAATAGAAGATCCTACTTCTGAGCTTCAGAGGGAGTATCTTGAGGAAACTGTAGGTGAAAGACAAAACCCTCCTATAGAAAAACTCAAGAAAAGACCACTATGGGCCACCAAAACTGTAGCAGAAGATCAAAAGTTCGCTGCTCCTTCAGGAACCTTCAGGGAAAGCAAGAGGCCTAAAAGGTTCACCAACTATGTTGCCCTTATGAATGATCTCTCTAAAGCTAAACCAAACAATGTATCAGATGCACTCAAACATCAAGTATGGAAAGATGCCATGTCTGAAGAATATTAGTCCATTATGAAGAATGATGCTTGGGAGATTGTTCCTAGGCCAACCAAGAAATCTGTTGTGTCTTATAAATGGTTGTTTAAAATCAAGCATGCTGCAGATGGCAGTATTGAAAAGCACAAGGCTAGATTTGTAGCTAGAGGGTTTTCACAAAAGGAAGGAATAGATTATGAAGAGACATTTGCACCTGTTGCCAGGTATACATCAGTAAGAGCTGTACTAGCCATTGCAGCAGCAAATGGGTGGAAGGTACATCAGATGGATGTAAAGACAACATTTCTAAATGGCGAGATCTTAGAAGAAGTCTACTTAGAGCAACCTGAAGGGTTTGAAATTCATGATGTAGAGTCTCATGTGTGTAGACTCAAGAAAGCTCTCTATGGGCTCAAATAGGCTCCCAGGGCCTGGTATGAAAGAATTGACACCTATCTCTCAAAACTAGTTTTCTCTAAGAATGATGCAGATCCTAATCTCTACCTCAAAAGAAATAAAGGTGATATGCTAATATTGATTTTATATGTTGATGACTTATTAATCACAGGAAATGATCACCTAATAGATCAATGCAAGAAAGATCTATCCACAGAATTTGATATGAAGAACTTGGGGCTTCTTCATTACTTCCTAGGATTGGAAGTATGACAGAATCCTAATAATATTATACTGAACCAAGGGAAGTACACCTTGGACATGTTGACGAGATTTGGAATGCTAAACTGCAGGCCCATGACCTCTCCTATGGAAACCAACTTCCATAAACTTAAAGAAGCAGCAGTAGAGTCAAAACCCACTAACCCTACTCAATATAGGCAGATGATTGGGTCCCTGATGTATCTGGTAAATACAAGGCCAGATATCTGTTAGGTTGTTAATGTTCTAAGTCAGTTCATGTGTGAACCTAAGGAGATACACCTGGTTGCAGTAAAACATGTAATGAGATACTTACAAGGTACTCTAAAGCTTGGTCTTACATATGAGAAAATTGACATAGACCTACATGGATTTACAGATTAAGATTGGGCTGGTAGTGTGATTGCAAGAAAGAGCACTTCAGGGTGCTCCTTCAGTTTAGGTTCAGCCATGATATCCTGCATCAGCAGAAAACAATCTTCAGTAGCTCAAAGTTCCACTGAGGCTGAATATATTGCAGCTTCCATGGCTGCCCGAGAGGCAGTATGGCTTAGGAAGTTGCTTGTGGGATTGTTTGGAGAACCTATGAAACCTACAATTATTCAGTGTGATAATCAAAGCTGCATAAAACTCTCTGTAAATCCAGTATTTCATGACAGGTCCAAACATATTGAGAATCCATACCATTATGTGTGAGATATGGTTGACAGGAATGTGATTAAATTAGAATATGTGTGTACAGGAGATTAGACTGCAGATATTCTGACCAAACCTCTTTCCAGAGTGAAGGTTGGTCACTTCAAAAAGGGCTTAGGTATGATAGAAAGGTAATCTGCTTTGTAATCTATACTTACATACATTTAAGATGTTTAATGTGTAAACTTCTTTGTCATGTTTGGACAATCTTTGTTTTTTTTTTGCCACCTGTGTTCATATCTAAGAGGTGACGATCTCTCAGATACTGCACACTTGTATGTAGACATCATAAGGTGACGATCTTATGGTAGTCAAACCAGCGATCATGTTGGATCTATAATAAGTCATGGATGTGCTATGACTGCGTTGTGATAAAACATTTATAAAATGTTATTGCACTTATCACAACCTGGATATGATGAGAATTTAAACACTTCTCATATGGTTATCCTTGTATTGCATGTTTAGGCAATACTGATATCACGTGCTTAGGTGATATCTCAACCAGTGATCATGTTGGATCTCTGGTAAGTCATGGATGTGTCATGACTGTGTTGTGAGAAACATTTATAAAATGTTATTGCACTTATCACAACTTGGATATGATGAGAACTTAACACTTCTCATATGGATTATCCTTAAAAGTATTGCATGTTTAGGCAATACATATATCACATGTTTAGGTGATATCTTGATAAATATTTGTACCACATGCTTAGGTGATACTTTATAAACATGCTCAAGTGATGTTCTTTTATTTTTCATATCATATGTTTTTTCACATGATATAGATTTTGATGACTGACATTGTCTTTGTTATGAAAGAGAAATGTGATGCAGGTTACCTATCTTCGAGAGCTAAGAGGGAGTGTTAATGCAATATAGCTCCTGCAAGATAAGTAAAACCATACTTATATATGCTATTATTCATACTATTTAAATCATGCTGACAATACTTATCGCATTGTTGATAATAATTCATACATTGATATTGAGTATTGATATCCATACTAATGATATCGATATCATACTATGCTATCAATGACAGCATACTACGATGCCGATATCATTAGTAATGCCTTGATGTAACTACAGTTCAATAATATGTATCGAACTTAATTATATTACAATGTGTATCGAACTTAACTAAATGATGTTGTTAACAAAGCATCGGTTCAAATATACAATGTGCCTTTGGTTATTGGGTGCATTAAGGCACCGATCCTAATTATGATATGCAATATGATTATCGGGGTTATATGTGAACCGATCCATTATAGCATTTGTTAAGAGATAAAACAAACGTATATTGAAAAGGCACTGATCAATGGGTGCATTGATCGGTCATGCCTAAAAGGCATGACCGGTCAATACACCTATTGGCCGGTTGCCTAAATGATATATATACCAATTGAATTCATTTGGAGAAGACGGAGAAAATATTTAATGATCTCTCTCCCACAGTCTGCACATAAATAAATCAAAATTGTTAGACACAAAATACTAAATTGCAATCACATAGCATTACTAGTTTTTAACTTGTTCTTCAATAGAAATTGAATATACTTTACAAGGTAGAGGGAGACGAAGTAACTTTAGAGGAAAAGGTAGATTTGGTAGAAGAGGAACAACTCCTAAATTACAAGGAGAGTCAAGTAATCAGGAATCAGAAGGAGAACCAAGTCACAGGGGTAGTTTCAGAGGAAGTAGACCAAATGGTCCAGGTAGATTTGGAGGTCGAGGAGCCAATGTGTTCACCGGATGGTGTTTCACATGTAATCAAGTTGGCCATCAGTCATTTAGATGTCTGAATAAACAAGGCTCTAATAGTCAAGGTGGAGAAAGGAGAGTTCATTTGGCACAGGAGGAGGACACCCAAAGTGTGAACTCACCTTCAAAACATGCAGACCCAGAGAAAGGGGAGTGCCTGATGTTCCAAAGGACCCTTTTGAAGGTACCAACCATCAAGGAGCCACCACAGAGGAAGACATTGTTTAGAACTACTTGCAAGGTAACTGAAAAGGTATGTAGAATCATTGTGGACTCAGGGTCAACATATAATCTTGCTTCAACTGAGATGGTCAACAAGCTTGGATTGAAGAAACTTCCTCATCTCTACCCCTACAAAGTCTCCTGGTTGAGAAAAGAGTAGCAAGCCTTGGTAAGTGAACAAGTTTGGGTTGATTTTCAATTAGGTGAATATAGAGACAAGATCTTGTGTGATGTTGCAGAGATGGATGCTTGCCATTTACTCCTTGGAAGACCATGGCAATATGATGTAGAATCAAGACATGATGGGAGAAAAAATGTCTACAAGTTAACTAAAGATGGTGTGCAATACACTCTGACTCCATTACTAGATGATGGTAAGGACAGTCACGTTGTGACTAGTGTCATGTTAGTAGGTAAAGAGGAGTTTATGCAAACAATTAGAGAGAAGGGCACCCCATGCTTTGTCATAGTTGTGAAGCCAAGAAAAGAAGTGAGAAAGAAAATGGAAGACAAGGTGCAAGAAAGGACTGCAGGTCCTAGGGAATTGAAGGAGTTGTTGGAAAGATATAAGGGTATAGTTGCAGGAAGCAAACCAGATACCCAGCCACCTTTCAGAGATGTGAGTCACTATATTGACCTTATACCAGGCTCAACATTGCCCAACAAAGCAACATATAAATTCACCCCTGATCAAAATGAAGAACTTGCAAGGCAAGTACATGAGTTTCTAGAAAAGGGATTCATAAGGAAGAGCATTAGCCCTTGTGATGTCCCTGTAGTATTGGCCCCTAAGAAAGAAGGTACATGGAGATTATGTACGAACTCCAAAGCCATAAATAAGATCACAATCAGGTATAGGTTCCCTATGCCTCAGATAGAGGACTTGATGGACTGTCTAGAAGGAGCCAAGTACTACTCTAAGGTGGATTTGAAGAGTAGTTACCATCAAATCAGGATAAGAGAGGGAGATGAGTGGAAGACAGCCTTAAAAACAAATGAGGACTTTATGAATGGCTAGTTATGCCATTTGGCCTCTCAAATGCCCCTAGTACATTCATGAGACTCATGAATGAAGTCTCAAAACCTTTTATCAATCATTTTGTTGTTGTTTACTTAGATGATATTATGATTTTTAGCAAGGATAGGGATGAGCATCTAACACACTTGGATTTGGTATTGAAAAGGCTAAATGAAGAACAACTGAAGATCAATTTGGAGAAGTGTGTCTTCTTGTAGGAAGAGTTAGTGTTTCTTGGTTTTATAATCTCCAAGAGAAATCTCAAGATGGACCCATCCAAGGTGGAAGCAATCATCAATTGGACTACATCGAGAAATGAAAGTGAGGTAAAGATTTTTTGTGGTCTTGCAAGCTTCTATAGGAAGTTTATTAAGAATTTTAGTGGTGTATGTGCACCTATGATTGATACTATCAAGGGGGGTAGAAAATGTTAGTTTGTATGGACTAGTGAAGCAGACAAGTTCTTTGAGTATTTGAAAAGGAGGGTAGCAGAACAACCTATATTGGTTTTACCTGATTTTCATAAGGCTTTCACCATCGAATGTGATGCAAGTAACAAGATAGTAGGGGGAGCCTTGAGCCAAGAAGGTAGACCAGTAGCTTTCTTTAGTGAAAAATTGAATGAGGCTAAACAAAAGTACTCAACCTATGACTTAGAGATGTATGCAATGGTCCAATCCTTGGGGAAATGGAGGTATAATTTGTTGCCAAAGGAATTTGTAGTCTATATTGATAACCATGCTCTGATTTTCTTGAATAGGTAGGATAAGTTGAATCACCAGCATATGAAGTGGATGGAATACCTTCAAGCATTCACTTTCACCATCAAGCACAAGAAAGGAGTAGCAAATAAGGTAGTTGATACTCTTAGCACGAGGAACTTGACAATAAAAGAGATTCAGTTGGAGAGCATAGGCATTAATTCCATGAAGGATATGTACCAAGAAGATGATGATTTCCAAGAAGCATACCAAGTGTGTCAGGAAAAGGGTGACAAGTACCACAATTAGTTCTCAGATTTTATTCTGCGGGAAGGTTTACTTTTCAAGGGAAGTCAACTTTGCATTCCTAAAGGTTCCATGAGGGGAAACATTGTGAAAGAGAAGCATTGTGGGGGATTGGCAGGTCATTTTGGAATTGACAAGACCCTTGAGTTGGTTGAGAGATTCTATTTCTAGCCTAAGATGCAGACTGAGATCAAAAAGTATGTGGAAGGTTTTGTGATCTGTAAAAGAGCCAAGGGTAGCAGTTCAAATGCAAGTTTGTATACTCCTTTACCCATACCAAGCAAGTCATGGGATTCAGTCAGCATGAACTTTGTATTAGGACTTCCAAAGACTAAACAGGGTCATGATAACATCTATGTAGTTATTGATAGATTTTCCAAAATGGCTCACTTTCTACCTTGTAAAACCACACATGATGCATCCCACATAGGAGGTATATTCTTCAAGGAGGTTGTAAGATTACATGGTTTGCCACTATCAATTATCTCAGATAGGGATTCTAAGTTTCTTGGACATTTTTGGTGAACTCTTTGGAGAATGTTGGATACCAATTTGTCATTCACATCATCCTATCATCCCCAATCTGATGGATAGACTGAGGTCATCAATAGGTCACTTGGAAACCTATTAAGGTGTCTGACTAAGGATCAAGGAAATGCATGGGATTCAATACTTCCTCAAACAAAACTTGCTTATAATGACTCAGTGAATAGAAGCATTGGTCACAATCCCTTTGAGATAGTGTATGGATCACACCCTAGAGGCGTATTGGAGTTGAGAGATGTAAAATATTTGGACAGAAGAAGTGCACAAGCATAGGACTTTGTAGAAGTAATGAGGGATATCCATCAACAAGTCAAGGATAGGTTAGAAACAACCTCAGATAAGTACAAGCATGCAGCAGATAAGAAAAGGAGAGATTTGGAGTTTAAGGTTGGAGATATGGTAATGATTCATCTCAAGAAGGAGAGACTCCTTAAGGAGAAATACACCAAGTTGATGAAGAATAAGATAGGCCCTTTCAAGATCATTCAAAATTATGGCAGCAATGCCTACAAGATTGATCTCCCACTGGGCATTGGTCTCTCTATCACTTTCAATGTTTCAGATATCTATGCATATAAAGGTCTTGTTACTAATGTGTGTGATGCAGGTCCACATGATTCTACCAAGGAAGAGATGTTACAAAACCTGCCTAAGCAGTCTAAGCTTGCAGTTCAGCATGTACTTGACAGGAGGGTGAGTAAGAAAACAAGGAGGCGTACTTATTATGAGTACCTAGTCCAATGGAAGGACAAACCCTTAGAAGATGCAACCTGGATGACAAAGAAGGCTTTGGAGAAGATTGGATGCAAGTTTCCAGATTTGCCAACTCAAGAGACTTGAGTTTTTTCTAACCGCGGGAGTGTGGTGCAGGGCACCTCTTGGTTTTTAATTTTGTTTGTTGTTTGTGTGTTGGTAGATGGTCCTACACCCTAGAATGGTGTTTTGAATCAATGTGGATCTTTGGAGCCTATGAATGTAATAAAGAACCTCTTGTAAGGTCAGTTGGCTCTAGGTCATTTATAAACCTAGTGACCAAATCTGACCATGGTTTCATCTAGGGTAGGAGCTATGTTGTTAAGTTTTCCCCTAGGTTGTTTTAGGCCTAGGATTGGACTACAACTCCATTAGGGACTTTGGAATGTCAAAATTGAAAAGTTGTCAAAAGATGTAAAAAGTTGCAAAAGTTGCTAAGCAACATTTCCCCACCGATTGGCAAAGAAGTTCTAACGGTCCTAACTAGTTGAAAATCAGTTGTATTCGTTGGGGTAAGGCCTATTTGTGCCTTAGAGATCATCCGTGAGTTGGTTGGATGATGAATGTAAGAAGTTGGTGGTTTGAATAAAATAAAACTCAGATTTTGCCCATTTCATTGGTTTTTTGTATTCTACGATCTGATAGAGCATTGGTTGACATGAATTTTTGAATTGGTTGGATTGTGGTGTGAGTGCAGGTTCGAATGCAAGTGGTTTGACTCAAATTGGTACAAGTTGTAGGCAGTTTATCAAAAACTGTCACTCAAGGACCCGGTACATAGGATTTGACCAAAAACATGACCCTAACCTGCAAATCCTATTGAGGAATTCATCGGCCCTTTGTGAAATGCAAGTTGAGGGTGTGTATATTGTGATTCCAAAGGAGTGGAATTTGGGAGTGAGTTTTGGTGTGGTTTCCACCATACCCTAGGTTAAAACCATATGTTTAGCCTAGTCTAGAGGAGGAATGAGAGAAAAACAACTAAGGAGAGTTTGGGAACTGGTCTAAGGGTGGTTTTGGTTCATTATATACCTAAGGAACATGCCCAAGGGGTGAGTTAGATTCTGCAACATCATTCTTAAGTAGTTGCTTTGGAAAACAGAGCTAATTAGGCCTATTAGGTTTGCCAACCCAATAGGTGCTTAGGGGTGTTGGAGCAAGTTAATAACTCTATCTCTTGGAATAGGATGTAAGTCCCAAAAGGGTACTCCGAAATGTAATTTGTTCTTAGGGTTCTTTGAAGTAAATTTGAATTATTTGAGAAATATCGGTCAGATAGGGCTACAAGGAATAGGCCTAATTGGGGGTTCCTTGACCCAGGTGCAATAGGAAGTCTTGAAACTTGGGTGAAAGGAATAGGATGAGTGTCCTTGGTTTTCAAATAACCCTAACCCTCCTTAGAAAGTGTTGTGGTTGATTAAGTACATTAGTGTGTGTGTAAAATCATAGTTGTGGGTTGAGATAAGCCTTGTTTAGGCTTAGAAGGGTGAATTGGGTCTTCTTACCTTCTTGTTGCCCACTCTGCATCAAAGTATTAGCATTGGTCCTAGAATTCATAGATCTAGGATGGATTCATATATTGAGACACACACTACTCCTGGTGCTCAAACATTGCTTGAGAGCATGAGTTGGAACAAGAAGGAACATGATGCAATTAGATGTGCAATTGGCCAATTTTGGTACTATTGCATCATTCCATTCTATACGGCCAGGTAATTTTTTTACTTGATTGTTTTAAAATTTATAGTTTTCATTTTCTAATGATTTTTTATTTGACATACTTATCTTATTTAATTTATTTGTGACAGGTCTCCTTATTGGCAAAACATGGTTGATGCCATAACTATTTGTGGGGCAATGTTCAAAGCCCCTTTTGAATGTGACTTAAGTGACCCAATTTTGACAAATAGTGGCTAATTTAAAAACCACATTAGAGGATTAGTGTGAGATATGGAATAACAAGGGTTGCACCATAATGACTAATGGTTGGACCAAAAGGAGTAATAGGCACTCCTAAATTTTCTTATTTCTTCTGTAAGTGATTGATCATTATACTTCCCTCAATACATTGAATAATTTGAATTTGAATTTGAATTAGTGATTAATATTTTTAATTTATGATTTATTGATTTATCATTAATTTTGCTTTATTTTTATATTTTAGGTGGCACCATGTTCCTCAAGTTCATCGATGCTTCCGCACATTCAAAAAATGCCACATTCCTATGTGAGGCTACAAAGGAAATCATACTTGAAGCAGCTAAGGAGAATTTAGTTCAAGTGGTGACTAATAGTGCAGCAAATTATGTTGTTGCGGCTAGACTTTTGATGGAGAGGCACCCAACTATATTTTCATCTTCATGTGCTATCCACTACCTTGACCTCTTATTGGAGGATATAGGCAAGCTTCCATGGATTAGGACATGTGTAGATAATGCAATAAATATTTGCAAATTTATGTAAAATCATGTATATGTCCTTAGCCTAATGAAGCAATACACGGAGCAAAAGGAGTTGACTCGTCCTTGAATCACTAGATTTGCCAGCAATTTTATCACATTACAATCTTTGATTTGGTCATAGGCAAGTTTGAAGTGTATGTTTGATGGTGAGGAGTGGACTTCTTTGTTTACTCCCAAATGGAACAACTTTAACTTATAGGAAATAAACAAAGCATAGAAACATAAAAAAAACTAATAGCCAAACATGTTCAACACATAATATGGCAGGAAGCTATTCTTTTATTACCAAGTGTAATGCTTGTACATCATGAATATCTCCATGTTCCTGATACAACAACAATATAAATAGTACTAAACGGTTAAGACTGCCAATCGTTGACAATCGACACAACTGTCAGGAATAAATTACACTACCATTATTAGCGAAAAATAAACAAACTACTATTCATTCCTAGCGGCATATTTGTTGTCTACATCACACACACCACCCCCCCAAAAACAAAAAACAAAAAAAAACAGAAAGAAGTCTTCCAAACGACAAAAAAAAATGAGGTTGATTCTACTAACTAATGAGAGCTAGGAAGGTGAGAAGACGTCTCTAGAGTAGGTGAGGATGTCGAAAGTTTCTATCTTGAGTGTTGTACTTGCAATGTGTGGAGTTGTAGGTCCTACTCAGCAAAAGGATGACACTCCTGAGCCATCTTTACCCTATACACTGCCTCCATAATATCCTTCTCCTTTCGTTCGAGCCGTGTCGTAACTATGGCCATGCATTCCTTCATTTCAGCCAACTTGGTATCTCATTCTACTGACTGCTTTATGTCCCTCCACCTCATCCTCCAGGGTTGCTCACAACTGCTGTTTTGTTTTAGTTAGCTTATCTTGGAGTGCCAACTCTCCATGTACTATTGCAACCTTCTCTAGGGCATATGCCTTATTTTCCTCAACCTCTCTAGTCGAGTGTATTGCCCTCTGCATCTGGTAAAATTCCTCCTTGAAGGAGCTTTCCATGCCCTACAAGGTGATCAAGGTTCCGCCTTGATTCTCAATATAAACCTGATGCCAAGTCTCCAACATCTTTAGAGTCTATGTGGTTGGAAATCAACAACACGTGAACTATTGTATGAACTCCTCCTCATAGCCACCCCTCATGAAAGAGAGGAGTCTCTTACTCTTCGATACAAAACCAATCTCCACCTACCCGAACAACTCTGCAACCCTTCAAGTGACCGCGGCAATATCATCTAATTCTATCAGAAATCTATGTACGGACTTTGGGGCATCATGTGGGTCGAGTTTTGAAACTTGAATATAGCTCTCAATGCGACTCTCCTCCCTCTAGCTGCATTCCTCCCTGGTCTCCCCCAGATGTGTGCTTTTGTCCTTAAGGTTTATGACCATTTTCTCTTTCTCTATTGGTGACTTGAGAATCCCTTCCTCCTTCCTATTGACTTGCTCTAAATGCAAGTCCATCTCCATCTATTCTTCCTTGTCGCCCTCTGGTTGTAACTCCTCCTCAAGGTGGGTGTCGTCAACTAATTGTGGTGAGAGTGGTGGTGGTGCGCTAGGTGCCACAACAAATGTACCTAGCCAACTGTCTAAGTCAGCATCAACCTCCTAGACTGACATAGCAGGTACACTTGTGGTCTCTCCTGGCACAGTCTGTGTATTGATAGTGGTGTTTAGTACACTGGAAAGTGGTATGACAACTAGTACTAAGAGAGAAATTGTAGCAACTGGTACGTTGGCCACTATGACACTACTACCATTTGATATGGGGAGGTTTGGTTTACCACACAATAACCACAGGGGTGGCCTCTTGCAATCCTTCCAACATTATAATCCGTTGGATTGGACTGGGTGAGATCAGGTGTGTCGTCAAGGACAACCTGGTGAGTGCAAAGGTGATGGTACGTTTTGAACCTCTCGGTGTGGTAGAAACCTTCGACAAATACACTACTCCTTCATCTGAGTTATCCCTCTCAACATATTCATCTCTCAGTGCTTCTACGTAACATGCCTTATCAGAAGTTAACCAAATCAACAAATAAGATCATAACCACAAAAGCATTCACCACTTGATGTAAATGTTTATACGTGAAAAATCCAAATAGGTAAAAACCACAGTGAGATGAGACTCACAAGGATAGCTATCTGAACTCTTCTGAAATTCATCCTGTTAGGAGCCAAGCATGTTAAAGCTTTACAATAAGTCCTGTTAAGAACTAATTTTGGTTAGGAATCACCCAGTTAAGGGATTTACAAATATGCCTTGATGAAAAGCACAATACCCTGTTAGGAGTAACTTCGCTCAAGGATTTAAGAATCCAAGCTAATGGACCACCTTCTTAGAGGATTTAATGAGTAACCAAGCTTGTTAGAGCTTACCCTGTTAAGGGATTTCACTTATGTTGTAATTGTTAGAAAACAACAGGTTTTCTTGATCTCTCTGAGTAGCACTACATTTGCTTGATCAGATCCTTCTAAGCTTCAATCTTCCTTCACTCAAAGTGCAGATCCATTCACTGGTTGGGCAACTACACACTCAATAGGTTTCTATCAATCTTGCCAACAACCTTTACAAACAACTTCGTCGACCTTAAATGCAAATCAGTTAGGTCGGTAACACAACAAAAACCTAATTCTCATCATCGAGATTACTAACAAGTCGGTACAATCTTGACCATCAGAAATCATGACAGTCTCTTCATACTCTTCAAGAAAATTCCAACCGCTCCATGATCACCGTTTCATCGGACTTTGTAACTCATCACGCGTTGTGCATTAGATGCAATCCACTTTGCTCCTTCCCTAGACAAAAAACAAATGCGCCAAAACAATTTGAGCATATCCTCATACAATGATCACACGTGTCTCCATCATTACCGCTTATAGATAATAAACCAACAAACTTGATCGGTTAAGGTTTAACAGCTGATAGGGTTTACCGGTTACATTACATACAAAGGTTTAACCCTTTACACCGGTTCAACTCACAAACTGTACATGCTGGTATACAACATCTTCCACAAAGCTCTTCTTACCGGTTACTAGCCAATATAAAAAACAACAATATCAGCAATAACATGAATACCATTACCGGTTCAATTGATATCAATGACAACATATCATTAATGCAATCTCTATGCAAAATGCCAACAAACTCAAAATGCCAACAATATCCCCCTTTGGCATTGATGGCAATACAAATATCAACGCCTCTGATTGTTGCTGAGATTGGTGAATAGGAATCCTGGTTTACATTGCCAAGTATTCACCTTTCTCTGTCTGTCTTCAGCCTACCGCTGGTTCACCTAATCAAACACATAATTCTTCTCCTCAATCACATAATTCTTCTCCCCCTTTGACAGTAATGCCAAAGTGAAAGTAAAACATGTAATTCTCCTCTCACTGTGCATCAACATCATTCTGCAACTTGATGCTCCCCCTGTGGAATACATCCACTTCTTCATCAATCCATGTAAAATTCTGCAAGTGGTTTAGGGACTGATGCAATCAGCATCATGTTCAACTAACTCCATGAAGATGGACAACCCCCAATTGACTTTTAAGATACTCGAAAGTGGTCTTAGGTAGAGGTTTGGTTAAGATATCTGCAAGTTGCTCCTTGGTAGAAACATGCTCCTAGATAACATCTTTACTTTGAACTTTTTCCCTCAAGAAATGATATTTCAATTCAATGTGCTTAGTCCTTGCGTGCAAAACAAGATCTTTTGAAATGTTTATTGCACATGTATTATCACACAAAATCTTTATTGGTTCTGAGATTTCCATCTTCAAACCTTCCAAAATGTGTCTCATCCACATAGCTTTTGTGCGATTCATATAAGCTACTACATACTCAACTTCAGCAGTAGATTGTGAAATAAAACTCCGCTTTTTACTACTCCATGAAACTAGCCTTTCTCCTAGAAAGAATGCTCCACCGGTAGTACTCTTCTGGTCATCAATATTTCTTGCCCAATCAACATCTGTGTATGCTTTCAAATCAAAATTTCCATCATATGGATACCATAACCCATAGTCAACAGTACCTTTTAGATATCTAAATATTCTCTTGGTTGCCATCAGATGTGCTTCCTTTGGATTCTTCTAAAATCTAGCAACAATACCAACTGCATGGGAAATATTTGGTCGACTGTGAACAACATAGTGTAATTCGCCAATCATTGACTTGTATTCCTTTTCATCTACAGAATTAGATGCATCTTCCTTGGACAATTTACAACTTGTAACCATTGGGGTTCCAACTGGTTTACAGTCACGCATACCGAAAGTCTTCAAAACCTCTTTCACATACTTGGATTAAGTAATCAAAGTACCATTCTTCATCTATTGTATTTGTAAGCCTATGAAATTTTTTATTTCCCCTACTAATGACATCTCAAATTCATTCTTCATTTCATCTACAAAACAATTACTCATGTCATCATTGTCTCCAAATATAATGTCATCTACAAATACTTCACTGACCAGTATTTCATCTCCTTCAGACTTGAGATAAATGTTGTTGTCATCACTGGTTCTAGCAAATCCTATCTTCATCAGATGAGTATGAAGTCATTCATACCATGATTTGGGTGCCTGCTTTAATCCATACAAAGCTTTATGCAATTTGCATACCATGTCTTCCTTTTCTGTCAATGCATAACCATCAGGTTGCTCTATATAAACCTCTTCTTCCAGTTTCCCATTCAAGAATGCAAACTTAACATCCATCCGGTATACCTTGAACTTCTTATGAGCTGCAAATGCAAGTAATGTTCTGACACCTTCCAGTCTTGCTACTGGTGCAAAAGTTTCTCCATAATCTTCTCCTTCTTCTTGCGCATAACCTTTGCATACTAATCTTGCCTTATTGCGAACTACAACACCATCTTCATTTAATTTGTTTCTAAACACCCATTTAGTACCTATAACATTCTTATTTACCGGTCGGGGTACCAAGGTCCAAGTGTTGTTTTTATCAATTTGATCCAACTCCTCCTCCATAGTTTTCACCCAATGATCATCACCAAATGCCTCCTTAGCACTTCTAGGTTCAAAGGTGGAGATCACGCAAGAGTTCTCTCTTATTCTCCTTCTAGTCAGTACACCAACATCCTTATCTCCAACTATCTGTTCAGGACTTTGATTCAGTCTCGCATACCTAGGAATAACATGATCATTCTCTTCAGGTTCAGCTTCTTCATTATCATCTTCCCCTGAGTTCATTTGTTCTGGTTGAACAAGTATATCAGGATTTGCTTTACCGGTTTCTGATTTAACAGTTCCAGGTTCCAAAAGAAAAATGCAAGGATCTTCATCCTTCTTCTCAGAACTAGTTCCTTCTGAAGCTTCGGGACATTCACCTACACGAACATCAGCACTCTCAACAATTCTTTGTGTTTGGTTGTTGAACCATTTATAGGCCTTACTCTTGGTGGAATAGCCAAGAAATATCCCTTCATCGCTCTTAGCTTCAAACTTTCTTATGTAATCACCTCTTTTAATAAAACATTTGCTTCCAAATATCTTAATATCGCTAACATTGGGTGATCTCCCATACCAATATTCATATGGGGTCTTGTCCTTACCTCTTTTCACCAAAACTTGGTTCATTGTGTAAACAGTTGTACTTACAGCTTGTTTCCAAAATGTTTTTGCTACATCTCCTTGTATCAACATAGTTCTAGCAGCTTCAACCACTGACCGGTTGTTTCTCTCTGCTATACCATTATGTTGTGGTGTCCTTGGTGCAGAAAGTTGCCGCTTGATACCATTATTAACAATACTTAGTGAACTCCATAAAAGTGAATTCACCACCTTGATCTGTTCTTAGACATTTTATCTTTTTGCCACTCTCTTTCTCAGCTAAGGCTTTGAATGCCTTGAATTTACCAAAAGCTTCATTCTTATCCTTCAAGAATGTGACCCACATCATCCTTGAACAACCATCAATGAAGATCATGAAGTATCTGTCACCTTGAATGCTTCTTGTTCTTATTGGTCCACATGATAGATCTATATGAACCAAATCTAACAAGTGCTTTGCTGAGAAGGATTTGCTCTTAAAATTTGAAGAAGTCATCTTTCCTAGTTGACATTCTTTACAAAGAGCATTAACCAGTTTGTTTAGCTGAGGCAAACCTCTTACTGTCTTAGACTTGCTTACTTTAACAATATTGTCAAAATTTATATGACAAAATCTCCTCTGCCAAAGCCAATTATCATCTATTTTTGCAATCAAACAGTTGCTAACTTTAGGATTGAGATGAAATAGATTACCTCTGGTCTGTTTCCCGGTTGTAATCAATTCACCTTTGTTGTCAAAGATTTTGCCCATTACATTTCTAAACTCCAATGGGTATTGTAGTACCCCGACTCTTTCGAACTCATTAGACTCATATTTTATTATTGTTTGTTTTCAGTGGATACATTACCATGATGTGTTATTCAGACTTTTATGACATTATTTCATGCTTTATCTGGAGATTAGATGCATAATTTATTTGCAGTATTTCAGTACTTATGATTTATGGCATTTTATGGATTATTGCTATGTACTGACAGTTTACTTTATCTGTGCAATGTGAAATTATATGTTGTGTGTCTGCGAGTGTATTGGATGCAAGGGGATGATTTTCCTTCACTCATCTCGATGAGACAGGGAACGTCGCGATTCTCCTTCATCGGTGTGTATGTCGTGTTTTCTATATTGTATATATGCATTTGTGGTTCGGTGATGCGGGATATTGCAGGTACAAGTACCGGGTAGGTACGGGGTATCGTCTCCACCTGGCTTCATAGGTCTGAGCATGCCTTATATTTTGCAATGGAAGTGGAGATAGTAGTTGACCCTATTTTATTCAATTACACTCATGTGAGTGTCGTCAGTTGGTCGTCCTGACAGTTTGTTCGGCCTTCGTATTTTGTCGTTTGATCTTTTATGAATATTTGCTTGAGGTTTGTTCATTTGTGTGTTTAGTGGTTTTAATTAATTAATTAAATTTATGGATTTATCTCATAGTTGGTATTCTTGGGAATTATGTATTTTATGCATTGAGATTATAAATTTAGTTAATTAAAAAGAAGTTATTAAATTAAGTTGCAAGCTGCATGATATTAGAAATATATTTTATTTAAATTTTAGTGGAAAAATAAATTAGATTAGTTGCATTTATTGTTTCCTAGAATTTTAAATAAATAAATGAATAAAATAATTCATTAGAATTATAGTATTGCTTTAATTTCTTTATTTAGAAAATTAATTAATTTGCATGAAAAAAGAAAAGAAAGAAAAAATGATTTTTAATTATTGCATATTAACTTATCCTTTGTCAGAAAATTAGAAAATAAAATAAAATTGTTTTTATTACTAAATTTAGGTTTTTGGGGAAAAAGATATTCAACCTAGAATTTTAGTTTAAAAGGGGAATAGGTCTTTATTTTAGAGATACAGAGGAAACAGATCAAGGATTTAGGTGAAGAGAAATTTATTTGGAAGCTTGTTGAAGGATTGGTTCTCTTCTACAAATTTCTTCCAGGAAAGCTATACCAGATTGGGTGGCTTCTTTTGATTGTTTAAAGAAAATATTTCTATTTCTTCTATCTTCTGAATGATGTGTGTGTTAAGATGTTTGTCATATCCTGTTTGATTAATTCTTGTTCTTGGCTAAAGTCCATTCCTGAAGTGAATTTCTGGTTTATGGAAAAAAAAAGTTGTTTCCTGGATGTTTGTAGATTAAATTTTGAGAAAATTGGGAAAAGTTATTATGGCAAATTTTGCCAAGATTTTTATTGTGCATGGGAATTGCGAGATTTGGGGAGAAATGATATTACCAGATAAAATATTCCCTATTGTTTGATTTTTGTTTCGATACTTGGCTATGACAGTTCTTTTTAATATTGTATATCTCTGTGGAATTATTTAGTTATCATAGAAATAAATTTAATCATTAAATAAATTTATTAGGATATTAAAAGTTAAGGGAAATTGTTTTATTACATTATTTTGGAAAGAAAATATGTATTAATTAATTCCCTGTAAATAATTTAATTAGAAATGAGTTTTTGGTTGAAATTTGAATATACTGGTTTTAGGTTAATATTTTTTTTTTAAATAATAATTAAAAATAAATTAAAAAAAACCTCGGTAGCAACTACTGACGGTAGCAGTGCTACCGTGCGGTAGCACCTGCTACCAGCGGTAGCATAGGCTACTATGTGTAGCATGGGCTACCGTGTGTAATTTCTTCCCTGGGTTTTTTTTGTGCAGACCGAAATTTAATATTTCGGATTTCCGTGCAGGGTTGTTAAAAGTTGATTTTTAAATTAAATAATATATATGATATATGTATGTGTGTGTGTGTGTGTTCATATTTAGATTTATTTTATTACGGGTATTATGTTATTTTAGTATTATTTTAATACCGTGAAAATTAATTTATGAGTTGACATATATAATGTATATATATATTTAATTTAAAGTTTGGGTGTTTTCAGAAAATCTTGTAATTGTTAGATTTTATATTTATGTTGGAAACACATTAAGAGATTAATTTTTGTGTGATTGATTTAAACCTTATTAAACAAATGACAAGATTGATTTCTTTGTATTAAAATAGTTGTAATTTCTTATTATCTGGAAAATCTTTATTTGCAAATTATTTATGCTTTTGGTTGTTGTAAGAAAAGATTGCTTGTATTAGGATCTTGTGTAAATGGTATTTGTATTCAAGCTTAATTTTGTTGCAATTCTGATTGAGTTGTCATTGTGTCATATGTTATTATACCCCCTTGGTCAGGTGTTGTTGTGTAACCTTGTTGATATGAGTCATTGTGTGTTTTGTTCCAAATGGTCAATCCTGGGTTAGTGGTTGTGTATCCTTCACCTGTGGTTTGTCAGGATTAGCTATGGCTGTCTGTTTCGTCATAGAGTTCTCATAGAGAGAGACCTTTCCTGTTAGTGTCCTATGAGAGAGAGTGGCTTTCGAGTGGGGGCCGTGCCCAAAGTGGATGGCAGGATAACCCCTCGAAAGTCAGTTAAGAAGTGATAACCTAATAATTGATTAGGGGGTGGGTAGAACAAATATTAATTAAGATAATGTACCTCATGCATAGGTGAGTGCTAGTACATGGTTCATAATGTTGCGAGAAGGCCTGGAATGGCAAACTTACCACCTTGTCTTCACGAAAGGATTGGTAGGGTCCGCATGAGACTTAGATGGAGCCGGAGGTTCGAGAGAGGTTACCTGGATAACCCAGGATGGGGGTCAGGACCTATGGAGGCCTACCATGGTAACCACCATAAGTTATGCGATGACACTCCCTCCTTAGAGTCACTAGTGTTTGTGAGTTGAGTCACATGGATGTTTGCAGAGTCATGTAGTTCTTTCGTACTTGTCTTATTTTGCTTGCTTGAGGGTTTTCTACTATCTCCTAGCACAGTGGGTTGGTTCCATTTCAGGATCACATGGTCGGGTGGTAGTGCCACTTCCCATCAGATGTTCTGGATTGTATCTTCATGTGAGGAAAGGCTTTGCTGGTGTTTCTTGGTTTGTGGTTCATGTACCAGCTCATGTTCGTGATCTTTGTTCAGTTGAGACCTTGTGGTCATTGTATCAGACTTTTATGTAACCTTGATATTGTAACTTTGGATTCTGTGGTATTTTTGGAAGCCATGTATTTATGGATATTGTAATATTATGTCAGTAGAATGTATGTTAATTCAGTTGCTTTGATCTTATGTATAAATGATTTATGGATAAATTAAATGCATGGAATACTTTGATTCTTTCATTTTGGAATTTAGATGTATGTGTAGTTTTAATCATAAGCATTTAATTTACCTAATTAAATGGACAATTGGATTAACCGTGGTGTTAATATAATCTGCGAATTAATCTTCATTGGTAACCCTTAGGAAATCATGTGTTAGACTTTCGTTGTGTTATTAAATGTGCAATTGTTATAATTAATGCACTTAATCTTTTAAAAAAAAAAAAATTTACCCTTTAGTTGCCTAGTTGTGTTGTTTTCCTATAGGGTTCCTGGCGGGGTATTACAAGTATCCTCTGTCATTAAGTTATGCCACACTTAAATGATTGTACTTTACGCCTTCAACCCAATAGACATCGTCAACACTGCTCTTCCCATTAAGAGAAATAACTCCCTTACCTTTAACCATACAGGGTGAATCATTACCAAATCTGACGACACCGCCATCAAATTCCTTCAAGGAAATAAATTTTCTCCGATCATCGGTCATGTGATGTGAACAACCACTATCAATAATCCAATCATCAGAGTTATCCATTCTGGATACTAGTGCCTTCTAATCTATTTCTTCCTCAATAGCTACAAACACAATGTCTTCACTAGCATCATCATCAGATTCTTCATCAATAATACCATTGTCAATAGCTACAAGACAATCTCTCTTGCCTTTACCCTTATACTTCTTAAATTTGTCTCTCTTGTATTCATTTTCACCATTAGGGCAATTTACTGCCATATGACCAATCTTGTTGCATACAAAATATTTTAAAGGTAGCTTACCTCTATATTTACCAGTGCCTCTAGGCACTCGTTTTGCCAACAATGCTTCAAGTTTTACTAAGTTGTCTTCATCTTCAGCATCTCTGTTGGCTCTAGATTCATAGCTATGGTCGGTATCTCTACTTCTCACATATGGGTTAGAGACAGAAGCTCTGAATGCAGATTCTGATTTCTATACACTACCATCATAGCCATTTAGTTCAAAAGCAGTAAGTTTGCCAATAATAGAGTCAAGAGTTACCTTTGTCTTGTCAATGGATTTCACCTCTTGAATAGCTGCAACTCGGATAGCATAGATTGGTAGCAGGGTTCTCAGTACCTTACTAATTACTGTGGCATCTTCCACTTTCCCTCCTGCACTCTTTATCTCACCAACTATCTCTTTAATCCTTTGACCGTACTACTGGATATTCTCACCTTTAGACATTCTCATGTCATCAAATTTTCTTCTTAAACTCTCATCTTTAGCAATCTTGACATGTTCATCACCGCTATAAATATTTTCTAATTTCTTCCATACTTTATATGCAGTTTCAATACCATGAACATCTACATATTCAGCATCAAACAGGGAATTGATAATAGCCTCTAATGCCTGGTGATTTTCTTGTTGTTCTTTCTTCTGATCATCAAGGGGTCCAGTGGGTGTAATATGTACTTATTTTCTATATGATCTCAATACTAACTACCAAGACTCTTAATGTAAATCTTCATTTTGTCACTCCATATTCTATAGTTATCTTTGTTGAACTTCGGACCTTCTTTCTTCATCATGATCTACAAGATCTTTTCCTCAAGTTGTTAGGATTTTAGATTAAGAGGACCTGAGATGCTCTTATACCAATTGATGGTATGATGAAAGAATAAGTATCCAGTAGAATACTGAGACGGGGGGCTGAATCAATATATTGAATAACTGATACAAAGTTCCCTATCTCAAACTCAGTCACACAAAGTAAACATATCTCAGTCAAAATCAATATTCATAAGAATACTTGACATCAACCAGTTTAACTGTTATGACAACTTCAACAGTAAACAACTTCAATCTTGTAAACATCAACAATGCTTAATCATAACTCAATATATTCATCTCTCAATGCTTCTACTTAACATGCCTTATCAGAAGTTAACCAAATCAACAAATAAGATCATAACCACAAAAGCATTCACCACTTGACACAAATGTTTATACGTGGAAAACACAAATAGGTAAAAACCACGGTGAGATGAGACTCACGAGGATAGCTATCTAAACTCTTATGAAGTTCGCCCTATTAGGAGCCAAGCCTGTTAAAGCTTTACAATAAGTCCTGTTAAGAACTAATTTTGGTTAGGAATCACCCGGTTAAGGGATTTACAAATATGCCTTGATGAAAAGCACAATACTATGTTGGGAGTAACCTCGCTGGAGGATTTAAGAATCCAAGCTAATGGACCACCTTCTTAGAGGATTTACTAAGTAACCAAGCTTGTTAGAGCTTACCCGGTTAAGGGATTTCACTTATGTTGTAATTATTAGAAAACAACAGGTTTTCTTGATCTATTTGAGTAGCACTACATTTGCTTGATCACATCCTTCTAAGCTTCAATCTGCCTTCACTCAAAGTGCAGATCCATTCACTGGTTGGGCAACTACACACTCAACAGGTTTCTATCAATCTTGCCAACAACCTTTACAAACAACTTCATATACCTTAAATACAAATGAGTTAGGTCGGTAACACAACAAAAACCTAATTCTCATCATCGAAATTACAAACAAGTCGGTACAATCTTGACCATTAGAAGTCATGACAATCTCTTCACATTCTTCAAGAAAATTCCAACCGCTCCATGATCACCGCTTCATCGGACTTCGTAACTCATCAAGCGTTGTGCATTAGATGCAATCCACTTTTCTCCTTCCCTAGACAAAAAACAAACGCGCCAAAACAATTTGAGCATATCCTCATACAATGATGACACGTGTCTCCATCATTACCGCTTATCAGATAATAAACCAACAAACTTGATCGGTTAGGGTTTACCGGTTACATTAGATAGAAAGGTTTAACCCTTTACACCGGTTCACCAGTTCAACTCACAAACTTTACATACCGGTTTACAACATCTTCCACAAAGCTCTTCTTACCGGTTACTAGCCAATATCAAAAATAACAATATCAGCAATAACATGAATACCATTACCGGTTCAATTGACATCAATGATAACATATCATTAATGCAATCTCTATGCAAAATGCCAACAAGTGCCTCCAAAAAGAGCATGATGGCATGATGGTACATGTAAAATATCTTGTGCTCAAGAGTTAAGAATTCTTTGATTCTCTCCAAAAGCACTGATGCCCAATCATAGACATTGTCAATCATGATCCCATTCATTAATCGAATCATCCAAACTGTACAATCTAAGGCTCTACTAGCCCCAATGAGCTGACTCTTTATCTAGATACATTTCTATTTTGTAGTAGTGATATAACTCTTCTTCACCCCTCGGCTATCGTGACTACTCCATAACCCTTCCCATTGTTCGGCAGTCAAATCACTTTTGCATGTTAACTGAAAGAATCTCTCTTTTTCCTCTTTCTTCATTTTGCGGGAGGGTTTGGCCACCTTGTGTCCCTTAGATGGGATACCAAACTCCCTAGTGAACTCTCTTGGGCCATAAAATACTGTAACCCTGCTTCTTTGAAATTATATGACTCACCTATTACAACGTCGATCATATCCTACAACCAAAGTCCACAACACTAGCCCATCTTCTTTCAAATTGAACACATGTATTTGGATCGCCTTGTCTACTTCAGCTTTCCTTAGCGATACCCTCAAAGGATGATCATCAAGAGCCTCATGCCATCATGTGCGACATTCAATACCGCTTACACTCTCGAACGTGAGGTTCTCCACTGTGATTCAATCATCCTTCAAAATGTGTGGCCAAAGTTTCTTGCTCTTGTTGCTTCTGGCTACCATGACTAGTTGATGTGATGTCGGATCGTGACTGCTATCTTTTCCAATTTTATTCCTAGTCAGATTGTTATGATAACTGCCACCTCTAGTCATCTGACCAAGGTTACCCAAGCTTGTCCCTACCTGATCTTGTTTTCGCCATACTGCTAACAACCTTCTCCCCTATCCCCTATGACACAACCCTCGCAATACCTGCATGATCTTCTCGGCCATATGATCCTTATCCATATGATGTTTTCTCTCCTTCTTTTATGAATGGTGTTTGTCTGTATGATGTGTGATTTCCCTCTTGCGTACTGTCTCTCATTCTTCAATACGGTCTTTGTTCGGATGACACTCTTGTCTTTTCCCACATATGGATTTCTTTGCCCTCCTATGTGGATGAATACATGCTCTCATATATGGATGACTAACTCCTTCAACCGGATTCCCCTCATTGCATACGTACAATCTCGTATGGTGTATGGGGATCAACCTCTCCTTCCTACATACGAATAATGTATGGTGCACGACTATCGACCTCCTATGCACTGGTTTCATACGAAGTAGTTTGACTTTCATAAGCCAAAATCCTTTCCCCAATTTTGTGTATTTCATACGACATACGGACAAGCTCTTCCCTCTGGCAAGGTTCATACAGTGTACGAACAAACTCTTCCTGCAAATTCCAACTGCCTTCACTTCTTTTTGAAACAAAGTGGTCAACTTGAGAATATTTATGCCTTTGTGACAGGGTTAGGTTATAATGACAAATCTTATTAATTTTATAAAATATAATTTTCTTCTTACCTTATATATGTTGGCTTGTTGACCCCTTTTTACTTCTCTCTTTTTTATTTTTTCTTTCCATTTTATAATTTTTACTTCTTTTTCCTCCAATTTGCTATTTTTTTCCAAAAAAAATATTTTCCTTGTTCTTTTCATTCTTGACTTTTTGACCTCTGATACTTTATAGGAAATCAATCTTTTTAATTTTTTCACTTTTGAACTTGGACTTACCTCTCTCCTTTTTTGCTTTTTGGTCCTCTTCCCTTTGAATTGTTTGGCCTTCACAATTTGATAGCCACTCCTCTTTTTCGTACCCTTCTTGGCTTTATACTTTTGTCTGTCGCCTTTTTGTTTTTTCTATAGTTCATCATCAACCTTTCCTTTGGTCCCCATGAATTCCATATAGGGTCAAAAGTTGACCTCAAATGCGTGTTGCCACCAACAAGTTCCTTGTGGTATCTTGTAGCATTCATTTTCACAACATGTTCCAATGTACACGAGGTCAAATAATTTGTCAACAAGAGGGCGATCCAATTCCTTTATAGCTTCCATCTACATATTGTCTTTCGTACTTATGGTACCAAACTTCTTCCTCTTTGTTGACTATTGGTAGTTCAGGGTTCAGAATAACCTTTCATAGTGAGTTCGAAGTGGGGAGGGGTGGTGGACTCTTCCCTTCCTTGTGGCATCATCGCATAATCCCCTCATTATGTCTGTCTCTCTTGGCAACAAACAACTTGTCTGCCTTTACCACCATCCTCAAACACGGCCCAAGGGTGGCACCATACTCTAGGTCGATTTCCTCTTCCAAGTCCTCGTCTCTAACCTCTCCCTTGGCTACTTGCTCCTCCTTCCTCTTCCTTTCTACCTCCTCATATATGTCATAAGCGACATAGCTTGTACATTGCCCCTCGTACGATGCCTTCCACCTCCAATATCTATTCATCCACACCCATAGTGTAGGTGTGTCAAACTATGCATTGGTAAGGTTCTTGTGGATTCTCAAAACTGTGACGACATCCATATTCTTCCTTGCTAGCCTTTCCTCTGGTCCTATCATTGGCTTGGCCCAGTTCACATCTGACCTCTACGGTTCTTTCATGATTACAGGGTCTTCTTCAAGTCCATCACTTCGTCCAATTGTCCAATCTCCATGGGTTGCATATCCCAACATATTTATTGCAAGTATCAGCCTCTTCCTTTCTATGTAGATCTTCGACTTCGATCTGTTTACAAGATCTCAGATGGGGTTGTCGTCCAAAGTTGATAATGTAATTGCCCCATTCAAGATAACTTCTCTGACTTTATACAGCCCCAACCCACAAACTCTGAACTTCTTGGGTCGAAGTTCATTACGACCATTATATTTTAGCACCAACTATCCTGGCTGAAAAATCATCCACTAAAGGTGCTTGTCGTGCCAGAACATCTGTCGCCCACTGCATCGTCATCCTCTCTTCATCTAGCTTAGTCAAATTTAAAAGACATTCATTCAAGCTCTCTGCATCACCCAAATAGTTTTCCATTGCAATACTTAGGCTCAGTATGGTGTATTCTATTGGCACCATTGCTTCATATCCGTTCATTAGCCAGAACGGGGTGTGTCCCATTGTCGCCCTGCAGCTGGTGCAGTACGGCAAGGAGTCTTCTCAATCCTCCTACTCCACTCCACATGACTTGTATATGATTGACATTAGCACCTTATGTGTATACTCCACTTGTTTGTTGGCTCAAGCGCAGTATGGACTCGACAGATTATGGAATATCTTGAACTCCACTGCCATTGCCTGAATGACATGATTCACACAGTGTACCCCCCGATCACTTATGATCTAGATGGGGATGTCGAACCGCGTAGCAATATGTTCATAGAGGAATCTTGTTGTGTTGAGTGTTGTTTTGTCTAATAGTGCCCTTGTCTTCATCCAATTTGTAAGGTATTTTGTCACCACTACAATGTACTGACACTGATGCATATTACTTGATTTTAGTGGCCCAACAAAGTCAAGACCCCATCTTTCAAATAGTTCTTGTGGGTGTGAAGGGAATAGGGGCATGAAATCCCTCTTCAGTAGCTTGACGGCCCTCTGGCATGTGTCGCACCCAAGTACCCACTCTCAAATGTCTATGTGTAGGGTCAACCACCACAGTCCTACTAGTAACACTTGTTGTGTGGTGGCATTCAGACTGGCTTTCAGCTAACCATTCGTGTGCCTCCTTTAACACTCCTTAGATCTCCTCCTCCATCACACCTCTCCATATGATCTAATTGAGTCCCATCTTATACAACAACCCATTGATGAGCTGAAAGGTTTTACTTTTGAGAGCCAACTTCCTTTGTTCACTTGGTGGCATGTCCCTTGGAAATGTGGAGGTAAACATGTACTAATCAATGCTTATGTACCACGGTGGCAACACAACGATCTGAAACAAGTGGCCATCAAGGAAATCTTCATTCACTCCTTTTGGAGGCTCTCCAGACCTGATCCATGAGAGTTGGTCTGCTATAATATGGCTCTTTCTAGATCGCACCACAATGGTGAAGGTGAATTCCTACAACAAGAGCAACCACCTACTCACCATCCCTTAGATGATTGGTTTGTTTACTAGGTACATTAGTTCCTGGTGATCTACGTAGAAGATAACAATGTCACCAAGAAGTAGTGTCAAAATTTTTGCACCGAGTATACCATGCCCAATGTCTCCTCTTCGTTGTGCTATAGTTTCAATCGGCCTTGGAGAGTACGCACCTAGCAAAACAAAGGGGTGGTCCATCCTTCTTGTACCTGCCTGTGTCACTATGGCGTCGATGGCGAGGTTGGAAGTATCTACATGTATGTGAAAGTCCTTGTCCCAATCAGGGTACGCCAGGATAGTTGCGCTTACCAACATGGACTTCAATTCCCTAAATGCCTCCTCTTGCTCTTCTCTCCACACAAACGGTTCACCCTTTCTTGTCAGTGCATCCAACGGATATGACATCTATGTGAATCCCTTGATGAACCTTTGGTAATAGCCCATGTGTTCGAGGAAGGATTTGACTCATATTACATCCTCCAGACTCTCCATCTTAACGATAACCCCCACCTTGTCAAGATTGGTTTTTAATCTCTCCTTATAGATTATGTGACCAAGCAGTTTGCCTTGCGGTACCATGAACCGACATTTCCTTGGGTTGAGAGTCAATCGTGCCTTCTGACACCTCTCCATACATTCCCTCAATGCAGTGAGGTGGGTCTCCCATCCACTGTAAATAGACCAGTCATCCAAAAAATCCTTGAAGTTCCCCACAGACATTTTCTCGAAGATGTGCAATATTATCCTCTAGAAGGTGGCTAAGGCATTGCATAGCTTGAACGACATTTGATTGTACGCATACAATCCATCGTCCACCACGAACATGGTCTTCAATTTATCTTCCTCAACAATGTTGATCTGGTTGTACTCAAAAAACCCATCCATGAACGAGTACTTCTCATGGCCTGCCACCTCCTCCAGTATGTTATCCATAAACGAGATCGAAAAGGGGTCTTTGATTGTAACCACGTTAAGACACCGAAGGTTCAAAAAAATTGTATTTGATTTGCCTCATTTTTTAGGGATAGCACGACCGGTGAGACCCACTCACTTCTTTCTACTTTGAAAATGATACCAACCTCCAGCATCTTCTCAATCTCTTCTTGCACTTCCGCTGCGTAATTTTTGTTCATTCTATACGGTCTCTTCTATACGGGTTGTGCACTTGGTACAAGAGGTATCCTATGTACTCACAGCTCTAGGTGTACCCCTTTAAGGTCCTTATACGTCCATGCAAAGACATCCTTGTATTCCATGAAGATTCTAAATGCTGCTACCTTGAGTATGGGGTTCCAGTCGTCCCCTACCAGTTTCACCTTCGGTTTGTCTTGTTCCCCTAGGTCAACCTTCTTTATGTTTAGTTCCTCATATATTATGATTCTATCCCTCAAACCGGTGAACATGCGTGTCATCCACTCTCACCACTCCCTCCCTGTACTCTTCATATTCTGGATGGAAGGTGGCCTTTTATGTACCAACTTCTTCAATTTTCCCAACATTCTCTATACTAGCTTCTTCAATTTTTGTGATTTGCAACATGTTGCACTTGGGGTGGAAGACTTCGTAGTCCTCCATCTGCCAATGGAACAAACCATTGAGAGAGCTTATCTTTGTCACATCCCTTATATTTTTGAATATTTACATTTATGTATTTGTTCATGAATATTACTATTAACCATTATTCACAATAATTATTAAATAAATATTCATTTGCATTTATAATCACAATCAATAATTATGATTAACTAATATTCACAATAATTATTAAATAAACCCAATAAATATTAATTTATAATTAACAATAATTAATATTAATTATTAATAGACCCAATAAATATTAATTTACAATCAATAATAATTATAGCTATCGATGCATATACATAAGTATATACAACGATTCCTATATCTTGAAATATATAGAACAATTCCTATGCAACAATAAGGTTTAGGCAAGGGTAGTGTAGCGATAAGAATAAGAGGTATACCTATATTATTGCATGTGTTATTACACTCAAACAGAAACCAGTTCTTAGTAAAAAGACATCGGTAATTTCATTAAGATAACAAACAACGGGTTAGTCAGCAAGAGGCAATGGTTATAATTAAAAGAGACTTTACTTTTAGAAGAGGATGTGGCTATGATGACATGACTCTCCAATACCAATGGAGAGATATATATTGCAAATCGGCATTCAAAGGATAGGAGGGATATAAAAAATATATAAAACAAATAATACCAATAAAATCAGATTGAAACTGATATTAAGTTACAAGTAGTAACATTCTTAACATGTATAGCTTCAGGAATCAACTGTGTGAAATTTTGAGCAAAAAATTTCACACAGTTGATTCTTGAAGCTATACCTATTAACAATATGAACTGTGGAAATCATATATCTACAAGTAAAATTCTTGTTCTGGGTAGTATGCATGGTATGCACTTAATATATATGATTCATATATGAAGCCTGTTGATGTTCTTATGGAGGATTTAATAGTATTATAAATATTGATGATATATATAATACTTATAATTATTATAATATTTTCTGGAAACTACTCTGCAGTAATATATATTATAATAACACCTGAAAATAAATTAAAAAATATAATATATATTTATAATGTCTTAATCAAATAAATAACAATACTAGATTGTAAATCAAAAAGAGCTTATAAACAGTAAGAAGAATTTGTTTATATATAATTCTTGTTACTACTATCAATATTTAAGAAGTTGGGAATTGAGATGTTTCCAAAGAGGGGTAGTCTAAATACGGACAATAGGGTGATTCCCAAGAGAGGTTGGGGATCAGTGTCATGAGAACCTTGAGGGACATGGTCCCAAGATAGGGCAAGGGCTTGGATCAATAGACTTTGAGGGAGCCTATTGTATTTGGTATCTAAGTGCTTTGGTAACATTCACATCCTCTTCTTCTTTAAAACTAAAGTAGTAAGAAGGTTTGACACTTGCATTAAGAATTATAGGTGTATGATAGATGAGCAAGTTACTTATTAATAAATTAATTGATTGAACTATGGAATATCACTGATTTGATTCATGTTAAGATAGAATTGACTCCTAATCAATTTAGTTTAAGTCATAAGTACATTTAAATAGGTTAATTATGGTTATAACAGGCCTAAACCTAGTAGGGGACATTACAATCTCATCCTCCGAGCAGCTTCCAAGTTCCAACACCCCCTCATCATTGGGTTTCATCGTCCCTCCTTCCTTTGTCTCGAACACTCCATTCTCGAACTCTGAGTCCCATGCCAACTTCTGGCTCCATAGGTCAATGGTGTACTTCCTCCTATCACTCTCAATAGATAGCATATTATTCTTCCAATTATGGTTTGCCTTCGTCGTGATTAGCTAGCCTCTTCGGAGGAGGGCGTCGTATGGCTTCTTCTCCAGTGGGATGACGACAAAGTCTAGAAAGAAATGTTGAGTGCCAATGGTGACCTTTTGTGCCATGAGTGTCCTGAGTGGTTTGATGTTGTACTGGTTAGCACCTACCAGATGGAACGTTGGTGGCCAGAGTGTTAGCTTGTCAAGCCCCTTCCATGTCTCCGCTGGTAGTATGTTCATGCTAGAGACTCTATCAACGATGGTGTTTGTCAGATTGTTTATCTCCATCTTGACTACAGTCAGATTCCTTCCAATGCCCACCATCAGCAACATCGAGTCAATGACCAAGCTACCTATTGGCTTCTCTGTTGGCTTGTTATGCTCCTGGCCGACCGCATCATTACCGACTATGTTGGTAAAGGCCATCTTCAGTTATGACATGGTTTGCAGAAGATCGGATACTCATACGAGTACGATGGCTTGCACATATATTGTTGGCATTGTGTTGTCATTGATGTCAACCAGTATAGGATGGCAACCGATATGGGACATGTATGTGCAGTATTGTCATTGATGCATACCGGATGTGATGTCTTTGATGTCACCTAACTTAGCAGGTCACCGGTAAATGAGAGAATGTCACCTAGCATAATGGCCATTGGAGTCACCGGTACACAAGTTAATGTTTGACTTGTGTTAAAGATATGGACAGGAGACCGGTATGATATAACAACCGATAAATGATGACATATGTAAGTGGGCAAGATGTTGGGTTGTTGATTGTGATGAAGAGGGGGGATGTTATCAAGAATCACATCAACACCGGAGGAGAAGTATGTGCAGGTCACTGGTATGCTATTGAATGTCAATCTGTAGGACTCCCACCGGATGAAGAGAAGACTCACAGTGAGCATGCCCAAACCGGATCACATGTGCATGTTTGAAGATATGTTGCTCAAACAGGGAAGCCATATTGGTGTAATGCAGGATGAAGATGACAAGGATCCACTCCCACCAGTAAGTGGAGCTTATCTCCTATTATGCAAGGGGTGCATCATAGTTCACCGAGATAAGACAGGAGAGTTAAAGGCAGGGGATTGAAGGCTCACACCGGATCTACTGATGAATCACAAAGATGCCTCAAGTGCATGAAATCAAAGATATGCACTGAACCGACAAAGAAGGCATGATGGGTTACCGGGACAGATGAAGAGTGAGGGGTTTGTCACTTAGACAAATGAGTCTGCCACCTTGGCAAATCGGTGACTGAAAATGGAGAAAGGCATTGTTGTAGATGCAGATAGTTACCAGTTTACATGCAGAAGATACTACCGATATAGAGGACAATCGGTAAGGTGACAAAGTGCAAATGCAGAAGGCTCCCATCTGTTGAAGATGTGCATGAGGTAGGTTGGCAAGTGTCTTGACTGGTTTCGGTGCTCCACCGGAAGAGAAGAAAGGTGCAAGGTTGAAGACAGATCGGTTAGGGTATAACCCGTAGGGTTTGTGAACCGGTAGATGAACCCAGTTATGTGGTTGGTCAGTGATTCTGTCTTAACCGACACAGAAGTCTAGCTGAGATGGATACCGATAGTTATGCCACGTGGAGTTGAAGTGGCAAGCATGCATGCACAAGTCGGCACGGTGTGTCAGTGAAGTCTCTGTCAACGAGGTAGATGGTGGTAGGCCGATATTTATGTCGATTGCGTGATTCATGGGATGTGTAGCAGAGATTTGCGGCTCGATGAAGAATAAAGATCTGCGTGATGCTACGACCAAGGAAGAATATCCAGTTGCAGATCTGACCTGGAGAAGGCAACCAAGGGATCATTCAATATGATTGATAGAAGTAGGTCGAGGAACAGAGCCGTGTTTGCTAAACTTAGCAAACGTTTATTGGAAGCTGCGAGATTGGCGGAGTTTGATTGATTTGTTGCAAGTGGTCGGTCTCTGGAAGGAGATCTGATTGGATTTGGTTTGCCTCGGGATCGATGAAGAAACCCTAACCCCCTGAAGTTTGAATTGGTTTTTTGCGGGAAGACTTGTTTCTAAATATGCAAGTCAAAATCAACGAAAAGGTGATGTTGGATGATGTTGCCAGTTGGAAGATAAGTGTGCTAACAAAGAGATGATCTAACTATGAATATGAAGCAACTAAGCATTTGAAGGTAAACTAGTGGAAGGGTTTAGAAGAGGTTTAACCGATAAGGCCATAGCAACAGGTAAACTGTAAAAGTGCATCAATGAAGTCAACCAATAGTGATAGAACCAGCAGGAAGGTAGCTAAGAGTGAAGTGGTGGAGAGTGAGTGTCAGAAGAGATCCAGTAAACCAGAAGCAGAGTAGAAGGAGAAGAGACAGAGAGAATATGGAATTGGTAACCAGATGTAGAGGTAAACAATAGGTAGAGTCTAAACCGGTAAGGCAGCAACAGTAAAAGAAGGGGAGTAGAGAGAGAGTAACAGAGGAGATCTAGCACGGCAGAATTTGAGTAGCAGAAGATCAAATCAGACAGAGCAGAGAACCGGTAAGGCAGAGGAGAAGTAATACCGGCAAGGTGAAGCATATTCAGTGGTTGCAAGACTCACTTGTAACCGAACTACTACTATTGCATTTGATAATCTTTGTAGATCACTGAGTTGGAGCACAGTAAAGGGGTTGGTGTTCCTTGGGTTGGTGCCCTAAATCAAGGGTTGGTGCTCCTTGGGTTGGTGCCCTAAACATTGTAATCAGGTTTTCATCGTGAGGCTCAATTGGAGCAGTAGACTCCAGCAGCATTTCTCACCGAGGTTTTTCCCATCTTGGGTTTTACTCGTATATACAGGTGTTATGTGTGGTGCTTTTATGTGGTTGCATTGTGTAATCTCTCTTTATCCAACTGGTAGGTTAACTTAGCTTTAGACTATTAACCGGTAATCATTCTTAGTGTTCAAGGGGTAAAAAGTGGAAACCATTGATTCACCCTCCTCTCAATGGCATCTTGTGTCCAACATCTATCTCATGATAGTTTTCCTTGACTCCGACTACAATGAAGTAGTGGCAGATTCATTAGAAACCCTTCTCTCCTACACCATCGCCCGTTCAACGTTAGCCTTGGCTTCCCTAAATCTTTTCTTCTCCATATGGGGGTCGGTATATACTACCTTCTTGTCTAAGATATCCACCCCTTTCTGTTTCAGGTAGTTGGAGTCTTCATGGTTTCTGGGTCCACACCATTTGCATAGCAACCTTGCATTGTTACTTTGGCTACTCTGATAATCCCATGCAAAGTGACCTCATTCATAGCAACTTTGACATTGGATCATAGGTCTGCCCTTTGCGTCATACTGTAGTCTTCATCGTGCGGTGTTGTTATTGCTATTATTATTCCCTCGCTTGTTCTTTTGATACTCTCCAAGAGATGCATTAGAGTCGGTGGGTGGCTTTGGAGGTGTGGCCGGCGGGGTTGTTTGTTCCCCTTGGGTGAAGAGCACTTTTGTGCTTCTTGTTTTCATATTGCATGGGCATTCCTTGATGAAATGTACCAATACATGACATGTCGTAGAATGAATAATTTGGGCAAGTAGCCTTTATGCGACCTTCTACCTAGCAGTCAATGCACCACAACTCTTAACCGTCGTTACCGTTCCTTTTCTTTGTCTTTAGCTCCATCATCCGCAACATATCCCTCTGTAGGGCCTATACAATTTTTTATTCTCTATCGCTGCTTTCTCTCGTACTATCATCGTGATTGGCCTTCTTCCTTCCCCGCGATGTCTTATTCTCTCTTTCTATGTCCATCACCTAATTTTAAGCATCGATGTACGAGGATGGGGGTACCACCTTCATTTTCTTTCTCGGGGAGGGAATCAATCCCTCAACAAAACATCACTTCTTTAGCCCATCTGATGGTTCATTTTCCATCTTGTTTAATAGTTCCTTGAGCTTACGATTCTATGCTCATACGTTCTCATTATTCCCTTGTCTGGGGTTGTAAATTTCTGCAACAATCTCAGTGTCATCTCTCGGTGGTTTGAATTCTTCTTGAAATGCCTTCTTGAGTTCAATCCATCCTGCCTTGTGCTTACCCTCTAGGTTTGTATACTAGTCGATGGCAATTCCCCATAGGGTAGCAGAAAATGCCTTCAGCCGGTAATCCTAGCCATCCTGACCATTCACCTCCCATATTGTTATACAAGTTTTGGAATGACGTACGAGATCCTCCAATCCATCCCCTGTGAATTTCAAGAGTTTTTGCCTTTCCTGGGTGTTCAAGATTGTCTTCACTTTGAAGGTATCGTGTATATTCGACCAAATTGGATCATCTTGCTCTCGCTCATGTTCATGTGCCTCTCTTGCACTCTTAGACACATGCAACCTCTCTATGTGTCCACCTCTTCCGTCATCTACACCTGGGTCACCTTCTTTGCTTCTATATTCTCTCCTCCTCAGAGTCTTTGTTGTCGGGTAATTATGTCATATTGTAATTAGAACGTTACATGTGTTAAGGGTCGTTGGTTACATGACGATTGTCGGTAGTTGTCACCGAACAACTTGCACCGACACCTACATATATGTACTTGGTTTCCTATTTCAGGGTGGAGATATTGTCGAAGAAGGTCATGTTTGAATGTACTAGCATTTAGCATTAATGAATAAAGGCATATGAGTTCTTCTGTTAACTTGCATTCTTGTATACTGTCATATTTCCTACATTTATGTACTGTTATGCACTATTGAACACACACACACCCCTCGAGGGTAAACATTTGGCGTCGTTGTCAAAATAAACTTGGAATGACGGGAACATACTACATGACACGACGATAATGGGGCAACCAGTGAGCGACGAGACTAGTAGCAATCCTGAGGAAGAGCCGACAGAGTTGTTCGAAGGAGAGTGAGCATTAACAAGGGATTTCACCTGCATCCTACAGCCATCCATCGAAACTTACGTACGGAGGGAGGCCACGACCGAGGACGTCCCTGAGAGCGCAGTGTGGAGTGCCCTTGGCGTAAATCGATTGATGAACAACTTGCCTAGCTTCTTGGCACAGGCGTTCCTTGCTCTCCAAACTCGTCGAGAAGAAACCTACCGCGAGACCCGTCGACAACAAATTTTGCAGCAATTTGAAGAAAGGAGTCAACGAGAGGAGGAGGAACGTGACGAAAGTCGTCGACAAACCTTCAACCCCACGGAAAGAAGGAATTGATGCTCGTGACGATAAATAAGGATAGAAACCCTGTGCCAAAGAGACAGGAAGAAGACGTGCATGAGGCAGCCGCGAGGACACTAAGGTTAGAACAACAAGCAGAACGTCAACAACAATTGAAGAAACTTGTTGAAAAAAGCACAACTGGCAATGATGGCTCAGGTGCTTAGGGCCAAGTTTTCATACTAATAGAAACCACCAGAAAGCGGTTGGGGGACCTTTCCCTGACATTGGAAGAGATTGGTGACGAGAGTACGGTAGAGCCGTACACGCCATACAGAGGTGTCGAGACCAGGAGGGAAGAAGAAACAAAGACAGAGAACAGAGAGGCAGAGGATACCAGTGCGACCAAAGGTGTCGGGAGGACACAGGGTCACGGTAGTAGAAGCAATTTGTTTGATTCGGGCTCATCACACCCTGGTAGTCAGACCAACTTGGCAGGACCCAACGGACCAAATCTCGACGGAGTACCTTCTAGAGGACTAGTGTCTGGAGGAGGAGTTCCTAGAGGGTCAAGTTTGAGTTCCGGAGGGCAGACTGGGTCGTCGCTAAGGAATGTAAAGGTGAATCAGCAAAAATTGCCTAATTTCAATGGAGACGAGAAAGAAGACCCGGTACAACATTGTCGTACATGTGAAACAATCTGGTCGGCCAATGGCGTGACCGATAGGGCGGAATGGGTGGTGCAATTCCCCACCACCCTACGAGGGGTAGCCATCGATTGGTACTCGGATGCTGATAAAACGAAGCTGACAACTTCGGATGAATTACACAAACCCTTCGAAACGGAGTTTCGACTTCTCAAAGACGACAATGAAATTGTGGCGAAAATCCTGAGTACCAAGCAAGGGAAAAGTGAGACCATTCGAGCATATAGTCGCCGCCTGAAGGAATTGCTAGGAAAAATGGACAACCAGTCAGGTGATGGATTGAAGAAAAGGTGGTTTGTGGAGGGTTTGAAGTTCTCACTCAAAAGGAAAAGGAAAATGAAAATTGTACCACCCACCTCCTACGAAGATGCCTATAAACAGGCAATGGACCTGGAAAGTGAAGGAAGGACATTCAGGAAGAAGAAAGACAAATCCTCTTGGGAGGAGGACTCCTCCGACAGAAGTAGCGGTGACGAGGGGTCGAGCAAGAAGGTGCAAGCCCTTCAGAAGGATACACATCGCATGATGAAGGAATTCAAAAATATGAAGGGAAGCACCAACAAAAATGAGGAAGTGTGGTGCACAGAGTGTAAGGAGGAAGGTCATACAAAAGGCTCTTGTCCTAAAAAGGCCTTCTGCGACATTTGCCAAGTGTTGGGACACTCCACCAAAGAATGTCCCTACAACATGAAGACACGAGGGAATCAAGTGCTCTTCACCCAGGAGCAATCGTCACCCTTCGCTACAGCAGGCACATACCAGCCTCAAGCCAACACCAAGACATCATCTAGCGGTTACAGAGGTAACCGAAGGGGAAGAAGAGGCAACAATAATAATAGCAATAACCAGAGTTGAATGCAGTAAGATGCCAAAGGACGGTCGATGATTCAGTGTCGGGCCTACAACCAGTGGGGACACTTTGCGCGGGATTGCCAAAAGAGGAAACACCGAAGAACTTGTGCAGATGGTGTGGCCCTCAAGACCACGACGACACAAATTGCCCCAAGCCAAGTGTTAATCTTCTCAATATTGAGAAAACTGGTGAAAAAGAAGTACTAGCAATCACCTGTGCTTAGACCAAGAAGGCCACTTATCCGGACCCCCGCACGGAGAAGGAGAGATTACGAGAGGCAAAGGCCGACATTGAGTAGGAGATGACGGCAAAACGACGGAAAAAAAACCCAAAGGTGGTGAGTACATCATCCCGTACTAAAGCTGAAAAGAACATAATTGGGCAAGTCTTGCAGATGGAGGTGTCGATAAGAGTGAAGGACCTTCTGGACACAATGTCAGGACTGAGGACCGCCATTCTCAGTACCATACAAAGCACCGCGGACACATCTTCACGTATGACCCAGACGAAAGTCTCAGTCAGCCCCTCGGTTGATCCAATGTTGTTGGCCTTAAATAGTGGTCGACATCCTGCGGTAGTGGAAATGGGGATCCTCGAGGCTATCCTCAAGGACACCATCGTGGATAGAGGCTCTGGGGTAAATGTTTTGCCGGAGGATACATGGAAGAAGCTCGAGAAGTCAACACTATGGCCACCCGCATTCAATTTAGTGGGAGCAGACCAGCTCGGTATCAAGCCACTCGGCACCCTGATGGCCCAGCCCGTGACCATTGGCACACAACCCTTCCTATTGGATTTTGTGGCAATCCCACTTATAAAGAAGGGCTATCATGCCATCTTAGGGAGAGGATGGCTGGTCACAGCAAAAGTGAACCACAATTGGAAGAACACCCTTTTCATGGAGAAAAGGGGGTAGAAGTACATTATTAATCTGAGGACCCAGGTCATTGGCGAGGAGCTTGCATCATCTAACTCTGATTCAAAGGACTCAAACAGATGGGAGTGGGATCCCTACGAAGGCAAAGACGAGATGGAACCAAATAATAAAGGAGTGCTTGAACTCGATGGCTGCTCGGAATATGATATCTACTCATTGAATGGACTTTTCCACTGGCAAATGGAAGATTATGAAGTATTCCATCATGCGTGCCACATGCTACAAATTGAAGAAGAGCCCGACGAGAAAGATGTGCTCCCACCAGAATACAGGGAGTATAAGGAGGGAGACGCCTGTAAGATCCATGTTGGTTCTAACTCTCCTGATATACTATTGTTATTGTGTTTTTGGATTTTCATGGTTTTTGAACAATTTTAAAGCAAAAATAACACGTGCCAGGCAAGAATTGCACATAGAACCAAATAGAAATGAAATTGAGAGCAACTCAAACTATATTATGAATAAAATAACTGCTACAATAAATTCTACTGCTAATTGCATACCCTCAAGTCCTTAGCTTATTTTAAATGAAGAATTTTGGAGTTTGCTAGCCAAAACTGGGAAACTGACCAAAATTTGTACAAGACCAGAAAGTGATTTCTCTGAGCCAGAAAGTTGATGGAAGAGCCTGAATAGGCTAGGCGTTGGGAACTGTGCACTCAACATACAAATTAAGGAGGTGTTTCAGCCTCCAACCAAAAACGTCCTTCCTGAAACCCCCACATGGCAAGCTGAAAGTGTACGGCCAACAAAGGAGAAGTGTACGACTACCTTTATTGAATTCAAAATGTTGCAAATGGGACGTCTAAACCTGAATGCCCCTCTTCTTATTCAAAATCTACAAATAACTGAATAAATTAACCTTTGATGAAGCACAATAAGACTCCTGAATGAAGCCTTCACAATTGCAATAATTCAGCTGATCTTCCACAGCCTCACAATTACAGATCCACGAAGAATTTCCGTTCTCCAATGGCCAAACCTCTGAAACCCTTGTTAAGGAATTCCACAAATAATCAATAATGGAGTTTGAATTGCTCTTTTTCCCTTATATCCCCAAAAGCACAAATTCCAAGAAAGTACGCCCAAATGCAATTTTAAATACATTAAATGTATTTAAATCACTTTTTCAATAGTTTAAATTCATCTTGGACACACTTTTACATTTAAATGATTTAAAATCACTTTTAATATTTTAAGTGATCTTTTAATTTTTTATAAAGTCACTTTATAATATTTAGGTCGCTTATAATTTTAATAAAGCCACTTTATGACTTTATAATATCCATATAAGTTAATTAAATAACTTAACCACTAAAATATTAATATCTCCCTCAATATTCAGTCTTTTGACGTGTCGTCAGAAGCAAGGGTCAGCATTGAATAACCCCCATGTGTCCAAGTGCCCTGACTAAAAATATCACAACTACCAGATTGACTTACTATAAATAGTAAGTCCCTCAACTAAGCCCATACACTGACTGCAAAGGCCCTGGAACTAAAACCAAGACTGAACTGAAGAAGTGGAACTGCCACGAAGACTCTATATCCCGAATGTTACCCTACAATAGTCCAAATAATAAGCTAATCCCTCGAACTTCGATGCTCACGAAAACGGGGACATTACAAGGTCAAAGTGAATGATGTTTCGGCATACGAGTTTTCAAGTGACAGACTAATGCGGTACGAAGACCCCACTGTGAAGGAAACGAACTTAGGAGACACTGCCACCCCTCAAAATATCTGGGTAGGAGACGATTGGAGCCCGATGCTGAAAGCTGCAACATTCAAAATCTTCATAGAATACAAGGACGTGTTCACTTGGTCCTACAAGGATCTGAAAGGGGTCCCGCCAGAATTGTGCTTCCATCAAATACCATTGGTCCTGGGAGCCCAGCCAGTACGGAAGAGGCCGTACCGAATGAATAAGAACTATGTGACCAAGGTGAATGAAGAGATTGAATGGATGCTGGAGGCCGACGTCATATTTCGGGTGGAGACAAGTGAGAGGGTCTCGCCAATTGTGATCTCACTGAAGAAGGCCAACCAGATCTCACTGAAATTTTAAGGCCTTTTTGGATGACTGATCGATTTTTAGTAGCAAAGACACTCATTTGGTGGGGCTGAGAGAGTGCATGGAGAGATGTTGGAGGGCCAGGCTGGCCTTGAATCCGACGAAATGCAGATTTATGGTAGCACAAGGAAAGTTGTTGGGCCATATCGTTTGTAAAGCTGGATTGAAAACTGAACCGAATAAGGTAAGGGTACTTTTGGAGATGGAGTCGCCCATTGATGTAACGAGAGTAAAGTCCTTGGGACATATAGGATACTATCGGAAGTTCATCAAGAACTTTGCCCAGCTTACATTCCCACTAGATAAGCTGACAAGAAAGGGCGAACCGTACATATGGGGACCAACACAGGGGGAAGCATTCAAAGAACTCAAGAAGAGGCTGGTGGCAGCACCCATTCTGGCCTATCCAAACTGGGATTGATAATTCCACGTACACATGGATGCCTCGAGCTATGCCATTGGGGCTACACTAGCAAGGGAAGGGGGACATCGGTTGGATCATCCCATCTATTTTGCCAATCGGTTGATGTCGAAAGTCGAGAAGAATTATAGTACTGCCGAGAGGGAAGCCCTCAGATGGTCTATGTTATACAAAAATTTCAGCACTACTTGCTAGCGACTGTTAGAGTTATCTTGTATTAGCTAATAATTATTTATTTAATTATTAGTCTATTAAACTCTACGTTTAAGCTAAACTTAGGCATTTAATAAATATTGTAGGTATTTAATAATTATTCTAATTACTAAATACACATTATCCCTTTAGGGTTTCTTTAGGGTTGCATACCTTTAGGGTTTCTATTATCCTTTTATAAGGATTGTATTGTACTTTTTCAAAAATTGATTCGCTTTCTGAATGATATTTTTCTTCTTCAAAGCATTTATGCTTTTTTGTTTTATGTGCCTCCATTCTTCTCTTGTGACAGGATTTTGCATGCAAGTGCTCTTGGGATCTCTGAAGTTGTATTTCCTCAACTTCTTCATGGTATCAGAGCCTACATCTGCTGCTGCTTGTTCTTGATTTTTTTAAAGATTTTTTGGAGGAGGGTTTCAAGTTTTTTCAGAGTTTTTTTATTGGATCTGGCGTATTTGTTTTGTTTTTTTTATCATTTTGGGCTCAAACGGACCTCACCGTTAAGCTCAGAACGCTCCAAAACCCCCATTTCCATATAAAATTTGTCAGTTTTTGACAAATTTGGGTTTTGAAATTTTTTCTTTGGTTTTGCCTTTTTTTTGCACGAATTTCGAGAAATTCGTCAAAAAAATTATTTAAAAAAATCAGAGTAGTTTGGGCCAAAACAGACCTCACCGTTGGCTTCCGAAGGGCATTTCCATTCATTTTGATATATAATTCGATCTATTTCGATGACAAGTGCATCTGGGCCATGATTTTTTCATTGGCACGCTTTACGAGTCACAAAAATCCGTACGACTATACCTGCAAATGCATCAGAAAATTTTTGTCAAAAAAAATAAATAAATAAATAAAATTTTATTTTATTTTTTAACCCTTTTTATGCCCAAAAAGAGGGGTTTTTTTCTTTTGGGCATACGGAGTCGTTTTTTCGAAAACGAATAGGCATCGGAAAGCTAGTTCCGAGCCGGACCTTGTCATATTGGTAATTTTTTCCAATTTTGTTGTTTGACTGTGTTTTTTTCCAGTCAAAGTGGGGTCTCTTTTTTGCACTCTGGGAGCCATAGAATGAGCATCTGAACTTCGTTTTTCGAAAACTTTATATCGTTGGAAAGCTTGTTCTGTGCACTTTTCAGCCATATGAGTTTTATTTCCAAATTCTGCTCCATGCATATTTTATTCGGTTTTTTGCTTTTCATCACTCTGGAGGATATCTTGGTTGTTTCAGATCCTGGGATCTCTTCTCTGGATAGGATGTCTCTATTTTGGTTCTCGTTTCTATTTTCAGTCTTCTTATCATTGTAGCTTGTATTTATGCAAACGCACTGAGATAAAGTGATATCATGCATTGTTTACATGGAATCTTGCACCTCTTGTGCCTTATTGTACATGCACTACTTATAAAGTGCCATGAGGGGGTTGATGTTTGCCTTGTTTGCCATCTACCTTTGTCCAGTGAGTGTTCCTTCCATGACATTCGCCTCATCTTGTGTGTCAAGTGAGTGTTCCTTCCACGACTCTATGTATTTTCTCTGCACCTCCGATGTTCTTGGTTCTTAGTCATGCAGTTCTTGTTGGCCGTTCTTTTCAGTGTACCTGTCCCTCTCCCTCTTCAGCATTATGGGGAGGTTTGTCTTGTTGGTTCTAATGCTTCCTTGGTTCGATTGATCAGCTCTTCAAGCTTTGGTGTCTCATGCCATCTGTATCTTCGAGTTCAGTTGTTTGTCTTTGTTTACCATTTGATTCGAATAGTGTCATTTGAGGGCACTCATGCAGATTACGGTCTTCTCTACCTGGTCATGTTCTATTTCAGTGCAGGTTCTTCAGATCAGCAGTTACTCTTCGACAGTGTTTGCAGCTATTTCCTGCTTCAGTGGTGTTCTTCTTGCTTTTCCATCTCTTTTTGGAGTAGAGTTTTTTCCCATGTGGTTTTCTCTATTTCTCCACTTCATAGAGATTTGGTTGTAATTGGGTACCTCATCAGGTTTTGTTGTTGGGACCCAAATTTGCCTTCATCATGTAGTTGCATTTTTTGCTTCATACATTTAGTTTTTTAGCTACTCCTTAAGTTCATCTTAAGGGGGGGTGTTAGAGTTATCTTGTATTAGCTAATAATTATTTATTTAATTATTAGTCTATTAAACTCTACGCTTAAGCTAAACTTAGGCATTAATAAATATTGTAGGTATTTAATAATTACACATTATCCCTTTAGGGTTTCTTTAGGGTTGCATACCTTCAGGGTTTCTATTATCCTTTTATAAGGATTGTATTGTACTTTTTCAAAAATTGATTTCCTTTTTGAATGATAATTTTCTTCTTCAGAGCATTTATGCTTTTTTGTTTTATGTGCCTCCATTCTTCTCTTGTGACAGGTATTTGCATGCAGGTGTTCTTGGGATCTCTGAAGTTGTATTTCCTCAACTTCTTCAGCGACACCTTTCACTTTCTATGTGGATCACCAGGCGTTGATGTACCTGGTAAATAAACGCATTATCCAAGGCAGAATAAGCAGGTGGCTACTACTCCTTCAAGAATTCACTTTCACAATAGTTGTACGGCCAAGCAAGAGCCATGTGATCGCTAATCAGTTGTCCCGGATTAGGTCAAGAAGGCCGCCAGAGGGAGTCGATGATTTTCCTGACGCACATCTGTTCCTAATTGCGGCACTACCACTGTGGTATGCGAACATTGGGGAATACTTGTCCACCTCTCGATTTCCAACCGAAATGCTACCGAGTGAGAGAAGGAAGTTGGTCTTAAGAAGCAGAACATTTCAGCTAATTAATGGGTGGTTGTATAAAATGGGACCTGACCAAGTCCTCAGAAGGTGTGTGATGGAAGAAGAGATTATGGGAAGCACATGAAGGACCTGCAGGAGGCCACATGGGTCCAGACACCACCACGCGCAAGGTATTGTTGGTCGGACTATGGTGGCCCACCCTATATAATGATGCACAGGAATGGGTGGTGGGTTGTGATACATGCCAGAGGGTATGAAAACCATTAAAGCAGGACTTTATGCCCCTCAATCCATCCCACGCCCAGGAGTTGTTTGAACGTTGGGTGTCTGGATTTCATTGGACCTTTGAAAGCTAGCAGAACACGGAGATGTCGTTACATTGTGGTGGCGACAAAATACCTTACCAAGTGCATTGAGTCACGAGCATTGTTAGATAACTCAGCTTTGAGTACAGCCAAGTTCATTTATGAACGAATTATTACAAGGTACGGCATCCCAATCCAACTGTCGAGTGATCGTAGTGGGGAATCATGTTGTCACGCTGCTCACGATGAAATTCAAGATTTTTCATTCATTGTCAACCCCGTATTACCCAAGGGCCAATGGGCAGGCTGAGGCTACTAATAAAATACTGGTGTCTATGATCTATAAGTCCTACAGAGTTGAATAGGAAGATTGGGAGGAGAAGTTGTCATCTGTACTATGGGCATACAAGACCACCTAAAAAGTCACCACATGCCAAACACCCTTACAGCTAATGTACGACCAGGAGGCCATTGTGCCGGCAAAATTCATGGTTCTAAGTTTAAGGATCGCGATCGAGAATTGCCTAGTAGATATGGAGAGCCTGCAGGAGCAATTGTACGCGTTAGGCAAGTTGGATGAACGCAGAATGATGGCCCAATGGGCCACTGAAGCCGCCCAACAAAAACGAAAATTTTGGCATGATAAGCACATCCGACACATGGAATTTCGTCCAGGTCAATGGGTGTTGAAGTATAATGGGCGGAATGAGATTAAGCCTGAGAAATTTAAAGTCCGATGGTTGGGGCCATATAAAATTCGTGACGTAGCTGTGAATGGAGCAACTAAGTTGTCGACATTGGGTAACCAACCAATAAAGGAGATGGTAAACGAGTCAAAGTTGAAGATTTACCACCACAGGCAGCGGAGGAATGATCCAGTTTGCCCGGAGGTGGGGCCTAGCCGGACAAATTGAAAAGGTAATTATTTGATTTTTTTAGTTGAAAAAAATTTGAAAAATTGGAAAATTTTGAAAAAGTTAAAATATAAAAAAAAAAATTATACTGTACAATGAAAAGGTCGTACACCATACGATGGAGAGTAAAAAGAGCACAAGGAGGTCGTACGGCGGGGGGACAAACAAAAATAAAGGATGGTCGTACGGTATTCATTTAAATAGACTGTACGAAATTCATTTTTCCAAACCATACGTTGGTCGTACGTCGAGGGTGATAATTCGTACACCTGGGGTGACAAGAGAAAAAAAACGTCATACACCAAGGGTGACACCAGTGACAAAGTCCGTACGTTTTAAATAGCATAGTATGGCTATATTAAAATCTGTACAGTGGCAGATTAATTGAGACCGTACAGTCGCGTGACCAAGAGGACATGTACGGACAAGGTGTGATGGAAGAAGGTCGTACAACCGCGTAAGCAAGGAGGCATCATACGGCGGCAGGAAACAAATCTTCGTACGATAGCACCACATAAAATCCATACGAACATAAGTTGATACAGGTACAATCTGTGCAATCTGTACATCGATGGCGGACAAAGGAAAGAAAATCATACGGCAGGGAGGAGTCGAACACCATACGGCATGAATCAGTCGAACATCGTACGATAGGAAGCAATGGAAAATCATACGACATGAAGCAGAGAAGAATTGCCAGCCGTACGGAGCAGGAAGAAAGGGACGTACGGCGATTTCGTACACGAGGTGGACAGCCCACAAACAAAATGAAGTTTCATACAACGTCGTACAAGCCGACACCGCTAGGCAAAGTCATACCAAAATAACGGCATTTGACAAGTATAAGCGTTAAGCGTTGGCAGTTAAATCATTCAAATGGAATTGGGAAAATCAAGATTAGGAAAGTTGGACTGGAGAAAACGGTTGCAGTAGTTAGACCAACCATCAAAGTCAAGGAAAATGGTAGAGGGAAGCAAGGCAGCCAAGGACAAGGGGAAGCGAGTGTTGCAGCCTGGAGTGAAAATTGCAGGGTCAACAAATACAGGAAAGGCCAAGAAGAAGACAATGCTGGAGAAAATCACACCTGACACTGTTACATTTGAAGGATTGAGTGGAAATGTGTGCAGGACTTGGTGGCTGGAAACCCTAGATAATTATTTAATTAAAGAATCTCTCAAGAAAGCACGGGTGCATTGGGCAATTCAAATGCCCATCTTCGCCATTAGGAATTTTGAACCATGTCTGTGAATGATGGTGGCTACATATGATAGCGCGACGAGGGCATCCACTTTCTCTTACCAACAAAGCATTGTGACCATCTCCATTGCACCCGACGATTTTGCTAGGGTATTTGGCATCCCAGACGAAGGAAAGAAAATAGACAAGAATGCCACAAAGATGTCACCAGAAAGGAAAGAGCAACTACTGCGGTTAATTTGTCCAAGTGATCTCTCAGACCAGGAATGGGTTGCGATCAAGACACCCAAGGGCAGAGGGTTGAAGAAGTCCTACATCCTTCTAGGAGATTGGCAGAGTCTAATGGATGTTATGAAAAACAGACTTACAGGAGCCAACGAGGCATCCGACACGGCAGTACCCATGATTGCACTTATGAATGGCCTGAGGAATGGGACGGTGTACAACTGGGCAACAGTTTTGTCCAACAGAAACCATGAATTCTTGATCCTACGACACAAGGATTTTTACATGTTGTTTCATGCCATAGGGTTGTTCCTCGACGATGCATGCACACAGGTATCGCCGGAGAAGCATGTTTGGAAACCTCGAGAGACGAGGGACCCTTCACAGCCATTCATTTTTTATTGGACCCACCTGGATACCATGGCAGGTAGCGGGGAAGCCCATTCTAGCACAAAGCGACTGAGACCACCACAGGTAGACACAAAAAATAGGAGACGAAGACAGTTGATGAGGATGCAGAAGAAGAGGTTGCAGAAGAGGTTGATAGTAGTGCAGAGGAAGGGGACGATTCCGAGGACACTTCTTCTAGGAGCAGCCAGAGTCATGACACATTCTGCCTTGCCAGCATGAAGGAAGTAGAGAAAGCCCCGAGTTCAAAGGAGAGTAGTGGCTATGCAGTGTCTTTTGGGCACGTGACGAGAGGAATCTGTGGATTACCGGTAGGTGGAGTGCGACCTGCGGGAGTAGGCCGACTGGTGTATGCACCAATAGTATTGACTCAGGATGGAGGACTGACACCTCTCCAGACTTCAGGGGTGACAGTAGGAGCCATACCAGTCGTACCCATCCCAGGATTTGGGCAATGGAGGCCCCGACCTTCATTGCCTACACCCTCTAGGTTCACCGCAGCAGTTCCGACAGAGGACGTTCCAGCAGTGTCATTGGTTCCCAGCGAACTCCTTGCATTGGGTCTACCGTACAAAAGGAACTGGTACATACGGATGTCTCGGCAACAGAGGCTACAGTGACCAGAGATGATGATGCCATCATGGATGTGTGGCTGGGTCGCTATGAGATGCATCCCATAACACCATTGGGACCCCCGCCTGCGCTCCTATTCTTAGTTGTTCAATGAGGGACAAATTCTTGATACGGTATAAGTTTGTTTCAAAGAGTTCGACAACTTCCATCTGTAGGTTCCTTTCTTCTTCATCACGTGCCGATTGTATGGACGAGTTGTTGATACTAGTACTAGATTCGGAGTCTTCGCTTGAAGCAAAGTGTACAATTTGGTTACTTGCCTAGCTAGTGAGATCTTTGCTTACTTCGACGTTCGGGAGTGGCAGGTTTCTAGCAACCTCCTCCAACTCACTCCACGTACGCACTCTTTCTCTCCCGACTATGGCTTAGGTTGGCACTTTGACTCCTACTTCTTGGACTCGTCGAACCTTCAACGATTCCTCGTAATCGTCATCTCCTCACTTTGCTCTCTCAAGCAGAGAGATCTCCTTACCAATCCCTCCCCTTCCTCTCAAGTGTCTCTCGTACGTTGATCTTTATTTGGTTGTAGGGGCATTAATTGTCGACGGTACGATGCCTGCCAGCACGCCACTCTTCTTCCTCCCTACGGGTTCTTTCTTCCTATTGTTGCAGTATTTGCTACCGACACTACTCTCGATTTCTTTCCTCCCGTTGGTCTTGCAGTTCAATCAAATTCCATGCCAATAGCCTTGGGATTTTGTCGAGAAGATCAAAGACTATGTGGTTCACTAAGAGTTCATCACGTACCATGCTCTCAGGGACCACTCTCTCCCGAGCTTCCCTTTGCATGTACTAATCGATCAAAACCTCCCACAGGTTCACCAAGTCTTGCGTCAACCGATCTTTTGGTGTTTCTTCCTCGATGTCACTTTTTGTTACTAGTACTTCTTGTTCAAATGATTGGGCCCATTACTCCACCATATGCCTATCGCCACTCTTAGGGTACTCTCAGATCTCCAAGTTCGGATCAACGGTGCCAAAAATTTTACTCTCGAATGGAACAACTTTAACTTACAAGAAATAAACAAAGCATAGAAACAAAACAGAACTAATAGTCAAAGATGTTCAACACAGAATATGGCAGAATGATATTCTTTTATTACCAAGTGTCATGCATGTACATCATCAATATCTCCTTGTTCCAAATAAAACAACAATATAAATAGTACCGAATGGTTGGTTAAGACTGTCAATTGTCGACAACCGACACAACTCTCAGGAACTAATTACACTGCCATCATTAAAAAAACATAAATAAAGTATTATTTATTCCTAGCAACATATTTGTCATCTACATTCCTCATCCTATGCTACAACCACTACAAGGATTAATGTGGCAGATTGCATATTTGATGAACCAAGCATTTGGGCCCCTTGTCCGGAGATTGTGAAGGTAACAATTTTATAAATTCTACATTATATTTTAATTTTTATTCATATTTTTATTTGATTTGTTTATTTCATTCACACTTAATTGTTAAAGTTTCACAATATTTGCAATTCATTGAGCCCTTGGCAATTCTCCTACGATTTGTTGATGGGGAAAAGACTGCATTGGGCTACATATATGAGAGCATGGATAGAGCCAAGGAGGCCATTAGATCCATCTATGTAGGAGATAAGAGTAAGTATCATCCCATTTGGGAGATTGTTGATAGGAGATGGCACGTCCAGTGTTACAAGCCCCTCCATGCAGTTGTTTATTACCTCAATCTGGCATTCTATTATTGTTTTGATTTCAAGGTGGATGAGGAGGTTCTAAATGGTCTATTCAGTGATAAAGTGGATGTTGCTTAGCAATACCAACATTATAATCCAAGAGATGCAAGCCTTCTCTAATGCACAAGGGAAGGTATTCTCTCGTCAAATTCCCAAAGATAGTCGAACAAATTTGCAACTAGGTAAAAATATATTTTAAGAGCGTAATTTAATTTTATAACTTAAAGTCTTAAAGTTGGAAATGAGGCTGATTTTTTTCCTTTTTCTCATCTCAAATAGATGGTGGCAAATGTATGGTCCTAAAACACCAAATTTTTAGAGGATAGCCATTTACATTTTGAGCCAACCATGCAGTGCTTCCGGTTCTGAGTGCAATTGGAGTATGTTTAAGCACATACACTCCAAGAGGCGCAATAGACTGTCTATGGAAAGGTTGAATGATCTAGTCTTTGTTCATTACAACCTTTGCCTTAGACCATGATCACACTAGAGAAGGTCGATCCAGGATCTAGCGGATCCCTAAGGTTGTGGATCTTGCCTTTAGTGACAAGGACCTTGATGGGATCGACCAGGCAGATAAAGAGGCCAAGGTTGTAGCCATGGCAGAGCAGGATAGAGCACAAGTAGACATAGGCACGATTGATATTGGTGAGGGTGGCATGGAGTCATGGACAAAGACTATGGTTGTTGAATCATCCAAGACCTACCTTAGATGCTTTCGTAGGAGGGATGTAGACTCCTCCGAGCCATAGACTTGTAGTTATTGTTTTACTTTTGATATTTGTGTGAAACATTTGATGTCATAGATTTCATATTCTGAGTTTTGTATACATTTGACAATATTTATATATCTAAGTTTGCTATTTCCTTTAGCTACCATTTGCATTTATACTTATGTGATCAAATTAGGTTCTATATGATGATGTTTTGGATTAAGGCAAAAACGGGTTCTATTTGATGATGTTATTGTGTCTTTAACGTTTATTTAAAAAAGGGTGTGTGAAACAAATTTTAAATCCTTAAAAATCTATAAATTTCTTGGGTTTTTCACTTTTTTGAATGTGTGCCAAGTTTTTTTGCCAAGTTGCGAGTCCCGAGCCTAGTCACCATTGCCGAGACCGAGTCCAAGCTGAGTCCAAGTCTTGTTTCTATGCTACAAACTGATATGCTAGAAACATTCTCTTCTATAGATTAAAATCATTACTTAAAATATGTACCTTTAAGGTTGTTCATGAAAAAGCCTTGCAAATGCGTTGTAGTTTTATGCCTCCAATTCCTAGATAGGTATATACATTGAACAAAAGCACTATAAAAAGCCAGTTACAGGTTCTTAAAAGGTTGAAAATTGCACAGGTAAAATGCTGGTTGGCAGAAATTTACGTTCAGTTTTTTTGCAATATTTTCCAATTTAAACACATCTAAATGCCAAAAAAGCATGGAAAATAGCAATCAACAAATTTTTCATGGAATAATCTGGGAAAAATTTCCCAACGGCCCCATTTCAAAATTAATCGTGACTATCATGATTTTTTCCCATTTATTGCTTCTATGGTCAACTTAATGTATAAAGACAGGCTCCAACTTGTTAATTTTTTTCTCATGTATTCTCTTCATCTTGTATTAGGTTAAGAGCAGTTTTGTTGGGAGTATGGAAAGAAAATTTGGTAGAACTAAAAAACTAACTTGACAGAATGTTATATTCTATAAATACTCCTGTCTCAGCTTCAAAAAAGAAAAGATTCATACAGCATATGCGTTTTCAGTAATATTATTTTAGTATGAATATGAAAGATCAGAAAAGGCAGTGCAAAGTTCTGTTTCAATTTTACGCACAAGCAAATATTTGTTTCTATTTCTTCTCAACTATCCAATCAAAAGGACTAAAATAAAAATTGAATATTTATTTTATTTCCCTACAGCTAAACTCAAACAAATCTTCACAAATGAATATCAGTTGATGTAGACACCTTAATCATAACCAATCTTTTCCTGAATAGACAACCACTTCCTACCTTTTGTTTGCTGATGAAAATAGCTGCCACTTTCTTCCTTGTGAACACAACCATTTTTTTGGTACTATGAGAAACATCATCTCCTAACTGAAAACTTAATGCACCAACATGCCTTCCATCTCTTCCCCATGCAGAAAAACACCATCTACAACTTGCCTAGAGCTATAATCTACCTAAGAAAAAAAATCTATTAATTCTCCAATGTCTAGAGGCAAATAAAATATTCTTCTTCCATCAAGTTAGCAACAATGAATTGTTGTCAACCAACAAGGATTACATACGTAAGTCAGCAAAAACTCCCAAATCATGAAGATAAGCATGTGACATATTGCGATGTCTTGTTCACATTGGTGTTCCTTTAGCAATATCGTATCCATAGTGTTCAGATCTTCCCCATTTTCGTTCTGTGTTCTTGCCCTTCACTAAATACTAGGACCATAGTGGTCTCATAAAATATTTGAAAAATATTGCAATATTAAATAATAAAGCACAAGAAGATACAATCCTAGGAATCTGAACTGTATTTTTTATTCCATGAATTCTGTGAAGAAAATTATTTGAATGTCAAGATTGACAAATTCAGAGATATTTTAGCTTTGAAATGAAACAATGTTTTTGGCTATCAAATAAATATAATTTAATTACAGAATAACTCATAAGTTATCATCAAAACTTATCATATGTGATATAATAAATCACTTTTTTCAGCATCTATCTATATATAAATGTGGTAAATCTTCCGTGTTTCTTAAGAAACCTGATGAAATATTTGGACATTGAAGCTGGGGTAAAGTAGGTGTTCTTTATGAGTTTTGGTATGAATATGCATTTACAAGTGAATTTCCTGTGTTCAACTCTTATAGTGGCATGTTATATGTCAAGCAAGTTTAAAACGTCTGGTTTCAGAGTAAATTAAAATAATTGATAGTGCCTCATCAAACACCCTGGTTTACTTTTCTGGTTTTACATTTATAAGTGGATTGGTCCACTTTTAAATCGAACAGTGGAATGTTCTAGGCTGAGAAAGCTTGAAATTCCTGCTTCAGAGAGGAAACAATAAATTAAAATATTATAAGCACCTTTACTAGCAAATTAACCTGCGTATATGCATGTATCCATGCTTAATATAGCCTGTCAATTTGTATTAGTATTTCTGATGTCTTAATATATCCTTTCTAGTATAGCTCTTCCTTCATCAAATAGTTTGACCAATGTTTATGCTTGGATCCTTCCCGTCCTGAGACATTTAGGTCCCATTTTAAAATACTATTTGGATAGGAGATGAAATCTCTACCTTCCACTTTGATGTGTTTCCGTTTTATGGTTATCAATCTATATTGTGCGATTTATTACTAACAATCATAAGTGCATCATGAAACCTTCAAGTGCGCACTTAAATCTATTTATTGATGTACAATCAACATAAATATTACAAAGTTGTCCCCAAATTGATACATATTGGTGATGACTATCCTACCTATGCGACCACAGGCTACTGCCCTCATTATGTGTAAAAATAGATGGAATTGTATCCTACCAGTTGTAGTAAAGTTTGATATCACTAAATAACACTATAAATTAGAATTACAAAAGTGAAGCTTGTTGGAACTACTTTTTACTTGTTAGGTAGACCACAAAGTCTTACACCAGAAATTTGTGGGGTCAGTACTCATGCCACAAACAAAAATTCCTCTATAGCTTGAATTACAAACTTGAGATCTTGTGACAAAACTTGCCAGCATTATGAATCTCTTCCAGCATAGGGGTGTAGATCATGAGCAAGTGTCTAGATCACAAAACAAACAAGAGTAACATGTCAGAAAACTAAAGCATGTGATGTGTTTACAGTGCCATTGACAAAATAATTTGTTAAAATTAAAATTAATATAAGCCAGGAAAAATTGTACAATCTGAACGCTCAAACTCAGTTATTTGGACAAAACATTCCCTCCTGCCATCACCCCCTTGACTACCTTCCACACCACTAACACTCCCCCTAAAGAAATAATATGAACTGGTTGTCTCATTTAGAATTCAAATGCTACTTGCAAAGCAGTAAGGTACACCTTTATCATAAATAAACAAATGAATGATGATAAATAAGCCTGGCACTCCAGAGATTTCAGATTCCTTCCTAGTTGTTAACGAAACTAGGGAAAGGAATTGGACAAGACAAACTGCTGAAAATAATGCATACTTGGCAATAGTCATACATGTTTGATGATCCAAATATTGACTGTAATATACCATATTGATCTGAAATGCTATTTTTTCAGACATAAAAACTATGGCATGTAAATTGGTAAGCTCTGCACTAGTGATTGCAAAAAAACAAAAAGTGATCTCTCATAGTCCATAAAATAGTACTAGATAAGACTACTTCACATGCCACTTCATGCTTGTGCATATTTCTTCAACCTAGACTTCAAATAGAGCTTCAAGGCTAATAAGGAGGTTTTGGAAGGCCTCTTCATTGTTATAGAGGCTATGGAACCAAGTCCATAATTGAATGTGAAGATCATGTCCAAGATTGAGACCTACGAACAAGCACTAGGGGATCTCTTTTCTGGAGACATGAGGTCAACAAGGATAATTTCTAGGACAAATGAAATTTACATTCTTTAAACATTGATTTGACTATTTCCTTTTTTATTATTAAATGTTTACTTTTAAACTTTTGTAAACCTTAACAGTTTTAATTTTATCGCTAGAGTTGCACGGTGGGAAACATTTTGCATTAAGATGTTCAATGTTTAGAGGATTGTTATTTGAGTGCTAAGATAACATTCAACACTCAAGGTTGTGAGTGCAATTGAAGTATGTTTGATCACATACACTTGAAAAAGTGCAACAAGTTGTTAATACAAGGGTTATTGACCCTGTATTTGTGCATTACAACCTATGCCTCCACCACAAGAAAAATTACAAATATGATCTCACATTTGAGTAGATTGTTGAAGACAGGGACCCCAAATTTACAAAGGAAAATGCATGGGTCAATCAAGAGATCATGAAGCAAAAGCTTGTAGCAATGGGAGAGCCAATATGAGTAGAGACAAAGAAGTTGTGCAAGATGATGCTACCTCTTCTACAAATAGAATGGATTAACTGCTTATTTGACGTACACAAACCACCACAAGGTCCAATAGCTTGTATCTAGTTGATCTCTATAATACTAAGGACACTCCTTAGGTTAGTCAACAACTCACAGATTTTGTATTATTCAAATGAACAAGGAAAACAAAACAATGTAAAGACACCATAAACATCAGAGATACCTTGGAAAAACCCCTTGTGGGTTAAAACTCCAGCTAAAATGTAACCAACAGTCCACTTAGAATTCCTCCAATAACTACAACAATAATTCTGCAACCTCTAGGCTAAGTACAGAGATCACATACATGGAGAAACTCTCCAAAGATCACTTCAACTCTCTCAGCAATGCTCTCCCCTACCTTAACAACTTACAACAGTCCTAAAATGAAGAAGTTCCTTACATAAAACCTCAACTACAAATCCCAAAGATAGGTTACAAGAACCCCCTCTTACCTTTATCATGTTCATGCATGCTTTTATAGAAACATACATCATCTAGAAGCCAAAAGAACTCACCATGCGAAAGAGGAAGTAAAAAAATAAGAGATCTAGAACCTCATTGGATGTATGCAATTACAGTGATGATTTCATCACCTTCTCCAGGAGGTGATTGTGTGTCCAACATGGTATTATGATGATTTTGCCACAAAGGATACACTTTCACTGCCTACTAAAACCTGAGATTTTTCTGAAATAGACAAAATACTCTGTTTCTTCATGTTTTTCTGTCAATCAATGCCTGCATATGGATGTCCCTGGTGCAGGAGCACCTAGTTTTGAGTCCAATTTCTTCATTTTGGTGTGTTTGTTCATAGGTTGGTTTGGAGTGGTGAATAAGAGTCTTCTCTTAGGTTCTCATGTGTTTTTGAAATGCTTTGGTAGGTTGAATGTCCTTAGGACAATGCATTTGCTCAATTTTGGCTTGTAAGCCTTTGTAAGCCTAAAATGGTTTGATGAAAAATGCCTTGAATAGCCTCGTTTGGCATTGGGACATGTTAATGTAATGGTCTTTAGTCATCCTAGATGGTTTGGAGGAGAAAACAAAGCATGTAAGGCAAAAATGCACTTTTTGGCAAAAGCTGTCAAAGTTGCTTGACAACTTTTTGCAATGTTGAGCAACTTTTTGCATTTTTTAGCAAAGGGTTGGTTAGGAAACCGATGAAAAGTTAGTTAGGCCAAAAATGGCATATAACTGCCCTGAGAATGAATGTAATGAGGTTGTTGAACACCTGGAGTAGATTGGAATACAAATTGGAGACCATTTTTGAGTTTTACATTGCATTTTTCAAGAATTGGAGCAGCAATCCGTACCTAATGGATTGATTGCATTGTTGTTCTTTGTTTGTTGTTTTGTATATGTTCTTGTAGTGCTCAGGAAGCAATTTGGTTAGTTTTATTGCAGGTTTGAATTGAGTTTTCAATTTTGCAAGCTTTCGGCCTGAGTAAGGGTTTGAGAGGCCCAAACATGGTTCCAGCTTGAAGTCCTTTGAGTTCTTCTCAATAACCCTTGGGACTCGAGCCATGGAACCTTTGTACAGTGTAAATAGCTTTTATTTTCCTTTGGTGGTTGTTGAAAGGCCAATGAGCATCATTTCCTAGGCGAGCTCAGTCATAGCCCGATTAGGAAATGAATGAGATTATGCAAGTGTTTGCAGGAATGAGCAAGGTTGGAGTTGAAGAGTGATTGGAATGAACAAGTGAGGTGTGGCAGAGCATGTGTGAGTTTGGAGGTGTGGTAGATCAAGTAAGACACCAAACCCTTGGAAAAAGACCAAAACAAGCCTAAAACCACCTAAAACAAGCATTTCTCGGGTTTCATACCTGTACGATCAGACTGAAATTACTCACTTCATTAATTGGAAAGTACTTCCAAAAGGGTATCCTGATCATCAAAGAGTTTGTGGGGGTCTTCGGGGAAATTGTGAGCAAATCCACAAAAACCGGTTAGATAGGGCTTATTAGGGCTCTAGGGCTACTAGGCCTAGAAAATAGGAAAAGGAAGGAGCGATGGGAAAATGAATCAAACCCCCACTCTAAACCAGTTGATTACCCTTGGAAAACATCATGACCACTTACAACAACCTCTGCAAGCATTTGTTAGGAGTTTGAGAGTGTAAGGTTGAATTTACCCTTGTGAATCTCAACCATGCTTGAGCAACCAATGAGCACATCTTGATTGGGAGTACTCTTAGAGAGTTGAGGTGTCTAAATTGATTAGAAGACCAGATGAACAATGAATGAAGCCCACTAAGACAACACCTGACTGCCCTTAAACAAGGAATTAACTCTCTTTGAGCATACCTCCCCATCAGTCCCGTACCACCTAAATATTCTCCCAAACAAATGCAGTTTTACTGCCTACTAAAACCTGAGATTTTGCCAAAATAGACAAAATACTCTGGTTCTTCATGTTTTCCTGTCAACTGATGCCTGCACAAGGATGTCCGCTAGCACCCTAAACGTTACTGTTGTGACGTTTTCACACATCGCCCCATTTAAATGGGGACCCCCTCTGTTTTTGCTTTTGTTTTGCCTGTTCTTCTCTCTGCTTTTAGGGTTTTGAATGAGTGAGTTGTCTGTCTGGGCTAGGGCTAAGCCTTAGGGGTTTCTTTTGGATATTTTTCAAGCTGAGTCCAATCAAATTTTGAAAGTTATTAAGCGTCCTTCCGAGGGTTGATTATTGAAAAAGGTGAGTTTGTCAGGAAAGTCAGATATGTCTCAGGTTAGGTCTAGTCAGGGTTCTTTTGGGAAAATTCAAATTTTGTCTAAGTGTTAGCATTTTGAAGATGAAATTGTATATTCTTGCTTAGGTAAATTTTGATCAAATTTCGGAGGCAAGATGATGCCTAAAACACAAAAAAGTGCTCCCGTCCCTCACTGAAGGACCATGCCACTTTTTCAAGATAACTGATTCCTAGCCTTGAAGATGACCTAACTCTGCCTTGTGAAATGATTGGAGACCTAAATTTTGAATATTTTGGCCAGAAAGGACGAAAGTGCTCCCGTCCCTCACCAAGGGACCAGAGCACAAATGTTATTTTACGCATATTTGTCACTGACTTTTCTATTTTGTTTTGTGCAGGGTCTTCCGGAATGATAATTGGACATTAACTTCTATTCATAGCATGAAGTAAGATGAAATCTTCCCTAGCAAAGAAATTTCGAGGTGAAAAGTGAGACAATTTGGCTTAGAAGGTAAAAAGTGCTCCCGTCCCGTGCCACTTTTTTCAAATTTGCACTATCTTTGCAAGGTTAAGGTGATTTTATGATTTGAAGAGGTTAAGGGAAGCATGTTTTGTCCATTGAATATAATTTAAGCAGTCTACAAAGGAGTAAATCAACCCAAATGACAAAAAGTGCTCCCGTCCCTCACTGAAGGACCGTGCCACTTTTTCAGGTCTCTCTTCTTTGTTTGATATTTTATGGCAAAACTTGGCTCGGATAGGAGGGAGAAAGGATGTTTTATGCATTAGACGCGATCGAAGGTTTAAGAGACAGAGAAGTATGCCAAGAAGACAAAAAGTGCTCCCGTCCCTCACTGAAGGACCGTGCCACTTTTTCAAGTTTCTCTTCATTGTTCGATATTTTATGATAAAACTTGACTTGGATGGGAAAGATGAATGATGTTTTATGCCTTGGACGCAATTGAGAGGTTTAAAGAGCAAAAAGTATGCCAAAATGACAAAAAGTGCTCTCGTCCCTCACCAAGGGACCAAGACAAAGTGCTCCCGTCCCTCACTGAAGGACCATCCCACTTTTCTAAAAATACAAATTTCTTGCAAAGGCAAGGCAAGTTGCGTGATTGAATTCATCCATTGAAGATAATTTCGAAGGCTAGCAAAGGACAGATAAGCTTGTAATTGCAAAAGTGCTCCCGTCCCTCACTGAAGGACCATGCCACTTTTTCAAAGTGCTCCCGTCCCTCACTGAAGGACCATGCCACTTAATATGTTATCTTCCCTTTCTCACCAACTTTGGACAAATTGAGACCAAGGCACAAGTTTGAAAAAGTGTTTAAAATGCCTTGAAGTTGAATTGAGATGCGAGAGTTGCAAATTTTGACGACAACTGGCAAAAGTGCTCCCGTCCCTCACTGAAGGACCATGCCACTTTTTCCAAATATGACCATTTACCTTGCATTTTGAAATAATATTTTTATTACCAAGGCTCAAGATGGTGTGAAATGTGATATTCTACGCCTTGAGGGTAAATTGAAGATTAATATGATCAAGAATTCATGCAATGGACTCAAAAGTGCTCCCGTCCCTCACTGAAGGACCGTCCCACTTTTTTTTAAAACAACAAATTCCCTCCAAGATTATGCTAACGCAACATTGTATGAGATGGGAAGAATCTTCTAAAGCATGGTGAACAAAGGTTTGACTCCAAACAATTGAGAATCCTAGCCTAAAAATGAAAAAGTGCTCCTGTCCCTCTCCAAGGGACCAAAGCGCTTAACATGTGCATTCTTTATTTTTACCATATCCCAACGTTAATATCCTCCAAATCGCATTAGATGCCAAATTGCCAACTTCGAAATATTTGAAAAAATTAAATTAAATTGGCATTTAATAAATTGATTTTAGGCCTTAAAAAAATCGAACTTTTATTGTGAAGGCATTTAAAATTAATTTTTATTAAATTAAAATTGAAAATGGGGCGCTTGAGGTATCATGTTTTATTATTTTATTAGGTCGGCCTCTTGTTTTTGCAAATTTATTTATTTTTTGGCCTTTTTTGGCAAGTCGGCCTATGGAGAGATGAAGTGGTGAGCGCCCTATATAGTAGGGGTGTTTTGAGCAATTTTAATCATTCATTCATTATTTCAAGTGCAATTTGAGGAGCAAGGAAGGAGGTGCGAAATCTGGTCTAGTTGGAGCGAATTATCCTAAGTGTTGAAGACTAAAGGTGGTGGAATTGATGCTTGAGAAGACTAAAGGAGGCACATTTTGCTAAAGGAAGGACTTCAATCTACATTTTGCCTAGCGAATTCTCCTTATTTTTGCATCATTTTTTTAGAATTAATTCTCAAGTGGAGGTATGGCGAGATCATCCTAGTCCCAATGTTGAGATTTTGAATTTTGAACTTCAAGTTTTTGAAAATTACATGGTTAATTAGGAAATGATAACTCAAGATTTATCATGAAGTTTCCTAATTAAAATCTTAAATCTTCCTTTTGAATCCTAATTTCTACACTTCAAGATATATTATTAATTGTGAAATGTTGTGTAGGTATCAAGATGGCAACTCCCAAGCTCGAAAGATCTACAAGTCGGAAGACTCTCCTCAAGGAAAATCAAGCCAGATCAAAGATGGTCGCCTCCAAGAAGATCAAGCAAGGACAAGGGCGACCTCCTCCAGTCTAGCATCGACAAGGGCGACCTCCTTCAGTCTAGCATTGACAAGGACGACCTTCTTCAGTCAAGCGTCATCAAGGGCGACTTCTCCAATCCAGCATTCCAAGGCAAGGTACATCAATCATCCTGCAAATCAAGGACAAAAGGAGTTAGAACAAGGGTTCATTGAAGAAGCAGATAATTTCAGAAGAGTTAATTAAAGATAGCTTCTCAACAACATCAAATTGAATATCTACCAAGCTACAAGTGTCAGACGAGATGGCATCCTAGTCATCACTCCTCCAGTCGGATTGGTCCACCTCAACAATGTCCAGATTCAATGTACCTAACTCATGGGAGGTGGCACAAACTTCGATGTACCTACCCCGGCTATCCATTGGTAGAATTTTCCAGAGAGGACATGTGTCCAAGCAATACAATTATTTCATTGGTCGAGCATTAAATGTTATGTAATGGTTGTAACAAACCGTAATTAGGGTTTTCATTATTGAATCTTGGCCATTGATCTCAAATTGATCTCAGCCATCGAATTGTATTATGGGCACTATATAAACCCCGATTCTTCATTTTGTAAAGGCATTAGGTAGTAAGCAGTTGGAAGTAATAGAATAGAGTTAGTGAATAGAGAGTAGTTAGAAGGTGATTAGCTAGTTGATAGAATAGCAATTAGAGTAGAGTAGAAAGAGAAGGCAAAAATTGTTGCCAAGATGTTGTTGTAAGAGACTTGTAACTTCATTGAAGAAATGGTGAAATTTATGGGTCGATTCGACAATTTGCATGGTCTTTATACTTCTTATATTTGATTTCATGTTATTAGATGAATGGAAGAAATGTGCTTGATTGATGGTGGAATTCGTATATCCATACTACTAGCAGTTTGTTGATTGCAGACTTGCCTTGTGTAGTCAACTGGAATCATTCAGCTTAAGCTTAACTTCAATTGTCGCTTTCTTCATTGATATGCATCAACCTAATGGTGTCTATGCCTGCAGTGATGATTTGAACATCATAAAGCTTTCCTTCAAAGATCGCACTAACCTTGTGGAGATGGTCCTGGGATGTCAAAACAAGACTTAGTTAGAATTTCATCAAAGATCATTCATTGCTCCTACATTCTTAGTATTAGAATTAGATCATTTCCTCACCCTCCTCTTTTTTCCTTTTTTTTTTTTCAAATCAAAGCTAGTAAGAGCCTGTGTTCCAGCAATATTCAAAGCAGATCAGACGTTCAATCATCAAATGTAAGTCCCCTTGTGATTCCAACAAAATCACATCATACCACAGAGAGCTTATCCACACGTAGAGATCCTACCTACAAGAACCTTGAAGTCATCCCGATTGATCCTTTTCGCGACATCTTCAGCATTTGGAGGCTTTATTCAAGAGAGGATAAGGTACCCTTGGGTATTTTATTCTGTGTTTGATAGTGTACAAAATACACGTCAACAGTTACCCAACATGAATACAGTTCCACTGCCAACTAAAACCTGATATTTTGCCCAAATAGGCAAAATAATCTGTTTCTTCGTGTTTTCCTATCAATTGATGCCTGCACACGGATGTCCCCTGCCACCCTAAACATTCTCCAAATAGGTAAATGCCAAAAAGTACAGAAAATTGATCCGTTTTTGGATCAAATCTCCCCTACTAGGGAGCTTTCAATCATCAAAAGTTAGAAGACTACAAATCAGGGTGGATGAGCACCTTGACTGATGACTTAGTTGCCACCTTCCCTTGCACCACAAAATGAACATAAGCCAAAATTTGGTACACCTTTGTCGTCAAATATCTATGTGATAAGAAGTGTCTTGCTTGAACATTGAGGAACTTTCTCACTATTGGTTCTCTCCAGAGGAAGCATTCTCCCATGAAGATTTGAGGACTTGCTGCTCTATACCCCAGTATTGATGCAACATTGTAATGTCCCTTTTTATAAATTACCCTAGTTTACACTAGATTATAATTCTTGGTTATTAAAGGAGGGTTACAAGAGGGAGTACCTATAACTCTTAATAGTAAAACCCTGCAACAAGCTAGGAGAAAGTCTACCAATTATAACATATAAGTGATTAATTGCAAGCATATTAAGTAAAGAATGAACTGATCATGATAAAATGAAGGCTGGCTAACTTTGTAAAACAAGACGACTAACTATGATTCATAAATCAAAGAGAGCTAACTATGATTAATAACTAATAAGGTAAAGGAAAGCTAGATAAATATAAATGTAAAGAAACATGGATCATAGGTAGAAGTATCCCAAACAAGTGAGTTAGGAGGGATGACTCAATAGGGTGTCCTCAACAACCGTTCTCCCTTAACCACACTTGATAGGGTGTACTAATCGCCGTTCTCCCTCAATCAAGTCCTACTTGGTAGGGTGTCCTTAACGCCGCTCTCCCTCAATCGAGTCATCTTCTCCTACTCATATTCATCATCATCATCATAGAGAGGATGGAGATTGTGTCAATAGGGTGTCCTAAGTCTAACCCTCCTATGCCCAAAGGCAGAGCACCTTCGCCCCCCTTTGGCCTCATATGGACTCTGCCATACATATGAGGTGGCGTGCTTAGAGGTGACCCTTAATGCCATTCTCCGACGAACTGCTGAATATTTAATATCTTATAAAATCCAATCTGCATCCTTTGAATCTTATTTCTTCAGGTCTTTTTGTACCTGTAACTTAATAACAGTTCTGATCTTATCTGATCGATGGTGATCTCCCTAGATGCTTTTGATTCCTTTCCTTTATATCTTTCAATGTGAGGGAGAGGTCACACCTCTTCATCATGTATGCCCTTTGGCAAGAGACACACTTTCACCATCAGCACCCTTTGAAAGAGTGCAACTCTTCAATATTTCTGTCCTTTGAAAGGGACACAACCTTTCACAATCAGATCTGCACTTATTTAAATCAGATCTGCACTTTCATTTTCAAATTCTCCCCCCTTCGAATGAGTTCTCTTCTCCCTTTTATACCTCATATTTGGGAGAGTCACAACTTATCATTTCATGCCTTTTGACCACTCATTGATTTAATTAAACTTTAATTATATTTAGTTATATTCTTTTATATTTTAATTTAAATTTTATTTTTATTCTTTTTTATTTTAATTTTATTATTATTATTTATTATTGAATTCTATTATCAGAGTTGGTGTTGATTTTATGGTAGTGCTCGTTAACCACAGGCAAACATCAAATCTGTTGCCTTCCCAACCATAGACGATAAGCTCTTATCGTCACCCCTGAGCACACTATATGTCCTTCATGTTTTTGAATTGCAATCATGACCTTGCATATATATGAATCAATACCTCCTAATAGACCTCAAGTCGGCCATATACTTTTGGTGCCAAGGATAGGGTCAGACCTATATATTACAAGTTACATATGAGTCTCCATTAGTTGCAAGTTACATTTAAATTAATCACAAGTTATACACAAGTGGTTCGCCCAAATAGGGCCTGCCCCAAATTAGACTCATACAACTGAGATATCCAAATGCCAAGGCCGACAGGCCACTTGGCATTTTGTGCACTAGGTCAGCCCTATAAGGGATCCGACCTAGCTACACAACAACACTCCCTCTTAGCTAGGGAGGATTCTTTCTGAATAACCAAGTCACATAGTGACTACCACCATGGCTACTCCCATGAATAATATGTTCACCATAGCTACTCCCAGAGGGTAAACAAGCACATCATGGAATTTCTTCCATGACACCCACCATACCTACTCGCAGAGGGTGGGCTCACCATGCCTACTCGCAGAGGGTGGAAGAGGGCTTTCACCTCAACCTTCTCCCAGAGAAGGGTGCATTACCACCATGCCTACTCGTAGAGGGTGGAACGAGGGCTTTAATCTCAGACTTCTCCCAAAGAAGAATGCATCTCCACCTTGCCTACTTGCAGAGGGTGGATCCACCATACCTACTTGCAGAGGGTGGATCCACCATACCTACTTGCAGAGGGTGGAACGAGGGCCTTAACCTCAGACTTCTCCCAGAGAAGAATGCATCTCCACCATGCCTACTCGCAGAGGGTGGAACGAGGGCTTTCACCTCAAACTTCTCCCAGAGAAGAATGCATTAACAAGGGATTGAACCTCGAACTTCTCCCTCACAGAGAAGAACTCATTAACAAGGGATTGCACCTCGAACTTCTCCTCACAGAGAAGAACTCATTAACAAGGGATTGCACCTCGAACTTCTCCCTCACAGAGAAGAACTCATTAACAAGGGATTGCACCTCGAACTTCTCCCTCACAGAGAAGAACTCATTAACAAAGGCTTTCACCTCAAATTTCTCCATCACAGAGAAAAATACATTAACCAAATCTTCATGATGACGTGGCTCCCTCTAAAGCTGAAAAACAAGCTCCCTCTGAAGAACACAGGATCTACATTCAAGCGGTTAGGCTCTATAGAAGGAACCCGCTCTGATACCATGTTGATTTTATGGTAGTGCTCGTTAACCACAGGCAAACATCAGATATGTTGCCTTCCCAACCATAGACAATAAGCTCTTATCGTCACCCCCGGGCACACTATATGTCCTCGTGTTATTGAATTCATATCTATTGATCCAATCATGACCTTGCATATATATGAATCAATACCTCCTAATAGACCTCAAGTCGGCCATATACTTTTGGCGCCAAGGATAGGGTCAGACCTATATGTTACAAGTTACATATGAGTCTCCCTTAGTTGCAAGATACATTTAACTTAATCACAAGTTACACACAAGTGGTTCGCCCAAATAGGGCCTGCCCCAAATTAGACTCATACAACTGAGATATCCAAATGCCAAGGCCGACAGGCCACTTGGCATTTTGTGCACTAGGTCGGCCCTAGAAGGGATCCGACCTAGCTACACAACAATAGTTGGGACATTACAAACATGAAGGATTTACCATTCTTGATGACTTGATATTTGTCAACCCTCCTATAGAAAACTGCCTTGCAGTCATACAAGTATTGACTGGCCAAGATGACACCAAACACATCAAAAGGAGCAACATCAAACATTGTTTCATCAACAAAGTTTAAGTCCAACTAAAAATCTTAGTTTGTATTGCTTATTAATTAGGATGCCAACACCTTCCTTGACCCAACCCGACCTATAAGGTTTGGGATATTCAACAATTTTAGGGCCTAATTTATGCACCAAATCTTCTGTAACCAAGTTAGCATGAGAGCATGAATCAAACAAGCATTAATCTTAACATCATTTACATTAACCTTCATATTAAACAATGCTTCTTTTGCAATCTTACCAATCCTTTCAGTAGTGCAAGTAAACGTAGAATCCTTATTAGAATTACCATCAATTTCTTTACCCTCATTAGAATTCCCATCATGGTACCTCCCATGGATTTCATAGTAGACTGGGCACCCAAAAATAAAATGCTCCTCAGATTTCCTCCTAAAGAGAACAAAGGCCGCATAGCCTTTCACTCCATGAAATATGGTGGTCTATCTCAACATAAAGTTGATGGGAACACATCAACTGTCCAAGGGTAATCATGAGACCAATGATATTGAAGATAGGTGGGCCGAAGTCAAACAATAATCCAATCAACAAGCTGTAAAAAATGGTTATCATAAAAAGCTATCTTGGGGCTAAGTGAAGTCAAATGGCAGGTCCAAGTGACCTAGATGTACCAACGATAAATGTCCTCTCTACTAGAGTATTACTAGGTTACTAGGATAAGGGTACTTTTGTTGCAAAAGCTTTTCTCTAGATCAACAATGTTCAATTCAACAGCTAATTGATTAAAATTCTATAATATAGGGAGGTTGACTTGCAATAGAATTTTAAAGAACTGGTCCATATAAAAGACCAAAATCAAGAATTTGTTTTCTCACTTGATATATCTTCTAATAATAAATTGGGCATTACAAATCCATGAAGCGTCTCATTTCCATTAAGTGTTTTTTCTTGTTACAAATCTCTCTTCATTGGCTGGAATTGGATTTATACTTAAAATTTTAAAACATGAGGCATGATTTTTGTTCAAAATCAGCTTCCCTCTTTTATCTCATGTATTTACCCTTATCCAGTTACCTAACTTACCTTATAATTACAAAAAAAAGACTCTTTAGATAACTTCACTTGTATCCTCGAATGTATAAAATTGAAGTCAGGAAGACACCATAATCAAGCCTTACAAAGTGGTGTTTGCAGACAACCTGCAATGATGTTGCAAGTATGCATGATCAGTTGCACAACCATTCTAATTTTGGCCCATTGATTACTGTCGTATTTATGTTAATGTCAGTCCCATAAGTGTAAACAATTGAAAGTTGGCAAATTATAGCACCAGATTTGAAACACGGGAATAATATGAGTAAAGCATGGAACAACAAATTAGGGAACATGATTTTGAACCAGGAAACAATGATGAGCATTAGGCCGCACTACCATAATGCTTGTGGCTGTTAAGAATAATTGGCATGAAAAATATAAATATTCCTTCTTTTCGGGTAACAGCAACAGCTTAACCATTATTTCTGGCACTTAATAGGATGTGATGGAATGCTAACTCTCATTGAAACAGAAATTTTCATCATATGCCTTGGCAAACAGAAGGAAAGTAATCTATAACATCAATTGAGCTGAAACATAAAAAATGAATCATAGAAACCCTCAAACATGACATCTTGCACCATTTATATCAATTAAATTGAAATTTATGTAATTGAAAATGCACATCTTCTTTAAAGGAATCTCTAAATATTTGCATGCATACCTGAGCTTGTGATCGGAAATACATGAATGGTGTATATCGCAAAAAATTGGAAACACGAGAAGTATATATATCTGCATATCTACAAAGTAAAAAAAAGAGACAAAAATAAAGAGACATATACCACAAATAGAGAGGTAGAAAATTTTAAGAACACGCACATGCAAAAGAAGCAAAACTTTTAAGTGACAAGAAGTCGCTTACTTCTCAATTTGCCTTGTAAGATGGCTCTTATCCCACAAACCAGCACGAGAGAGGTAGCCCCACCTGTTGGAAGAAAACAGTAACATATTGAATGTGATGTACAATTACCACTGAAATTATTTAACCATGAAACGACTACTTATAAACTCACTTATTAATATAGACTTCACACAAGCACAGAAACAAAGATGTACTTTTAAAGATAAACGAAACAATTCCTCCAGCACCCAAAATAAGATAATACTAGTGCACCCATAAGAAAGACTCCATATAGGCAATCCAACAAGCAGTGATCTAATCTCTAAGAGACTATTTATCAGGAAGAGAGTGAATATTATATGACCAACCTACATTAGACAGGTGTGAATCCAGTTCCCTAATGTCAAGAATGCAAGGTGATCAAAACTCATAGATAAATGAGGGAAATCCAAAAGCTCTAAAGAGTTATAGGCATCACAAGAATACAAAATCACATGTTTCAATAGATTTGCAACAATCTAATTACCATCACTAATTCTACTTGAGGTTCAAACACATCAAATCTTCAATATAGTTGTTTTTCATAGATGTATTTATGATAGACAAGATTTAGCACATGATTGATTCTCCAGACAAGTTACGGATTTAACAGCCAAAGCAATCTCAGTTCCTCATCAACTACATATTTGTACAGAAAGAAAGAAAGAAAAGGAAGAACAAACTTGTTAATGTGTCCGTAATGAACAAATTCGTTCAATGACTGCAAAGTACTTGTGAAGACACCACTAATACTGGTTTCTCAAAGTTAAACACCCATACAGAAGAAAAGAGATCGCTATAATATAAAATACACATAGATTTAACCATCAAAAGTTTAAATTGAAAGTCATGAAACTGCTATCCATGGATGTAAAAGCAAAACAAAATAGTAAGTTGGTATGGAGGCAGATAAGGGGATGGAGGCAGAGAGAGAAAGAGAGAACTCTGATGATTTAACAGAAGCATACACTAGTGTATGTCACGAAAAGAAAACTGCCATATAGCATTACCTTTTGTTGAAATGCTCTCCATCAGCTTCTAGCATAGGAGCAATATTTTTATCAAGTTCTTCCATAACAATAAGGAGTTTCTGCATATTCTCTGTAAGTTCCTGTTCATTCATCTCTGTTGCATTTCTAGTCTGCATTCATTACATCTTTTCCTTAAATTAGTAAAGGCTCAAAATCAAATATTGCAACCATACAAAGAATTCATTAGATTTGAAAACAAAAAAGTAGTCTTCATTTAACCATAACAATGGGGCAAATGAATAAGTGCCTTTGCAGAGAACAATGTTTAATATCTTTACAGACCCTTACAAATAATTTAACAAAAAAATAGTAACCTAAGATACATTCCTCAGAAAAATCTTATCAAGATACTCATCAGAAGACTTAAATGTCAAAAAAGAAAGTGCAAAGGTCATTTGTTTTCTTCTCAGACAATCACAGTGGTAAGGTACAAATGGAGAGAAAACATCAGACAATCCAAAATTGTAATATTTTTATGTATTTATCAAATCTTCAATCAAGCTACTATGGAAGGCTAGATGTGCAATTTACTGTTCTTGGATAGTTCAGTTTTCGTGACAGGATGCACCTAATTGACTGCACTTTCCAAACATTGTTTAGTACAAATATATTTCTATAAAGTTATTGAAAGGAAAAATATTTGATACCGCATTGCATTTCCAAGTCACAATACACAAATCATCATTTTGAAATCTGTCTTATCCTAATGGAACTGTTTTTAAGGTAGTTAACACTAACAAATACTCTAGTTTTAGTATATGAAATGTTAGTGTTGTTTAATATTTATCGGAAATGTGACTGAGATCACCAACCATTATAATCTTAACTAATTCCTAAGAATAATTTAAACAAAAACTGAAAATATGAAGAAGAGAAAAAGAATAAGCACACCTCATCGTATATGATGTTAATTTGGTAAACTCCCAAGTGCATTACCTGTGCTGGACGCCCTCTAGTCCGTCGTTGTAGAGCTAGACGCAATTGATTAAACACATCACCAACTACTTCCTTCTGATTCATAAGTGCTATCAGTTTTTCTCTATGATCCTTGCCACAGACCAGTGCTGTAAACTGCAGATATGAATAAACTAACTTCAGCATTAGAAAGACATAAAATGTAGATACATAAACTTACATGTCCAGAATAAGTCACATGGAAAATTAAAGAAGGGCATAATTAGATCTCTTATTGCAAAACAAATTCCATTCACATTGTTCATGCCAATATCCTCTCTTCCCTGTTACAATTGTGTGTCAAAATATCCAACCATGTATATCTATGAAAATTCAGCCACAGCCAAAGCTAATTGTATCATTCCTTAATCCTATTGAAGGCAGTCCAGACTTTGTGATATCTTTGAGAACAAATCCTGAATTATTTTTGATGAATATAACATCGCAACTAATTTCAGCCTGATAAAAAATTGTAGCTACATTATTTAGATAGCTACAGCACATTCAATGAGATAAGCCATTTTCACATTTTCACATTATTTACACAGCTACAGCACATTCAATGAGATAAGCCGTTCACATATTGGAAAAGCTAGGCATAATCAAAGGATGCAAATTTCTATCACTGTTTTAAACAGTGACTAGGGTTTTTGTTAATGAGTTAGAGAAGTTTCTGACGTAAGTTATAAGCTTTCCAAATAAGTTGGACTCCCTACAAAATGGGCACTCCAGATAGAGAGAAGAAAAAGTGATTTCATTTGAAAAAAATCTACAGCTACCACACTTCTCCTACTGAGTATAAAGAATTGCAATTAATGAAACAATTTTCTCATTTTAACAATTTATAAGATAGTGCAACCATCAAAGCAGTGAAACTAGGTTCACATTACAAGAGAACTCATAATTGAAACATGCAGCAATCAATACTGCATGTTTAACTCCAGACTTTGTAGAAAACATACAGCACAATCAGACCACCAAGTAAACTGGTTTTGCGGCCACTGTTTTTAAAAAAATTATTTCAAAAACAAAGAAGACCCCCTCTTTAGAAAACTGGAATAAAATTAAAGTAAGTAGGCTCCACATTTTTGTTTTGGTATCAGCATTGTTCACATATTGGACACTTCTTCTGAAATCTGGATGAATTTCCAGATTTGGGTGGTCCACCAGACTGCTTCATAGACTTTTTCCCTTTATGACAAATGGTCATTGCATGATCCTCCTCACCATGTTCTTGTCTCATAGACTCTTCTTTTTGCAGTAGATTTACCAACTTTTCAAAACTAGGAGTTTTTTCTGTGACATTCAATGTTGTCACAAACACTTTATATCTAGACAGCAGTGCCTGTAAAACCATAATTGAGCTACTCGCCAAAAGCGAAAACTTGCCATGGCCCAGAAAAAAAAACTTGGTGAAAACTCGGGAAAAAACTCAGCAACTTAAAAAATTGCTTCAAAATAATTAAAATGCATTTTTTTTGCAAAATTCAATGAGGAGATGCATCCAATGAGTCACTAAACGAGTACACAAAAGAAACAAGCTGATTCTAGATATATTTTATTGATTTAAATGCAAATTGGGTACAAAACGGCATCCTCATGTGGAATGTTGATGGCTCAAAGCAAAATAGTAAATAGTTTTTGTAAAACTAAAAGTAAATACATCAATAGAGTTACATCTTCCTCTTCCCAGCTCTAGTAAAAACTAGGGGAGAGATAGAACTGGAGGGTCTAGTCCTAGGAGTTTGTTGTGGTTGTGCCTCCTCACTCGGCACGACTAACTGTGGCTCGATCTCCATCCTAGTTGTAGCTTTGCCTCTAGTTGCTCCTGACACTGGCAATGACTCCTCATCATCCTCATCCTTCTCAATGTCATCTAGTGTGAATTTAAATCCATCTCCCTCCTCCATAGCCTACCTCTCCAAATCATAGATGTCATCCTCGATAAACAATGGAGGTTGCTCTTGCGATGTCCAATCATTGTAAGGATCTATATCATCCAAATCAGTTGGACCAGTTGGTGTTTCCTCTACCTTCCTTTTGCACAACCGAAGATTATATTGCACAAAAACAAGGTCATTGAGGCTTTTTTGAGCTAACTTGCTCCTCTTCTTTGTGTGGATGGGGCCTTGAACAAGCTCCAATTGCGCTCACAACTGGATGAACTAAAGGGCAAATTTTTGGAGATTTTGGGTATTTCCACCCCAACTTCGCCACCAAGCATCTGCAAAATAAAATATTGAAGAGTTAGAAAAAAGTGAAAACATATTTTATCAAATTATCAATAGTTGTAAGTTACAACTTGTAACTTGTAAACTTGTAAATTCGAAATTTGTAGCTTGTAAGATACATGTGAAATACTCCAAATATTATACCTGGGGGTTGTTCTTCCTCTCTTGGCCAGCTCTGAAGAGAATATCTTACCACTTGCTTCCTCGTAATTTTGGAATTTAGCCACAATGAGGTCTCTCACCTCAACCTCAAGAATCATCCTCTAAATGCATGTAGTGAGGCCCTCCATTGCCTCTCCATTGGGATCTAAGTAAGAATCCCTGAACTTAAAACGAGGGTTGAGGAAGTATCCTACTGCATGAATGGGTTGGTGGAGCTGATTGTTCCACCTCATATCAATAATTTCCCAAATGGGATCAAATTTGAGGTTCTCCCCCTTGTAGTAATTTTTGATAGACTTCTTGGCCCTATCCATGGCCTCACAAACACACCCCATTGGGGTTTGATCCCCATCTACCAAGCAGAGAACTCTAACCAAGAGCTCTGACACCTACAATTGAAAAATATGAATTACAAAAAGATTAATCATTAAAGTTACAAATTAATAATGAGAGACCTGAATAAAAAATAAATAAATATTCAAGTTTTGAAGTTACCTTCACAATCTCTCCAACTCTTTGTGCAAATACGTTGTTGAAGACTATGCATGCAACACCCTCTCCTTCAGGCTTCTTTGAATAAAGTGAGTCTAGCCATGCTTGACTCTCAAACATTTGTTTCAAAGCCATCAATGCATCAAGAATGCTTTGCAATGTTAAGAAAATCATTGCAAACCTTGTGACAGCCGCTCTTACCAACTCTTTCCCTTGGGTGTGTTCCCTCATCAAGTGAAGAACCCAAGGGTAATTGTAGATGTATTTTGTGATCCTCCTTGCATCTTCTCAACTGGTGTCACCCAATCAAGTTTTCCTATGTCCTTCAAAAAAAGGTCAAAGACATGTGCTACACAAGGTGTTCAAAAAAGAGTGGAGGTTTCTCTGGAAGGATTCTACCTGCTGCCACATATGTTGCTACATTATCAGTTATTATTTGCATCACATTTTCAACTCCCACCTTCATGACAATTTGCTCCAACATTAGAGCCAAAGTTTCAGCATTGTTCACCTTGTTGGAGGCATCCATTGATTTCAAAAACACCATATTATTCTTGCAAGCAACCAAAAAATTAATGATGGTGTGGTTTTTGCCATCTATCCACCCATCAGAAAAAATAGTGCAGCCATATTGTTTCCATTCTTTTATTTGGTCTTCCACCACTTGTCTTGCCCTATCAACTACATTTGTGAGCAACCTACAAGTACAAAGTGAAATTAGGTCTTAGTACACAATTTTGATTAAAAAAGAAAAGAAAAACATTTAAACATTAAAACAAGTGGACTAAGTTACTAATCTCCCACCCAAGTCCTTGTGAGAAGGGGCCTTGTATCCTTTTCCCAAAACTATCGATGTGGTAACCAAATTAAGCCAATAAGGATTGTTTGCCACATTGAATGGGATGTTGTTTAAGTACCAAAAATCAGCACATGAAATGTCTATTTTCTCATGCACCTCCCTATTCCACCCAATTGCCTCTAATGATGGTTGTGCACCAGTTGTGTTCCTGTGCACAAAATAATCACCTATAGACTGCGGCATTGATGGTGATGCAATTGGTGCTCTACTAAAAGTAGCTGAAATGGTGGTCGAGGTGGTGCTAGATTTGCAGATACGTGGACCACAAAGAGAGTCCGCTATGCTTTGAATTGTTGCTTCTTCTTCAAGGTCGATTGGAGCACCTTCAAACTCAGCTATGGATGCTCTCATGGCTATTTTTACCCTCTCCCATTGCAACTTTTTCTCTTCCCCCGCTGCAAGTAAGGCATTAATTTCGCTTTTTATTTCCTCTATCGCCCTAGGACAACCTCTAGCATCATGCTTACTAATGCCTGCAAGGTGGTATTTGAGGCAATTTATGCCTCCATGAAATAGTTTTTCACATTTAATCAAAGAAACGAGACTCGGACTCGGCTCGGACTCGGCAAGGCCAACTCGGACTCGGACTCGGGACTCGGCGTCAGACTCGGCTCCAGACTCGGCTGGACTCGGGATAGTGAAAAACTCAAGAAATTTAGAGATTTTTAAATATTTAAAACTTGTTTCAGACACCCTTTATTGAATACACCTTAAAGACACAATAACATCATCAAACTCGGCTCATTTGATTACATACACAAGTATACATCAATCACATAAGCATAAACGCAAATTGTAGCTGAAGAAAATAACAAACATAGATATATAAATATTGTCAAATGTATACAATATTACAAAACTCATGGAATAAAAAATCCATGTCATCATATGATCATCATCAAATGTTTCATACAAATACCAAAGGTAAATACAACTACAAGTCTATGGCTCAGAGGAGCCTGCACCATCCGGCCCCAGCCCCCTGCGAAGGCGTCTAAGGTAGTTCCTAGATGATTCGACTGCCATAGCCGCTCCCTGTGACACCATGCCATGCTCACCAACATCAGGAACATCCGTGTCACTATCTGCCTCTGAATCTCCTGTCTGTGCTCGTGCTCTCCGCTCCTCCTCTGCCATGGCTACAGTCTCAACCTCTATATCTACCTGGTCGATCCAATCAATGTCAGACTCGGAGGTTAAATTTTCTCTACTTCTATCGACACAGTTTCCCCCATATTTTTCGACGGGGGTTTGGGGGCAGCGCCCCCAAGGTGGGGTCAAGGGGCAGCGCCCCTTGCGTGCTTCCTGTCGCGATACAGGGCGAGGTCGAGGGGCAGCGCCCCGCGAGGCCTAAAAAACTTATTACAAGTCTGAATTAGGGTTTCTTTGAGAGTCTTCCTTAGGGCCTGGTTTTGCACTTGTTGCTAATTAGGTCTTGCTTGGTGAGTATCATTCTTGAAGGTCCAAGCTAGGTCAAGTTGGTGAGTGATAAAGTCTGGAATGTCATCCTGATCTTCAAATGCCCTGAAATTTGGCTAAGTCTGGAATGTCCTGATCCTGAAATTTGACTAAGTCTAGAAAACTGAAGAATCCTCCAAAAACTAGATTTTGCAATATAACTCCTGGAGGCCCGAAACCACTCTCAAACATCCTGACAGTATATATGGAATATAACTTAAAGTAATCCTGACGGAGAGACCAAAATGTCAAATTTCGCCCTTCCAGAAAAACTTATTACTTTTTAAAAAAACTTTTTAAAATGTTTTTTTTTTGTCATTTTATTAACCCAGCCAGTAGCCGAGTCTGGGGCTCAGGACTCGGCGAGTCTGGCGATTTTGAGCCAAAATCGCCAACTCGGCGAGTCTGGCGAGTTTACTCTCCAGACTCAGCCGAGTCCGAGTCCGAGCCCCTGGGACTCGTTTGGCCTGACTCGGACTTGGACTCGCCGAATTTGGGCGATTTCGGGCGATTCTCGTTTCTCTGCATTTAATGCATATTACCTACCCAGATTTCGTTCTTTCAAAGGCATACTTCCAAGCCTTGTCTCTAGCACCTTTAGGACGAGTGCCTACATACCAAGATGGGCATGCATCTACTAACGGACCAAAACCTGAAGCTGAACCAACTGTAGAACCTTCTCTATTTGCCATTATAAATTAATGGTTAACCTACACATACAAAGTGAAAACACAAAGTTAATATTATAATAAAAAAAAATATCAAACAAACTAAATTAATTTAAATAATTTGACATCATTGAAAGTTGAAAAAAAAGTGTTAAGGTTAAAAAAAATTTTGAAAAAGTAGAGATTTTTTTAAAAACAGTGAAAAAATCAGTAAAAATTGTCAAAAAATGGTGTTAAATCTTGTTCATAGGACTCTAAATCAATTTAGACTACTTAGGAAAGGCCGTTGTTGATTTTCTATTGACCTAGATGCAAAAAAAGAAATAAAATGTTTTAAAAAAACAGAGAAAAAAAAAAAAAAATCAGAAAACCTACCTGGAAATCTGATTTTGCTTCGAAATCCACTTCAAATCAGCTCCTAATCAACTAAAATTGATGCAAATCATATTGTAGAGGCTTGGGAGGGTGTTTTCCCTCTTGAGCAGCAAAATAGAACCCCAAAAAAGAAATTATGAGTGACTTTTTGACACCACTGCCTTTTAGTTCTGCGCAAGCGAGTTTTTGGCATGGATTCGTTGAGTTTTTGCTAAAGCTCAGCAAGTTTTTAGCAAAAACTCAGCAAGTTTTTCCTGTGAGTAAATGGCAAGTTTACTTGCTAGGCCAGAAAAGCTCGGGAGTTTTTGACTACTCAGCAACTAGTCCATCTATACGTAAAACAATAGTTACTAGAATAGTATCGTCAATTGTTTCTCCCATTGCTTGTAAGGAAGCCCTCAACTCCACAATCCTTTGAGAAAGGATTCCAACTGTTCTCCATTATTCATCTTCAAGCCATGTAGCTGACTCTGCAAATTCAGGATCTGATTCTGATTCTTTGCCTCATATATTGTCTTGAGCTTATCCCATGCATCTTTGGCCGTGGACGAGTCTCGGACGAAAGGCTGGACTTCACCAGACACGCTAAACATAATAATTAGTTTTTTTTTTTTTGTCAGCTTGATCAAATTTCTTCTACTCATTAGCATCCATTTTATGTTGTACTGTGGTTTCACTGACCACATCCCAAACTTCTTCAAACTCAAGTTGAGTTTTGAGTTTGGCCTTCCACGCAAAATAGTTATTTCCGTGCAGTAGTTGAGAATCAGGAAGAAGAAATTTCGGAGAACTTCCTACCATTTGTTAGCAAGTTATTTTATCCTATTTTTCATCACTCTATTCAGTGATTCGCCATAGAGGAGAGGATGATATAGGAACAAAATTAATGCCAAGTTGAACAAAAACACCCTTGAACCTTATAAAACCCCATTATGAATCTATCCTACGTTCAAAGCAGACCATGGGTACTGAAATATTACAAACATGAATTCATGAAATAAAAAAGAAGACTCTAGGAGTATTATCATCTAACTAGCATGGACACAGAAACCTTTGAAGTATATAATGACTAGAAAAATTGAAGTGCATACTGACACATTTTCAACACTTCTAGAACTATTAAAATAGGAACTAGTCGCAACTCTTCTCAAGAAAGCTTTCAACCTACAACCTTATCAACAATAGAGATTGGCAAACTTCAGCTTCTCGAGGGAAAGCTGAATGAGGCGTATGAACTTTTCAATGAGGCTTTTGCAATTCTTCAAATCCATCATCTCCAATTTCAATACAAGAAATTATTCTTCCAAATTTCATTGATGAGGTTTCAGTTCCTTCATTTTCAAAATCAATTTTACTAGAAGATGTTTTTGTATCTAATAAGCCCCTTGTCCCTCAATCAATTATTTCACCAATACTACATGATGAAGAGGTAACAAATATGAAGGCAATAACTACAAGACCTAATGCAAGCACTTTTGAGTGGATTCGTAAATCCTTAGTCAAGCAGAGAAGAATAATGACATACAAACCTCTTAATTTGAGTGCAGTAACTAATTTATTTAAAGATGACAAAGAGAAGAAAGAAAAAACTTGAATACAGATAAGGTTGACAAAAAATGGATGTATCATTGTTGAGACACTTTTCCTTCTTTCAATAAGTGTTCAAGATATCCAAGTTGTTGATTTTCATGTTGTAAGGATGGATTTCAGCTCAAATACTTGTCAAGGAGATGTCAACATGCTGGAAATTGTCATATAAAACATCAATGAAAGACAATGAAGACAATAGTTTTGAAGGCTAAAATCATACAACTTCAAGAGCATAATGCATCTCTTACAACCATCTCCAGCAACAACTTTGTTTATGCCACGAGTTTTAGATTCTACCAAAGATAAAAAAAGACTGGATCAACCAGTTAATTATTGTAATGACTTAGAGAAATGGTTGGAAGGTGTAACTCAAAAAGGGTCAAAAACATTGAAAGAATTTGTACAAATTAATGGCAAAGGAAAATAATTGTGTTCAAGAGATTGATGACATTGAGAAGTGCATGATGGAAGTTCTTCCTTCCTACGAGAGTCCTGCTGACAAAATTAAGCAAATGATGGATCAAAAAATGAATAAAAAATAACAAGAAAAAGTTTTTTGCATGGTGTTAATGCATTAGTAGCTTCTGCAAGATAAGACTCTCTGAAAGATCCCTGATGGATCTCTTTTACCAATCTGCTGTAATTTTTATTTATTTAAATTGATTTTTCCTGCTTATTAATATTTTCTTTCAGAAATAGACAGAAGTTGCAGAAGGGTTGAATTCTTTTTGTATTTTGATGATTTTTCAACAAGTAAATAATGAAGTACAAGTACATGAACAAAGTACTGAAAATGAAGTTCATATACAGCCAAAACAAATTCGATTCAAGGCAGATTTCTGAATATAAAATCAAATATTTGACCAGATGAAGATTTCCAATAATTTCAGGAAGATTACAATCAGGAATAATTCCAACCTGGATGCTGAAAGAGTAACATAACTAGGAATGAAGTTGTGGCAAGATTCCAGCCCTCCAAGTGCTGCACGTGGGAAGGAAAGTGGCTGCCAGGTACAGCCGTACGGCTGCCAAGTACACCCAACTGGTTAGAAACCCCAAACCCCACGCTGAACTCTGTCAGAATTGCTGAACCTCCAGAAAGAATGCCGTACAATCTCCAAGATGCTAATAGCTGCAAACAAATCCAAACCACTGTATTGGGGGCTACGTCCCAAACAGGCAAGGCATTGGGGTTGGCGTCCCAGATGCTGAAAAGCTCTTCCAGAGCCAAATCTCAAATCCAAGATGTAAAATGTGTAAAAGATAATAAGAATTAGGTCTCAACTTCCTTATAACACCTTCCCACTAAGCTCAAACCCTAAAAGTGACTCAATGGGGCGTTTAGGGTTAAAATGTTATATTTCTCATTTTAAGTTGTCAAGTGCATAGAAAATGACCTTTTTTCAAATATAAAGAAATCCGTTCACCGAAAGGATCTGAGTCAAAAGAGAAATATTTAGAAAAGTCCAAGACCTTTCCAACGAGCTATCACACCAAGGGATACGCATCCAGATGAGGCCAAAAACCCCTTATCACTCCAAAATGGCTATAAACATAGCCTTATTTAAATAATTAAACGCTAACTTAAGAAATATTTAAATATATTAAAAATATATCCCAAATAGCTGTAGAAGGCTCAAATGACTCCAAAAACCTGAAACGGAATTTGCCACCTGTCTGTGACTGAAGTCGGAAATCATGGATCAACTGGCAGTCTCATCCCTAAAATCTAGGGATGCTCCTAGAAACTAGGAAACACACCCAAATCTCCTGAAACTGAAACCATCTAAAAGGTCATGAATAACCTCACGACTGGCAACTGTCACGACCTCCTAAAATTTAGGGATACCCCCTAAAATCTAGGAATTGCTCCAAACTGGCTCCAAATTGCCTGTAAAGCCAAAATCCAATCACTATATGCACTGAATGAGTCCCAATCAACCTCTGCTAGCCTACGAGACTCCAATGATAGGCCAACTCCTCCATCTCCGATGTCCACTCTAGAAAGGGGACATGACACTCTCCTAACTCTCTACTCTGTTATTAGTTTACTCATTCATGCTTTATGTTTATCAGACTATAACATTGATCATAATTATGATATTGATATTGGATAATGATGGATTAGATTGACGATCTACTTAACTATGTTAAGCGTCAATCTAAAGGGCTATCGGGCTACTAACCCAATAGCATATTAATGTCGATTCATATATGAATCAGCATTAATATGCTATCGGGGTATTAACCCGATAGCATATAATGCTAACTGTAATTGTTATTGTTTACTTTATATTGATCCATTATTATATGCTTGATACTGATTCATTATCAGGTATGTTTTATCTGAAACAAATAACAAATACCGATTCATGATCGGATGTGTTTATAAAGCGCTGTTATCATTAACAGTGATACCGATTCACCATCGGGTATGTTCATAAGCATTAAACAATTCATTATCGGGTATAAGCACTGTTATCATTATACCGATACATTAATGTTTGTAGCACCGATTAGTTACGGATCGGTTAATGTTAATAAGGGTCACGACCAAGTGACATCTTGGTCGGACATGTCTAAAAGACATGTCTGATCAAGGTGCCAATTGATCGTGGCCATCCTACTACTTATACATTATTCAAACCAAAGGAGATGACATTGAAATCGATACATGTTCATCCTCCTAACCTGCAGTAAAAGAAAGATAGCAATATTAGTGTCATAGTTATAATATCAAAAATTAAAATACACCATCCTGCATATAACCTGTTCATTAAATTGGAAATTACAATACTTTTACACATGGAAAGTACAGTATCATTTCTTATGATGAAATTAATAGGAGCTTCATCCTTTTTCTCTAAACAGAAGAACAAGTTGCTATCAGTTGAGAAATATGTCTTTGAATTCGTTCCCCTTATTTCATTCAAATGTAAAGATCCAACCTTGATCTTGATGAGCTAGAAGGACGATTTTGAAAAATAATCAAAGGAGGTTTTGAGAAAAATTAGAAAATAGAAGATACAATTTGGCAAGAATTGCTCTTTGTCTTCAAGAGGGAGAAAAAGAATTAAAAGTTTGAGAGATCATCATGTCAGGGATTAAGATTCTTCTTCATACTGAGATTCTGCATAAGTATTCATCATTTATAGGGGAAGCCGACGTGGACCAATTTCTTGAGAGCCTTCAAAAAAGTGTTACAGCAGAAAATCCCAATGAAATTGCAAGATAAATCCTCATTTTTGTCTTGATTGTGCTTTGAAAAAGACTTCTATTTTTAAGATCTATTGTGAGATCTTTTTTCTTGCAAATGATGATAAGCTTAGATGAGGTTATTATTCACTTTTGTAATAATCCCAACTATTAGTTCAACAAATATGTTGCATGCTTTAGGTTGATTTTCAATGGATAGGATTAATTTGTGATAAGTTTGTATTCATGAAATCAAGCTATTTAAATCAGTGTTATCAGACTTGCCTAGACTTAGCGAGTCCTGAGGCGATCCACACTCACTGAGTCTAAGAGACTCAACAACTGAGTCTGGTGGATTCGCCAAACTCACCAAGTCTAGTCAAGTCCCAGGCATAAGACTCAGTCATTTGGCTAGGCATGAAAAAGAAAAATAAAATAAAAATCAGCAACTTAACTTTTGTTTTTTTACTTATAATTGCCTCAACCACCCTAAAAGTAACTTCATTTCATTTTTAAGCCAAAGGACAAGAAGAAAGAAGAGTCTTTTGAGCCCAATTTGGATTGCATTGTAGGGAAACCAGCAAGGAGTTTGAGCAAAAATCGGTTGTTGAATCACATTTGGTCAGATTTGTATCTACTTTTGGTGCATCTTGAGGTGTCTACAAAGGGTTGGAAAGAGCTCACTATTGATATCAAGCAAGATTTAGAGGTAAGTTTGTATTTTGAAGGTTTTTTTTTGTTTTCTTTATCCAAAATTTCATCTTTCTTTTACATTTCCTCTTTCTTCTCTATATTTTATTTTAGTGGATCAGAACAAAGTCTAGGTGTGTTTAATTATTTTGTTCAACAAACCCTAGGTATATTGTAAAAAAAAAATTAGTTTTCTAGTTGCAAAACCTACATTTTTTATATTAGGTTAATTATAAATCACAAGTGTTAATTTTTTTTATTTATATGTCATTGCATGATTCTTGAGATTTCTAAGTTGTCTTTATCACAATGTCCCAAACACCGGTTAAATCAGACCCTTGTTGAAAACATGCTATGATTACCCCTAGGCAAAACAAAGGAGAAGTAACTTAATTTCATTGAAAAACAACTTTTCATGGGGGAGGCATTAATAGATTAAAATACCATCTTGCAAATATACCAATCCATGATGCTACTCCATGCACACTTGTGCATTTTGAGGTTATGTGTGAAGTGCGAGTGCAATTAGAAACCTTTGAGCAAAAAAAATAATTAAAAAAGAGGCAAAGAGGGGAGATGGCAGCCATTGGTGGAAGTAGAATCTTCTTCCATTCCTCATTTCATTCATCTTCAGGTGTTGGTAGTGCTGGTGTTGGTGCTAGTGGTAGTGGTAGTGGTAGTGCAGTGGCAATGGCAGTGGCAGTGGCAGTGTAGATCAAATCTACATTTTATGGGTTTTGATTCAAAAGAGCATTGATAGAAGCAATAAAAATTTGAGGAAGGAAAGAGGGAGCTTCACTTCGATGCATGCAGCTTTCCATATTTGGCGGCTTCTTTATTAAAATCAGCTAAGAAAATCTTTTTATAAAAATTCCACATGTCGCTTCAATGCACATTTTTTTCAATGCAAGTCTTCCACTTCCCTTCAAGCAGTGCCAGCGAGCCACATGGTGGCTTCTTGCCCCACTGCAAAAAGTGAAAGTCGAAAAGGCTTTTGGATAGTGATATCTCTACAGCATGCCATTTGTCACAAGAACACAGTTTTTGAGAGTTACTCATGTGTTGCATTGTTTAAAGTTCCACCATTGGTCAAAATTGCAAAAAGAACCCGCAAGCGGGGCCACCACAAAAAGAAACCAAGTTGTACACACGGCAGCACAAAGCTCTTTTGGAGCAAACAAGATTCTGACATATTTTGGAGCTGTTCTATTGGCCGAGGCAGCAAATGTGACCGACAAATGGGATCAATGCGACGCAAAGAGAAGGGGATGTGTGTCAACACGGCACTCTTTAGGAGTGAAGGAGAGGCTAGCACATTTTTAATGCTATACCATTGTTTCCCGTTATAATAGCTTGCATCCTGCACGTGCCACGTATTAAGGAAAGCAATCATCAGTCAACTAAGTAGTCACAATGGCCTTAATCATTGAAATCTGAAACACATACCAAAGCTACAGTAACATTCTGTTACCACTGAGATCTCTGCCAAACTAGAAAGAGATGCGTCTATATATTGTAATGTTTTGATTGTAAAAGGGGTTCGCAGGTTCACCAATTCACAATTTCAGGATTTGGTAGCAGTTCTAGTAGTAGAGTTAGTAATTTTAGGAGATATCATAAACATTTGTATTACATCAAACCTTAGCAGGTGCTTCTTGTGGGAATATTTGAATATTATGATCTGTGAAAATATAGCCTTTGTATTCTATTCTCTTCCCAACAATGAAGAATCTGTGCCATTATGTGTTCAATAATTTGGGATTATTTGTTTCTTATTATTTATAGTCTCACTTCTACAATCTGTAACTTCATAGTTACATCTCAAGATTTTAAATCATACATGTGCTCTTTTAAGATCTCTATGAATTTATAAATGGTTATCGGTCACATTATGCATAATTGAAAATGAACCTCATTAAAATTATGGCGTATCACCTTAGAATATCTTTTTCAATTTATTTCATTTTAGTATCTCTCTATCCCTTTTCATCCCCCTTGCAAAATTTGAAAAGTCGGCTCCTAAAATCCCAAAGGCTGTTTCATAGGCCATAGTCCCACATCTATGTTTTGGATTGCTCTTTAAACATAAGCTTTCGAGTTTAACAATCTTTTTTGGCACACCTAGTGGGACCCTTTCACATTTGTTTACAAGTTGAATTGTATGAGCCAAGGACATGTTACTAGGTCACAATTAGCACAAAACCTAGATCTTTTGTTACCTCCTCTGGTAGTGGTTGTGCTACAAAGAGTAGTTGGGCCGAGTGTAACACAAACTCAAGCGCAAGCACGTATGGCTGCCCTAGGAGCATTGAGGAACTTTGTAGCATGAAATAGCGGTAGTCTGCTTATCCCTCCAATCCCTCCAAATGTATGGGATACTATTCCAGCCAACGCACTATAAGAACTCCCCAAATTTACTAGAGAGGGTTTCAAAACTCCCACAAAACACTTGCAAGATGTGGCAGATGTTTGCATTGTGCACCATGTCACGACACAAAATGTGACTTTGAGGTTGCTTGTTGCATCTTTCAAGGAAAAAAAGCTCTTGATTGGTATCAGTCTTTGCCACCCAATTCAATCGCCCCATGGAATCAACTAAGTGATAGATTCTTCGATAGATTTAATGAAAAGGGCGACCGATCATGTCTTCTGCAACAACTAATCACAATCAAGAGGGCCCCGCAAGAGGCCTTTACTAATTTCTCATAAAACTTGGCAAAGGATTCTGACAACAACTTGACCCCCGGCATGTATGGCTATTGTCTTCTGCCTTAAACCCTTCAACTCAAATATAGGTGTAATGATTCAATCTCTTGGAGGCCAAATGCTTCCAGATGCTATAAGGGCGAAGAACAATTTGATAGACACAAGGAAGCTTCCACCTTGGTCGCCTATGCCTATGTTCGCAAAGTTGTCAATACCACCACAAGAAGAGGCCTCAAGCACTTCACAAGCGAAGCCCCCAATGTATATATACCCTGCTACCCAAACAACAGCATCGACTTCATCGTCTCTAGTCGCAAAGATGAATGACATGAAAAGCATTCTACAAAACTTTTCAAATGAGATCATCAATCTCAAAAGGCAACAAGCCACACCTCCAAAGCCTCCTTACCAGAACTATTAGGGGAGAAACCCTGATTACTAGCATAACCGGGTTTCCAAAAGAGAACAACCAAGCACAACCCAACAATCAAATTGTCTCGATTCCTACTCCCTTGCAAGCAATTCCGCCAAGTCCACACAGAGAACTACTTTCTAGCCAAAATAATTTGGTGGATGACTCTAATTCATGTTGTTTTCCTTGCACTGATCCACATACACCTTGAAATTGCCATAGAGGGAACATACAACAAAGAGTGGCAAAGCAATCAAGGCAAGGAGTTGCATCTCAAGAACTTCATATGGATACATGTCCCCTAGGTTGAAAACGTCGTCCTAATGGCCCAAGTGCAGGTATGTCACTAGAGCAAGAAGAAGATATCACTTAAAATCATGGGCTTTTCTCTTGGGTTGAAGGAGAAAACATAGCATTTTCCAACGATACTTCTACATCAAAGATCCCTCAAGTCTAGTCAAACTACTACACCCAGTCAAAGAAGAAACTAGTTGAAAATTAGGAAGCTACCCCGAGACCCAAAGTAACTTTTTGGAAGAACCCAACACTATAGACATTGCCTTCATTGTTCCAAAAGCAAAGCAACATGGTGTTGAATAAACCAAAATATGTTTCAACCTCAAGGATTGTCAAACATAGTTGAGTAGGTTAAAAAGGCCCCCACTAATGTTCCCTTGTGGGATCTTTTGTCCATTCCTGAACAAAAGTCTCTATTGTGAGAAGCATTAAAAGATTAGGAGAAACCAATACTGGCTGACTTAGCTAGATATCTTAATCAATCTAAGGCAAAAGAGACAGGAAAAGGTATGCAACTGCACATGGCTGCTGCATTCACAAATTCAAAGGAAAAAGTAAGTAAAACAAATCCCACCCCTTTTATTTGAATCTCATTGTGGAAAACAAATTGTTATCCATGATTGATTTTGGTGTGAGTACCACAATGATGCCCAAACAAATTGTAGATTCGCTACACTTAGAGTACGAGCCTTTAAAAAGGGGGGTAATGCAATTAGATGGGAAGAAGGTTCAAACAATAGGTGTCATTAAGGACCTCCCTTTAACACTATATTCTTTCTCTAGCATTATAGTGCCTCAAAAAGTTATGATAATAGACATCCCACCCATTTTCAAGCTATGTTTGTCAAGATATTTCACTGCAAAAATTGGGAGACATTTGTCCTTAGATTGGCCCATTTGATCCTGAGAACTAATTATGGCTGAAAAATGAAAGTGCTATCAGAGTCACTGCATCGAGAACATATAGTCGATGATGCTATGATGAATTTTGAAGCTACTCACACATCTTTTTCAAAAAATGAAATGTACTGTGTTGAAATGCTTGAAGATGAAAACATGACAAGCAACAAAAGCTCCAAAGAAAAGGCTTTCATCAATGAATATATGCAAAGTGATCCTTTTGGGAATTATGATGCCACTGGTTTGGGAACTTATGTAATCTATGACGAGGATCAGATCATCTTTGAAGTCACAAAACAGGCATAAATTCAAGGTGAAGATTCTAAAGATAGCTCTCTTTTATAGACCCTATACTTTGATGGTGTGAGATGCAAAACAAACTTTGGAGCTGGTATCTACTCATGTCTCCTTTAGTGGGAAAGCTTTTCAGATCCTTCCAATTCCAGTTCAGTTGCACCAATAATGACACCAAATATGAAGCTTTGGTCTGTGGTTTAAACCTTGCCAAAAAAATAGGAGTGAAGCAATTGAAGGTATTCAGAGATTCTGAATTAGTAGTTAAGAAAGTTAGAGGAATGGCAGTTGCAAAGAACGTCTACATGAGATCCTATCACCATTAGATATCGGATTTGACCAAAGCATTTGAAGCATTCAATATCCAAGCAGTCCCGAGATCTCAAAATATCAAAGCTGATAGGATGCCAATGATCAACTCACAATTTGATTCGCCAGTAGATATGTTAATCAATAAACATTCAGTGAGAATAATTGTCAAGTCCGCCATTCCAGACAATGACCAAAATTGGCAATTTTTTGAGAATGACTCAAATCAACTTGTTCTTGCAACAATCAAGTGGATTTGTTGAATAGCTGCAGCAAAGATAGAGGAAGCTTATGGAGATCAAATCATCCAACTTAGGACTAACAAGCTTCCAAAGGGGCTGATAACTCTGGAGAATCTCTTTGATTCATATGATGCAAGGATTGATAAGAGGAAGTTTTTAGTAGATAAAGGTTGTTGGTGTTGGAATAAGCCACACCCGGACCGACGATGGACTGGTCCAAGAGTGGCCAGTAGCTCAGTGGTAGAGCACTCCAGCAGCATATGGAAGGTCCTAGGTTTGAGTCCTAGCTGGTCCATGTCTCAACATGGTATCAGAGCCAGGTCCAGGCTAGGAGCCCCAAGCAAACGAGAGGTGTGGCTTAAGGGGGGGTGTTGGTGTTGGAAATAAGCCACACCCGGACTGACGATGGACTGGTCCAAGAGGGGCCAGTAGCTCAGTGGTAGAGCACTCCAGCAGCATATGGAAGGTCCTAGGTTCAAGTCCTAGCTGGTCCATGTCTCAACAAAGGTGACTATTCTCAGCTGGATATTGGATATGGAAGGAAACTCATGGTGGCAAAAGATGTTTCCCAAAAAGATAAAGACTAATTAATATCTTTTTGCAGCAAATATGATAAGGCCATGGCCTGGACTTATGAAGGCCTTAAAAGGATACAATCATGATGTAATGTCCCCTTTTTGTAAAATGCCCTAGTTTGCCCTAGATTTCAATTCTCGTCCAATAAGGGAGGGTTAAAGAGGGAGTACATTTATCTCCTTAAAAGGGAAACCAAAATCACAATATATGATCAATCTGCTGTATGCATTAATTTATTATCAGTATCAAATCTGATCTCCTTATATCAGATTCAGGCCTTCGTTGATCTGCTTTTTTCCCTCCTTGGAACATTTTGAAGTGTTGCGCATATTTATCCTTCGACCTAGACCTGGGTGGAAGGCTATGTTCCTTCCCAACGGGTCCCCCCTTTCCAAGAGTAGCAGCCCTTCACCAAGTCTTCTGCCTTAACTAATCACTTGATGGTTATTGAATCAGATTAGGGTTGGCAACCTTTCTTGATTATCATTGTTAAGTTATGGTTTTGTATTATAATTGTAATATCAGGGTCGCAGCCTTTAGTCTACCATTTGCTGACTATTTTTATCATGTAATTATTATTATTATTGCTGCATATGATAGATTATGTCTTGCTATTCTCTGCTCTGATAATCACTGCCTGTAACTTAATAACAGTTCTGATCTGATCTGGTCGATGGTGATGTCCCTGGATGCTTTTGATTCCTTTCCTTTATATCTCTCAATATGAGGGAGAGGTCACACCTCTTCATCATGTATGCCTTTTGGCAAGAGACACACCCTTTCCACCATTAGCACCCTTTGAAAGAGTGCAACTCTTCATTATATCTGCCCTTTGAAAGGGACACAACCTTTCATGATCAGACCTGCACTTATTTAAATCAGATGTGCATTTCTGATTCCCCAAATTATCCTCCTCAAATGAGGTTCTCTTCTCCCTTTTATATCTCATGTTTGAGGGAGACACAACTTTTCATTTCAGGTCTTTGACCATTCATTAACTTAATATAAATTTAATTATATTTAACTACATTATTTTATATATTTATTTAAATATTATTATTATTTACCATTAAATTGTATTTCAAAGTGGGGACATTACACGGGATATTGTCCAGCATACTATTGACTTGGTTGAAGGAGCTAAACCAGTCTACTAGAAGCAAAGGCCGGTTAACCCAAAGATTGAGTCTCTCATGGCTCAAGAGCTAAAGAAACTAATGAACTCAAAGATCATATATCCCATCAAACATTCAATGTGGGTATCTAAACTGATTCCTGTCAGGAAAAAGAACGGGGAGATCAAACTCTTTGTGGACTTCAGAGATTTGAATCGAGCATCTTTAAAGGATCACTATCCTCTCCCTTCAATGGAACAAATTCCTCAAACAGTGGCGGGAGCAGAAATGTTTGCTTTGCTCGATGGTTTCTTCGGATACAACCAAGTATGACTCAAAGAAGAAGATCAGCGTAAGACCACTTTCACAACCAAGTGGGGAGCATTCACATGTGCCAAGATGTTGTTTGATCTCTTAAAAGCAGGAGCCACATTTTAGCAAGCGATGGATGTAGCTTTTCAAGGCCTAATCAACCTGATCATCCTCAAATATCTAGATGATCTCACGCTTTTCTCAAAGTCAAAGGAAGATCATTTTGATCATTTGCAAAATGTTTTCCAAATATGCCAGGAATTCAGGGTATCACTGAACCCCAAGAAGTGTGTCTTCGGTGTTCCGCGGGGCAAAATTTTTAGGATATGTTGTCTCTAAAGAAGGGATTTTTATTGATCTTGATAGAGTCAAGGCAATCAAAGAATTACCGCTACCAGTATACAAGAAAGGAGTCCAATCTTTCTTGGGAAAGATTAACTTTGTTAGTCGCTCTATATCAAAATTTGACTCCCAAAGGTAGAGCACTATTTGAAAAGATAAAGGATGCAATTTCTTCGACTCCGGTGCTAGTCAATCCGGACTTCTCTAAAGACTTTATCATGTATATCTATGGCAGTAAACATAGCTTGGCACCTGTAATAATGCAGAAAAATGATCATGGAAAAGGTGAACATTCCATCGCCTTCTATTCAAGACCCCTGCAGAGGTGTGAAACCAAATACAACTTTGTTGAGAAGCAATCCTTCACAATTTGTAAAAGGGCTTAAGAAGTTCAGACATTTAGTGGCTGGAAACAAGATCATGTTGTATGTAGTCCATTCTAGCAAGAGAGAATACATACACACTCAAGTATGTCTTTATAAACCCATGCTCATACAGATACATACATACATGCATATATATACATATATATGTGTGTGTATGTATATAAATATATGGACATGTGTAATTTGCCCCATCCCTCTAGACACACACACACGTATATATATGGGGCCTATGTAATTTGCCCCATCCCCTAGTTGGTAGAAAATTATGTCCTTGCTATGTGGGTTCTCATGGATGTTCACAGTTAGTAGTATAGTGCTTTTGGTTAGGGTTTGCATTTTGTAATGTCCCCACTTTGAAATACAATTTAATGATAAATGATAATAATAAAATTAAAATTAAAATATAAAAGAACACAATTAAATATAATTAAATTTTAATTAAGTTAATGAATGGTCAAAGACATGAAATGAAAAGTTGTGTTCCCTCAAACATGAGATATAAACGGGAGAAGAGAACCTCATTTGAGGCGATAATTTTGGGGAATCAAAAAGTGCAGATATGATATAAATAAGAATTGCAGATCTGAATTTGAAAGGTTGTGTTCCTTTCAAAAGGCAGAAATAATGAAGAGTTGCACTCTTTCAATGGGTGCTAATGGTGGAAAGGGTGTGTCCCTTTCCAAAGGGGCATACATGATGAAGAGGTGTGACCTCTCCCTCACATTGGAGGATATAAAAAGGAGAAAGTCTCATTTGAGGAGGACATCCAAGGGAGATCAATTTGAAGTATAATTTATTATTCTCAAAGGGCAGCAATGAAGAGTGATGACTCATTTCTTATGAAGAGGTGTGACTTTCCACAAATGAAGATATAAAGAAGAGATTAAATCAATTGAGAAGGGGGAATTGGAGGAACCATCCATAAGATCAAAGAAGACAAGAAAGTCAATGGATTAATATCTAATATCAGAATTAACAAGGGTGAAAATTAGCAGACTTTGATATTTACAAGGGCAAGATTCAGGGCAATCCCAAAAGGGGACATTACACATTTGGTTCAATTTTTGGAGGCCTTATGAAGTTTATAATCAAAAATTTATATTAAGAACATCATAATTCCTAATCAATTACCTGTGCTCACAAACATTCTATAGTATCTATTGTGAATCCCTAATAAATGTTATCATATGAATATTTGAAATTTCCTACATTTTTAAATTTTCCCTATTTTTCAATAGTAATGGCCTATTGTCCCTAGAAATGGTCTTAAAAATAACCCATCCCAGAAACCATCCCCCTATCCCTGCCCCCAAAAACTTGGGGCAGCACAGGTTATTATAATAGGTAAGCGTCATGCAAACATTGAAAATTATAAGAACATACATAGAATTTTTATATACATCTGAAACTAACATATAAATCAAGAATATAAATCATTAACTAAACTTATCGATCTATCTCAAACAAGTTAACAAAGTATCTATTGTGAATCCCTAATAAATGTTATCATATGAATATTTGAAATTTCCTACATTTTTAAATTTTCCCTATTTTTCAATAGTCGTCACCTATTGTCCCTAAAAATGGCCTTAAAAATAACCCATCCCAGAAACCATCCCCCTATCCCTGACCCCAAAAACTTGGGGCAGCACAGGTTATTATAATAGGTAAGCGTCATGCAAACATTGAAAATTATAAGAACATACATAGAATTTTTATATACATCTGAAACTAACATATAAATCAAGAATATACATCATTAACTAAACTTGTAGATCTATCTCAAACAAGTTAACAATATACAATAAGTATGATATGAATTATTTATTATCTTAGAACATTGTGACCTTATCTTTTGATAAAAGTTGAAGATGCTCACAACTTTTCTTCCATTTGACAAATCCTCCAGCCTTTTTTCTTTTAAAAATAGTAAGCTTCAAGAGTGTCAACCAAAAATTAAATGGCAAAATTAGAAGGGGAGAAAGCACACCTCTTCTTCCAACTCACGACAAATTAAGGCAGTTCTCCAGCGAAAATGAACCTTGGATTGGCTTACATCTGTAAAAATATGATCTCCAACATATAGAATTTCATCTCCATGTATACCCAAAGCCTTTTCGACCATCTGTGCACTACCACCAGAATATAATCCACCTACACGATACATCAAGACTCAGTCTTCTAAAAAATAGAATCACAAAACCAACATTTGTAGTTACAAACAAATGTTGGCGCATAATTTTTAACCTCCCTCTAAAAAAGTTACTTATGCAAAATAATAAATTTGAGTTATACAAAAAAGGCAACAAAAATTGAACTCTTAATGAAAACAAAACTTAAAATAATCTTGCCCCTACCATGTTATATCATCAACTTTCTGATATATGAAAAAGGGGTAAAACATATAGCAAATTAATAAACAATGAACATGCTTGAATCAACAAAATATCTTGTTGAGAGACATTAGCCTTTTCTTATAAAGGTAATGGTAAAGTTCATTTTTTGTGTTAAAACCTTACGAGCAAAGCTCCTCGGCATACAAGACCCTACTTGGGAGAACAACGGACACTCTCACTTTTCTTTGGAAAAATTGTTCAAATTTAGTTACCATTGGATCTTGAACTGATTGTTGAATCAAGTGTTTAAGAAAGAAAAAGGCATAAATTTGAGTTTTCGCCCAGAATCACACTTGTTCATCATTTCGAGATCAGTTTAGCATCAGAGAGAACCATAACAGAGTCTAGAAAGGACAATACATCATTTATCATACTTGCTAAGCAACATTGTTTATACTAAGAGTATCATCTACACAGGAGTCAAGTCCTGAAATTTGTGACATCTTGCTTTGCAGGAATAACCCACTTCTCATATATATATACCAATGTGTACCTCAAGTAGCAACTGTTTCATTTAGAGAAACTCAACATCTCAAAAGGTTTTTATTGCATTTATGCCTATTGATATTAATGATGTTGTTTTGAACTTTTGTATACCAATTTGCAAATAAAGGCGTTGGATTAACTCCAGAAATATTTTGGATGCCCAGGTAATTATTTAGGAATGAATCTTTCTATCTAATGTTGATTATTTGTTTCATAGATTATCATGATACAGATACAACCACTTTTCAAAAAAATTAGGAGACAATACAGTATGACAGTCATACAATATTATTTTACTTAAAAAGTAAAAACATAAATTTAAGATAAAACCAATAGACACACGTCTATACTCACATAAAGAGAGATACTTTGTTCAGAAACTTTAAAATGTTATATTGCTAACAAAGAGACTTTACTAGGAAAGCAAACATAGCCCATGTGACAAGAACGGACAATATACTCAATTGCTATGTCCCCTGGCATTTCCTGCTGGCCTTTCCAGGATGGAAATGACATCAAATGCTGGGAAGTCTTTTTGGATGACATTGCTAGGAGGCCAATTGTTGAAGACAGCACGTGACTGCAATATATTAAAAATTTAAATATGACAGAATTTTTTACATAAGACAATACAAACTATACAAAATCAAAAACATTTTAAAATAAAAATAAATACAAGCCTTTTAAGTTGAGGCTTCTACTAATTAAGAACCAATGGTAGAGCCTATTAAAGTCAAGTCCAATGAAGAGGGTAATGATGAAGAATAGAGATGATTTTAAGTGAGGCTTGACTTCACAATTTGACATCTCTGAAATAAACCCCTTAGTTTTTTTCCGTTTTTGAATACGACACTAGCACCCATTAGCATTAGCAATAAGCAAACTAAACCATCTCGACCACTTGTGCAGTGGGAGGATAAGATATAACATGTAATAAACCCCCTTAATTTTTATTTTATTTTTCAATGAGATTACAAAGCAAACACAATAACCCGTTAAGGTTAGAGAAATAATCCAAAACAATTGAAAGGGAACCCATCCACCTTTTGTTCACCAAGAGCTCAATCTGGGAGGGCAAGAGCATACGGTGTTCTGGGGATCATTATCACCACTAACCGAACTGAAATTACAATGCATGGGCGGCAAGCCAGCCTCTTCTGCTTATCCAGCAAGGTAGAAACTAAACTACTTGACGGTAAACCAGCCAAGGAAAACAACAAGAAATGTAAACACAATCACTCTACCACATATTTCAGCGGGAGGATAATACATAGAAACTATCACTCTACCGCATGTTTCAATGGGAGGACAATATCACTCGACCACTTACTCAGTGGGAGGACAAAAGTTACAAACTGGAATTACAATCACTAGGCGGCTAAGCCAGCCTCTTCCACTTATGCAGTGGGGAATTACAATGAGCACTTCAAGTTCACATGTAGAGGTTAGTACTACTAACCAATGATACAAGGATGATTACAATGAAGTACTACAAGATTACAATAATCAACTACAGCTGATTTCAAGCCACTAACACAAAATAACAAGTCTGATATAAAATAACAGCATTTCCAAAACTGGACCAGCAACACTGTAAATGCTCACAACTCACTCCAATCCACTCTAAATCACACCAAAACTGAAGCAAATGAAACTAACAACTAAGGCAATCAATCTCAAACCTCAATCAGCACAATGGAAGCTTCAACAGTTGTGCACGCAACCCGAGGCAACTCCCAAATGGTACGGCCTGCTGTAGAATTCGACTTGCAACCAAAAATAAAGAACACCATGTTCAAATCTGCAAAATGGTGAAGAATATCGCCCAGGGAGTATGGTGAGATAGAGCCAGTACCCAAAATGCAATGATCGACAAGCAGGGAGATATGAATAAAATGATGCTTCAGCCACCACGTCCAGCAACATCAAAAAAACACAGCAAACAAACTCCTCAAATCCACACAAAACGCAATCCACAATATCGAACCACAGCTAGGAGTGATGTCTCACACTCGAAACTGCAAAGGATAATCTAGGAGGTTTTCACCCTCGAAGAAGTTTGGAGTCATTCTGACAACATAACATTATAATTTCTCTGGATGATCAAATGAGAGGCCAAGCACCTGTATAAATAGATTTCCAAGTCTGAAATTCAAATTCAAATGCCTCCAAATTCACCCCTTCAAATTTGCAATTCATTTCCCCCATGGTGGACCCAAGTATGGCATCCCACCCAAGTCAAAAAAACACGCCTAGCAAGAAGACCATGATTTTTGGCATGAAAATATACTTTGTCAAATAAAATAGAGTCTCCTCATTCACTTTGGTGTCCCCCTTCATAACACAAATGTTTCGCCTAGCAAACTTAGGAAAAATCATATTATGCACAATTCTCAATAACATTAATCAGTAATAAAATAATTAAATATTAAACCTTAGGATAAGGAAATAATATTTAATTAAATAACTTATAACTCCAATATTGATTGTCATCAAAATCAAGGATGAAGTTGTGCGATGAAAACCACTGAACTGAACTGGATCAGGACCCTATCCAAGACTGCTAAAAATAGAAATGCTCAAACTGCCACTTATTTTAAGTCATGAAATACTGCTCCGAAAAGCATGATCATCGCACCCAGAGAAAGAGTTTGGAAAGCTCAGTAAAACTGCACCATCCGGTCAGCCAAACCCTAACTTACTAAAAATAGTAAGTTCACACTTCACCGTAGAATCAATTGCATGTTATGCCACCCTAGACTTCATGGAAAATCTAGAAGGAAACCATAAGCAGAACTGAACAATTCCCTCCTAACAAACCCTAAAAAAGCTCGTGCAAAACTCCACAAAAGTTGGAAACCCTAATTCTCCTTTCCAAATAGCCTAAGGGTCTCCGGAGTAGGCCACTAGACCACTAAATGAACATCACTGAGAAGGGGACATTACAATCCGCCCTCCCCAAAATTGCTTGTCCTCAAGCAATCACAAGCCAAGATGTTGTAAAATCTCCTCATTCTCCCACATAGCATCCTCAACCGATAAGTCTTTCCACTTAACCAAATACTCTCTGATGGTCCTCCTCCTCAACAATTGTTCTCTGACATCAAGGATTGCTTCAAGAACTAGCACCAATTCTACCTCTTCATCCAAAGGAGGCAAATCAGAAGAGACTATCACATTGTGCCTAAGCGCCTTTTTGAGGCGTGACACGTGGAAGACATTATGTACTCAGCTACTCGCTGGTAGCTCCAACTCATAAGCCACAGCTCCCACTCTCCTGATGACCCTGAATGGTCCATAAAAACGTGGCTTAAGCTTTTAAGCTCCACTCTTCTAAAGAGTAGACTGTCTGAAGGGTTGTAGTCTCAAATAGACCATATCACCAACCTCAAATGAACGCTCAATACGCTACTGATCAACGTACAACTTCTATTGATTCTGTGCAATCTAGAGATTGTCCTTCAATGCCTTCAGAATATCTTGACACTGTTGAACCATATCCCTAGCTTGGGGTGCTTTGCTATCTCCAAACACCAAGTCAGCAAAGTTAGGGACCTCGTAACCATAGAGTGCCATGAAAGGAGACATCCGGATGGACATGTGATAAGTGGAATTATAGCAGTATTCACCAAGATTGAGCCATCTTACCTACGCCTTCTGCTATTCTGAAACATAGTTTCTCAAGTAACCTTCCAAACACTTACTTACTATCTCCGTTTGTCCATCTATCTGAGGATGGTAACTTGTGCTTGGGGTGAGCACAATACCACACAATCTGAAAATCTCCTACCAGAAAGAGCTTAGAAACTTGATGTCCTTATCACTCACAATGTTTTTAGGCAGCCCATGCAACCTAAACACCTCACGGAAGAACAAATCAGCAACCTGAGCCACTGTAAATGAGCTGGTGATAGCGAAAAAATGAGCAAATTTTGTTAATCTATCTACCACCACATAGATGCAATCCTTCCCACTAGCTTTCGGCAACCCGGTGATGAAATCCATAGAGATACTTTCCCATTTTTGACTGGGAATCGGCAATAGTTGCAACAAAACGGCGGGTGCAGTGTGCTCGTCCTTGTTCTTCTAACAAGTATGGCATTCCCTGATGTACTTCAAGACATCTTTGTTCAACCCTTTCCAAGAGAATCTCTCTCGGATCTGCTTGTATGTCTTGGAAAACCCTTGATGACTAGCAAGAGGAATGTCATGATAAGTCTATAATACCTTCTCCTTCAACTTAGATTCCGGTAGAAGAAGGATCCTCCCCTTGTACAAAATCAATCCATCAACCAAACTATACTTTTCAACATGAAAAGTACCTTCAACAATGCTGGTTGCAAATTGACTTTTGGCACAATCAGCAAGCAACAAGTCCCTCCAATCAGCAGTGAGCTCACATATAGAGCTCAGATGGGGTCTCCATGAAAGTGCATCTACCACTATGTTGTTTTTTCCTTTGACGTACTCAATGTCAAAGTCGCAAGCTTGAAGCTTACTAACCCACTTCTGTTGCCTTTCATTCAAATCTTTCTGGTGCATGAAGTGCTTAAAAGACTGTTATGATCAGTCTTAACAACAAACTTACTCCCCACAAGATATTGCCTAAACTTCGCGAGAGCATGCATTATGGCAAGCATCTCCTTGTCATATATTGAATATACTCTTTTAGGTCCCCTCAACTTCCTACTTTCAAAGACAATAGGATGCTTGTCTTGCATAAGGACCGCACCAACGCCTTCTCGTGATGCATCACACTGTAGTTCAAAAGGCTTGGTGAAATCTGGTAAGGCCAAAACAAGGCATGAGCTCATGAGCTCATGATCTCCTTGAACTGATCAAACACTGTTTGTGCCTTTTCTAACCACTCAAAGGCTCCTTTCTTAGTGAGATTTGTGAGAGGGGCATCCAACTGAGAATATCCCTTCACAAACCTCCTATAGAAACCACATAGACCCAAGAATCCCTTCAAGTGAGTTATGTTCTCAGGTGGTGGCCAATCAAGGATAGCTCTAATCTTTTCAGGATCCACCTTCTACATTGATGATGTGCCCCAAGGAGAGCAACTCCTTCATTCCAAATTCACACTTAGATTCTTTGGCAAACAATGATTCAGACTCCAGAATGCTGAGAATTCCATCTAAGTGTTGCAAGTGCTCCTTCTAAGACTTGCTGAAGATGAGGATATCATCAAAGAATATGAGCACAAACTTCCTCAACTGCTTCTGAAAGGTCCTGTTCATGCAAGACTGGAATGTGGCAGGAGCGTTAGTCAAGCCAAAAGGCATGACTAGAAATTCGAAATGCCCAAAGTGGCATCTGAAAGCAGTCTTCTCAATATCAAATGCCCTCATTCTAATTTGGTGGTAGCCCAATCTGAGATCTATCTTGGAGAATACACGGCACCATGCAGCTCATCAATGAGCTCATAAATTCTCGGAATAGGGTACCGATTCTTAATGGTTTCTGATTTAGGGCTCAGTAATCCACGCACATACGCATGGTCCCATCCTTTTTTACTAATACAACAGCCGAAGCAAAAGGGCTCTTGCTTGGCCTAATGTAACCCATGTCTAGCAGCTCCTTAATGGCTTTCTCAATCTCGTCCTTCTGCTTCTTAGGGTATCAGTAAGGAGTAGTCATGATAGGCTTAGTGCCTTCTTCCAACTCAATGATATGTTCAGTACCACGCTCGGGCGGTCTACCAAGGGGTGGATTTTCAAACACCTTACTCTTTGAAATCAAAGCTTGAATGTCATCAAGATAGCTTCTCTTCTCTTCGAGTGAGTTAGATGGCATGATCATACACTCAGGAGATCTTCTAAGAGGTGGATTTCCAAGGACCTTGCTCTTGTTTGTGATTAGAGCTTGAATATCAGTAGAGTAGTTGCCCTTATCTTCTAATGGATTTGACGGCATTATCAAACACTCTGCTGCCCACTCCACTTGGTTATGGCGGATCAGCCTCTCCATCCTCTTCAAAGATACAATCCGCGGGCCTCCATTAGACATCCCTCGCAAAACTACCTTCTTCCATTCAAACATGAACTTTAACTCCATGGTTTGCAAGTTAAGAGTGATCTCACCAAGAGATCGCAGCCACTGAATGCCAAGGACCACATCATCAGCCCCTCCAATATTGACAACATAGAAGTCATCCTTGACTTCATAGTTACCAAGCTTCATTGACATGTTCGAAACCATTCATTTGCAACAAATGGTTGATCCATCAGCCACCATGACCTTGAAGTCTTCAACATCATCAGTGATAAGGCCTCTCTTGGCGACAATTCTAGCATCAATGAAGTTGTGAGTTGCTCCGGTATCAATTAGAGCAACAAGTCGATGCTCTCCCAATGCTCCTCGAACTCTGAATGATTCATTCTTGTGGAAGCTAGAGAGTTAATCAACTATACCTCTATCTTCATGATCACTTTCAGGCCCTTCTGGAGCCTCTTCATACTCACTTCCCTCCGAATCAAGCTGTTGTTCTGAATTTTCAGAATCTGACCCATCAGATGAATATGCTTCCATTTGACGAGCATTACTCTTCCCATGGCATCTGTGACCCGGAACCCACGGTTCTTTGCATGAATAACACAGATTCTTTCTCCGGAGCTCTTGACGGAGCTCATCATCCATCCGGGAAGGGAACTTCTTAGGCTGATTAGAAAATCTATTCTTGTCTTTATGGAATGAGAAAGGCTTTGACTGAAATTTAGACTTAGGGGCAGCCAACTCCATGCTCCTAGCCTTCTTGATTGCTTCAACCAAGGTGGGCAGGTCAAAGGCTTTTGCCAACCTTTCAATGGTTCTTCAAGTCCCTTAGTAAATAGGACCACTAACCTCTTCTCAGAGATACTACTAACCATAACTGAAAGACTTTGAAACTCAGTTATGAAAGTATCCAAAGAGCCCTGTTGTTTGAGTTGTGCAAGCTCTCTAAACTTCACCTCCGGATCCTTGGTATCAAATCTTTCAATCAACTTGTTGGTGAATTCAGCATAGGTATTGATCAAGTTATGACCAAGGGTGACCAACCCATGGTACCACCATTCATGAGCAGCTCCAACTAAGTGCAAGGTGGCGAACTTGATGGCCTCTTCTTCGGGCATAGGCCTCAAGGACAAGTAATTGTCCAACTTCTGCACCCACGCTCTAGCTATGCTCTTACTGCTTCCATCAAAGTGTGCTAGAGTAACCTTCCCAAGAGCTTGATGATAGTCTCTTGGAGTGGAGTATCGATTGTCATACCTTCCTTCCCTCCTCTTCTTCTGATTCATGTATTGATCAAGAGACGAGACATTTCGAATCTCTTGGGGGAAAGCTGCATACGCCACGAAACTAGCCAGGATCTCCTCAGCTACAGGGATTTCAACTTCAGAAGGTGGCGTTTCCCTTGGAAGGAAAATTGGTTGCAATGGCCTTGTGGTTTGAGGACGGTTTTGTGCTGCAGGTGATTAATGTTGTCAATGATTATCTGAGATTGACTGTTATTATTATTGGGAGGTGGAGTGTTGTATTTCTGAATTCTGTATTAAATAAATTGCTCTTAAGATCTCCAATGTTTTTTCCATGTTAATTTATTTCAGTCCTTTCTCAAGTAGACTTTAGAGTTGGAATCTTGCATACCATAGGAGGATGGAGGCTAATTTGCAGACTTGATTGAGTTTGCAATTAGCTCAGAGACTCATTCAATGTTTTAGTGGCAAACCACAATGAAAAATAGTCTAGAAAGCTAAAGACAGCAGTGATGAAGACAGTTTGCTACACAAAAGAGAAGATTTTCAGCAAGGCATAAACCAACTAAACACCACAATATACGTCAAGAGGCAACCTAGTCCCTACTCACAAAATCCAGTATAGATCAGTAAGGCCTAATCCAATTCAGCATATTTGGTTAGGTTTTTGTGTCCCTAGTCACATGGCATTGTGGATAGTTGTGTGTGTCCTGTTCACAACTTTGAAAGATGAACCATTAAGAGTGTTCCTATTCTTGGGTAGCCATTTCCACCAAAGAAGTATAGTCAAGTTATTCCCACTATAGTTTGTTGCAGACAGTTGTGTTTATCCATATTTGTAATTTTGAAGGAGAATAGTTGAGTGTGTCCCCATCCTTGGCAAATAGTTAGATGATGTCATATCCTGTTGAGTAGATGTTGTATTGTCATTCCCAATATTGATTGCAAGTATGTGGAGCTGTATGTATGTCCAACTCCACATGTGAAAACTATTCTCTCCAAGTCTGAGGACTATGATAAGGGGGGAGTGTTAGGAATTTAGTATTACAAATAATTGCAGAAATCATAAGAAAATCATGACAAATCACAATTTCTTGCCATCACCTCTTTTCCCAGTTTTTCGAACCTAAAAATCACCAATTTCAGAAAAAAATCAATCAAGCTTATGTTGATTTATTGTTGACCAATTAAATCACCGAAAATCACATATTCCCAATTGTTGGTGATAAATATGCAAAAAAAGTGAGTTTTTTACCTACTACATGTTTTTCTTTTCTTTTCTTTTCTTTATCTTTTGGTTCGCTAATTTAGTCCCAAGAACATTTTTTGCTACTCTGGTATTGCATAGAGTTTATACAATAATATAATATGGTTCAACGTTGTAGATACTAGAGAGGTTTAATATATATTAAGCCTATCATAACTAGCTTGGTTAGTAGATTGTTATTGATTTGTTGAAAGGCTATAACGATACTTGTAGAATAGAATAAGGGATGAGCAGAAGACTCAAGACAAACCTTATAACTTTCTGCACATCTCGCTTTTGTTGAATAAATGTAATTAGAGTGTTTCAATCCTGTGAATTCTATTATCTATTCTGTAACCAAATTCAACACAAATTACCTGATCGTGCTGTAAAACATGGACGCATTAGTCCATCTTCTGTCACAACCTCATACAAGGGATGTGATATTTGAAAAAACTCAGGCTTCCTTGCAGAGACAATGACCTGAACAGCATATGCATAACAAACTAATGAGCACACAGAAAGTCAGCAATGCTAAACACCTTCATCAGAATCGCAAAGAAGATTTTTATTGGTTTAATTTCAAGTTCTAAATTTTTTGCAAATGGATTCCTACAACAAATATATGTAATTCACATGTCTTCAAATACTATAACAAGAATTGTCATATGACTTTTAATAAGAATAAATATTCTCCATGTACAGCTTATAAAATGCAGCACTTTTTGACTTTGGATCTAATCAATATCCTGAAAAATAATAAAATCAATGAATGATGTTGAAAAGAAAATTCACAATGATATGCAACTTGACTCTAAATTGTTTATGTTATCTAGCATTGTATGTAAATAAATTATAGAAACAAGTTTCAAACCATTTCAAAAAGATCACGCCAGTCCATATCATTGGGAAGAAACTTATTGAAGGCATGATGCATCATTTTGTTCGTGTAGTGGTAATCTGAATTTGTAATTAGAAGAAGACGTTTGCCAGCCTGGAGAGGAATCAAAATACAACCAAAAATACAAGTTATGTAAAAACAAAAGGATGTTGAAGTTTTATTTATAAGAAAAGAGAAACAAAACCAACAATCACCTCCTTCTGATCTAAAAGTGCTAGTGGAAGTTCTGGATCTTGCTCCAAAAAGCGCTCAGGTTCATTCATTATCTCATTCTGCAAACATGTTATTGTAGGGTCTCATATTCAACTCCTGTGAACATGCATGGTAATATTTTAGTCTCTCTGACATGCTTGACCAACATAGATAAAACCTTTACCTTGAGTTGTCCTTCCACGTGTGCTCTGAATAGAGCTCTAGCTACGACCTACAATAATTTTTTGCTCTATTAGATGCAGGAAGTGAACTGAACAGTGTACAATATGCCACCCAGAATTTTATTGCAAACCAGTAAACTTCACATGTGGATCTTTACCAAATTTTTATTCTAACCAAAACGTGGCTAGAACAATAGAGCAAGAGAGAAAATTATAAGCTACGTCATGGAAATTCTCATACTTGGTAAAGTCCTTGATAATCAAGAGGTCCAACTTCTGGAGGGAGGGCTCCTTCATCCAGTCTGTCCACCATCTGTATTAAAAAAAGTTTAACAAGAAAAAATTTAGAAGTTAATGTTGTCAGATACATGACAAAGTTCATCCAATCATTTGCCACAATAGCAATTTTTTTCTATTCTATAACAAGTGGTTAGTCTTTTTCTTTTGAGGGAGAAATCAGCAACGTGCATTTGAATTATTGAAGCATAAAATGAACAATTTGCCGATTTTGGCACTACCTAACTAGCAGTTAACATTCAAGATGGTGATGGATGCAAGTGATTATGCTATAGGACTCTTTCTATTGCAGTGAGGTAACTCAGCCCATTATCATTCAGAAATTTTTCATTGGGAAATTTTGAAAATTCAACCTATGACAAAGAATAGTAAGCACATGCACAAGTCATTTAGAAATCAAAGCCATGACTAATGAGGGAAAAAACCCACCGCCTACACAGATCACCAACCAATTCAATATTTTTCAGGCAGAATCAAGATTGCAGCAAGGCAGGCAATACAAATGGATAAGTTTCTTGCAACAATTTCATTTGGTAGTCAAATAAAAAGGGATGTGACTAAAAAGCAGTGCTTTTCCAGGTTTTGGGAGGCACGGGGTGGTGTGTAGTTTTGGAGAAAGCAAATGGTTTCCTAGATTTTGGGGACAGCATGTGTGTCCGTGTATACATGCATGCACACACTCACCTATAGATATGTGTATATAACTAGAAATGTATATGTATGTATATGTATGTATATGTATATTTTTTCATTATGTATGTGTGTGTATGACAAACAAACACTCGTTTGTGTATATATGTGTCAATGTCATATGAATAACTGTAATATCTGCTAGGAAGTTTTCAGCATTAAACTGGATTCAATGGCCATAGCAAGGTCATTGTGAACTACATATATAGTTGCTTGATAGATACAAATGCTCATGCATCCCTACAGGTTACTGCAGTTCGAACTCCTCTTTTGTTACAGTAATTTCCACTGGTTATAGTTGCTTCCTGAGCATCTTATGTCAGTCCAAAGATTTTAATTTCACTATGATACATGTATTCAAAAAAGATATTTTGAAATTCATACATTAAGTAAAACTGATAGCAGTTTTTACAAGTGTAGTCAAATATGTGTAGATTACTTTAAAGGAGTTAACAGAAGGCTTAAAGAAAAAACATGCAAATACATATTCTTCAATGTCATTATACAAGAAAAGATTTCAATCTTCAAATACCTGCATATACATTACTGCCTCAGAAACAGAAAAAAGAGTGTTAAGAAATTCCCATCGAGTTTCATTGCGCAAGTCAACTAACTCTCGCCCATATATCTCACTGCATTATCAAACAAAGCTTTAGCTAGCAAAGGAATAGGAAAAAAATTATCTGTTTTGAAGCAATCAAAAACAAATCACCAATAAATAGGACATGACTTGTGTCCAACCTTACAGCACGATTTGAAAGCATCCTAGTCCCATGCATAGCTCTTTTTACATAGCCAAAACGGTCAGCCTTGATCAAGTTGCCTTTCTCTTTATCCATAATAAGGCCCCTTATAACCTGTCCCCAAAAAAACAGCTAGAATGAGGCACCTTGCACTTAACCACTTAATTTTTTATTAGAAGCAAAAACTTTAAATATTATCAATGAGAAGTGCCAATTTTGTACATTTAACTGGCTGCTGATTTATACAACAAATCATGCACCATATCAAGAACTTTACATAGATGCGACCTTGAAAAACTTATAAAGCTAGTTTATCCCTAATCTTCTAGACCCTGTTTGAAGTCACATCCTACCAGCTGTGCACTCATGAATTAAATCAGGATAGCAAAAAAGATATGTAGCACATTTGTGTACAACAATCTTGAAAATCAAAAACTAACCAAATCAGGATCAAATTCAAGGCCGTCAACCAGATATCCCATGCTCCTCAAATTGTCCATTCCATACTCATATGCTCGACCTTCCCAAGCCTGCATTATAATCATGTGTTTTAAAAAAAAATTAGGGTTTTATTTTGAACAATAATTGGAAGGCACTATTTAATAAGCAGCTAAGAACCATTTTGCAGGAAAAAAATGCCTAGAGTAAATGAATTATTGAAAATACATAAACAGAATTAAATAAAGAGAAATTATGCTGAAGTGGAAATATTCTTGAAATATCAGATTAAGCAGGACAAGGGCCTAGTTCTTACCCTCACGTTATACTGAATTAAGGTGTAGTCCATGTCATAACCAATAGCTGAGATTGACCTAAAGTTCAGAGTTCTGGTGCAAAAGATACCCCTGGTTCCAAGACCACCGGACAAAGGAGCCTGCCTAATAACAATACCATTAAGAAGAAAATACAACATCAAACACTTACAATTAAGAAATATATGAGCAACGATACTATTCTCTTCAGATGCCTATTGTCCAATATATGTTGTCCCTAAAAACAATACTATTAAGAAGAAAATACAGCATCAAACACTTCAATTAAGAAATATGTGATCAATGATAATATTCCCTTCAGCTTCCTGTTGTCTAATATATGTAAAAAGAACAATATTTTCCAGTGTAAGAAGAAAAGAGAACTCGAGCCTTAAAGATGATGACATAAGAATTCACAATCGCAGTCCAAAGGGCAAGTCTTATCAAAAAATTTATCAGCAATATCAAGTTTCATATAAACAACCCAGCATCCCACAAATTAAAATCAGAGTGCATGTTATTTTCTCTTGCTCTTTATCACTTCCACTAGCCTAATTGAAGCAAACTTCAAAAAACCATTTTTTTAACACTTTTAAGTGCCTCCCAGTTTACTAGTTAAATCAAACAACTAGATCCATCAATGTATAACCAAATTAAAGGTGACCAATACAATATCAACAACACTAGAAGAAAAGCTAAACATGACTTATATACACTATGCCAATGAATGATGATCCTGTGCAGGGCAAAAGCCTATATAATTACTGTAAATGTCAGTTTCCAAATTGAAAAAGAGTGCAAATGCATTAAAGTAAAATTTGTATTATATTGATGGAGAAAAATAGCATATTATATTCAGAAGATACTAAGCATATTAACCAAATCTGGGTGCAAACCAGTATTCTGTGAACTACAAAGAAAATATTTTTTGCACTGCTAATCATTGCTTAGTTGAAAATATTTTTTAACAACCATATTCAATGACAATTATCCAATTATAGTTCATTTTTTAGTTCTATAAAATCAATTGAAACAGTATCAGATTCTCAGAATAAGGAAGCCTTTCTTTTTCCCTTTGTGAATGTATTTTTTGGAAACCATGTCCTTCCAAAGAGTTTAAGGCAGGCTCTCTTTTTCCCTTTGTGAATGTCATTTTTGTAAACCATGTCCTTCCAAGAAGTTTAAGGAAGGCTTTCTTTTTCCCTTTGTGAATGTCATTTTTGGAAATCATGTCCTTCCAAGGAGTTTAAAGAAGGCTTTCTTTTTCCCTTTGCGAAAGTCATTTTTGGAATCCATGTCCTTCCAAGAAGTTTCACCTATAACTAAAGGGTCTATACCATGACAGTCACCCAGCTGAATTTCAGGCTATCTTAAAGTGTCCACTGGGTTACACCTGTTTAACCCCACCTTGGCATAGAATAGCATTGTGTGGCTAGAATTTACCAGAGTTTTCTTATAGAAGCAACCTTGCCAGAGAAGGATAACATTTCATAGCTTTACATGAGACACAATGCAACGTACTACTTCAAGGAGACTCACACAGAAAAAATTATTGTCTAATTCTCATTCTCTAGACCTGAAACTTTTCATTTCTTCCCATCTAGGGTTACTATTCTCCACACCTAAGTTATATAATTTCACCCTGCTCAATAGGCTATATACCTTGAGCCACCCAACTGAATTTCAGATCAACCACCTATCAAAGCATATTTCTCTTAATAATTTCAGGTCAATTTTACTCTCTTGGTGACAATCCGGTTCATTGTGCTTCAGCATTTCTAAAATTAGATTATTGTATCTACTATATATATAATTTGTGTTCTGGAAGATGAAAAGAAAACATAGCACAGACCCCAGTGAATGTAAGAAAACTCATAGGAAAGTGTATCAGATTGAACAATTTATGAAAAACAATTCTATTTGTGGCCCACAGCTGTATTGTATATTATATTTCTTTGTTTTCAGTTCTTCCCCTTTGTGGTCCTCTCGAGGATTCTCTCAAGTCCTAGGACTTTTTATTGTAAACTGGTCTACTCTCGAGTCCCATTGACCTGCTTTAGTCATCTGTGAGTGTGGACATTAATATAATTTCTTTCATTCTTTCTTTTCATGATAAGAACAGAACTCATCTCTGAGCAACAAAAAAAATCATATGAGTAAACAACCAGAGAACACTGCAAAAGAACAAAATCTTGGTTTCTTTAATCATATCAAAACTCTTAAAGTTCCATTCTGACTAATGGCAACTACTGAAGATCAAGACACCCTGCAAACAATGATTTATGGGCACAAATAGCAATATATGACAGGAATACCGTAGTTGCTAGGAATGCCAATACAGAAGAATACTAAGGAAACAGGTGCAGGTCCTACTAAGTTATTTTTAAAATCCAGCTACAAATGGATGAAAGTACATTCATGCAGGTTTGTATGTGCACACATGCACATTATTTAAAATGAACATAGGTATATTTTCTATTATTTAATTTAATATTTAGTATTTATAAACATAAAAAAGACGGACAACTAATTACAAATATTGAAAAAAAAATTAATCTTCATAGTAAATATTCTTCAAGTCTAACAAAGTAAACAGAATATACTTGAACATTGAAAAGTTAGATACCGTACAAACAATTAACTTCTTCTATCATTTTTTATGGGACAAAGGAGCTGATTGCAAATACCAGGCTATGAGAATTTTTCATTTCAGTTGCCAAAACTGTCTCAGCTTAGGGTGTCTTAATAGTTCATAAAGATTGCCTAGGAAATATAGTCATTGTGATGTCCCCATCATTAACCCAATCTTAAGAAGCAATGAACAATTATGTGATCAAGGGTGGCAGCCTTGAAAACATACTCAATTAGCTAGTAGTTAGGAAATAGCATAGTTCAAATAGGTTTATAACGATTGTAGCATGAAGATATCATGGAAAATTGTCTTATTCATAAGACTTCACAATTTTCCTATCACGGATTCAAGTAAAGCATAGAGAGGAAAATGTAGTAATGAAGACAAGCGATTTGATAAGCTATACCCCATCCTCATAATCAAGGAATGAAGACTCTAAGGCCATACAAAATACTTACCCCATATGATGTCAACCCATCATACTCATCAAGGGAACAAGAAGGAAGCACAATTACATATATCGATGCCACACCAAAACATCACTATCATACACCAAAAAAGGTTTGGCAAAGTTTCACATCTATGAGAATCTCCTCCATCATCCTTCCGGTATTCTCAACTTTGGGAATTCTAGACTAAACGGTTCCTCCTTGCCGAGCTATGCTAAATATCGAATCTCTTTTCGTATATGATCACCGCCAAGATATGTCAATATATATATATATATATCTGCCCGGAGGAAGGAAGACAGATATGATTAATAAGTCGATATGACTAATGAATAGATTCTAGCAAAGATTCTAAAGCAATCATCGCAGGTAATGGCAGATCACATTCACCAGGTTGAGAGGCTTCCATAGAACTCAAATATATCATTCAGAATTGCTGTTAATGATAATACATATCGCAGCAATGGTGCCGCCAACTCTTCTCTAACTGCTGATTACTAGGAAGTAATCATGGGAAAGACTTAGTTAAAACCAAGATAGAAGAATATTAATCAATGGGAAATAGGAATAGTATGGAGCGATAGAGAACAGCAAACAAAGAAACGATTCAAATAAAGGAGACCTGTCAATAAGACATATGATCAATGAATGAAGAATTGATAAGGAATAACGTTTAGTCAAGAGCAATTAAGGGATAACAATAATCATTAGTATGAAGGGTAGATGTATGTAATAATCCGATTGATATAATGAAGAAATGCAAATTGTTTATGTAAGTGACACAAGAAGGAAGACGCATGTCCCTTTTGCATTCAAACCATGCGACCCCTCAATCTTGTAAGGTATTTAATAAGGATCGAATCCATCCACTTAAGAAATCGTTGAATCGGTTTTTATTTCTTATTTCTTGGCCTTATTGTATCGCCCTAGGTGAGCATTTGACCTAGTGTCAAGAATCGCTTGTACAAGATCTAATCAGAAAGAGTACCACCATTGTTGCAAGCTTATACAGTCATATCAGAAATAGCACCATTAATTATTGTTGCAAGCATATACTTTCAGATCAGGGACAGCAACATATCACTGTAAGTGATATCATTATATACCTCTGTGTATCCATAAAGACAAATAAGGAACAGCAGACCATCATATCATTCTAAGCGATATTTGGAATCATTATTGCATACATTTAAAGGCCAAAATCAGACACAGCAAGAATAACAAGAAGTACATTGCAAGTTTATATTGACATATCAGACAGAGCTTTACATCTAGTGAACTCGGTGAGACAATAAATATCTTCTTTGCGTATTTATCAACCTTTCATATCTGAGACAGCAAGATAATCTTATGGTTATTATATTGAGTAGACCAAATCATCTTGCATATGTTTTAAAGCCATATCAGAGATAGCAGCCATTTTGGTTTTCATATAAATTATAATATCAGCATATAAGTAATATCAATTATATTTCATAATAAGCATCATTTGCAAAGTGGTATCAACTTGTACATTATTTGAGACTTTGAGGAAGTCTCTTGAAATTGATCTTTGATAGATAATTGTCCTAATGTCCTAAGTTTGACCATAAGGGGACATTACAGTGGTATCAGAGCATTGCATTTTGTGGTTATATTGCAATGTTCCTAAAACGGGACATTAAAGTCATAACCAAGAGGAAATTCAGGTTAACGATAAGAAAGAATTTGGAAAAACAATAACAATTGCTAAAAGGATAAAAATTCAACTTGTGGTATTGGAAAAAGTATGAATTTTCAATTCAACTGGTGTCAACATCCTATAAGAGTAAATCCCCCTTCCCTCATTAGGATTAGGAAATAAGCTAAGATAGAACTTAATGTAATGAATGTTGAATGTGTTATAATACTAATTCATATAATAATTTAAGAAATATGAATTGTAGTATAAGAATGTATAATAATATATGTTAATTATTAGTAAATCGACAGCTCTCCTGATAGGGGACATTACCCCTATGCTCTAAATCCCAAATGGTATGCACACAATTCCTTGACTTTATAAATCATCATGGTCCTACATTGAGTAAACTACAAGTGAGGTTGAATAGAGTTATATTAGCCCAAAGATACCCTATTAGATGGTGGACATGGCATGGGAGGGATACACAACAATTGAAGTTGCTTGCCACTCGCCTCCATTCACAGGTTGCCAATTCCTCTGCTGCTGAGAGGAATTGGTCCACATATGGCTTTATTCACTCCATTTTGAGGAATAGACTTACCTCTAGAAGAGCGGAGAATCTAGTTGTCATGCATAGTGCTCTTTGACTTTAGGATTGTCAAACTCCAAAGTATCTGCGGACTCCAGCTTTATAGTGGGATGTTGATCCCAAAGACATGGCCCAAGTTGATGAGAAGGAGACACCAAAGGGATTGGTTGGGACTTCGTTGGATGAGGTGGATGTGGACCATGGCAATGGCAGAGACTCTAAGGACTTTAATTTTGATGCAATGTTAGGAGATGCAGATTAAGGGCAGCAGTGTACTTTGTTTTTTTGTATTTTGAAAATGAAACTATATGGCAGCAGTGTAGCCTTTGGCCATTTTGTATGTTATTCTTTTAATATCACATGCATATTGACAATGAATTCTAATTTCTAAATTATGAATGGATGCATATTCTACTATTGAGTATTGGCAATAAATTTTGAACATGAATGTTGTATGTTAAAACTTAAGGTTCTATAATGTTTTCATATGCACACTATATCCATGTTTTCGTATGAATGTAATGTATATATCCAGGTTTTCATATGAATATAATGTATATTTGCATGTTTTATCCATGTTTTCAGGTGACCATTTAAAATTTCCCTATATATTTGAACTTTCCCTATATTTTATATACCCGTCCCCTAACCATCCCCTAAATTGCCAAAAAAAACTCATCGTCCCGGAAAACTGCCCTGCCGTCCCCTATCATCCCCATCCCAAAAACTCAAGGTAATGTAGGTATTTTCTTGTTCTGAATAATAATTTATTTGAGGAATAAATCTTGTTGCACACTTTAAACCTTAATTCTAATGTATTCACTGTTCATTCAAATTTAATAAATAATAAATCATTATATGCTTTTGAATCATTGCTGCATTTAAACTCTGATGTTAAATTTTATTTGTGCATATTAAATATTGGGAAATAGTTGTGTAATACATCCACTCACAGAAAAACATGAAACAAACATCTCTGAACTTCATTGTAAACAATGTCAGTGAGAGGAATCAAATTTCAAAGTATCCTTTTAACAAGTTTAATCTCCCAACAACACCTCACCCCTATCCATATACAATCAATTGAGTGAATCACACTAGAGATACACAAGCCAGAAGACAACATTACCTCCCATACACAATCAAGTCCTTTCAAGATGAAGTATTCAGCAACATGGAGCCCTAAAAAGTGTCTTAAATCCTACTTGGTCAACCGTTTGAGGGGGAATGACATGATGTATATCAATACAAAGCTCATACTTTCACTGTCACCTTGGGTGATTTGTCCTTTAAAAATTGACAAGTAGCTCAAACTAAGAAAATATATTTGACAGGTACAAACAAGTTAGATTTTTTATGAACACCACGATCAAATCTCCTTTCTAAATCCCAAGAAATACCACACTTACTCATAGAAGAAAAATTACAGCTAGGGATTGTGATCAACAGATGAATCACAAGTTTAGTCTTACAATGGAGCAAATTACAAAAATGAAGAATATCTATTCCAATTTGGAAGCTGGATTGTTCAAAGATTGTGTCAAATAGAGGAAAAATAAAACCAAGCTATGTAGAAGATAGATGCAGAAAGGATTGCTAAGGCAGAAATATTGATCAATTACCAAATAGAATGCAATGATCTACAAATAGATCTAACATCAACTAAAGATGGTCAGACAAAAACAGATGAGACTGTGGTAAAAGCCCTGTTGAATTTCAGCTCTTTGATAATCCATCAGATTCATTTAAAAATTTTGAGAAAAACAAGCCCAGAAATTGATTTCAAGCTGTTTAAGAAAATAGGATACAGTGACAAAGGTAAAGATAGTTAGGGAATCAGAAAATTTCTTTAAGTAAAAATGAGGCACAAGAATTTAGTCTTGGGAACATGGGAGCTAAGGAGGCTATTCTGAAATTACCGAGGGCACAGGTTGGCTTGATGGCATTCCTACTCAGACATCTTCACAGGTTTTAAATGGGATTATCCCACACAAGTAGAAGAACACCAGTTTTACACTAATGTGTCTAACAAATATCAAAACTAAAAGCAATGGGGGCCATAACTACCCAACGAATTCCAATGGCAGTTCAAAGCAATGTTTTGACAAAATACCAAAAACTAGCAGGGCACCTTGTGCAGATCATCAGTTTCAACTGTAGCACCAAAAAGACTCATTCAAAAAGCATGGTGGACTTATGATGTGTACAACAGGATGAAAGTGTGAAAAACTCTGTTTGGAAAATTTCCATAACTCGAAAGAGTTGAAACCAACCACAACAACAAGCCCTAAATTGGCAAACCACAAAAAACTAGATAATTTTGAAAAAAATAATGTTAAGTCTTTTATGAGTATCTTTTTACAAAGAATCCTCACTTTCTTGGGGGAATGCTAGTCACAAGGCTTTTCATTTTCCCAAGCTAATCACTTCACTTTCTATGTTTTGACTGTTCATTTCCTACTATATGTAAAGGAATTGTCATCCAAATGTTTAAAAAGTCACCTTGTTGTAGCTTCACATCTCTTCCCAAAGATTGCTAACTCCTAAATTACTCAAGGTTTGAATAAAGCTTCATCTACATTGTAGTACTGTATGCGTTTTTAGTGTTCATTTCCTTTGCTTTGATTCATTGCTTTCATAACACATTAAGTTCCTACAACGCAGTATGTTGTACACTGCATTTCCAATTAGATCAAGCTGAGAGAAATTTATCCTTCTTATTGAAAATGCTTCACATGTGTTGTTGCAATTATTACCATCAATGGGGAGCGTAGAATCCATAACTCTCTATCATTTACAACCTATTACAATGAAGATAAGATCTTCAAGCACAGACAACAGGGAACTCAGACTTAGATGGATTTAAATGAAAATTTTGCTAAATTATAGCTTGATAGGAATATTATTAAAGAATTCTACATTAAAAGTTCTTACAAAGTTTCCCAATCACCATGCAAATAGAAAAATTGTAGGGTTGAGCAAACATTAGAAGTTGTGACCATGTGAGCAAGGAAATAAAGCAGGGAGATACAAACTTGAACTGAGAACAATAAACAATATTATATACATGAAAATATAATAATGTAAAAATTAAAGGTCAACAATTTGACATGTGATATCATTCATTAATAGACATACACCGTTCTCATTAGTATGAAAAATTGAAGCTTTTCTATTCAACAATTTAGCAAGCAACACCAATCTTTGTTAAAGCAATTTTTATTTCAACAAAGTAAAAGAGACAAAACTTAGGATTTAGAACATTAAAACTAAAACAGTCAAGACAATTTTAACATTTGTGTATTTTTATTACAAACTATAAAATTTTCCTTGTTCCATTAAATAATGAAAGATGACAAAAGCTTATATAACGAAGGCAAAACAAGAACACGTTCTCTGGTGCAACCCCACTGTAACCAGGACCAAAATTATAATATGACTGAGATTTAAACACAACAATATGCCAATTATATAAAATATTCCTTGGCAGAAATTTTAATGTAATACTTGAAGTATTTAATTTTCTAAATATTTGCTTCAATGAAAATTAATTACATGGTCCATACACACCAGAACACCCAGCTCATTCAGCAACATCCCTGCATCCCTAGCCTCAGCCTTTGCAATTTCTTCAATTGGACCTTCCAGAGTAAAAGAACCCTCCAAACCTACAAGATAATGGGGTACATAATATATATCTAAATTAAAAATAAGAATTTCAATACTGTCATAATGAAATTAAATTTTCAGTGTTGTCCTTTTTGCATGTCATCTTAACTTCATTTCAGCAATTTTTAATACCTTTCAAACTCAAGTTTCCCAGTGTTTGTAAAGATAAAGTGAAATAAGGAACTATAAATGCTGAAGTTATTAAATTAAATAAGGGTTTTAGAATTTTACTATTTGTCATATTGAAGAAACCAGATAATGAATTGAATAGAATAAAGAAAAGGCAAGATAATGAAAATTTGGGCAACGAAACGTAACATCATAATGACTTTAGAAATAAGAGTGAAACAATGCCCTAAAAGGATTGTGATAAACATTCACACAAACAAACAAAAACACAACACAGAATACTGTTAATAATCTCATATTATGATTCATCTCAAATGTGAAAAATAGGAAAAGTGCAAGCTAGTATAGAAAACAAATATTGTAGCAAACTGCATTCTTTACAACTGCACACAGATAAGATAGATATTGAGGGCACTAAAAGATAATTTACAGCGAGCAAGAAATCGGCAAAAGACTCGTGCAGATTGGAAAAGGAAAGAGAGATTTTTTGAGGTGGGAGACTTGGTATTTTTGAGATCACAGCCATATATGCAGACTTCTATTAAGACTAGTGGAGTTGAAAAGCTCAAACCCCAATACCATGGACCTTACAGGATTGTGAAGAGGATAGATGAAAAGGCCTATGAGTTGGAGCTTCCACAAAATAGCAGGATTCATAATGTGTTCAACGTGTCTTGCTTGAAAAAAGTTCTTGGTTAGCATACTATTCCCTCAAAAGTGTTCCCACCCTTATATGACAAGGGTAAGGTATTTCTAATCCTTGAAGAGGTGATGGATACCCAAGTCAAAAACTTGAGAAACGGGAGCATCACAAAATATCTGATTAAATGGAAAAACCTACCAATCAAAGATGCCTCATGGGAAGGACATAAGATAGTCAAGCATCCCAATTTGCATTGCTTGAGGACAAGCAATCTTGGAGAGGGAGGGCCTGTCATGTCCCCTTTCCAAAAATTTGATGAAAGATTGGAGTGGACTCAAGGAAATGTCAAGTAATGAGGATCGGAGGTATTGCTTACATATATCAAGGAGATGTCAAGGGTCAAGGATCAGAGATACTGCTTGACATATATCAGGGAGATGTCAGGGATCGAAGATCATAGATACTACTTGGCATATGCTCCAGTAATGTCGAGGATTAGGGATCAAAGCTACTACTTGACATACACCAAGAAAAATTCAAGAATCGGGGATTGGAGATCCCATGTAACCTCTTAGTAAAATTTGAGCCATTTCTGAGCACTTACTATTTTTAGTAAGTCTATTTTTAGTGAGTCTCACTGCCACCCTGATTGGTCTAATTTTGCCAAAAATCAAACTTACTATTTTTAGTAAGTTCTATTTTTAGTAAGTTTCTATTTTTAGTAGGTGCTTTCCTGACCTATTTTGCCCAAACCTTGACATTTTGAAACACTTACTATTTGGGAAAATCTATTTTTGGCAGGATCTTCACAGGAAAACACTGAAAGCTGAATATCTCTGAAGACGCTGAAGATTGAACATTCCTGAAGATCATTACTAAATCCAGAAGAGTTAGAAGGCAAACAAGTTGGATAAAAAAAAAAATGGTTAAGTAGGGAACTCCTAGTCCAGAAGAGGAAAGCATGCAAAATCATCCAAGTCTGGAAATTCATAATCAATCCACCAATATCATCCTAATCCGAAAATGGCCTGAAATTTGACTAAGTCTGAAAATTTGAAAGATCTTCCAAAATCCAGAATTTGCATTATGATTCCTCGGGACCTGAAACCACTCTCAAACATCCTGACAATATATATGAAATATAACTTAAAGTATACTTAAATGTTATATTTCATATATATACATGTCCTGAATTGGTAGAAAACATCAAATTCCTCCTTCATGGCCAAAATCCGCCCAAGCACTCAGCAAGGCGCCAAAACAGAGGTCTCATGGAGGATTCACAAATTGATGAATTCCTCCTCCACAACAAAATTCCGCCCCAGGCCAAGGACAGGCGCCAAAATGGATGTCTCGTGGAGGATTCACATGCATATTGGAATTCCAAATATGCAGGAGCAGATATACGACGGCGGGGTCCACTTGCATGGTGAGGATCTATTGAACACGTGGCAGTAGAGTGGCGCATTCATTACCGGAATATTTGACCAAATGGCGACCCGATCATTGCATGTTGAATTTATGGCAGATTCCTTTTGCATGCAGCCGCTGCATGTGGAAATGGAGCATTTATGACATAATGGGGTGATTTTTGCATGGATGAATATTCAATGCATGTTGGGCGAATTTGAAGGAGGTGGTGCATTTAATGCGCAATGGATGCTATTTTGGGTACTTTTGAATTAATTGTATATAGGTTTCATGGGTATTAATTGCTGATTCCCACCTTGGTGCATCTTGAGTGGCGAATCTTCTAGGGTGAAACCCTAATTAGGGTTTGCATAGCCTGAGGCCTATATAAAGGGGTGACCCCCCTCATTTGTAAGGAGTAAGCCTTGTATGAAATTGTTGCGATAAGTTTTGAGATAATAATAGTGAAACATTGTTCTCTAATGGTGTCCACTTAAATTATTTTTTCAAAGCTTGCATGGTTTCACCTTCCTCACTTAGATTAGAAATGGTAAAGTGCTTTGATTTCAATGGAGAATGTAATGGTGTCTGATGAATTTCCATGGTTCATACTTTTTGCATCTTGTTGATTGTAAGTTGCAATGTAAAGTTAGTCTGAGCCCCCTAAATTTGTGCTAAGTTTGATTGTGGATAGTCGTTTGGATTGCATCGTTTTTGGGTATTCAAATGTACTTTCTCGATTTGAAAATCCTCTAGCATCCCCAGAAGATTGCCCCGGTTCTTGCGGAGTTGTAGTTGATCTTGGCGAAGCAGAGCTTGGTTTATTTGGAATTTGTCCACCAAAGCACTATTCATTGTTATCACTGCCCTTAAGAGTAGATTTAGATCCTTCTAAACCCTTTCCCTTTTACTTTCAGTTCATTTTAGTTTGTTCGAAGGAGTAGCATCGCAGAATTGCCATATCCGATGATGGAATTCCAGCCACAACAAAGAGGTGAAGGAATGATGCAAACGTAAGGCCCCTTGGATTACCAGCAATCACATCAGCCAAATGAGTCACGTCCGTAGCATAAAGGAACCTTGGAGTCGATTGTTTGAACTTCTTGCAATCTTAGCATGCAATCGCACTTTGATCAAGAGAGAGTGAAGTGACCATTAGGCAACTTTATTCTGTGTTCGACATAGTCATAAAAAACACGTCAACAATTTCATTTTGGGATCATCAATTACAACACAATTTTAATATTTTAAAGCACTTTGTGTTCAAGAATTTTGTGTACGAAAACTCAGGAGATTGTGATCAGTGAACAAAAACCCCTTGGTTACTAAAATTGGAGGACAAAACCCCTTTTATTCCTGAGGGCATTCTCACTCAAGATTGCATTGGAGCTTCATGGATTTGCATGAAAGTTCAATTGCTCCAAGTGTACATTGTGTGTTGCAGATTTGCAGTTGTTGTAACTTTTGTAATGATTGTCATAACAGTCCATCTTGTTGTAGAAATAAGAATTATATCAAATATAATGCTGTGGGAAATTTCTGAGTCATTTGTACAAGTTGTCTGTGTTATTTTATTTGGTGTTGTTTAATGTAATTAGGTAAAGTTTATCATTTGTGTTTCCAAATCTGTTATCATCTTTGAAAAGTCTGAGTTGGAAATTTACATCAATGTCCCCCTCAAATGCACCAAAATTCCCAGCAGTCCCTTGCATCAAAATTTTTAAAAAGTGATTTTTTTAAAAGAAAGTCAAGCATTTTTAAATCTTTGAACCACTAATCCTAAACCTAATGATTTATGGAACCCAGCCACATCCTAAGCACTCATTAAAAAACAATAAAATAAGATCTCAATCTCACTCCACATCAATATCAAGTTTCAACAGCAATAAGCAAGGTTGCAAGTTGCAAGAGTGAAAACATTGGGATAGGAAAAGTGAAAGCAAGAACAAGAGTGAGAACATTAGCCAAGTCTTCATTGGTTGAGTGCAAGCATTAGAAAGAGTGAGAAAAATAGCAAGAGGAAGAACAAGGGCCGAGTCTTCATGGAACAATGATAAAAACTACATAGCCCTCATTATTTAGATATGGCTTCACTATTAATTTTATGAAGAATGAAGATTTGGTTAGAAATAGTAAGGACTTGGTGGTGTAGAAAACATAGTGACAAAATTGTGAAAATGGAGTGCTCCAGAAGGTTTGAGTGGTTTTGAAGGCCTTAATTTCGGTTGCCCTCAATCTCACTAGGGGTACTGCACCCAAACCCCTGCCTTCCCAATATCTAGGCCCTTGGTCCCCCCATCTCCAAGACCCATTCTCACATCCCCCCATCCTCTCATCCAAAGATTCTATAGAAAATAGCATTTTATAGGTTATACAAGAAGAAGAATATGACAAGTTTTCTCTCCATAAACCATACAAGACAAATTTACAAAGGAATGCCAAAAGTCACATGACTTGCACTTTTGGATTCTCATTTTAAACTGCACTTGAATCAAAATTTGGCATGCATGTACATGTCATGCTCCCTTGTACAACTCCTCTTGGCCATCCTTTGCATCTTTCCCAAGGTCTTGATTGTTCTACAAATATAATTTGTACGTATCCAACACTACTCAAACATAATCTGCATCTAGTCCATTAAAGTATACAAATTTGACATTAACCTTAATAAAGATATCAAACAATCTCTAAGGCACCTTTTACATATTCAATCATCTTCATCTCAAAATTCTCACAAGTAGTCCTTATCTTCACAAGTCTATTGATTGATGCTAGATTGAATCCAAACTTCTTAGCAGATTCATTTTTTATCACATCTTGAAACTACCTCTTTAGGACTTCCATGGTATTAAATTCATGATTTTCATCATAAGATTGACCCACCACCTCCTCCACAAAATTGTGTATATCATCAAAAGTATCTAATACTAATGTGTAAGCTACCTTAAATTTATCTTTGATACCTTTTTAGGATCTTCATTTTGACCTATATGCTTCCTTCCATTTTTTATGCAAATGAGGCTCCCTAACATACAAAATGCCCGCATCCATTAAAGTCTAGAAGTCTAGTCCAGCCATTTCGACAACCTAAGGTTAGTTGTTCTCCAAAATCCCCAATTCTACATCCAATCCTTCCTCCAACAATCTCATAGGCTTGATCTACTTGAAAATTTTGTCACACAAGACAAAAATGTCTTCCATGACCTTAGATCCTGTTGAAGTGTTTTTTAGGACACCTCGAACATAGAATAAAATACTAAGTATTATATCCTTGCTTGAACAAATAAACCTCATGCTAAATAACGTGATCAAATAAGGTCTCTCCAAGGTTTACAATGCAAACAATAAACTTTATATTGTGGATGGACTCAATGTATTGATGTGATAATGTTGGTAACACAAAGGGACTTACATTTTGCTCGAACGTGGAAGACTTAACTAACTAAGAAATTAAAAAAGACAAAAGGATGATTGGCTAAGGAAATATAATTTAAAACTAAGGACAATGATGATAATGAATGATGCTCGGATAGACAAACTCCTTAAATCAAGCTTTGCTTCGCCATGATAACAACCATACAAAATTGATGCAATCTCCAAAGGTAGCAAATAATTTTCATATTCCAAACACCCATTCAAATACCCAATGCTAGCGCAATCCAAATGAATATCCACAATTGATCTATTGCAACAATGAAGTTCAGAGTAACCATACACTACAATTTGCAATCAACAAATTACAAATGGTATGAACACCAAGGAATTCATCAAATATCATTGCATTTCTCCATTACAATCAATGAACTTCAACTAAATTTGAGAAGTAACGAGAAACCATGCAAAATGTTGAAACAATTCATAAAGATCCACCATGCTTCAACAAAAATCATGTATTAATTCCACCATAGTCTTGGCAACAATCTCTACCTTCCTCCTGCTACTCTACTGCTAACTGCTAATTATTGTCTATTATTGATCTACTAACTATTAACCTTTAAAAATGAGAAGATTGAGCCTTATATAAAGGTCTCAAATACAAATGAATGGCCCAGATTGATTTGAAACCAATGGTCGAGATTACAGGATGAATCCCTAATTAGGGTTAGTTATAACTAGCTCATCTTCAACCAATGAAAAAATTACAATATTGTGGACACGTGTCCCTCTTTGAATGTAGACCAATGAGAAAAGAGGTTAGGTACATTGAACTCAATGCCTTCCACATGGGTAGTTATCTTCTTCATAGGATGAGCCAAGTTCATTGAAATTGGACACCTTGACTTTGAATTATTTGACTGGTTGAATGTGTTTAAGCGCCAACTCAACTTGTTCCTTGTAGATCATCACAAAAAAATCTTTGTGTCTCAGGCAATATCTCTTGATACTCAACATTTGCAATTGCTTGATGTGATGACTATGATGGTTCATATTCCCAAATAGCATCATCTTTGGTGATCAAGTTTCTAGCTTTACTTGACTCTTCTGAAATTATCTTTCCTTGATCACATCTTCACACTCGAGAATTTCTTTCTTGTGATGCATTTCCACTTTCAACCTTGGAATCTTGACATTCAGTTCCTTGTATGATGTTCTTGAGTTGTGGAACATGTTGCAGTGTGCATCCTCCATCCGCATTTGTTTCTAGTGCATGATGCCCTTGATCAATATTACCTCCTCGTTGTATTGACCTTGATTCTTGGATTTCCAAAGGAAAATCAAGATTGCTGTAAAATATACCCCTTTTGTAGTGCAAACCTTGAATGTTGTGACCTTCTTGAACACTTGAATCTACACGTTATCCTTTGCACTTGCAATGTTGAGATGAATCTTCCTTTGAATCGTTTGAGTCATTTGCATTGCTTTGATCTCCCTCTTCTTGAATGTCTTGAACATGGATTCCTTGGAATGTATACCTAGACCTCAATGTGTTGATCTTGAATTTTGCATTGGGGAATCCTTCTGTGTATTGTGTCTTTGAAGTTGTCATGATTTGAGTTCTTCATCCCTTCATTTGCATTGTTGATATCCTTCCCATGCCCTTGAGGCGTTCCTCCTCTTGCCTTGATATCATCTTGACTTCTTCATCATCCTTGTCTTAAATTTGTAGACCTTGTCCTGATGGAGTCCTTCATGATGTTGATTTGCCTCCTTGTGCATCCATGTGAAGTCCTCTCAATTCATCAAACCTGAAGGGCAAACAGATTTTGCATCAAAACATGAAGGAATAAATGAGAATAATACTAGCACTTAGCAAATGACTCTTCCTAAAACCCCTCCCAATCTGGAACTTGAATTTTCAAATCTGGAAATTTGACCCTAAAAAAGGTTTGATTTGCAATGTGGATTAGGTCTGCCCAAATTCGCACCACAGACTGCACATTTTGCATCAGATGAGGCCTGTTAAAATGGTGAAAACGTCTCCAAAACCACACTAAATCAGGCTTTAACAAGTTCATACTAGGTCTGATGAAGAATTCGCTTTATTATTTGATGAAATTCCCCTTCATTTGAAAGAAAATTGATAAGAATTTGTTTGAATTCTGCTGGTAGATCTCACTCTGCTCCTTCTCTTTAATCAATTATTGATTGAACTGCAAATTGGTGTTTGAAAGGAATGATTTGTTCTCCCCTTTATATGCTTCTTTACCCCTTAATTCACTTCAAATCAATTAGATTGGCTGGCTCGATCATTATTTGTTTTGCATTTTAATTTTTTGAATTCCTTCCTCAAAGTGGCCGACTTAAGCATTCAATCCCCTTGGGCAGGTTTACGGGGTCCTCAAGAACACATCGTAAGCGCATTTTGGGGGGTGTCAAGGACAATTTTGAGCGCGCACCTCATGTGCATCAAGACTAATGCAATTCGGCCAGGTTTATTATTGGAATTGATTTATTTATCTTCTCTTTCTGATCAGGTTGGCTGGCTTTGTGGATTCACCCTTGAAGGGGTATAAATAGGAGTTGAGCGCTACATTTCACAACTCACATTTCACTTTTAATCAAGTGTTCTGCTCTGCTATGTGAGCTCAGGTCTGAGCAGCTTTTTAAAATGCTTTAGGACTGATTTTTTTTTAGGTCTGATCCTAGTCTCTCCTCCTTGGCGGAATTTCAAGGTTTGAATGGACAAAGACTGCTGAAGGCGAGATTGTGGAGATGTCAAGGATAATGAAAGAGAGGTTCTAGGTGCATTTAAGGACTCAAAAGTAGGCGCATTCAGGGTCTCTTAGGGACAATTAAGAACGCATATGGGGGTCCCTTAAGGACAGCACTAGGCGCATTATTCATGGGCCCAAAGACAAGTTTGGGCGGTGTTTGAAAGTGTATAGGGACTCCACTCCAAGCAGATTTTAGATGCAACAATGGGCAAGTTCTTAGGTAGGTTTAAGATGTAAGAAAGGACTAAATCCTTAGGCGGGAATGAGAGGGATGCAGAGACAAGGACAAATGTATTGAGCAGATTTTGAAGGTGCCAAGGGATTGATAAAGGATGGGTCAAGAAAGGTGCAGCTCCAAGTTGTACACGGACTAGACTCTAGACGAGATTTCAAAGGGTGTAGGGACTCATGTGCTGAGAGCACTTTGGATGTTTGCAAGGAGGGACTCTAAGGTTGTCATGGGCAAAGAAGGGTACAATCCTAAGGTTGCTAAGGACAAATAACGAGTGAGATTCCAAGCATGCTATGGATAAGAGAAGAGTGCATTCCCATGGTGTGGAAGGATAATGGTAAGGCGCATATGAGATGTGCTCAAGGACAAAGCAAAACAACTTTCATGTTGGATAGCATGAGTGCATGTGCAAGCTAGACAAGGACAAAAGGCCTTGAGTGCAAGTTGGATGGATTAGCTCCAAGGCATTCTTTCATGTTGTACATGGTCCTAAAGGCTTGAACTGAGGGTGGCAAAGGACTAAGGATGTGCACAAAAGTGAAGGACAAAAGCAAGGGAGGGTTTCCAAGCCTCAAAAGGACAAAGGAAGGGCGCAATAAGATAGTGCCAAGGACAAATGAATGGGCGCAAATTAGGGGAGTCTGTGGACTAAGGATTACCACAAGCAAACTCCCTATTAGACAAGGACAAAGCGATGAGCGCAAGTGAGGGTCAATCAAGGACAAAATGCATTCCACTCGTCAACCTAGGATTGAACTCCAAAAACTTAGACAAGGATTTTGATCATTTTTCCCCTCACTTCATCATGTCAAGCCATTGAATCCCCAAATATTTCATCGTTCCTCAACTCTTAGCAATCTTGAATCCACTTGACAATTTTGCAACATTTTTGCATTTTGACAACTATGACAACATTTTGCAACATGGACAATATTGACATTTTTTCTTGTTCTATGACAACATCTTGCATTTTCAACTTCTAACCTCGGTCTTGCCACTTGATCATGGATTATGGACTAAACATGACTTCCTAACGTGACCACACCCTCAAGGATAAACATTGCATCCTAACTCGTTTCAAGGGCAGCTCAACACAGTCATCCCTGACCGACAAGACTAAACCTTTCTCACAAGCAAAAGGTAAAAACTACGACTATTTCCAAGCTAAAGACAACTAAGCTAAAATAGTACTATTCTGGAAAGCGAAAAGTGGGAATCCCCATTTGCAATGCGGGATGTGTGAAAATGTCACAACAGATCCCAATGAAAACAACTCAATATTCCATGCCCTAGTTGTCATGATAATATTGACCAATTCTCCTTTTGACATGATATCCTTCTCTATAACTTGAACAAACAACAAAGTTGGTGCAGTAGATGTAGACTTGATAGACCCTACCAAGTACTAATTATAAGAAGTTAGGTATGTTTCCTTCTCTTTCAGCTCTTCTTTTGTTGTCTTATATTTATCCATTGTTTGGATCATAAAATCAATAGAGGACTTAGTTATATCTTGAATTCCCATAACTATTTTCCCAAGGACACCTTTATCACCTAATAATCAAAGATTTGCATCTCTTCTTCTACCTTGTCACATAAAGGAGTTATAATCTTTGTGTATCTAACTCCTTAGGTATCCATAGTGATGGAATATCTACTTTGACCTTCTTTGGAGGAGGCCTTCTTATCATCAAGGTTAGTTGTGAAAAGTCTTCTATCACTGATTTTGTTACTCTCTTCCTCTTTAATAATATATGGCCAAACCACATATATTAGTGTTTGGAGTGGAAGCTTCTCCTTGTTTTGTGATTCCTTGAGTTCGTTGTTCCTTTTGGGACTCATGTTGGACAAGGGATTTTTGTGAAGGGGGAGTAGGTGTTCTCTTGGGAGACGGAATGGGAGTCCTTTTGGGAGGAGATAGAGTGGGAGACTTGATTGGAGAAGAAATGGAAGCTCTCTTAGGAGAAGATAAAGGTGATTCTCTAGGATAACTTTTCTAAGAATCCATATGTGGGGGAGTATTAACAAAGAGAAACCCATGGAGGAGAAGGATTAGGAGGAGGTGAATCTAGAGAAAAAGGCATGGGAAGAGGTATTATGGGAGACCTTTTGGGTGATGGAGAGGGTTCCCTACGTCTCTCAAGTGTTCTTTCAATAGAGGGAGAAGAAGGCATGTTAATAGGGATCTATTCAATTTGAGTAGCAAGAGTGTTAATGCATTAGTAGCTTCTGCAAGATAAGATTTTCCTAACTCGTTAATCTCCTCTATTTTGTTTTGGTTCACTCATCTATGCTATTAGATTATCTGATTTATGCTTTCCGAACTGAATATGTTTATTAGCCTGTAACTTTGATCTTGATTATGATATTGATATTGGATAAAGATGGATTAGATCGACGACCTGCTTAACATAGTTAAGCGTCGATCTAAATGCTATCGAGCTAGTAACCCGATAGCATATTAATGTCGATTCATTTATGAATCGGCATTAATATACTATCGGGGTATTAACCCGATAGCATATAATGCTATTAGTTATTGTTATTGTTTGCTTTGACACCGATTCATTATTGTGTGTGTTTATATCGATCTGTTATCATTTGCTTTGACACCAATTCATTATCGTGTGTATTTATATCGATCTGTTATCATTTGCTTTGACACCGATTCATTATCGGTTGTGTTTATATCGATCTGTTATCATTTACAAATCGCACCGATTACTTATCATAAACACCGAAGTGAATCAGTAGACAGTCACGACCAAGTGACATCTTGGTCGGACATGTCTAAAAGACATGTCCGATCAAGGTGCCACTTGATCGTGACTGCTTTACTAAATATACATCATTCAAAAGAAAAGGAAGATATTGAAATCGATACATGTTCATCCTTCAGACCTGCAGAAAAGAAAGGCGATAATATTATTGTCATAGTAATAATACCAAAATTTTAAATACACCATCTAGCATATAACTTGTTCATTAAATTGGAAATTGCAATAACATTTACATGGTATCAGAGCCACGTTGATCGAACTTGAGGCTATTCAATTTTGTGAATAATTTAAGAACGAGGTTATATACTACATCACATTTCTCCAATGGCCAGTGCTATCAGATTCGAAGACAGACTCAGAGGTGGCGATGATTTTTCAGCCTGGAAGTTCAGAATCCAGATGATCTTAAAAGAAAACAAAGTGGATTCATTTGTTCAAACTAAAAAATGACCAACCTGAAAATGAACCTAACAAAACAGCATGGATTGAGGGAAATGAAAAGGCCATAAAAATAATAGTTGATGGGGTGAGAAACAACATAATGCCCATCATAAGAAAACATCAGACAGCCTATAAAATGTTCAAAGCACTTGAAAGCACATTTGAGATATCAAATGCAAGTCAAACTCTGGCATTAAAACGAGAAATAAATCATATCACCATGAACAAAGGGGAGACAATCAATGCCTACTTTATGTGGATATCAATTCTAAGAGACAAACTAGCAACTCTGGATTACCAGATCCAAAGCAAAGAGTTAACACTCATTGCTCTAGATGGGTTGCCTAGTGGATGGAGTACATTTGTCCAAGGCATCAGTGCAAGGTCCAAGTATCCTAAGTTTGAAAGATTAAGGGACGATTGTCTCCAAGAAGAATCAAGATTGAACAAGATGAGAATAAAACAAAAGAACATAGACGAAGACCTTCAAGTTCTAAATACTAACACAAATAAGACAACCAAGAAGAAGCAATTTAGGAAGAGGAAGGGTCATCAAGGCAAGAACACTTCAAAGAGAGACCTATCACATATTCAATGCTATAGGTGTGATAAGTTCGGACACTTTGTTGCAAAATGTCCAGAGAGAGCCAAACAAGCCACATTTGCCAGAGCAGGAAAATCCAAAAGAGAAGATGACTCCCAGAACTATGTCCTCTACTCAGCACTTACAAGCCATGCATCAAATAAATTTAATTCCTGGGTGATGGACAGTGGCTCATCCAGACACATTACAGGGTTCAGAGAAGTGTTAGACTCCATGAGATAGGATAATGATGAGGAAGTAACCATCGGAGATGATTCCTCACATCCAATTAGAGGAATTGGTTCTTGCACCATCAAACTGAAGACAGGCATATCATTGCAACTCGAAGGAGTACTTTATGTCCCCGGCATCAAGAGAAATCTAGTCTCCATATCAGCCCTAGAAGATAATGGATACAGAGTAACCTTCATCGAGAACAAGGTGTTGGATTGGCCAAGAAATTCTGCCATCAAGAAAGCTAAAGTCATTGGTCAAAGACAAGGCTATTTGTATGAGCTGTGCACAGAGCCCAACCTAGCCCTAATTCATGAAGCAACAAATGCAAATGAGGTCTGGCATAGAAGACTAGGCCACCTGAATTATAGAGCTTTATCATCTATGGGAAGCCTTGTCACAGGTTTACCTAAGTTGCAGCAATATCATTCAGAGGCATGCAAAGGATGTGCCCTAGGTAAGAATATCAAGGGTGCCTTCCATAATAGTACTAGGAAGACGAGCAAAGTTTTTGAGTTAGTTCATTCTCATGTATGTGGACCAATGTCTGTTCCCTCTCTAGGAGGATGTTTGTATTATGTAATATTTGTTGATGACTACTCTAGGAAAACATGGATCTACTTTCTGAAGTGTAAAGAATCAGAAGAGATTCTTAGTAGGTTTAAAGAGTTTAAATCACTGACGGAGAACTACTCAGGAAATAAAATTAAAATCCTAAGAACTGATAATGGGGGGGAATACACATCAGAACTATTTAAAGATTTCTGTAAAAACTCAGGGATTAAAAGGGAGCTAACAATACCTTATAATCCTCAACAAAATGGGGTAGCTGAGAGGAAAAATAGGACAATTGTAGAAGCTGCCAAAGCCATGATTCTTGATCAGAATCTAAATATCAATCTTTGGGCAGAAGCAACTAACACTGTTGTGTATATACAAAACAAATGTCCTCACTCACATCTTGAAGATAAAACTCCTGAAGAAGTATTTACCAAACTAAAGCCAGATATCAGCCACCTTAGGATATTTGGGTGTCCTATCTATATACATGTACCTAAAGAGAAAAGACTAAAACTAGAACCTTCTGGAAAAAGAGGAATACTTGTAGGATATAGTGAAACATCCAAGGCCTATAGAATATATATACATGGTCAGAGAAATATTGAACTTAGTAGGGATGTAATCTTTGAAGAAGGTTTAGCCTTCAAAAGAGCCCTAAGTAAAATAGAGCCTGAAATCTATATCCCCACTCCTAACATAGAAGAAGATCCTACTCCTGAGCTTCAGAGGGAGAATCTTGAGGAAACTATAGGTGAAACTCCAATCCTACCTACAGAAAACCTCAAGAAAAGACCTCTATGGGCCACCAAGACTGTAGCAGAAGCTCAGAAGTTTGCTGCTCCTTCAGGAACCTTCAGGGAAAGCAAAAGACCTAATAAATTCACTAGCTATGTTGCTCTTATGAATGATCTCTCTAAAGCTGAACCAAACAATGTATCAGATGCACTTAAACATCAAGTATGGAAGGATGCCATGTCTGAAGAGTATCAGTCCATTATGAAGAATGATGTTTGGGAGATCGTTACTAAGAAATCAGTTGTTTCATCAAAATGGTTTTTTAAAATCAAACATGCTGCAGATGGCAGTATTGAAAAATACAAGGCCAGATATCTGTTATGTAGTCAAAGCCTTAAGTCAGTTTATGTGTGAGCCTAAGGAAATCCACTTGATTGCAGTGAAACACATTATGAGATACTTACAAGGTACTCTAAACCTTGGTCTCAAATATGAGAAAGTCGATCTAGACCTACACGGATTTACAGACTCAGATTGGGCTGGGAGTGTGACTGACAAGAAAAGCACTTCAGGGTGTTGCTTCAGTTTAGGATCAGCTATGATTTCTTGGATCAGCAGAAAACAGTCTTCTGTAGCACAGAGTTCCACCGAAGCCGAGTACATTGCAGCTTCCATGGCTGCTCGAGAGGCAGTATGGCTTAGGAAGTTGCTTGTGGGACTATTTGGTGAACCCATGAAACCCATTGTCATCCGCTGTGACAACCAGAGCTGCATAAAGCTTTCTATAAATCCAGTATTTCATGACAGATCTAAGCATATTGAGATTCCATATCATTATGTACGAGACATGGTAGACAAAAATGTGATCAAATTGGAATATGTTAGTACAAGAGATCAGACTACAGATATTCTAACCAAACCACTTTCCAGAGTGAAGGTTGATCACTTCAGAAAAGGTTTAGGTATGATAGAAAGGTAATCTGCTTTGTAAATAAGATGTTTAATGTGTAAACTTCTTTTGTCATGTTGAGACATTCTGGGTTTCACCCCCTGTGTTCATATCTAAGAGGTGACGATCTTTCAAATTATGAACACTTGTATGTAGACATCATAAGGTGACGATCTTATGATTCTCTAAACCAGTCATCATGTTGGATCTCTGGTATGTCATGGATGTGCCATGATGGTGTTGTGATAAAATATTTGTATAAAATGTTTGTGCACATATCACAACCTGGATAAGATGAGAATCTAACCATCCTCATATGTTTATCCTTAGTATTGCCTGTTTAGGCAATACTGATATCACGTGTTTAGGTGATATCTTGTCATAATGAAATGATGAATCTTTTATATCACATGGTTAGGTGATACTCTATGTCACATGATTAGAGTGATGTTTTATATTTGTATATTATGTCCTAATGATACTTCATATCATATGTATAGATGATATATATTCTTGGAGACTGACATTATGGAAAAAGAAATGTGATGCAGGTTACTCAAACTATCTTCCAAAGCTAAGACGGAGTGTTAATGCATTAGTAGCTTCTGCAAGATAAGATTTTCCTAACTCATTAATCTCCTCTATTCTGTTTTGGTTCACTCATCTATGCTATTAGATTATCTGATTTATGCTTTCCGAACTGAATATGTTTATCAGACTGTAACTTTGATCTTGATTATGATATTGATATTGGATAAAGATGGATTAGATCGACGACCTGCTTAACATAGTTAAGCGTCGATCTAAATGCTATCGGGCTAGTAACCCGATAGCATATTAATGTCGATTCATTTATGAATCGGCATTAATATACTATCGGGGTATTAACCCGATAGCATATAATGCTATTAGTTATTGTTATTGTTTGCTTTGACACCGATTCATTATCGTGTGTGTTTATATCGATCTGTTATCATTTGCTTTGACACCGATTCATTATCGTGTGTGTTTATATCGATCTGTTATCATTTGCTTTGACACTGATTCATTATCGGGTGTGTTTATATCAATCTGTTATCATTTACAATCGCACCAATTAGTTATCATAACACCGAAGTGAATCGGTAGACTTGGTCATGTCTAAAAGACATGTCCGATCAAGGTGCCACTTGATCGTGATTGCTTTACTATATATACATCATTCAAAAGAAAAGGAAGATATTGAAATCGATACATGTTCATCCTTCAGACCTGCAGAAAAGAAAGGCGATAATATTATTGTCATAGTAATAATACCAAAATTTTAAATACACCATCTAGCATATAACTTGTTCATTAAATTGGAAATTGCAATAACATTTACAAAGAGGACTAGGAATAGAAGAAGAATCAAGAACTTGATACAAGACTTCCCATTGTTGGTTTTTCCTTGAACATGCCAATTTGATCTTGGTATTTTTCTTCCTTTTTAAATGACATGTCTCCTCCTCAAACTCTTCCTCTAGGTCTTCCTTATTCCCAAATGTAGATATAAAAAGTGTTGTCTTGACTCTCTTGAGTGAGTTTGGCCACTTCCTATCTTCAAAGAATCATAATGTTTGTGCTCTTTGAGACAAATATAAAAAGATGTTGATGAATAGTGCTGCATATATAGCCAAGTCTCTATTTAATTGTAGCCACTTCCAATAAAAATTCTCTCTTAATATACATCTTTTTTATTTTTAAATTTCTCATTTTTCATTTGTTGCTAGCAAAAGCGTACCAATGGTCATTATAGCTAACTTCACGCACCCACAAATCCTAAATGGTACATCGGATTCTGACGAATTTTTTTGGTTCCCCATATGCAACTTAACTCCTTATAGCTATTGTTCTGGCTTTTGAGTAGTAACAATGCACTCTGTGGGATCCATTATGTGCACAAAGGTCAAAAAGTGGTCATTTCAAAGTGTCATCCGATACCTACTTAAAGATGCCCCAATAATTGTGCACTACAACCACCTCAAAAATGGCCAATACTTATGCACAAACGCCCCAGCAGTCGTGCACAATGGGTACCAATAAAGTTGCACAACTCTTCCAATTAAAGTCCAAAAATTATAACTACTTGGGATAATGTGGGTGGCTATTGGTACATGTGAAATTTATTAATGGGCTTTTAGTTATCATTTTTTTGGTTTCTTTAAAGTTCGAAATTGGGGAATTGGATGAGCAAGGAGTGAACGGTAATTGGAAAATGGGCAGTAATTGATGCTCTTCCCTTATATATTATAATTTATAAATTATGTTTTGTAATTTTTAATGCTGTACGTGAACTCAATAAGTTGCAACATACTCCTTAATCCACTCTATTAAGCACAACAGATTGAGTGCAAAAAAATTGAAGATTCGTTCTTCGTCTACTCTAACTTGCATCTTTTGTCACATGAGAGACATAATTATAAGCAAAAGGCCACGAGAAATTGGGGTCTAAATCCTAAGTGTGCTAACTTAGATGCTACAATTGCACAACTTGCCAAAGTCTCTAGGATGAGGCAACTTGAACATATAACATCTTTGTTACCCCCAGTTTCCAGGATAGGGACAGTAGGGGATGGTGGGACGGACTTTCGGGACGGCAAATTTTTTGCCAGTTTTGGGGATGGCTATATAAAATATAGGGAAAATTTAAAATATATGGGGAAATGTTAAATGTTCATATGAAAACATGGATAAAGCATGCATATATACATTATATTCATATGAAAACATGGATATAGCATGCATATGAAAACATTATAAAACCTTAAGTTGTAACATACAACATTTGTGTTCAAAATTCATTGTCAATACTCAATAGTACAGTATGCAGCCATTCATAATTCAGAAATTAGAATTCATTGTCAGTATGCATGTGATATTAAAAGAATAACACACAAAATGTCCAAAGGCTACACTGCTACCAAATAATTTCATTTTCAAAAAACAAAAAAAAAAGTATGCATATGAAAACATGGATAAAGCATGCGTATATACATTATATTCATATGAAAACATGGATATAGCATGCATATGAAAACATTATAAAACTTTAAGTTGTAACATTCAACATTTGTGTTCAAAATTCATTGTCAATACGTGGTCAATAGTACAATATGCAGCCATTCATAATTCAGAAATTAGAATTCATTGTCAATATGCATGTGATATTAAAAGAATAACACACAAAATGTCCAAAGGCTACACTGCTACCATATAATTTCATTTTCAAAATACAAAAAAACAAAGTGCACTGCTTCCTCTAATCTGCATCTCCTAACATTGCATCAAAATCAAAGTCCTCCTCTAAGTCTCTACCACTATCATGGTCCACGTCCACCTCATCTAACAAAATCCCAACCAATCCACCTAGTGTCTCCTCCTCATCAACCTAGGCCACGTCTTTAGGATCAACATCCCACCATAAAGCTAGAGTTTGTCAATACTCTGGAGTCTGACAATCTTGGAGTCAAAGAGCACCATGCACGGCCACTAGCTTCTTCACTCGTCTAGAGGTAAGTCTATTCCTCTTGATGGAGTGGATAAAGCCATATGTGGACCAATTCCTCTCTGTAGCAAAAGAACTAGTAACCTATGAAAGGATGTGAGTGGCAAGCAACTTCAATTGTGGTGTATCCCTCCTGTGCCATGTCCACCATGCAATAGGGTCTATTTGGGCTAATATAACTCTATAACATCGCTTGTGGTTTACCCAATGTAGGAGCTCCTCCTCTAGATACATCTTATCAATGGCATGTGTGAAGCCATCTAAAACCTCTTGGTCATCACATGGAGGCACCCTTCCATCCCTTGGTGCATACCATTTGAGATTTAGAGCATAGGCTACCATATGAAGCGGGGTGTTCATTGAGTTCCATCTCTGTGTCACAATGGACCTAATATGTTGCTCATATAACCCCAAAGTAGGATCCTTAGCCAAAATTGTTTGCTTTATCTTCTCAAGCATACTATCAAATGTCTCATATATCTTTCCAAGAATAAGAAAGTTTGTATCAACATATCTAATGTCATCTACAATAGGTGAGATGAAAGAGCAAACATATCTTGTCATGTTCCAGTCATAATCCAATTTGTATACACTCATATTTATGTATGAAATATTTTGATGACCAATGATCCTTATTTTGATCTCCTCGCCATTTATTTAAGAAGTATTGTATTGATTGTATCTATTAATAAATAATCAATAATTGACTATATTATACATGTAAATAATAAGCAACTATTTTATGAGATTCCTATATTAATTAATAAATAAATATTAACCAAATGATAGTTAATAAATAAATATTCATCAAATGACTGAATTGCCTAAAAGTCACGATACTCTAAAGAAAAAGGTATTCAGAGAAGGACGTGACTTCCAATAAAGTCACGTCCCTCCCCAAAGGCACCAGCAACTCTTGGCCATTTTAAATATGGGCCAACACTTCTCCTGTGAGGAGGGAAGAGGGAAAAAGAAAAGAAAAGGAAAAGGAATCACTGGAAGAGGAAATTGAGCATAGAAAAAGAAATGGACTGGCAGGAGGATATACACAGCACTCAGCAATCCAGCAAGGGAGGTATGGTTATAATCTGTTTTTAATATTTAATGGATCTGAAATGTATTAATAATTATAATCAATCACATCCATATTCTATTGCCATAAGGAAAGAATAAGTATAAGTAGTAGGGCTACAGTGATATGATCAGACTGTTATAATTTCAATATTCTAACAGAATCCCCTAAAATTGTCAGCATTAGTCATCAATAGAACTGTAATGAGAACAACTGCCAATGAATATTGACTTTCATGCATTATTTTACCTTTCATGTATTATGCATATTGTTTCATATGGATAGAAACAATTAATCATTTCTGATGCAATGTTATTAACTACTCAATCCCTTCATGGAGTAGAGGATGAGGAATTTGGGAAGAGGATTAAGGCTGCCAACTAAGTAGGCCACCTTTTTGGATGCCTAAGTGCTGCCATCAAGGCCAGGAGTGTCAATGTTCCGCTATTGGGCTTAGTTTGGTTAAGTGGGAATTCCTCTGCATTTTCCTTATACTGATCCTACCAGGAAGGTTAGCAACAACTCAGAAGACAAGATACAGATAGGACTGTAATTGCAGCAACCTGCTGAGTAGGCCACCTTGGTTGGGGCCTAAGATCTGCCACCAAGGCCTAAAGGGTCAATGTTCCGCTTTTGGGGTTTAGTAAGGTTGACTGAATTACTCTTATGTGTGCCCTATCCCAACCCCTAGAATCAGTTTCATATTAATATAGTTACATGTCATAACTGACAGCAATAACAGTTTGATATATATATATATATATTGTTGTGTTTGATATGTGATGATTGCAGGTCTTAAAGTCAAGAAAATTAGGACAACTTCACAAGTAAGTCCCTTAACTCTCATCTTCTGAATCTTGTACAATAGGGTCTAATTCGAGGCACTTAGAATAAGGGGCATTACAATTGTAATTAACTAAATATTATGGCAATGTTTTGATTCAGATTTCACGGTGTTAGGTTTAAACTAAGTTGTCTCCTAAATTAAATGAATAGTTTGAGTATTATAAGCATATTGAGTTAGACTACTATTGTTAATCAGGTTAACTACTAGTAGGGGACATTACATATCTGCAAAATCAAAATGCAAACAAAAAGTTCAAAATATTAAAATTAAAAATTTAATATGAAAATCAGCAATCTAATATTTATTTTTGATTAAAATCAGCAATGTCTTACCTCACGATGGACCACCAATTGTCATCAAGAATGTTTGGTTTAACAGATTTTCCTTGAGTAGAGCTTGAATTAGGCCATCTAATCCACTCAAGATTCACCACCATCAATTGTAGAGGTTTGTGCACCTCAAGCATCCTCTCCAACTAGATCAAGTGGGTGGCATTACCTATATTCATTAACGATTTAAAAGCAATATAAGGCTCAATGTAATTGGAATACAAATGTTTGAAGTTTCAAAACTTTGATTTTACAAAATGAAGTGGCATACCTTGTCTCAACAAGTTTGAGGAAGTCCTTTTAAAATGACCTAAAGAGAGCAAGTAAGGTGTGGTAGTTGCTAAAAAACATTTGAATGTCTCTAGCTTCTACCACCACTTGCTTCACCCAATCTATTTTCCCTACATCTTTCAATGCATTGTTCAATGAACGAACACAACATGGGATCCAAAAGATGTGCCTATAAACGCCCTCCACCATCAAACCAACTGATTTGCACACACATGTTGAATTAGTGATCACCTATACAATATTAGCAGCCCCAAACTCCTCTATGGCATCTCTCAAAATGCTATAGTGAAAGTCTGCAGACTTACGCTTCCCAAAACAATCCAGGGCTTTGAAAAAATAAGAACCAGCAGGGTATGTGACAATGATATTGATGAGTGGCCAATGTCTAACATCAGTCCACCCATCCATCACAAGAGAGCAACCAAACCTGATCCAAGTTAACCTCATATCCTCCATTAGCACATTAACCTTGGAATACTCTTTGTCTAGGAGAGTAGTCTGTAGCTTATGATCTCCAAGGGGTGTGAATGAGGGACCAATAGTGGCTATATCTTTGACCATTTGTTTGAAGCAAGAGGAATGTGGCACATGAAATGGGACAGCATTAGCAAAAAAGAATCTAGCAATGGATTACTCTATAGCTTCACATGCTTGTGCATTAAACATAGCTTCAACTCCCTTCTCACTACCACTCATCTTCCTCTTTCCTCTTGTGTCAACTTGACTACTCTCCATAGTGGATATTGTAGGCAAAGATGACTATGGACATGCAAAAGGAGGTGTCAGCATTGCCACACCTTGTTTCCCCATTTCTGCCTCCATGTGCAATCTATAGCACTCTATCCTCTCCTCTTCTTTTAGTGTTGGACATACTTTGACCGCGTGACTTGTAACACCCAAAAAATGAGATTTTTCCCTTGTGTAGTTGCCCCTAAAATCTGTCAAGCATACATGACAATCCCACACCCTACCCCCTCCCAAAAAAAAATCCTTTCACCCCTAGTTGACACATATTGGAGAAGAGATTTGTTTTTATTTAAAGGGCCCTTTGCATATGTTTCCATGATTTTTGAAGGGCACTTAAATTTATTAGGCTGTTGTCCACCACTTCTCTCAACACTTCAACCTATATTTCCACCACCCATTTCCACTTCATTCTCACTACTACTATTACCGTCACTGCTACTCATTTTTTGGGGGGATTGAATGAAATTTTAAACTTACAAAAATAAAAATAAAAATCAGACATTTTTGTTATTTCATGCTTCAAATTTTGAAAAAAAATGGAAAATAGAAAAAAGGAAGAATGAAACTTACCTCTTTCAAGCTTGAAGGAAGACTCATGTTGCGTCTATTTTCCATATTGTCGTTTTAACCAATGTTTTACCCATGTTGGCACTTTTACTTCTAGATTGAACCCCTTTTCCTTCTATTCCCCTTCTGCTCCTCCTCTTTCAATGACTTCCTTCAAACCCTCTTGTTGCTTCAAGTTTTTTCTACTTACACAAATGATCAAATGAGTAAAATGAGTCAACTATACACCTTTGTAGCGAACTGGGAGGTAGGGGCCCACAAAGAAAAAGAAAAAAACAGTTTGCAAGTTTTATGTTTTTTTAAAGTCAAAAAGTGTCCCTACCACAAAGGACATCCAGTCATCCCGAGACAGTCAAGGGACGTCTCAAACGTCTCCTTCCATCCCAAGGACGGTCGGACATCCCCCAATTCATGGTACATTCCCTTTTTTTTGCAAATTTAGGGGCGAAGGGATGTCACTTGAGTGTCCTCAAAATGTCCCCGGGACTAGGATGGGGGATTTAGGCCTGGGGATGCGTCCTAGGGTTTCATAGTATGACATGGCTAGTGCAGCTGATTGTGGTTCAAATGAAATTGAACTAGATACTAACTTTGATGCTCTCGATGGAGAGCAATATGAAAACTAATGAATATTGATTGTAAGTTTCAATTTGTATTGACATTTTACAAATCATTAAATTATCATATTGTAAAATTTAAATTTATGATATTTTTTCTGTCTTGCAAATTATGAGGTATTTATATATTCATTTATCAGCAATTGTGAGTATTACTGTTTTTATTATTTTAAATTTTAATATATATATACACACAAAATCGTACTTGTACCCAAGGAAAAAATGTTGTACCTGAACCCATACTCATATCCAACCAAGGAAAACGATGTAGTACCAGCATACCTAAACCCCAAATCTATACACATACCCATAGCAGGACCAGCAACTTAGCCTCGAACAATTGCACCTTCTCTTGTGTTGGCTATGAGCCTTCAGATCAAGCAAAAAAATGGTTATAATTGGGTATGCCTACTAAAAGAGAGTTATTAGAGAACAAGACCTATTGGGCCCATTCTAACTCTTCTCTCTCTCACTTTTTTTTTGCATTCTTTTATTGAATTGGTTAGATTAAGATTAGTTAGGAACAATTTTGATTTTGATTTTAATTTTAGAATTTTATGTTAGAGTATGTAATAAAAAATGATGAATCATTTTTAATGCAAGGTTAAAAATTGGAAAATTCATGTTATGATTGCTAAATCGTAATTTGGGGTTTTGAGGTTAATTTGCTAGTCTAAAGAACAAGGTTTTTTTTCCATCGAATTGGTTGCAAAAGGTTGATCAAATTTGGGATTAAAATCTAAAAATTTGACCCCCGTTAATGGGGCTGGCCAGGTTGATCCTAAGGCATCTTGTAGAGAAAATGCTAGGTGGGTGCCTCCAAGAGTTGGATGGGTAAAGGTTAATTTTGATGGGGCATCTCGAGGTAACCCAAGACCTTCTGGGGCTGGATATATTGTACCAGATCATGAGGGAAAGACATTGGCTATGGAAGCAAGGAAGTTGGTTAATGGCACACACAATGATATCAAGTTTCAAGCAGCTTGGTTGGGGCTCCAAGTATGCAATCGCCTCTCAAAGGTTCGTCTTGCGGGTGACTCTATGATCACTATAAATGTTGTGAGGTGCAAACACACACCAAACTGGAAGCCAAAGAAGCTGCTTGTACTGATCTGGGAAGAATGGCTAAGTTTGAGGAAGTATCGGTCTCTCAAGTTTTCAAAGAAGGGAATAATGAGGTGGACAAATTAGCCAACCAGGCTCTCGATATGAAGGAACTATGTTGGCAAATGGATTTGAATGAAGTTTGGAATGGTTGATGGTGGGAATGGTGGGAAGAGCAACCAGCAAAGGATTCTCTCATTAATGCAGACCGGGGTGGTTTCTTTAATGAGGAGGAAGAGATTAATGGCTCACCCATGCAAATGCTCCCTTTGAACCATTTTAAGGGCAAAGAGGATGGTTGTGTTTGACACTAGCTTGGCAAGATGGAGACAACAATATGTTTGGATGTAGTGGAGCAGCAAATTGCCCTTAGGCGGTATATCACAAACGCAAGACTAATGAAGGTCTTCAAAGCCAAGAATTTGGAGATACTACAAGTGATAAAGCATATCTTGGGAGAAGAGTATTTAATCTCTTTGTTTCAATACCAAGTGAATTTGGATATCGCATCTATGTTTTTGGCTTGGATCCTCAAACTGCACAAGGATAGGGCCTCTACAAAACGATTTATGGAAAAGCCAATCTAGGCACGATGGAGGGTGAACCTACTGCATTATTTGGACATGGCTATTCCTAGCATTGGGCTATCCCTGGATGGTGGGATACGGTCAAAACTCACTCAGCCATACAATGGCCCCTAGATACCATTGAATTTGGATATCGCGTCTATGTTTTTGGCTTGGATCCTCAAACTGCACAAGGATAGGGCCTCTACAAAACGATTTATGGAAAAGCCAATCTAGGCAAGATGGAGGGTGAACCTACTGCATTATTTGGACATGGCTATTCCTAGCATTGGGCTATCCCTGGATGGTGGGATATGGTCAAAACTCACTCAGCCATACAATGGCCCCTAGATACCATTCCTAGTCTAGGAGCAAAACAACAATATGGAGGTGAGAAAACTAAAGGTTGTCAATGGTGTGGAGCTCCTAAAAGTAAAGGTTTGGGGCCTAAGTGAACCGGTTGTGTTGTTGGTCGTGGGCTGGGTGGACGATGATGAGCGAGAGGAGTAGATGGTGGAGGATGATGGGCTCGAGGAGGTGTTGCAAACGTGGAGGTCGATCATAGTGTTTTGTTTTTTAGAGTCTTGGGTTCTTGTGTTTGGAACATTTTGCTTCCCCGTTTGTGATCTATACATTTCTTTTGGCTTTGGAGTAGCCTTCACATTGTACATAGGTGTGGCCCCTTAGCCACTTTTACTTATCAATAAAACAAATCTAAAATTTGAATTTAGGTCTCTGTCTTTAAAAAGGAATTTAATGCACTCATATGGGCTATTGAACAACATTTGAATGTTTTTGTAACTAAACGACTAGTAAACTTATAGATATTCTTTTGTATTCCACTAAAGCCCCTTGACCAAGACAACCAAAGCCCTCACCTATTGGCTATGTCCATGGTTTGTCGCACCAATCATAAAGTTTGAAATTTGGCAAACGTCAAAAAAATTGTTTTAATTCACCCTAAATTTCATACCTGTTGTGACCATTTCACACATCGCCCCATCGCAAATGGGGACCCCCCTCTTTTTCGCTTGTTTTCGCTTTCGTTTTTAGGGTTTTGTTAGTCCGTTAGTTGTCTGGATTTAGGGCTAAGCCTTAGGGTTTTAAATTTTGCCTTTTCAAGCCAAAATCCAGTCATTTTTGAGAGCTTTTGAGCTTCCTTTTCTGGAATGCAAATTTTGAATGCAATGATTTCGCCAAAATGGTCTAATTTTCAATTGGAATGTTCATGCAGAGCTTAAACTTGTCTAAGTGTTAACCGTCAATGTGAATTTTTGTCTGATTGAATATTTTGACCAAATTTTGACTTTTTTGAAGTTTGATCCTGGGCATTGGAATTGATTTGTTTTCGCCTCGTGAAGTGTTAAAATGTGAAAAATCTTGTTATTTTGGCCTGTAGGAGCAAAATCGCTCCTGTCCCTCAGTGAAGGACGGGAGCTCATTTTCAAATATCTCATTGTCCTTGCAGAGTCCAGACAAATTTTACGTTTGAAGTGATAGAGAACGACAAGATCTTTCATTTGAATATAAATTGAAGATTTTCATGAGCGCGGAAAGGCCTCCAGGAGGAAAATCGCTCCTGTCCCTCGGTCAAGGACCGGAGCTACGATTCAAATTTCGCCATGTCCATGCAAGATTTTGATAACTCAGCAATTGGAGGACGTCCGAAGGAAGATACTTTGCCAAATGAATATAATTTGAGATGCAAAAAATGAAGGAAAATGACCTATATTGACCAAATCGCTCCTGTCCCTCTCCAAGGGACCAGGGCGAGGTACCTTGTAGCTCTCGTCCCTCTCCCAGGGACCAGAGCGATTTCCTCCATTTTGCAAAATCCAGACAAGGGTCAAGGCAAGTTTACGTTCAAAAACAAGGGAAAACATGAGATGAACGCATTGAATATAAATTGAAGATTTTTGGGACGCCCATAACAGTGCTAAATGCCTAGTTCGCTCCTGTCCCTCAGGAAGGGACCAGAGCGATTTTTGATATAATTACCTCTTTTTGCAAAATTCCAAACAATGTCAAGGCATGGGTGGATAGAGTGAAGAAGGACGAATCCATTGAATATAAACTTGGAACCTGGCAAAGTAAGATGAAGGCCACAAAGGAAGGATCGCTCCTGTCCCTCTCCAAGGGACCAGGGCGATACAATGGTGAAGATACGTCCCTCTCAAGTTCAAGGTCGTCCCTCCAAGGTTCAAGACCGATCCAAGCCAAGACAAGGTGGCGAGGGACATTTCAAGGCGTCTTCATCATGCGCAAACACTCAAAGGACGTTAAAATGAAGAAATTGACACCCTATAACATAGATCGCTCCTGTCCCTTAGGAAGGGACCAAGGCGATGTTAGATACATTGGCCATTTCATGCAAAATTTACGTAAGGACAAGACATTGCAATGTTTTAGAGGGTCCATGGTATGGTAAAAGGATGATAAACAAGAGTTTTGAACGTGAAATGATCATTATTTTGAGCATGGAGACTATATCGCTCCTGTCCCTCTCCAAGGGACCAGGGCGATTTGCTTTGGATTCCTTGTTTTGCTTCAAGATCAAGCTAAGTCAAGACGTCTTAAGATAGCATATGGTCCAAGGCATCGTTTGAAGATAATTTGCAAAAGTGTTGAACGTCCAAACATCGCCAAATAATGTAAAAGCCTCACATCGCTCCTGTCCTTTGGACAAGGACCAGGGCGATCCTATCAAAAACGCTCATATTCCTCCAAAATCGAAGCAAGGCGAGGTTAAGCAAGACAAAGGGCGGCGTTTGGAAAACATCACAATGAAGGATCGAAGGTCAAAAATGCATATTGAACGTGAAAAAATCAAGATCGCTCCTGTCCTTTGGACAAGGACCAGGGCGATATCATCAAAAGCACGCACGTTCCTTCAAAGATCAAAGCGAAGCAAGGTTAGGTAAGGTGAAGGACGACGTTTGAAGGGCATTACAATGAAGATCGAAGTGCAAAGTTGACAAGGTCAAGGAAAGGACATGGATCGCTCCTGTCCCTCTCCAAGGGACAAGGGCGATGATCCCTTTAATACACTCAAAACTTCATGCGAGCAAATGGAATAAGCGCAAAAGACACGAACAAAGGATGCTATTCGCCCACAATAAAAAAAATCGAAGTTAAAAGATGCAAGATGGACATGAAAACAACAAGATCGCTCCTGTCCTTTGGACAAGGACCAGGGCGATATGCACTTAAAGGACACCCATATGCGCACACAAGGCGATCAAATTCGAAGGACCATCAAGGTGATCGATTTTTAACGTGGAGATGAAGGAGTTGGACGTAAGAAATGCAAAAGTCAAGACAAAATGGTGAATCGCTCCTGTCCCTCTCCAAGGGACCAGAGCGATGAGGTACGTCCCTTTGTTTTCCAATTTTGGCGCCAAACAAACAAATTTAAATTTCCTTAAATGCTAAATCGATTAAAAAATTGAAAATCCATTTTTATTTAGCATTTAATATGGCGTTATCTTTTATTAATTATTTTTTGCCTTTATTAAAAATCGAAATTCTCATTTAAAAAAACGCAAGGCATTAATAATTAATTATTTAATTAATATAAAAATCGATTTGAAGCGCCCAATTAGGCAAGTCGGCCTTGTTATTTTATTGCAAATCATTTAAAAAATGGTTTTATTTGTCAAGTCGGCCTAAGAGGTGAAAGGGTATGAGCGCTATTTATAAGGGGAATGAAACGTTCATTTTTACATAATCATTTTTACCTTTCTTCATGCGAATCAAGAAGAGGCGAATATAGTGCGAAGTGTGTTCAAAGGTGGTGCGATTTCAAACCAAAGGTGGCGCTAGTATCATCTTGTGTGGAGTGCGAATTGCGTTGAAGGCCAAAGGTGGTGCGAATTTCATTCATCCAAGGGTGGCGCGTAGTTATCAAAAGGTGGTGCGAATTTGAAGACCACACCAAGGGCGAACTTGGAGATCCATCTAAGACCACACCAAGGGCGAATTTGGAGATCATTTAAGACCACGTCTAAGGCATTACTTGAAGATCACGTTCTCTCCAGAGGTGGCGAAGTATATTTTGAGGGAATCATATTGAAGATTATCTTATACCTCAAATTTTGCCTAGGCAAATTTTGTTTTTGCATTCTAGAGTTAGCTCTCTGTCGAGGTATGGCGATTTAATTATTATTGTTTTATTCATTCATCGTCATATTTCAAATTTTGAATTTTAAATCTCTTAGCTCAATCGTTGTATTTTAGGAAATGATAACTCTAGGGACTTATCATGAGGTTTCCTAAAATCTATCTCTCTTATCTACGTTATTGCAAAATCTATTTCTTATAATGAAATGTTGTGTAGGTATGGCGACCCCAAAGGCGGGAGCATCCACCAGTCGCTCGGCTCTCATGAAAGAAGATCAGAAGACTGAAGAGGTGGAGACCAAGATCGTGTCCAAGTGGAGCAACATTGGAGATACAAACTTGGGAAACTTTAGCACGAAGAAGTTCCGAGAGGTCCCTTACATCGGCAAGCCATCACCTGTCGCCCGGAGAATAATAGAGAGTGGCATCATTAAGGCGGCCGGTTTTCCTCCAGCTATTCAGTGCCACGAGTTGATGATCGAGTGTGCCCGTCATTACAATCCACAGTCCAGGACAATTGTGTCCAATGAGGGAAACACTTTGGCGTACCTTTCAGAGGAGGCCATAAGTGAAGCCTTCCATCTTCCAGAGCACAGGGACATGATATACAAGAGCATTGAAGGAGCTAGATCAGTGTACGATGACGATCCAGATACTTGTCTAAGCATCATCAACAAGAACTGGCTACTCAAGAGTCGTCCCCGTCTGAGCAAAGTACCGAACACACCACACCGGATCGATTTCCAAGAGGAGTACAGAGATTTGATTACCATGCTCAACAGAGTTACAGGAGCACCTCATGCCTTCTATTTTGAGAAATGGATGTTTTATTTCATCCAGGTGATTGTTCAAGGAAAGGGTACAATACATTGGGCTAGGATAATTAGCCATTGCTTAGACGTACAATTGAGAAGACTCAGGGCTACTAAGTCCTTCCACATGAGTTCATACGTCATCTATGCCTTAATCAGGAGCGTTGAGTACGCAGGACTACCTCATAGAGGAGTGATTGGAAGAGGACCCGGCGAGGTCAGAGTTTGTGAATCCTATACCTACTTGCATCATCCACCAGGGAAGAACTACAAGTTAATCAATGATACTTTCACGATGAACATCACCAGGACGTTGCAAGGAGGGATTCACAACAGATTATCTCAGGATGCCCAGGAGTTAATCAAGAGGTACGGTGCTTGGTTCATTCAGTTTCCCAAGTTCACTTACATTAGAGTGTATGGATGTCCTTTACCTCCATACATGTTGCCGAGGTACCCGACAGATAGAATTGTGTTACTTGAAGTAACAAGGCAGTTGGCAGCATATGTGAAGGCGTTCAGACACAGACATCAGAATGGAGTTCAGGTACCTATTATTTTGGGTAATTCAGTTGAGGTATGTCCCAATGTCTCAGCCATGGATGACGCAGAAAGGGAGTTAGCCTTGTATCCTTTTTCATCTTTTGCTTGGAGGAATAGTTTCGATCCACATGGACATTTAGAGGAGACAGTCGGTAGAAGATTTAGACATGAGTACCAGATTGAAGATTTTATGATGAATCTCCTAGATGATCTCGAAGTGAAACGAAAGATACATTCTAGATTGCCTCTGGATTTCATCAGGAAATGTAAGATTTACAGAGTAGCCGACCAAGCTCAGGACAACGGCAGGCACATCCAATCTTCATATGATAGAGAAAGCAAAACAATAAGTTTGAATTGGAATGAGCCCGAGGCCGTGGATTTAGATGAATTGATGGCACCAGTCTTGTCTTGTACTCGCAGATGGGTAGACATTCAACATCAGAAGTTGAGAGAACAAGGCATAGCCATGTCTTTTACTTTGGAAGAAAAGCCAGCCGAAGGTGGAGCCAGTGTTAGTGAAGGCAATCCTAATCCTAGGAATTCAGGTGAAGGTAACCTTCGATGTGCCAGTGAGGGCAATCTCCATTCGAGAGGTTCAAAGAGAAAGGAAAGATCAGAAAAGAAAGAGCCTTCCAAGAAAAAGCAAGGTGCTAACAAAGATCAAACACCAGGTACTTCTTCCAGGCCAGAAGATAGAACAGTTCGAGTGGAAGAATCCATGGAATCGATGGTACAGAATGATAGACAGGAGGAAGAACAGGCACAGCATGTTTCATCCGATGGATCTCTCCAAGACTATGATTTAGATAATGATAACGAAATAACATCTCCTCCCAGACAAGAAGAAGTAGTACATAAAGAAATTCAAGTTCAAGAGACAAGATCAAATATCCCAGATTGGTTGAAGGAAAGATTGACTAAGGTGATCGTAATTGAGGATGAAGACAGTGCAATTGATTTAGAGAGCCTCGTGGGACGTTCACATATGACAACAGAGAAGAAGAAGGCTATAAAGATGTCCAAGATGATTCGAGATGAGACTGGATCTAGAAAACTGCAGATAGCTACACCGGCAGCAGACAAATATGAGGGTGAGATCCTAGCAGAAGACTATCATATACAGACTATTGAGTTAGGACCATCCACAGCAGAGCAGACTTTAGATGATGCCACCGACACATTTGAGGCATTGAAGGATAAATTTAGAGAAGAAGTAGAAAAGAATAGAAAGCTTGAGAAAGAGGTCGGTGCATGGAGGACATATTTCAGTCACATCAATGAACCTTTGGGACGTCAGGATCCAGTTAGATCACCATTGCAGGCATTGCCCCTTCAATCAATCAATGAAGCAGAAAGATTCAGGAATATGGTTCAGCGTACATGTAATTGGATGGATAGATCTCACACGGTGGCCATTGAGTTTATTACAAGGATGTCGAAGATCACCCATCAGGCTATCCAAGTTCTTGAGATAATCCACAGATTGATGGCAACAGTAGCTGCATTTGCCCATACCAAGGACGTTGTCATCCCTGTCTTGAAAGTTATAAGACATACATCTAGAAGAATTTTAGCACAAGAGAGGATCTTAGAAGGTGATTCTCACAGTTTGTTTCAGTGGTCAACCTTACTCCATATAAAGAGTGTTCTCTTTGAGGACATCAGTGTTAGATGTGGTCAAGTTGAGGAGGTGATCAATCCGATCCAGGACAGAGTATTTGAGGTACTTCGTACCATTCTTGGCAGGAGGATCGAGGTCGAGACAGATGTGGATTTACAAGAGTTTGAGGATAGAATCACGATCATCTTTCGCAAGGACGCAGATGTTACAGATGAGCAGTATGATCAAATGTATGCCACCATGCTCCTGATTGATAGAACAAAAGAACTTGAACCTACTTGGGACACAGCTCTTCTAGATGCATTTGATCAGGTTATCCACTTAGAAGAGAGTATCAAGAATCTTCCCGAGATTCCAAGCACAGAAATCGAAGGAATTGTGACAAAATTCATTGCATATGCTAAGAAAGAGAATTGGAAGGGGAATAAGATTCTAGACGAAAGGTTGTTACAGATGACATGACATCTTAATTCTCATTGGCTGATACCTCCTAGATTTTTGTGCCAAATTTAATATTTGGCTATGTATTTAATGTTGTTCAGTAAAAAGGAGGTCATTTGTAACAAACCCTAATTAGGGTTTAGGTGTCATGATCTTGTCCATTGATTTACTTTCAATCTGGACCTTTCATTGTAACTGGGGATGCTATTTATACCCCCATTTTTCATTTCATTAAGAGAGAATAGTCAATAGAGTTAAGAGTGAAATAGAGAGATTAGAATTGTAAGCAATTTTTATTTTTGTAGCAAGATTGAGTCTTGAAGAGAGAAGTTCAAGCAATTGTTGTATATGATGACTTGGAAATCAATAAAATATTGAAGTTATGGTGTTTTGTTGCAAGTTTCTTGAGTTATCTTCATGGTTGTTGGATGTACTTGAATCACGCTCAATCAAAGTAGTTTGTTAATTTGAAAGACTAAGTGTGAGATTTGATATTTGGTAGGATTCGCAATCCAAACCACTAGCTTCTTGCTGATTGTAGGAACGCCTTGCGTGGTCGACTGGAAAACACCTTGAGTCCTTAACCTTCAAGCATTTTCGTATCTAGGATATGTACCTTCGTAGTAGTGTCCTTGATCTTTGATGCATTGAACATCATTATTACCTTAGAAGATCGCACTAATTTCAGTTGAGTTGTTGTCTCATGGCAAAATTGAAATTGGTTGAGTCTTGCCAAATCTCATTCATGCTAAGTCGTTCATAGGGTTAGGCTAGATTAGACCTCTTAAGCCCTATCTTTTTCCATTTTTTGAAAGTTCTTTTTAGATTAGTGAAATCTTCGAGCTATTGAATCCGTAAGACGCCTTGAAGGAAACAGCAAATCACATCATACCACTAAAAAAGCTTGTCCACACGTGGAGACCCCACTAAAAGAACCTTGGAGTCTATCTAACTGATCCTTTTTGCAGATCTTCAGCAGTTAGAGACTATTTTCTCAAGAGAGGATAAGATGCCTAATGGTATTTTATTCTGTGTATGATTGTGTACAAAATACACGTCAACAGAATTGGCGCTAGAGGGAGGTCTTGTACGTGAACTCCAGATTCTATCACTTCAAATTTACGGAGGTTATCTCAAGAGCTTTTGTCCCTGCTCCCGCGCACAACAGAATTGGCGCTAGAAGGAGGGCTTTCTTTAGTTTCAAAGTTCGAAGTCCGAAGATTTTGAAAAGAGAAAAACATTGCGAACATGATCATGAAGTACGATGGTGTTGCCAGATGAAGGACGGAATCAAGTGGTGCAACCCAATTTGCAAATAGGCAATACCCAAGAAGACATCATTTCCCAATTGAATCAAGTAGCTTGGAACGCAAGGAGAAGCCAAGTCGAATATAACAGAGTCAGGATCGTCTTAGAGCAAGAGGAAGACATAGCCGAAGAACATCAAAGGGTCATAGCTAGGAATCTTCGCAATCAAAGGAACGTACAATAATCCTTGCAAGACTTCACGCTGGATCGCATTGGTTCATTCTCGCCCGAGAAACATCAAAGGTTGTTGAGGTCCACACCAGGCATCAAAGATCTAAGTGAACTTCAGTTTACTTCCAAAGCAAAGCGAGTTAAGAGAGAGGACACCCCCAAAGAGTTCGAACTAAGATTGGAAGGATCTCCTGAGTCATCACAAGTTCTCCAAGAACAAGTCCAAGCGGCGATCCAATCTAGTATCCAAGCAATTTCACAAACAAAGAGCCAAGCTAGTTCATCAAGTTCAAGTTCAAGGAATACAATGGCTCATCGTGCTCCACCACCACCTCCTCCTCCTCATGTACTCAATGGTGCGACGTGGCTAGTCAACAATCCATCACCGTTGGAATTTGCAGTTTATCATGATATGCCGAAGAATCCAGAACACTTTTGTTCCAAGTTCAATGTTAGTGATTTCCATCGCACAGCAGAAGATCACATCAAGATGTTCGAGGACCTTCTTCGAAACAGACAAATTGAATATGGAGATGTGGCATGTAGGCTTTTTCCCTACTCATTGGGAGAAGAGGCATACTTTTGGTTTATTCATTTGCCTACAGGGTCCATCAGGACTTGGGACGCGATGAAAGACGCATTCATTGCCAAATTTGGCATCCCAACTACACCAGCAGAGTTATACAGACAGTTTGTTGAGGTTCGAAGGAGAGAACATGAACCTATTACCTCCTTCAATGACAGATTTCACCGAGCATACACAATGCTACGTCCTCCTTATCTTATTGCAGATCCAAGGGAAATTTACTATGGAGCCTTAGATCATCTCACGGCCATGTTCGTAAGGACACATCCAACTCCGAATGATCTAAATGCGGCCTATACAAGAGCCATTGAAGTGAGTAAGCACATGGGACAAAACATCACTGGACCACTACTACACATGGGATCCGTCGCAGCACCTAACCAGATGCAGGCAGTTGGCACGGCTTTGGCCAACCAAACTCCAGTCATGAATCCAATTCCGCAAGCGACATATCCCAACGTACAGCCGGCGAATCAGTTGGTCCTTCACCCAGGAGCTCCAATTTCTCAAGCCCCACCCGCTCAACCTGTGTACCTGCAAAATGCTACAAATTCGTCAAGGACACAAGAAGAGAAAGATGAAATGAAAGAGCTGATTGAGCAAGTCAAGAAGTTATCAACTGAGGTCACCCATTTGAGGAACCAGAATAATCAACTCCAGAGCATGCAGAGGGCCAACCATGGCCAACACGCGAACAATCAGAATTTCCAAGGGAATAATAATCCAGGATTCAGAAACAATTATCAAGGAAATAACAATCAAGGTTTCCAAAGAAGACCATGGAATACAGCTCCCAACAATGGAAATGTGGTGACGCCCTTGGACAATCCACCAAATGCGCAAAGTCAAGAGAACCCCTCTTCGGGCAAAGTGTTTTTAGCCGAAGCAGCCTTGTCTAGTTGGTGCAGACTCCACAACACGAACCAACATTCCGAGTTGCAGTGTCCTGAATTCAAGATTGCAGCCGACATTTTCCAACAAGAGATGCGCACTACCAATCCGCCTGAAAATCCTCCCACCACAGGGTATGAAATTGTTCCAACCACGCAGTATGGTCAAGCCATGATCGTTGAAACCTGCAGATATTCACAAGAAGAAATTAGTCAAGAACAAAATGGGAGATTTCCTCCAGAATCGGCCAATGGACCGATGTTACCACCAGGATCTCAGTTTCCGCCAGCATCTGCAAATGGACCTGTAGAAGATTCAGAATACTATTTCCCACCATTGAACGACAGTGTTTTAGTAGAAGGAATCAAGGAAGTATTCCACCAATCGTCAGGAGGTGCAAACCAAAGAGTTTATCACAGGAATCAGAGAAATCCCGAACCATTGACAACATCGATTCCTCCAAACAATTTTTCAACTCCGCCAGATCCCCAAGCCAGCAACGTCCCTGAATATCCACAAAACACTCAAGAATACAGACAAAGAAGAAATATTTCACCTCCTGCGGGAAATGAAACGAAAAGATTGGCCGCCTTGGTGTTAGATGAACTCAAGAAAGTTAAGGTAAGTTTACCACTCTACGAGTTGCTCAAAGTGTCTGAAATTAAAGAGGCAGTGATCAATAGTTTGAGTGAACCTAGTGCAACAAGGTCAAATATTCAAGCCACTATCAATGTGACTCAAGAGGAAGCCGATTCTCAAGAACAACCCGAGCAAAATGAGTGCATGGTTCAAACTATAACCTTCCCAGCTAAAAAGGAAGATATGTTGGAAGGAAAAGTATTACTCAAAAGAGGCGAAGCAAAGAAAGCTCAGCCTACAGTCAAAGAGAACCTCACTACTAACTTGGTTCTTCCCGAAAAGGAGGTCGCAATCAAGAAAGATGTGGTTAAAAAAGGAAAATCTGCAAACCAAGCCAGTCACTCGAAAGAGGAGAGCCCAGCAAAGGAAGATTACTCGAAGATTAATCAAGTTAAACATCAAGAATCAAGTGAAGGAAATTCAGTGCCTTCTCAAGGAAAGGACGAACCGGCCCCGTTCCTGTTATCAGTCAGAATATTTGGAAAGCTATTACACAATTGCCTTTATGATTCCGGAGCCTCAAGCAATGTCATGCCTTTAGCCGTTTGTCAAAGACTGGGAATAACTCCCGCACCTACCAAGAGAAAAGTCACTCAGCTTGACAAGACAGAAGTTCCAGTCATGGGAGAATTGAACAACATTCACATGCAATTGGCCGCAGATCCAAGGATCCAGAATTTTATAGATATATCAGTAGTGGATATTCCAGATTCATATGGAATGCTCCTGAGTCGAGATTGGTCCCGAAAATTGAATGGATATGTATCGACCGATTTTGCACACATGTGGCTACCATGGAGAGGAGTCCCGAACCAGATTAAAATTGATAGCACCCCAAGGTTGAGATTGATGATAACTGAATATGGAGAGGACAACGAAGTTCTATTTTTAGAATCCGACCTAGGAACATATAAACCAAAAGTAGAAGAGATCTTAATGATACAAGACATACAAGATGAAGATACCCAACAAGAGGTCATGGAGTCAACTGAGATCGTCATTGAAAGCGATCAAGGATCCGACCAAGAGGACGAAGGGATGTTTGAAAACTTCAGGAGGTTTGTGCAAAGAAACATCCAGCAAAGTGTACAACTTGGCAATATAGCATCTGTTCGAGAGTTGCTCCTTCCGAATTGGTGTAGAATTCACAATGCCGTCCACTCGGAATTATCTTGTGCTTTATGCCAGACCGCATTGGAGCAAGTAAACAAAAGAATCCCGCAGACACTAATTGTAGAGGAAGCTCAAGATTCAGAGAATGAAAGCTCTACAGACACCGAAAGTTCTGTAGAAGATGAAGTTTCGTCCGATACAACAGATGAAAGTCATGAAAGTCCAGAAACAGACAATCAAGAAAATCAGATATGGACACTAAGGTTCGACGGATCTAAGTCCAAACAAGGATCCGGAGCCGGATATGAATTAATTAGTCCTAAAGGAGAAACATACCTTGCCGCTCACAGATTACAGTTCCCTTGCACCAACAACGTAGCAGAATATGAATCTTTGGTCCATGGATTACTGTTAGCCATCCAAAAGGGGGCAAAGATACTGCAAGTATACGGAGACTCAGAAATCGCAATAAGGCAAATCAGGAAGCAATATGTCTGTCATGACAAAAGGCTAACCAAGTATAGGAATCGAGTCTGGGATCTAATTGAAAGTTTTGAAGCTTTCAATATCAATTCAATTTATAGACATCAGAATCAAGTGGCCAATTCACTTGCACAGGCCGCGAGCTCATTGATTCCATTAGCAATGGAAGGATTAAAGAAGTTTACAATCGAGTTAATATCAGTTCCTTCAGTCCCAGATAACATTACCAATTTCCAAGTTTTCGAAGACGACAAGCACATTCTAGACTTCCTAACCAGCACGGACGTTTTCTTAACACAGATCATAGATGAAGATGAAGTGGGTGAAGCTGAGTTCGATGCCGAAGGAGTCCTGAACTTAAAGACAAACACTATTCCGAAAGGAATGGTTGAATTAGAAAGGATTTCTGATCCTGACAAGTTGAAAGAAAAGAAGAATCACAGTGTAGAAGGCAATATGTGTGACGCGATCAATCTAGGTGACGAGACACAAGTAAAGAATGTCTTCATTGGAAAGTCCTGCACAGCGACTGAAAAAGATGGAATCCTAAAAAACATGAGGGACTTCCCAGATGTCATTGCATGGAGCTATGAAGATCTCAAGACCTACGACACTGCGATTATCACTCACACAATCCCGTTGAAGCCAGGAAGCAAACCGTTCAGGCAAAGACAGAGACCCGTCAATCCTTTGTTGGAACCATTGATATACCAAGAAGTGAAGAAGTTACTCACTGCTAAAATCATCTTCCCAGTAAGACACTCGACGTGGGTCGCCAACCTGGTACCTGTTAGAAAGAAAAATGGAGAGATCAGATTGTGTGTTGATTTTAGAAATCTCAACAGAGCATCAGAGAAAGATAACTATCCGCTCCCATCATTAGATGAAGTACTGCAGATCGTCAATGGATCACAGATGATGTCCTTCCTAGACGGATATTCAGGATACAATCAAGTCCTAGTCGAACCTGAAGATCGAATAAAGACTGCTTTCACCACCAAATGGGGGACATTTGCTTATAAGAGAATGCCTTTTGGACTCATAAACGCCGGAGCCACATTCCAGAGAGCTATGGATATCGCTTTCAGAGATTTAATTGGTAAAAGCATTATTATATATATGGATGATATCACAGTTTTCTCTAGGCAGAGAAAAGATCATGTGGACGATTTGAGAAGAGTCTTCCAAAGATGTAGAAGATACGGTGTCTCCCTTAATCCGAAGAAATGCATATTTGGAGTCACAGAAGGAAAGCTTTTAGGACATGTCATTTCAGAGAAAGGAATATCTATTGATCCTGAAAGGGTGAGGGCCATATCTACTATCAATTTGCCAGCAAGCAAGAAAGAGCTCAAATCATTTTTCGGAAAGATCAACTTCGTCCGAAAATTCATTACTGGATTTGCCGAGATTGTCAGGCCATTGAATGAAATGTTAAAGAAAGATGCAAAGGTTGAGTGGACTCCACAAGCCAGAAGGGCATTTGAAGAAATAAAGACCGCCATCATGGAGGCGCCAGTCTTGATTAGTCCTGATTATCTCAAACCATTTTATTTATATTCCTTCGCTTCCGAATACACTTGTGCCGCCATTCTCACCCAAAGAAGTGAAGAGAGGGATGAAAACCCGATTGCTTTCATGAGCACCCCGTTGAAAGATGCAGAATTGAGATATCCAAACATTGAAAAGCAAGCATACGCATTAGTAAAGGCAGTAAAGAAATTCAGACATTACCTCCTGAGAGCCAAGATTTATGCAATAGTACCTGATGCGGCAGTCAAGACTCTTCTCATGCAAAATGAATTAGGAGAAAGAAGAGGAAAGTGGGTCGCCATTATCCAAGAATTTGACATTGAGATTCAGCCCATGAAACTTGTCTGAGGACAAGCTTTGGCGCAGACATTGGCAATAGATGGGCCAGGATTAGTCCAACAAATTTACGAATTAGAGGATGTCACGCCTGATGAATGGTACAAAGACATTGTGACATATTTGCTTAATCACAGATGTCCTGCTCATATGACACCTACACAAAAGAGAGCATTAAGATTAAAGTGTCAACATTACATGCTTCAAGGATCTGTTTTATACCGCAAGAACTATGAAGGAGTGTACCTGAGATGTGTTGGCAAAGACGAAGCAAAGCAGATAATTGAACATTTCCATTCCAAGTTTGGAACCGGACATGGAGCCAACCTCGCCACAGCTCACCAGATCCTAAGAGCAGGATATTACTGGCCTACGCTTTTTAGAGATACGTTCAATCACATTAAGACTTGCCACACATGTCAAGTCGCAGCTATAAGAGAGAGAAATCCTGCCATGCCACTGAATCCGGTGATGGAAGCCAGACCATTTGCTAAATGGGGAATGGACTTTATTGGTGTTATTAACCCCGCATCCTCAGCACAACACAAGTACATCATTACAGCTACAGATTATTGTACCAGATGGTCAGAGGCACAGGCACTTAAGGTTTGTTCTACTGAAGTTGTAATCAAGTTTCTAGAAGAAAACATAATCACAAGGTTTGGATGCCCCTATGCGTTGGTTTGCGACAATGGATCGGCATTCACATCATTGAGATTCTCAAATTGGGCTTTTGAGTACGGGATAACCCTCAAGTTTTCATCAAATTATTATCCTCAGGGTAATGGATTAGCAGAATCCACAAACAAAAATTTGCTCAGCGTAATCAAGAAATTATTAGAGAGAAGTCCAAGAGAATGGCACACCCAGTTGAGATTTGCTTTATGGGCAGACAGAATCAGAACAAAGAACGCATTAGGCATTTCGCCTTATTTTCTAGTTTATGGCCAAGACCCAGTCTTCCCTATGCAACTCAGGATTCCAACCTTGAGATTCATTCAGGAGTACATGGAAGACACTGATGCAGTGCAGGCCAGGTTGACACAGTTGATGAATTTAGAAGAGAAACGAGATCAAGCACTAGAGACCTTTGCTAAACACCAAGGAGTGGTGAAGAGATGGTTTGATCGACAAGCAAGAGTCAAGGCGTTCCGAATTTCAGATCTCGTCCTGTGTTGGGACAAAGCACATGAGAAAAGAGGAGAACATGATAAGTTTGATAGGCTTTGGAAAGGCCCTTATCAAATTTCAGAGATATTGGGAGAAAATGCATTTAGGTTGCAAACTTTAACTGGAGAAGACATCCCGTTGCCTGTCAATGGGAGATATCTCAAACACTATTTTCAATCCTAAAGTGCCAAGGCCTTCCCTTGTACATAGCTAGTTTAGTTTGCTTTCGTCGTTTTCCGTTTGTTTGTTTTTCTCGCGTTGGTTTGCCTTTTGTTTTTCTTAGTTTAGGTGCTTTTGTTTTTTGTTTTTTTTTTTAGTTTTTGTCCTGAGGGGTATCCATTTGACATTGGGTGATTTTGTTATATAACGCTCTGACTTCCTGCTGGATTGTTAGATGCATTTGGAAAATCATGAGGTCTTTTGGAATTACTGAGGGAGTTTCTTTTAATAAAGCTTTGAGTCAGGACGTATTTGCATTGAAGTAGGTTAGCTTATTGAACTCACGTATTTTTGTCCTCCAGTTATTATATTTCACACACTTATAATCTCCGAGTCATTATGGTTTACAGGCGAAGCTGTGATCAGTGAAAAATCTAAAGTCTAGCTTCAGCGCCACCGCAATCCTCAAACCCTAGTGAGTTTCGTTACTCACAAGCCAAAGAATTGACAGAACTGAAAAGCAGTATCAAAAGAAAAGATGAAAAAATGAGAAAATCAAAAGAAAAGAAATGAGCTAAAAGGAAATATCAAATTGGCTAAAGGGAATATGCGAGTAACTCCATCGGGGCTATAGACGCCTGACTGGCAGTGGAGCAATGTTCGTGAGCTTGCGGCGATAACCTCGTCGGGACTATAGACGTCTGACTGGCAGCGAGGCTCTATCCAGGATGCTTTTGGAGTTTAGACGAACTATGTAGCTTATCACAGGGGAACCTGGAGATCATGATTGTCTTGTTGAGGGAAATTAACGCATTTGCACACACATGGGTAACTGTGGACTTAATACTTTGTCTCAATATGATGGTCTCTTCTTGTAAGTGTTTCTTAACTCCTGGATTTGTTGAGGGAGGTTTTCTGAGTCTTCCTTTAGAAAGATTGATTCCCAAATGTTTTGCAACATTTCTCAGTGGTGTCGCCAGATGTTGTGACCATTTCACACATCGCCCCATCGCAAATGGGGACCCCCCTCTTTTTCGCTTGTTTTCGCTTTCGTTTTTAGGGTTTTGTTAGTCCGTTAGTTGTCTGGATTTAGGGCTAAGCCTTAGGGTTTTAAATTTTGCCTTTTCAAGCCAAAATCCAGTCATTTTTGAGAGCTTTTGAGCTTCCTTTTCTGGAATGCAAATTTTGAATGCAATGATTTCGCCAAAATGGTCTAATTTTCAATTGGAATGTTCATGCAGAGCTTAAACTTGTCTAAGTGTTAACCGTCAATGTGAATTTTTGTCTGATTGAATATTTTGACCAAATTTTGACTTTTTTGAAGTTTGATCCTGGGCATTGGAATTGATTTGTTTTCGCCTCGTGAAGTGTTAAAATGTGAAAAATCTTGTTATTTTGGCCTGTAGGAGCAAAATCGCTCCTGTCCCTCAGTGAAGGACGGGAGCTCATTTTCAAATATCTCATTGTCCTTGCAGAGTCCAGACAAATTTTACGTTTGAAGTGATAGAGAACGACAAGATCTTTCATTTGAATATAAATTGAAGATTTTCATGAGCGCGGAAAGGCCTCCAGGAGGAAAATCGCTCCTGTCCCTCGGTCAAGGACCGGAGCTACGATTCAAATTTCGCCATGTCCATGCAAGATTTTGATAACTCAGCAATTGGAGGACGTCCGAAGGAAGATACTTTGCCAAATGAATATAATTTGAGATGCAAAAAATGAAGGAAAATGACCTATATTGACCAAATCGCTCCTGTCCCTCTCCAAGGGACCAGGGCGAGGTACCTTGTAGCTCTCGTCCCTCTCCCAGGGACCAGAGCGATTTCCTCCATTTTGCAAAATCCAGACAAGGGTCAAGGCAAGTTTACGTTCAAAAACAAGGGAAAACATGAGATGAACGCATTGAATATAAATTGAAGATTTTTGGGACGCCCATAACAGTGCTAAATGCCTAGTTCGCTCCTGTCCCTCAGGAAGGGACCAGAGCGATTTTTGATATAATTACCTCTTTTTGCAAAATTCCAAACAATGTCAAGGCATGGGTGGATAGAGTGAAGAAGGACGAATCCATTGAATATAAACTTGGAACCTGGCAAAGTAAGATGAAGGCCACAAAGGAAGGATCGCTCCTGTCCCTCTCCAAGGGACCAGGGCGATACAATGGTGAAGATACGTCCCTCTCAAGTTCAAGGTCGTCCCTCCAAGGTTCAAGACCGATCCAAGCCAAGACAAGGTGGCGAGGGACATTTCAAGGCGTCTTCATCATGCGCAAACACTCAAAGGACGTTAAAATGAAGAAATTGACACCCTATAACATAGATCGCTCCTGTCCCTTAGGAAGGGACCAAGGCGATGTTAGATACATTGGCCATTTCATGCAAAATTTACGTAAGGACAAGACATTGCAATGTTTTAGAGGGTCCATGGTATGGTAAAAGGATGATAAACAAGAGTTTTGAACGTGAAATGATCATTATTTTGAGCATGGAGACTATATCGCTCCTGTCCCTCTCCAAGGGACCAGGGCGATTTGCTTTGGATTCCTTGTTTTGCTTCAAGATCAAGCTAAGTCAAGACGTCTTAAGATAGCATATGGTCCAAGGCATCGTTTGAAGATAATTTGCAAAAGTGTTGAACGTCCAAACATCGCCAAATAATGTAAAAGCCTCACATCGCTCCTGTCCTTTGGACAAGGACCAGGGCGATCCTATCAAAAACGCTCATATTCCTCCAAAATCGAAGCAAGGCGAGGTTAAGCAAGACAAAGGGCGGCGTTTGGAAAACATCACAATGAAGGATCGAAGGTCAAAAATGCATATTGAACGTGAAAAAATCAAGATCGCTCCTGTCCTTTGGACAAGGACCAGGGCGATATCATCAAAAGCACGCACGTTCCTTCAAAGATCAAAGCGAAGCAAGGTTAGGTAAGGTGAAGGACGACGTTTGAAGGGCATTACAATGAAGATCGAAGTGCAAAGTTGACAAGGTCAAGGAAAGGACATGGATCGCTCCTGTCCCTCTCCAAGGGACAAGGGCGATGATCCCTTTAATACACTCAAAACTTCATGCGAGCAAATGGAATAAGCGCAAAAGACACGAACAAAGGATGCTATTCGCCCACAATAAAAAAAATCGAAGTTAAAAGATGCAAGATGGACATGAAAACAACAAGATCGCTCCTGTCCTTTGGACAAGGACCAGGGCGATATGCACTTAAAGGACACCCATATGCGCACACAAGGCGATCAAATTCGAAGGACCATCAAGGTGATCGATTTTTAACGTGGAGATGAAGGAGTTGGACGTAAGAAATGCAAAAGTCAAGACAAAATGGTGAATCGCTCCTGTCCCTCTCCAAGGGACCAGAGCGATGAGGTACGTCCCTTTGTTTTCCAATTTTGGCGCCAAACAAACAAATTTAAATTTCCTTAAATGCTAAATCGATTAAAAAATTGAAAATCCATTTTTATTTAGCATTTAATATGGCGTTATCTTTTATTAATTATTTTTTGCCTTTATTAAAAATCGAAATTCTCATTTAAAAAAACGCAAGGCATTAATAATTAATTATTTAATTAATATAAAAATCGATTTGAAGCGCCCAATTAGGCAAGTCGGCCTTGTTATTTTATTGCAAATCATTTAAAAAATGGTTTTATTTGTCAAGTCGGCCTAAGAGGTGAAAGGGTATGAGCGCTATTTATAAGGGGAATGAAACGTTCATTTTTACATAATCATTTTTACCTTTCTTCATGCGAATCAAGAAGAGGCGAATATAGTGCGAAGTGTGTTCAAAGGTGGTGCGATTTCAAACCAAAGGTGGCGCTAGTATCATCTTGTGTGGAGTGCGAATTGCGTTGAAGGCCAAAGGTGGTGCGAATTTCATTCATCCAAGGGTGGCGCGTAGTTATCAAAAGGTGGTGCGAATTTGAAGACCACACCAAGGGCGAACTTGGAGATCCATCTAAGACCACACCAAGGGCGAATTTGGAGATCATTTAAGACCACGTCTAAGGCATTACTTGAAGATCACGTTCTCTCCAGAGGTGGCGAAGTATATTTTGAGGGAATCATATTGAAGATTATCTTATACCTCAAATTTTGCCTAGGCAAATTTTGTTTTTGCATTCTAGAGTTAGCTCTCTGTCGAGGTATGGCGATTTAATTATTATTGTTTTATTCATTCATCGTCATATTTCAAATTTTGAATTTTAAATCTCTTAGCTCAATCGTTGTATTTTAGGAAATGATAACTCTAGGGACTTATCATGAGGTTTCCTAAAATCTATCTCTCTTATCTACGTTATTGCAAAATCTATTTCTTATAATGAAATGTTGTGTAGGTATGGCGACCCCAAAGGCGGGAGCATCCACCAGTCGCTCGGCTCTCATGAAAGAAGATCAGAAGACTGAAGAGGTGGAGACCAAGATCGTGTCCAAGTGGAGCAACATTGGAGATACAAACTTGGGAAACTTTAGCACGAAGAAGTTCCGAGAGGTCCCTTACATCGGCAAGCCATCACCTGTCGCCCGGAGAATAATAGAGAGTGGCATCATTAAGGCGGCCGGTTTTCCTCCAGCTATTCAGTGCCACGAGTTGATGATCGAGTGTGCCCGTCATTACAATCCACAGTCCAGGACAATTGTGTCCAATGAGGGAAACACTTTGGCGTACCTTTCAGAGGAGGCCATAAGTGAAGCCTTCCATCTTCCAGAGCACAGGGACATGATATACAAGAGCATTGAAGGAGCTAGATCAGTGTACGATGACGATCCAGATACTTGTCTAAGCATCATCAACAAGAACTGGCTACTCAAGAGTCGTCCCCGTCTGAGCAAAGTACCGAACACACCACACCGGATCGATTTCCAAGAGGAGTACAGAGATTTGATTACCATGCTCAACAGAGTTACAGGAGCACCTCATGCCTTCTATTTTGAGAAATGGATGTTTTATTTCATCCAGGTGATTGTTCAAGGAAAGGGTACAATACATTGGGCTAGGATAATTAGCCATTGCTTAGACGTACAATTGAGAAGACTCAGGGCTACTAAGTCCTTCCACATGAGTTCATACGTCATCTATGCCTTAATCAGGAGCGTTGAGTACGCAGGACTACCTCATAGAGGAGTGATTGGAAGAGGACCCGGCGAGGTCAGAGTTTGTGAATCCTATACCTACTTGCATCATCCACCAGGGAAGAACTACAAGTTAATCAATGATACTTTCACGATGAACATCACCAGGACGTTGCAAGGAGGGATTCACAACAGATTATCTCAGGATGCCCAGGAGTTAATCAAGAGGTACGGTGCTTGGTTCATTCAGTTTCCCAAGTTCACTTACATTAGAGTGTATGGATGTCCTTTACCTCCATACATGTTGCCGAGGTACCCGACAGATAGAATTGTGTTACTTGAAGTAACAAGGCAGTTGGCAGCATATGTGAAGGCGTTCAGACACAGACATCAGAATGGAGTTCAGGTACCTATTATTTTGGGTAATTCAGTTGAGGTATGTCCCAATGTCTCAGCCATGGATGACGCAGAAAGGGAGTTAGCCTTGTATCCTTTTTCATCTTTTGCTTGGAGGAATAGTTTCGATCCACATGGACATTTAGAGGAGACAGTCGGTAGAAGATTTAGACATGAGTACCAGATTGAAGATTTTATGATGAATCTCCTAGATGATCTCGAAGTGAAACGAAAGATACATTCTAGATTGCCTCTGGATTTCATCAGGAAATGTAAGATTTACAGAGTAGCCGACCAAGCTCAGGACAACGGCAGGCACATCCAATCTTCATATGATAGAGAAAGCAAAACAATAAGTTTGAATTGGAATGAGCCCGAGGCCGTGGATTTAGATGAATTGATGGCACCAGTCTTGTCTTGTACTCGCAGATGGGTAGACATTCAACATCAGAAGTTGAGAGAACAAGGCATAGCCATGTCTTTTACTTTGGAAGAAAAGCCAGCCGAAGGTGGAGCCAGTGTTAGTGAAGGCAATCCTAATCCTAGGAATTCAGGTGAAGGTAACCTTCGATGTGCCAGTGAGGGCAATCTCCATTCGAGAGGTTCAAAGAGAAAGGAAAGATCAGAAAAGAAAGAGCCTTCCAAGAAAAAGCAAGGTGCTAACAAAGATCAAACACCAGGTACTTCTTCCAGGCCAGAAGATAGAACAGTTCGAGTGGAAGAATCCATGGAATCGATGGTACAGAATGATAGACAGGAGGAAGAACAGGCACAGCATGTTTCATCCGATGGATCTCTCCAAGACTATGATTTAGATAATGATAACGAAATAACATCTCCTCCCAGACAAGAAGAAGTAGTACATAAAGAAATTCAAGTTCAAGAGACAAGATCAAATATCCCAGATTGGTTGAAGGAAAGATTGACTAAGGTGATCGTAATTGAGGATGAAGACAGTGCAATTGATTTAGAGAGCCTCGTGGGACGTTCACATATGACAACAGAGAAGAAGAAGGCTATAAAGATGTCCAAGATGATTCGAGATGAGACTGGATCTAGAAAACTGCAGATAGCTACACCGGCAGCAGACAAATATGAGGGTGAGATCCTAGCAGAAGACTATCATATACAGACTATTGAGTTAGGACCATCCACAGCAGAGCAGACTTTAGATGATGCCACCGACACATTTGAGGCATTGAAGGATAAATTTAGAGAAGAAGTAGAAAAGAATAGAAAGCTTGAGAAAGAGGTCGGTGCATGGAGGACATATTTCAGTCACATCAATGAACCTTTGGGACGTCAGGATCCAGTTAGATCACCATTGCAGGCATTGCCCCTTCAATCAATCAATGAAGCAGAAAGATTCAGGAATATGGTTCAGCGTACATGTAATTGGATGGATAGATCTCACACGGTGGCCATTGAGTTTATTACAAGGATGTCGAAGATCACCCATCAGGCTATCCAAGTTCTTGAGATAATCCACAGATTGATGGCAACAGTAGCTGCATTTGCCCATACCAAGGACGTTGTCATCCCTGTCTTGAAAGTTATAAGACATACATCTAGAAGAATTTTAGCACAAGAGAGGATCTTAGAAGGTGATTCTCACAGTTTGTTTCAGTGGTCAACCTTACTCCATATAAAGAGTGTTCTCTTTGAGGACATCAGTGTTAGATGTGGTCAAGTTGAGGAGGTGATCAATCCGATCCAGGACAGAGTATTTGAGGTACTTCGTACCATTCTTGGCAGGAGGATCGAGGTCGAGACAGATGTGGATTTACAAGAGTTTGAGGATAGAATCACGATCATCTTTCGCAAGGACGCAGATGTTACAGATGAGCAGTATGATCAAATGTATGCCACCATGCTCCTGATTGATAGAACAAAAGAACTTGAACCTACTTGGGACACAGCTCTTCTAGATGCATTTGATCAGGTTATCCACTTAGAAGAGAGTATCAAGAATCTTCCCGAGATTCCAAGCACAGAAATCGAAGGAATTGTGACAAAATTCATTGCATATGCTAAGAAAGAGAATTGGAAGGGGAATAAGATTCTAGACGAAAGGTTGTTACAGATGACATGACATCTTAATTCTCATTGGCTGATACCTCCTAGATTTTTGTGCCAAATTTAATATTTGGCTATGTATTTAATGTTGTTCAGTAAAAAGGAGGTCATTTGTAACAAACCCTAATTAGGGTTTAGGTGTCATGATCTTGTCCATTGATTTACTTTCAATCTGGACCTTTCATTGTAACTGGGGATGCTATTTATACCCCCATTTTTCATTTCATTAAGAGAGAATAGTCAATAGAGTTAAGAGTGAAATAGAGAGATTAGAATTGTAAGCAATTTTTATTTTTGTAGCAAGATTGAGTCTTGAAGAGAGAAGTTCAAGCAATTGTTGTATATGATGACTTGGAAATCAATAAAATATTGAAGTTATGGTGTTTTGTTGCAAGTTTCTTGAGTTATCTTCATGGTTGTTGGATGTACTTGAATCACGCTCAATCAAAGTAGTTTGTTAATTTGAAAGACTAAGTGTGAGATTTGATATTTGGTAGGATTCGCAATCCAAACCACTAGCTTCTTGCTGATTGTAGGAACGCCTTGCGTGGTCGACTGGAAAACACCTTGAGTCCTTAACCTTCAAGCATTTTCGTATCTAGGATATGTACCTTCGTAGTAGTGTCCTTGATCTTTGATGCATTGAACATCATTATTACCTTAGAAGATCGCACTAATTTCAGTTGAGTTGTTGTCTCATGGCAAAATTGAAATTGGTTGAGTCTTGCCAAATCTCATTCATGCTAAGTCGTTCATAGGGTTAGGCTAGATTAGACCTCTTAAGCCCTATCTTTTTCCATTTTTTGAAAGTTCTTTTTAGATTAGTGAAATCTTCGAGCTATTGAATCCGTAAGACGCCTTGAAGGAAACAGCAAATCACATCATACCACTAAAAAAGCTTGTCCACACGTGGAGACCCCACTAAAAGAACCTTGGAGTCTATCTAACTGATCCTTTTTGCAGATCTTCAGCAGTTAGAGACTATTTTCTCAAGAGAGGATAAGATGCCTAATGGTATTTTATTCTGTGTATGATTGTGTACAAAATACACGTCAACAATACCCTGAATACACCTTGGTTTTATTCAAAAATATATATTTTAAAACACATTTTATATTTAAGTTTTTTAAATAATTTTCAATAAAAAGAACATTAACAACATGCAAAAACACATTGTAGGCTTTCCTAGTAATTTGAAAGTGTTTATGCAATATTTGCTAGTTCATTGGCTGCATACAGGGTAAGTTAACTCTAGCTACTTATATGCTTAAGGCCTCCCCTACAAGCAAGGCATTTGATGGCGAACATTGTGATGTCATGGGGAATGAATGATGTCATGGGGAATGAATGATATCATAGAGAACTTTTCTATGCCACTTTGCACGACCCTGCCCCTTCCACAACTAGACATTATATCATCAAATTTGAGATACTTCCCTACTTTGAATCAATTTAAATGTTGCACGTCTAAGATTAAAGGTAACTAATTGTAATTAATGTGGGGAAGCTATAGCTGCAAGAGGCAAACATTTGTTTTAAAAATGTTTTTTATTTTATTTTTTTGTTTTCTATAAAATTTAATACATTAAAATATAAAATCAAAATGTGAATTTAATTTTTTTCTCGCATTAATAATTTTTATAAATATGTGAAATTACAAAATTTAAACATATTTACCTTCTAATATTTTTCAATTTATTATAATATTTTTTTATCATAAAAAAATATTACAAATATATATTAGTCAAATTTAATCACATTTTTTTTAACAAATTTTATCTTTCCCAAACTTAATCCAAATTTTATCTTTGTCAAACTTGAACACAAACACAAACCTTATGACATATCCTACTAGGTTATTCGAGCATGTTTTTAACTCACAAATACATATAGAAGACTCTTGAGGTTAACACCTTCCAAGTATAAAAAACATTTTTTTTCCAACATGTTGCCACATCAAAACACACATCAACACAATCCATTCTCTCTAATGCTTTCCAAGCTAAATCTATGATAGGGTGTGCATTCTACCCACTCCACCCTCCATCCCCTCATCACACACTTGACTTTTCTGACTTCAAAAAACTTGGCAAGCCAAATTAGATCATATGATTGAGTTCTTTTGATGGTACTAATATGAACAATGTTTGCGCCTTGGTCAATGGTTGCTATTTCTTGGCCTTTCTCAAGCTAGATGTCTATCTTACCCCCAATTGAGTTGTTCAAGCATACATTTTAGTCTTGCCTTCAAGCCTAATCTACATGGCATTGGATTCATAGTCTTTTTGACCCCTTCCATCCTGAATTTTTTCCTAGAGTGTTGCCATCTTTAGGGGTATGGCCCCTTGGCCTACTTACATTGCTAAACTTTGGCCCTTTTTTAGATCAATCATTCTCTTTCAGCTATGGAAGGCTAGAAACTATGCAATATTTTCTCATAAAGATATTGGCTGCAATTTATTGTTAACCAAAAAGGTCAATGTGGTTCCTCTATTTACTTTTAGATCAAGATCAGTTGGAGGAGGTGGTGTTGGAATTCCAACATTTGCAGGATTCTCAGACACTACGAAAGTGCCCCGTGCAACTATGCAATAATTTCTTATAAAGATACTGGCTGCAATTTATTGTTAACCAAAAAGGTCAATACTCTATTTACTTTTAGATCAAGATCAGTTGGAGAAGGTGGTGTTGGAATTCCAACATTTGCAAGATTCTCAGCCACTGCAAAAGTGCCCCGTGCACTATGAGCCAAGTGTGACCTAACAAGACTAGACACACCACACCTCCTATTGTTCACAAACACAAAAACAATTGCAATTGTGGCCACCCCTCACCTTCACCAGTGCAACGTGGGTGGTATACATCCCCTCATGGAAAGGCATGTAGCTTTTGTCAGCCGTTGTCATGAATTCACCATTGGCTATGACTCAGCAAACTGGGAATCCACTACATGTTCTCCATCTTCCACTAGGATCATGTGTGTTGGTCCCCCTTACTATGCAAGATCATTTGGCATCACAAGATGAATGATGGATCCACATGTGCCAAATGAACAAACCCACTAGGTGACCAACCTCCAAGGACTAACACTCATCTGCCACCCCCACCTGGCATTATGACTTGTGCTCAATGTTTTCTTGTTTTGGTGTTATTATAGACTTTTGTAAACATGCATTTTTTGGGCCATGAAAGAATAAATTTTAACATTCGTGAGGTTAAAAATAGCCTATGGGACAACTAGCCTTGCCATTTTTGACTTCTATGTTTCAGTCCTTTTCCTATTCAAGATGTCGATGAGATCCCCCAACTTCTTAATATTCCCCTCGTTTAATATATTGCACCAAGAAACAACTGTCAAGATATTGACATGTTTGTGGCTGATGTCCTTGGAAGCATCACACTCCATAGTAAAGTGTTTTTGCATTTCACTCTGTCAATAATGCAAATAATACTCACCCTTTCTTCCCATCCTTCTTTAGACATTTTCACCGCCCAATTCACATTGAAGATGATGAAAATTAGTTCTTAATTGAGCAATAAGAATGTAACAGCCTGCCACTTTTTATTGTAAATCTTCTGCTACTCCAGCCTGCTTCTAAAAATTTGTTATTATAACTTTTTAAGATGGCATATTGCATTTAGTAGGAAAAATTATAAGAATTTAAACATATGACCAAAAGAAAAGAGGGAGCTTTTGAACCTTCCAATTTTGAAATCATGTTAATGGGAAAATTTTAACTCAGAGCAACAAGGAAGAAAAGTTTTGAGAGTAACGAACCAAATCCCGTCTCAAATCGATGGGGTTGCTTGAGGTTCATGTCTCCCTTGGTGCTTTCGCCTAAATAATCCACATCGAAATGGCTAGATGACGTCACCGAGAACAAATCATCTGCTTTTCTCGACAGATTGTTGCTGCTCTGCCGTTTTTCTTCTTTCTCTCGGTTGCTCTGTTTTGCGTCTGCTTCATTTTCTTGGTTAGCATTTGAACTGGCCGCACTCAAATTTTCTGTTTTGCTGGCATAAACCCTAGTTCTTCCAAAATGTGGCAAATGACAACTATATTTAATTTTGGTGGCCATGGCAAGCTTCAAAATCCCGTGCCTGCCAAACGCAAAAGAAGATGAAGATAATGGTGATCGGCTGTAGAGACACCTGAAACTAGGCACAGCAGGGCACTCCATTTTTGCACAGGCTCGTCAATAAATATAATAATTCGAATGCAGATATATAGCATATATGGGTATATTAAAGCTGCTGGAACATTCTTTGCTCAGGCTTTCTTGCTTTTGCATTTAGCGCCTCGCGACGGTGAGTCGAACATATAGAGTATTATTATTGTTTTAGTAGCTGCGATGGCAGAGACCCACATGTTTTTTAATCATTGTTGACTGTGTTGACGTAGGGCAGCTTGACTTGTTTTAGTGGGTGAGAGCGAAGAGAATTTCAAACTTTTTGACAATTTGAGTGAGAGGCATTCATTCCACGTGTCGGTGGGTATAAGATTCTGCAGCCCGCCTAGCCAAAACATTCGTCATTCGGCGATTATGATGGTGCACAAGGAACCCTACCCCACGTGTGAAATGATGTGAATGAATGATTAGGATTTTTTTATTGTAGATTTTGCTAAAAAGTCTATCGTTTTGTCGAATGTCACCACATCAGATAAAGTGTTTAGATTGTTTATCTTTAGGTCATTTTTGAATTCGATGTAAATGTCACTTAAAATTGAAAGTTTCATGATGAAATGTTATTTTATCTCCACCATCCTTTTATTGTAAAATAAGTTTTTATTTATTATTATTTCTTAAGTATTATCTATCTATTGATATTGCATCTAAAATGATGTGAACTAGTCCTTACCTAGACTATCAAAGTTATTTGGTTTTCATTTGATCCTTACTTCTTTGTAAGTTTTTTTCCCTAGTCTCAAATAGGTTTAAAATCTTTGATTTAGAAGACTTTCTTCTAGCTAGTTTGCTTTTCCCACATGATAGCCCTAAATTTTACATACTTTTTAATCTCCTCATCAACGTTTAGTCATTCTTGCATATTAATGTTTCATATATTCATCCACTTGGCATTTTGTTTCATCCATGTGTTTGTCATTCTACTTAGTTCTCCTTCTATAACAACACTCAACCAATTACGATTCTCTATATTTTGAACATTTTTCAAGAAGCTTAACAATCTAATCATTATTTATGCTTCTAATGATAAAGCACGCATTTCAACTAGGATAAATGAAAGATTTCATAATGTAGGAGATTAAGCAGTCCATGAAACCAAGAGATGCATTAAAAGTGCATAACAATAACACAACCACTAGATCTAAGAGCTATATAATTAGCCTTTTAAAATTTCCAATTTGATGGATTTTCTACTCTAAAAAAGGTGCATTATTTTGTCTAGCCTCACTTCCACAAACAAGACAATTAGGTTGTTCACTCTCAAATTGTCTTCATACTTATATAGATGTCACTAAGTTGTATGCAAAACCTCTCAAAATTTGTATGCTTTCAATTTATCGTCATTTTTTTGTTTATATTGTGAGATCCATCATCATAAATGTAATGGAATAATTTGCTAGTTATATAAATATTTTATGTAAATTAATTAAACCATCGTGATTAATAAATTTGCCCTCAAAAAAGTTAGGCTTGAAATAATTAAATGTTAAACTAATTACATAAACTAAATGCTAGAGTATTTAGATCTATATAAGATGTAGATATTTATATGATAAATGTAAGAAATCAATTCATTATTGTATCAAAAAATAAGAACCTATCAAATGATTATTCCAACGTTGGAACCTAACTAAAACTTTTCCCCGTTCACTTTCATGAGTGTGCCAATGATCTTTGTAAATGTGTATCTAGACATTATGTGCATGGAACTAAATCTAGAGTCATTTATTTCAATTACTTCATTTCATATCTTTGCAATTGTTTTGCCTCTTTGTCTATGATCAGTTCTTAGGATAGTGGCATTTACAAATGCCAATAAAAAAATTGCTAAACAATGGTCATTTTTTCCTCTATCAAGCCCTTAAGTAGATTGATTCAATGACTATGAACCAAGACTAAAGATGAAAGGCAAGTATGCAGTGATGCTTGAGATAGTGAAAGTTTGATAATGTTTGTTGTATCATGAATGCTTTCCAGTAACATTTTCTCATAATCCTTGATATGATCTCTAGATGAATGGTGAAAATCATTAAATATAGCATAGCATACATAAATATATGTGGCAAGTTGGCTCACAACAACAAGCAAAAGGAAGCTAAAAAGGTTTAATTTAAATTTGCAGTTTGATGACCTAAGTCAATTTTGTGGTCATGGATTCAAACCAAAGTGTTTTTAAATGTAAATTTTGATATTTTAGGGTTTAAATCTATGATGCATAAGTGACCTAAGTCAATTCCACTCTCATAAATCTATTCCAAGGTGCTAATTGAGGATCTAGGGATAAAGATTATATTTTACCTAAATGAGTGATGATGAGATTAGGATAGGATAAGTCATGAGCCCAAATCACATGAGATTATTCCACTTGTAGATCTGTTATTGCATAAAAGATACTATAATCAAAGTGAGCCCAAAACATAACAAAAAAAAGGGCAAGGATGTGTTATTTTCACCATTAGATTTTGTTTGCACTTTTATGTGCATGCAAATTATTATTAGGATGGATGTCAAGTAAAAATAGGCAATAAAGATGAAAAATATTTTTTTAAACTCAAATGATATTGATATGCTCAAAAGAAATTATTATGATACTAATTGTGTCAATACTAGAATACAACCATTTGTACATGTACCACAAATATAACCTACTTATAGATAATGCATGACTTTGCAAATATGCATAAGAATAGTTTTAGAAAAGGTGTCTCAACCTTGCATCCCAATGTTCTAGATTTATTCATTAATTTTATTTATCATTTTTTCCTCACACAGGAAAAGAGGGAATCCCACATTTTGGGCCATATGTTAATATTTTATATAGTGTGTAAGAGGTTGTAACAAAATCTAACATCATCATGATGTATATAATAATCTTATGAGATTGCAAGGAGGTTACTTATGACAAATTATATGAAGCATAAGAGCGTGATTATAAGCAAGCTATATTGGAATCTTGATCAATATTATGAGGCATAGTATAATGCATCATAAGGAATATTTGGATCAGAAAAATTGAACCAAAATAGAGCACCTAAATTAATGGGTTGATTATAATAGATTATTATAGCATAAGAGGGTCTTCTAATATTAGCATGTTCACACATTATGGTAGTTAAGCATTGAAATTCCTCATTAGGATTTGAATCCTATTTTGGGGGTGGTATCCTTTCATGGTTTACCTTTCACCACTTGTGGTTTCTTAATTTATATCTTATGTGTAATGGTGTCTAGGATGGAGATGTAGTATGGTAGAATATTGCAAAGGTTCAATTTCTCTACTTTTGTCTAGTGGTTGTTCTCCTATGAAGGTTTGAGCTTGTTGATGTATAATAACTAGGTTGATATTTTGAATACATTAGTTTGAGATTCAAAGTGAATTTTTCCCTAAAGAGTTTTCTCAAGATAAATATTGTGTCATTATCGTACAATTTTTGTTTGTACATTGAAGCTACTAAATCAAATTTTTGCATGTTTTTCTCTCCATTTTGGTTAATATGGAAAATGTTTCTGCTATCAACTTTATTTTATCTGGTATCAAAGCTTATTCAACTATCTTTCCTAAGTCGTAGGAAAAAGATTATTTGGACTAATCTTGATTTGATTGAAAGACATGTGCATAAAATATTTATTTCTAGAGAAAATGAAAAGTATATCATGTTTGGAGATGGAACAATTTAATGGCACCAAATTTGAGCTATGAAAGATCAAGATGGACGATATGTTGATAGATAATCTATGGTTATAAATCTCCAAAATTAAATCTACATAAATGAAGCATTAAAATAGGGATATTTTATATTAAAAATTTAGAAGCCTCATCCAATTGTGTTTGGTAGATTCAATGCTCCTAAATTTATTGCAAGAGAACCCATTACCAAAACCCTTGAAGAAATCTTGGGAAAGTTGTACAAAGATAAATTATTTTTTCTTGTATACTTTAAGATGGGTGATGGGGCCTTAGTACTTGAGCACCTAAATGCATTTAACACCATTATAAATGAGTTAGAGTTTATCAAAGTGTAGATGTATGAAGATGGTCATTGCATGTTCTTGTTAAGCTATATGATAGACTCATGGGACAATATGGTGATGACCATTTTAATTACCACTTCAAATTTTATTCTTGACGAGGTAGTTGTTTCTCTTCTCTTGTAGGAGATAAGGTGAGATGCTTCCAAATATGCTAAGGAAGCAATAGTTGTATGTGGACATTCAAAGGAAAAAGCTAACAAGGACAAGAGTAGATCTAAGTCTCCTACTGAATCCAAGGTAAAACATTGAAACTATGGTTAAAAAGACTACATCAAGTAGGACTAAAGGGAGAAGAAGAAAGAAAAGAATGAGTCAGGTGGTGATGCAAATTCTAGAGTTTATCGAGTTTAATTGTTAAATCTAACAAGGACAAGAGTAGATCTAAGTCTCCTACTAAATCCAAGGTAAAACATTGAAACTATGGTTAAAAAGACTACATCAAGAAGTACTAAAGGGAGAAGAAGAAAAAAAAAAGAGTCAGATGATGATGCAAACTCTAGAGTTTCTCGAGTTTAATTGTTTGTTTTTGTTTCATCCCTTACCATGCATGTATGCAAGAATGCATGGATGATCAACATTTATGCCTTTCTGTGCATGACTCTCCACAAGGAATATATTTTTAATATGATAATTTTGATGGTGGAATGGTCAACCTTGATGAAAACCTTTTTTGAGTATTATTGAGCATGATCGAGTCAAGATTAGATTCTTCTATGGAAGAATCAAAAGTATATTAGGAGTTATGTATATCTCAAATTTTCCACGAAACCTATTATCTATTAGAAAAATTAATGATGCATGTGATTAGATTGTATTCAATAGTAGTGGGTGTAAGATGGCTTGTGAAGTTAGGGTGTTAGTGTGGGGAGCTTCAATTGAAACTCTTTTATGTTTTCATGCTAACATCTACATTTAGTGTAATATTTCAATAGTACTTGTAGTAATGGGACTCGCAACATCTAAACTTGTAACTTCAGGATATGTATTTATACCTATAAGATATGCACTTTCAACAAAGGGACATACAACATCAAGATGAAACAAAGATAATTGTAGCAAAGGCACTTACAACAAGGGGACTTTCAACACTTGGAAATACAATGTGAGTTCTCGAGCATGCTCTCATATTAGAGAGAAAGCTACCAACTTAGAAGACTATGTTGTGGCATGAGAACATGGGCTACATAGGTGAAAAGTGTCTTATAACCTTGAAAAACAAAAATCTTGAAGAGGGATTGATTGATTGTTCTCCTTACTTTGACTTATGTAACTGTATGTATAGTAAACAAAATCATGTTTAAATTTACTCAAGCTCACACAAGTCCAGCGAGATTTTGGACATTATTCATAGTGATGTGTATGGTTTTATAGATGTTCATTCATTGTCAAAATACTTGTATTATGTTATATTTATTGATGATTTTTCTTGGAGTTGGGTCTACTTTGTGAGGTATAAATTTAAGGTCTTTAATTGACTCAAGGAGTTTAAGGCTCTTGTGCAAAACTAGACAATTAGAAAGATGAAGGTGTTGAGAACTTATAATGGTAGAGAATATTATTTAGCCAATTTTGATAGGTTTCACATAAGGAATGGTATTGCATAATTTAAGACAATTTTGTACACCCCCTGGTAAAATTAAGTTGCAAAGAGGATGAAAAAATTGTAAATGGAGAGAGCTATGAGTATGCTTAGTGGGGATAGGTTGACACAAAAAAGTGAGCAAAGGTAGTTAGCAATGCATGTTTATTAACATGTATCTTACCTCACCGCTATGGAAGTTTGGATAGAAAGAAATCTTCACTTCAACACCTTCAAGTTTTTTGTTAAGAGGCATATGCTCATGTTCCCAAGGAAAAGTGATCAAAATTGGATTATAGGGTAGTTAAGTGCATCTTCATTAGCTATGGCAACATAATGAAATGTTACAAGTATTGGGATCTTATGACTAGGAAGATATTGTATATTTAAATGTGATTTTCAAGGATATTAAGCCTTCTCCTTTAGTTGAGAAACCAAATAGGAGTGTAAAGTCTACAGTGTAGTTATAAAAAAAGAACAAGAATACTACATCTAAAACTAAACCAAAGGTTTGAGAGGACTAAATGAGAAGGATACCATGTTGGCAATTGACACTCATCTGATTGGTTTCATATGTTGTCATTGATGGCAACATGTTTCGGCTTCATTCTTGGTTTGGTTCTTCACTGGCACACACTTCACCCGCACCGACATGTATCTTCACCGGTAGGAAGGATTTTATGGGTACCGACATTGAAGGCCGACATGACTTACAAATAGGGTATCAGTATTGGAGGCCAACATCATTGGGAGATTCGACAATCGGCAATTCATTTTGATATTTATGTATATATGTAATGAGACTACATGTATAATCATTTTGTAATTATCTATGTAAGCCGACATGAGTCATGAAGGATTGTAAGGGTATATACGTCAATTGATTAGATCATTTTGTGATATGATTGTAATTATGGATAGGATTGAAATGATTGTAATAAGGATGTTATGTGATTAGATCAATAATGTGAAGGTTATTTCGGTAAGGGTTTAGGGTTTTCAGAACCAGAACAGTCAAAGCTTGAACATGAACTCAATCAGGCATAGTAGATGCATTAAATGAGTTCAGTCTTATGTTTTGTTATTCAAAGTGACTGTAGTTAGTGAGACTCTTTTGTGTTGAGCAGTGTGCTCTAGGTTGTAAGCCTTCCTACATGTGCAGGCCCCCATATTATGTGATATCTTTTCATATGGCCAGTGGATTGATATTGTGGGTCACAAAGCTCACTGTGGTTTTTCCTCTTTGAGGTTTTCCATGTATAAATTCTCTGTGTTATGGTGTGTAGTGTCATAAAATTGCGACCCTAGAAATTTTTGATTGCATTAGGGTCCTCATGCATGCGAGTTTGAATCCTCTAGCCTAATCGAAGACCGGAGATTGCCCAGCTTGCAAAAACAACTTCTTACTTGGCCTTTGCATCACCCCGTGCGCACTCTACCCTGGAGAAAGGGGTAGGATAGGGGTGTGGCACCATTGTCCCCCCTTGGACAGAGGCGTGGCGCCCTGGTCCTCCCAAGACAGGGTCATGGCGCCCCTGTCCCTGCCCTATTTTGGGGCAGGACCCTTCCTAGGGTTGCATTGATGGTTGTGCCTCAGGCGGGAAACTCCCCTGATGTTAGCCCATGACGAAATTCAAATCCACTAACATGTATTTAAGGGGCATTTGTCCTCTCATTTGCATAAGGTTAGAGTTGGATAAGTTGGATAAGTTGGATAAGTCAAAGTTGGAGAGATTCAAGTTGCACAAGCGATCAAGCATTCAAGCATTCTTTTCCAGCATTGAGCATTCTCAAGTCTTCCTTCAAGGCTAGGTGTTGCATTCAAGTCAAGGATTCAACCATTGAAGAGGAGATTAATTTCAACATTCAATTCCACACAAACATTTCTATCAACATTGCTACTACAACCTCCCTTGAGGTGATTTACAATTCAGTCTTTCATTTACATCTACTTGCAAGTACTTTCTTTCATTACTTGGTTAATTCCAAAACTGGGGTTTGACCTAAAGGCAAACCCCCAATCACAACCCATTTTCCTCTCTTTTCTGTGTGTAGGTTGCAGGTGCCCACTTGTACTTCCAGATTCGAGGTTCATTTGTAGAGGCGGAAAAGCCCTTTTCGTTTCGCGGATTTTTCGAAGGACCGCATACATTCCTGCCATGGTCCGGGCAACTTTTCCTCAAATTCGCAGGGCAACTTCGTCTCGACATTTTACTACCAGATCCAAGTGTACAACTTCATCCCATATTCCGATCTCAAGTTATAATCAGTTCTTTGTCACTTTTTCACTACATAATTCAATCAATTTCTTTCCATTTCAAACAAAGAAGAGGGGATCAACTCAACATTCCTAATTCATTTAGAATTTAATCTACCATCTTCATGTGGAGAGATTGAATCTAGTGAATTATCCTCTCCCCTTCCTAATGTAACATGGTGAAAAGTGCTTGAATGGTAATCAATAGTGAAACTCTCCTCATTCTTTGAGGGAAAGGGTAGTTTGCTTCTGACAGTGAGTATGAGTATGTTGATGTGGACAAGCATTTATCAGATGAGTTTTCACAGACCCTAATCCTAGCTCCTAGAATCGAACAAAGTGACTTACAACATGAGCATAGTCCTTGTTTGGATCTTGTGATAGCTCCATCTATTGTGCTCGATATCACTCCTCTGGCATGTTGCTCGCCTTCCCGAAATTGTGATCAACAAGATCAGGAGGCGAATGTCGTGCTAGATAAGCAATATTAGCACTGCAGATCTTTCTCCCTCTCCTTTCTTTCTCCTTTGTGACCATTCTTCTATATGTATCCCTATTCTTCTATTGTTCAATTAATGTCTACTTGGGGACGATGCAAAGCATTGAGATCTTTTCTTGGTCTCTTTCATGTTGACTCAAAAGATATCCTCTCTTCCCTTTCTTCTAAGGTAGTGTCCTTTGGGGAATGATGATTATTATATGCATATACATACATGATATACATGAGTTATCATACAACATACTGGCCCCGAGGAAAGCGACACTACCTCGTGTTTTGTGTTCATTATCCTTGGATTTATTCCTCGATTGGGGGCTAAATCCTTGCGATAGCATGCTCCTTCATTCTCTCTCTCTTGGGTGTATCCTACCTTAAAGCAATCGCTCCCGATAAGGTGCGTGCAATCGCTTTAATGTGGGGGCATACACTCCGCTCATACTTTCCTTCTTGTGATACTTAGAATTACTTAGTGAACTTTATTTTGCTTTGTAAACTTTAGTATCCTTGCTTTCATGACTCATAGTGAAGGAAACTTTGCTACTTGCAGTCATGGTTCTCCCCTTCTCAATCTTCCCTTTTACTTTTTCAATTGAAGTCGTAAGATCCTAAGTCCACTGGGGGCTTGGCGCGTCTTGCTTCCTTGACGTGGTAAAAGTTTCAATCTTGTTTCTTTGAATTTTACCGGTAGTATTGGCATACGCTTATACTCACGCTAAAGTGGGGCCTAAATGTAGTGTCATAAAATTGCGACCTTAGCAATTTTTGACTGCATTAGGGTCCTCACGCATGCAAGTTCGAATCCTCTAGCCTGATCGGAGACCAGAGATTGCTCAGCTTGCGGAAACAACTTCTTCCTTGGCCTTTGCATTGCCCCGTCTACACTCTACCCTGGAGAAAGGGGTAGGATAGGGGTGTGGCGCCATTGTCCTCCCTTGGATAGGGGTGCGGCGCCCCTGTCCTCCGAGGACAGGGGCGTGGTGCCCCTATCCCTACCCTATTTTAGGGTAGGACCCTTCCTAGGGTTTCATTGTTGGTTGTGCATCGGGCGGGAAACCCCCCCCCCCCCCCCCCCATGTCAGCCCGTGACGAAATTCAAATCCACTAACATGTATTTAAGGGGCATTCATCCTCTCATTTGCATAAGGTTGGAGTTGGATAAGTTGGATAGGTCGAAGTTGGATAGATTCAAGTTGCACAAGCGATCAAGCATTCTTTTCCAGCATTGAGCATTCTCAAGTCTCCCTTCAAGGCTAGGTGTTGCATTCAGTCAAGGATTCGACTAATGAAGAGGAGATTGATTCCAACATTCAATTATACACAAGCATTCCTATCAACATTGCTATCACAACCTCCCTTAAGGTGATTTACAATTCAGTCTTTCGTTTATAGCTACTTGCAAGTACTTTCTTTCATTACTTGGTTAATTCCAAAATTGGGGTTTGACCTAAAGGCAAACCCCCAATCCCAACCCATTTTCCTCTCTTTTCTATCTGTAGGTTGCAGGTGCGCAGCTATATTTTCGAATTTAGACTCCATTTGCAGAGGTGGAAAAACCCTTTTCGTTTTGTGAATTTTTCGAGGGATTGTGTAAGTTCCCGCCATGATTCAAACAACTTTTCCTCAAATTCACAGGGCGACTTCATCTCGATATATTACTACCAGATCCAGGTGCACAACTTCATCCCATATTCCGATCTCAAGTTATAATCAATTCTTTGTCACTTTTGCACTACATAATTCAATCAATTCCTTTACATTTCAAATAAGGAAGAGGGGATCAACTCATAATTCCCAATTCATTCAGAATTCAATCTTCATCTTTGAAGATTGAATCTAGTGAGTTATCCTCTCCCCTTCCTAATGTAACATGGTGAAAAGTGCTTGAATGGTAATCAATAGAGAAACCCTCATCTCTCTTTGAGGGAAAGGGCGGTTTCCTTCTTGATCTATACTCTCATCTCTCTTTGAGGGAAAGGGCGGTTTCCTTCTTGATCTATACTCTCATCTCTCTTTGAGGGAAAGGGCGGTTTCCTTCTTGATCTATCATTCACCATTTTTTCACAATTACATGAAGAAAACTGATTTTCATGAGGTTCCTAATGCGAAGGATCTAGTTACTGTTGTCTCCTTTCTTGTAGTCTTGGATTCCTGCAAAGGAGCTGGTGAGGCTAGTCAGTCGTCCCCACTTCTTCTTGTTGACTCCTCGGATGGTGCTCCTTCGCCTGGTGGTGTTGGAGCTGCTATTTCTGGTTCTATTCATGCTACTACTTTGCCTGGTGGGACCTTATGTGCTCCTGAGAAGGTGGATGTTATTGGTTCTTTTTCTCAAAGTTTCGTTGTTTCAAGTTTGGGTTCGTTTGATTGGACTGATGCGACTGCCAAGGTAGAGGAGGGTTGGATTACTGTTAAGGGAAATAAATCTAAAACATCCACTCCCACTTTTGACATGACTCTTCGATCTCACAAGGGTACCACTAAAGGTAAATCTTAAGGGACTCTCTGTGGATGTTTGGATTGTCACTCGATTGGATTTTTGTTGGTTCTTTGGCTGCTATTTGTAATGTTCTATCTTTTGCAGCCTGTCTCTTCTTGGTTTTTTGTTTTGATTCTAAACCTTTTAGAATCTTCTTTGTAAAGGGTTTCAGGGCCCCTTCAAAACCTGTTTTTGCCTTAATCCAAAACAAAGAGTAAAATAAAAAAACATATAAGATAATCAAACTTGCATAACTAAAAAATGGTAGAACAAAAATTTATTTAGTTGGCCTAACTTGTAGACACATTAATCTCTTCCTTAAATAAACACTTTGATGGGGAAGTTGTAGATGAAGTTAGAATAGATTAAAGAAACCATAACATATTACAATGGAAGTGGCTATTCTCTACACAAAATAGCACACTCGTACAAAACATGCGCATCACCATACATACGTGGGTTGTAACATGGCGTAGAAATGTACCCAACATGGCATTGTCTTACAATCATGTGAAAGGGCACTTTCAACATGGCATCAATGTGAAGGCAACGATGGGGCGAGAAACTGCACCGTCGTTCGTAAAAGGCACGATCGACGAGAAGTTGTTAATTGTTGACAACTGTGTGAAAAACATAGCATGTCTTAAAGGATGTGGGTTCAATTTTGACCAAAACACACAAAATTTGATATGATGCAACTTTGAGAAGGAAAACAAGAGTTTGTGTGACTACGTGAAAAAGGGAGCTTCAATTGGAGGGTGGATAACAAAAATTTCAACTGTAAAAAACAATGAGTGAAAAACTCTAACTTATTTATTTTCCAATCTTAGTTCCAAATGGTATTTTTTAAATTTTTGGGTTGTGAAAGGGGCATTTTTTGTTTGTTTTAAATTCGTTCATTTTGGATAGTTTTGTAGAAAGCAACATCTATTAGCCAAAAAGTCTCCATAGCTAATTTACAAACCCAGACCGAATAGTAGACTTTGCAAAAAATTTGTGTCTTTTAATATGCCTAGTCTAGATAGATGTGAAAAATTGTCATGTTGTTAAAAAGATTACCAAAAAAATCCTCCTTCACAGTCCCATTCAAGAATCACAAACTTGCATTTACAAGTGGGTCAAAAAATGCCTCCACATAAAGCACACATACAAACTAGGTAGATTTCAAAACTTCAAATTTCTTACACTCTTTTGAAAACCTTAGTTTGCTCCCCAAATATATTACAAACCCTAGTAACATTACAGAACCCCTAAGTGTGGAAAACCCTCATATTCTTGAAAAGACTACCCTAAGTGTGGAAAACCCTAGTTTTATTTTTGTGTTTTGAATTTACATTGTCTATCTCGATTCTTATAATAGTTTAATTTAGATAAATTCTCTTTATTTTATAATTCTAAATTGATTTAATTTAATCAATATCAATATCAATATACACACTTTGCAAGCACGAAAAACGCACCTCCTCTATCAACAAAGTCATTTTTTATCAACCACGTAAAACCTTAATTTATTCATTCCACGTCACTGCTTTGAATATCCAAGGACTTTTTATTATCTACTATAAGAGTCTATGTGAGCATTGATTTTCAATACTTGTACTGGCTTTTGTAACATTCAACGTGAATAGATGAGTTGAGGTTGAAAAACACATGTATTGGAATAGGCACAAACCAAGTTTTATGTTCATATGATGTCTTGAAAATCCAATATATATTACAAACCCTAGTAACATTACAAAACTCCTAAATGTGGAAATCCTTGTGATTCTCGAAAATATTACCAAAAAAATCCTCTTTCACAGTCCTATTGAAGAATCACAAACTTGCATTTACAAGTGTGTCAAAAACACATCGAATTTACCCAACTTACAAAACCCTATTTCAGAATTTGAAAACTCCTCTTCCACAATCCCTAATAGCAATGGCAAATTGGCAAAACATATTGGGTAAATATATATACATGTCAAGAGGATGCCACCCTCGTGCTTAAAATCTTGATGACTTCAAAACCCCATTGCCCACAAAACCACGTACGTCGTGAACTACATTGCATAATTACAAAAAACAATGGATAATAAACCTATAATGTGGAAAAATATTTAGGGTTTCCACCCAAGAGAGAGAAAACCCTTAACTTTTCACTTAGGGACCATTACAATCGAAAGAGGGAATGGAATCCACTAGATTCAGTCACAAATCATATAAGGATTGAATACTAAATGGATTGAATTAATTTTGATTTCCTCTTTTGTAAATTGAAATGTTGAATTAAGGTAAAATGCTGAAAAATGAAGGTAAAATTGAGAAAACAGTGAGCTACAGATGCGAGATTTTCAAATGCACCTAGATCTGAGCAATATATGTAGATTCGGACCTGATCCCCGAAAAAGCTCAAAAAATGTTAGGACCTAGGAGGTGGGTGCCTTGGTCCTCCTACTTTTTTGCACATTGAAAAGGGTTGATTCATCTTTGCACATAAAACTTATTATGAACATCACAGCTCCGTACCTGTTTCCTGCGCACAGAAAGAAGGGGAGATAGGTTGGGAATAGGGGTTTGCCTAAGTCAAACCCCGGTTTAGGAATTAACCTTGAATGAAAAATTGCAAATACTTGAAATAAATGATGGAAAGGTATAGCTCAGATCTGCAATAAATGATAATGATGCTTTGCTTCTTGAATGTAAACAAATATGTTGTATGAAATGGCATGAACATGACAAAACCCTAACACACACATGCTTGCAAATGAATGATGTAAAGTCACTCCACAATTGATGGATGAAGAATATGTAGCCTTGAAGACCTCTATAAATGCTTGATGATGAATACTTCAATGCTTGAATGTTGGATTGCTTGAATTTAGTGCTCCCAATTTCGCCATATATACCAAATGAGAGGGGAAGACCTCTTTATATACTTGCCCATTGGGAAAATTGGCTAATTTTCTGACATGAGCCGACACGGAGAGGGGATTCCACTCAAATTTTAAATGCTAAAATGGGTTTAAAGTGGGCCCAATATAGGGAGGACCAAGGCGCTACTCCCTGGTCCCAGTGAGGACCAAAGAGCTACTCCCTGGTCCTACCCTATTTTGGGTTAGGATTAAGGATCCCAACAAGGTGAAATGTGATATAAACGCCATTATTGCATGATACAAGCATAAATGGGTCCTGTTGTGACGTTTTTACACATCGCCCCATTGCAAATGGGGACCCCCATTTTTTTTTTGCTTCGGCTTAGGTGTTTGGTTAGGTCGTCTTAGCTTGGTAAGTTAATTGCTCGTCAACCCTTGCTTATGAGAAGTGAATATGTCTTGTCAAGTCAGGATTGAAGATATGTTGCCAACCTTGCTAAGGTGGTTAGTGTTGTTGGAAGTTGTCAATTTGCAAGAAAAAGTCTTAGGGTTTGAAATGGCATGAATTGGGATTCGAAATGAAAATTGGCATGAATTTGCTAAAATTGATCTTGATGAATATTTGCTTAGCAATTTCAAGTTTGTACAGATGAGAGCTTTGAAATCCATATTTGATTGAGGTATGAATTGGGTACGAAGGGACTTGGTACAAATAAAGCTCAAAATTCGACATTTCAAGTTGGAGATTTCACGAAATAGAAGTGGTATGAATGAAATGAGGTGCGAACTTGGTACAAATGAAGGTGAAATTACCATCCCTTAAGTTTGAAAGTTTAGGACTTAGACATGATACGAATGGAACATGAGAAGAATTTGGTACAAATGAACATCAAATTTCCACTCTCCTAAGTTGAGATTTCATAAAATGAAAGTGGTACAAATGAAACTTAAAATCAACTTGGTATGAATGGAGATGAAATTTTCGCCCTTGAAGTTGGAGAGTTCAAGACTTGGAAGAAAAACAAATGAGGTGCAAACAAAGCTTGAAATGCTGCCGAGTCTTGATGAAATTTTGACTAAGTTAAAGTGGTGCAAATGAAAGGTAAAACGAATGAGGTGCAAACGAAGCTTGAAATACTGCCCACTCTTGATGAAATTTTGACTAAGTTAAAGTGGTGCAAACGAAAGGTAAAACGAATGAGGTGCAAACGAAGCTTGAAATACTGCCCACTCTTGATGAAATTTTGACTAAGCTAAAGCGGTGCAAACGAAAGGTAAAACGAATGAGGTGCAAACGAAGCTTGAAATGCCGCCCACTCTTTATGAAATTTTGACTAAGTTAAAGTGGTGCAAACGAAAGGTTAAACAAATAAGGTGCAAATGAAGCTTGAAATGCCACCCAATGTGATATAAAATTTGACTAAGTTAAAGCGGCATGAACAAAAGATGAAATGAATGAGGCGCAACTGAAAGGTTCAAAGCCGATTCAAGGTGCAAATGAAGAGTTCAAAGCCGATTCAAGGTGCAAATGAAGGGCTTACAACCGATTCAAGATACAAATTGATTAACAAAGAAAATCGCCATCCTCTAATCAACAATAGGTCGACTAATAACCTAAGTGTTGAGTGCCCAATAAACAAACAAATCAAAATATATTTTTTAATGAAAGTTGGCCTATGTGGGAATTTGAAATGAAAGGTGGCAACTCTATTTTTTACGCCTATATAAGATGACATTCAATTTCATTTTCAAACATCACTCAGGCAAAATTTGATCTACAAGTACAAAACATAAGCAAGTTTGTCTTCATCAACGATTTTGAAGGGCAATTTTCATCTTCAGGCCAGTGATTTGAACAAAGGAGAACAATGACTTAAGCAAAGAATTTTGATCATTTCATTGATCAAAATAAACATTTAAGAGGGGCAATTTGAATTAGGAGCATTCTAAGCCTGACCTGAAAGATTATCAGTCCAAATCAAGAGCAGTATAGATGAAATTTGGTGAACTTGTATGCGTCATCCGACCTATAGCAAGCACAAAATCAAACATATGGGAGTGAAAGGTAAGTGAAGTTAATATTTGTTTTTTGATCCCCTTTTGTTTGCTTTGCAGGTGACTAAGGAAGAAATCAAGGACAAGTCTGATTGTAAGAGAATCAGAATAATGCTCCAAAGGGGTAGTTCAACATCAAGATCAAGTTCAAAACATGCAATGCAAAGATCAAAGACCTTGACGCATGAAAGAAAGATAGCTCATTTGATGAAGAAATATTTTACAATCTTGAATTCCCTTCGGGAATCCAAGAATCAAAGTCAATACATTGAGGAGTCAAATCCAACCAAATGCACCATTCATCAAGTGGATCATTAATAAGAGAAGATCAACTATCATCATCACATTAAGCAAACTGAATAATGTTGATCATCAAGAGATATTGCTCAACATTCCTTCATGATGACATATCAAGTCTACAAGCAAGTTGAGATCGCATCCTAGTCATCATTCCACCAATCAAAGGAATTCCACGTCGGCATGTTCAGATGCAATGCACCTGGTTCATCCTATAAGGCACAAACTTTAAGCTACCTAACCTCATTTTCTATTGGTTCACATTTAATATTGAGTCCAAATGTAATTTTCTCATTGGTCATAGGAGTTTGTTGTAACAAACCCTAATTAGGGTTTTCCATTTTGTAATCTTGGCCATTGATTGTGAATCAATCCGAGCCATTGAATTGTATTGAGAGCACTATAAAAGGCTCAAATCTCGCATTTGTAGGGGTGAATAGAGAATAATAGCAAGACACTAAGAGTAGAAGAATAGTTAACAATTAGACTAGAAATTAGATTAGGAGAAGGCAAAGATTGTTGCCAAAATCTTGTTGTAAAAAGCATATGATTTCATTGAAGCTATGGTGAATTAATGTGTCATTTCAACAAGTTGCATGGTCTCTACTTCTCAATTCATTTTTATGTTGATTAGATGAATGAAAGGAATTGTGAATGACTAGTGGTGAAATTTATTTATCCATACCACTAGCAATTTGTTGATTGTAAGTTTGCCTGGAGTGGTCAACTGGAATCCTTAAATGAGCTTAACTTGAATTGCTATTCACACCTTGATGGTATCCTTGTTGTTGAAAGTGATTTGAACATCACTTGCTTTCCTTAGAAGATCGTATTAAGCTTTGCAGAGTTGTTGCTTTGCATTTCAAAGCATAGCTTAGTTGAATTTCATCCAATCGTTCATTGTCTCTTGCATTCTTAGGGGTAGCGTAGTCCTAAACCCACCTCTTTTGCTCTTTTTTGATTCTCCAAGCAAGTAGTTAGAGTCTAAGTTCCAGCAATTCAAGCATTCAAATATTCAATGTAAGTCCCCTTGGATTACCAACAATCACATCGACCAACTGTGCTTATCCACACGTCGTGACCCGACATATTAATAACCTTGGAGTTGTCTCAAGTGATCCTTATGTGAATCTTCAACATTTGAGAGACTTTGATCAAGAGAGGATAAGATACTTTTGGGTATTTAATTATGTGTTTACATGTGCCTAAAAAACACATCAAGAGGTCTCAGTTAGGCATAGGGATGAGAAACGCTAAGGTGAGGGCCCCAAATGCGGTCAAAATTACAAAGGATGCAATTTTAGGACACTAAAAAAGCAAAGCAAATGCGGCAAAAAAAAAAATTGGGGCTTGAACAAAGACTTAACAACCATTAAACACTAAATTTCCACTTACAACCCGTCATTGCAGACTCTGCAAAACATTGCGAAGACTCTCCAAAAAACAAATGGTGCCCTCAACAACCACCAACGGCAGTATATAGCTTCAAAATCCCTAACCAAGTGGACATCATGCAAACTAACGATGCATCATGTTTTTCTCCCTCCCCTTTTGGTCGTGGCTTTTGTTCAATACCTTCGCAGATTCCAATATTATTATTTGTCTTTTCAAGATTACCTTGTCGTCCAAGGACACTATCGAAAAGTCCAATTTTAAAGCATACCATCGGCCGCATCTTCTCACCACGACACAATTGGCCATCTTGTCTTTGCTGCCACCCCGTGCCTCTCCCTGCGCGGCCATGCCATATCATGATACGTTATCATGCCATGGCCATGCCGTTTTGTGTGGAGAATAGCTAGTGGCAAGGTTTGGTGCATATTGATGTTGGATCTCCTAATCTTGAATCTCAATTCCTTGTACATAACTTTTCTTTAAGTGAATTACTTGTGAATTTCCTATTCTTGACTCTCAATGCCTTGCACATAACTTTTCTTTTAGTAAATTACTTGTGAATTTCCTATTATTGAATCTAAATGCCTTGCACATAACTAGTCTTCTTTTGGTCAATTACTTCTTAACCTAATACACTTAGAATCCATTAACAAAAGCATACTTAGTTTAAATGTAGATTATGGCAAACAATCTACTTCCTCTATTAAAAATGGTATTAAAAGGTCTACAGATATGGTTCCAAACCCTAAAAAAATTATAGACAGTAAGGTCAACAATGTACTTGAACATCACCCTCCTTAGATACTGATGTCAGCTAAACAAAGTCAAGATGAACATCACCGTCCATGGATGTTTTTGTGGTGAGAGGGTTCGTAAAGGGCCAAATAGAGGTGTATGTGTCATGAGGAAATTTAGGAGGTCATTGAGAAGACACCAAGAGCGGTGTGTATGGGGAAATGAGGGATCATCATGGGGATGCTATGAGGAAGATGATTTAGGATGCTAATTCATCTGTAAGAAAGTAATTAAGTTGGTGCACCCTGATCATGAATAGCAAGCATTAATGTGCCAAAGTGACTGAACAAAACAAAATATTAGTAACGTCGGTTTAAGATGTATGCGTAGTGGTGTCTACCTGTTAGGTTATGCCATTAGAACAACTCATTTGTTAAGGTGATATACAAGAGATTTCTGTTTAAAAACTTTTGAAATATAGAAAATACATTCTCAAACCGAATAGAGAATTTCAGAGAACAGCCTTCAGAAGAACAAACAACAATACAAATATATATAAATATACATCAAGTGAAAATTTGATAATAAGCTTTGATTCTAAATGCCCCGTTGTATTTGCCAAACTACATATGTATATGGTGACATTTATCAGAGAATTGTACAAGTGCTTATTTCTTTTTCAGTACTTACAAGGGATTGAAGTGCTTGCCAAGAGCATAAAAACACAAGAAGAACTAGAATGTCATTCAGATAGCAATGATCATAATAGCTCAATAATTATGCAATGATCTCAAAATACATTGAACTTGACTGCCGTGGATCTCTCTAAAATTCTTCAAAAATTAACTGATTAGTAGATTCATGTATTTCCCATGCTCTTTTGTCCAATGATCAGGTAATGCTACCCTTGTCAATCTTCCTTGATCTTCTAGAAAACTGTTCCAATGAACACATTCAAACCCTAAAGTCTCTGAAAACAAGAAATCTTCAAAAGTGTATCTAGCATACTGATGATTTTTCTTGAACTTCTTTTCAGTTTATGTTTACACCTGATCCGATACAAAGAATTTCATTATGATTGAATAAACACCAATCAGTAAGTCTTCTCAAACTCTGTCATACAATTAATAAAAATCTGTTTGCAGCTCATGCCAGTTCTGGAGGATTTTGTAACGTTTCTTCATCCTTTATTGCTCTATGACAAACTCTTTTGGATTCAGCTACAACAATCTTAGGGATGCCAATTCTTTAAAAACATTTTGTATGCATATTCTTAACAGATAATAATATTACTGATATTTAGAGAGGGAAAAATAATGTAAACGAGCAATCATCAAGCTTGTTTGGGACTTGAATGGTCAGTATATTTTGTAGCTCACAGCAATGCAGCCCCAATCTAAAGAACATGGAAGGAATGAAGTTTTCTTTGGTTCTCCTGAAGTCTGGCAGGCGACCAGGAGAATGATTCCCTCTATTAAAGGTGTGGACTGACTAACAGAGCCTGATTACCTCCTGTAGTCAGCAGTTCAAATCCTAAACCCATATTTGAATCATTCCATCCATTGTTTGTCAGAGAAAGCTTAATGTCGCCCTGCAGTGCTTAAATTGATGTCTGGAACCATATAACTTCCTGAGAGTTCTGTAAAGGAATATGACTTTTTGCTTCCCATCAAGACATCTTCAAGACAAAACCATTGAAAAGAAACTCAAACTTCCTCCTATCGTGGAAATTATAGACTCGACGAAAGATAGAATATAATGAATTGGACTTGGAAAGTTTTTAGACAATTAAAGAGTATATACTAAGACAGGTAGCAATCATTAACATCAAGAGACGCTAAAGCTTCATATTTTGGATCAGACATACATCCACGTCTACATATATATATTATGAACCACAAATATTATCTGTTCTCTATCCTCCCCTTGGATGAAAATACTAGAATTTGTCATTTAAATCAAGGATATCTGTTAATGAACAATGGACATTCTAAGAGCTTTCGGAGGTACTATTTTCATCCATCACTCTCCGTCTTCCATTCACTTTCATAATAGTTGTTAGGAAGACCCACCCAAAACTTGAAAGCTTCTAGTGCTCGTTTTTGTTCAGCTCTTCGAGCTTGCCGAGCTTGAGATGCATGTTTGCTGGTATATAGCCTTGAGTGCAGCTCAACAAACATGCGCTTATATTTGGTTTTGTTGGCTGGAATTCTCAGATACTCCATGCAAGCTATTACCTCCAAAGCTCTTTTGAAAAATGCCGCTCTGACACAAATGTCAACAAGTGAATCGAGAAGAAGTACATCAGGTTCGAGTGGTTTAATTCCACCCTCCCCACCTTTTGACATTGTCCTCTCCTTTATCTCTCTCCAGAGCACTAAAGCCTCACCCGGCTTTCCCGCTTTTGCGAAACCATTAATCAGACTTCCATATGTGGCCACATTGGGGTGCAATTTATGCTCTTTCATTTGGACGAAAGCCTTTTTGGCATCTTCTATCCACCCCGCCCTACAGTAACTTTCTATCAACATATTCCATGCAACTATATCTAATTTTACTCTAGGGTTCTTCTGCATTTCGTCAAACACTTTGGCTGCAAACTTTGGCTGCCCATTCATGGCAAAAGCCTTCACCAAAGTAGTATAGCTGATATTTGATGGAGGTATCCCAGCCTCCCTCATTTGATTGAAATATGAAAGAGCACCCACATTATCATCGATCCGAATGCACCCATTTATCAGAGTATTGTAAGTCACAACGTCTGGTGCAATCCCTGCTTCCTTCATGTCCTGCAACAAAATTTCAGCTTTCTGTATATCAAGCAATTTACAATAACCATTGAGCAGAACGTTATAAGTAATAATATTTGCAGGGACTTTATCGGACGCCATCTCTTGAAGGACTTTTCGGGCTTCATCCATTAAACCCATCCTTACAAAAGCAGAAATGGCAGTTGTGTAGGTTACTTCATCAGGGTGACTCTGCGAGTCATCTTCAGTCTGCATTGCCCTCAGCATCTGCACAACATCCTCCAATCTTCCCCATTGCATATAACCTTTCATCAAAATAGTGTATATCTCTGCATCCGGTTTGTAACTCCTCGGTAACAATAAATTTGCATCAGAGGCATCCTCATGGCAATCAACATCGAGCTCTTTCTCTGTTCCCATTTCCAGGGATCCGGAACGCCCAATTTTCACATTAGGTTCCCTCATAACGCTGCATATATCTCTTCTGCCTTCTCTCATAGCCTGAACCAGCCTTTCAGCCATTTCCAAGTCCCCAAACCCCACGTATGCTGCCACCAGAGAATGAAAGGTAGTACTACAGGGTTCTATATTTTCCCTCAAAATCTTCTCCATAACGCCAACCAACAAATCCTTCCTCTCAGCTCTTGCATACATTTTAATCATGATATTGTAAGTGAGAACATCAGGCTTCATACCAAACAAACCCATTTCCCCAATCAACATATGTGCCCTCTCCATATTACCACCAGTTGCACAGGCATTGAGAATGGCATTAAAAGCTCCTGTATCAGGCCTAACATTAACCGGAACCTCATCATTGAACACCCCATTTGTTTCCCTAATCCGTTTGCAAATTTCATAAAAAAGATCAATTGCAGATTCAAAGTCATGTGGGCACTTACCTAATCGGCTTATGACAGCACTCCACGCCTTAACATGGGGAAGGAGACCCGATTTCAGCATTAGTCTGATGACGGTTGCTCCGTATTGGGGAACTCCAGACTTGGCGGCAGCCATGGCTAGCAGCCCAAGTGAATTGCAATCCAGGAGGTGGAGCTTCTCCTCATTTTGGAGTCGCTTAACCACTGTCTGTGCCCTGCGGAATGCGAAGGCCGACCCTTGATATGAGAGTTGTGCAACCAGACGGCTCAGACATTTGCTGCTGGGGAGCTCACCCAATTGTTCCAGTATCTTCCAGGCATCCTCTGTTCTTCGTTCCTTGAGAGCTACTAGCATAGCATCCTCTTTCTTCTCCTTCACTACTATGGAATTCCCTGCAACTTCAACGCTCCCCTCACATTTTACTCTTACTTGCTTGGAATTATAATAATTTTGTTGTTTCCACCGCGTTGACTTAAAATTTGTGAAGATCGGACTGAACAGCAACTGCCCTCCTGCCTTAAAAGAAACTGAACAAGGGCAGCAATGATAAGGAAATTCCATGATCCTCAAAAACAAACTGTGGCATCAGCGTCTGGCATCAGTCTGCTCATGTCTCAAGGCGCCCGAGTCCAAGATTTTGTAAGGAACACTAGTATGATTGACTCGATGCACTCCACATATCTATAATAAGAAGTTCTAGAGCGTCGAGCAACTATCCTCAGCCATCCAAAGAACGGGAACGTGTCTCCTGATTGCCCCATCGAACACTTTTGACACATTTAGGAAATCCTTGTCTACCATCAAACATTATCTCTTTGATCTTGAATATGTAAAAATCTCGATTGAACAAAACACAATATTGATTTAAAAGAAGCTTAATTGGAAAGAAATAAAAGCACTCTTTTTTTAAAGATAATAAATTAGCAATTGCATCTTGGTGTGTATGTCGAAAAGATGTGGAAGGTTAATTAGAAATAAAACTAGTTTATTTTTTAGATGGATAGAGAGTCTGAGACATGTTTAGAGATAGATTAAAGAGAGGAAGATAGAGGTAGATATGGATACACAGGGGAAGAGAAAATAAAATAGGGAGGTAGAGGGAGAGAGGCATGGAAAGAGAGGAAGAGGTAGAGAGAAACAAATAAAGAGAAGTAGAAATAGACAACATATATATCAAGAGAGAGAGAGAGAGAGGAGCGGGTGGGTAGGTGATATAAGTAGAGTTAGAGGGAGATTTAGAGAGATGGGCATGGATATCGAGATATAGGTAGAGAGATATGTATAAAAGAATATAGAAAGACAAATGGATATTTGAAGGTGTGCACCATTGGTCTCCTTGTGTTGTGTAGTGCAATGCTTGGGTTTGTGACATGGCTTAATCGCTTCCCATGAATTCATTGAATCTCGTGGTTGTATTGGGCATTAACAGGTTGATCATTTGGTGTAACGACAACCTCGTTTTGAACAAGTGGTATCAAAGCCTATGTCACAGGTTTAAACCTCTTGCTTGTGCTGGGGGGATTGTTGTAAGGTGTGCACCCTTAGTCTCCTTGTGTTATGCAACGCAGTGCTTGGGTTTGTGACATGGCTTAACTGCCTCTCGTAGATTCATTTAATCTCATGGTTGTATCAGACATTAATAAGTCAATCTTTTGGTGCAATGACAATTGTGTTTTTAACAATGGAGAGATAGAAATATGAAACAAGAGAGATGGGTATGCTAAAGAGGCGCAGAAGGTCAATTATGAAACAAAAATGGTCTATTTTTTGCATACATTTGTGTATTACATGAGGTCAAATGTTAGGCTATTTATACATTGTTTGTGAAACAAATGTCATAATGAAGGAGCGATGACTTTTAATCAACTATACATCTACTTATAGGGATCCAAACACAAGTGAAACAAAACCTCTGGATTAAGAAGATAATCAAACTCCACAAAAATAGGCTCATGCTATGTTTGCCACAAGGAGGGAGAGATAGAAAGAGAAAGAGTGGGAGAGAGTGTGAGAGAGTTAAGGAGATAGATATAGGAGATAGTAATATAGATAAAGATAGAGATAAAGGTGGAGAGAGAGAGAGAGAGAGAGAGAGAGAGAGAGAGAGAGAGAGAGAGAGAGAGAGAGAGAGAGAGAGAAACATGTTTGAGTAGAGAGATAGAAAGAGATGAAATAATAAATATGGAGAGATAGAGATAGAGATGGAGAGAAAAGGAGATATAGATATAGAGAGGGAGAGAGATTGATGGGTAGAAATATATGTTTAGAGATAGAGGAGGGGGAAAGATAAAGATAGAGGTGAAGATATAGGGGGGGAGGAAGAGGGAGAGAAATAGATAAAGAGAGGTACATGGAAAGATATAGTTCTAGAGATTGGGAGATATAGAGAGGAAAAGATAGATAGATATAGAGGAAAAGGGAGAGATAGAGAGATATAGATGGTGGGATAGAGTGGCAGAGAGATTGAGAAATGAGGAGATAAATAGAGAGGGGTGGAGGGATAGATAGATAGATAGATAGATAGATAGATAGAAACAAATAAAGAGAAGCAGAGGTAGAAAAATAGAGATGGAGAGAGGTAGAGAGATAGAGAGAGATATAGATGGTGGGATAGAGTGGTAGAGAGATTGAGATATAAGAAGATATAGAGGGAGGGGTAGATGGAGGGAGAGATGGATAGAGAGAAACAAATATAGAGAAGTATAGAGAAAAATAGAGAAAAATAGAGATGGAGAGAGGGAGAGAAAAAAGGGGAGATAGAAAGAGGGAGAGAGAAAGAGAAAGAGATAGATATATATGAGAAGAGAAAGAGAGAGAAAGACACACACACACACACACACACACATATATGGGGAGATAAAGGGAGAGAAAGATAGAGATAAAGAGATAGATATGGGGGATAGAGAGGAAGCGAGGGAGGGAGAAGTAGGGAGATATAGATAAAGGGAGGAGAGAGAAGGGGGAATATACCAATATAGTTATAATTTAGACATTAAGAAAAGTGAAAGGATTTTGTTATTTTGATGGTTTATAGATAGTTGTTTATTGTTTTGATAAATTTAAATTATATTTGAAATATGTTAAAAGTTAGATGAGTCTGAAGAAATATGATAAAATCAAAATTATATCATTTTTCAAATTTATGTAAGATCAATCATGCATATGTTCTAATATTTTTGCCAGTGGCTAATCTCCACATAAAATGGCAATGTAAAACAACTCCTAGATCTACAAATCATAGTGTTTTTTCCTCTATTTTTTGTGGTTTTATAGCAATGGGGATGCAAATCATAAAGATTTAACTACTGAAAATTTTGCAGAAATCTATTGTGTTTTGTGGATTTTAGAAACTGTACAAAGTGTTGTTTTGTGTGGAGATTAGCCACGTCCAACATTTTTTTGTAAGATTTGACTTGTACATTATGACCTTGAACTTGTGGTGTGAAAATATTCAATAGCTACGATAAAGACTTGCCTATACTTGCACTTTAAATAGAATACTTGGTGGTGTTGAAGAATATGATCCTTGAGGCATGTCAAACTAGATATTAGACAAAACTTTTGATAAAATTGCAAGAGGATTTGAGACTATTAACAAAAGTGATTAGCTCTGTTGCACTTTTGGCCTTGCAAAACCAAGAAGAGTAATCCTAATAGATACTAGAGGATAATTAGAAAGAAATGAAGGGATAAGATTGCAAGGAAATACTATGCACTATGTATGAAGACAACCTTATAAATTATCACTAGTCATTTCTCATACTAATTTTCCAAGATTACAAATCAAGATCTTATGGTAGAAAATAGTTTTGTGACTAGGTGCTACCCATCTTGCAAATCCTAATGACTAGATTATTTATTTAATTGTATAGATGAATAGTTATAGTATTTTCTCCTTTAAACATGGAATGGTAGAAATGGAATGTCCATGTGTGGAGGGGACAACAATATTTATTATTATTATTTAGAATAAACATGGCAAGAAGACACAAAAGGGAGAAAATGAAGATGAAAAGTCACCTTGGGATATCAGGAGTCATGCATTGTGATAAGTGCTTCAAAGGGGCACTTGAGAGTTCCATTTTGATCTTTCATTGTTGTAGAGGGAGTTTATTTAGCAAGAGTTTACATTTACTATTTCTAGAAGATGCTCTCCATGATGGTGTATTGGATTTCTACATGAAGGAGATTGGCACTTAGTTTAGCCTTATGGCATTTGTGTCTTGTTTTGGAAATTCATTTGTGGTTTTTTATTTTCAAAACTCTATCTATTGGAGGATTGGAATATTTATTTTATGGTTCTTTAATAGTTTGAGTGTTGTTATGTTGTTGGAATGTTATCAAATTGAAGTGAGATAATTGATGGATTGAGGTAACATTCTCACTTGATTAGTACAAATTTATCCTCTCTTTGATAGTGGGGTATTTTCTCAAATGGGTTTCTTTATGTACATCTAGTGCTGTGAGTTATTCTTATGTGTTTGTTGATTTACACTTCCACATATTAATTTTATTACTTATCTCATGATTTTAAAGTTGATAATTTTAGATTTGTTAACGAGTAAATAAGTTTACACCATAATATCTCTCCATATTTTTTAACATTTGGTATCATATCTTTGGTATTTGTGAGAAGAGGATGACTTTCCAAAAGTTGTGGGTTTTGTGTTTTAATAGGAGCTTTTGAGTGAATACTTTTATAGATTCGTGAGTGATTGAATTTACCATAGTCTCTACCTCTCATTTATTGAAAAGTTCAATGGATTTGGGTACAAACTCTATGAAAGTTGAAGATGGAGGATCTCTTGGAGTAAATAGACTAGTGAAAAGCTATCCAAAAGAAGAAAAAAGTGAAGGAATGTCTATGAAAAAATTTGATAGCTAGGCGAGAAGGAAAGAAGAACCATTTGATTATGTCAAGTGTAAATACCTTTCTCTTAAATGTCTTAAAGGAGGATAAGTGTACATACTGGCACTTTATTCTTTGTACAAATCTAGGAAAACTCTAATAGTTTTTTTGATTGGTTCTATTTTAGTTCTTAAAATGGGTGCCTTGCTACTACCTTTATTTCTAAAGAAACAAGGAGAAAATCCATGGATAAGGGCTCCGAATATGTATATATGTTCAAAGAAGGTTGAAGAATAAAGGAAGGTCTAAAGGGAAACAAAATAAATTGAAAACTAAATCCATATCCACAGGATGATCCAAAATCCTTTAAAAGAGAAAAGTGAAATGTTTTACTATGTGAAGCAAGGACACATCAAGAAGGAATGCAAAAATAAGAAGAAAACCTCTAATGATTCTTGCAATGAATGAAAAAGTCAACTTCTAGAGAATAAATTTTCCTTGAAAGCTAACGTCGCCCAATATACTAAGATAAACCGATTTAAATTTTAATAAATAAAATTAAGTAACTAACTAAAATGCTTATTAAAAATAGATTGGTGAAAATATGCAAATTAAAAAAATAACTATAACTTTTTGACTACTAAAATAAAAAAGCACAAGCAATGAGGAACCTAGGGTTTGAACTTGGAAGTCACTAGCAATGTCACTAGTGCATCTTGTGGATATTTTTATGTATCATTGTTGTCTTGTACAAATCAAGTATGAAGAAGTGTCCAAAAACATGAAAACATAACTTTGTCATTCAACTAACTTGCAAGACTAGAAACAAAAATACACTAGCAAATACTATATGGAAGAAATGTAAAGACATAAATTGAATAACAAGATTTAAATGAACAATAAAAATAAATTTACAAATAAAGAACACTTGTGAAACTCTATGTGGTTGAGTGCTCTTATGAAACCTATAGCTATGATGAAACATGAAAAAATCTTGGGATTGTTTAGGGGTTTGCCCTAGTCAAATCCTTGCTTTGACATTTATACCTCTATAGCAACCAAGATAGATAGATAAAATAAATAATGTGTTCTTAATCTAAGTGCATCTAGAAATAAGAATAATGACAAATGAGAGATTTATGAGATGCTAAGGTGCTTAGAGGCACAACAAATAAATTTGTAATAACAATTATAAATAAGGACAATATTACCTGTAGAAGCTTGAGAAATGTAAGGGAGGAAGCAAGCTTGAATAAGCTACTATTAGAGAGTTGCAAGAGAACTTGAGAGTACTATGAGAACCAAGAGAGCCTAGAGAGAGTTGCCAAAATGAAAGATTTTAGAAAATGAAAATAGCGAAAAAATGGAGGAGTTTATGAACCATTTGAAATTGTTTTGAGCCATTTTTATTGACCTAGGAAGTGACAATTGAAAAAGTGCCTAAAATTGGCCTTTAAATGATAAATTATCACAAGATATTAGTGTAACAAGAAAATATATACACAAATTGGTAGTGTATAGATAATTTATACTTGAAAATAATGAGAGACAAGAGAAACATAGGGCTAACACAAAAGTGACACAAAAAAGTAACCAAGAGAAAGAAGGTCTGAGTACCTTGAAAAGGAAAAAGGTTGATGCAAGGTCTAAAATGAGCTTATAAAAATACCAAGGGAATGGACACCAAAGTGGATTAAAAACATAGGCAATTGCAAGGGTGTGCAATTATGACATGTATTTTGAATGTTAAGAAATCCTTTAATGATGATGATATTGCTTTATTCATTTCTGCTAATGTTGATGGTGATGACTAGTGACTCATTGATTTAGGTTGCTCTTACCATATGATGACAAGTGATTTTCATATTACCAAGATTATAATAAAGGAGAAATTTTTCCTTAATGACAACAAATCACACCAAAAAATTAGTAAGGAAAAAGTTATAAGTGTCTCAATGATGGTAGGATAAAATATCTCAATAATATTATGCACATTCTAGGACTTGCAATAAATTTTCTTACTATATCCAAGTTGAATAATTCTGGAGTTCACATGACATTTGAAAAATTTGGTTGTAGTTTGGTGAGAAAAAAATTGGTGGTAGGGAGGGCCTCACAATATGGGACTCCATTTAGGCTGATCCCTCAACATTTTTCCCATGTAACTAACACTAAATTTTGTTTTAGCCTCATTTAAATCACCAAAGCGTTTATTTTAATAAAAGGATTAACTCAAAAATTTGCCACAATATTTGATACATGATTAGATCAAATTTCCCTAAATTTAATAAGTTATTATAGAAATCTAAATTAATTCACAAATAATACATCATCATCATTAGTTACTTTAGGGTCATATCACCAATATTTAGTTTCCGCCATTGATTTAAAATATAATCTAACAACCCTCATTGTATTCCATGAGGTAAAATGTGCATACAATATATAGAGCTCATGGGGTTGAAGTTGCTTTTGGATTCTATTAGATTATGTCTTAAATTAATTATATCAACTAAATATTATAGATCTACATCTTAAACCTATCAATGATTTCCACCTTAAACCCATCAATGATTTCCACCTTTGGGTATCTACTTTTCTATAAGATTTTTTTTTTTTAATGGAAGGATTCACCATGGTAATTAATACATTTTCCTATTATTTTTCAATATTTGCCAAGATTTTTTACAATTTTTTTGTGATGTAAAAAAATTGTCAATAAAGCTAATATTTTTTTCAAAAAAATAAAATATTCACCAATAGAAATTAATATTTTTTTCTAAAAATATGAAAGATTTGTCATGATTTTACATCTTTTTTTGAGGGGGGTTTCTTACAGTCATCCCTACCTTGAACCAACTTTTCATGGTTAAAACCCTACTTGTCTTTCAAAGAGTAAATTTGGGTATTTAATCAAAAAGCCTAGATCTGTTGGTGGTAGTTATGTTAAAATATTATATATTTTTATGTGGTGGGCACATGAGGATTGTACTCTACTCTATATTCTAAGAAATAAGAATACTAATACTTTCCTCATAGATGTTTCCTTACGGCCTTGCTAGTTGTTTACCACCTAACACTTTTTTTATTGATGTGATTGCTTACTATATTATTTTATTTTCTCTATTTTCTTCATAACTTATTTGTGTTGCAAAATAATGTGATTTTGTGACATCACATTTTTTCAATAGTATGGACTGTTATATAGTTCTTTAATATCTGAGAATGCCACGTCCATTAAGCATCCTACTATCTTACTATTAAGGGATCCACTGCAAGTAGCCCTCCTAACATGATCTCTTGATGCATTTGACATATTTTATATCCTCCTTTGGTATATCTCTTCTTTATCCTAGGTTTTTTTAAACCTTATTTGTTTGTCTATCTTATTTTTAGCAACGACCACCTTCACAATTTCTTCAATGCCCATTTTAATCCTAGCAACAAGCTCTCCAACTCTCTCATTGTTTGGTTTATTTATTTATTTATGTTTTAATTTATTTATCATTGGCCCCATTTTGTCCATCCTTAAAAATCTAGAGTATATTTGACTCAAAAGTTGCATCTACTTAGAACTCCCCCCATTTCATTGTCATCCATTAGGTGCGTAACTTTCCTAAGATTGGTACCTAGTGTGTGCGACTACACATCTCCATCACAATCATTTCTTTAATGCCCATCTTAATACTATTAAAAATTTCTCTAACTCTCTCATTTCCTTATTTTTCTAATTATGGTTTAGTCTATCTATCATTGGTCGTCCATCCCTACAAGCTAGAGTATATTTGACTCAATAGTTGCATCTACTTAGGATTTTCCCCCATTCCATTATTACCCACTAGGTTCCCAACTACCTCAATATTAATACCTAGTTTGTGATAGTATACATGTCCATCACTGCCACAATTTTCATTAATACCCAACCTTTCTAAAGAATTCTTTGTATTCTTTACCACAAAATTATTTTCTTACTTCTATGATACCCTCTTATGTGCCTACAATAAAGATAAATTTTGATGTAAAACACAAATCAAGATCATGAATTTGCATATGTGAGTGTAGTTAACCTTAGTGTATAAAATAGTAAGAAAATTAAATAAATATGGTAGATTATACACACAAACAAAGAAAATATTCATCCATTTAGATAAATACAATATGTGATACACTAGTTCAAATATTATTCATATCATATACATCTTACATTCATGTCACAAGCATATAGATATGTTCATCACATATACTCGGGCAACTCTCATAGTATAAATGTCTATCACTGCCACAATTTTCATTAATACCCAACCTTTCTAAAGTATTCTTTGTATTCCTTACCACAAAATTATTTTCTTACTTCTATGATACCCTCTTATGTGCCTATAATAAAGATAAATTTTGATGTAAAACACAAATCAAGATCATGATTTTGCATATGTGCTTGTAGTTAACCTTAGTGTATACAATAGTAAGGAAATAAAAATAAATATGGTAGATTATACGTGTCACAAACAAAGAAAATAGTCATCCCTTTAGATAAATACAATATGTGATACACTAGTTCAAATATTATTCATATCATATATATTGTACATTCATGTCACAAGCATATAGACATGTTCGCCACATATACTTGGGCAGCACACACATGCACGCACGCACACATTTCAACTTATATCGACCTCTTTCTTGTTTTATCGTGTTTTATGCACACATGATCTCTTACTCTTGTTACATAATTTTTCTTATAGCTTATCCCATGTATGTGTGGGCATATTCCTAAACTCATCCTTTTCTATATTTGACTATTAGGAGGAACCATAAGGCATTTAATATTGCCAAAATATGCTTTTGGCATATGTAGTGACCTCTGGTTTACCCTATTTGTTGGAGGGTAACTTGTAAAACTTAGATTCTAGTGTCTTGCATATTTTCACCATCAAAATCCACTAGATTGCTCTTTCACATTTTCAACCCAATTTCCTAATGTCAAATCTAATACTACCAATAATGGTGGTAATGATGGGATGAGTGTAAGCATGGGGAAGCCATATCAAGGAATATAGCTAATGTAGAAGGATGCGGGAACAATGGGAGATGAATCAAAGGATACACCATTAGAAGAGTGCATCACTGATCCAAGATCTTGTAAAATGTTCATAACATGAGGACATCTTACTAATATTCTATTAAAAATATATACCAATTGATTAGAGGATTCAACTTGCATAAATGTATTAAAAACATATTTTCCAATAAGTGTATGATCATGCTTAGCCACATGTAGATCATGATCATAATTTTCTTAATCATCGAAGTTGGTCTCAACATAAACACCACTAAAGATATTATTATCAAAATGGGCAACCATATTGGGATTTAAGTGAGCATTCCTAAATGGAAAATCAAGACCATGAATAACTTATGACACATACAATAATAGAACAAAGGGTAATCAATCTCAATTTAAAAAAAAATTGAAAATAGATTTATATACATCTAAAAATAAGTGTAAAATATAAACCTTAAAACCAAGTAGATGATAGATAAGGTAGGCGGTGATTAATGAAAATCTAAAATAAGAATGTATTAATGAAGTCAAAGAATAAAAGGAAGATCAAACAAAGAAGGAAGGTCTAAAAAATTAGAAAATTACAAATTTGAAAACTCTTACAAATCATAATGGTAAATTTAGGTAAGAAAGGGGTCTCTCAAGAAATCTTAGAGATGTGAAATTTGTCTTCTAATTATTTATACATTAATAGAAATAAATCAAATAACCTAATTACATGATTTAGGTGAACTCATATAAATATTTAAAAACTTTTAAAACTATCTTTTATATAAATTTATTACTTTTCATAATAATTTTTTCTTAAAAGTCAAATTATACTCCCTTGACTTATATTTATTCTTTCTAATTCCTAATTTAAAAGTAAATGTTGAATTCTTATTAAGTTTCAAAATTTTAGTTCATTTTACATTTCATTTTAGTCTCTAGTACCTTCTATATAAAATTCAAAGATATAAATAAATATGGTTAAATTAACTATGATGTGTTAATTCATAGCATTTAAAAAGTTTATGGTAATAACTAATTATATATTAGTTTGAAATGATGTCACCATATAAGATTATAAAATTATTATTATTATTTTTTTATGTTGAGATTTTCTCTAATGGATAAGAAATCTTAGGGAGTAAACTAGGTTGTGTAAGTGCAACTAGTTCACAAAAAATGTAAAGGAAAATATTTTTTTCTTAAATTGAATCAATGCTAATCCAACAAGAGACACAATGCGTCAAGTTCCTGCCAATAGTATGACTAGTTTAGAATAGACAAAAGTAGAGATGAAGATTAAGGGGGGGAGTAGGAGGGAGAGCCATACATAGAAATATAGAGAGAGGTGAAGGGAGATTAAAATAGAGAGATGGAGATAAAGAGATAGACAGATGGATAGGAAGAGGTAGAGCGAGAGGTATATATATATATATACAGAGAGAGAGAGAGAGAGAGAGAGAGAGAGAGAGAGAGAGAGAGAGAGAGAGAGAGAGAGAGAGAGAGAGGTAAATTGATTCACAACAACAACGAGAATATAATAGTAAACTTAGAAATAACAATACGATAACATGGTAGTTTATTACATTATTATACTAGTGTCAATTATCATAATATATATTAAGGCATATATCTTATAATGACTCAAAAATAATGAGAAAGCATATCCAATTTTAAAAACTTCCATGTGAACAAAAGGCATAGAGGAATTGAGATAAATTAAGAGGAGTAAAACTAGCAATTGCACCTTGGTCTACGATGGGTACACCAAATAGGTGTGAGAGGTCAACTAGGAAAACTGTTTTTTTAAATTTTTATATGCATTTATATAGTATTGTTGGAGTACAGAATGACACTGAGAGGGGGGGGGGGGGGGTGAATCGGTGTCTTTTTAAACAAACCTAACCTAATTTTTTACCTTAACTTATTTAGACAAGGCATTCATTTTAAATTTGTGACATTCATACTTTGAACTTTGTGATGCAAACTTGTGAACACTGACAAGAACCAACCAGATGATATTAACATTTGTTGAACAAAATGAAGACATATGATAATAATAAGGACTTATGAGATAATTTGAATGACTACTGAATTCTCTTTAAACATATATGGTATACTAAATTTTTATGCATTTATAATCATGTCAATAGTAAATAGTAAAATGAATACTTCTCAAGACCAAAGCATAGAAACAATACAAAATAAATAAGATATAAACTCATAACACAAAATTTATTGAGTGGAAAACCCTCATAGGGAATAAAAACCACTCGAAAATGCCTCACTGGCTTAAATATGAAAATGCCTCACTGGCTACAATGTCTCACTTTCATTTAAATGTGCCTCATTGGCTATCACAACAACTTTCTTAATTACTTTTAAAATTCAACATAGAGTACCATCTTTGTTTCTCTATTCAACATCTTTTTATCTCATAGCAAAAGCAAAGTACATTTCACATATAGTATATCATTGCATGTATTGTGATTATATACAACAATAAATTATACAATTTAATCAACTTTCAATGCTTTGCAAATGCTTTTACAAAATCTCTCAAAGTATCAACTATGCAAATCAAATGTTCATAAATATGAATCATTATAAGTCAATGTCTCTCATATTAAGAATGATGTCTCATTCTATGATCTTGCACTCTTCCTCTGCATCACTATACAGTGCCTTCAGAAATGCTTTTGTTTGAAAACTGAAACAAAACTACCATCATAACTGGTAACAAAATATATGAAATTGAATCCTTGGTTCTCTTTAACAAATACCATAATGGTAATGATACTACAAACTGTCATGATAAACAATAATATAAATCTTTGTTGTTCTTACATCACAAATTTCGAATGTAGCTTTGAGTTAACAAAAGAATGGTAATCCAAATTTAACTAGGGTTATAATAACAAATCAAAAAATGGCTTTGTTAACAACATAAAGATGAAATTGTAATACACCAGAAAGATTAATCCTTCACAAAGCACCAACTTAAACTAGGGTTTCTTTAACAATGAATAACCCGAACTGGAGTTACAAAAATTAATCCTTAACTCAATATTATTTGTAGAATACACAAGGGTTTTGAAAAACCAAACTAAACACCATGTATACCAAAATGCACAAAAGCATCCTTCTTAATCAACTGTTAATCCTAGAGAAGTAAACCATTTTCTTTTATTAACAGTTTAACTAATGAACCAAAACAAATGCCTTTCTAAAGAGATATTACCAAGTGCGAAAAACTGTTTGCATGCCATCTCAACCGTTTACATTTTAAACTGCAATATCCACTGTTCAACTCAAGACTGCCTCCATCTTCCATCATAATAACTATCATGCCCTAGAAAAGTTGGATAGGGTTTGAAGACCGAGCTCTACAAATGAATGCCCTAATCTTGCTTTGAGATCTTTTCAAACACCGACATTCAAGAAACATTATGATGGGATTTTAATCCCTTTCATATAATATCACTAGCGGTTGGACCTGACAAAGGTCCAATGTGTAACGCCAATAGTAATTTATCAGATGAAGATGGAGAACATCCTGCCTGAAAATCCACCTAAATCATATCAAACTCTTATAAAAAATTGTTGGCAACAGATTCAAATCTTTTGATACAAAAGATGTGTGAGAAGTGTGTCATGATATGATCACAGATGGACTATAACATTGATCCACTTGTTATGCCTTGCATATCCATTCCCCATTAGTTTCCTTGTGTTATAATATGGGTCCCTTTCTTTGTTCTTTTCCTTTTGTTCAGAACCTCGGAACTCTGGAGTCCTGGAGTCCCGAGGTCTCTTTTTGTTCTTTTGTTTTAGTCCTTTACCTCGGAAACCTCGGAACCCTCAGAGTCTTGAGGTTGATCTCCTTCTTTGTGTATTTTGTGTGTGAGTTTTTTACCTCGGAACTCCGAAGTTTCGGAGTCCTGAGGTGTGTCTTTTGATTGCTTGTTCTTTACCTCGGAACTCTAGAGTTCAGGAGTCCCGAGGTATATGTCTTGTACGTGTGTAAGTTCTTTACCTCGGAACCCCGGAGTCCCGGAGTCCCGAGGTATGTGTGTCCGGGCCACCCCGGAACTCCAGAGTCCCGAAGTGGATTTTGGTTTGCTTGCCTTCCAACCCCGTAACCTCGGACCCCCGGAGTCCCAGGGTAGGATGTTTTGTTTGGTTTTTTGTTTGTTGAGCTCGGAACCTCAGGACCCTGGAGTCCCGAGGTCTTGTTTAAGTTGCTCGTACGGATAGGTTTTGGGAGGGGGTATAAATAGGAATGATGATCTTTTAAAATTCATCTGTGCATTTAGAGCTCCTTCTTCCTTGCCTCCTAACCGCGAGCTTCCGAACTGTCGAGCTTCCTTTCGTGTTCTTGGGCATTTTGATCCACTAGGTAGGTGATTTTCTTGCCCTTTTGGTCGTTTATAGGTTAGATTTTCTTTCCTTGTCATTTTTTTGTTGTTGTTTTTTTGTTTTCGTTTTCTCTTCTTTTTTCATTTTTTTTTGTGCTTTTCACTTGTCCAACGTGCCCTAGTTTCCTTACCCCGGAAGCCCGGAAGCCCAAGATCTTGTTGAAACTTGCTAATCATTAACCCAGAACCCCAGAGTCCTGGAGTTCCAGATTATTTCCTTGCGAGGAGGCTCTACCACTTACCCCAGAACCCCGAAGTTCTGAGGTCTACCTTGTATAAATATTTTTGCTAAATTCCTTATCCCGAAACCCCAGAGTTTCAAATTCAAGGCCTATCTACCCAACCCGCAACCCCAAATTTCTGGACTACATCCATGAGTACCAACCCCGGAACCCCGGAGTTCCGGACCCTGTTTTAAAAGGAAAATACCCCCTACTCTGGAAGCCCGAAGTCCGGAAGTAAAGGAACTTTTTATGTTTTTTTTTGTGAAGAATTGATCCTCATTTTCTTCTCACAGGTTCAGGTACTTAGATGGACTCATCTTCTAGCAAAAGAAGCAAAGATATTGATAGACTTCCTGCTACCATGAAGTACCACTATCAAGGACGAGTCTACTCTTCAAAGTTGGATGATCAAATCAAATGGGTTACTGACACAGAGATTGGGCATATTGAAATCGAAGATATCAGAACCTAGTTAAATAAGCCCAAACTAGAGGCCTTACACAGGAGAATCAAAAGATCAGGCTTAGTGGAGACAACTATTTTTACGCAATGTGCAAGCACCATAATTTATAATGATAATTGCTCAGTTCTACAACCCGAACATTAGAAAATGTATTGACACACAGGGAAGGACAGTTATAGACTTGTCTCCCGACATGCTGGGATTCGTGTTTGGTATCCCAACTAGAGAAGAGATATTTCTCTCAACTGAAGAGGAGGCATTGAAGGCATGGAATGACAAAGTTGCAACAAATAAAAGGCACATGAACGAAAACTAGCTAGAAGAAGAGAGGAAAACATGTCTCAAGGCAACAAAGATCCTGAGGACAAACTTCAAGGAGCCCCAAAGAGACTTGATTATTATGCTGAGCAGGGCCTTTGGCAAGCCTGATTGTAGGCACTTCCATCCATGGATGTTCCAGTTTATGACCACTATCCTAATTAGAAAACAATATTTTGATTGGCCGCAGATCCTTTCTGACAACATTTGCAAACAAATGAAGGAAGTCCACCAGACTCAAAAGTTCTTTTTCACATCTTATGTCATCTGGGTGGCTGCCAGAGCTGGAAATTTTCCGGGACTACAAGTAGAGGGTCAGTTAGGGGATGAGGAAGGACATAAGAAGCTATGGCAATATTATTTCCAACTCACTCTAGCCAATGCAAAGGCTCATTTCAAAATAATTAATGATGCCTTCATTTTTCCAATAATAATTAAATTAACAGGAGACACAGGATACCGGATTAGCCCGGAGGCCATGGCTATTATCCGAGAGTGGGCATGTTGGTTTATCCAGAACCCACGCTCTACTTACATTAGGGTCAATGGATTCACAGGGAACCCAATATCGCTTCTCAGATACTGCAATGACAGAGTAATATTGTTGGAATATGTAAGGCAACTATTGGGCCTCCAATCTCTCTAATCTTCAAAACATAAAACATGCATTGACTTTTCAGTATCTATTGGATACTTCTCATGTTCAAAGATACAGGTTGCAAAGCTAGCAGAGCTAGAGCTTCAAGATTTGAATTTGAAAGAGTATGATTATGCTAGGGAATTTTATGATCCCTACGGGAAGCTCAAACAAGCTATGCCTAAGGCACATGAGGGACACAAGCCGAAACTGGAGGATTTTTGGGCCTACCTCCAGGAGAGTTTTGAGGTCAGAGAGAAGAACTATAATAGGTTATCTATACCATAGATAAGAGATTTCTAAATGGAGACCAATCTCCCTAAAGACCTCAGGGATGATGGATACCTGCTCAATGCGGCTTATAAGGGATTAGAAATTGATAAGAAGCCCCTAGCCCCAATAAGATGGTCCGCAAATGAGGATGTGAATATTGAAAAGGTTTCTCAAGTGGTCGTCAATAGGACCAAGCAATGGTTAAGCTAGAGGGTAAGGCCCAGTGCCTCAAAGGCGAAGCAGAAGGAGTCCACTTCAGGGGTACCCCAGTCAAGGGGATACAAGGAGTATGCTCGGAAGACAAGGTCAAGCTCGAGATAAAATACATCCACTGATCCTGATGAGGGGGAGAAACCTCAAGAAAGGACTCAGGACTTAATGAATAAACTCCAAGAAAAGATGAAGGAATATGAGTTGTTGAAAAAGGTTGTCGACCTTGGAGTTATCGATGGATTAGGAGCAGTACCATTTGCTAAATTCTTCCCACCAAGGACAGCTATAGGGCAGACTGAAGGAGAGGGTACCCAAGAGAAGGAAGAAGAAATAGAAATTACTGAGGATATACCTACTCAACCACCTTCAATAGATGCCACACAAGATCCAGGTACCAACGCCCTTGCACCACTACCAGTTAATATACTCATAGGGCAGCCTGGAGTGCAAGGCTTCAGGTCTAACACTGAAGGAATAAAATTTAGGAACATTGAATCTGATTCACATCAGGAAGAAGAGGATCTTGAGCAACATCGGCTGCTAGAAGGCGAGAAAGAAGGGGGTGAGGCAGAGCACCTATTGAATGAAATACTAGTTCTAACCCCTCAAGATCAAGAGGACTTCCTCAAGGATATAACAGTCGAGCAAGGTGAAACAGAGGCAGGTGAGGAAGAGATGACATTTAGTGAAGAGGTCAGTGGCAAATTGGGAGAGTTACATAAGCAACATGCTCTCCAAACCAATCTAGCCCACCAAGTTACCTCACCTCAAGATCTCGGGCAAACTGAGGCAGAGGAAAGAGATGAAGCAGAGGAGCAGGCAGAGGTCCATGTTATAACTACAGACATAGTGTCACATCAAGGTGACAAGGATGAAGATATACCGCAATGGCTCGAGTTCACTTTTGAGAAGAAAAAGAGAAAAGCGAAGCTTCCCAAGGTCACTTTACAACAAGTAATCACTGAGCAACCACCAAAGGCTAAGAAGCTAAAAATCGTTCATCATTTATCAAAAAGGGGCTTCGGTGAAGTGATTGTAGATGTGGCAGTTCCACTCCAAGCTGAGGGACAAGATTCCCCCAAGTATCAAATATCCTAGGTGAATTTGGGTAAACAAACCAAGTGGGGAAAGCTAGATACTTTGGAGCTAGCCACAAGTGTTGTCAGGGGGCGTGTTGAAAAAGAGCATACTTCAAACATGGAGCTCAAAGCGCAACTAGGGCAATACAAGAAGCTCTTGATTGAAGTGAGCAAACCTCTAGACTCTTGTAGGGCCAATGACCTACCTTCGACCTCCTCACTGCCAGAGGGAGAAGTGAAGGCACTAGTGGAGGTGAGACGAGTGGCCGTTGCAGCCAAGTCATGGACCCAAGTAAATGCAGCTAAGATTAGATTATTTTTGTAGGATACTATGAAGATATACTAGAGGGCAGTGCATGCAAGTGGAGCTTTAGCTTCTTGTGCTACACAATGGGAATGGAAGCTAAGCATTTTTAATAAGCAGTTCTGAATTTTGAATAAAGTATTGCGGTTAGGGGCAGAGACAATAATGGAGGAAGACCTTTTAGGAGGGGACGTTTGTGAGAACTTGCAGTCCTATGTGTACATTTTGAAGCTAAAGACTGAAATATTTCAGCAGTATATGAAGAGTATGGCAGAGATTCGGGTCCATCTCCTCAGAGAAATTATGTCATATGAGGATTTGGTAAAACATATGCTTGGAGCCTTTGGTCTCAGATTAACTAGTACCAGAATAATGGAGCAACAAAAAGTTTTGAATCAGTGGGATGCATACGAAGCTCAACACTTAGGACCTTCAGCCCAATTTGATGTCGCCCTCATGGATAGGTACACATACTTGATCACTCAAAGTCAAGAGGTGGCAGAGACAATAGGGGAGCTAGAGAAAGGAAAGAAGCATGCAGATGAAGTTTTGAAGAAATATAAATTTAGAATTAAACACATAGCTGATCCTCCTGTCCAAGCAGTCGCATGCATAGTGGATAATTATAGATCTTTTATTAAAAAGTGAAGGATGAACATACAGTTACTCAAAATAGCAAGGTTTTTGCATGACCCTAATTTTGTATTTTCAAGCTACTGCTCCAACTCAGGTTCCAATTTTGAGCAAAATTTTGCATGACTACAAAAACGTGGCTCATCCAGCATGGTCTTCGTAGTGCTCATGCAACCCCAATTTCGTAGTAGTTAATTGGAGTATCAAGGCAAAAACTTGCAAGTTAACTGCGACTCCTAGTTTCAGTTCTTAATTTAGGTTAGATTTATTTCCTAGACAATAGGGCCAAAAACTTCTATAAATTGAGAAGTTGGATTCATTTGTAAGGGTCCCCAAATTGATGATTTGTGGCACACCTAGAGATTTTAGAATATTTTGCAGATTGTTAAGAAGTTGAGTTATTTTGTTATACATTCATTGAGATTAATATGAGAAGCAGCTTGTAGATTGCTCGATCTACGTCTATATTCTACTAAATTATTCTGTGTAATTTGGTAATGTCTATTATTTGGAGTTAGCAATGTGGTTTGATCTTTTTTTTGCTTATCACTTTATGAATCATATTGATGACGTCAGTGGTGTATGAGAATTACTGTGATAGGCCATATTGCTAATGATTTTATTTCCATAAGTCTGTGAAATTGATGATTTTGCAGGTTTTATGGAGGTCCGTTGTTGAATGCTAACTTGGATAATATTTGATAATTTCTTGGATTGCAGGGAACTAATTGAATAGTTCATTAAGTTGTTATTGTATTGGTTTTATTGTTAGTTTCTTGTTCCCTTTTACTCTTCGCAGTTTATTTTCCCGAGAATTCTAAATCATAAAATACAAAAAAAAGGAAATCCAACCATTCACAACCAGTGAGATTTAGTTTCAACCAGCAGGCTCCTTAACAGGTACAACCACATCAACCATTGGGCTACCCATCACCATCGTGACCCGACTATAGAGACCTTGGAGTAGTGAGTTTTCCCAAATTCATTGCTTTTCAGGAGAGGTGGTGAGTGTTCACATTGGCTACCTGACTGTTGGCGGGTGTGTCAGAAATAGTAGTCAGTAGAAACTGGTGCTAGAGGGAGGGCCAGACTAGTCCCCTCACTGGTTAACCACATATGGTACTTCCAGGAGACAGATTGATGCCCTTTACCCAACCTAACCTCAACAATGAGCAAGACGACATTCTTACCCAACCATACGATTTTGCTAGGGACAGTACAAGAGATTATAATGATTGGTTACGAGCACGACAAGTCTTGGACAACGAGAGGCAAAAGGCTATACGTATAGAAGCAGAGGCACAAATACAACTTAATCCTCAAGAGAATCCACAAGAAAATCCACAACCACCCCCTCAACTAGAAAATTGAAGTACTAACTTGGATCGTATATCATCTCTCTCCCAAGAGATTTTATCGAGTCCTTAGGAGTAGTTCTTCACCTTCCAACTTAGTAGAGTTAGGACCTACCACTAGGAGAAAGAGGAACAAAGCTACGAAACAACCCTCAACAACCTCACCAGTATATCTATCCATACTCAATGTAGAAGATCAACTGATTCCTAGTCCCCAGCCTATCGCTGCACCTTTTGTGACTCAACGTCCACCGTCACCACCTTCAATGACCTAGTTTAACCAAGACACCACACCACTAGGAACCATACCAAGGGGTATACATGACCTACCTAGAAACCCAGATAAGTTTTGCAATAAATTTTACTATTTGGGGGGATGAACGGCTGATGAACATATTGAAACATTCAAAGATGTGGTCGTTCGTAACCATATTAAACACCAAGTTGTAGTATGTAGACTCTTCCCATATTCACTTGGGGAGAATGAATACAATTGGTACCTAACCTTACCTGCAAATTATATCATAGGTTGGGACATCTTGGAGAAGGCTTTCATTGATCAATTCCAAGTGTACGTAGATCCCGGAACACTATACCATCAGTTTGCTTCTCTTAAGAAGTTGCTAAATGAGCCATTAACAACTTTTAATACTAGCTTCCAAAGGGAATTTAAGAGGCTACAAGCTCCTTACTAGGTAGCACCTAATGTAGCCATCGACTCATCTAAGATCTATCAACCCTTGGACTGCTATGTTTATTAAGAAGAGTGTTCCTTAAGATCAAAGGAACACTTTGGCAAAAGTCTTTGTGCTAGCAATTAGTATGAACCATGAGTTGAATCAAACCCCAAGAGGGATTAGATATAATCTACCTATAGGGGTGAATCAAGGGAACTACAATCAATTACCAGGCGTACCCTCGCCTCTACCTATAGGTGCCCCAACGATGAACCCGGTGCCAATCTATGCACCCCACCCTCAGGCGAATCAACAGTTTGCTGCTCAAGCTTTGACTTGGCAAAATAATACCAATACCGCCCCCACTCAAATGCAATATGTTGGTCAAACGCAAGGGGGAAGTCAACAATTTGGTAATACTAACACAACAAACCAACCTCCAACCACAATGCCTGAGAATCAAGGATCTCATATATCTACTGAAGTAGAAGCCTTAAAGAAAATGATCTCGCAGGTTACTTCAGACTTGAGCCAGCTAAAAATGAATCCTTCAGGAGGGTATAATCAATCCCAACCATATAATAATTAGCGAAACTACAATAACCAGAACCAAAATCAAAGATATAATAGCAAACCGTTTAATAGGCAGTGGAATACGGGTCTAAATAATGGTGGGGTGAACCATGATCACCTCGACGCAAGAGATAACCCAAACCACATACAAAGTGTTAACCTTGCGGATATGAATTTTCTAACAAATTGGTGTAGGTTGCATGATACAGCTGCACATTCTAAGGTTAATTGTGCTCAGTTTGAGAAGATCATAAGAATTGCTCAAGCTGACTCTCAGCCAAAAGATTGTTCCAATGATGAACCCGATAAGGTTGATACTGCCATGCTGGTCGATACCTTCCTGTGCAAAGAATTTCAGGCTAAAGTTGAAGGTGAACCATGTGTCTACGATGCTTAGGCCTTTCAGACCAGAAATAACTACAATCTTAGGAGTCAAGGCAAAGCTCCATTAACGAAGCCACCTCCCCCAACGGGTGGGTTTGTACCTCCTGATGCAAATGCAAGCAACAATCCTCATCCTCCTCAGGCTTTTCAAGGAGCACGCCCTAGACAAGCTCAAGGGCAAGATTATGTTTTGAAAGGATCATTTGATGTCACTAAGGAGATGGAGAGGACTGCCACCACTATGTCCCTGATGGAAGTACTGAGATATTGCTCTGAACAAAAGAGGGATCTCCTTAGAAAGTTGGAACTGTTAGAGTCACAGAGAAATGAGGTTAAGATGGCAGACCTTAATGAAGTCAACACTAACGTCAGCAGTGATGCAATAGAGAATCCACCATTTCTACTGCGTTTGAGGATATGTGGAAAGAATTTACACAACTGTTTGGTAGATTCAGGGGCTTCGGGAAATGTAATGCCCTACTCTATATGTCAGAAGCTCAGACTTAAACTAGTACGTGTAAATAGTAAGGTGGTACAACTAGACAAAAATGAGGTTAACGTAATAAGAGAATTGAAAGATGTATACATCCAATTAGGTGATGATCCCCGAATATCCCGTTATATTGACATTCAAGTAGTGGATATTTCAGAACTATATGTGATGCTCCTTAGTAGGGATTGGTCAAAGACTTTGGGAGGATATTTATCAACTTGTGTTTACATACCTGTGGCTTCCATGGAAGGGGGTAAGCAACTAGATCCGAATCGATAGTGAACCTAAGTTGAAGAAGTTGGTAATGGATTATGGTGCTCCCAATGAGGTGGCGTTTGCTGAAGTGAGTCCATGAGTTTACAGGGTCAATGAAATCCTCACTTTCTCTGCACCAGCTCCTCTCTAGTTATTTCGAGCAGACATGACCGCATATAGAGGATGGGTCAAAGGTTTCACTACAATATTACAACAAGGAATGTGTTTGTTGGGGGATACTATGAAGGTACAAGATTTGTTTCTTCCGAAATAGTGTCGGACACATCATGAGGAGCACTTAGAGATGTCATGTATACCATGTCAAGACTAGATTATAAAGTTGATGAGCTCAGTTCCATACGAAGAAGATGATCATACCATCAATATGGAAGAAGTTCAAAGTCTAAGTTGTGAAAGATTAGAGCCCCAAACAATAGATCCTGTAAGTAAGATTACCCTACCTAAAGAATACAACCAGGAGATTCTTGCAGTTGAGATTGTCAAACATGAGAAGGAAGATATTCCTCTTGAGCAAGAGAAAGAAGAAACACAATCTCAACTTCAACCTCAATCAGAACAGGTTGTTCCTAACACTACTGAAGCGTTCATGCAACCAGAAATTGAACAACCTCAATTGTCGTAAGACCTCAAGTTTGAGAAACAACAATCATCTCTAGAAGCTAATCTGATCGCTGACCCTAAGGTGATGAATGCAAAGAGACCAAAAGATGAAATATGGTTTTTAAAGTTTGATGGGTCAATATCTAAGCAAGGCAGTGAAGTAGGCGTAGAGTTAACGAACCCAAAAGGGAAAACCCTTTTAGCTTCTTACTGGCTCCAATTCCCTTGTACTAATAACATGACAGAGTATGAGGCCTTAGTTAGAGGATTACTTTTTGCTCATAAGAAGGGAGAAAAGTGTTTGAAGGTGCAAGGAGATTCTAAGTTGGTGGTCAAACAAGTGTGAAGCCAATATGCGTGTCACGATAAAAAGTTAGCAACGTATAGGAATAGAGTGTGGGATTTGATTGAGGATTTTTATGCTTTTGACATTTAGTTGGTACCCAGGAAAGTAAACGGAATACCCGATGCATTGGTCGTAGCTGCCAGTACATTAGAACTATTAAGCCAATCCCCTTTGAAGAAGTTTTCCGTAGAGTTAATCTCCATACCTGTTGTACCTGATAATATCAAACACTTCCAATTTTTCTAGGATGATGCCCACATTCTAGCCTTTCTTGCCAATTCAGGGGCTTTTGAAGAGCAAATTATTGATGAGGAAGATAAATCAGATGATCTTAATGTCGAAAGTAATACTGATATTTTGGATTTACCAACTAATGTAATTCCTAAAGGGATGGTCACCTTAGAGAGACTTTTTGATTCTGACCCTAGAGTAAAGGAGAGATTAACAACGGATTCAGATGCCAGAAAGTATGAGCCACATAATATTGTTCCAGAAGGACAAGAGAGAATTGTCTATATTGGGAAGATTTGCACTCAAAATGAAAGATAAAAACTTTCACAAATCTTGAAAGAGTTCATCGATGTAATAGCACGGGGGTATGAAGATTTAAAGACATTCGATACAACGATCATCACTCATGTGATCCCCCTAAAACCTAACATAAAGCCATTAGGGAAAAAGCAAAGGCCGGTCAATTCACTAATAGAACCTTTTATTTTCAAGGAAGTACAAAAGTTGCTCTCTGCCAAGATTATTTTTCCGGTATGACATTCTACTTGGGTTGCTAATTTGGTACCAGTATGAAAAAAGAATGGAGAAATACAACTTTGTGTGGACATTTACAATCTCAACAAAGCCTCAGAGAAAGATAATTATCCGCTTCCTTCTTTGGATGAAGTACTACAAATAGTAAATGGTTCACAAATGATGTCATTCTTAGATGGTTATTCTGGATATAACCAAGTTTTGGTGAATTATGAGGATCGTATGAAGATAGCGCTTACGATGAAGTGGGGAACGTATGTGTACAAAAGAATTCCATTCGGGTTGATCAATGTTGGGGCGACCTTCCAACAAGCGATGGATACGACCTTTAAAGAACTAATTGGAAAATGCATTATTATCTATATGGATGACAACGATATTTTCCAAGATTAGAGAAGACCACCCAAACCACCTCCAAAAGGTATTGGAAAGATATCAGAGATATGGGATTTCACTTAACCCCAAGAAATGTGTAGTTGGAGTGACTGAAGGAAGGCTACTTGGCCACGTAATCTCTGAGAGAGGGATATCTATAGAACTAGATCAGGTAGAAGCGTTATTGAAGTTACAAATGCCCGACAGTAACAAGGAGATGAGATCTTTCTTTGGGAAGATCAATTTTGTCAGAAAGTTTATTACTGGGTTTGCAGAGATAGTCAAGTCATTGAATGAAATGATGATGAAGGATGCTAAGGTCAAATGGACAACTGAAGCAAAAGAGGCTTTCACCCAGATCAAGAAACTCATTGCTGAAGCTCCCATGTTGACCATTCCTGACTACACTCTGCGTTTTTACATATATTCTTTTGCTTCGTTACACTTGGGATTAGCCATTTTGACACAGAGGCAAGCGGGAGAGGAGAAACCCATTGCATTTATGAGCTCTCCTTTCAAAAGTGTCGAGGTTAGATATTCTGCCCTTGAAAATTTGGCTTTTGCATTGGTGAGACCAGTCAAGAAATTCAGGCATTATATCCTGAGGAGTAAAATTTATGCGATTGTCTTTGATCAAGCGGTGAAGTCACTACTCATGCAGTCCGAGCTGGGAGAATGTCGAGCGAAGTGGATGGCAATATTGCAAGAATTTGATCTAGAGATGCATCCAATAAAGTTGGTCTGAGGTCAAGGATTGTCTTAGGCCATGGCGACTGACATCCCTCAAATCCAATGCCAACAATATACGTTGGAGTCATTCATTCAAGACCCATGGTACACGGATTTAGTATTTATATTGTTGAATAATAGGTGTCCTGAGGGGTTGACAACCACACAAAGATGATCATTAAGGCTCAAAAGTGCCAATTATATGATCAAGGATTCAACACTTTATAGAAATAATTATGAAGGTATTTACCTTCAATGTCTTGATCATCAAGAATCCCGTAATATGATTGAGGAATTTCATGGGAAATATGGTACAAGTCAGGGGTCGGCGGATGCCACTGCACATTAAATCTCGAAGGCTGGATATTACTGGCTTAGCATATTTAAGGATACTCACGAGCATGTTCGTCATTGTCATACTTGCCAAACCGCAGCCTCCAGAGAAAGAAATGCCGCCATGCCTCTCCAACCAGTGTTCGAGGTAAGAGCTTTCATCCAATGGGTACTGGATTTCGTAGGTGTTATTAATCCTAACTCATCTGTAGGACATAAGTTTATTCTTACTGCGACAGATTATTGCACTCGGTGGACAAAAGCCATTACGTGTCGAAATGCTACTGCTGAGGTAGTCTTGAAATTTATTGAAGATCACATCGTCACCAGGTTTGGTATGTCGTTCGCTCTAGTATGTGACAATGGCCCTAGTTTTACTTCTGCACAGTTGATACAATGGTCATACAAATATATAGTGATATTGAAAATTTCATCCAACTACTACCCACAAGGTAATGGAGTAGCTGAATCTACGAATAAGAACATCCTAGATGTCATTAAGAAGCTACTTGAGAAAAATCTCAGGGATTGGCATAATTAGTTGAGATACGCCTTATGGGCTGATTGAACCAGAGTAAAAGCCGCCTTGGGAACTTCTCTGTATTACCTTGTCTATGGCCAGACCCCTATCTTCCCGATCAACTTACAAATACTGATCCTCCAATTAATGAAAGAACTTGACATTGAGGATCAGGTAGAGGTTCGCCTCTTAAATTTATTAAGACTTGATGAAAAAAGGATTCATACTCTACAACACTTTGCCAAGCACCAAGTCGTTGTTAAGTGATGGTTTGATAAAAGGGCTAAGGTGAAAGATTTTCGGATCTCTGACCTAGTCTTGTTATGGGACAAGGCCAAGGAGAAGAAAGGTGATCACCACAAGTTTGAAAGGTTGTGGTTAGGTCCTTACCAAATAGCCAAAATTTTAGGTGAAAACACCTTTAGGTTAAGCTCTTTGACTGGAGAACTTGTACCATTGCCCGTCAATGGTGAGTTCCTCAAACATTACTTCGACTAATCCTCAGTGAAGCTTGACCTATTGTATATAGTAGATTAGTTGTTTCTTTTGTTTTGCTTCATTGTTTGTTTGGGTTTTTGTTTTTTTGCTGTGTTTTCGTTTTTGCTGCATGCTTGTTTCCCTTTTGTTTTCTTTATTTTGCTTGTTTGTTTTATTGTTCCTTTTGTTTGTTTGTCGTGTCGGGATATACATATTTTGTTCTTAGAGATTCTAAAAGGAAGGTATCCTTTTCATAACATGTTGCCAAATTCTGAGAGACTTCAACTCTTTGTTATTTATGACTTCATTGTCATTTGGTTAATTTTGAAACTTTTGTCTATACTCGTTCAAAGTGATATATAATAGTTTAAATATGATTTGAGTTTTTGAATTTCAATTGGAAAAGGCTAGCTTGATAAACTCAGCACTAACATCACATTAAGATACATCAGAAATTTTTGTAAGATATCGGATAAACTGGTTTTCAAGTGAAAAATCTAAAGTCAGGATGTTTCACGTTATCCACCGTGGTTCCCAACCCAGTAATCGGACTTCAATGTTTGAAAAGTTTCTTTAAAGGTTATTTAAGGAAATAAGTCATTCTATGTTCTATAATGTTTTCAAAAAAAAAAAAAGAGAAAAGAAATGACCCTCTTAAAGCAACTAAAATGTGTCTCAAGTAACCTCCACTGGGGCTATGGATGTCTGGCTGGCATTTGAGCACTACTTGATGGGAACCAGAGGTATCTCTATCGGGGCTATAGATGCATGGCTGGCAGCAGGGCTATGCCCAGGATAAAATTGCACGAAACACATTGGTTGGCTTCACCTACGTAGCTTGCATTCTGTTTCCTCTGATTATCTCCATTATTGAAATGATGGAGTAATAAATCATGCGCACACACTTAAGAGTTAATCATGTCCAGTTCTTGACTTGGTTGTTTGTTCATTTGTTCACTTATCTTTTGCTCTTGTAAATCCTTTTGAATGATAATAGCCTTTGGCGTTGGGTTAACCAGAGATTCTGAAATTCTAAATTGCCTAGAGTTATTTTTCCCAGATAGTCTCCATTTGTTATGTCTTGCATATCCATTCCCCATTAGTTTCCTTGTGTTATAATATGGGTCCCCTGCTTTGTTCTTTTCCTTTTGTTCGAAATCTTGGAACTTCAGAGTCCCAGAGTCCCGAGGTCTCTTTTTGTTATTTTGTTTTAGTCCTTTACCTCGGAACCCCCGGAGTCCCGAGGTTGGACTCCTTCTTTTGTGTATTTTGTGTGTGAGTTTTTTACCTCGGAACTCCGAAGTTCTAGAGTCCCGAGGTGTGTCTTTTGATTGCTTGTTCTTTACCTCAGAACTCTGGAGTTCCAGAGTCCCAAGGTATATGTCTTGTATGTGTGTAAGTTCTTTACCTCAGAACCCCAGAGTCTCGGAGTCTCGAGGTATGTGTGTCCGAGCCACCCCGGGACTCCGAAGTCCCGGAGTGGATCCTGGTTTCCTTGCCTTCCAACCCTGCAACCTTGGACCCCTGGAGTCTTGGGGTAGGATGTTTTGTTTTATTTTTTGTTTGTTGAGCTCAGAACCTCGAGACCTCGGAGTCCCGAGGTCCTATTTGAGTCGCTCATACAGACAGGTTTTGGGAGGGGGAATAAATAGGAATGATGAACTTTTAAAATTCATTTGTGCATTCAGAGCTCCTTCTTCCTTGCCTCCTAACTGTGAGCTTCTAAACTGTCGAGCTTCCTTTCATGTTCTTGGGCATTTTGATCCACCAAGTAGGTGATTTTCTTGCCCTTTTGGTCATTTATAGGTTAGTTTTTCTTTCCTTTTCATTTTTTTGTTGTTGTTTTTTGTTTTTGTTTTCTCTTCTTTTTTGTTTTTTTTAATTGTGTTTTTCGCGTGTCCTGCGTGCCCTAGTTTCTGACCCCAGAACCCCGGAGTTCCGGGTGGTTTGCTCTTCCATACCCCGAAACCTCGGAGTTCTAGGATCTTGTTGAAACTTGCTAATCATTAACCCAAAACCCCAGAGTCCCGGAGTTCCAGATTATTTCCTTTCCAGGAGGCTCTACCACTTACCTCGGAACCCCGGAGTTCTGAGGTCTACCTTGTATAAATATTTTTGCTAAATTCCTTATCCCAGAACCCTCGAGTTCTGGACTGAATCCATGAGTACCAACCGAGGAACCCCAAAGTTATAGACCCTATTTTAAAAGGAAAAAACTCCCTACTCCGAAAGTCCAAAGTCCTGAAGTAACGAAATTTTTTATGTTTTTTTTGTGAAGAACTAATCCTCATTTTCTTCTCACAGGCTCAGGTACTTAGATGGACTCATCTTCTAGCAAAAGAAGAAAATATATTGACAGACTTCCTGCTACCATGAAGTACCACTATCAAGGACGAGTGTACTCTTCAAAGTTGGATGATCAAATCAAATGGGTTACCGACACAACGATTGGCCATATTGAAATTGAAGATATCAACCCAGTTAAATAAGCCCAAACTAGAGGCCTTACACAGGAGAATCAAAAGATTAGGCTTAGTCGAGATAACTATTTTTACACAATCAGTGCAAGCACCAAAATTTATAAAGACAATTGCTCAGTTCTACAACCCAAACACTAGAAAGTGTACTGACACACAAGGAAGAACGGTTATAGACTTGTCTCCTGACATGCTGGGATTCGTGTTTGGTATCCCAACCAGAGAAGAGATATTCCTCTCAACTGAAGAGGAGGCATTGAAGGCATGGAATGACAAAGTTGTAGCAAATAAAAGGCACATGAATAAAAATTGGCTAGAAGAAGAGAGGAAAACAGGTCTCAAGGCAATAGAGATCTTGAGGGCGGACTTCAAGGAGCCCCAAAGAGACTTGATTATTATGCTGAGCAGGGCCTTTGGCAAGCCTGATTGTAGGCACTTCCATCCATGGATGTTCTAGTTTATGATCACTATCCTAATTGGAAAACAATATTTTGATTGGCCATAGATCCTTTCTGACAACATTTGCAAACAAATGAAGGAAGTCCACCATACTTAAAAGTTCTTTTTCACATCTTATGTCATCTAGGTGGCTGTGAGAGCTGGAAAGTTTCTGGGACTACAAGTAGAGGGTCAGTTAGGGGATGAGGAAGGACAAAAGAAGCTATGGGAATATTATTCCCAACACACCCTAGCAAATGCAAAGGCTCATTTCAAAAGAATTAATGATTCCTTCATTTTTCCAGTGATAATTAAATTGACAGGAGACACAAGATACCGGATTAGCCCGGATGCCATGGCTATTATATAAGAGTGGGCATGTTGGTTTATCCAGAATCCATGCTCTACTTACATTAGGGTCAGTGGATTCACAGGGAACCCAATGTTGCTTCCCAGATACAACAATGACAGAGTAATATTGTTGGAATATGTAAGGCAACTATTGGGCCTCCAATCTCTCTTATCTTCAAAACATAAAACAGGCATTGACTTTTCAATATCTAATTGATACTTCTCATGTTTGAAGATACAGGTTGCAAAGCTATCAGAGCCAGAGCTTCAAGATTTGAATTTGAAAGAGTATGATTATGCTAGGGAATTTTATGATCCCTACAGGAAGCTCAAACAAGCTATGCCTAAGGCATATGAGGGACACAGGCCGAAATTGGAGGATTTTTGGACCAACCTCCAGGACAGTTTTGAGGTCAGAGAGAAGAACTATAACAGGTTATCTGTACCATAGATAAGAGATTTCTAAATTGAGACAAATCTCCCAAAAGACCTCAGGGATGATGGAGACCTGCTCGATGTGACTTATAAGGGATTAGAAATTGATAAGAAGCCCCTCTCCCCAATAAGGTGGTCTGCAAATGAGGATGTGAATATTGAAAAGGTTTCTCAAGTGGTCATCAATAGGACCAAGAAATGGTTAAGCCAAAGAGTAAGGCCTAGTGCCTTAAAGGAGAAACAAAAGGAGTCCACTTTAGGGGTACCCTAGTCAAGGGGTTACAACGAGTATGCTCGGAAGACGAGGTCAAGCTCGAGAAAAAATACATCCACCGATCTGTGAGGCCCCACCCCGACTCAGTTTGATATTTTCAGTTATTTGCATATTGAGACTATTATGGATGCTTTATTTTATGCTTTATGGATTTAGAACTTACATGAATCCATGATTTGGATCACATTGACATATGTTGATGCTTTATTTTATGCATGATGATTATGAAACTTTATATGTTGCTAGAATAGAATTACTTTGAAATGGTGAATGTCATTATTGGAATTTCAGGACTTCATTTTGATGATAGAAAAATGATGCTTATTTTATGAATGGTTCAATTTTGAGAATTATGTTAATTGCTTATGTGGAATCGAATTTGAATGAATGAGATATTGAATTATTGTTGCCAAATGTATGAGTGTTTGATGTGCAATGAAATTCATGTATCTAATTATGTATAATTGTGATTATTTGGAGTTACTAATGTGTTAATTGAGATGCGCAGGAAAATTATCCATGTGACCATGGAATTTATATGGAGAACCAAACCTAGACCAATGTACGTTTGTTAAGCCAGGGGTTGTCTATTTGGAGAGACAACACCCCGTTTGTAATGTATTTTATTTGTGAAGTGTATGATGCTTGAGTGTTAAAATTGATTTTTATGTATGTGTAATCCTATAAGAGACAAATTCCATGTGTGATTTTTATATTGTATTTTAGTGTGTCACTTGACACATGTGATGATTAGTGTCATTGATTTTGACTTGTCTCTTGGAGGGAGTTTTGTTTCTACCAAAGCCATTCAAACTCATGAGTGTGGTCCCAAATTTGCCTTGGGTAGGGAGTCTTGGGAGTGGTCAACTCAGGTTTGACCCGTAGGTTAACTTCAGTTGGGTTTCTAAGGGGTTAAATGGACTCCTAGGGTCAGTTTTAGGGCTTTTCCAAAGGTCCAAAGGGTATACCTATGGGTTAGGGGTATTTTGAAACATGTGACTGCTCCCATGTGACTGTTTAGTCACCTCAAAAAGTGGTTTTTCTAAGGTGAACGAAAATTCAACTTAGAAAGTTCCTCCTAGGATAGACAACCTTCCCTTTTGATGTCAAACTCTCTTCCCCATCTTCTCTCACCTTTTCCCTTTCCAGTTTTAGTAATGTGTAAGAGTTTGGGAAGAGCAACCAATGGGAACTCTCACCTCACCCAAGGGGTTGGGAAGTGTGTGAGAGGCCTTCTTGGGCAAGAATTAGAGACTTAGTGAGTAATCACCCACTCTCCATTGTTGGAGATTATGCACTTGTTTTAAAAATTAGTGGTAGAATAGAAATTTTGGGAAAGATTGGTGGAAAGTTTGTGTGGATTTGGGCAGCTCATCCCCAACTAAATCTAACATACCTATTGGCAAAATAAGGTTGGTTTTATTTCCTCTTATTTATGTTGTTTATGTTGTTTTGTTGAAGGAAAGAAATGCTTGTTGAAAGAGATGTGTTTATGTAAATTGTTGTTGGAGAAAAAAAAAGTGTAAGCTTTCATTTCTATGTTTTTGTGTTTATGTGTTCTTGTTTTGGGAGTGTCCAAGATCTCCTACTCTTGGGGTGGAAGGAGTATGACAGCCTTGGGTGAGAGGCTCTCCTTATGGAGAGTGATCTCAAGGGTGTCTTTTGTGACCCTTGCTGCATAGCCTTGTGTATGCATATGGGGGTCATAAGGGGAGAAAATATGGCCTTTGAGCCTTTGGGGGGCATAAGGTATGGGGATGCATCTTTTGTTGTATTTTGTATTGCCATGAGGTGGCTTGAATTGTAATTTTGGCTTGCAATCTCTCCAATGGTACTTGGTCCACTTCCACCCATGGAAAGATTATCACAAGATGTGGTGAAAGTGTAGCTTGGGATGGGAAGATGTATGTTGAGTGTTTTCTTTATTTATTGTGGTGTTTGCTTGTTTGTAAACCGTCTAGTGCTTGGTTCTCCAAGCTCGGGGGTGGCTTCTAGTAAGCCTAGGCTGGGAGGTGAGCTCTCCATGGTCAAAGTTGTGTTTTTATTGCAGGTTGCTTGGGATCGGAAAAGAAAGAATAAAGAGCTTTGTTGTTGTTTTGTGTTGCAGAAAAGTTTTAAAGGAGAAAATGTATTCAATATTAGCTTGTAAAAAAAAAGGGATGTGAGCTATGTTGTATTTATTTCAAGAAAAGAAGTGTATTTATTTTATTCATATTACCATGTAAAGGAAAATATTTGTTGGGTTTTCAAAGCCATTTGTAATCTCATTCACTTGTATTTAAATTTGCTAAAGAAACAGATATTTCCTACTTTGATTACTTTGTAAAAAAAAAAAAAAGAGAATATGAAATGTATTAGTATGTGATTAAATTCTCATTATATATATATATATATATGAAGTTGTGCATTCTTGTGTATTCTGCAAATAAATTTAGTTTATTACTACATGATTATTTTGGTATTCATGCTGCTGCAACATAAATAAATCAATCATTTATTTTCCCAATTAGTGCAGAAAATGAAACTTATTTTAGTAGTTTATTTTATCAAAGGAAGAGAGAATAACATTTAGTTTTAGATTCATTTATTCTGTACCAAAAGGTTCATATTTTCAAGTTGGAGTTAGAAGGCATTGTAGATATCAGTTGCAGCATGAATTAGTTTTAAAAGAAAATATGTATACATATATATAGCATACACATTAGCTTAAAAAAATATAGTATATGTATGTTAGCTTACAAAAATAATTAAATAGAGAAACCTTCACCAATAACTCACTGTTCTTATTCTTTTAGTTTCTGCATGTATTTACAGACTTAATAATGCAAAAGATAAAGGAATGAAAGGAAAACTCACAGATTGGTTGAAGTAAGTTATTAAAAGCTATATATATATATATATATATATATATATATATATATATATATATATATATATATATATATATATATATATATATATATATATATAAGTTTGAACTTATTGTTCATTTAAATGGTTATTTGAGACCTGCATATTACAAAAAAAAAAAGGGATTAGATATACACCTATATATATATATATATATATATTAAAATAAAATAAAAATACATATTATGCGATTAAAAGAAAGTCAGGAAATTTTTATAAAAAAATATATATAAAAAAAAAATATTTTTGTGCATAGTGCGGATTGGGGGAAAGGGCCATGAATCCTTACCCTCGCCGACCGCCTTCCTCATCCCTGCGGGCGCCGCAGTGAGCGGATGCCACTCGCTATGGGTCGCTGCAGTGAGCAGGGCGAAGCCCGCCACTGCGACGACTCACAGCGGCAGCGACCACCACTGTGGTAACCCGCAATGGGCGGCAGCCGTCACTATTAGTGAACGGTGGCCGCTCCCTGCGGGGTACCATAGTGGCCGTCGCTCGGCTCTCTCCCTTCCTCCGCCTTCCTTCCTCCCTCCGCCATGCCAAAAAAAAACAAACCCGCTTTCGGTTCGGCCCTGCGCGCCGCCTCCCATGGCCGCCGCCCAACCTTCACCTGCACACACACACAAAAAATAAAATAGAACATCACACACACACACACAGCCCACAAAAGAAAAAAAAACATATGGATGTTAAAACACACACAAGCCCTAACCCTAATTTTCGGGTTAGGACAAATTCACTTGGTTATATTTTAAAAAGGGATATGTGTGGGAATGTTTAAAAGGGGTAAATAGTTAAAATAATTAAAAAAACTTTCCCCTCCCTACTCTTTAGAATATACATATAAACATATATTTATCCTCATAGGTAACATATATATATATATATATATATATATATATATATATATATATATATATATATATATATATATTAACTTCTATATTTGTTGAAATCAAATTAGTTAGTGGTATAAATTAATTAATGCTCTTTGAATTATTTAATGAATGTTGCAGCATTCAAAAGGAAATTTTCAAAATTCTTGGGTAGAATAGACCCTTGGAAAAAAGAATAGCGATATTGGTAGGGTCAAGTGGCCCATTTAAATTTTAAATTATAAGATATTTTAATTTATGGGGATTTTATTTAATGGGGTTGTTAAATTTAATAACTAGGACAATTAAATTTAGACCCTAGGTAGTTAAAGAACTATAAGAGATTATTGATCAATTAAATTAAAGATCATGTATTACGTTTGAGATTAATTGATAAGGGAAAATTAATTATTTAATAATGGAGATTAGTGATAACTTTTTGGGGAAATATTAGCTCGCTTATAATTTAGAAAATTTTATCGCCCAAGTAATTTAATTGTTTGATTTGTTCAAAACATAGTTAAGACCAAACTAGTTGCATTATTTTATTTAAGTTAATCGTACTTAGTTGAGTATTTATAAAGAAAAAATAAAATAAAATTTATTCCGTTTGTGCCCAAAATTTTGGGCATGACATTTGGTATCAGAGCGAGGTTGCCAACACTAGGAACCTTACTCCATTACGTTTCACTATAATTATTTAATTAATTAAATTATATTTATTTTTATTATGATTATTTTTAAACTAGCTAAAATATTTCCCCTAAAATATTTATTTATTTCATTTTATTTTATTTTCTTAAAAAAAAAAGGGATGCCTCCAACTACGCGACAAACTCGCAAACGTGGTAGAGGCCCTAGGCATGAACGCATGGCACGCGAAGAGGTCATTAGGGAGGAATCGGTTCAGGAAGTGAACCCAGCAGCTCCTCTTGAACGATCAGTTGACCCAAACCGAGACATCTTGGTAGCTCTACAGAACCTGATTGGCATAGTTCAAGATAGTCTTCCGGCAGTAGATCATAATGTTGAGAACCAGAACTCAGGAAGTCATAGAACAATAGAACGAGAACGGAGTAGGAGTCCACCTCCTAATCCCGTAGAGAGTCAGGCTGGGCATGAGCCTGAGTCCGTTCACCTACCAACACCACCTCCAGCCGTACCACCAGTGTATATTGAGAGGGCACGTCGGGATCCAGGGGATCTAATCAGAGAGGTTATGCGTCTTCAGCCACCATCTTTTGGGGGATCTACCGACGGGGTAGAAGCAGAGGCATGGCTTTTAAGCCTAGATAGGTGCTTTGCATTGCGCTCTTATGAGAGCAACCTAAAAGCACGTGCATGGTTCACCTATTGCGAGGAACAACCTCCACATGGTGGAGACAGGAAGAATATAAGTGTGGCTTAGAGATAGAAACCCTCACTTGGGAGATTTTCATAGAGAGATTCAGGGAGAGGTACTTATCAGAGCATTTCAGATAGTGTAGGGTGGATGAGTTTCATGACCTCCAGCAGAAGAGTCTTTCAGTGACCCAGTATGAGAACAAGTTCTTTGTACTCTTACCGTATGTAGACTACCTGAAGGATGAGAAGCTTCTCGTCAACCGATTTATCAGAGGATTGAATTTTGGCATAGCACGACCAGTGAGAATGGCCACTCCAGGGAGCCTTTGGGTTGCCGTGGAAAAGGCTTTGATAGCAGAGGAGATTCAGGTCAGACCCCAAGACTCGAAGGATCGGTTCCAGAACCGTAACCCTACACCACAGACTTATGGGTTTCAGAAACCCCATTGGAAAGGTAACAACAGACACACATCGGGGTTCTCCAAACCCCCTCGTCCGCAGCAGTCACAGGAAAACCAGAGGCAAAGGCCTCCGCAGAGTCAGCAGGGCGCGAAGCCCAAGCGGTGGCAGTCATAGGGTCAGAGGCGAGATCAGAGATCTCAGGCTCCTTACACACCTCCGGCGAGGACTCATGAGTCCTCCAGAGGTGGGTATAGTGGTTCTAGCAGGACAGGGGGACAGTCTTTCTCCAGACCACAGGGAGTGCAGTTTCAGGCATGTGGCGCTTGCTTCACATGTGGAGCCATGGGACACATGGCGAGAGAGTGTCCTCAGGGTTAGATGGCAGGAAATCAGAGGATGGCAACATCAGAGCCGACAGTTGGGGATATGGGCAAGTCCCATAGGGTCTTCGTAGCTGTTGACAACCGCCAGGCAGAGCATCAAGCCATGGTTATTGAGGTAGCAGGTATGATCAGAGGTAGCAGTGTATCTATATTATTTGATTCAGGAGCTACTGACTCTTTTATTTCTCCATTGGTTGTGGAGCATTGCGGGCTAGTGGCAATTAGACAAGAGGTCAGTTGGGAAGTGGAATTAGCTTCAGGGGCTAGAGTGTCAGTGGAATCAGAGGTTAAGGGTTGTCAGCTTCAGATTGGTAATACCACCACCATAGTAGACCTTAGAGTTACACCACTCGGTTCATATGGCATCGTACTTGTCATGGATTGACTTTATGCCCATAGAGCCAAGATGGATTGTCGACTGAAAAGGATCGAGTGTGAGGATGATCATGGCTCTCCCATAGTGATCACTGGAATTCAGAGACCCGTGTCTCTTCGTATGATCTCCGCCATGCAACTTAAGCGGAGCATGCAAAAAGGATGTCAGTTATTTGCCATCACCATTAGTGATAGAGAAGAAGAAGAGGAAAATGAACCATCTATTGACGACCATCCTATCCTTAAGGGATTTTCAGATGTATTTCCTTTAGAGTTACCCGGTATGCCACCCCGTAGAGAGATTGATTTTCATATAGACCTTGTTCCAAGAGCCGAACCAGTTTCCAGAGCACCATATAGAATGACCACAAATGAGCTTAATGAGCTCAAGATGCATCTTGAGGAACTTCTAGAGAAGGGCCACATTTGCCCTAGTGTATCCCCTTGGGGTGCACCAATCATCTTCGTGAAGAAGAAGGATGGATCCCTCCGATTATGCATGGATTACCATCAGTTGAACAAAGTAACTATCAAGAACCGATATCCATTGCCCAGGATCGATGATTTATTTGACCAACTCCAGGGTGCCAAAGTATTTTCCAAGATTGAGCTAAAGTCAGGGTACCATCAGTTGAGGATAGTGGATAGCAATATCCACAAGACCGCATTTCGCACTAGATATGGCCACTATGAGTTCATCGTGGTCCCATTCGGTCTTACGAATGCCCCAGCAGTTTTCATGAGTCTCATGAATGGAGTATTCCGCACATTCCTTGACCGTTTTGTGATTGTATTTCTCGATGACATATTGATATATTCACGAAATGAGGAGGAACATGAGGAGCACTTGAGACAGGTTTTGCAGTGTTTGAGGGATAATCAGTTGTATGGCAGTTTGTCGAAGCGTGCTTTCTTTAGAACAGAGGTCAAGTACCTTGGTCATGTTATATCCGGTGATGGGATCTCAGTAGACCCATCAAAGATCAGAGCCATTATGGATTGGCCAGCACCTACCAGCGTGACAGAGGTTAGGAGCTTCATGGGCTTAGCAGGTTATTACCGACGTTTTGTTGAGGGATTCTCTAGAGTTGCTCATCCTATTACTTCTCTTCAGCGCAAAGGGAAGAAATTTGAGTGGACAGAGAAGTGCGAGAAGGCCTTTCAGGAACTTAAAAAGGCACTTACTACCGCACCTATCCTTGTAGTACCAGATCCTTCAGCTGATTTCATGGTTTGCACAGATGCTTGGCTAGAGGGTTTAGGAGCAGTCCTTATGCAGGTTGGCAGAGCTATAGCTTTTGAGTCTAGGAAACTCAAGACTCACGAGCTTAATTATCCTATTCATGACCTTGAGCTTGCAGCAGTAGTGCATGCACTTGTGAGGTGGAGACACTTCCTTTTGGGTCATCATTTTGAGTTGCACTCAGACCATCAGAGCCTTCAGTACATATTCACTCAGCCGAATCTTAATGCACGTCAGAGGAGATGGATGGAATTCTTGTGCGAGTATGATTTTGACGTTCACTACATCAAAGGGAAAGAAAATGTGGTTGCAGATGATTTGAGTAGGAGACATCACGAGGTATACACCATGTCTATGAGCATGGATTTGAGAGATCAGATCATGCAGCAATTGCCAGAGGACAGATGGTATTTAGAGGTTTGCCAGGCTATTCGATCTCAGGAAACATTAGAAGGAAAATATGTGGATTATTCCTTAGAGTCTGATGGTTTATTACGCCATAGAGGGCGCATCTATGTACCTTCTTCCGGGGGATTGTGGGAGTTCATTATCACAGAGGCTCATAGAGCTCCTTATGCAGCACATCCCGGGGTCAAGAAGATGCATGCAGACTTGAGGGAATTATACCATTGGCCAGGTATGTGACAGCTTATTGCTGAGTTGGTAGCCCGATGCCTCGAGTGTCAGAGAGTCAAGGCGGAGCACCGTCATCCAGGTGGGTTGCTCCAATCTCATGCTATACCAGAGTTGAAGTGGGATACTATATCTATGGATTTCATCATTGGTCTCCCTATGTCATCTCGTCGCCATGATGCCATCTTGGTGACAGTTGACAAGTTGACCAAAGTGGCCCACTTTTCACCAGTTCGTACCACCTTTACAGCACCAGCAGTAGCACAGGTGTTTTTGTGAGACATTGTCAGACTTCATGGTGTTCCACGCAAGATCACTTCCGACAGAGATTCCCTCTTCACCTCTTCCTTTTGGAAGGCATTGCAGGCAGCTATGGGTACCAAGCTCAATTTCAGTACAGCCTACCATCCGGAAACGGATGGCCAGACAGAGAGGGTTAATCAGGTGTTAGAGGATATGCTTCGCATGTATGTCATGGATCACCAGACCTGATGGGAAGAGTACCTTCCCTTAGTGGATTTTGCCTATAACAATGGGCATCACACATCCTTGGGGATGCCACCCTATCAGGCATTATATGGCAGACCTTGTAGGACACCATTGAGTTGGGACCGCATAGAGGACAGAGTTGCTATTGGTCCTGAGATGGTTCGAGATATGGAGCAGCAGGTGGATTTGATTAGGCAGTGTCTTAGAGAGGCACAGGATAGACAGAAGAAATATGCAGATGCGAAGAGGATAGATCGTAGCTACTTGGTTGGAGACAGAGTCTTCTTGAGAGTGCGACCGCTTAAGAGTCCAATCCGATATGGAAAGGGATCTAAGCTCGCACCTCAATTTTTAGGACCATTTGAGATCCTTGAGAGGATAGGACCAGTTTCCTACCGCCTAGCATTGCCACCTAGCCTGTCACACATCCACGATGTGTTTCATGTTTCAGTTTTGAGGAAGTATATTTATGATGAGTCTCATATTCTAGATTGGGATGCCTTGCAGGTGGAGTCGGACGGGCAGCTAGCTTTGGAGCCCATTCGCATTTTGGCACGCCGGACGCTGGGTCTTCGAGGTCAAGAGCTGGACCAGGTTAGGGTCCAATGGGATTGCTATGATGAGGTCATAGCCTCATGGGAGGATACAACACGTATGAGATCACAGTACCCCCACCTTTTTGATGAACTCCAGGAGGAAGTTCATGCCTAGAGGGGGAGGGTGTGAGGCCCTACCCCGACTCAGTTTGATATTTTCAGTTATTTGCATATTGAGACTATTATGGATGCTTTATTTTATGCTTTATGGATTTAGAACTTACATGATTCCATGATTTGGATCACATTGACATATGTTGATGCTTTATTTTATGCATGATGATTATGAAACTTTATATGTTGCTAGAATAGAATTACTTTGAAATGGTGAATGTCATTATTGGAATTTCAGGACTTCATTTTGATGATAGAAAAATGATGCTTATTTTATGAATGGTTCAATTTTGAGAATTATGTTAATTGCTTATGTGGAATCGAATTTGAATGAATGAGATATTGAATTATTGTTGCCAAATGTATGAGTGTTTGATGTGCAATGAAATTCATGTATCTAATTATGTATAATTGTGATTATTTGGAGTTACTAATGTGTTAATTGAGATGCGCAGGAAAATTATCCATGTGACCATGGAATTTATATGGAGAACCAAACCTAGACCAATGTACGTTTGTTAAGCCAGGGGTTGTCTATTTGGAGAGACAACACCCCGTTTGTAATGTATTTTATTTGTGAAGTGTATGATGCTTGAGTGTTAAAATTGATTTTTATGTATATGTGTAATCCTACAAGAGACAAATTCCATGTGTGATTTTTATATTGTATTTTAGTGTGTCACTTGACACATGTGATGATTAGTGTCATTGATTTTGACTTGTCTCTTGGAGGGAGTTTTGTTTCTACCAAAGCCATTCAAACTCATGAGTGTGGTTCCAAATTTGCCTTGGGTAGGGATTCTTGGGAGTGGTCAACTCAGGTTTGACCCGTAGGTTAACTTCAGTTGGGTTTCTAAGGGGTTAAATGGACTCCTAGGGTCAGTTTTAGGGCTTTTCCAAAGGTCCAAAGGGTATACCTATGGGTTAGGGGTATTTTGAAACATGTGACTACTCCCATGTGACTGTTTAGTCACCTCAAAAAGTGGTTTTTCCAAGGTGAACGAAAATTCAACTTAGAAAGTTCCTCCTAGGATAGACAACCTTCCCTTTTGATGTCAAACTCTCTTCCCCATCTTCTCTCACCTTTTCCCTTTCCAGTTTTAGTAATGTGTAAGAGTTTGGGAAGAGCAACCAATGGGAACTCTCACCTCACCCAAGGGGTTGGGAAGTGTGTGAGAGGCCTTCTTGGGCAAGAATTAGAGACTTAGTGAGTAATCACCCACTCTCCATTGTTGGAGATTATGCACTTGTTTTAAAAATTAGTGGTAGAATAGAAATTTTGGGAAAGATTGGTGGAAAGTTTGTGTGGATTTGGGCAGCTCATCCCCAACTAAATCTAACATACCTATTGGCAAAATAAGGTTGGTTTTATTTCCTCTTATTTATGTTGTTTATGTTGTTTTGTTGAAGGAAAGAAATGCTTGTTGAAAGAGATGTGTTTATGTAAATTGTTGTTGGAGAAAAAAAAAGTGTAAGCTTTCATTTCTATGTTTTTGTGTTTATGTGTTCTTGTTTTGGGAGTGTCCAAGATCTCCTACTCTTGGGGTGGAAGGAGTATGATAGCCTTGGGTGAGAGGCTCTCCTTATGGAGAGTGATCTCAAGGGTGTCCTTTGTGACCCTTGCTGCATAGCCTTGTGTATGCATTTAGGGGTCATAAGGGGAGAAAATATGGCCTTTGAGCCTTTGGGGGGCATAAGGTATGGGGATGCATCTTTTGTTGTATTTTGTATTGCCATGAGGTGGCTTGAATTGTAATTTTGGCTTGCAATCTCCCCAATGGTACTTGGTCCACTTCCACCCGTGGAAAGATCATCACAAGATGTGGTGAAAGTGTAGCTTGGGATGGGAAGATGTATGTTGAGTGTTTTCCTTATTTATTGTGGTGTTTGCTTGTTTGTAAACCGTCTAGTGCTTGGTTCTCCAAGCTCGGGGGTGGCTTCTAGTAAGCCTAGGCTGGGAGGTGAGCTCTCCATGGTCAAAGTTGTGTTTTTATTGCAGGTTGCTTGGGATGGGAAAAGAAAGAATAAAGAGCTTTGTTGCTGTTTTGTGTTGCAGAAAAGTTTTAAAGGAGAAAATGTATTCAATATTAGCTTGTAAAAAAAAAGGTATGTGAGCTATGTTGTATTTATTTCAAGAAAAGAAGTGTATTTATTTTATTCATATTACCATGTAAAGGAAAATATTTGTTGGGTTTTCAAACCCATTTGTAATCTCATTCACTTGTATTTAAATTGGCTAAAGAAATAGATATTTCCTACTTTGGTTAGTTTGTAAAAAAAAAGAAAAGAGAATATGAAATGTATTAGTATGTGATTAAATTCTCATTATATATATATATATATATATGAAGTTGTGCATTCTTGTGTATTCTGCAAATAAATTTAGTTTATTACTACATGATTATTTTGGTATTCATGCTGCTGCAACATAAATAAATCAGTCAATTATTTTCCTAGTGCAGAAAATGAAACTTATTTTAGTAGTTTATTTTATCAAAGGAAGAGAGAATAACATTTAGTTTTAGATTCATTTATTCTGTACCAAAAAGTTCATATTTTCAAGTTGTAGTTAGAAGGCATTGTAGATATCAGTTGCAGCATGAATTAGTTTTAAAAGAAAATATGTATACATATATATAGCATACACATTAGCTTACAAAAGAAAATAGATAGGTTAGATCTTGCTGTAAATGTTCATTCTTAAGTAAAATGGGAATAAATAGAATGCCTTATCAACAAAAAAAAAAAATATAGTATATGTATGTTAGCTTACAAAAATAATTAAATAGAGAAACCTTCACCAATAACTCATTGTTCTTATTCTTTTAGTTTCTGCATGTATTTACAGACTTAATAATGCAAAAGATAAAGGAATGAAAGGAAAACTCATAGATTGGTTGAAGTAAGTTATTTGAGACCTGCATATTACAAAAAAAAAGGGATTAGATATACACCTATATATATATATATTTAAAAGTCTGAACTTATTGTTCATTTAAATGGTTATTTGAGACCTGCATATTACAAAAAAAAAAGGGATTAGACACACACACACACACACACACACACACACACACACACACAGACACACACACACACACACACACACACACACACACACACACACACACACACACACACACACACACACACACACACACACACACAGATATATATATATATATATTAAAAAAAAAAAATACATGTTATGCGATTAAAAGAAAGTCAGGAAATTTTTATAAAAAAAAATATTTTTGTGCATAGTGCGGACCGGGGGAAAGGGCCATGAAACCCTACCCCCGCCGGCCGCCTTCCTCATCCCTGCGGGTGCCGCAGTGAGTGGACGCCGCTCGTTGTGGGCCACCGCAATGAACAGGGCAAAGCCCGCCACTGCGACGACTCACAGCGGCGGCGACCGCCACTGTGGTAACCCACAGTGGGCGGTAGCTGTCACTATTAGTGAACGGCGGCCGCTCCCTGCGGGGTACCATAGTGGCCGCTGCTCGGCTCTCTCCCTTCCTCCGCCTTCCTTCCTCCCTCTGCCATGCCAAAAAAAAAAAAAACCCGCTTTCGGTTCGGCCCTGCACGCCGCCTTCCATGGCCACCGCCCAACCTTCACCTGCACACACACACACAAAATAAAATAGAACATCACACACACACACACACAGCCCACAAAAGAAAAAAAAACATATGGATGTTAAAACACACACAAACCCTAACCCTAATTTTCGGGTTAGGGCAAATTCACTTGGTTATATTTTAAAAAGGGATATGTGTGGGAATGTTTAAAAGGGGTTAATTGTTAAAATAAAAAAAAAACTTTGCCCTCCCTACTCTTTAGAATATACATATAAACATATATTTACCCTCATAGGTAATATATATATATATATATATATATATATATATAAAAGTAAATTAACTTCTATATTTGTTGAAATCAAATTAGTTAGTGGTATAAATTAATTAATGCTCTTTGAATTATTTAATGAATGTTGCAGCATTCAAAAGGAAATTTTCAAAATTCTTGGGTAGAATAGACCCTTGGAAAAAAGCATAGCGATATTGGTAGGGTCAAGTGGCCCATTTAAATTTTAAATTATAAGATATTTTAATTTATGGGGATTTTATTTAATGGGGTTGTTAAATTTAATAACTAGGACAATTAAATTTAGACCCTAGGTAGTTAAAGAACTATAAGAGATTATTGATCAATTAAATTAAAGATCATGTATTACATTTGAGATTAATTGATAAGGGAAAATTAATTATTTAATAATGGAGATTAGTGATAACTTTTTGGGGAAATATTAGCTCGCTTATAATTTAGAAAATTTTATCGCCCAAGTAATTTAATTGTTTGATTTGTTCAAAACATAGTTAAGACCAAACTAGTTGCATTATTTTATTTAAGTTAATCGTACTTAGTTGAGTATTTATAAAGAAAAAAAAATAAAAATTATTCCGTTTGTGCCCAAAAGTTTGGGCATGACACGATCCTGATGAGGGGGAGAAACCTAAAGAAAGCACTGAGGACTTAATGAAGAAACTCCAAGAAAAGATGAAGGAATCTGAGTTGTTGAAAAAGGCTGCAGACCTTGGAGTGATCGATGGATTAGGAGCAATACCACTGGCTAAAGTCCTTCCACCAAGGACAACTATAGGGTAGATTGCATGAGAGGCTACCCAAGAGAAGGAAGAAGAAATAGAAATTACTGAGGATATACCTACTCAACCACCTTCAACAAATGCCACATAGGATCCAGGTACCAACGCCCCTGCACCGCCACTAGTTAATATACCCGCAGGGAGCCTGGAGTGCAAGGCTTTAGGTCTACCACTGGAGGAATAAAAGCTAGGAACATTGAATCTGATTCAGATCAGGAAGAAGAGGATCTTGAACAACATCATCCGCTAGAAGGCGAGAAAGAAGGGGATGAGACAGAGGACCTATTGAATGAAAGACTAGTTCTAAACCCTCAAGATCAAGAGGACCTCCTCAAGGATATAACAGCTGAGCAAACTAAAATAGAGGTAGGTGAGGAAGAGATAGCATTTAATGAAGAGGTCAGTGGAAAATTAGGAGAGTTACATAAGCAACAAGCTCTCGAAACCAATCTAGCCCGCCAAGTTACCTCACCTCAAGATCTCGGGCAAACAGAGGCAGAGGAAAGAGATGAAGCAAAGGAGCAGGCAGAGGTCCATGTTATAACTATAGACATAGTGTCACATCAAGGTGACAAGGATGAAGATATACTTTAATGGCTTGAGTTCACTTTTGAGAAGAAAAAGAGAAAAGCGACGCTTCCCAAGGTCACTTTACAACAAGTAATCACCGAGGAGCCACCAAAGGCTAAGAAGCTAAAAATCATTCATCATTTATAAAAAATGGGCTCCGATGAAGTGATTCCAGATGTGGCAGTTCCACTCCAAGATGAGGGACAAGATTCCCCCAAGTATCAAATATCCCAGGTGAATTTGGGTAAACAAACCAAGTGGGGAGAGCTAGATACTTTGGAGCTAGCCACAAGTGTTGTCAGGGGGTGTGTTGAAAAAGAGCATACTTCAAACATGGAGCCCAAAGAGCAACTAGGGTGATACAAGCAACTCCTAATTGAAATGAGCAAACCTCTAGATTCTTGTAGGGCCAATGACCTACCTTTGACCTCATCACTGGCAAAGGAAGAAGTGAAGGCACTAGTGGAGGTGAGACGAGTGGCCACTGCAACCAAATCATGGACCCAAGTAAATGCAGCTAATATTAGATTATTTTTGCAGGATACTATGAAGATATACTAGAGGGCAGTGCATGCAGGTGGAACTTTAGCTTCTTGTGTTACGCAATGGGAATGGAAGCTAAGCATTTTTAATAAGTAGTTCCAAATTTTGAATAAAGTATTGCGATTAGGGGCAGAGACAATAATGGTGGAAGACCTTTTAGGAGGGGACAATTGTCAGAACTTACAGTCCTATGTGTACATTTTGGAGCTGAAGATTGAGATGTTTCAGCAGTATATGAAGGATAGGGCAGAGATTCAGGTCCCTCTTGTCAGAGAAATTATGTCATAGGAAGATTTTGTAAAATATATGCTTGGAGCCTTCAGTCTAGGATTAACTAGTACCAGAATAATGGAGCAACAACAAGTTTTGAATCAGTGGGATGCATACGAGGCTCAACACTTAGGACCTTCAGCCCAGTTTGATGTCGCCCTCATGTACAGGTACACATACTTGATCACTCAATGTCAAGAGGTGGTAGAGACAATAGGGGATCTAGAGAAAGGAAAGAAGCATGCAGATGAAGTTTTGAAGAAATATAAATTTAGAATTAAACACGTAGCTGATCCTCCTGTCCAAGAAGTTGCATGTATAGTGGATAATTATAGAGATTTTATTAAAAAGTGAAGGATGAACATACAGTTACTCAAAATAGCAGGGTTTTTGCATGACCCTAATTTTATATTTTCAAGCTGTAGCTCCAACTCAGGTTCCAATTTTGAACAAAATTTTGCATGACTACGAAAACGTGTCTCATCCAACATGGTCTTCGTAGTGCTCATGCAGCCCCCATTTCATAGTAGTTTATTGAAGTATGAAGGCAGAAACTTGCAAGTTAACATCAACCATTGGGCTGCCCATCATCGTCATGACCTGACTATAGACACCTTGTGGTAGTGATTTTTCCCAAATTCATTACTTTTCGGAGAGGTGGTGAGTGTTCACATTGGCTACCTGACTGTTGGCGGGTGGGCTAGATACAATCATCAACACTGTGCTATGAACATTGTTTTCACCATAAATAGGATGAAATAAAAACTAGATTACATAACCACCACTTATATACTACACAATCAAAAAGCTCATAGTTCACATATATATGTGCTATTGATAGAAGATGAGACCATTTCCTTGTAAATGTCCATTATATAATGATATTAAATACAATTACACTCAAAACATCAAACCAGATTACATAATCACCACTTGTATAATACACAATCAAAAAGCTCATAGTTCACATATATATGTGTCATTGATAGAAGATGAGACCATTTCCTTGTAAATGTCCATTATATAATGATATTAAATATAATTACACACAAAACATCAAAAGTTGCCCATTCCGACCCTACATTCAAAGTTGCATAAACACAAGGTCGCGAGTTTGAAATTGTCAACTTTAACCATCCGGGGGAAGCCATCTTGCAACATTTGAGGTACCTACTAACATGCTATAAAATGCCATAAAAGAAGGTTAAAAAATTCTAATCATAAGACTTGACTTAACAGCTTGAATAGAAGATTAGCCAAAGCTGTGGATTTCCTCAAATTAATTTCTAATATTAATCTAATGAGTATATTAGACCAAGTCAAATAGTAGACACCACATAAATACAAAAAATATGTGCACCTGATCTTGTTCCTCTCCTCGGAGTTGAAATTATTGAGGTTCAATACGAGCTTAAATAGACCTAGAGCATTCAACTGTTCCAGAAAAGAGAGTAAAACCTTAATTAGACATTTGATCAAGTATTTTCTCAAGGAAAGCTGTAACTCAACTGCCCAATTGGTCTTAATTAACCACCTTTAAAACTAAAAAAAAACTAATTAAACATGAAGCAATGATCATTTCTTGACTTAGTAAAAATACATGAATGACATGCCATGTTTATCTATCTTCTTCCTTCTTACGAACCTTGGCAGAGATTTATAAGAAATCATGAGCTTAAATTGGTTATATTATTTTTGCTACTAAATAAAAGGTAGTTAAACAATAGAAAATACTAAAATGAGGACTTCATTACAAATCTCCTCATTTTAGTGGATCCAGACGAAATGCTTCCAAGGCTCTTTTTTGACACAAAGATTTTGTCTATCAATAAACCTGAGTTTCTTGCACATTAGTTTACAATAATTAGCATTCACTGAAAAACACTAAAAATCTTGACGCAATTATGATTGGAAAAATGGAATAAAAGAACATAGGAAAATGTTTTAAATAAATTTACAGATCGAGGACAACTAATACAGATAAATAAAAGGAATTTTGCATCTTATGTCTTCCTCCATACACATGAGATAAGATGCATGAAAATGAAGATCATTAGAGATAGATTTGTATCCTTACTCGTTCCACCATAGTATCTTTCACCAAGATACCCTTCATTGTATTTAGTGGTACTTCTATTATTTTTGAAAATTGAAAGATTCTCTAGCTATTCTACACAATTTTGAAAATATCAAACCTTAACAAGGGGAATTCTTTGGCTGAACAAAAAATAACAAATGTTCCAAAGAATTTTGCCAAAAATAGGAGATCTCTATGTAAAACATTTGAGCGATACAGGAAAATAGTTGTTTGCAATGTGATACATGGAAATAGCTAATTGGAATGTAGGGAACAATTGTTTTATGGTAGATAAAAATGACTTCCAAGTTGTTACTTTCCTGATCTACAAGCAAAAAATTTGTTCAAAATCAGTTGATCCCTACCAATCAGATAAAGTAGTTTCAAGTGCTTGATCCCATCTTCTGTTAGTTGAAAATATGCTTATGAGTTTCTTTTGAGAGCATTGTAAAGTGAAGGGGAAGTTTGTAATCTTAGAACAGTTAGAAAAATGTTTTTCTTAGTTTTGTGTAGGAATAAAAGGCAATATATGTGATTTGAATTATGCTTGGCTCCTGATACCCTATCTTTTTTCAGGATTAGCAAATAGAGATCTCGATTTTTCCTACAGTAACACAATTCCTTTTTTACTTACAAACTACCCAAACATGAATTTATCTACCTCATGCCATCCAGACATAGCACCATCCAACTCTCTTCCCATAAAATCAATTTTAGATCAAAGTAACCACAAAATTTCTTGTGTCGCTCAAATGTTTTCAACATATGAATTGAAGACTATACGTAGTCATAGGCTCAGTTATAGGAATTTACACTGGTATATTGAACATCCTGGTAAAATAGCAAGTAGCTGAAACTATAGGCCAAGTTCCATCGTTATTGGTCCCATGTTCATTAGGTGTTTTCAGCCAAAACATAGGCTTTTAGAGTTATAATTTGGTTCCTTGCATCTTTCTGGTCTTTTCAACAGATTTCTACCCATATCCAAAGGATTCTAGATTAATAACCATCTTTTAAACAAAGTGTTTTTTTATATAAAAATGCTGCTGAAATTATAGTCTTTTTAACATAACAGACAAGGAGAATGAAATGGATAAAAGCAATTTTGGTAACCAATCTAATTATCCTATGTTGGTATGTACACATCAATATTCTAAGTTGCCATGAAAAGGCAAACATGGATTTTTTTGTGGGAAGAAACCTAATCTTCTCTGTTAGTATAGGCATAGTTTAGTCTGAAATGGTGATCTTATGCTGCCATGTCCAAATCAGTAACACACAAGAAAAACAAGATAAAATCTATTTTGACAAGAATAAAAAAAGAGAAGCAAATTTTGATAGGTTACAAAGACAAGAAGCATCTTCAATAAGAAAACATGAATTAGAGAGAAGAAAAAAATGTTTTTGAAATGTAAAGTATCTCTTGAATTAAACTAAAGAAAAAATAGTTTATTGTTAAATTTTGTCTGTTGAATTAGCTAAAGATGAGAATTTTGCAATTTTGATTAGAAAAATGTTTGCAGAGGCTATTTAAGAGCAACTTACTCAGTAGTGTTTTTCACGTGACAAAGACTACATACTAATTGTGTGCGGGAAATGAGGGTGACAAAAATGTGAAAGTCAGTTTCAAAGGGTCCACACACCAATGAGACTCTTGGTGCAAGTTATAGGGACTATATTGAAATAGCTCAACTTCCCAAGGGGTGTCCCATTGTTCTCTATCTCACAAGATCCCTAAAGTCAATGCCTTTGCTCTCAGATCAATGCGCAAAGTGACTTAGGAATGACAACTCCAAGAACAAGTGATGTTTGATTATTATGCATGAATGCATTCCTAGATATGCCTGCTATTGAATCTATGATGATTAATCTAGCATAAAGATGACGATAAGATTAGCTAACTATCCTAGAAATGATATACTAGTCTAACATGGATGTTCTATGATATTAGAATGATTCTAAATGCTATTAAGATGATTTATCAAAGAGAGACTAAAATGCTTTAGTTAATTAGACTATATATTTGATGCACAAAGACTTTCTATCTGATTAGCAAAATGACTATAAGTTTGATGCATTAAACTTCTATATATCAAAATGAGAGAAAGAGAGCTCTATTTATAGGAAAAATAGGGCAATGGATGGTCAAGATTGGATAGTCTTAACAAGGGCCAGGATTGAAAGTTAATCAATCCATGTTCACAATTCTCACCAATGAAATGGTGACAATTGTCAACAAGAGGTTGCTTGAGAGGAGATGAAAGAAGCATTAAATGCTTGAGAAGACATGGAGGTTACCTTAGGAGGTAAGGGTTAAGGTTAGGTTAGGGTTATCCATTGGATAAATCTTTTACCTAAGAGATAAACTCTTGTGCAAGGGTTAAAGAAATAACCAAGGTTAAAGCCTTGAATGATTGATGAGACACTTGGGTTAGATGAGGGTTGAGTTAGAGAGAAAGTCTCTAATCATGCAAGAAGGTTGAGTTAACCATTAATGGTTATGTAAGAGCCTTAAATGGTTTGGAAGACTTTGAGGGTTAACTTGTTGAGGACATAAAGCCTTTAATGGTTTTCAAAGACTTTGGAGGCTTTGAGAAGTGACTTCTCTTTGCTTAGGATTGTGACAATATTTAGGAGATGGATTAGGCTAAACTGGAAGTGATTAGAAGAATCTAGAAGGGGTTTAGGAGGCAAGTGGGAGATGTAGGATTTTGCAAGTGGAGGAAAAAGGAATTTAATAAAAATAAAATTACTTTATTTCAATCAAATAGATGCAACTTGCATAAATACAAGTGGGAGATTTAAATAAATAAATTAGATTTATTTATTTGCAAGGATCAATTTAATTAAATGTAAATTTAATTAAAAAGGGGGAAAGGGGATTTAATTAAATAAAGTGATTTATTTAATCAAAGGCTAAAAAAGGCTTAGGTGCACTTAATTGAATAAATTTAGTAATTCGTTTAATTAAATAGATGAATGTGAAGAATTTAATTAAATAGAGGAATGAGGTTAAAATGAATATTAAATATTCACTTAGGAAAGTGGTTAGATTTATATGTCTACATTTTGCCCCTCTTTGAAGTGGAGTGTGTGCACATGTTGATTCAAAGAAAAATTTGCCAGATATGCTGTCAAAATTTGATCAATATGATGCCCTAGATTGATGAACGATATTGATGATGCCCAAGATATGAAGAGTTGATTTGATATGATATGAAAATTTGATATGAAGCTGATGTCTATATGAAACTGATATGAAATTGATATGGAGATTCGATATGATAATGCCCCCTCGAGAGATAGTTCGTGCACTAAAGGCATGAATCATCTCTCAAAAGAAGAAGAATGCTATTTGAAAGATAGAAGAGTGGATAGTGACAACATGCATGGGTTTGATAAGATTGATTAGATTGATTGGATTGAGTTTAAGATTGATTAGATCGAAATGTCTGGTTTCAGGAATGACACCGTGTGTATAAGACAAAGATGATCGAAATGTCTGGTTTCAGGAATGACACCGTGTGTATAAGACAAAGATGATCAAAGCATCTAGTTTCAAGAACGATATATCCTGTATAAGACTTGATCAAAATGTTTGGTTTCAGGAAAGATACATCCTGTATAAGACTTTGATCAAAACATTTGGTTTCAGGAAAGATACATCTTGTATAAAACTTGATAGAATGGATCAGATGAAATAGATTGATAGAATTGAGAAGATTGAGATCAAGTCCGGTTTCAGGAATGACACCTCCTGTATAAGACAAAGATGATCGAAACATCTGGTTTCAGGAATGACATATCTTGTATAAGACTTGATCAAAACGTCTGGTTTCAGGAAAGATACGTCCTATATAAGACATGATAGATGAGAGTTGGATTAATGATGAAGATATGAAAGTGAAGAAAGATTCTATGATGATGTGATAGATATGCATGTGATGGATGCAATTATGAATGTGACTAGATGATGATGATGAGATATATCTTGAAAATGAGAAGTATGATAATGATAATGTTGTGAGATGTATGATAATGATAATGCTATGAGACTAATGTAAGATTAAAATGATGTGCAACTAAATGCATATTTTAAGAATGATATGCAACTAATGCATGTTTTAAGAATGATATGCAACTAAATGCAAGATTAAAATGATGTGCAACTAAATGACCACTTTAACCATAATGACCTGAGTAAAACTTACATGGATGTTTGATATTGCAAGACAACACAAGCATCGAGGTATAATTGAACCAAGACGACCTGAGTATTGCTTGCGTAAAACAGACAAGAGTGTATGTGAAAAGTGGAAAATGTCTTCAATGATATGTTTCCATTCATGTCTCGAGACAAATATGCACCATACAAATGATCGCCTCACAGACAGAAAAAACCAAAAATATCAGATTCCTTCATTGCTTTCTCTAGCTCGATGCTCCTCGAGTAGCTAAGGAGATCTAATGATTCAAAATTTAAGATACAAAATAGTCAAAACTTCATGCCAGATGTAAATAAATTATAATTCAGAAAATCATCCATCATGTGTGTGTTAAAGTTGTAGTTGGATAATGGTCTTGTTTCCTAGCCTGATGAGCAGTTGTTGACATTGTTTTCTTAGCATGTTGCGATCCTTGTTGTTTGTTGTCGGAAATGCTTAAAGAGAGAGGAATGTTTCCCCTAGTCACATATATCTATCGATGTGGATATACATGTTGATCACCAAGCCATGGTGGGATATGACATGGATAAGTGTATTTGGATAATCAAGTATAGTGACTACGCTAAGTATGTCTGGGATAATGCTGCGTGAATGAGTGTTGGGCGATGGTCATTAGATGAGACTTGGATGGTTCAAAGATATGAGTACTGATAAATCGAGGAGTCGTTCTCTCACAAATAGTGCATGTTGCCAGGTTTTCTCTACTGGGTTTTATTGCACTTTTTTTTTTTTTTTTTTTTTTTTGTATTTTGCTGATTTTTTTTGTATTTTTTCGCTTTTTCTGTGCATTAGACGACTCAAGTGTAGAATTTATTTAGATGGATGTTGTTGGTTGGTTTGTCGAGCACATCTCCTTCTGAAGTTGTTAACTGATAGGCACCTAATCCATAGGCTGATAGGATGACAAAAGGACCCAACCAGTTAGGTTCAAACTTTCCCTTCTTTTCTCGATCCTGTTGATTTCTAGGATTTTCTTTTAGTACAAGATCACCGACTTTGAAAGCCCTAGGGATGATTTTGTGATTGTATCTCCTACACATTTGCTGTTGGTATGCCTTGAGATGATCGCAGGCATGTTGTCATTTTTTATCCAGAAGCTCTAGTTCATGTAACCTGTTTACCCGATATTCCTCATCTAGTATGAGGCCCTTCAAAGATACTCTAAGAGATGGAATTTCTACCTTAAGAGGAACAATTGCCTCTGATCCATACACCAATGAATATGGTGTAGCCCCTATAGGTGTCCAGATACTATTCTTGTATGCCCAAAGTGCCGAATTGAGTTATACATACCAATCCTTACCTGCATCATTTACTGTTTTCTTGAGGATTTTCTAGATTATTTTATTTGATGCCTCTGCTTGACCATTCCCCTGTGGGTAGTAAGGTGTAGAGAAGCAATGTTGGATTTTGAATCTTTCACATAGCTCTCTCATGTCTTGATTTTTGAAAGGACGCCCGTTGTCGGTGATGATGGAACTGGGAATGCCATATCGGCAAATGAGATAATTGAGAATAAATGAGGCGATCTATTTTCGAGTTACAGTGGTCATTGGGATTGCTTCAATCCACTTTGTGAAATACTCTGTTGCAGTGATAATGAACTTAAGTCCAATTGAAGAAGGATGGATTTTCCCAACCAAATTGAGTCCCCATTGACAGAAAGGCCAAGATGTGGTAAACGACTGCAGCACCTGTGCTGGTACATGGATAAGATTGCCATGAATTTGGCACTTAGGATATTTTTTTGCAAATTGATAAGAATCTTTCTCCATTGTTGGCCAGTAATATCCCATTCTCAAAAGTTTCTTGGTGAGAGTAGGACCACTTTAATGCGTATCATAGATACCCTCATGAAGCTCGTGTAAGGCAGAGTCAGATTCGTTACGATCGAGGCATCGAAGAAGAGTACCATCTAGACCTCGACGGTAAAGGGTGTTAGTGGTTAAGGTATAACAGGCGGCTTTCCAGATGAAGCTGCATTTTTTGATACGACACAGATCGAGTGGAAAGCTATTGTTTTTAAGGTAATCATAGATTGTCCCGTATAGAGGGGAGTCCAAACTAGTTAAGGCATATATGACTTGGGATGCAGAATTGTCATAGGCTGGGGAAAAAAATTGCTCTACCAGGAACTCGTAACGAATCTGTTTCTCTGTAATTTGCAGCAGTGAAACAATAGTGGCCATTGCATCGACAACTCTGTTGTCCAATCTTGGTATTTTCTCAAAGGTGATATGTATGAAGTACTATTTGAAATCATCCACCATTCTCTTATACGGTAGCAGCTTATGATCCTTTTTCTGATATTCATCATTAATTTGATTGAACTAATTGAGAATCCCCATAGACTCTTAATTCCATGATTCTCCATTCCACAACCATTTTGATTCTTGTTACTAGGGCTTCATATTCAGCGACGTTGTTGGTGCATGGAAACATCAGTCTATAAGATCATGGAATTGTGTGTCCTTTGGGAGTGACGAAAAAGATGTTGGCACCCGATCCATGTTGTGTATAGGATCCATCAAAGTATAGGGTCCATTGTTTGGGTGTGACAGTGAGTACATCCATGTCAAGAAATTTCACTTGCATTGGTTGTTTATTTGGTAGTAGTGCATCAACCAGTTGATCTGCAATTACCTTTCCTTTGATAGCCTGACATTCTGTGTACTGGATATCAAACTCATGGAAAATCATGACCCATTTAGCCAATCAACCTGAAAGAGCTTCTTTGCTGAGTAAATACTTGAGAGGATCAATTTTTGCTACTAGCTTGATTGTGTGAGCTAGCATGTAGTGGCGAAACTTTTGAGAGGCGAACACTATTGCCAAGCAAGCCTTCTTAATGAATGTATAATTTATCTCATATCCGTTTAATGCTCTGCTAATGTAATATATAGCTCTTTCCTTACCTTTCAGATCCTCTTGTGCTAGCAATTCCCCCAATGATACCTCAGTTATTGATATGTAGAGAATGAGCGGCTTGCCTGCTATTGGTGGTACCAGAACTGGCAAATTCATCAGATAATGCTTGAGTTAGTGAAATGAATTTGCACACTTGTATTCCCATCTGGAAGGTATGTTCTTGTGGAGCAGATGATTGAAAGGGAGACATTTATCTGCTAGTTGGGCTATGAATCGCCTGATAGACTGCAACTGTCCTTGCAAGGATCTGAGTTGGCTAATGTTCCTGGGAGGTGGCATCTCCATGATGGGCTGTACCTTCGCTAGATCTACTTCAATGCCCTTTTCTGACATAATGTCGCCTAATAGTTTGCCTGATGTGACCCTGAAGACACACTTCTTAGGGTTTAGTCTGACCTTGAACTATTCCAATCTTTGAAAGATTTTATCCAATATGCCCAGATGTTTTTCTCGGGTGAATGATTTGGCTAGTAAATCATCCACATAGTCCTCCATGAAGGTATGCATCATATTATGAAAGATTGTCATCATGTCCCTTTGATAAGTTGCCCCAACATTTTTCAAGCTGAAAGGCATGACGTTCCAACAATACGTTCCCCATGGACTGGTAAATGCAATTTTATCTTGATCCTCTAGGGCAATTTTGATTTTATTATAGCCAGAGAAACCGTCCATTAATGATAACATTGTGTGGTCTTTTGTTAGATCCACAATTATGTCAATGCTTGGCAAAGGAAAGTCATCCTTTGGACATGCTTTGTTGACATCTCTAAAATCTATACATATTTTGATGCTTACGTTAGGCTTTGAAATTGGTAGAATGTTTGAAATTCATTCAGCATAGTCTATAGGTCAGATGAATCCATCATCTAATAAGTTCTTTAGTTCATCTTTGACCAATAATTCTACATGTGGATTCATCTTTCTTAATTTCTGTTTGACCGGCTTAGCTCCTGGAGTGATGGATAAATGATGCACGACCAGGTTCAGATCTATTCCAGGCATATCAACATAGGACCAAGAAAAATTGATTTGCTTTTCCTTAAAGAATTTGATAAAATCTGGTTGCTCTTCTTCTGTCAGTGATTCTGCTAGGTGTATGGCTTTGACTGCTGCTTTAGTACCGATGTTTATTGATTGAGTTGGCTCAATCAATATGGGTGACCTCTCTTGATAATGTTTAGGAAGAGTGTCAAGTCTCCCATCTTTAGGTGCCTCAAAAAGGTTTTCACCTGTAGATGCATCCTTTATTTCTACTTTTTTGTGATCTAATACTGCCATTGACTGGTTTTTAGCATTAGATCCTTTTTTTCTTTCATTTTTGCGACTGAGAGACTTGGCACTCCCCTGATTGCAGATATTGTTATTTTGTTCACTAGTAGAGCACGTTTCCTGGTTGACTATACATAGATATTGGACAATGGACTCATCATCTGGGAAAATTGGTATATCATGGTGTTCAGGTTCTTCCCAGTCTATGAGATCAGGAAATACAAGCAATAAGGAGTCATTTGGTGGATTGAGATTGGCTGTGGTAAGTTTCATGATATAGGAATCGTTATACTTATTTGGGATGCTAGTTAGGTTTATGATATTGTCAAGATCTTTGATGGTATCATCTTCGATGTAGACTTGTTCGTATTTCTGTTGCTCATTCTCATTAGCCTCATTGATATGTCATGGTCCGAATTCAAGTGGTCAAGATTCTGCACCTTGTCCTTCCTGAGAAGGGGGTGTGTGTGAATGGATAGTACCTACCTTGATATCTTCATTAACATCTGAATAGCTATCCCATTCATATTTATTAGAATCGGTTTCAGAAGTACTGTCCCAGAGTCTCTCACTACTTCCAACAGGTATGTTGTAGGGTGAGAAAAGATCTCTGACAATTGATACCAATTTTGTAGCTTTTACTGACTTAGAATCAGAGCCTGCTTGTACTCTTTGCATTTTTTCATACACTGTTTCTCCTCGGGGAGTAGGAATTTCTTCGAGTGGTGGCTCTGCTTTGGTTTGAACAGGTTCTTGCACATGATGCACTTTCTTATAAGATGCTTCCTCCCTTTAAATGACCGATTCCTTTTATCGTTTCTCTTTTTCTTGATGTTCTTTCTCTTTCCTTGTTGTTTCTGTTGCTTGGTGTAGTGCCTCTTGCCATGATTTTTCATTATATTTCTTCTTTGTTCTCCACTGAGGTTTCAGATACTTATTTTGTTTTTGCCTAGGTGGTATATTGTGTCCATATCCCAATCCTATTTTGTCTCGTGAAAATTGTGAAGGAGGTTGTAAGGGTTCTATTATGCCTCCTTGACGCTTGTTTATAGGTCCTTTGCCACTGTATCCCATCTGTTGCATGATCCAGACTCCTTTTCCATATTGTTGTGTCGGTATGGCCACCTCTAGGGTAGTAGCTCTGACTTCTTCTTCATCCTTGTATAGCCAACTAAGGATGTCTTTCTCTTCTGATTCATTTTCTAGTGTGCCTAATTGGATAAATTTTCCATCAAATTTGGTGATGGGCTGTGTTTCTTGATGTGTTGATGCAGAAGGTTGTTGATAAGATTTTGGCGATGTTGGCAATTTTGATAGACACATGGGTTCAACAGAGTATTCCCCCATGCCTTGATCTTTGATTTTCATCTTTTGTTTGAAGTCTATGGATAAAGACTTGAGTTTTTCTTGATGATGATCAAATGCTGAGGAAGCTTGGGCTTCTCTATTGTGTTTAACCAGGCTGTCTTGAGCTGCCCCATAACATTGCAATGCTAAAAAGGGTTATTATCTGCAGATATGGAAATTTCCTATCCATTGTACGGGAACTTGATACATTGATGATATATCGAAGGTACTACTTGCATTTCATGTATCCAAGTACGACCCAATAGAATATTGTATGTTAAGTCTATGTCTAAGACTTGGCACATAGTGTCCTTTTGTATTGGTCCTACCTGAATAGGTAGTATCACTCTTCCTTTGGATGACCTTTCTTCATCATCATAGGCCTTGATGGTGATCTTCTTGTTTGGATCAATAGACTATTCAGAGAAGCCCAATGCACGAATAAGCTTTAAAGTACAGATATTGAGACCAACTCCTCCATCTATTAACACTCTTTTTACTCGATTCTTATAGATTAAGACTTCGATATGGAGTAGAGTGTTATGTGGATGATTTAAGGAGACATCATCGTGTTTAGAAAAGGTAAGGTTATGAGGCCCTGTCATATGAGCCACCATGACTTGGAATCTATCAATGTCTAGATCTTGAGGAACGTTTGTTTCGACAAGTGCTTGCCCTAAGATATCTTTGTGTTTTGGCGAGAGTTTGAGCAACTCGAGTATGGATATCTAAGCGAGAGTTCTTTGCATTTTATCAACTAAGTTATATTGAGTCTTGGGGATAGTTGTGGATGTTGATGTAAATTCCCTTTCAAGACGTATTTTTGTGCTCTAGTTTTCACATTGACCGACACATGTTCTTGTTTGTCCTTGATTTTTATGACATTTATTTGGTTGTCATGTGTCGATATGTGATTGATGGTGTTATTATATAGGTGATTTATACGAGCTCCTTTGGTAGCGTTTGATGTTGAAGATCCTCCCTTGTTGTAATTTTGAAGAGGATTTTTAAAGGCATCAGGGTCACCATTTGTTTTGAGACCATCAATTGTTAAATTGCCTCTATCGATCATGTTTTGAACAATGTTCTTAAGCCTCATGCAATCATTTGTGTGATGTCCTTTGTTTCGATGAAAATTACAGAAATGCGAGTCATTCTAGCAAGGTGGTTTGACCTGGGGTTCAAAGTTGTTTATGGCTGGCAATGTGATAATCTTATTCGCCAAGAGTTCTCGAAACGCTGATTCTAAGGTTTGGCCTAATGGTGTGTAGATACGTTTATAAGAGAAAGTGTTGGTGTTGCCTCTCTGGTTTGCAGTATTCCCTCGGTTAGTGTTATTAGTGTTGTTGCCTTGGTTATTGTTGTTGGTGTTTGATGTTGAAGTTCCTTGATTGGTATTTTGTGGATAAGTGTTAGTGCCTTGATTAACACTTTTTTTAATTTTTGTTGGATGGTGGTTTACCTGATAAAGCCAACACTGGTTGTTTGGACTTTACATTATTAGCATCAACTACTCCATCATTAACAATGTTTTTGTTCCTTGTCCAAAATATGGATTTGTCTAAAGTGTTGTTGTTGTTTTGATTGTTAAAGGGGTTAGTGTTTGACGAGTTAACTCTTTCCTTAAAGAACTTTAATGTTCCTTTCTTGATACAGGTTTCCTCCACTTGGATTCCATTTTCTATCAACTTGGCAAAAGATGGTATGCATTGGAGTTTGAGTTGATAACTCATCTCACTATTTAGATTATCGATAAAGATCTCCATCTTTTCCTTTTTAGGCATGTCTCAAGGATATCTCGAAACCATGCGTCTCGACCGCTGAAGAAAGCATGAACGTTTCATTGTTCTTTTGTTTGGTGTTACACACATCCAACATGGTGATTGCATGTTGAATGTTATAGGAGTATTGTGTGATAAATTTTTTTACCAACTCATCAAATGATTTGATGGAAGGTGTAAGTTTAGAAAACCACTCGATGGTTTTCCCTCCCAAACTTCTTGGGAATAGTCTCAATAAGTAAGTGTCATTGGGAGCAAACTCTAGGCTTATGGTACAAAATTCTCGAATGTGATCACGGGGATCACTTTTACCATTGTACTTGTCATACTTTGGTATATCTAAATTTGGGGGAAAAGGTACCATGTTCAATCTCCTGTCAAAAGGATAAGGACATATCTCGTCCAAGGAGTATCACACCAAGATTCCTTGCTGCATGTCTTGCATTTGCATTTGCAATGTTTGGATTTGTTGTGTAAGAGAAACCATGGGTGCATTTGTAATTCGAGGGAGAGCTTCCTCTCTGTCATTAAGATTGTCCCAATTGCGAGCATGGTTGTGTTCATGGGTGTTGTCTTGCTCATGTATGTTTTTTCGGGTCATGTGTTTCTTCCTCTCTTTGTTGGTCTTGATAGGCATAATTTCTAGACCTTGTTCTTAAAATTCTTTCGTCTACATTCCTTAAGTTTTCGGTATTGAAATATTCGGGAAGTTTAACTCCTTTGTTAGTTAGCATGAGTATATATTTTTCTTTATCTGCTTCAATAAGTCTTTCCATGAGCCTTTGGAATGATGGGTTTTCTTGACACTCTTGGAGAAGTTCCTTGGTGATCTCTGTTTCTCCCATATTAGCATACTCATAAAAAGGGTTAGATAATCTATGACCCATACTTGATTCTAGTTGTGACTCTCTTTGTTTGTTTATCTGAGATTGAGTGACAACGAACATTTAGTAAATTTCTATTGCGATGAATTCTTTGTTTTCTATGAGAGTTCTAGGTGGTGTTGGCGGTTCAGGTCGAGCTTCGTTATAAGTGATACAAAATTGTGGGAATAAAGCGGTGTTGATCCTTCCTCCTCGATTTAGGCATTGGTTAAATGTCACTTTCTGAATGTAAGCCCTACTTCTCAAAGGTTCCTTGTCAAACTTGTTTGTTTTGCCTTGGATATACAATCACATGTGACACAAGAATATGTGATGTGATGCAAAGAGTTGGTGATTGATATAGAGAAATTTATTCCTTCTCGCAAGTGCTTTAGAGCTAGGTTGTCTCTTCTTCAACTTAGTTTTGTGATGACGACTTGTTCTTCTCAAAATATGAGGAGTGGTCATACACGAATGATCAAAGGTTGATGTTGATGTTAGATTTGGATACTTCGTTTGAATACTCAAGTTTACTTTATCAAGTAGAGGTTTAGTTAGATTTGCCTCCACAACAAAGTGTGTCAAATGATATGGATAAACTCTCCCGATATGGAAACTTGATTTGACAACTTAAGGATTAAACTAGGTATGTGTTTTTGATAGAATCCGTTGGATGGTGAAACCTTGATCACTGTTATGATATTGCCTGATTTTGTTGGATTAAGTCTTATCTCAATCTAGTTTAAGATTTGAAAAATTTGTTCTAAGAACGCTTTGTTGGATTTTGGAATTGTTTTCTCTGATGATTGGATTCGAATTTTGACTGTTGAGTTTGCTAAAGGACTTGAAAAGGTATGTGAAATTGTTGATAAAATTTTCTCAAGGTTCTTGATTTGCTGTTTGTTTTTCCCTAGTTTTGATCATGCACTAAGACAGAGACCTGATGCACTAATGAATGTTCTAGATGAGCCACAAAATATTCTCTATGCGCTAAGCTATCTCTCCTATGTGATATCTTAGAATGTTTGAAACTGACTTGATTGGATGAGTTACACACTAATATGTTTGGATTACACGCTATTGTTTGAGCGGAAAGCGCTATGATGTTTCTTGGATGCGCTAAGCTGACGTTTTAATGCACTAGACTGGTGCCGAAAAGCGCTACTAGAAATTTTACCAGTATGATACTGGTTATGCACTAATATGTCTGATGAAAGTGCTAAGATTTGGTTGAAATGCGCTATAGAATGGTTGTGATGTGCTAGGAAGTTGTTCCTATGTGCTAACTGCCCTGATTTCTTTGTTACTGCCATTTTGGATTTTCAACACTTGTATTTTTGATGGATGACTTCTTGAAAAATAAATTGCAAACACGACACATAAAAGAGAACAAATTTTTTCTATGTTAGACAAGTAGTGTATGTTCTGCGAGGATGTGTTCAAATCACCGACGTTTTCACAAGTCTAGATAACAAATAAGATAAATCAAGTAGACTCTTTATTCAAAGGTCATCAACAACATCATAGCACACTAGTCTTGATACTCCGTCAGCTCAAACAACCTTGTCACTCCCTAGGGGGCGCCCATTTTTTGCCATTTGTTAGAAATTAACTCAAAGTGAATTGCTTCACAATTGAGTAGTTATCTTGGGAGATATATGGTAAGTGATCTTGGGGGTGGATTCTTCCCCACCCTTGCACTATGATGTTAAAAATGTCTGGTAACTGACTTGGCTCAAAATTTCTAGTGCTAAGGTTTTTAATCAGACTTCCGTTCAGTCTTCATTGATAAAATCCCTCGGGAGGCTTCCAAACCTTTAGAACAAAGGCTTTACGTATCTTAAAGATACTAGGGGAAGGATAATCGCTGAGCAAAACCGTTGAAGGGGACTTTTGTCAACATCCACATTTGATTACAGTGGGTTGGAACACTTGGCGATAAAGTCCTTTCCCACTTAGGTCGTTCTCCTCTCACCGGCCATTAATGGCGCTCTAAGAGCAACTTGGGCGGGCAGGCCTGCTAAAGGATTTAAAATTCTTGAAGTAAAGAAAGCTTTTAAGAGTGGTTTGGCCTTTTGGTCACCCAGTTAAGGGGATAACATATACCTTCCACTTTCGAGACAAAGCACACAAGTGTTCTTTTTAATCCTTCAAAGCAATGATTTTCTAACTTCTACTTGGAGATCTGCTCCAAAAAGCATGGTGTTCTTTTTAAAATTTCATAGAAATGGTTTTCTATCTAAGAAAGTGAAATCTTGGTCAACAAAATAAATTGCGATATTGGTCAACAAAAGGTAAAGTCGATAAATGAAAATTTCTTTTGCTTTGCACAAAATAAAGATAAGGTTCTTTTTATCCTTTGCAAAAATGAAAATAAGTTCTTTTTATACACCAAAGGAAGATGAAGTTCTTTTTACCTTTTCTAAACTGAAAAGGAAATTTGGTTGTTCTTTTTAAACCCAATTTTGAAGTGTTTTTGCCTAACTTGCAAGAATGAAATGTTTGTTTTGTTGTTCTTTTTATCCAACAATGAGATTCTTTTTAAAACCCAAATGAAGATGTGGTGAATTTTAAACCTAAAAGACAAATGAGATTCTTTTCAAATTTAAAGAAAGTGAATTCTTTTTATCCAGCTAAAAAAAGTTAGAAAGAAATAAAATTCCTATTTTAACTTCCTCTAAACCTGCAAGAATATGGTTAGTTACCTGCAAGAAAAAAGTTAGTGAAAAACTAGAATCTACGGTGGGCTTACACAAGCCTAAATTTTCTCCTTTCAGTTATAGTTTTTGCCTTTTCTTTGTCAGAGTCATGCTCTAGACTACTACACAAATGTGCTATAGAAAAGTGTAGATGCGCTACACTGGTTACCGAATTCACTACGTTGGTTACTGAATGTGCCACACTGTTGTTTCAATATACAGAATAAAAACCAGAATATTATGCACTAATAGAGGGTGTAGATGCGCTAGGGGATGGGTCTAATGCGCTAAATAGGGCACCGAGGGTGCTATTGTTTGCTTCGAATGCGCTAACGAAAGGTCTCGACATGCTAAAAGGTCCTTCCCGCGTGCTTGCAATCTTGCTCCTACATAAAAAATGATATGATTTATGGGGTTAAGGCCCACGGTGGGCGCCATAAATGTGTGTGGGAAATGAGGGCGACAAAAACGTGAAAGTCAGTTTCAAAGAGTTCACACACCAATGAGACTCTTGGTGCAAGTTATAGGAACTATATTGAAATAGCTCAACTTCCCAAGGGGTGTCCCATTGTTCTCTATCTCACAGGATCCCTAAAGTCAATGCCTTTGCTCTCAGATCACTGAGCAAAGTGACTTAGGAATGACAACTCCAAGAACGAGTGATGTTTGATTATTATGCATGAATGCATTCCTAGATATGCCTGCTATTGAATTTATGATGATTAATCTAGCATAAAGATGATGATAAGATTAGCTAATTATCCTAACAATGATATACTAGTCTAACATGGATGTTCTATGATATTAGAATGCTTCTAAATGCTATTAAGATGATTTATCAAAGAGAGGCTAAAATGCTTTAGTTAATTAGACTATAAGTTTGATGCACAAAGAATTTCTATCTGATTAGAAAAATGACTATAAGTTTGATGCATTAAACTTCTATATATCAAAATGAGAGAAAGAGAGCTCTATTTATAGGAAAAATAGGGCAATGGATGGTCAAGATTGGATAATCTTAACAAGGGCCAGGATTGAAAGTTAATCAATCCATGTTCACAATTCTCACCAATGAAATGGTGACAATTGTCAACAAGAGGTTGTTTGAGAGGAGATTAAAAAAGCATTAAATGCTTGAGAAGACATGGAGGTTACCTTAGGAGGTAAGGGTTAAGGTTAGGTTAGGGTTATCCATTGGATAAAGCTTTTACCCAAGAGATAAACTCTTGTGCAAGGGTTAAAGAAACAACCAAGGTTAAAACCATGAATGCTTGATGAGACCCTTGGGGAAGATGAGGGTTGAGTTAGAGAGAAAGTCTCTAATCATGCAAGAAGGTTGAGTTAACCATTAATGGTTATGTAAGAGCCTTAAATGGTTTGGAAGACTTTGAGGGTTAACTTGTTGAGGACATAAAGCCTTTAATGATTTTTAAAGACTTTGGAGGCTTTGAGAAGTGACTTCTCTTTGCTTAGGATTGTGATAATATTTAGGAGATGGATTAGGCTAAATTGGAAGTGATTAGAAGAATCTAGAAGGGGTTTAGGAGGCAAGTGGGAGATGTAGGATTTTGCAAGTGGAGGAAAGAGGAATTTAATTTAAATAAAATTACTTTATTTCAATCAAATAGATGCAACTTGCATAAATACAAGTGGGAGATTTAAATAAATAAATTAGATTTATTTATTTGCAAGGATCAATTTAATTAAATGTAAATTTAATTAAAAAGGGGGAAAGGGGATTTAATTAAATAAAGTGATTTATTTAATCAAAGGCTTAAAAAGGCTTAGGTGGAATTAATTGAATAAATTGAGTAATTCATTTAATTAAATAGATGAATGTGAAGAATTTAATTAAATAGAGGAATTAGGTTAAGATGAAAATTAAATATTCACTTAGGAAAGTGGTTAGATTTATACATCTGCACTAATAATTGTAGTTGGGGCAGTTTGCAATGTTAGAGAGAAAAGGTGAGAAGGAGACTGGGGATGCTCGAAAGAGAAAGAGAGTCTAATAAACAAATTTGGCTTTAACAATATACTAATGAATTCATGGCGGCTTATATGCTTAAGTAAATTAAATCTGATTTTTGCGAAATGAAATCCAATTTCCTAGTGAACTAATTCCAGATTTGGGCTCCAAACCTCTGACCCATAAATAACACTATGTTTAATAGTTATATTGAACAATCATAACATTGTAGGGGTATTCTAGAAATGTACCTAAAAACATCGACCCTCCATTATCTCAAGGGAAGAATATTCTCTGCAAATTCATGATTGAGAAGTATGTTTTAGATTGGGAGATAGACTTGTCAACTAAACCCTCATGCATACATGATTTGTTGTGAGCTTCATAGACTAAACTTTGTAAGAAAAATAAGACTTGGAAATATGTAATGACACACCCTTGTTCTCATACAATTTTTTTCCCAACACCCACAAGTTCTTTGGTCTTTTAACATGCCATCATTTTGTCAAACAATTTACTAGTTTTGAACTTAGAGTGTTTCAGGTTGGAAATGGAGTGCCCATTTGATTATTGCATATTTCTTTTGTTATATATAAATGACAGACACATAATGCATGTATAAAAAAGTCTTGCACAAACTAAAATAGACAATGTTTCTTTGCAGTAGCTAAAGCAAGAGTTACAAGTGTAACCTTTCATTACATGAATCGACTGTGTAAATAATTGCAGTAGACAAAATATCATAAAAAATAGTCTTACAAGCTTAATTAATATGAAATGGATAGGCTAGTTCTCAAAAAATTCTTTAAGTTGCATTGAACTGCAGAGGCTTTGAATTTCATGTCCAAGAAATCTTGCTACAGAACTCGTGTCCCCTCTTCTTTCCCTACTTGTCCCAAAAGATCAGTGAAAATTGCCTTGTTTGATCATAAACTTTGGCTCAAACTATCACATGCCAACAAGAAATTAAGAAAGTGTTGTCCTAGCCATGAGATCAGTATGGTTGGTAAACCATCCACCAAGCTTTAGCTCTCTATTTTTGTTTTTATGCAACTACCGTGATACACATGTATGCAAAACGTGGCATCAATTCCAATATGTCTGGTCCATCCTCTTCTTTTCCTAATTTTGAATGATTCCAATTGACGCAAACCCCAAAGAAGTAATACAATCGAGGATGTTCCTAATTTCAAATGATTACAGGCATAAATACTGTAAAAACAAAAAATCCCTCCAGAAAATTTAGAAAGAGAACAAAATCAAAAGAGTTAAGTATTTAGAAATTTTGTAAATCCATTCGAATGAGGGAAAAAATAACCAACAAAATTTACTTGAAGGGCTATTGTATGTAACACAGAATTCAAACCCCTTTACTCTTTGTAATCAAATATTTATCAACCTATCTTAACCAACACACTCAAAGCGTTGACCGCTTAGAGTGGCTAGCGTGGGGCCCATTCAATCCGTTTATTTTACGAGCTGCTATTTTCGTTTTCCGAAACTGTCTCCTATTCTCGTTTCTCCAAGCAGTTCCTTAAACCGTAGCAGGCAACAATCACCTAACCACACAATTTGCGCTCAAAAGTCAAATCAAATTCAAATTACCTTTGGCGCTCTATAGAAGTTGAATGGATTTAAAGAAATAGATAGCCTCAAATGGATGTGGTTCTTCATATGTCAAGAGGCCGACTGCAAGATGCAATTCCAGAAATTTGTCTCGAACTCATAGGTGGAGGAAGAGAGATGTAAAATTGGTAGAAGCAAAGTGCATGAGTGTTACTTTCCCAGTTATTGCTAAAGTGTGAAAAAACCTATCCTGATGTTGCCAACGGTGGGGGCGTTAAAAGCATTGAAATTGTCAGTGCTAAGAATACGAGACTGGACTGTCTGAGAGAATTGTGTTTTTTTGTGTTCTCTAGTAATATACATTTGGTATTATTATGTGACTGTATATGGTGAAAATGGATAACAATAATAACAATATTGAAAGGTTAAATAGATTCAACCACAAAAACCCTAGCCTAACAATCAACAAAGATCCACCATAACATATGAAGATTATCTAAGACAATGCAAATCAAACGAAATCACAAAGATTATACCATCACATGTCCAATAGGGTTTTGATCTCCATTCTTCCTATCTCCATTGATCTTGCTTGATATATTTGCTCTCAGATTTTATATGCACAAGAGCTCAACAAAGAACGAAATGTGGTTGCAAGTAGGATCGTAGTGTAGTCCAGTCTTCAAGATTGTCGATTAGGGTTTGATAATGAAGAAGGCATCTCCTTAAATAGAAGACACAATAAGAAATGGAGGGATAAGATTGAGAGGTGTAAAAAAGGAGGTTGGCTAGGATTAGAGGGTAGGTAGAAGAAATAGTAAAATAATAAAAGGGGTAGGTAGTGTAGGAATTAAGAGATGAATGACATGTGTCATGTGTAGAAAAAGCTAATGAATTAATTAAATAAATAAAGATTTATTTAATTAATAGAAGAAGTGGGATAATTAAATAAATAAGATATTTATTTAATTTAGGAAAGGGATAATTTAAATAAATAAATGTATTTATTTAAATGAGAAATAAGGCTAGAAGAGGATAAATGAATTAATTAAATAAATAAAGATTTATTTAATTAATAGAAGAATCAGGCTAAAGTAATTAAATAAATAAAGTATTTATTTAATTAGACTGGACAATTTTGGGTGTCTACATTTTGCCCCTCTTTGAGACAATGCAGCTTGTCGCGTTGTTTCAAAGAAGATAAGATGAACTGATACAGAGTTGCCCCAGAATGGGAATAATATGCCCCCTCGAGAGATTGGATGAAAATGTCTGGAAAGATTGCAGACAATCTCTCGATAAGAAAGAAAGGCTAGAATGGATTGATCGGATAAAGTGACAGAGTCACGGGATAATGAAGACTGACTCGGAAAATGAAGGTGAGGGCTAGGGTAGGCTATAAGATAGACCACGGGGGAAAATACATCCTCATTGTCATCTACACCTTCACGAGATCAAAGTGCAGAGCGAGAAAAGAGCAGGAACAGTCAGCAGCGATGGCTTTCATGCATAGATTTGACCGTGTTCGCTGATTTCAGAGGCCAGCAGAGGTAGGAGAGCCGGTAAGTACCACCAAACCTCCTTGTACTTTGACGCATTCAATTTTGTCATTAATGCATGCTAGTTAGAGCAATAAATGCGCTTAGAAGTAGGGTTGAAAAATTTCAAAAACCGTCTAACCGCGTTTGCGTCGGTGCCAGGCGCGTCTGTGTCTGCTAGGCGCGTCTGCGATGTGCAGGGGCGTCTGCGTAGTATAGTCACGTTTATGTCCGACATAGGCACGTTTGTGTTATACAGGCACGTCTGTGTTGTGAAGGCACGTCTGTGCAGTCTGTAGGCACGTTTGTGTTGAAAAATGCAAGTTTTGGTCTTCTAGGTCAAATCGGCAGTTCTGTGATGAACATACGTTGTCGATTGGATAAGCTGCTGAGAGGATACACTCAAGCAGGTCCTCTAGGAAGACTAGGATAGATCAAGGCACTTTGTGATGAACAGGGAGTACCCAAAGTATGAGCAGCACTTTGTGATGAACAGGGAGTGCAAATGTGAATAACACTTTGTGATGAACAGTGAGTGTCACACACGTAGTACTTTGTGATGAACAGGGAGTACCACTAGGATAGATAGTAACACTTTGTGATGAACAGTGAGTGTCACTAGGATAAATAGCTATGTGCATTTAGATAACGAGTAGCATTTTGTGATAAATAGTGAATGCCACTATGACTGACATGATTGATTTGCTTGACTGCAGGAGTATTTACCTATGCTAGAGTCACGAGAGAGATTCCCGTCGACACAGAGGTTGCGACCTAAGTTGTCGTTTCAGGATAGAGCTGCCATCGAGGAGATGGGTTTGAGACATATATTGTATGTGCCTGAGTTTCGGGCAAACATGGGTTTGCTGACTGCATTAGCTGAGAGATGGCACTCTGAGATGTGCACGTTTCATTTACCGATGGGTGAGTGTAAAGCGAAAAATCGCGATCGAACCCTAATTGCTCTCCCCTCTTCCCACTCCAAGGAGAGAGAAGGGAGATTCACTAGGGTTGATGGTTTTCACTTAGGGGAGAGACTTTACATTCAAAAGAGGGGTTGAAACCCACAAGATCCAATCCCATGCAATGCAAGATTGGATGCTAAATGAGTTTCAAGGGTTAAGACAGCAAGGCTACCCTCTTTTGTAAAGAATGTTGATAGGAAGATTAAGCTAGGAATGCATAGAAAGTGACAAAGATTCTCTTATAAACTGAGATAGGAATACAGTATGAAGCTGCGGACCTGGAATTAGCAGTAAAATGTCGATACGGCGCTGTCCTGCAAATTTGAGCAAAAGTTGTCGGGACGATGGCGCCTGGCGCCACGGTCCTCCGAAAAATCCGTGAAACGAAGGGGGATCTGTTCGTCTCTGCACAAGGATTCCAGATCTTCAATTTCAGCTGCGTACCTGCAACCTACACACAGCAAAGCGAAGATGACTGGGGGGTTAGGGATTAGGGGTTTGCCATTAGGTCAAATCCCGGTTTTGGAATTAACCAAGAAATGAGAAAGTGCTATAAATTAAATGTCTGTAATGTAAAACAAGTACTAATACCTTGTTGTAAGGATGTTTGTATCCTTATGTGTGAAGGTATAGATGTTGTATGTTGTATGTTGTAGTAGTATGTTGTAAGTGATCTCCTCTTCAATGGTTGAATCCTTGTCTTGAATGCAACACTTAGCCTTGAATGGAGACTTGAAATGATCAATTGCTTGAAGGAATGCTTGAATGCTTGAATGCTTGAGTATAGTTTCCACGCTTTTTCCATCATATCGAATGAAAGAGGAAAATGTAGTTTATATACTTGTCAATTAGGGCTGATAGACTGATTTTCCCGACCTTAGGTCGACCAGGAAAGTTTATTTTCCAAATTGCAAACAAAAAGACCTGAAGTCCAAAGGAGATTGGGCCCAAAATAGGACCCAGGGACCAGGGCGCTGGGCGCCCTGGTCTTGAAGGACCAGGGTGCTGGGCGCTCTGGTCCCACCTCCCGGGACAGCAGGGTGCAAAGGAGGTTCAGGCGAGGGTGCAAGAAAATGCAGTTTTCAGTGTCATAATTAGGTTTCGGGGTCTCCATTCAGGTTGCATGTTGCGTCGCCATCGTGAAGACCGAAATGCAGTCGAAATTGCAAGTGTCACAATTTTAGGACGCTACATTTAGCCCCCACTTTAGCGGGAGTATGTATGCTCATACTTCCGGTAAAGTACAAGGAACAATCATTGAAAGACTTTCACCACGTCAAGGAGGCAAGACACACCAAGCCCCCAGTGGACTAAGGATCTTACGACTTCGATTGACAAAGTAAAAGGGAAGATCACGAGGGAGAACCATGACTGTCAGTAGTAAGGTTCCCTCACTATGAGTCATGCAAAAGGAATACCGAAAATTTTCAAGGCAAAGCTAAGTTCGCCAAGAAATTTTCAAGTATCTTGAAAAGATATGAACGGGATGTATGCCCCCCTACGTTAAAGCGATCGCACACACCTCACCGGGGGTGATTGCTTTAAGGTAGTGATACATATAAGAAATGAGAAAGGAAAGGAGCACGTTATCACAAGGATTTAGCCCCCAAGTGTGAGATAAACCCAAGGATAATAGACACAAAACACAAAGCACGAGGTGACTTCGCTTTCCTCGGGGTCAGTATGCTGTATGATAATTCATGTATATATATCATATGTATGTATGCATAATTGTTCTTCATTCCCCAATCAAGGAAGGTCACCTAGAAGAAGGGAACACATGTGTCTTTTGAGTCAACATGAGAGAGACCAAAAGAGATCTCAATGCTTTGCATCGTCCTCAAGTAGACAACACTAAGGACAACAAATAGAAGAATGAGAATAACGTATAGAAGAAGTAACACAAGAGAGGAGGAGAGAATCTGCTATGCTAATGTAACTAGTCTAGCACGTCATCTACCCCCCGATCTTGCTGATCAATGTTTCGGGAAGGCAGGGAACACGCTAGAGGAGGAACATTCAACACAGCAGATGGAGCTATCACAAGATCCAAACAAGGGCTATGTTCATGTTCCGAGCCACATTGTTCTTGTCTAGGAGCTAGGATAAGTGCTTTAGAAAATTCATTAGATAAATGGTTATCAATATCAACAAGTTCATATTCACTATTAGAAGCAAGAGGAATAACATTTTCATCATGCATAACATTTTCATCTATATCATCATCAAGATTTATAAAAATAGGATCTTTAACTCGCACAGGATCAAGACCATCATGCATCTTATGTTTAGGAGATTTTGGCTCAATTCTCGGCTGAGGAGAAAATGGAATAATGCTTGTTGAAGGTGTTTTTGGAGATTGCAAAGTTTGAGAAGCAGCTGCTTGAGCTCTAAGATGACGCTTTCATCGGCGTTCACGTGTAGAACGATTTCGTCTAGTCTTAGTAGGAAGATTAGGAGATTGAGGAGGAGGAATGTTCTCATCCTTATCACTTGGGTGTTTAGGTTGTGGTCTCTTAGGCTGGATAATAGGAGAAGAAGAAGGTCTCTTCTCTCTATAAAAGGAAGGAGGAGGAACTGCTCCATATAAAGGAGGAATTTTTGGTTTAGGAAGGAGACCAAGTCCATCATGACGAGGAGGGATAGGTCTACTTTTAGGAAGTTTATTAGATATAGACATAGTCACATCCATAGGAATGGGTTGAGAATCCTCTTGAGGAAAGACATTAGTTTTATCTTTCAAAGGAAGAACTTCCTTCTCAAGAATGATAGGAATATCAAGTTTAGGTGTTCTAGGTTCACTTAAAGATAGAATCATATCTGTTTTCCATTTTTGATAAGATTTGAAAAGATGATCGCTTCGCGGAGGAAGAGATTGGAATTGTTTAGGCCAAAAGTAAGCAAGAGGAACGCTAGAAGTTCTTTCAGCTGGTTTAAAGAGACTATGATTGACAGTAACAACTTCACCATTATGGGGAAATTTCAAACACTTATGAATAGGAGAAGCAATAGCTTTCATGGAAGATAGCCAAGGATAGCCAAGCTTCACACGAAATTGTTCGAAAGATGGAATAATAGCAAAGTTCACATCAAGGGATTTGTTATGGACCTCAATAGGCAATGTAATAGAACCAATTGCAAGAGAAGAAAATGCATCAAATAATTTCACAATCACATCTGTTTTGTCATAGATCACTTGATTCAATTGCAAAGTAAAAACAAATTCTTCAGTAATAACATTAACCATGCACGAAGGATCAATAAACACTCCACGACAAGGTGTATTCTTGACTTTTGCAACTATGTATAAAGGACCATCAGGTGCCCTAATGGTTTCACTGGAATCAAATGTGATGGAAGGTTCTTTAGGGTTTTCTTGCTGCTCTACAAAGTTAATCACATTCGGAGTCATAGACACAAGACCATCAGATGAGAGAGAGGAATCATTAGCCTCAATTGCATTAGAGGTATGAGAAGGTAAGGGATCAGTGAAAATCTGAAGATTTTGGTTAGGAGGAGCTACAGATGTGTTGCCTTTATCATTCACTCCAGAAATAGAAATAGTATTATTATCAATCAAATCTTGAATTTTACCCTTTAAAGAAAAACATTTTTCAGTATCATGCCCAAGTTGACGATGAAATTGACAAAAGGCTTTGTTATCAAAATAAGGTGAAGTAATCTTTGCAGGATCAATTTGTCTTATAGGAGGAAGAGTAAGCACATTTTGTTCCAATAACTTATTCATAATACTATGCAATGATTCATTCAAAGGAGTATACTTTCTTTCTTTCTTGAAAAATTTAGAAATAGGAGGCACACCTGATGCTGCATTCACATTGTTGTTGATGATGTTTTCATTGAATTTGATGGAATCTCTGTTTGGTTTAAACTTCCCAAATGGTTGTTGACTGCTATCACCCTTATCACTCGGAGCCATAGGATGTGATTGTTCCATTTGACTCACAGTCAGTTGATAATTGTGAAGAGTTGCACACAACTGTTGGAAAGAAGTAAACTCAGAAAACAGAAGATTGTCTCGAATATCTTTTTGTAAATTAGAAATAAAGATTCTTTGAATATCATTGTCAGGCACTGGAAAAGAAATTTGAGCATACAAATGCTTATATCTACCAATGAAATCAGTCACTTTTTCTTTAACACCTTGTTTACAATGCATTAAATCAATCAAAGTAACTTTAGGACTTATATTGTTTTGAAATTGTTGAATGAAAGCATTTGCAAGTTGTTCGAAAGAAGTAATAGAATAGGAAGGCAACGAGCAATACCATTGTAGGGCTTTGTCTCTTAATGTTCTAGTGAACAGTTTTGCAAGCAACCTTTGGTCATAAGCAAAATCAGTACATATTGTTTGAAAAGTCTTAACATGTGTTAGAGGATCACCTTTACCATTATAAAGCTCCAAATGTGGAATTTCAACATGTTTAGGGGGAATAGCTCGAACAATGTCAAGAGAAAGTGGGCTCGCAACATCAAATGTGGGCACACTAAACTTAGATTGATTCATAGAGGCAATTTGTTGCTGTAAAGAAGAGACAGTTTGTGCAAGATTGTTAATGGTAGCTTCATTCGAAGAGTTCATATTAGATGTGTTAGATTGAGATGGAGGTGTTATGTTATTGAAAGAAGGTAAAGAGTAAGGTGGTGGGACTCTATGATAATTAGTCATAGGAGATGATTGGACAGGGAGAACACTACAAGGAGGAATAGAATGATTAAATGAATTGCCCCCTTGCGTCATGTTCATTTGCGGAGATGTAATAGGAACACTCATTGAAGGAATGAATGAAGAAGTTGGATTGAATGAAGGGATAGGGTTAATTGAAGAAGAGGGAGGATTGCCCCCATGACTGGTGATCATAGGAGGAATGTCTTGTATAGAAGTGGTCATTATGTTTGATGTAAATGTAGGTATGCTAGCAATAGAAGTCGTCAAAGGAATAGAATGATTGACTTGAGTAGGAGGTTGTGTATAACCTAAAGTTTCGGCACAACTCTTCATAGGCATCACATTCGAATCCACAATGTGTGCAATACCACGCAAAATATCAATTCCATTCTTATCACTTTGAAGCATACGTTTTAGACCCTTAATTAAAGGAAGAGCTTGACTATCGGGATACTCATGAGACATCCATTGGTGAAAATCATCAAATTGGTTATCCAATTTCGAAAGTTGTTCTACAGAAACCTCATGGAGAGCTTCTTCATCATTAGGAGGATTAGAGGAATTACCCATGTCCTCGTTAAAAAGGCTATTCAAATTAGGTTCCATCTCCTCGGTAATTAAACCTCGGAAAGACTTAATTCTACGGCTTCGTCTAACGGGAATAGTGTAAGTAGGGCTTATTGTTGTAAAACTCATTCACTAGAGAGAGAGAGAAAGTTTTGAATTTAGAGGTAGCAATTTTCAGTAAAATCAGCCAATCTTCTGGATTTAAGCTGTTAAATGCAATCACGACAGTCTCTCGAAATTTCAGAAAAAATGTCCGGGACCGTGGCGCTCGGAGTGCAACACGGTCCTTGCAACTTTTTTCGAAATTTGCAGGGATGAAAGGTATGATGATTTTAAAGCTAATCTGAAAAAATTGAGTGATTTTACGATCTGTAGGTAGGCCAAATTAAGGTTGCAATCTCAAAATTGAACCCTACCAAGATTGTCGAAAAATGCAAAATTTGAATTTTGAAAAAGAGAGGGAAACTGAAATTTTGAATTTTATGATTTTAGAGGGAATGTCAAGAGCAATGCAGGTTTTGAAATTCAAAAATTGACTCAATTTCACACAAAATTCAATTTTGAAAGCGGAAATCAAAGTTGTTGTAATTAAGCACTTAATTTCAAAAGTCACAAATTGCAAGAATTTGAATAAAGCACTAAAATTTCGAATGAATGCAAACACACTTTTCAGATTTAGGACAGTAAGAACACAATTTTGACACAAAATTTCAGTTTCAATGATTTTTGAATGATTAGAAGCGTTAATCCAAGCAATCCCTAGACCAACTTTGACTTTAATTTTGAAGGTGTTAAAATTGATAAAATCAGCCAAAATTCTAGATTTTAGCAGGAAAATACAGTAAGATCTAGCTCCTGAAATTTCGGAAAAAATGTCGGGGACGATGGCGCTCAGAGTGCACACGGTCCTCGCAACTTTTTTCCAAATTTTCAGGGATGAAAGATATTGTGATTTTATTGCGGAATCCAAAGTTACAGCTGATTTGGAGATGTTTTGATCAGTGAAATTGTCGGACAAAGGTTGAATCAAGAGGGTTTTAAAAATTAGGGTTTTAACACTTAACCACTTAATTTTCAAAATTAAAGCATAGATATGAATTGATAATTTGTAATAGAAGGGCAGATCTGAAACAAGCATTAACATTTAGACATTTCACAAGTTCAATTACTAAAAAGAAAATTTAGGGTTTTTTATGCAATCACCTCTAAAATTTTGCAAAAGATCAAACATGGAAATGTAATCAAGGAATCCAATTTTCAGATCTAAGCATGAATAATCAGAAAGGATGTTCACGTCGGGTTCACCAAAATGTAAAGCGGAAAATCGCGATCGAACCCTAGTTGCTCTCCCCTCTTCCCACTCCAAGGAGAGAGAAGGGAGATTCACTAGGGTTGATGGTTTTCACTTAGGGGAGAGACTTTACATTCAAAAGAGGGGTTGAAACCCACAAGATCCAATCCCACGCAATGCAAGATTGGATGCTAAATGAGTTTCAAGGGTTAAGACAGCAAGGCTACCCTCTTTTGTAAAGAATGTTGATAGGAAGATTAAGCTAGGAATGCATAGAAAGTGACAAAGATTCGCTTATAAACTGAGATAGGAATACAGTATGAAGCTGCGGACCTGGAATTAGCAGTAAAATGTCGATACGACGCTGTCCTGCAAATTTGAGCAAAAGTTGTCAGGACGATGGCGCCCGACGCCACGGTCCTCCGAAAAATCCGTGAAACGAAGGGGGATCTGTTCGTCTCTGCACAAGGATTCTAGATCTTCAATTTCAGCTGCGTACCTGCAACCTACACACAGTAAAGCGAAGACGATTGGGGGGTTAGGGATTAGGGGTTTGCCATTAGGTCAAACACCGATTTTGGAATTAACCAAGAAATGAGCAAGTGCTGTAAATATAAATGTCTGTAATGTAAAACAAGTACTAATACCTTGTTGTAAGGATGTTTGTATCCTTATGTGCGAAGGTATAGATGTTGTATGTTGTATGTTGTAGTAGTATGTTGTAAGTGATCTCCTCTTCAATGGTTGAATCCTTGTCTTGAATGCAACACTTAGCCTTGAATGGAGACTTGAAATTATCAATTGCTTGAAGGAATGCTTGAATGCTTGAATGCTTGAGTATAGTTTCCACGCTTTTTCCATCATATCGAATGAAAGAGGAAAATGTAGTTTATATACTTGTCAATTAGGGCTGATAGACTGATTTTCCCGACCTTAGGCCGACCAGGAAAGTTTATTTTCCAAATTGCAAACAAAAAGACCCGAAGTCCAAAGGAGACTGGGCCCAAAATAGGACCCAGGGACCAGGGCGCTGGGCGCCCTGGTCCTGAAGGACCAGGCCGCTGGGCGCTCTGGTCCCACCTCCCGGGACAGCAGGGTACAAAGGAGGTTCAGGCCAGGGTGCAAGAAAATGCAGTTTTCAGTGTCATAATCAGGTTTCGGGGTCTCCATTCAGGTTGCGTTTTGGGTCGCCATCGTGAAGACCGAAATGCAGTTGAAATTGCAAGTGTCGCAATTTTAGGATGCTACAGTGAGATGACAGTCACCCTTGAAGATGTATATAGGATTCTGCGGGTGCCGATAGATGGAGATTTGATCCCCTACGAACGAGATGGAGACCGAGAGGCATTGAGACGGGTATTTCAAGACCCTGGATTAGAGATGAGGGTAGGACACGTGGCATGGGACACCATGACCGCTACAGGGTTAGCATTGCCGACCGTGATCGGAGGAGCGATCAGTGGATTCCTATGTCCAAATAGGGCGACACGGGGCTTGGCTGTGGGCTGGGGGGAGCACTGGAGACACTGGTGACACAGCACACCAGATATGCCTAGGGACCATGTGTATTGGCCCACCTGTACTATGAGCTTCACCAGTTTGTTTATCACGGGTCAGTGGGATTGGGCTACAGGGTGACACTATTGCAGGTTTGGGCTTACGAGCATCTGCCAGTGACGAGGCCGATACACTTCAGAGGTAGGGGACATGGACGCAGTTTTGTGCATCTGTACGATATGATCACCTCGCAGCCGCGGATTGGCAAGTTGGAGCATTGGCGGCGGGTGCTAGATGATATCGATGTGGTCATATGGAGACCATATCTTGGCTGCAAGGAGTGGGAGGATGACGCGGTGGAGCTGCCCTACACCTTCCGGAGCAGGTACCTGATTGGGCGGACGCCCTATGTGCTAGAGAGGCAGCTTGTGGACAGGGTGTGCAGGCAGTATGACAGGATCCAGAGGATGCCACGGGGCTCGGGCATGTATGCCCGCACAGTCAGAGATCAGGCGCAGTTTGGGCCACTATTGTCATATGATCAGGTGCTTACACAGCTGGCAGAGATGGTACCCCTACCCTGAGACATGTGGCCTGAGATCAAGGATGCCAGGATGGATGCTGAGTATTCAGCATATTGGGCAGAGCATCCATTTCCCCGATTGACAGATCCAGGAGAGGCACTGGAGGGAGATGGTGGTGGTGAAGAGGATGATGATGGAGGTGATGGTGGCTGAGGCCGACAGAGGAGGAGAGGAGTAGTGGGAGAGAGGTGAGTTGCACCTCGGAGGGAGGGTGGAGAGGAGAGGCAGGCTCGGGTGGTGAGGGGTCGCGGTGGATTGCCCTTACAGGTACCAGCAGCATAGGGTCCCAGGCAGGTACAGAGACAGGGACAGGTGCAGGGATAGGGGCAGGGACAGAGACAGGTACATGTACAGAGGCATGTACAGAGACAGGTACCTGTACAGGCACCAGTACAGGTACCGATACAGGAGCAGGCACCCGCAGAGGGAGAGCCACAGGCAGAGGCAGAGGGGGCTGACCTAGAGGAGGATGAGCTGATTGAGCTCAAGGAGATCTGCCAGGGCTAGGCAGATGAGATATAGGAGCTGGAGAGGGAGAGGGATCGGCTCAGGACAAGGCTCAGAGATACTGAGTGGGAGAGAGATCAGGCGATCCAGCGCTATACAAAGGCTGAGACAGCGCTGAGGGCAGGGAGACAGGTGGCGGAGGACACAGGGGCAGGATACGCATATGTCCTGTGGGTTGGAGAGGAGATAGGGTACTGGAGGGACCTCTACTACAGTGCAGTGCCAGCAGATCAGTGGGCGAGGAGCTTCTATAGACCGTCGCGTATAGCGACAGCTACGGGAGGGAGTCGGAGGAGGCAGACATCTAGTGGTGGGGTCATGGGTCCTCCACCACCACCGGATAGAGGGGACAGGCAGGATGATCCTGGGGTGGGTCCTTTAGGGGCTTAGATTCCATCGAGGCCAGGCGGCTCCGAGGGAGGGAGTTCATCATAGCCATAGAGGGCTCCCATTGTATCAGTTTTGTACCATTTTTTTGTATGATGATGTAGACACCTTCGGGTGATTGTAGCCATATGTATTTTTGACATCATTGTATCATGACACTTTTGATTATATATATGAGATGATTCATTTTTGCGGCAGCTATATGCATGTGTACCTATGTGATGAGATGTTCTTATAATGTATGTTTCTATGTGATGCTTATGATATGGATGCAAATATGTATATGATGCAATGCAATATATTTTGTTCTTTTATGTTTTATATGCGTATGCATGATGCAAATGTGAATGTATGTAATGCAGATGAATATGATAATGCAAATGTAAATTGTGCTAATAGGTGTTGTGTGCAGGATGTGATGTAATTGTGATATCTATATGAATGTATGAAATGCTTATATGTGGTAATGCAGGTGCAACTACATGAAATGCAAATGTTTTTGGTGTGTCATTATACTCAGTCATGTGATAGCAGGCTACGCGGACTCAAGAAGGATGATGGAAGTCAATCAAGAAAGGGGAATGAAAGATAGAAGATATGAAAGTGAAAGAGTTTCTTGTGCGTTATCATCATTGAGCTTTATTATGGCAAGATAGGTTATGACAATCGAGGCATATGTTCGACCCAGAAAGTCATTGTACCTGTTTGCATGGAGATAAGACAGTCACAAACAAGGAATGCCCCAATTCACACTAGAATCACAGTGTCCTCATGTTCTTGGACAAGTCATAGCATTACTAAGAGACAATCCACAGACAGCAAATACCAATAGGTGACGATACCCCATCCTCGCCTTTCTAGTCAAAGACATCCTGGAGATAGAATCTCTAGTCAGAGACATCCCGAAAAAGCTAAAAGACATGTCACCAAAAAGATGAAATCAAAAGAAAACCAAGACTCGACACCAACATCCACTGTAGTCCTCAAGTTCAGTGTCTCTTGTCACTTGTATAAGTCTTATTTGATTGTGATCACAATGTTTACTTTCACAAAATGGATAGATAGCACTGAACCATATGTTGTCTGAGTCTGTTGAAAGATTTTGATTTGTTGAAGCCCATTGTTGCTGTTGTGTCTCATCTGAAACTGACTGAATCCATGAAACTGATACTTTATTGCGAAGAAGATGAAACTTTATTGCGGATCTGTGATGCAAATGTTGCTTTATTGCGGATTGTGCGCGGATAGACTGAAGGAAGCTAGAAGAAACTGTACTCCTCGAAACATGTGATGTTCTCAGTTCCACACCCATTACTAGATGCAGGATTTGCCTTAGCCACAGATAGGATCTGATTTATTATGGATGGAAAGGGAAGTTTATTATGAATGGCTAACCAATCTTGGGTAGATCAATAACAAGCCATGATAGGAATGGGTAAGTTTATTATGAACGAATATGTTGTGAGTGTGTGCAAAGTGAAGTGATGAAAGATAATCCTGAAGGAGGGAGGAGAAATGTCTCTACACATGGCGCTGGTGACCCAGTTTTCACCATGGTACTTGCCCAGGGCGCCACTGAAGTGGTTTTCACCATTGGACGAAATTATTTCTCTTTACTTTTTTCGATTTTTCAATTTTTTTGTGTCACAAGGCGCCTGTTTGCAAGGTTTTCACCAAGTAACGATTTTTTTGTTTTATAATTTTTTTTGTATTTTGAAATTTTTTGATTTTTTTTTGTATTTTTGAATTTAGGATATTCCGAAGAGCTATGCATAGAACCTGCGAAGGTGCATGCTGTTGATAGGATCCTCCAAAGGTTCACCTTCTGTAGTTGAGAGCTTATATGCACCAGATCCATATGCTGCTGTAATGATGTAGGGACCAAGCCAATTTGGTTCGAACTTGCCCTTCTTCTCTCTGTCTTGCTGATTCTTGGGGTTTTCTCTGAGAACCAAGTCACCTACCTCAAATGTGCAAGGCTTGACCTTGTGATTGTAGCTGCGACTCATTCATTGTTGGTAAGCCTTGAGATGATTAAAAGCAGTTTGTCTTCGTTCATCCAGCAGTTTTAGTTCTTGTAAGCGAGAGACCCTGTAATCTTCGTCAGTGATGATGTTTTGTAAAGAGACCCGTAAAGAGGGTAACTCAACCTCAATAGGCAAGATGGCTTCAGCGCCATAAACAAGTGAATAGGGTGTAGCTCCTGTAGGTGTGCGGACACTTGTGCGATAGGCCCAAAGTGCGGGATTGAGTCGGATATGCTAATTACGGCCAGCGTCATCGACTGTCTTCTTGAGGATTTTAAGGATTGTTTTATTAGACACCTCAGCTTGGCCATTACCTTGGGGGTAATACGGTGTGGAGAAACCATGGAAAATATGGAAGCGGTCATAGAGTTCACGAACATCCTGATTTTTGAAGGGACGCCCGTTATCAGTAATAATGGAAACAAGAATACCATATCGACATATGATATAGTTAAGGATGAATGTAGCAATCTGTTTTCCAGTGACTTGTGTGAGAGGCACAACTTCAATCCATTTTGTGAAATACTCTGTGGCTGTGATAATGAATTTATGACCATTAGAGGAAGGAGGGTGAATCTTGCCTATGAGATCGAGTCCCCACTGACAAAAGGGCCAAGGAGATGCAAGTGGTTGTAGTTCTTGTGCTGGCGCATGTATGAGGTCTCCATGAATTTGACATTGCTTACATTTCTTGACAAACTGATATGAGTCTTTTTCCATATTGGGCCAGTAATATCCAGTCCTGATAAGTTTCTTGGCCAAGGTAGGACCACTAGCATGTGGACCACATATCCCTTCATGCACTTCACGTAACGCAATCTGAGCTTCGTCGCTTTCTAAACATCTAAGAAGAGTGCCTAAGACCTCGCCGGTATAGGATATCAGCTAAAATGACATATCGAGAGGATTGGCGAATGAAGGTGCGACGTTGGTTATTTGATAGATCAGGAGGTAGGGTATTGTTGTAGAGGTATGTGAAGATGGAACCATATAACTGGGATTCGGGACCAACAACGCATATCATTTCAGTAGGAGTGATCTCATATGAAGGAACCAACAGGTTGTCCACCAAGAACTCATAGCAGGTCTCATTTTGAGGTAGATCAATCAGTGAAGCAATTGTAGCCATGGCATCTGCAGCACGATTCTGCTCTCTTGATATCTGCTCAAAATCTATCTTTGTGAAATGTTGTTTCAGATCGTCCACCATTTACTTGTAAGGCAGTAATTTCTCATCTTTTGTTTGGTAATCATCAGTTTCTTGACGGATGACAAGTTGGGAATCCCCAAAAACATGAAGTTCCTGGATCTTCCACTGAACTGCAATTCGTAATCCAGTTGTTAATGCCTCATATTCCGCTATATTGTTAGTGCAAGGAAATGATAAGCGGTATGATTTTGGTATGGAATCTCCTCGAGGAGTTATAAAGAGAATACCAGCTCCTGCCCCATGCTGTGTGTATGAGCCGTCAAAGTATAGTTGCCATGGCTTTGCATGTGATATTGTTAAAATGGATTCGTCTGGAAATTCTGAATTTAGAGGAACATCATCAATCATGGGGGCATCTGCTAATTGATCCGCGACGACTTGTCCTTTTATTGCTTTTCTGTCCACATACTCGATGTCGAATTCACTAAGGATCATTACCCATTTGGCCAGTCGCCCAGTAAGTGTTGCTTTATTGAGAAGGTATTTTAATGGATCAATTCTTGCAACTAACTCAGTCTTACGAGTAAGCATGTAATGTCGTAATTTTTGTGAAGCAAAGACCACGGCGAGACATGCACGCTCGATTGGTGTGTAGTTTAGCTCATATCGCACCAATGTGCGATTGATATAGTATACGGATTTTTCCTTGCCCCCAACAATTTGTTGCGCTAAGAGTGCCCCCAGTGCTGTTGGAGTAGCTGATATGTATAGTAGCAAAGGCTGATCTGGAACTGGTGGCATCAAAACTGGCAGATTCAAAAGATAATCTTTGAGCGTCTGAAAAGCTTGTTGACAGTTATCATCCCATTTGAATTTGATATTTTTATGTAGCAGGTGTTGAAAAGGATTACACTTATCTGTAAGTTGTGCTATGAATCTTCGTATAGACTGGAGTCTCCCTTGTAAGGATTGAAGTTGACTGATATTTCTGGGTGGTGACATGTCCAAGATAGCCTTGACTTTTGCTGGATCGGCTTCGATTCCTCTTTTGGACACAATGAATCCTAGGAGCTTCCCGGAGGTTACTCCAAAGACACATTTCTTGGGGTTTAATCTTACTTTGTATTTTTCCAACTGATCAAAGACAACTGAAAGTATGTCCAAATGTGTATTTCTGTCTACTGATTTACCCAAGAGATCATCAACATAATCTTCCACAGTTATGTGCATGAGATCATGAAAGATAGTGGTCATTGCTCTTTGATATGTAGCACCTGCATTTTTTAGCCCAAAGGGCATGACATTCCAACAGAAAGTTCCCCAAGGACAAGTGAATGATGTTTTGTGTTGATCTTCGGGTGTGATCCTTATTTGATTATAACCAGAAAATCCATCCATTAATGATAACATTTCGTGACCTGCCGCGAGATCAACAATCAAGTCGATATTTGGTAATGGGAAGTCATCTTTTGGACAAGCTTTGTTGATGTCTCTGAAATCTGTACATATTTTGATACTGCGATCTGGTTTACTGATAGGTACTAAATTGAAGATCCATTCCAGATAATCAATTGGGCGTATGAATCCGACATCCAATAACTTCTCCAGCTCTGCTTTGACTAGTAATGCCACTTGTGGATGCATTTTTCTTAATTTCTATTTCACTGGCTTTGCCCCCGGTTTGACTGTCAAATGATGCATTACCAAATCCGGATCTAGTCCAGGCATATCAGCGTATGACCATGCAAAGTTGATTTGTCGTTCCTTGAAGAAACTTATGAACTGTGACCTTTCAGACTCTGTCAATGATTTAGCCAGGAATATGTTGTGTGGAACCTCTTCCGTACCAATGTTTGTTTTGATAGTCTCCTCTACCAGCATGGATGACTTTTCCTCATACGAGGCTGGGAGAATGTCGAGCCTTCCATCTTCGGGTGCCTCAGAGAGGTTTTTGCCCTCAGATACGTCCTTTCTTTTTAGTTTTTTGGGATCAGATAGCGCCACAGTGTGGTTTTCGCCATAAGACCCTTGATTTGTTCTTATTTTCACATTTTTGCGACTGGAAGGTCCGACACCCTCATCAAAATATGCCATGTTGTTGAGTTCTATGGTGTATCCTGCTTTGTGGTCCCCAGGGGGAAGATCATCTCGTATGCCAAGATAGTCAATAATAGCTTCATCATTTTGAAATGTATCAAATTGTGCTGGTCCTTCATAATCCCAGTCAATGAGTTGGTGGTGAACAAGGGGAAGGCCTTTAATGTTTTCAGAGTTTGCAGGGCTAAGAGTGAAGATGTGGTTATATTCAGGTATATCAAGGCAATCATCGAGGTCGTCGATGGCACTCTCCTCATCAGTTTCGATTGCAAGCGAATCCAAATTGTCATCACTAGTAGCGCCTTCCGGGACAGGTGTCCTCATCCTATGTGATTTCGACCTAGAACCTTGAAACGAAGACTGTGTGCAATCCTTATGGGTTGTTTCTTGACCAACTCTGAACTTTTTATAAAATTCCTCTTCTTCTGTGGGTTCATCTAGCTCTCTGAATGTCTCGGTGAGCTCATAGTCACTGGAGGATTTGTCTGAACCCCATTCCCATTCATTGGAATCTGTGGAATAGTAATCCTCTTGTTGAACTTTGGCAATTTTGATTTATGATGCCTTTTCTGTCCTTTCAGTGTGGATCTTGGAAGTCAAAAAACCAAGTCCTTTCGAGCGTTCCCTTTTTACAGTCAATTCAGGTTGTAAGGGCTCCATAACGCCTTCCTTGCGTAACCCAAGAGGGCTTTTTCCATCATACCCGAATTTTTGTAGAATCTTGAAGCCTTTGCCATATTTCTCACAAGGTATATTGATCTGATCTTGTGTGTCATCTTCAATTTTTTTATAGAGCATTTTGTATAAATCTTCCTCTTCTAGTTTGCCCCATCTTTGAAAGGTAGTAGGATCCCATTTGAGTATCATGATGGATATTTGCTTGTTAGGATGTGGCCTTCCATATTCTTTTGGAGAGCTCATGACTTGTCATAAATAGATGGTCTGATTTAAAGTGTATTCTCCCATGCCTTTGTCCTGAAATTTGCCTTTAAGTTCACCTTGTTTTGACATCGAAGGTTTCAATGATTCAGGGTCAATGTATGCCGAAGAAGGAGCAGCCTCACGATTACTGGGAATGATGGTTTCAGTATGTGATCTCAGGTTATTGCAATATATGAACGGATTAGGATCACCATTAACTATTACCTCGACTCCATTATGAGGAAACTTAATGCATTGATGATATGTCGATGGGACTGCCCTCATTTCATGAATCCAAGGACATCCTAGCAATATATTATAAGTGAGATCCAGATCTAGGACCTGACAAACCACATCCTTTGTGACTGGCCCAATTCTTAGAGGTAAGGTGACTGTGCCCTTGGATGAGCGCTCTTCATCATCATATGCCTTGATGGTGATTTGATTTGTTGAATTCACAGCTTTATCAGAATATCCCAATTGTTTAATGGTGCTCAATGTACAAATGTTTAGACCAGCTCCTCCATCTATCAGGACTCGCTTTATTCGATGTTTGTGTATGAAGGTTTCAACATGTAGTGGTGCATTATGTGGCTGACTTACGGAGGCATCATCGGCTTCTGTGAAGGTAAGGGAGTGTGGTATGGAAAGGTATCCCACCATGGCTTGAAACTAGTCCACGTTCAGATCAGTAGGAACGACAGTGTCTCTCAAGATTTTGTCAAGAATAGCTTTATGAGCGGGGGATATACGTAAGAGCTCAAGGATGGAGATGAGCGCGGGTGTCTTCCCTAACTATTCTACAAGGTCATACTCAGGTTTGGTTGATGAAGAAGCGGTATTTTTAGTGGAGGCACCTGGCAATGTAATTTTACCTCGACGAGTTCTAACATGACATTTAGAGGTATGTTCGGAAGAAGATCCAACACTTCTTAGGACAATCTTAGGTCTCTGAGGAGGATTCTCAGGGTTTTTGTTCTTGATGGTAATAGTAGAGATATGATTGTCCATCGAGATGTGATTGATAGTTGAATCATAGTTATAGGGTGCTCTAGTATAGTTGGCCTAATCATCTGTGACTTTAGCTTTTCCCTTGTCATGCTTTGGGAATGGTTCCTTAAACATCTCATGTTCTTGATTGGATGAGTGTCCCTCAATCTCAATGTCACCTCTATCAATGATATCTTGCACAATGTTCTTCAGTCGATGGTAATTACCTATCTTGTGACCCTTGCTCTTATGAAATTCACAATATTCATCATCGTTCCACCAATTTGATTTAACCTTTGGTTCATATGGAGGAAAATCTGGAACTGTGATCACCTTGTTTGTCACAAGCTTTTTGAATACTAATTCAAGTGGTTCTCCCAATGGGGTGTACTTCCTTCGTGATCTAGAAGTTGTTTGAGTATTCACTTGATTGTTTGTAGAACTTGATCCCGAAAAGATGAATTTGGGTCTCACCGTGTTGGCATCAACAACACCATCATTGACTATGTTCTTGTTTTTATTCCAAAATCTTGGCTTGTCTTTTCCTTTAAAGTCATCTTTGTTTTCCTTGAATATTTTAATAATTCCTTGTTCAATTAGAACCTTTTCTGTTGCTAAGCCTTTTTCAATGACATCCTTGAAGGTGGACAAACAAGCTTTCCTTAGATCATAGCCAATGTCCTTGTTAACGTTTTGAGTGAACATTTCTACCATTTATTTCTGTGGAATTTCACAAGAGCATCTGCTAGCTAGATTTCTCCATCTTTGTAAAAATGACGCAAAAGATTCTCCTTCTTTTTGCTTAGTATTGCACAAAGTAGTGACTGATATGTCTGTCTCTATGTTGTAGGAGAAATGTTGAATAAATGCCTCTGCTAAGTCACCCCATGACTTAATACCAGGTGGTAGTTGAGAGAACCATTCCATAGCTTGATCTCCTAAGCTTTGTGGGAACAATCTCATCAAATATGTTTCTTCTGCCGCTACCTCAATGCAAGCTGTAAAAAATTATCTTATGTGTGCCTTGGGGTCCCGTTTTCCTCTATACTTGTCAAATTTTGGCATCACAAAGTGTGCAGGAAATGGAGGCATTGGAATGCTCTTGTCAAATGGATAAGGACATATGTCTCTCATAGTGTATGTTGGTTTTGGTGTATTCATGTCCTCCATTTTCTTTTGTAAATCTTTGATTTGTTGCTCCAAATTGCTCTTAGGTGGAGATCGACTTCTTATAGCATACCCCATGTTTGAGACACCAATTTGAGGAGGAGCTTGTTGCATGTATGGATGATATTGATCATACACATGTTCATATGGAGGAGGTCTATATTGATGCGGCATATATGGAGCACTTGGTATAGATTCATGTTGAGGAACCCCATATCTATTTTGTGCATGTATACCATATTCTACAGGCATGTCATGTTCTATTGTGTTGCCCCCAAATTTGACATGAGGTTTGCTTGTGTCCAAATTTTGAGCATGCCTTTGAATGTCCAATTGTTTTGGTTGATCCATAGCTTGAGCATATCTATCTGCATAAGACTTCCATAATGGTCTTCGAAGGTAAGTATCATATGTTTGACCATGTGTATGTGGGACCTCTGGTTTTTGAAGCAAAGCTGATGGTGATTCAGGTACCATATGTGGTCCTCTATTTCCTCCACTATTAGGTCTCCTTTGATCCATGTTGGAGTGAGTTTGTTGCAAAGGTTGGTTTTCCATAAGTTGAGACATGTCAAAGTCAGGAGGTATTTTAGCTCCACTTTGTGCCATCATGTGTAAAAAGTATTGTCTATCCCTCCTCATTATTTCTTCAACCAATCTATTGAAATGGGGATTCATAATGGATTCTTCTACATCTGCTGAATGTATTGAAAAGTTGTCCACATTGTCATTGTGTGTAGCATTGTTGTTTGTAGTGTCTGCGTTTTCCACATTGGGAATGTTTCTATAAACATCCATATCAGGTAATGTAGTGTGCTCAGGATTGAAAAATAAATCATTATCATACTCATAAGAACTCATGTTTGCGGACTCTTGAGCTTCTTTAGCTTTTCTCCTAGATTTTTGAAGACGGGTTTCAACCATGAACTAGGTATTGACCAAGATGTGAGAGACTAGATGAAAATGAAAAAAAAAGTATGGAAGACTAAGAGTTGTATGGAGTGTAAATGAATCTGAGGTGTACTTGCAATGTCCAAAATGTAAGACCAAGTATGTATGTAGTAGAGTAGGTGTGACTTCCAAAGAGAGGATAGTTTCTCTTGATGAGGTAAGTTGACCTTGACTCTAAGTAACACCAAATGAGACCCAAAGGTAAGAAACCTTGATGAGGGACCACTTAGCAAAGTGTAGTTGTATGTAGTGTGTTGACAAAGTATGATGAGGACAAGCAAGTGACCTTTTGACTCAAGTTTAGACAAATATGAATGTAAAATGAGATGTGAAGCAATGATGGACTGTATGAGACCCAAAGATAGGTTGAATGCTAGATGAAACCTGAAGAAACAACCTAGGAAGCTCAAGTATTCTGAAACTGATTTCTCTTATTTTCTAGACTGTGAAATTTTTCAATTCTGGACACAGACGCTTCTGTATACTTCACAGACGCGATTCCCAGACACAGACGTGTCTCTGTTCTACACAGACGCTGCTAGACACACAGACGCTATTATGCCCTTCACAGACGCGCTTAGATGACTCAGACGCAGTTAAAACAGACAGAGACGCTTTTCTGAAAATTTCGTGCAATTTTTCCAATCTATGAAGTTGTTTTGTTGTGACCAAATCTGACTGTTTGACTGTTTTTCGTGACAAGAGGACACAATGTTGATGAGGACTCAATGTTTGCAAGTGTTTAGACTCCAAAAGTGTGTTTTTTGATGTAAAATGTTTTGCATACACTTGAAGACACAAAAGACACAATGTTTTGTTGTTTGGTCTTGAATGTTTGGATGTTTAAAATAAGTCAAGCACAATTCTTATGGCTGGCCAAGACAATAGTTGTTGATCCCACATGGGGTTTTACCCCCGAGGCTACGCTATTCAGAGTGGATACTTAGATGCTTGACCTCACTGGATCCACCCTCGGCACTCACTTCTCGGGTCAGCCAAGCATCAGTCCCCATGAAAACTCCCCATGGCGTACTTTTTATCTCTACTAAGAACCGTATGTGTGTGGGCCGCTACCAGAGGTCCAACCTCCTACCCCAACAACTAGAAGGATTTGGGCTTCTAAAACAAAAAGGTGCTAGTAAGGGCATCCGCTCGTGTGGCCATACATGCGGCACTTTCAGCTCTGTAAATACAGAAGGCTCCCAGCCAGTAGGGGTTACGCCCTACAAATGATCAAATAAATTTGATCAAATGGGTTTATGGGGAGACATAGTGTCGGTATGAACTAATCAGCACACGTTATCCATAGTTTTCACCATGAATACATTTGATTATAGTGGTTCGGATGAGATGGGTTTTCCTCGCTACCACTTGGGTCGTTCTCTTCTCACTAGTAGTCCTAATGACCACACGGGAAGACAGACCCTCTAAAGATTAAACAAAAAGAGCCTATTGCTCAAGACACAAAAGACAATGATTCAATTTTAGTGCACCAATGAAAGTGTTTGCTAATCTATGAAAACAAGGCACACAAAAAAATTTCAAAACCCTAGCCAAGGACCTGCAACAAAATTTGTTAGTAGTTTGGGTTGTTTCAAATGATCACCCCTTCCTACAAGCACAGAAGTTAGGTAAATTTTAAAAACCCAAAAGACTTTGTGAAAGAGGGGCCTTCAACAAAAAATGTTTTTGCTTCCAAGACAAGCTGCACAAACTTAATTAGCTAGATCTGAAAGGGTTAGTCCAAAAATAAACCAGATCTGAAACCCTAAGTGCGAAATCCAAAAATTGAATCAATGAAAATTTGAAAATTTTGAAACAATAAATACACAGACGTTGTTACCCACGACACAGACGCGTCTGGATGACACATACGCGGTTCTGTGATTCACAGATGCACTTTAAAATCACAGACGCCCTTCTCCAACACAGACGCGGGTGGAAACAACACAGACGCTTTTCTGAAACACAGACGCTCCTGTCTGAAACTTGCAAAATAAAATTTGTCGAAAATACAGACATGATTCCAGATTCCACAGACACGCCTGAAAATCAAAGACGCGATCCAAAAGTTCATAGACGCGGAAAAACCAAAAATGTCGTCGAAAAATGTCCGATCTGCAACTTCAAAAATGCAAAATCTGCAACAAAAAGGTTAAATGCAAAGGGACAAGAGTCCCACTAGGCATGCCAAAATGTATATGGTGAAAATGGATAACAATAATAACAAGATTGAAAGGCTAAATGAATTCAACCACCAAACCCTAGCCTAACAACAACAAAGATCCACCATAACATATGAAGATTACCTAAGACAATGCAAATCACATGAAATCACAAAGATTATACCATCACATGTCCAATAGGGTTTTGATCTCCATTCTTCCTATCTCCATTGATCTTGCTTGATATATTTGCTTTCAGATTTTAATATGCACAAGAGCTCAACAAAGAACGAAATGTGGTTGCAAGTAGGATCGTAGTGTAGCCAAGTCTTCAAGATTGTCGATTAGGGTTTGATAATGAAGAAGGCATCTCCTTAAATAGAAGACACAATCTCATGCACATAACTGTGGAAGATTATGTTGATGATCTCTTGGGTAAATCAGTAGACAGAAATACACATTTGGACATACTTTCAGTTGTCTTTGATCAGTTGGAAAAATACAAAGTAAGATTAAACCCCAAGAAATGTGTCTCTGGAGTAACCTCCGGGAAGCTCCTAGGATTCATTGTGTCCAAAAAAGGAATCGAAGCTGATCCATTGTGTCAACAAGCTTTTCAGATGCTCAAAGATTATCTTTTGAATCTACCAGTTTTGATGCCACCCATTCCAGATCAGCCTTTGCTACTATACATATCAGCTACTCCAATAGCACTGGGGGCACTCCTAGCACAACAAATTGCTGACGGCAAGGAAAAAACAGTATACTATATCAGTCGCACATTGGTGGGATATGAGCTAAACTACACACCAATTGAACGTGCATGTCTCGCTGTGGTCTTTGCTTCACAAAAATTATGACATTATATGCTTACTCATAAGACTAAGTTGATTGCAAGAATTGATCCATTAAAATATCTTCTCAATAAAGCAACACTTACTGGGCGACTGGCCAAGTGGGTAATGATCCTGAGTGAATTCGACATCGAGTATGTAGACAGAAAAGCAATAAAAGGACAAGCAATCGCGGATCAATTAGCAGATGCCCCCATGATTGATGATGTTCCTCTAAATTCAGAATTTCCAGACGAATTCATTTTAACAATATCACATGCAAGGCCATGGCAACTGTACTTTGACGGTTCATACACACAGCATGGGGCAGGCGCTGGTATTCTCTTTATAACTCCTCAAGGCGATTCTATACCAAAATCATACCGCTTATCATTTCCTTGCACTAATAATATAGCGGAATATGAGGCATTAACAACTAGATTACGAATTGCAGTTCAGTGGAAGATCCAAGAACTTCATGTTTTTGGGGATTCTCAACTTGTCATCCGTCAAGCAACTGATGATTATCAAACAAAAGATGAAAAATTAATGCCTTACAAACAAATGGTGGATGATTTGAAACAACACTTCACAAAGATAGATTTTGAGCAAATACCAAGAGAGCATAATCGTGCTGCAGATGCCATGGCTACAATTGCTTCATTAATTGATCTACCTCAAAATGAAACCTGCTATGAGTTTCTGGTAGACAACCTGTTGGTTCCTTCATATGAGATCACTCATACTGAAATGATATGCGTTGTTGGTCCCGAATCCCAGTTATATGGTTCCATATTCACATATCTTCGCGACAATACCTTACCTCCTGATCTAACAAATAACCAACGTCGCACTTTCATTCGCCATTCCTCTCGATATGTCATTCTAGCTGATATCTTATACCGACGAGGTCTAGATGGCACTCTTCTTAGATGTTTAGAAAGCGACGAAGCTCAGATTGCATTACGTGAAGTGCATGAAGGGATATGTGGTCTGCATGCTAGTGGTCCTACCTTGGCCAAGAAATTCATCAGGACTGGATATTACTGGCCCAATATGGAAAAAGACTCATATCAATTTGTCAAGAAATGTAAGCAATGTCAAATTCATGGAGACCTCATACACGCACCAGCACAAGAACTACAACCACTCGCGTCTCCTTGGCCCTTTTGTCAGTGGGGACTCGATCTCATAGGAAAGATTCACCCTCCTTCTTCCAATGGTCATAAATTCATTATCACAGCCACAGAGTATTTTACAAAGTGGATTGAAGCTGTGCCTCTCACACAAGTCACTGGAAAACAAATTGCTACCTTCATCCTTAACTATATCATTTGTCGATACGGTATTCCTGTTTCCATTATTACCGATAACGGGCGTCCCTTCAAAAATCAGGATGTTCGTGAACTCTGTGACCGCTTCCATATTTCCCATCATTTCTCCACACCATATTACCCCCAAGGTAATGGCCAAGCTGAGGCGTCTAATAAAACAATTCTTAAAATCCTCAAAAAGATAGTCGACGACGCTGGCCGTAACTGGCATATCCAACTCAATCCTGCACTTTGGGCCTACCGTACAAGTGTCTGCACACCTACAAGAGCTACACCCTACTCACTTGTCTACGACGCTGAATCCATCTTTCCTATTGAGGTCGAGTTACCTTCTTTACGGGTCTTTCTGCAAAACATCATCAAGGATGAAGATTACAGGGTCTCTCGCTTACAAGAACTAGAACTGCTGGATGAACGGAGACAAACTGCTTTTAATCATCTCAAGGCTTACCAACAACGAATGAGTCGCAGCTACAATCACAAAGTCAAGCCTCACACATTTGAGGTAGGTGACTTGGTTCTCAGAGAAAACCCCAAGAATCAGCAAGACAGAGAGAAGAAGGGCAAGTTCGAACCAAACTGGCTTGGTGCTTACATCATTACAGCAGTATATGGATCTGGGGCATATCAGCTCTCAACTACAGAAGGTGAACCTTTGGAGGATCCTATCAACAGCATGCACCTTCGCAGGTTCTACACATAGTTCTCCGAAATATCCTAATTGGAAAAGTACAAAAAAATCAAAAAAATTCAAAAATATAAAAAAATTATAAAAACAAAATAATCGTTACTTGGTGAAAACCTGGCAAACAGGCGCCTTGTGATACAAAAACATTGAAAAATCAAAAAAGTAAAAATAAATAATTTCGTCCAATGGTGAAAACCACTTCAGTGGCGCCCTGGGCAAGTACCATGGTGAAAACTGGGTCACTAGCGCCATGCGTAGAGACATTGCTCCTCCCTCCTTCAGGATTCACTTTCATCCTTTCACATTGCACACACTCACAACCTATTCACTCACAATAAACTTACACATTCCCATCATTGCTTGTTATTGATCTACCTAAGATTGGTTAGCCATTCATAATAAACCTCCCTTTTTCACCTCCCTTTCCATCCATAATAAATTAGATCCTATCTGTGGCTAAGACAAATCCTACGTCTAGTGATGGGTGTGGAACTAAGAACATCACACGTTCTGAGGAGTATAGTTTCTTCCAGCTTCCTTCAGTCTATTCGCGCACAATCCGCAATAAAGCAGCATTTGCATCACAGATCCGCAATAAAGTTTCATCTTCTCCGCAATAAAGTATCAGTTTCATGGATTCAGTCAGTTTCAGATGAGACACAACAACAACAATGGGCTTCAACAAATCAAATCTTTCAACAGACTCAGACAACATTATGGTTCAGTGCTATCTATCCTTTTTGTGAAAGTAAACATTGTGACCACAATCAAACATGACTTATACAAGTGACAAGAGACACTAAATTTGAGGGCTACAGTGGATGTTGGTGTCGAGTCTTGGTTTTCTTTTGATTTCATCTTTTGGTGACATGTCTTTTAGCTTTTCCGGGATGTCTCTGACTAGAGATTCTATCTCCAGGATGTCTTTGACTAGAAAGGCGAGGATGGGGTATCGTCACCTATTTGTATTTGCTATCTGTGGATTGTATCTTAGTAATGCTATGACTTGTCTAAGGATATGAGGACACTGTGAGTCTAGTATGAACTAGGGCATTCCTTGTTTGTGACTGTCTTATCTCCATGCAAACGGGTACAATGACTTTCTGGGTCGAACATATGCCTCAATTGTCATAACCTACTTGCCATAATAAAACTCAATGATGATAACGCATAAGAAGCTCTTTCACTTTCATATCTTCTATTTTCCATCCCCCTTTCTTGATTGACTTCCATCGTCCTTCTCGAGTCCGCATAGCCTGCTATCACATGACTGAGTATAATGACACACCAAAAACATTTGCATTTCATGTAGCTGCACCTGCATTACCACATATAAGCATTTCATACATACATATAGCTATCACAACTGCATCACATCCTGCACACAACACCTGTTAGCACAATTTACATTTGCATTATCATATTCATCTGCATCACATTCATTCACATTTGCATCATGCATCACATATAAAACATAAAAGAACAAAAATATTGCGTTACATCATATACATATTTGCATCCATATCATAAGCATCACATAAGAATATACATCACATAGGTACACATGCATATAGCTGCCGCAAAAATGAATCATCTCATATATATATATAAAGTGTCATGGTACAATGATGTCAAAAAAATCATATGGCTACAAAATCACCCGCAGGTGTCTACAATACAAAAATGGTACAAATACTAATACAAGGGAGCCCTCTATGGCTATGATGAACTCCCTCCCTTGGAGCCGCCTGGCCTCGATGGAATCTGAGCCCTCGAAGGACCCGCCCCAGGATCACCCTGCCTGTCCCCTCTATCTGGTGGTGGTGGAGGACCCATGACCCCACCACTCGATGCCTGTCTCCTCCGGCTCCCTCCCGTAGCTGTCGCTGTCCGCGATGGTCTATGGAAGCTCCTCACCCGTTGATCTGCTGGCACAACACCATAATAAAGGTCCCTCCAGTAGGCAATCTCCTCTCTGGCTCGCAAGACATATGCGTAACCTGCTCCTGCGTCCTCAGTCGCCTGCCTCCCTGCCCTCAGCGCTGTCTCAGCCTCCGTATAGCGCTGAATCGCCTGGTCCCTCTCCTGCTCAGTATCCCTTAGCCTCGTCCTGTGACGGTCTCTCTCCCTCTCTAGATCCTGGATCTCATCTGCCTGGCCCTGGCAGATCTCCCTGAGCTCAATCAGCTCATCCTCCTCTGGATCCCCACCCTCTGCCTCTGCCTGTGGCTCTCCCTCTGCGGGTGCCTGCCCCTGTACCTATCCCTATACCTATGCTGGTGCCTGTACGGGTACCTGTCTCAGTACATGCCTAGGTCCCTGTGCCTGTGCTGGCACCTGACCCTATACCTGTCCCTGTCTCTGTCCCTGTGCTCTAGGACCCTGTGCTGTTGGTACTTGCAGGGGCAATCCACCGCGACCCCTCACCACCTGGGCCTGTCCCTCCTATCGACCCTCCCTCCGAGGTGCCACACTCCTCTCCCCAACTACTCCCCTCCGCCTCCGTCGGCCTCGGCCCCCATCACCCCCACCATCATCATCATCATCTCCTCCTCCATCTCCCTCCAGTAGCTCTCCTGGATCTTTCAATCGGGGGAATGGATGCTTGGCCCAATATGCTGCATACTCCGCATCCATCCCGACGTCCTCGATATCTGGCCACATATCCTAGGGTAGGGGTACCATCTCTGCCAGCTGTGTCAGCGCCTGATCATATGACAATAAAGGCCCGAACTGCGCCTGATCCCTAACTGTACGGGCATACATACCCGAGCCTCGTGGCATCCTTTGGATCCTGCCATACTGCCTACATACTCTGTCCACCAGCTATCTCTCCAGTATATAGGGCATCCGCCCAATCAGATACCTGCTCCGGAAGGTGTAAGGCAGCTCCACTGTGTCATCCTCCCACTCCTTGCATCCCAGATACGGCCTCTAGATGACTACGTCAATGTCATCTATCACTCGCTGCCAATGCTCTAACCTGCCAATCCGCGACTGTGAGGTGATCATGTCATACAGATGAACAAAACTCTGTCCATGACCTCTCCCTCTGAAATGTATCAGTCGCGTAATAGGCAGATGCTCGTACGCCCAAACCTGCAGTAGTGTCACCCCACAGCCCAGTCCCACTGATCCATGGTATACAAACTGGTGAAGCTCATAATATAGGTGGGCCAACACACATGGACCCCACGCATATCTGGTGTGCTGCATCACCAGTGTCTCCAGTGCTCCTCCCCAGCCCACTGCCAACCCCCGTGTCGCCCTGTCCAGACATAGGAACCCACTGATAGCTCCTCCGATCACAGTTGGCAAGGCTAACCCTATCACGGTCATGGTGTCCCATGCCACATGTCCTGCTCTCATCTCTAGGCCGGGATCCTGAAACACCCGTCTCAAAGCCTCTCTGTCTCCGTCATGATCATATGGAATCAGATCTCCATCAATCGGTATATGCAGAATCCTGTAAACATCCTCAAGGGTGACTGTCATCTCACCCATCGGCAAATGGAATGTGCAAGTCTCTGAATGCCATCTCTCGGCGAGCGCAGTCAGCAAACCCATGTTTTCCCGAAACTCAGGCACATATAGCACGTGTCTCAAACCCATCTCCTCGATGGCAGCTCTATCCTGAAATGACAACTCCGATCGCAACCTCTGTGTCGACGGGAATCTCTCCCGTGACTCTAACATAGGCAAATACTCCTGCAGTCAAGAAAATCAATCATGTCAGTCATTGTGGCATTCACTGTTCATCACAAAATGCTACCTTTTATCTAAATGCATATGGTTATCTATCTTAGTGACACTCACTGTTCATCACAAAGTGTTGCTTCTATCCTAGTAGTACTCACTGTTCATCACAAAGTACTACGTGTGTGACACTCCCTATTCATCACAAAGTGTTACTCACATTTTGCACTCCCTGTTCATCACAAAGTGCTACTCATACTTTGGGTACTCCCTGTTCATCACAAAGTACTCTATCTTGGTGCTCCCTGTTCATCACAAAGTGCCTTGATCTATCCTAGTCTTCCTAGAGGACCTACTTGAGTGTATCCTCTTAGCAGCTTATCCAATCGACAGCGTATGTTCATCACAGAACTGCCGATTTGACCTAGAAGACAAAACCTTGCATTTTTTAGACATAAACGTGTTTCTAACTCACAAACGCGCCTATAGACTGCACAAGCACACCTAAACAACACAGATGCGCCTGTTTTACATAAACGTGCCTACATTGTTCACAAACGCGACTTTGCAACATAAACGCGCTTGAATGACGTAGACGCGCCCGCATTTGACACAAACACGGTTCCAGACACAGACGTGCCTGGCACCGACACAGATGCGCCTGACACCGACGCAGACACGGTTTCCCAGTTTTTGCATTTTTTTGCACCCTACTTCTAAGCGCATTTATTGCTCTATTCGGCATGCATTAATGACAAAAGCAAATGCATCAAATTACGAGGTGGTTTGGTGGTACTTACCGGCTCTCCTGCCTCTGCTGGCCTCTGAAATCGACGAACATGGTCGAATCTGTGCATGAAAGCCATCGCTGCTGATTGCTGCTGCTCTTTTCTCGCTCTGCACTTTGATCTCGTGAAGGTGTAGATGACAATGAGGATGTCTTTTGCCCGTGGTCTATCTTATAGCCTACCCTAGCCCTCGCATTCATTTCCCGAGTCAATCTTCGTTATCTTGTGACTCTGTCACTTTATTCGGTCAATCCATTCTAGCCTTTCTTTCTTATCGAGAGATTGTCTGCAATCTTTCCAAACATTTTCATCCAATCTCTCGAGGGGGCATATCATTCCCATCCTGGGGCAACTCTATATCAGTTCATCTTATCTTCTTTGAAACAACGCGACAAGCCGCATTGTCTCAAAGAGGGGCAAAATGTAGACACCAAAATTGTCCAGTCTAATTAAATAAATATTTTATTTATTTAATTATCTAAGCCTAATTCTTCTATTAATTAAATAAATCTTTATTTATTTAATTAATTCATTGATCCTCCTCTAGCCTTATTTCTCATTTAAATAAATACATTTATTTATTTAAATTATCCTTTTCCTAAATTAAACAAATATTTTTATTTATTTAATTATCCTACTTCCTCTATTAATTAAATAAATCTTTATTTATTTAATTAATTCATTAGCTTTTTCTACCCATGACACATGTCATTCATCTCTTAATTCCTACACTACCTACCCCTTTCATTATTTTATTATTTCCTCTACCTACCCTCTAATCATAGCCGACCTCCTTTTTACACCTCTCAATCTTATCCCTCCATTTCTTATTGTGTCTTCTATTTAAGGAGACGCCTTCTTCATTATCAAACCCTAATCGACAATCTTGAAGACTTGGCTACACTACGATCCTACTTGCAACCACATTCCGTTCTTTGTTGAGCTCTTGTGCATATTAAAATCTGAGAGCAAATATATCAAGCAAGATCAATGGAGATAGGAAGAATGGAGATCAAAACCCTATTGGACATGTGATGGTATAATCTTTGTGATTTCATGTGATTTGCATTGTCTTAGGTAATCTTCATATGTTATGGTGGATCTTTGTTGTTGTTAGGCTAGGGTTTGGTGGTTGAATTCATTTAGCCTTTCAATCTTGTTATTATTGTTATCCATTTTCACCATATACAGGTAGTGTAGGAATTAAGAGATGAATGACATGTGTCATGTGTAGAAAAAGCTAATGAATTAATTAAATAAATAAAGATTTATTTAATTAATAGAAGAAGTGGGATAATTAAATAAATAAGATATTTATTTAATTTAGGAAAGGGATAATTTAAATAAATAAATGTATTTATTTAAATGAGAAATAAGGCTAGAAGAGGATAAATGAATTAATTAAATAAATAAAGATTTATTTAATTAATAGAAGAATTAGGCTAAAGTAATTAAATAAATAAAGTATTTATTTAATTAGACTGGACAATTTTGGGTGTCTACATTTTGCCCCTCTTTGAGACAATGCGGCTTGTCGCGTTGTTTCAAAGAAGATAAGATGAACTGATACAAAGCTGCCCCAGAATGGAAATAATATGCCCCCTCGAGAGATTGGATGAAAATGTCTGGAAAGATTGCAGACAATCTCTCGATAAGAAAGAAAGGCTAGAATGGATTGACCGGATAAAGTGACAGAGTCACGGGATAATGAAGACTGACTCGGAAAACGAAGGCGAGGGCTAGGGTAGGCTATAAGATAGACCACGGGGGAAAATACATCCTCATTGTCATCTACACCTTCACGAGATCAAAGTGCAAAGCGAGAAAAGAGCAGGAACAGTCAGCAGTGATGGCTTTCATGCATAGATTCGACCGTGTTCGCCGATTTCAGAGGCCAACAGAGGCAGGAGAGCCGGTAAGTACCACCAAACCTCCTTGTACTTTGACGCATTCAATTTTGTCATTAATGCATGCTAGTTAGAGCAATAAATGCGCTTAGAAGTAGGGTTGAAAAATGTCAAAAACCGTCTAACCGAGTCTGCGTCGGTGCCAGGCGCGTCTGTGTCCGCCAGGCACGTTTGTGTTGGTGCCAGGCGCGTTTGCGTCTGGAACTGTGTCTGCGTCGAATGCGGGCGCGTCTGCGATGTGCAGGGGCGTCTGTGTAATATAGTCACGTTTATGCCTGACATAGGCATGTTTGTGTTATACAGGCGCGTCTGTGTTGTGAAGGTGCGTCTGTGCAGTCTGTAGGCGCGTTTGCATTGAAAAATGCAAGTTTTGGTCTTCTAGGTCAAATTGGCAGTTCTGTGATGAACATACGCTATCGATTGGATAAGCTGCTGAGAGGATACACTCAAGCAGGTCCTCTAGGAAGACTAGGATAGATCAAGGCACTTTGTGATGAACAGGGAGTACCCAAAGTATGAGCAGCACTTTGTGATGAATAGGGAGTGCAAATGTGAATAACACTTTGTGATGAACAGTGAGTGTCACACACGTAGTACTTTGTGATGAACAGGGAGTACCACTAGGATAGATAATAACACTTTGTGATGAACAGTGAGTGTCACTAGGATAAATAGCTATGTGCATTTAGATAACGAGTAGCATTTTGTGATAAACAGTGAATGCCACTATGACTGACATGATTGATTTTCTTGACTGCAGGAGTATTTGCCTATGCTAGAGTCACGGGAGAGATTCCCGTCGACACAGAGTTTGCGACCTGAGTTGTCGTTTCAGGATAGAGCTGCCATCGAGGAGATGGGTTTGAGACATATATTGTATGTGCCTGAGTCTCTTATATTAATTTCTACAAAGGGCTATATATTACATATATAAAAAAAAGGTTGTTATAGTCACACCCCTAAGTCCAAGTGAATCTAAACCTTAAACAATAGTTCCAAAGATTTTTTTTTAAAAGAGGTTGCTAAGTGACAAGGTTTTTAGTGTTAGATATTGGAGCTTTATGGCTATTTAGCTTTTCTTAGATATTATGAAGGTTATGAGAAAGACTCTTAGACATTATAGCCACTCTTCTTTGTCTCTTTTAACAAGAGGATGAATGTTACAAACAAAAGAAATTGTTAAAGTTGGAGACCTGTATTTTTCCACTACTTGGTTATTGAGAAGCATGTTAGTCACAAGACTTAAAAGAGGTTAAATATGGTATAGATGGTTGAAAACATCCATGAGATAGTGATCCATAGCTATTTTTGGAGAGATACTACGACTAAGAATCATATCCACAATGGGCATTTTGATTATATTCATATTAACACTTATGTAGAGAAAGAATACACTTGGAGGGTAAAAATAGACAAACTTGGAAATCATACAAGATGCATTACTATAATGATCCAAAATCACTTGGTGTACAATTTTAATTGCAATTTTTCCCCTACTTCTAAATCTACAAGACAATTACACTAAATGAATACCTTAGGAAAAATGATATAAGCACAAACCAATAAATATAATAGAGAAACCAAGAGTCTTTATCCTTCCAAATGCCATATTTTGTTTTTTTAAGACATGAAAAATTTGAGTGAACTAAGTAGGAAATTTGGATTAATATTTTCAAACAATCGTATGCTTAAGAAAAGGTTTCAGCATAAATAATTCATGAATTCAATTTCAACTAGTTTGACCTTTAGGATAAAACTAGAAAAGTGTCAAAGATTCTTGTTTTGTTTCTAGAATACACAACAAGTATTGACAACACCCAAGTGAAGACGGTACCAACTAGCAAATCAATTGATATTTTAAAATTTTAATATAAAATACGTTGAAAATATCTATTTTTGTATGAAAATAGATTTTTTAATAAATTTTGATTTAATGATAATATGATTCTATTTAAATAATTTTACTATTAAATATAAAATTACATAATATAAAAAAGGAGATTTCAATTCTTTTATAAAAATTGAGTATATTTATTTAAATTAATCTTATAGAACTCTTTTGAAAAAAACATTTTGTGATGATATTAAGTGAATAGTTCATTAGGTGTAACATACAATACCCCAAACACATATATATTAGTCCACAATTAATAGAATATTAAGTGAATATTGAATATTTTTTAAAATAAGCTTCATGTGATCATCCATTTGTTATCTCACCTATAGTAACACCAAGAGTCCAATATTACATTTCTTCAATACTAAAATAAAGAGGAGAAAACTAAATGTGTAATACATATTTCTATTAAACTTGGGCATATTTGATATTTAAGTTATTAGCAGAATGCTAAACCTACATAGTCATTTTTTCCCAACATCCAAAAATAAATGCTTTACCATTAACACTCTATGGACAAGTAGAATTTAGTATTATAAATCCTCTTACAAGAGGAAATGACATCTTTAACACATAAAAACATCGATGTTCAATGCACAAAATGATTACCAAGTCTTCACATTATTAAAATGACAATCCTTATAGAATCCCAACTCCATATCAATCCTTATAGAATCTCAACTCCAACTTCCTCCATGGCAACACTCATGCAATTGATTGTCCCAATAAATCAAATATGGATCCTCTAAGTTAACTTTAATAAAATGGATTATAACAATAAAGGATTAATTCTCATTGTAAATAGCCTACATAATAAAATATTAGGAATATTATCCACAATTAATTGAAGAAGAATCTCAATATTTCAAATATCATGATCTAGGATAATGCACAATCATTTGCTATGATCTTTTTGTAATAATTAAAAATAGTCTCAATGGTTTGTAGTACCTCCAAGATCAATATTGTACTTGATAGATGCCACAATGAATTTAATGAGCTTTGTTTGTTGTGCATTATAATATCCTCAAGGGCTACCCAAATTGTAGACTATGTAGAGATGGAAATGTGATGACCTTCAAGAGACGTCTTTTGGCCTGATCATATGGTTGTAGCTGAAAAAATGTTCTCCATAAACACATTGAACACAAGTCTTTTCGCTGAAGGGCTTGGAAAGGCTTGTTACTAGGATGGCAATTAAAAGCTATTTAGGAAATTGAAATAGTTGACAATTCTTTCACTACTAGATCTTTATTGCTCACTTTACCTTCTCACGCCTTACCATCTATTACATATTTCAATAACTATCAAAAACATTAATTTAAATATCATAGTTTTTATTGACATAGATTTGTGTTATTACTACAGATGCCTCTTGATGTTAAAAAAATATCTAGCAAAGAATATACTATGTAAATTGAGCAATTTTTGACTCAACAATAGCCAAAATAGTCTAATATGTGTATTTATAACTTCTTAGAGAACACTGGAGAAGTAATCTAAGTTCTATATTTAAAGCCACAAGTACATAGAGAGACTCAATAATACCTTGTGCATGGTATATAATAGAAAAATGATGTATTTAGATATCTTTTCCTATCTTTCTATAAATTTTTAAAGCTTTCCAACCTAATTTTATGAATTTTAGGAGGAAGTATTTTTAATAATTGTCTAGAATGAACTAAAAGCTTGTTTAGAAATAATGTACTTTGATGTGTCTAGCCATGAAATACAACTCTTGGTAGTCTTAGAAAAAATGTGAAATATTACTAAAGCATGTATTTGAAACTTCTTTGGGGGTTGATCCGGTGAAATAAAATACTACCAAATAGCATATTGATTAACAAATAAATATTTATGAAAAATAATTTCAAAACATGAACTCAAGGAATCTTTTCAAAGGTTTGATCCTTGCAAGATAGTCCGTAAAGCATTGATTAATAGATGAATCTTTATTAAATAATATTTTCATAGCACACAGCCCATGAATTTTCTAAGGGTTCGGTCCTTGCAATATAGAATACAAGACAATGTAGAACATTAATTAATGGATAGATATCTATGAAGATTATTGCCATCACACATAATTTATGGTTTGATGACTTTAGAGATTTTCATACTTTGATAAAAATGGTGTCTTATATTCAAATAGTTTCCTTCATAATAAAGAGATTATGAAAAATAAGTCCATTTCAAGCCTTGTGACCATATAAATGTTTTGTAGGAATGTCATCCTAAATGAAAAAAATTCAATCTTTTTTCTATCCAAGGTTATATCTATCCATTTGACATGCAATGCTATAATATTATGTTAAATTGAAATTAAACTAGATCTGATCTAGAAACATGAGGTAGGCAATAGAAATCCCAAGCCACTATGAAAGGGACAAGGATAAAACTCTTGACGTATTTTGAAGATATTGATATGAAAATCTCAAAGGTGCCTAGAAATAAAATTAATAAACATGAGTAGTAGCTAAAGTTTTAGAGCACACCTAAAATTTCTAGCTACTAGAAAAATATGTGCCTAGAAATAAAATTAATAAACATGAGTAGTAGCTAAAGTTTTAGAGCACACCTAAAATTTCTAGCTACTAGAAAAATATGCTTAGTAATATAAAAAACTAACTTTTTCTCAACTCTAGAAAAGATAGCTTTCCATATGAAACACTCATTTATAATCAATCCATTTCTACCTATATGAATTGAGTCAAGAATATTCTTTAAAAAGATTTTTTGTGTGGTGGAGTTTTTGCCACTAAAGTGGGATCTTGAGGTTGTATAAAAAAATATCTAGATACTAAGGAGTTTATTTCATGCTATTTTTCATCTCTAGGGAATTCGTAAAGGAGTCATTAACAAAATAACTATTAGCTAATTGATTAGTAGAAGAAAGTAGAGTTTTTCTTTTAACTTAGTTTGAAAATGCCTAGTCTACCTCATTTCTTCCTCACAACAATAATGTTGTCAAGAATGTACTTGAATTTAATTGATAATTGTATTAATACAAAAAAAAAAAAACTACTAATTATTAAGAAATCAATATTATTATAATATATTAGTTTGATTTTTTTAAAATTACATTATATTCATGATAATATATTAAAAATATTGATATAAAATAATATAGATTAAATAAATTTAAATATATTATATACATTAATATCCCTTATACCTACGTTCAAGGGGTTGAGATTAACTCGTTAAAACACCGGGTTCTCATTGTGGAGACCCAAGTTCAATTCCCAATAGGGACATCTAAAGTGGAATTCTAAGTTGTGACTCTTGGCCTTCCAAAGGATGGGGAAGGTCTTGGGGTCAATCTAATAATAATAATAATAATAATAATAATTCAAAGATATGTAATGGGGATGGGCCCCCCTACTGTGTCCCCACTGGCTCATAGCTCCAGTCAAAAGCTATTCAGGCTTTGGCAAACAACCTATCAACAAAAAAAAAATAAAAAATCCCTTATACCTACTGTAGCATAGGAAATTAGAAATCATCACAAGAAAATATAAAAACTAATTATTGTCTAATCATAAAAAGCTAGAATGTAATGAATCTATCCTAATTAACACTCAATAGAGACATGAAATAAAAACATTCAAAAGCAAAGATTATGCAAACCAAAGATGTGATTTGAATGCTCCTTCATGCGGCTCCATTGTTCTTCTTTCCTCTTCAAATGGTTTGATTGTGGATCTCACCTACAAGTGCACATACATGATTGAAAGCAAGTAGACAAGATTTTTTTTTGATCAAGAGTACTAGAAATTCGATAGTCTGATTAAGAATTAAGAATCAAGGGTTTGAGTGAAGAAATTCATCCAATTTATAGATAAATTGGAGAAAAAAGATCAAATTAGCATGAAATGGATATTAGAGGCAATTGATTTCAAAATGGGAAAATTGAGTGGAAAGAAGAAGGTTATGACACCTTCTATGTCATGAATTATGACATATTGCCAATGCAAAGCTTAGAGAACTAGAACCTTATGACATCTTGCTATGTCAAGAGTATGACGCATGAAGCACAAAAATAGGGAGAACTAGAGAGAAATTAATTAGGTGGAAATTGAATTTGACAAATTAGAAAATAGGTGGAAATTAGGAATTAGGAAATTTAGAAAATTAGAAATTAGGTAAATTAATTAATAATTTGTCATTTATTAATTAATTCACAAAGAGGAATAATTAGCCAATTAAATGAACATTTAATTGCAATGAGAAGACTTTAGGATAAATAAATAAATTATTTAACCTAGAGGAAGAAATGACAAACAAGGTTAAATGATTAAATCATGAAACCCTAGAAGATGAATTAGGTCTTGATGAAAGATAATTGAGTCGATTCGATCATGATTTTGAATTAATAAATGACCAGTGTTGATAAATGATTTGATTGAGATTGGTTGACAAAAATCAATGACAAATTGACCAAATTGACATGATTGAAAAGGACAAGGATCGATGACGAATCGATCGCAATATGACAAGATTGACAAGGACAAAGATCGACCAAAATCATGACTGAAGATTGCTATCGACAAGACCTAATTCGAAAGCGAGACAAATGAAGAATGCAGAAGAAAGACTCGATGCCTGCAAATGATAAAGACCAAGTGCGCAACATAAAAGAAATGTTAATGCGACACAAAAACCTAAAATGAAGCAATGCGCAAATGTTAAAGTATGACTCCGCAAGCGTTGACCATTTTTAGGTGTCTACACCTACAAAAATAAAAAATTAATAAACCATAACTTGAATACAATTCTCATCAACAAAATCTTCAAATAAATACCAAAAAAATTGTAAAATTACATGCCCTCCTATTTGCTAACCATACTACAATTTATTAGTTATTCATTTAAATTAAGTACTTATGAAAATAGTTCAAATCTAATAACAAAGTATTTAAAATAATTCATTTGAATTAGATAATATTATTTAAACATAAATAATCATATTATTATTTATATGATTAATTAAAAAATCTAATTATTATTATCATAATAATATTTCTTATTCCTTCATTTCAAAAATCACCTCCCTCGTAAGCTTTCGAACCAGTCAAATATTGCAATTACTTGATGTATTGAAACATGATTTGTGAAGCCTATCTCCAAATGTGGCAATAGCTGGGAAAGTAACACTCGCGCACTTTGCTTCTACCAAATTTACATCTATGGTAACGTCTCTCTTCCTCCACTATGAGTACGAGATAAATTTATGGAAATGCATCTTGTAGCCATCCTCTGGACAAATGAAGAACCACACCCATTTGAGGCTATCTATTACTTTAAATCCATTCAAATTCTATAGCGCGCCAAAGGCGATTTGAATTTGATTTGACTTTTGATCTGAGAACAAACACATAAATATTTAAAACAACATAACAGAGAGTAAAATGGAAGACAAAAAAATTTGGAAGTTTCAATTTATTATTCAAATTACAAATATGTAACTGTTGAAGGATCAAATATCAAGCAGATGACAAGAAATTTGATTTTCTTTCACTTACTAGTTACGAGTAGAACATAGCAATTGGCAGGTATTTATAGACAAATTCGATAATCTTTGCCAGCTTCCTCCTTGCTTGTGCTGAAGTGGGCGCATTGGAACAACATATGGATATCAATGAAAGCATGATGAAATGCTCTGGTAGACATTATGGGAAATGTGGAAGCCTAGACAAGGTAGCGAAGTGTTTGATAGAATGCCTCAGCCAAATGTTAAAATAAGGAAATGCAGATAATGCATGTGAACTGTCATGCAAGATGCCACACACCTTGCTATAGGCCCATGTGCCATACAATCGATAAAAAGTTGCAATGTTGTTGGACGACATGACATATATGCGTGGGATGTAGCAAACATCTGTGAATAACAACATTGTCCACTTGTAGGGCCGGTTCTGTTGCCAACCACTCACCGTAATTGCGTGATTATTGAGTCCGAGTGAAATGGAAAATAATTTCCCGGTGAGTAAGAGTTTTTGGCAAGAACAAGTTACCAGCGTGAGACAATTCCGGTGGGAGTACCTCCCACAGGGAATAGCCTATCGGCTAATAATTATGGATAGAAACAATATTGCCATTGAAAATATGCTCACGATTGTGAAGAACTTACATCAGTAATACCAACCACTTTCATAATGAACCAATAATATTATCCAACTCAATGTCACAAGGATTTTGACTTTTCAATTTCAAAGTCCACAATATCATATTATACCATGTAATCTCTCTTTGCAAACAAGTCATATTGACTAGTTAATAACTTCTTTGCAGGACACAAGTTATTAATAACTTATTGAACTTGTATAAATAAGTTATTCATATTGACTAGTTAATAACTTCTTTGCAGGACACAAGTTATTAATAACTTATTGAACTTGTATAAATAAGTTATTGATAGCTTATCAATAAAATATTGATAAGACATCATAACTAAAAAATAAGATCATATAAGCTATCAATCTCTTATGACTGATAAAAAGTCATACCTGTCTATGAACCAAGCCATGTCCTGTGCATTATGAAAACATACATAACTTGCTTTAGGAACCACAATTATATTTGCTTATTTCAGAACCAAAAAATGCCAAAACAACCCATGACATCAATGCCAAAATCAATGTCAAAGGGGTCAACAAACTCCCCCTTTGGCATTTATGTCAAACCTGCTACATAATGCAACCTGTATGATCACCAATGCATTGTTAATTTATATATGTTAATTTATTTTAATTTAATTGATAAATACGATCAAATAGATAGGTTTTTAATAAATTGCTCTTAAACTGTGTAAAGAAAGTATATAAAAAATAAAAAATATTTAGAAATAGATGGGAAAATGTGTGAACGGTTAAGAATTAAATGCATTAATAAGTAATATATAAAAAAATAACAATATATTTTTATATTGACTGAAAACAATAGGAAAGGAAATGAATGATTTCTTTTGAAATTATTAAATAAGAAATTTAATTATATATTATTGAATTGTTGTTTAAATTTTAACAACTGTAAATTGATTGGTTAAACTAATTAAAGTTAGATAGAATGGATGCAATAGTATCCTTCTTTGGAGGAACTAACAAGATGCACACATTAGCGTAGATTGACCTAATTAATAATTGATAGATTTGTGGACATACATAAGTTTGAATTAAAGGCTTGTCTATTGAAAACTAAATGTGAAGAGGGTTAAAGACACTTGACTCTAGGTTCAAAGATGAAAATTTCTATTGTATCTTTTCTATGTCACCTTATATTACAACAAATTATCGTCCTTTATCTATGTTGAATCCATACTTTTAGATCACTTACATGTTATTCATTAATGTGTGGATCTAATATAATTGGATGTACACTTCTACTTTCTAATTTTTTGGATTCACTGTTGCCACCTTTCTTTTTTAATCTAGATTGACACTATTTAAAAATACCTTTCAAGGGCTACCAGATTTCAAGGATACATGTTTCCCTAGGTCAACCCTAAAAATAATGACTTTATAGTTGTGCAAATAATTGACATGCATAAAAAAAATGTGCAAATGTCTTGATGAAATGATTTAAATGTTGCTGGGAAATGAAGGAAACCATTATGCACGAAAATCTGAAATCAACTACAAATTTGAAATTAAGTGCACATATGTACAAAAATAGACTTTCATCATGTCTCCATCTCAAACTCTCAATATATAATGCTTCTTACATGCAACATGCAAAGCACATGCACATGACATGCAAAGTTCATCATGCAAAGCACATGCACATGAAAATCGCAACATACAAAGCACATGCACATTCATCAAAGGCTATCAAATAGCTTATGGAAAGGTTCGCACATCCAAAATGATCTCCCTTATTTTTAGCTCTTGAAAAGTAGGCCTTTAATGCTAGACTAGTAAATATGCATTCTTTGACAACTAATAACTTATTTTTCAAGAAATTGATAAGCGGCAAAATTGTCAATTCAAAATCTCATGCCCCTTTTAAATGGAGCACAAATATTTAAAATATAACTACCAAATAACCATGAGAATAAATAAATAACTTAGGAATTTCCAAGGTTGAGACACCTTAATTCCCAACAAATGTTTATCTTTCTAGTGATCAAATTGAAGTTTTCCTAGGATGCTTGTGGGTGATAAACTAATGCAATTGAATGCCTTTAAATATAGACACATAAAATTGTGAAAATATGTTTTTTTTGCGTTTTCAGACTTGCAAGCTTGAATTTTACAATGATTTTCTGGCGATTCCACATTTCTAACAGTTTATGTCCTGTCTCTATTGCTTTTGTCAGACCCAGATTTTTGTCGCATTTTTAAACCTTCTTGGTGCATTTGTGTGGGTTTCTAACGTGTATACGACTATTTTTGTTGCGTATAAGGTTTTTTGGTTTTTGGTGTAATTCTATCTATGTTATGTTCTTATGCATTTTTTTTAGTTATGGCATGTATACGTTCTATTTTAGCACATTTTTTATTAATCTTTGGGCATTTTTTGTTCATTAGGGTTTTTTGTTTATCTATAGGTTTCTGGTTTGCAATGCATTTTTGTTAATTCTTGGTGCATATATGTTTTGTTGTGACATATTTTTGCTTTCTATTCAGACACGTATGTGCTAACTCCTAATGCAGTTTTGTTCTGTTTTATTGCATTTGTGTCTTCTACGAGTATCCCAAATATTGAGGTTATTTAATCTATTTGTAGAAGCCCCCCTTGAATTATTTGTCATCTTAATCTTTGTGTTTTTAGGTTGGGGTTGATTTTGAAACTACTAATTCATGGTTTTGTAGGGGTAACGTAGGAGTGTGTTTGCAATTTTCTAGATTAGATAACATTTTGATTTGGTGCACTAAAAGGAACCTTTCTTGAAGTGTTTGATGCACTTACACACTTTTTATTGTAGAACACTAAGGTGGTTAATGAAAGTATCCTCCCCCTTGCCTTTGCGAATCTTGGGTGCAAGAAAAATCATTTAACATATTATTTTTATTTTGTAGAAGGGCCTACCTTGAAATAAAGGGGATGACCCTAAGCGGATCTTTCCTTCAAGATGCTATATAAATCGGTTGAGATGACAGTCAAGATCTAATCGACATTAGCCTTTGTCATAAAATGTCAATACAAAAGGAGACCCTTTATCCATATTTATGTGAGGTATTCTACACTCCAAGTAGGGTTGATTAAAGTATTACATGATTTACTGGATGCTTGCAAGGTGTTGGTCCCTTGAATTGTGATTAGAAATATTTTTAGTGGCATACCCTCATATTTGACTAAACATTGTGATAATTTCAATGCAAGGGCATGTTAGGATCCAAGAACACTGAGAGGGGGGGGGGGGGGGGTGAATCAGTGTTCTGTCAGGTAAGAATAATTTTTATCCTTTTATACCATGCATTTATAAACCGGTAAACAAATAAACATATAACAAGAAGACAATAAACCATCTACATAAATGAACACCATAACACACATAATTTATATGTGGAAAACTTCAATGAGGAAAAACCATGATGGGATTTGTGACCCACAATATCAATTCACTGGCCATATGAAAAGATATTACATATAATAGGGGCCTACACATGCAGGAAGGCACATTGCCTAGAGCATACCGCTCATCACTAAAGAGCCTCACTGACTACAAGATTTCTTCTAAAGTAAATTACTGAAAATGAACTCACGAATGTATCTACTATGCCAAATAGAGTTTTGGTTCTGGCTCTGCTCTGTACCAGTTCATAAACCCCGAACTGCTACCAATATCAATTCTCCTCCAAGAATTCTTTCCAAGCTATCTACAGATCATTGCATGATATAACACTCGCATACAAAATGGTCTTCATATATATATTTTGCATCATACAGTTCTGCTATATTCTCCTATATCCACACATTTCATATATTTCCTATCTCTAAAAAATAACCTAGCAGACTGACCTATATACTTATTACAAATAATAGTCTTATGTCGGCTTGCAATACATTTACAAAAGATATTCAATGTTGGCCTTGACAATATTTACAAAATGATTTATTAAGTAAATCCTCTTTGATGTCGGCTTCCAAAGAAGTATTGATGCAGGTGTCGGTGTAGCCTTGAATGCTCCAAAGCCAGTATCTGCTAGTATATGCCTCCTAGTGTCGGTTTATGACTTCCATCAAATCTTGTTGCCATTAATGGAAACAAAATGAATCCAATGAGTGTCAATTGCCAATAATCTCCCCCTTTGGCATTGATGGCAACACTCATGTGAAAAATGAATTCCCTGTCAGTATGCTCCCCTTGAGAAATACACTCCATCTGATATCCTTCCCATGTGTTTTATCTGGTATTCTCTGGTATTTTTCACATATATGCATACTCCCCCTTTGACATTAATGCCAAAGACCGGTGAAAGAATTGAAATAATTTCAAAACAAAAGAATACTGTTAGTTTCACTAGAGCTTAGTCATCTTCAAGATTTCTAGGTATGCCTTTTGCAATAACTGAAGATATGTATCCCAACCAGATTTGAAAGTATCAGAAATAGATGCAAGTCCACTTAGTAAGTGGGCAAGTGTTTCCTTCTTTTGGATATCTACTGGTGTGGGTTTAGCTATCATGTCCATGCACTCTCTCTTATGAACACCCAATGAATCTAGTATAGGACTTACCAATCCTCTTAGATTTCTTGCTCTTCGCATGATTTTATCTCTCCTTATCAAAAGCAAAAAATTGGTTCTCTAAGGACAAAATTTATCCATCAACAAATGTGGTCAATGCAGTCAATCCATCAAAAGAGTTAACAATTTTAGCCATCTTATCATATAACTCCTTCAATCTGCTATCTACATTAGTCGTAAGACTTTCTATGTTACAACTAACTCTGTAGATATTTATACATTGTTTTAAACAAACCTCAATAGGAATGAGTTTGTCCTTAATATTCTTCTTCTCTGTTTCTATAATCTGATCAAAAGTTGTTCTTTTTGCTGCTGTGAATTTATCCAAAGTCTGTCGGTTTGCAATCTGCCTTAGAGATTGAAAATTGTTAGAGATATGCTCTGTTAGAATATTGAGCTTGCCAGAAGGGCTTGCTCCATCTTCAATCTGACAGTCAAGTATTAATCTGTGCATACTGTGATCGATTGATCAATTATTCCTTTATCTGTAGTACCTTCCTTTAGTAATTTCTGAGTAGCCATCATCATTAATTCAGTTGGAATCAACTTAGAGACTGATCTCTTCTCAACCCAAGAAGTGTCAATTGTCAATACCTTTGTCGGGGAATCGGTTTTACCTACCAGTATGGACTCAATTGATTTTATCTTGTCCATCTCAACCTCTTTTGCACCGGTGGCTTTGCCACTTGGTGCAGTATCAGTTACTGTCGATGGAGTATTATCCACAATATTTCCAATGTCCTGTACATTGCCCTGCTCAAAAATGGTATGTGTCGGTACAGACTTTACACTCTCCTTAGCTGCCGGTTGTGTCAAAATTGGAGTTGGACTGCCCAAAATACCTTTCCCCTTTGATTTGTCAGGAATGGTGGAAATTGTTTCCCTTGCAAATTCTTCTTGAGATGTGAGAAAGTCTAGTTTTTCTGAAAGAATTTGGTCCATCCCTTACTAGTCTCATTTATCGGCTCATTTACTCTCCCCATCATAAGGCTTATCTGTCAAGATTCACTACTAAAAACTGTCCTATTTGTAGTATCTATACATCTTTTCACTTCTTCATTATTTACAGCACAACACAATTCCAAAGTGCTACTTCCTTAATCTCCCTATCCCTCTTGACAACGTCAAGTCTTCTAGCCTCAAGTTTATTATTCAAGGATAAAGGTATTTCCTTCAAAATTTCAACTAAGGCTTTCTTATAAATGTCTATATACAACAAAATAGCCTCTTCTAATTCATTTTTCTCATTGTCTTCTAAATCTTCATAATACTTTGATACATTTTTCAATATTCCATCTTTTGTAATTTCATCAATATTCTCAGCACAGGTCATTGTGGTCTTACCGGTTTTAGTATCATCACCCTTCTTCTTTTTGCTTGTGGTTGCCAGTGTGATTGGTTTCCTCTTTTTCATAGGCTTCGTTGCCGGTGTTGGAGGTGCAGTAGGCTTAGTTTCCTTTCTAACAAGTCTCCTCCTAGGCTCTACCTTCTTTTGCTCTATCGGTGGTTTTACCACATTCTTCCTTTGTACCCTTCTGAAAGTCAGAGGTTCATTATCCTCAGAGTCAGAATCAGAAGTGATAGGGGAGATGTGAACTTGTGGCTTCTTCACTTTTGTAGTATCAACCTCTGTCAGTTTAGCTACCTGTTTGGATTTTGAACCCAGTTGATTGTCTATCTTATACATTACATCTTGTACATATACAAACATCTTTTCTATTTTCTTCTCTCTTCTCTTCCTGTTAAAATTGGTTTTCACTTTAAGAGCCTCTCTCTCACTGTACCAAAATGCTCTGTTTTATCATCTAATGGGGCATCTAACAACATCTTTGCATAGAGTTCAAAAATTCTATCATCCACCTCATATCCAAGCTCTGTAATCTAGATTTTCCTAGGTTCAACTGCTTCCATAAGAGTTTCATCAGTTTTTACCATAAAAAAGATATTAGTGGAATACTTCTCCACAATGTTCTTTGATATTCTCTCCCTTTGCCTCATGTTTTCTTGAAATGTTTTGAAATACCCCCAAAGTTTCTCATCTCTGCTGGTATCAAGACTAGTGATTGCTTCCTTGATCTGCATACCTACTGGTATGTCATGAGCCCAATGCTTCTTCCCTAGACCGGGTAGCTCATTCAAGAAGTAAAGAATTAAACAAACAATCAAATTTCCATATCTAAAAGTGTTTTTCTTGATTCCTTTGATCTTACCAATGTTTAACATCAAATCACTCCTCATCCATTCACATAAATCATACTTCACATTGTTCCTTAGCATCTGATATGCAACATGAATCCATGAACTAGCAACAAAGTTCAATCGGTTGGATTTGATGATATGATCAAAGAATAAGTATCTGGTAGAATATAGGGGGGTGAATCATTATACTCAAAAACTGATACAAACTCCCAAACTCAAAATAAACTTATCAACAAAATAGTTCTATCAAAATAATATCTCAAAGATTACCAAAATCAACCACTACCAACTAGTTTGACTGTTATACCAACTAAATAGTAAACAACTTCAATCTTTTAAACATCAACAATGCTTAATCAAATATCAAACTTTTCAACTCTCATGCTTCCAGTTATCATGCCTTAATCAAATCAATAAATAAGATCATAACCACAAAAGCATTCACCACTTGACACAAATATTTATACATGGAAAACCCAAATAGGTAAAACCATAGTGAGATGAGACTCACGAGAATAGCTATCTGAACTCTTCTGAAGTTCACCCTGTTAGGAGCCAAGCCTATTAAATCTTTTACAATAAGTCCTGTTAAGAACTAATTCTGTTAGGAATCAACCGGTTAAAGGATTTTACAAATATGCCTTGATGAAAAGCACAATACCCTATTAGGAGTAACCTCGGTAGAGGATTTGAGAATCCAAACTAATGGACCATCTTGTGAGAGGATTTAGAAAGTAACCAAGCTTGTTAGAGCTTACCCAGTTAGGGGATTTCATTTTATGTTGTGATTGTTAGAAAACAATAGGTTTTTCTTGATCTATCTGAATAGAACTACATTTGCTTGATCAGATCCTTCTTAAGCTTCAAATCTGCCTTTACTCAAACTGCAGATCCATCCTTTGGTTAGGCAACCTCACACTCAACTAATTTATGCCAACTTTGCCAACTTCTAAATAAAACAACATCATTGAACTTAAATACAAATCAAATAGGTCGGTAACACAACAAAAACCTAATTCTCATCATCAAGATTACAAACAAGTTGGTACAATCTTGACCATTAGAAATCATAACAATCTCTTCACATTTAATAAGAAAATTCCAACTGCTCCATAATCACCGCTTCATCGGATTTGTAAGTCATCACGTGCTATCTATTTGATGCAATCCACTTTGCTCCTTTCCAAGGCAATCAAATGCACCAAACTAACTTGAACTTATCTCATACAATGACCACATGTGTTACCATCATTACCGCTCAACATCATATCTTAAACCAACAAACTTTGATCGATTAGGGTTTAACAAAAACAACTCGTAGGGTTTACCAGTTACTAAACATAGAAAGATTTAACCTTATACACCAGTTTAACTTACAAACTACCATATACTAGTTTACAACATCTTCCATAAAGTTTATCATACCTGTTACAATACAAAAGCAATAACATCAATAAAATCATGAATACTATTCACCGATTCAATTGACATCAATGACAACATATCATTAATGCAATCTATATGCAAAATACCAACATGATTGAGTTACCTTGTAACCTATGATCATGCTTGCAAATTTTATATTTGTGTCGATGATTGTGCTTATCCTCATTGATCTGTTGTCAGGTTTTGCACCGGTGAGTTTCTCGACCTCTGTGTTGGAAATTTTCTTGCCAGGTTCTTGTTCGACCTTGGGTAATCTGATGACATCTTGAATAGCCTCCTTCATGATCATGTAAGGCCTATCTAGCCAAATAAATTTATTATGAACCCTGCTCAGAACGTATCTGATAACCTCATCTTTGAATTCTGGTATGTAGAGAATACCAGTTAACCCTAGATCCTCAATTGATTTGTATTCTAGTTTGATGGTTCTGGAGTCTCCCAGTATCACAGATTGATACATGCTTTTGATGTCCTCTGTGCCCAAATCCTCAAGATTGTAGTGAATGTATGCTGTCACATCTTCAACATACATTACGCTATCAGGAACCCTAGAAAATGCTCCCATCGAGTCTTCCTTTTTAGCAATTTCGGGAACCTCCTTAAATACCGACCTTAACCTCTCCTTGACTTCGACAATGGTGGGATTTTCAATAAAAGTAGGAGATGAAGATCCATATGCCATTTCAAAAAATTCCCGAAAGTGAATGCCAGTGGAAGATTGATGCTTCAGATAACTGCTCGAAATCCTTTCATAATGCTTTTGCTCACTCTTAACTCGCCTTTACTTCCCTCTGAATGCTTGAATGCTCGGTGAGTGAAAATGAATTCACTTACCCCCTTTTATCAATGAATAAAACCCTAAATTTTTTGTAATAAATGCTTTGCCAATAACCCTACGGATGCTGGTTTCACAGTCATGTGTTGGGTAAACTTTCATCGATGATGAACACAACTTTCCAGATCTCCTTAAGTCTCTTCTGGGGTAATATGCAAAATTTATCAATGAATTTTCCAACCCCTAAGGCTTATGCCTCAGTTACTAGTGGAATTTCCTGCCGGTGGAGGAATACCCTGTTCTACCGGTGGAGTTACTGCTATAGATCCATCTCCACTTGATTCTTCAGATTTTCTAACCCATCTCTTGATGTGATCTTGTTGTATTTCATCTACTTTCTTCTTTCCTTTCTCACTGTCTTTATCATTATTAACCTGCTGTGTCTTTCTTCTGTAATACTTAGCAATATGACCTATTTTGTTGCATGCATAATAGGTAACATTGTTCTTCTGAATTGCTTTGACATATCCGGTATCATTTCTTGACCTACAAAGATTAGCAAAATGTCCAAACTTTCCACATGCATGACATTTAACATTCATTCTGCAATCTTCTAATCTATGACCATATTTCTTGCAATTTGTACATTGACCGGGAACAAAATTGTAGTTTTGATTTTCTTTATTTCTATATTGTTTAGCCATATGCCCAAATTTATTGCAAAAAAAACATCTACCATTGAATTTATAAGCATTAGATTGCCTTATTGGTTTCCTCTGTTATGATGAGTTCTGTATACCGGTTGTCTGATCTTCATTTGCAGTACCGGAGCTTTCACCTTGTACAAATCCAAGTCCTCTAGAATCATCAATCTGTCTTTGTCTTTTCAATAAGTCATCCAACTGTGTAACACTGATCCTAAACTTTTCTTTATACTCACTTGCAATAGTTAGATCATCTCTTAGAGTAGTTATTTGTCTTTCAAGTTCTTGTTCATTGTTCTAAGAGTGTGCCAAATCAGTTCTCAATAAATTATTCTCATGAGTCAATCTGCCACATTCATCAAATTTGTTCTTCAGAGATATAACAAGATTATCTTCCTTCTTCTTTTTATCCTCAATATCTTTTGATAACCTCATAGTCAGATCTTGCATTTCATTCTTCATGAGTATGTTTGCTTGACTTAGTTTCTGACATTGTTCCTTAAGAGCATTCTTCTCCTCATCATCCAGTTTTTGCAAAAGTTATTTTCTCTTGGCCTGAGTAGATGATAAAATTTCTTGCAGGATAAGAATGAATTCATTTTCATAATTCAATTCTTCTTGCAATTTCAAATTCTTCATCCTTTCAGTATCATAATCCTCAAGAGCCATCTCAAGTTGCTTCTCCATAGCCATGTTCAAAGATTCTGGTTTCAGGATCTTCCTCAAGCTGTTAAACTTCTTCCAAGGTACCAAGATCTGATACCAATTGTTGGGATCCAAGAACACTAAGAAGGGGGGGGGGGGGGGTTAATCAGTGTTCTGTCGGTAAGAACAATTTTATCCTTTTGTACCATGCATATATAAACCGGTAAACAAATAAACATATAACAAGAAGCAAATAAACCATCCACATAAATGAACACCATAACACACATAATTTATACGTGGAAAACCTCAATGAGGAAAAACCATGGTAGGATTTGTGACCCACAATATCAATTCAATGGCCATATGAAAAGATATTACGTATAATAGGGGCCTGCACATGTAGGAAGGCACACTGCCTAGAGCATATTGCTCATCACTAAAGAGCCTCACTAACTACATGCTTTCTGCTAAAGTAAATTACTGAAAATGAACTCAAGAATGCATCTACTATGCCAAATAGAGTTCTGGTTCTGGCTCTGCTCTGTACCTGGTTCATAAACCCTAAACTGCTACCGGTATCACTTCTCCTCCAAGAATGCTTTCCAAGCTATCTACAAATCATTGTATGACATAACACTCACATACAAAATGATCTTCATACATATATTTTGCATCATACAGTTCTGCTATATTCTCCTATATCCACATATTTCATATATTTCCTATCTCTCAAAAATAACCTAGTAGACTGACCTATATACCTATTACAAACAATAGCCTTATGTCGTCTAGCAATACATTTACAAAAGATATTCAATGTCGGCCTTGAAAATATTTACAAAATGATTTATTAAGTAAATCCTCCTCGATGTCGGCTTCCAAAGAAGTATTGAAGCCAGTGCCGGTGCCGGTGTAGCCCTAAATGCTCCAAAGGCGGTATCTGTCGGTATATGCCTCCTAGTGCCAGTTTATGAATTCCATCAGATCTTATTGCCATAAATGACAAAAAAATGAATCCAATGAGTGTCAATTGCCAACATGGCATAGCTATTTTTTCCCCCAAGATACTCACCACATGACTCCCTTGAGATGAGATATAAATTCTTGGCTTAGCATAAGATACACATAGCTTTCTAGGGAGAGGGTGACTAGGTCATCCTTCCAGTCTTGGACGTCCCTACCTATCCTCTCTCACAAAGACAAGAGTGTATACACCCATTTTAGGTATCCCTACATCTATGTTGACGAAAATTACAAGTTAATATGGGCTGAAGTTATCACAGTGAAACCTTGACCTTAGGGATAAGAGGTGTTTGAAGTGTCTTTAATTTTGTTTAGACTCATGGAAATTGGAATAGATTTGGCCTATGAACATACACTTGATGCTCAAACATATGGAAAAAACACACAAAAACCATTGTGTCTTCTTATTTGTAGTGTTTTCTTGCCACAACAATCATTAAAACATCAGATTTGGTCACACTTAAAACTTTGCAAATAAAAAATTAGACTTGGATAAATAATTTTAGCAAACATATTTTTGACACTTTTTGCTACATTTGTGGCTATTCCTGTTGTGTATTTGGTTTATCATGTCATGTATTTGGAAAGTCTTACTATGCATTTGACACATTTTGTCACATATCTGGTTCACCCTGATGCGTATTTGGACACCATTAATGTGTATTTGGACAACTCTATTGAGCAATTTGAAAATTGTGAAAAATACAATTTGGACCTTGTTACTACATTTGTGACACATTCTAGTGCATTTTTTGGTTTCTTATTGCGTATATGGTTACAACTATTGAAGGATATTCTAGGCTATTTCCTTAGGATTCCTAGTTAGTGAACCATGAATTTGCAATTTCTTCCCCTCCATTTTCAAATACCTTCAAATTTTCATTCATTCAAAACTTCAAAATTTTCCTTAAAAGAGTCAAAGAGTTGTTTTTTTATCCTCACATATCTTGCAACATATCTTGACATCACTAGGTGGTTCTCGCATTAGATTTATCATCTTAGATTCTATCTAAGTCTCTTGAGTTAGGGTTAATTTACCTATTGGAATTTGTCCTCCTAAGAAGTCAAACCTTGTTTTAAGTTATCCTACCATTTGGAAAGACATCTTTGGATCTTGCAAGACAACTTTAGACTCTTTCCCCATCATTGTCATTACCTTAGCTTCCAACATCAACCTTTTCATCCCTTTCTATTTCATCCAAGTCAAATGCTTTCACTTTCATGGTTGAAGCTCGATTCCAAAGATTTAGAAAACATGTCAAAGAAGCTCCAAGATCTCAAAACATGGACACATATGAGTATGATGAAGAAGAGTTTTATAACACTATAGCTTTTGAGAATTGCAATAATGTACCGAAATTTGGCAATGAGTCCTTATCATCCACAACACTTCAAGATCACATATCTAATGCTAGATTCAATAAGTTGCTTGATGTAGTTTTGAGAAAATATCCCAAATGCTATTTCTACATGTTGATTCAAGATGGTGCTAGATAACCTCATGATTTTGATTTTATCACAAAATTTTGGAAGAAGACCCAAATATCGTTAATGACAACAATGACAGACACAGATATGAGCATATCCCCATGCTTGAGTCACCTTCATCCCTTTTGTAGAAACTAGATATGACTAACACATGTAATCAGTTGACCTATACTCAACAAAATCAGGAACAAAGATGTGCTAATACCCTTCATGATTGAAGAAACACCCATACATATATCCAACAACTAGATGCTAACCAAGGCTATGATCATGATAATACACATACCAAACAACCTCATGTTAGATTTGATGAACATGTCCAAGAAAATGCCTATAATACCAACTATGCTCATGGTCTTGATGCTTGCAGTCATCCAAGGCCTAATGCACAACATCAAAATCATATCCCAGTTGGTTCATATAACAACTACATATCTCCTCCACCACCTCCCAAGGACACACATGACCAATATCACACTTATATACCTCCTCCTGGATATTACAATAACTATATTCCTCATCTTGGTGGCTCAGGCATAGGGATACCTCAAAGGAATAGAATACTAGTTACTAGTGATTTGCAACAACAGATCAAGAACTGCAACAACAAATAGCTAGTTTACAAACTCCCATCAAGAACTTCAGAATTCAAGACATTTGTCTTTATCCTTTTGATAGTAGCATACCCATGCTACCTTTTCCTCCACATTTCATTGTTCCCAAATTTGACAAATATAAAGGAAGGGTGATCCTAAGGCACATATCAAAGAATTTTTCATGACTTGTATAGAAGTGGCTCAAGAAGATTCATATTAATGCATCTTTTTCTACAGAGTTTGGGTGGAAAATCCATGAAATGGTTTTCACAATTACCGTCAGGGATTAGTTCATGGGGTGAGTTGGTTGAGGCATTTATCCAACACATCTCTTACAATATTGAGTGTGAGGTTTTGGGAACGACTTTGTGCAATACCAATTAACGAAATGGGGAATCCTTTGCATCATTTTTACAATGATGGATAAGTTTGGCTAATCGATGCCCTTATCATATTCTATAGATGCAAATGGTTGAAATATTTATGCAAAATTTAAATTAGAAAATTGGGTATGACCTTTGCAAGTTTTGCTTGTCCACATTGCAAGAAGTAGTTGAAAAAGGTTTATCTATTGAGAAAGTCCTTCTTAAGAAAAACATTATCAAAATTTTAAAGGAAAACAAGGGCGATGCCAATTTGAAGGAAAAACCCTATTTTTAGAACAAAAATAAGAACACATTGAATGATAGGGTTGTGGATGCAAATGTGGTCAAGCCTATGGTAAGTTTTTCAAAAGTTAGCTCATCTAATAATCAATTTAATACCCAAAGGGAGTTAAGGCCTACAATGCAAAAGAAATATATGCCTTTGGGAGAGCCAATTGAATAAGCATTGAAGAAACTTGTTTCTAGAAAACTCATTACATTACCCAATAATAAACCATTTGTACCAAGAGTGAAACCTTCATGGTGGAATGATACTGAGTATTGTGAATGTCATAAGAGAAAAGAGCATAAGACTAGTTGATGTTGAGGAAATGGGAACAAGGCAAAAACAAAGTTCACATGTTAGTTTCCAAGCATAAATCCAAGACAAAGAACTAAAACCATTCTAAACATATCAAGAAAGATTAAAAAGCATGTAAGTAAAGCAAGATAAAAGAGGAGAAGGAAGAGAAATCTCCCTAAGATGCTTCCATGATGCCTTTTAATGCTTCTTCCTTGTTTCTCCCCTCTCCAAGTCCCAAATGAGTGTAGCTCTCAACTTTTAGCACTATCTATGTATGCCATATGTAGATTCAAGATAGTTGTAGATGATAAACAAATGCTATGTAAGTGCAAAAGGGTTGCTATGAGAAAGCTCCTAATGTCTATGCAAATTTTACTATAATAACAATTCTCTAATGCTCTCTAATGCCTTTTTTTTTGGCTTGAGGAATGAGGTCCTTTTATAGGAAAAAATGTTGATTGAATGGCTAAGATTGAGTGAGCTTGTGAAGGGTCAAGATTGATGGGTTTAGGATCCATGTGATACCTTTCAACCCAATCCCATGATGACAAGTGCCAACATGAGATGACTTGAGAGGAGAGGGAAGGAGCATTTAATGCCCGAGGAGATATGAGGGTAACCTCATATGGGTTGGGTTATTGGATAAATCTATTATCCAAGGGATAAACTCTTGTGCAAGAGTAAAAGGGATAACCATGGTCAAAGAAATGAATTCTTGAAGAGAACCATGAGTTAAGGGATGGTTGGGTTAGAGAGAAAGTCTCTAACCAAAGGTTGAGTTTGAGTTAACCATTTATGGTCATGTAAGAGCCTTTAATGATTTTAGAAGACTTTGGAGGTTAGCTTGTTGGAGACACAAAGCCTTTAATGGTTATTGAAGAATTTTGAGTTGTTTTGAGAAGTGACCTTTCTTAAGGGATGTGCAAATGATTAGAGAGGGGGATTAGGCTAATTAGAAGGGGTTAAAAGAGTCTAGAAGAAGGGTTAGTGAGCAAGTGGGGTGGCATTTTAAATAAATATTTATTTATTTAAATGTGGGAGAGGATTTTAGGGATTTAAATAAATGTTGATTTATTTAAATGTGGAGAGGGGTTAATTTAACAAATATGCTTTATTTATTTATTTAATTTTCAAAACATGGTTTAATGAATTAAATTAAATAAATTGAATAATTTATTTAATTAATAGGAGAAGAGGATTAAGATGAATTAATTAAATATTAATTTAATTAATGATTGATCGATGGTTAAATAATCAAATAAATACTAAGTATTCATTTAATTAAGTAGATAGATTTGGGTGTCTACACTAGTAATTGTCACAAGTTGAAAAATCCTACCAAGATCTTATTGACAATGGAACAATGGAAGTCAAAGGTCACTTTCCCAATGAAGAGCATGCGATGTTTAAGGATCCACTCCCAAGACATGATAAAGGAAAAGCTCCTAAAATAGGTAATAATGATAATTATACCAATACATATTATGAGTACACAATGAATTGCATTTCCAAAGTGGAACCTCATGTATCTACCATAAACATTAAGGATAAAACCCCTGAGTTCAATGTTACAACTTGCTGAGGCAGATTCTTTCTACAAGGTGCTACGTCCAAATATTCTTCCTCAACAAACCAATATGACCTTGTCAATCAATTGGGTAAGACACCAGCACTCATATCCATCCTTGAACTAGTGCGTATATCACCTTCATATAAGGCTATCCTAAACAAGACTTTGAAAGAAACTTTCATGCCTACCAATCTAAATGCGGAACAATTTCAATCCATGGTGGGACATCTTCCTAACCCTCATAGTATTGCATTCACTAAATCAGATGATTCATTCCCACAACAATCACATAATGCACCACTCCATATTGAGGATTTTGTCCACAATCACCGAATAAAATGAGTCTTGATAGATGGAGGAGCAATTCTAAATATTTCTACCTTAAAAGTAGTTCTAGCATTGGGATTCTCTGAATGTGAAGTGGATTCTAGAAAAAAGATAACCATAAAAGCATGCGATGATGAAGAGCGCTCCTCTAAAGGAATAATCACCTTGCCATTTAGAGTGGGACCAATTGTACGAGATGTAGTTTGCCAAGTTCTAGACCTTGATCTCACATATAACATACTTTTGGGACAACCTTGGATACATGCTATAAGAGAAATTCCTTCAACATATAACTAATGCATAAAATTATCACACAAAGGAACAAAGGGTACAATTCAAGGTAATCTGAATCTTTATTTATATTGCAACAATATTTGTCCTAGACTTGAAGCAACAATACGTATTAATTGGGAAGCTAATTCATCATCATCATATGTGGATCCCGAATCATTAAAAGATTCCACTTACTAATAGGCTAAGATCAAGGCTAAGGTCAAAGATAAAGGAATGGGAGAATAGCACTTACAACAATCCATGTATCTTAGGCAACTGAAGGAATACCCAAAGTATTATGGCATACCACAAGCATCATGTTAAAACAAATATAAAATAAATAAATATCAAATGGGATCCTACCACTTTTACTAAATGGGGTGAAATGGAAGAAGAAGACCTTTACAAAATGTTATACAAAGATCTAGAAGAACAATCAAATCAAGATTACATCAAAATACTAGTTGAGAAGTATGGAAACGACTTCAAATTCACAAAAAAGATGGGATATGATGATAAAGGTCATCTTAGATTACAAAAACAAGGCATTGTGGAACCATTAGAACTTGGATTAGTACCAAAGAAACAAAGGACAAAAAGACTTGGTTATGCACCCTTGCAATTGCATGGCCCTAAGTCTCAATCACCACTAAAAATTGGTCCTTCTAGTTCCACTAATGATAAAGATGATGAACATAATCTATCTATAGATTCAAATAAATGGGAATGGGGCTCAGATAAATCATCTAGTGATTAAAGATCTTGAAGACACTTTTAGAGAACTTGGTGACCCTACTTCAAAAGAAAAGTTCAAAGACATATTCAAAGATGGTCAAACATCAACAAATTCAACACTCCAAAACAAGAAGAATAGTGGTGAAGAATGGATCAAGACCTTTTGGGATTTCAAACCCTCTACATCTTGAAGCTCTAGGTGTAAATTGTAAGAAAGTGAAAACTCTTGTTACTGAGTGTCCTTCTAGTAACATCGATCCAACTGACTTTTCTATCAAGATTGATGAGGAGAGTACTAGCGGTGATCCCGATGACTTCATTAACATATGCAAAGAGTTCTTCATTTTTACTCTTGCCCCTTCCGACTTTGATCATTCCAATGGCCTTTCACTAATCTACTCTCAACTCATAGACTGGGACCAATAAGGACCTCCACAACTTGATACTTTTGAAAATAATGAGTCTATTATAGTCTGTTGGCATATTGGAATAACTGATGGAGATGATGGTGTACCGGTAAAGGAGTGTCGATGATGATATATTAAAAGACTGTTGGTGATGATATATTGATGGACTGTTGGTGATGATATAATTGTAATATGATGCTCGATGATCAGTTATTTGTGTTGTCATTGATGGCAACCATGTTTGTTTATGTTTGGTATATCATCTAAGTTATCTAAGTTATCTAAGCATAACTGGTAATGGAATGTTTGCTAAGTTGATAGTGAACCAGTAAGTAGGAACAGTGAAGGAGATGGTTGCGGTAGAGATCCATATGGATTTAGGTGTTGCGGTTTGGAATGTATGCTTATGACATTGTAATGAGTCTATGACTAGAACCACATCATGTTTGGAGAACCGGAAGTCATGTTTTTAATTGATTGTTGTTTATTCAGTGTAGGGTTTGAGAACCAATAACAAGATCCTTGACTGATGATGTTTGATGGTTTGGCGGTGAATCTTATCATGTTCATTATTTAGTGGTGACATGTCAAAAACCATGTGTGATGGTAAGATTGCATTTAAGCACATACAAGGAGCGAATTTATTGGGAAACAACGAAGTGCTTAGCAGAATATGTTAAGGGTTTGACAGCTTATCAGGTCGATGTGTGGTGATGTGTTTTGATCATTCAACAACTTTAATTGTCTTGAAATTTACTGTAATGATTTGTAATGATTTGATATGATCTATGATGCAAATTTAATGTATTTTGAATGTTGCTAGGGTTTTATAACTAACCTAATTATAAAGCCTATTTAGGTCAAGTTTGAGAGGGTTTAGTGTGTCGGTGATTAGAGAAGAAGAGTGTGTCAAACCTGATTGAGATGTTTGCATGTGTGAAGCAAATTGGAGCTGAAATGGATCTGTACTAACAAGCAGAGAGTGCATTGATAAAATCATTTACCTGTTGTTTCCTAATAGTTGCAACAACATTAAAATCCCTTAACCGGGTAGGTCCTAACATGCCTGATCTTGTAAATCCCTTCACCGGGTAGCTCATTATTTGAGTTTAAATCCTTTAGCAAGGTTACTCCTAAAAGGGTAGAGCTCCTTATAGAGCTGAAGTTAAAATCCCTTCACTGAGTGACTTTGAACTGGGTTTCCTCTTAACCAAGCATTATTGTAAAGCTCCTAACTGGTATATGCCTTTAATAGGGCGCATTCCAAAAGAGTACAAAATTTTTGTGGGTACCAATTCCCACCATGGTTTTTCCCATTTGGATTTCCATGTGAAAATCTCTGTGTTCATGTTGTGGATGGATTGTTGAGTTATTCATTTCATGTGTTTACTAAGTTTTCTTAATGATGAACACTTAAGTTGCTACCAGTAATGTTTTGGTAAATTTGATCCGTAGACTATTTGATTAGCTATCAGTACTGGTTATGAATTGTTTTCAGATTGATGAAAGATTGAAGTTTATTATTATTACTGATTCATGCCCCCCTCTCAGTAACAATTAGATTCTCACAATAACAATTGGTATTAGAGCATTAGGTCCTCTTTGTGAGAAGCTTAACCACTTGAGGTAAAGATCCGAGAAGATGATGAACGAGGGTCCCAAATTCACTAAGGACAACTACAAACTATGGAGTGATAGAATGAAGATTTATATCAAAGGTATGGGTGCTTAGTTCTGGAAGCATGTTATTACTAAGTATGTACCTTCTACTGGTCCTTTGACTGCAGATCAACTTAAAGAGCAACAAGAAAGCATTCAAGCATTGTAAGCCATTGTAAGTACACTTTTTGATACTGAATATATTGATGTCCATGGTTTAGAAATTTCTTTTGAAGTTTGGGAGAAGTTAGAATTAATCTATGGTGGTGATAAGCATGTTCAAAAGGCTAAAGAAGAGAGCCTTAGAGGAAATTTTGATGATATGAGAATGATGGAAGGAGAAAAAATTACTTAGTATGGACAGAGGATAAAAGAAGTTGGTGGAATCAAAAGTGCTGGTGGTACTATAGAAGGAGACATCGTGGTGAGTAAAATGCTAAGAACCCTATTTCCTGCCTATGCCATTAGAGTGTCTGCTATTCAAGAGTTGAGGTTAGTTAGTAATGATAAGGTTACTATTGATTCTTTGATTGGTAAGCTCACTGCTTTTGAGTTGAATAGTTTTGATAACAGTGTACCTAAGACAAAATCTACTTTCAAAGAATCTGTATCTAGTGTACAGGTGAGAAAAGGGAAAGATGTTTGTCATAGTAACGAATGTAGGTCAAGTCATCATGGCTATATTAAAGCAGATGTGGATGATGAAGATAATCTGATGGAATTTGAAGCTCTATTAGCAAAAAGACTTCCTAGAGGCACTAGTAAGTACAAAGGAAAGCTTCCTCTTAAGTGTTTATCTTATAACAAGATAATGTTAGCCATTTGGAGGTATGGATTATGTGTTGCATTGATGTTTTGTCATTGATGTTAACACTAGCTGTTTTGGATGCTTTACCGACACCCTCCTGGTCCCGGTAGGTTGTATGGTTTCCATTTGGTTTGGATCTGACATGATCCGGTATACTCTGGTATGATTTGGTTATGGAATTGGCTTACTCATGCTACTCATGTTCATATTCAGTAAGTTGGTTTTGGTCTGGTGATCGGATGCTATCCTGTTTGCTTGGAAGCTTAGTTTGTGGTTCCGACGAGGGTTTCACTGACAAAGATTTGATGAAGATCTTTGATGATATGCATAAGTGGTGTTGGTGCAGCTTCTAGTATGGGTTTAGGATGCTGATGGTGATCATGTTCGAGACTTGGTAGATGGAGATCATTACTTTAGCATGTGGACCTATATTGGGTCCCGGTTGATCTAGGTTATGGACCGGTTTAATGTAACGTGTGGATTGGACCTCTCAATGTGTTTTTGGGATATCTTATGAGTTGGATATTATTTGTTTGGTCTAAGGATGACATGTTTTATAATTATGTAATTGGTTTAATGTCTGGTGGATGACCTAATTGTTTATGGTCGATGGTTTGTATATATATTGTAAGATCTCATTATAGATATGGATATATAGGTAGGGGATATGGAAATGTGATGTGTGAATAATGTAATATCATTTAGGAAGAGGATTTGGCCAATCATTGAAGATCGAGCTGGGTTTATGTAAGAGTATTTAGTCCCCCGGTATTGAGATTAACCGAAACTGTACTCAGGCATAGGAGATGCTATCTTTGCAGTTCATTCCTTTCTCCAGATTGTAGTTTGGATTTCTATGTAGTTAGTGAGACTCCTTATGTGATGAGCAGTGTGTTATAGGTAGTTGGCCTTCTTGAAAGTGTAGGCCCCTAAATTGTAATTCACATACTTACTGCAGAAGTATTATTTGACTATGGATAGGCTTCCCACTGTGGTTTCTCCCTTTACCGGGGTTTCCACGTATAAATCTTGGTGTCATGTGGATGGTATTTATTCTTTAAATATTATTTATGCTTATTTGGTTTAATTGTTATTCTGATATTTGGATTAAGCATTCTGGTATTAATGTTTTGGGTTCTGGTATTAATTTTATAAATGCTGAATGTTCTGGTAATCTATGACAATCGATTCACCCCCCCTCTTAGTTGTCTTATGGTTATTTGAACTGTCTAACAATTGGTAACAGAGCTCTGGTCCTCTCTGCAGAAAGATTAACCGCTTGAGGAAGATCCTATGGCAACTAACAGTTCAAGTTCATCTAGTTCACTTGGAGCTATCTTTCAGAGAGATATTCCTAGGCTTGATGGAACAAATTACACACTATAGAAGATTCAGATGGAGACTCATTTGAGATGTCTTGACAAAGAAATTTGGGAGATCACATAGAATTGTGTTACACCTTATAATCCGGCATCTAGAAATCCTCCTCTGACAAATGTGGACAAGGAGCTTGAGATTAATTGTAGAGCAAGAGAAAACCTCTTGTGTGCACTTTCTGATCAAAAAATAATATGATTAACCGACAAATCATCTGGAAAGGCTATATGGGATAAGCCAGAGACTCTTAATGAAGGTGACCCTACTATGAAGATTTCTAGGCTTGATGGTTACTGGGTGAGATATGAAAACCTCAAGATGGAAGAAGATGAAAGGATTACCGCATTCATGGAAAGGGTAAATGATATTGTTATGAGAATTCAATGTTGTGGTGGAACTTTGAGTGAAGATGAAATTGTTTCTAAAGTTCTGAGAGCCCTACCACCGGCTTACAAGATGAAGGCTACTACAATTAATGAATTGAGAACAATGGATAATACGTCTGTCAATAGAGATACCTTGGTTGGAAAATTATCTTCTTTTGAGCTTGAAGAATTTGAACTCAACGTGGTGGTGTGAAGTCTGAATCGGCTTTTCATGCATCTGCATCATCAACCAGTAAGCAAGATTGGAAAGATTTATATGCAAAGGAATTGGATGAAATGAAGAGAGAAGATGATGAGTTTGAGTAACTTGAAGCACTATTTGCTAGAAGAGTACCTAAAGGATAGGTAGGAAGTAAGTATGTAGGAAAAGCACCTTTTAAATGTTTTCCATGTAATAAGATTGGTCAATTTACATCTAGATGTCTTGAAAATAATTCAAGATTTAAAGAAAGAGTGAGAAGATCTTTTAAGCCTAATCCTAGATATCAGAACAAGTATAAGTACAGGAAAAACAACAACAAATCATGCTACATAGAGGATGAGGAATGTATTACTGATTATGATGATGAACCGACAGAAGACTCTGCTGGTGGTTTCGACAATGGAAAGGAATGGGTGTTCCTGTCTATCAAGGAAGATGTTCCGACATTGGAAGAGAATGTACCTGAAGAGAAGGAACTTGCCGCTAAAATTGAAGACATGGATGAATGGTTAATTGACAGTGGATGTTCACATCATATGACTGGAGATAAAGGGAAGTTTCTATATTTGCAAAAATTTGATGGTAGTCTTGTTATATTTGGAGATGACAAAGCATGTATGACCAAAGGAAAAGGAACTATATCATTCGATGGTAAGCACAATACTAATAATTTTTATTTTGTTGAAGGTTTGAAGCATAATCTTTTGAGTGTAGGACAATTGGTGGATAAGGGATTTCAATTATAGTTCAAGGATAGAAAATGCAAAATCATTAATAGATCTAATTTGGAGATTGTAACTAGTACACAAACAAAAGGTGATATATTTATTTGAATTCCGGTGAGAAGACATGTTTGATTGCACAAATTGATGAGAATTGGAGATGGCATAAAAGGCTATATCATGTGAATTTTGACTGCATTGTAAAGATTAGTTAAACTAAGGCAATTAGAGATATACCTAAGATTGTGAAGCCCTATAATCTAGTATGTAAAGAATGTCAAATGGGTAAACAGGTCGAAACCTCTTTTAGGAGTATACAAGATAAATCTAATGATGTTCTTGATCTTATTCATACTGATTTGTGTGGCCCTGCTAGAGTTAATTTTGGTTAAGGTGATAGATATTTTATGCTAATCATTTATGATTATTCTAGAATTATGTGGGTTACTTTTCTAAGGGATAAATCTGAGGCTTTTGAAAATTTTAAAATCTTTAAGGCTAAAATGGAAACTGAGATAGTATCAAAGATTAAATGTTTGAGGTCAGAACATGGTGGAGAATTCACATCCAATGAGTTTAATAACTTTTTAGAGAAGCATGGTATAAGGAGACAATTTTTTGCTCCCCGGACACCTCAGCAGAATGGAGTTGTGGAAAGGAAGAACACAACTATCTTGGATGCTGCTAGAACAATGATGATGGAAGCTAGTCTACCTCATATCTATTGGAGAGAAGCAATGAGAACAATAGTTTATACATCCAATAGAGTACATATCAAAGAAGAAACCGATAAGACACCTTATGAATTATGGTTTGGCAATACAACTACAGTTAAGTATTTCATAATCTTTGGTAGTAAAAGTTATATCAGGAGAGATGATATCATTGAAAAATTTGATCCTAGATGTGATGAAGGCATATTTTTGGTTATTCTAATGAAATCGAGGCATATAGATGTTATAACAAGAGATTGCAGAGAATTAAGGAGAGTGCTAATGTTAAGGTGGATGAGTTGAATAGAAGTCAAATCAGAGTTTATGAGCAAGAAATGGTGGTGGAAATGATTATATTTGAACTGGTAGTACCTTTACCGAAACAAAGTGTTGAACCAGTTACTCCGTCAGTATCATAAAACTCAACAGTAACTGAAGAATTGGGAAGAGGAATAGAGAGTCAGAAGACTCCTAGGTATTTGAGATTGAATCATTTTGAAGATCAAATCATTGGGGATAAGAACAATGGAGTGATGACAAGAAGAAGACTGAAAACTAATGAGGTATGTTTAATTTCTCAAGTTGAACCTGTATAAGTAATTGAAGCATGTAAAGATGAATATTAGTTGAAAGCTATGTAAGAAGAATTGGATAAGATTGTGAAGAATAACACATGGACTTTAGTTCCCCGACCTAAAAATAAGAATGTTATTGGAACTAAATGGGTTTTTAGGAATAAATTGGATGAGGATGGACAAGTTGTAAGGAATAAGGCTATATTGGTTTGTAAAGGATATTCTCATAAGGAAGGAATTGATTATGGAGAGAATTTCGCACCTATAGATAGGATTAAAGCTGTAAGATTATTTCTTGCCTATGTTGCCCATAAAAACTACAAGGTTTATCCGATGGATGTTAAGTGTGCATTTTTGAATGGGGATCTTGATGAGGAAGTTTATATTGAGAAACCTAATGGTTTTTCACTTTCATATGATACAATTATGGTTTGTAGGTTAAGGAAAGATTTATATGGATTCAAACAGGCACCTAGAGCTTGGTATGCAAGATTGGATAAATATCTTTTGAAGATTGGTTTTACTAAGGGTAATGCTGACAATAATTTATATTATAAGATCACTAATGATGATATACTGATTATTGAAGTATTTGTTGATGACATTATTTTTGGAGGTGAAGATAAGTTATGCATGGAATTTTCTAAGAATATGGAGAAAGAATTTGAAATGTCTATGATTGGAGAAATGAAATTTTTCTTAAGTTTGCAGATTACTTAGACTGACAAAGGTATTTTCATCTATCAAACTAAGTATGCTAGGGAATTGTTGAAATTTTTTGGTATGGGAGATTCTAAACCGGTAAGTACTACTATGGTTACAAGTGAGAAATTGACAAGGAAAGATGTTTCTGCACCGGTAAATCCTACAAGATACAAATCTATGATTGAAGGTCTGCTTTATTTGGCTCAAACTAGGCCTGACATAATGAATGTTATTAGTATTGCATCTAGATATCAGAGTGATCCTAAAGAAAACCATGAGAGTGCGGTGAAAAGGATTTTTAGATACTTGCAAGGTACATTTGAATATGGTTTGTGGTACCCTAAGGATGATGACTTTACTTTATGTGCATATACAGATGCTGATTGGGCTAGAGATGTTGATGACCGGAAAAGTACTTCTGGTGGAGCTTTCTTTCTTGGAAAGAAATTGGTTTCACAGATCAACAAGAAGCAATCATGTACTTGTTTATCTACTACTGAAGTTGAGTATGTTGTTTCTTCTACTAATTGTTCACAGGTTCTATGGATGAAGCAAATGTTGAAGGATTTCAAAGTGCATTGCACTAGACCGGTAGTTATTCACTATGATAACTCTGTTGCTATTGACATATAAAAGAATAAGGTATTTCACTCTAAGACTAAGCATATATCTATCAAGTATAACTTTTTGAAGGAGAAGGTGGAAGAAAATGAAGTCAGACTGGTTTATGTGAAAACTAGAGAACATATTGCAGACATTTTCACTAAACCTTTGCCTAAAGAATCATTTGAGTACTTGAGAGACAGGTTAGGGATTTCTGCCCCTTCGACAGAGAACCGATTGATGCTATTTGACATCAATCTGGTATGCATTATCAAAAATATTATTCATTATTGCACTAATGTGGGGATTCTATTGCTCAGGGGGAGTAGTTAGTTTTGTGTTTCACAAGCTTATGTTTTTGATTTGATATTTATGTCAGATTTCTGGAATTGATGTTAAAGGGGGAGAGAAATTAATATGAAAAAATTAAGGAGTTGTATATATTAGGGGGAGAGATACTTATGAAAAATAGAGCTTTACAGAGATATCATTCACTGGGGGAGTTTGGTCTTTATTTCAGAACTTCATTGCTATATCTTTGAGTGGGAGATTGTTGGCCATCTTCCATTGGGGGAGACTTATTTGGGATTTCTTGGCACTTGGATGTTTTTCACATCTATTGTTGCCATCAATGCCAAAGGGGGAAATTGTTGGTCATTTGGAGGAATTGATTATGTGTTGCATTGATGTTTTGTCATTGATGTAACCACTAGTTGTTTTGGATGCTTTATCGACACCCTCCTGGTCTCGGTAGGTTGTATGGTTTCTGGTTGGTTTGGGTTCGACATGATATGGTATGATTTGGTTATAAAATTGGCTTACTCATGCTACTCATGTTCATATTCAGTAAGTTGGTTTTGGTCTGGTGATCTGATGCTATCTTGTTTGCTTGGAAGCTTGGTTTGTGGTTCCGATGAGGGTTTCACTAGCAGAGCTTTGATGAATATCTTTGATGATATGCATAAGTGGTGTTGGTGTGGCGTCTAGTATGGATTCAGGATGCTGATGGTGATCATGTTCGAGACTTGGTGAATGGAGATCATTGCTTTAGCATGTGGACCTATATTGGGTCCTAGTTGATCTAGGTTATGGACGGGTTTAATGTAACGTGTGGATTGGACCTCTCGATGTGTTTCTGAGATATCTTATGAGCTGGATTATTTGTTTGGTCTAAGGCTGACATATTTTGGAATTATTTAATTGGTTTATTGTTTGGTGTTTGACCTGATTGTTTATGGTCAAGGGTTTGTATATATATTATAAGATCTCATTGTAGATATGGATATATATGTATGGGATATGGAAATATAATGTGCGAATAATGTAATATCATTCAGGAAGAGGATTTGGTCGATCATTGGAGATCAAGTTGGGTTTATGTAAGAGGATTTAGTCCTCCCGTATTGAGCTTAACTAGAACTATAATTAGGCATAGAAGATGCTATCTTTGTAGTTCATTCCTTTCTCTAGATTGTAGTCTGGATTTCTATGTAGTCAGTGAGACTCCTTTTGTGATGAGTAGTGTGCTCTAGGTTGTTGGCCTTCCTACAAGTGCATGCCCCTCAATTGTAATTCACATACTTATTGTAGAAGTATTATCTGACTGTGGGTAGGCTTCCCACCGTAGTTTTTCACTTTACTGAGTTTCCCATGTATAAATCTTGGTGTCATGTGGATGGTATTTATTATCTGATTATTGTTTATGATTAATTGGTTTAACTTCTAATCTTGTATGTGGATTCAACATTCTGGTATTAAAGTTTTAAATGCTGAATATTCTGGTAATCCGTGACAACTAATTCACCCCCCTCTCAGTTGTCTTCTGATTATTTGAACTGTCTAACAGATAAGACATATAGCTGCAAACTGTCCTAACATCGATCAAAAGGAAAAGTTTAGAAAATATAAGGGAAAAGGAAAGAAACGGTGTTATGTTTCAGTGGATGAAGGTGCTACTGATGAGGATTTTGAGGATGAATACAATGAGGAGATTTTTTTTGTTGCTGTTTAGGAAGATCTATATGATAAGAAGGATTTAGTGTCTCAAATTGACAACAATGATGAATGAATTATTGATAGTGGTTTCTCACACCACATGACCGGTGATAAGAACAAGTTTATTTCTCTTAAATAATTTGATGGTGGTGTAGTAAGATTTGGAAACAATTCACCTTGTATGGTAAAAGGTAAAGGTTCTATCTCTTTGAATGGTAAAATTAATGCTGATGATGTATATTGGGTTGAAGGTTTGAAACATAATTTGTTGAGTGTTGGTTAGTTGAATGACAAAGGTTATCATCTTGAGTTTATGGAGTGTGCAGGATCTTAGGATACAAAGGAGAATTAATTGCTACCGGTAAACAAACTCAAGGTAACTTATTCCATTTGAATGCTAGTGTAAGTAGTTGTTTGGTTGCTAAGGTTGAAGATAGTTGGTTATGGCATAAAAGGTTTTGTCATGTGAACTTTGATAATATGGTTAAGATAAACAAGTCAAATATGGTTAGAGGTATGCCACAATTTGTTAAACAAGACAATGTGATGTGAAAAAGAATGTCAGTTGGGTAAGATGACTACATCTTCTTTTAAGAGTAAATCTTTTTCTTCTGAGCATATTCTAGATTTGGTGCACACTGAATTATGTGGTCCTATGAGGACTATAAGTTTTTATGGTGACAAGTATTTCATGTTATTTACTGATAATTTTTCTAGAATGACGTGGGTTACTTTTTTGAAGGAAAAGTCAGAAGCTTTCAGCAAGTTAAAGGCATTCAAAGCCTTAGTAGAAAAGGAAACCAAGAAGAATCTTAAGTGTTGGAGATCTGACTGGGGTGGAGATTTTACATTAGATGAGTTTATGAGATATTGTGATGAAAATGGAATAAAGAGGCAATTATATACTCCAAGGACACCACAACAAAATGGAATTGCAGAATGGAGAAACTGGGCCATTGTTGAAGCACCAAGGACTATGTTGATACAAGGAGATGTACCTGAGATGTTTTGGAGAGAAGCAGTTAGCATTGCAGTATACACATTGAACTTGGTACTGGTGAAGAAAGGTAATGACAAGACACCCTATGAGTTATGGTATGGTAGAACTCCTAGTGTCAGTTACTTCAAATTTCTTTGCAGCAGATGTTTTATAAAGAGAGATGATGATACTGGTAAATTTGACCCTAAAAATGATGAAGGAACATTCCTTGGCTACTCTACTAAGAGCAAAACTTTCAAGTGTTTTAACAAAAGGACAAAGAAGATTGTGGAAAGCATCAATGTAAAAGTTGATGAATACTCTGATGAATCTCATGATACCATCAAATCTAATCCAACAAATGATGAACAAAAACTTATGATTATTGAACCGGAAGTGCCAAAAGATGTTGAGCAGAATAGTGTAGATGAAGATGCTCAACCGGTAGAAGATGAAGAATATGAAGAACAAGAAGAGGTTATTACACTAGAATAGGTAATTCCTAGGTATGTAAGGTTAAATAGTTCTCAAGACTAGATAATAGGTGATAAGAATGTTGGAGTATATACTAGAAGAAAAATCAGAGAAAGTGCATGTCTGATTTCCACAGTTGAACTGAAGATAGTGAGAGAATCTCTTAAGGATGATTATTGGATAAAAGCAATGAATGAAGAGCTTGACTAGATTTAGAAAAAACAACACTTGGTCACTTGTTCCTAGACCTGATGATAAAAATGTAATTGGTACACAATGGGTTTTTAGAAGCAAGTTGAATGAAGATGGAGAAGTTGTTAGAAACAAAGAAAGATTAGTTTACAAAGGGTATGCACAAGAAGAAGGTGAAGATTATGGAGAAACCTTTGCATCAGTTTCTAGGCTTGAAGGAGTAAGAATGCTACTTGCATTTTCAGCCTTTAAAGGTTTCAAAGTTTACCAAATGGATGTAAAGTCAACATTTCTGAATGGTATTCTTAAAGAAGAGGTGTATATTGAACAACTAGATGGGTTTGCATTGACCAAAGACAAGGATATGGTATGCAAACTGCATAAAGATTTATATGGATTAAAGCAAGCACCAAGGGAATGGTTTGAAATTATTCGTGCACATCTGATAAAGATAGGATTTTAGAGTACCAGTGAGGACAACAATATTTATTTGAAGATTGAAGGAGACAAGATGTTGGTTGCAGAAGTATTTGTTGATGATATAATATTTGGAGGAAATGATTATATGAGTGACTTTTGTAGATGAGATGAAGGAAGAGTTTGAGATGTCTTTGATAGGTGAGATTAAATTTTTCATTGGTTTGCATATACAACAAGGGAAAGGTGGTATTTTTACCAGTTAGTCTAAGTATGTGATAAAAGCAAATGATGATGAAGAGCGCTCCTCTAAAGGAATAATTACCTTGCCATTTAGAGTGGGACCAATTGTACGAGATGTGGTTTGCCAAGTTATAGACCTTGATCTCATATATAACATACTTTTGGGATGACCTTGGATACATGCTATGAGAGCAATTCCTTCAACATATCACTTATGCATAAAATTATCACACAAAGGAACAAAGGTTACAGTTCAAGGTGATCCATATCATTATTTATATTGCAACAATATTTGTCCTAGACTTGAAGCAACAATACCTATTAATCGAGAAGCCAATTCATCGTCATCATATGTGGAGCCCAAATCATTAGAAGCTTCCACTTATAAATAGGTTGAGATCAAGGCTAAGGTCAAAGATAAAGGAATGGGAGAATAACACTTACAAGAATCCATGTATCTTAGGAAATTGAAGGAATCCCCAAAGTATTATGGCATACCACAACCATCATGTTGAAACAAATATAAAATAAATAAATATCAAATGGGATCCTACCACTTTTACTAAATGGGGTGAAATGGAAGAAGAAGACATTTACAAAATGTTATACAAAGATATAAAAGAACAATTAAATCAAGATTACATCAAAATACTAGTTGAGAAGTATGGAAAAGGCTTAAAATTCCTACAAAAAATGGGATATGATGGTAAAGGTCATCTTGGATTACAAAAACAAGGCATTGTGGAACCATTACAACTTGAATTAGTACCAAAGAAATAAAGGACAAAAAGACTTGGTTATGCACCCTTGCAATTGTGTGGCCCTAAGTCTCAAGCAACACTAAAAATTGGTCCTTCGAGTTCCACTAATGATAAATTGATGAAAAAAATCTATCTACCGATTCAAATAAATGGGAGTGGGGCTCAGATAAATCATCTAGTGATTAAAGATCTTGAAGACACTTTTAGAGAACCTGGTGAGCCTACTTCTAAATAAAAGTTCAAAGAGATATCCAAAGTTGGTCAAACATCAACAAATTCAACACTCCAAGACAAGAAGAATAATGGTGAAGCATGGATCAATACCTTTTGGGATTCCAAACCCTCTACATCTTGAAGCTCTAGGTGTAAATTGTAAAAAGTGAAAACTCTTGTTACTGAGAGTCCTAGTAACATCGATCCAATTGACTTTTCTATCAAAACTGATTAGGAGAGTACTAGCAGTGATCCTGATGACTTCATTAACATATGCAAAGAGTTCTTCATTTTTACCCTTGCCCCTTCTAACTTTGATCATTCAAATGGCCTTTCACTAATCCACCCTCAACTCATAGACTGAGACCAATAAGGTCCTCCACAACATGATACTTTTGAAAATAATTAGTCTATTATAGACTGTTGGCATATTGGCGTAACTGATGGAGATGATGGTGTACCGGTAAAGGAATGTTGGCATATTGGCATACCTGATGGAGATGATGGTGTACCGGTAAAGGAATGTTGGCATATTGGCATAATTGATGGAGATGATGGTGTACCAGTAAAGGATTGTTGGTGATGATAAATTAAAGGAGTGTTGGTGATGATATATTGATGGACTGTTGGTGATGATATATTGATGGACTGTTGGTGATGATATAATTGTGATATGATGCTTGATGATCAGATATTTGTGTTATCATTGATGGAAACCATGTTTGTTTATGTTTGGTATATCATCTAAGTTATCTAAGAATAATCGGTAATGGAATGTTTGCTAAGTTGACAGTGAATCGGTAAGGAGGAATAGTGAAGGAGATGATTGTGGTAGAGATCCATGTTGATTTAGGCATTGTGGTTTGGAATGTATTCTTATGACATTGTAATGAGTCTATGACTAGAACCACATCATGTTTGGAGAACTGGAAGTCATGTTTGTAATTGACTGTATTTTATTCAGTGTAGGGTTTGAGAACCTGTAACAAGATCCTTGACCAGTAGTGTTTTATGATTTGGCGGTGAATCTTATAATGTTCATTACTTAGTGGTGACATGTCAGAAACCATGTGTGATGATAAGATTGCATTTAAGTGCGTACAAGGAGAGAATTTCTTGGGAAACATTGAAGTGCTTAGAAGAATGTGGTAAGGGTTTGACAACTTATCAGATCGATGCACGATGATGTGTTATGATCATTCAATGACTCTAATTGTCTTGAAATTTGTTGTAATGATCTGTATGATGATCTAATATGATCTATGATGCAAATTCAATGTATTTTGAATGTTGCTAGGGTTTTGTAACCAACCTAATTATAAAACCTATTCTGGTCAAGTTTGAGAAGGTTTAGTGTGTTGGTGATCAGAGAAGAAGATGATGAATAATGATGAACAATAGATACCCTAACTGGTATTGAGAGGGGGGGGGGGTGAATCAGTACAGACAAAAACTTTCTAACAACTTATCAAGCTAAAACAAAACTAACCGATTGTCTTCATTACTGAATCTTAACCATGGAATTACCAATTAAACACAGTAAGACTTCAAAAAACATAGTCTAGTAAGTCTGAACACTTCAAATACATTTAATACTTGATAGCTACTTCACCCATAAACACATGCATGTGGTGTGTCAACAATACCATAACCATTAGCTCTGCAAGCATAATCACTTAAACAAAGAATACTTAATCATCATATGAAAAATGCACAACTAATGACACAAATTTTTCATGTGGAATCCCAAATGGGAAAAACCATGGTGGGGATGATTAAACACAAGCTTTTTTTTGAACTCTTTTGAAGCTCGCTTTGTTAGGAGCCTAGTCCAGTTAAAGACTTTACAACAAGGTTTTGATCCTGTTAAAGATCACCTGGTTAAGGGATGGCTATATACCCTGTTAAAGGTTAAAACCCTGTTAAAGGTTACCTTGCTAGAGGATTTAAAGAACTCAATGAACTTGAGTCACCTGGTTAGAGGATTTACAGTAAGCCTGTTAAAGCTACCCAACAAAGGAATTTTCCTTCTGTTGAAATGGTTAGAAGACAACAGGTAAAGCTTTGATTTGATAGCAACACTATATGCTAAGGCAGATCCTTTTCAATTCCTCTACACTGCAATCACACTCTGTAGTTTTCTCTTACTGGTCTAGCAAGTATCTCATCACTCAGATACACACACAAAAATTGCCAACAACTCACAATAACAAACATCATCAACCTTATAGACAACAATTAGGTCAGTAGCATAAACCCTAAACCCTAAGGTTTTTAGGTTTACAATACAAGCGGTCTAATCCTGACCATCCAAACACTTTGCATAGAGCAATACAATTTCAAACAGATCAAAAGACAATTTGCATCGTCCATTCTTTACCACACATAGAAACCAGTAACTCATCACGCTTTCTTCTCATACCGCTAAGAAGAATGTTCATTCCCGAGGTAGATATTCAATGCAGTTGATCTTCTCATGCAAGATCCTTAAGGAAATCCTTCACATGCACAAAGATGACATGGCATCACGATCTCAGCTTCATCTCTTAGCTAACTCATCGCAGAATGTCATCAGTTGCATTGCACAAGCGAGATTGCCAAACCGGAAACCCTAAAGCTGAGACTACCAACCGGTAGTCATACTCAGTGAAACCCCGACACCGGTTCACTGCATCTCTTCATACCGGTTCACTATCTTCTTCCAATCTTCATACTGATTCATTTGCATTTATTGACATCAATGACAACATACATTATCATCATATTAACATGTCGGTTCATCATATGCCAACAATCTCCCCCTTTGGCATTGATGGCAATACTTAGCGTAGCATTGCAACTACAGACATCATAGACCAGTGTATTTTGCATCATCAGATATCTTCTCCCCCTTTGACAATAGTGCCAAAGTCGAGGCACAAGCTTCCATTCTCCACTATGTTGTTCCCCCTATGGAGTAGCATCCTTCAACACATCAATCCTGAAAGATTTGACACTGTAGTACCTGACTAATGTGGAGCACACAACTTTAGTTGACTTCATGAATGGGAAAAACCCCTAATTCACCTCTCAAATAGGTAAATGTAGTCTTTGGTAAGGGCTTAGTGAATATATCTGCTAGCTATTCCTTACTAGAAACATGTTCTAGTACAACCTCCTTATTATGAACTTTCTCTCTCAAGAAGTGATACTTAAGCTCAATGTGCTTAGTTCTAGCATGCAATACCGAATTCTTGGAAATATTTATTGCACTTGTGTTGTCACAAAATATATTCACCAGTTTAGATACAGGTACTTTGAAACCTTCCAATACATGTTTCGTCTAGATTTCTTGAGTGCAGTTCATAAATGTTGCCACATATTTTGCTTCAGTTGTAGAATGGGAAGTACAACTTTGTTTCTTACTTGTCCACAAGACTAGTCTTCCACCAAGAAAGAATGCTCCACTGGTTATGCTTTTTCGGTTGTCCACATTACCTGCCCAATCGACATTGGTATATTATTTGAGATTAAAGTCACCATTATATGGATACCACAATCCATAGTCAACTATTCCTTTTAGATATTTAAGAATCCGCTTGACAACTAACAAGTGGCATTCTCTTGGAATTTTTTGAAAATGAGCTACTATGCCCACTGCATGAGCAATATCTGGTCTACTGTGCACCACATAGTGTAGCTTACCGATCATTGACTGGTACTCCTTCTCATTTACCAATGCTGAATCATCTTCCTTAGTCAGTTTATAGCCGGTCACCATCGGTGTGCCAACCGGTTTACTCTCCTCCATGCCAAAGGTCTTCAATACCTCTTCGACATACTTGGATTGGGTAATAAAGATACCCTCTTTCATTTGCTGAATCTGTAAACCAATGAAGAACTTTATCTCTCCAATCAGAGACATCTCATGGTCTTTCTTCATTTCATCTGCAAAAGTATGACTCATTTTATCATCTCCTCCAAAGATTATGTCATCTACAAATACTTCACAGATCAGAATCTGATCACCTTCAAATTTTAGGTGGATGTTGCTATCCTCACTTGTTCTTTGAAATCCAATCTTCACAAGATGAGAGTGTAACCATTCATACCACACCCTAGGTGCTTGTTTCAATCCATACAGGGCTTTGTGTAATTTACACACCATGTTACTATCTTCTGATAAGGCAAACCCATCTAGTTGCTTAATATACACTTCCGCTTCTAGGATTCCATTCAAGAATGAAGACTTCACATCCATCTGATAAACCTTAAATCCCTTAAATGATGCAAATGCAACTAGTATTCAAACACCTTCCAGTCTAGCCATAGGAGCAAAGGTTTCTCCATAGTCTTCTCCCTCTTCCTGAGCATATCCTTTGCATACAAGTCTTGCCTTGTTCCTTACAACTATTCCTTCTTCATTTAGCTTATTCCTGAAGACCCATTTGGTACTTATGACATTCTTGTGTTTTGGTCTGGGTACCAAGGACCATGTTGCATTCTTTTCTATCTGGTCTAGCTCCTCTTCCATTTCCTTAATCCAGTCTTCATCTGTAAGTGCTTCTCTGGAAGTCTTAGGCTCCAATTTAGAAATCATGCAAGAGTTTTCTTTTACCTTTCTTCTTGTGAGTATCCTTGCATCTTTATCTCCTATGATTTGCTTTGGATCATGATGTAGTTTCACATACCTAGGAATGACTCTAGCTGGTTCTGCTAGCTTTTCCTCTTCACTTACTTCTTCTTCTTCACCTATTGCAGCTTCTACCGGTATAGGAACACTGAGATCTTTACTTGTTTCTTTCTTAACCAGTTCCCAGAAGGCTATACTCGGTTCATCTTCCACTTATTCGTTGCAGGTTTCCTCAGGTTCCTTACGAGATTCATCAACCCCGACATTGATACTCTCAACAATTTTCTATGTTTAATTGTTGTATCACTTGAGAGATTTGTTCTTAGTGGAATATCCTAGAAATATTCCTTCATCACTTTTAGCATCAAACTTGCTCAGATGCTCACCTCTCTTGATATAACACTTACTACCAAACACTTCAAAATAACTCACAGTGGGAGTTTTCTCAGTCCAATACTCATAAGGGGTTTTAACTCTACCTTTCTTGATGAGTACCCGGTTCATAGTGTAGACTGCAGTGCTCACCGCTTCTCTCCAAAAAGTGTGAGCAACCTTTCCTTGGATCAACATTGTTTTAGCCGCTTCAACTATAGTCCTGTTATTCCTTTCTGCTATGCCATTCTGTTGTGGTGTCCTAGGGGCAGACAACTGCCTCTTGATACCGCTATCTTCTCAATACTTGTTGAATTCATCAGAAGTAAATTCACCTCCTTGATCAGTTCTTAGGCATTTTATCTTTTGACCACTTTCCTTCTCTACCAATGCTCTAAAGGCTTTGAACTTTCCAAACGCCCCAGACTTGTCTTTCAAGAATGTGACCCACATCATTCTTGAGCAGTCATCAGTAAGAATCATGAAATACCTATCTCCCTGAATACTTCTATTTTTCATAGGACCACACAAATCAGTATGCACAAGATCAAGTAAGTTTTCTGCTGAAAAAGATTTACCTTTAAAAGTTGAGGAAGACATCTTCCAAAGTTGACATTCTCTGCACAAAGAATTCTCTGGTTTGTTCAGTAAAGGAAATCCTCTTACTGCCTTGATCTTACTAGCCTTTACAATATTATCAAAGTTCATATGATAAAGTCTCCTATGCCATATCCAATTGTCATCAAACTTTGTCATAAGACACTGACTTATCTTGGCATTCAACTGAAACATGTTACCTCTGGTTTGCTTACCGGTGGCAATAAATTCACCACTTTTTCCAAATATACTACAGACTCCCCCTTTGAACTCCAAAATGAGTCCTTTATCATTTAGTTGAGCAATACTCAACAGGTTATGCTTAAGACCTTCTACCCAGTAGACATCATCTGCACTGCTCTTTCCATTCAGTGAGATGGATCCTTTATCTTTCACCAAACATGGTGCATCGTTGCCAAATCTGACAACACCTCCATTATATTCTTCTAGAGACAAAAAATTTCTCTGATCTCCACTCATGTGGTGAGAAAAACCACTATCAGTTATCCACTCATTAGAGTTGTCAATGTGAGAGACAAAGGCTTTCTTGTCAGACACTTCTTCCTTTACTGCTACAAATACTATGTCTTCATTTTCTTCATCCTCTGATTCTTCATGAGTAACACCTTCATCCACTGCAACAAGACAATTTATTCTATTTCCTCCTTTATAATTTCTAAACCTCTCAGGTTTATCCTTATTCTCATTGTTAGGACAGTTAACAACTATATGTCCTATCTTATTGCAGGAAAAACATTTCAAAGGAATCTTACCTCTGTATTTTACAGTACCTTTTGGAAGTCTCTTGGCAAGAAGAGCTTCAAACTCCATTATAATCTCTTCATCGTCCATACCTCTACTTTTCATGGATTTATAAATGGTACTTGCTTCTTTTCCTTTTCTAATTGGTGCAATAGATGCTCTAAAAGATGACTCAGTCTTCTGAACACTGCCATCATAGCTATTCAACTCATATGTAGTTAACTTCACAATGATAGAGTCTAAGGATACTTTGATTTTGTCAATAGACCTTAGTTCTTGAATAGCAGCAACTTTGATTGAATAGACTGGTAAAAATGATCCGAAGACTTTATTGACAATGGTGGCATCATCAATTGTTCCACTAATGCTCTTGATATCTCCAAAAATAGTCTTGCTTCTTATGCCATATTGTTGAATGGTTTCACCTTCAACCATCCTCATGTCTTCAAATTTTCCTCTAAGGCTATCTTCCCTAGCTTGCTTTACATGCTCATCACTGCCATAAATAGTTTCCAATGTGTCCCATACATCTTTAGGAGTGTCCTTATCTTGTACATCAATGAACTCAATATTAGACAAACTGCTAATAAGGGCTTCCATGACTTGCCCATTTTCTTGAATCTCTCTTTTCTGATCATCACATAAAGTGCCTGTGGGAATTACATAGACATTCTCAACATAGCTCCAGTGTCGAGCACCCAAACTCTTGATATAGATCTTCATCTTGTCCTTCCATATTTTGAAGTTATCTCTATTGAACTTAGGACCTTCCCTCTTCATCATTAGGAAAGATCTTTTACCTCAAGTGGTTAATCTTATATCACCGAGGACCTGGAGTTGCTCTGATACCAATTGATGAATAATGATGAATAATAGGTACCCTAACTAGCACTGTGAGGGGGGGGGGGGTGAATCAATATAGACAAGAACTTTCTAACAACTTATCAAGCTAAAACAACACTAACCGGTTGTCTTCATTACTGAATCTTAACCATGGCATTATCGGTTAAACACAGTAAGACTTCAGACAACATAGACCAGTAAGTTTGAACACTTCAAATACATTTAATACTTGATAGCTACTTCACCCATAAACGTATGCATGTGGTGTGTCAACAATACCATAACCATTAGCTCTACATGCATAATCACTTAAACAAATAATACTTAATCATCACATGAAAAATGCACAACTCATGACACAGATTTTTCATGTGGAAACCCAAATGGGAAAAACCACGGTGGGGATGTATACCCACAAGCTTGTTTTTGAACTCTTTTGAAGCTCGCTCTGTTAGGAGCCTACTCTGCTTAAAGACTTTACAATAAGGTTTTGCTAGGAACCAATCTTGTTAAAGATCACCTAGTTAAGGGATGGCTATATACCCTGTTAAAGGTTACCTTGCTAGAGGATTTAAAGAACTAAATGAAATTGAGTCACCTGGTTAGAGGATTTACAGTAAGCCTGTTAAAGCTACCCAACAAAGGGATTTTCCTTCTGTTGAAATGGTTAGAAGACAACAGGTAAAGCTTTGATCTGATAGCAACACTATATGCTAAGGCAGATCCTTTTCAGTTCCTCTACACTGCAATCACACTCTATAGTTTTCTCTTACTGGTCTGGCAAGTATCTCATCACTTGGATACACACACAAAATTTTCCAACAACTCACAATAACAAACATAATCAACCTTATAGACAACAATTAGGTCATTAGCATAAACCCTAAACCCTAAGCTTTTTAGGTTCACAATACAAGCAGTCCAATCCTGACCATCCAAACACTTTGCATAGGGTAATACAATTTCAAACAAATCACAAGAGAATCTACATCATCCATTCTTTACTGCACATAGAAATCAGTAACTCATCACGCTTTCTTCTCATATCTCTAAGAAGAATGCTCATTCCCAAGGTAGATATTTAATGTAGTCGATCTTCTCATGCAAGTTCCTTAAGGAAACCCTTCACGTGTACAAAGATGACGTGGCATCATGATCTCATCTTCATCTCTTAGCTAACTCATCACAGAATATCATCGGTTGCATCGCACAAGCAAGATTACCAAACCGAAAACCCTAGAGCTGAGACTACCAACTGGTAGTCATACTTAGTGAAACCTCGACACCGATTCACTACATCTCTTCATACCGATTCACCAACTTCTTCCAATATTCATACCGGTTCACTTGCACTTATTGACATCAATGACAACATACATTATCATCATATCAACATGCCGGTTCATCATATGCTGACAAAAGAGTGTGTCAAACTTGATTTAGAGGTCTGCATGTGTGAAGCAGATAGGAGCTGAAATGGATTTATACTAGCAAGCAGAGAGTGCATTGATCAGATCATTTACTAGTTATTTCCTAACAGTTGCAGTAGTATTAAAATCCCTTAACCAGGTAGGTCCTAACATCCCTGATCTTGTAAATCCCTTCACCAGGTGGCTCATTAATTTGGGTTTAAATTCTTTAGCAAGGTTACTCCTAACAGGGTAGAGCTCCTAACATAGCTGAGGTTAAAATCCCTTGATTGGGTGACTCTTAACAAGACCTTCTCTTAATGGGGCATTATTGTAAAGCTCCTAACTAGGCTAGGCCTTTAACAAGGCACATTCCAAAAGAGTGCAAAAAATTTGTGGGTACCAATTCCCATCGTGGTTTTTCCCATTTGGGTTTCCACGTGAAAATCTATGTGTTCATGTTGTGGATAGATTGTTGAGTTATTCATTTAATGTCTTTACAAAGTTTGCTTAATGATGAACACTTAAGTTGCTATTGGTAATGTTTTGGTAATTCTGATTTGTAGACTGCTTGATCAGCTATCGGTAGTGGTTATGAATTGTTTTTGGTGAAGTGTTTTCAGATTGGTAAAAGATTGCAGTTTATTGTTAATACTGATTCACCCCCCCTCTCAGTAGCAACCAGATCCTCACAATAACATATATTATCTTGGCATAAGAGATGATCTTCCTCTCGAGGATTATATAGAAGGTTTCTTCATTGAACTCAATAGCTTGGCATAGTTTGGAGAGGGTGTTAAACCTGCTAGTCATAAAATTACAAATTAAAAACAAATGAAGGGTCTTCTAATGAAAACCGCTTTATGGTGCTTCTAGACCAAGATAAAGTAAAACAAAAGGAAATATCCGATGATGAAAACCTCCCCGAGGCTCTAGAGGATGGAAGGTTTGACACTCTCCCCATAACATCATATCATGATAGATCATCTATGTTAACAAAAGAGACAGTTAGACAAATCTTGCGACAAAAGAGCAACATCATAACATCTACTATGGAAAATCATTGAAAGAGCAAGAGCAACCAAAGTTTATGAAGGTCTTCAAAGAATATTGAATCAATTTTAAATGGTCATACATAGATATGATTGGGTTGGATCCCAACCTTGCTATGTATCATTTGATAGTAACACCAGGTGCAAAACTAATCAAAGAAAAGTTGAGAAAGATGCATCTGTAGGTAACACTATTAGTCAAATTCGAACTTGAGAAGTTGTTGGATGTCGGTTTCATCATACCTATCGAATATTTCAAATGAATCTCCAATCTTGTTCCTGTAGCTAAACAAGATGGGTGTATATGAATATGCATATACTTCAGATGTAGACACCTAAAAACGTCTCATTGATCATGTACTAATTATTCATCCAATGAGTTAAATAATTCTTTAATTCTTTAATTAAGTTAATTAATCTTATTCTTCTAATTTCATATTTCCTCATAATCTTACTAATTATTGTATTTTCAATTCTATCATTGTTTAGTCATTTAAACCATTTTCTAATGTTAATTAAATATTTATTATTTAATTAATTGTGATTTTAATCTTTCAATTTAAATAATCTTTATTATTTAAATAAATTCTTTCTCAAATTCTCTTTGTAATCAAATAATCATTAACCCTCTTCTAAGTATTAATTATTTAATTAATTGTGATTTAATCTTTTAATTTAAATAATCTTTATTATTTAATTAAATCAAATTTCTAAATAATTAAATAGTTTTTTAAAATTATTTAATTAACTAATTAATTCTTCAAATTCCAATTCCAAATCCCCAAATTCTAATTTCATATTTCTTCTAATTTCATTTAATTTCATTAATTCTCCAAATTCAAATTCATATTTTTCTAATTTCTTCCAAATTTTAAATACATTTCAAAAATCAAATTGAATATCAAAGTCCAGTTCTAAATATATTCAAATAACAAATTGAATTTAAAATAAATTCAGTATTTGAATTAAATCTCATGCAAAGTCAAATTTCAAGCACATGCTAAATCAATCAATTAATTAAATCAATTATCTTTCCAATCTCTATTTCTATCTTTCACTTTGCTTTTTTCCAAAAAGCTTTCAATCAATTAACTATTCAATCTATTTTAATTGATCATTTCAATTAATTGATGAATTACATCATTTCTTTTATTCTCTCCAATCATTCTTTTTCTATCTTCCAATTAGCTTTTTCTAAATAAAGCTTTCTTTGCAATCAAATCAATTATCCTCCAATCATTATTTTTCATCTTTCAATCAACTTTTTTCTCAATCAATCAACTCAATTAACAATTCAATCAATTCTGTTCCACCTCCAAATCAACAGTTCAATTATCAATCAACATGTGAGCTCACTTGAGTTCCACCTCTCAATCAATCCTCTCCAGTAATCTATAAATTCAACATTCAAACTCCATTTTCAACAATCACAAACTTTGAATCTTTGTATCACTTGCAGATTGCCAGCGCAATATCTGAGAGCCATCATACCACAAAGAAGAGAAGAAAAATGGAAGCTATGATGCAGAATAGGGAGTTTTATATTGTTTAAATTTGATTCTATTATGCATCTATTTCATTGGTTTATGTTTGAATTGATAGAAAAGGGATTCCTGATTTCCTTATTATTTCTAGTTAAGCAATGATGATTTTAAGCATATACATCAGATATATCAATAGGCCTTGTCCCAAGGATGACTTCCCCTTGCCTAACAAAGATTTGATTGTCGATCTTACAAATCAACATGCAATGTTGTCATTAATGGATGGATTCTTTGGTTATAATTAGATTAAGATCACACTTGAAGACCATCACAAGACTTCCTTCACATGTCCTTGGGAAACCTTTTGTTGGAATGTCATGCCCTTTGGACTCAAGAACACAAGTGCTACCTATCAAAGAGCAATGACTGTAATATTCCATGATATGATGCACATTTTGATGAAAGAATATGTAGATGACCTCTTGGAAAAGTCAATCGCAAGGGAAGACCATTTGAACATCCTAGCTAAAATCTTTGATTGATTAAAGAAATACAAAGTCAGATTGAATCCCAAGACGTGTCTTTGGAGTAACCTTCGGGAAAGTTCTAGGATACATAATGTCACAATGATGTATTGAAGTGGATCCCTCTAAAGTCAAAGCAATCTTAGAAATGCAACCTCCAAAGAACATTAGTTAGTTAAGGTCATTACAAGGGAAACTTAAGTTAATCCACGGGTTCATTGCTCAACTTGCATACAAATGTCATTCGTTTACATATTTGATAAATATAAGAATATCAAGTATAGATGGGATGAAAAGTGCCAACAAGCATTTCAATTGCTCAAATATTATCTCATGAGTCCACCAATTCTTATGCCACCAATTGAAAGAAAGCCCTTATTGCTCTACATATGAATAACAAAAACAACACTAGGGGCACTCCTGGCACAATAAGATCATGAAGGGAAATAACAATCAATATAATACATTAGTTGAACCTTAGTGGGTTATGTACTTAATTATACTCCCACTGAGCATGCATGTCTTGCTATATTTTTTACTTCGCAAAAATTGCCACATCATATGCTCACTCATAAGACCAAGATTGTAGAAAAATTTGACCCACTCAAGTACTTACTCAACAAAGTAACTCTTACAGGAAAACTGACTAAATGGGTGATGATCTTAAGTATGTCAACAAAAAGGCTATAAGAGACAAGTTATTGTAGACTAGTTAGCAGATGCACCTATGATCAATGATTTTCCTCTCATTTCAAATTTTTTGAATGAATCCCTCCTAACAGTGACACAATGAAAGTTATGGTAGCTCCATTTTGATAGATCCTTCACACAACATGGAGCCTAGAGCCTCACAGTCTGTTTTGCAGGTTTCTGATTAAATTTAGGCTTTTTTAGATTTTTTTTATAAATTTTCTGTTTGTCTGTCATGCATTCGCTTTGTCAGTTTCACGCATTCACTCTATTAGTTTTACGTATTTGCTTAGTCATCATAAAGAAATTGCCTAGACAATATTATGCATTCGCTTTGTTAGAATCACACATTCGTTCAATAGGTAGTTTGGCTTTTTGTTTTTTGGTTATGTTTTGTGTTTTCTAGTTACTGATTCCTTGTTTGCAGTGTGTGGAAAAATTACAGAGAAGGCTTGATCCTCCCAGATTATTTTGGAAACCATTAACAATTTGATTGCGGGATCCTTTATGGTTAAATCACTTTTGGATTTTGGGTTTAAAATTGACATCCATGCTTTGACACTTCAGCTTGGTGCTTAAAACAAATCTGGTTAAAATTGACATGCATGATCTCACACTTCACTTTGGTGTTGAAAATAGACATGCACATGCGTATTTCACACCTCAAATTGGGCTTTAAAATGAACATGAATTAGGCTTATCAATAGAATAAATCACTCATTGCAAAATTTAAGGGAAAAATAACTTTTTATTGTGTCTGGGGTGGACCTATTGTTTCATTAAATACCTTTCCACCCGCCTTCGGGGTCTTGGGAGAGAGGAAAAGGTGATGACAACACCCACTTTTCTTTTTAGTAGTGAGGGGTATCTTTGACTGGGGATTTCATCACCCCATAGAGGTAATTTGAATTGGGATGCGTTGGGGATACCAACTCTCCCAGCGTACTCTCGAGCAGGTTTTTCAAGCCGCTATATAAATATAGTGGTCAGGCGTCTAGAGTGTTGAGTGAATTTGATGTATGTGGGGGCCTTTCCTGCACCGATAAGGTTAACTAAAGCCTTAAGTGGCTTGCTCTGAGGATCCATCATTGGATCAGGATCCCTCAAAACTTACAATAAGAATCAACTCAGTAGCCCAAATCCCATGTTTATTGGTTCCAGGTGTGCAGACTGTACCCTATAGATACTCTCCATGTACCTTGCACGATGAGACAAAAAATCCTCGGTGATAAGATCTTCGGATCTTCGGGGTAAGAGAGATTGGCATACCCAAGAAGTGTGTGTCATGGAGTGGAGCCAGTGTTGTCAGACTCTCTATCTGTTCATCTTGTTTTGGTATTTTGCTGCAGGGGCCCCATTAAACAGTTTCCACTTTCTAGCCGAAGATTGTCTTCTGTGATTTTATGTGTATTGTTGTGCCAAACCAGTATTGAGTCAGTATTTGGGCTATTGTTTGCCCTACCTTGCGTATCTCTGAATTCTTAGAGTTTGTCAGAACACAGTTCATCCAGCTATAATTATCTTTAAACAGTGTTCTAAGAATTGAAAAACAAACTTGTCCTACAAAAAAAGTTACTTGAAATAAAGTCTATCCTGAAACATCAGACAGTCCAACAAAATTTTGCATACTTGTCACCATAGGTTTTCTTAGAGTCCTCGGGTTTACATAGTCCTCATCTACATCCCTAGGGTTAACATAAGTCCTTTCATAGTCCTCATTACCCTCCTCATTATAATTTACATCATCGAAATCTTTGCATAAGTCCTTATTTGTGTCCCGTTAACCTCCTAGTTCATTTTAATGTCGTTATAATCTTCATATTAGTCCTTGTTTAGATCTCATATACATCTGTCTTAGTCTGTCGTCATTTGCATACTCATCCTAGAAGGTCATAACATGTGTCCTAATGGGTCTACCAGGTGATGGTTTGCTCCCCTTCGAGGAACCTAATCTAGTGCCAAACGACAGTCAATGAGAAATAATTGACAACTTAAATAACTTGGCTTGGAAATTAAAGACAAGTGCACCTTAGTACATAGGAGTCGAGTTTGAGCTAGATAGAAAGTATAAGATTTCCTGTAGAATTGATAGAGAAATTACTGCAGAACTTCTTAAGCAAGAACTTGAAAAACTTGCATTGCAAAAATCTTAAAGTACTCAACAAGTTCCACGTCCGAATCTCCAGTAGAGAGTTAGTTCTAGTGTTGCATACCTCACTTTTTGGTCTAGAGTCTCGCATTCATAATCAAGGTATGTCATTGTCTTTCATTAGGTCCTAAAGTGTCCTCATATAGAAGTCTTAAATGCCTGTCATAATGTCACTAAAGGCAAAGATTAAAATGGACCCAAACAATGACCCATCAATTAATCCTACTTGGAACATGGACATGTCAAGCAGTCAAAACTATCAACAGTCAAATCTCCATGTCATGCCGACAATACATGAGCTACAACAAAACTTAACACGTGAGGAAATTGAGTTAGCTCAATAGGACCCACATGCCCTTATGATTCTAAACGCTCTTATAAACAATGACAGGGATAGGTATTTTTCTTTGTTATTACAAAATGGTGCCAAGTTACCTCAAGGTTTTGATGTCACAACGATCTTCCCATCCGGGATTACTTTAGGGCAAAATAGAAGTCAACTACCAAATGTAACACAAACACAAGCTATGACTTCAAGTTCCTCCCAAAATGCATCAACACTGTCAACCCAAGCAAATTTGGTGTCAAACACAAATTCCCAAGAAAGTGCATCATCTTCAACAATGAACGTTAGCGCACAAACGTAGACTATCATAGCATTTAAAACTACATCAATAATATCAAGTGTTTCGGCACCAAGTCAAACATAAGCCTCAAATATTTCTCATACAACAAGTGTGACTCAACCTCTGGTTTCCTACTCAATAGGTTCTATATACAGTCATCAGAACATAAACCCAGGTTCCACTAATACAATGATTACAACCCAATCAAACATGGGTTCATAATTCACTTATTTAACAGTACCCAGGGGAACCCATACCACGCAGAATTATAGTTATCGTACCTTTCAATAACCTCCTATTTATACTACCACAAATCCTTTTGTGGGAAATATACATGTGCAAAGTGTACCACTGACTCAATCAGATATTTTAACCCAACAAATACAAAATCTACAACAATAGATGCAACTATGCAAACCAATAATGACAAAAAGAGTTATACGATGCATGACTTATGTCCTTATCCCTTTGATCATACAATATACATGCCTACTTTCCCTCCACATTTTGAAACACTGAAATTTGATAGATACCAAGGGAAAGGTGATCTTAGATATCACATCAGAGAATTAATCATTGCATGTATAGAGGTTGCAACTAAAGAAACTTATCTAATGAGTTTGTTCCCAAAAAGTCTCAGAGGTTCTTCCTTGGAGTGGTTTTCACATCTCCCACCAACGATCACATCATGTGGTGAACTAGCTGAACAATTCATTGATAACTTCTCACATAAAATTGATTCCCTAGTTACATTGATGGATCTATGTGCTGCAAAACAATATGAAAATGAAACATTTGCATCCTTCTTACAAAGATGAAGACCTCTATATAGAAGATGCAAGACTATTATTCCTGAAACTAAGCAAGACATGTTTTTCAGAAAACTTAATCTCAAAGATTAAGTACCCGATACAAATGCAATATTTGACCACATTTAAACAAATCACTAAAAAAACCATAAAGTGCAAGAAGGGACTTGTAGAACAAGGTATCATAAAATATAAAAAATTCTACAAACAACACCAACAATGACAAAGCTAAGTTCTGGTCAAGAAATAAGAATGTGACCAATGATGGTGTGGTAGACACTCGTACAATGAACATAGCTCAATCGATTGTATCTTTACAAGGACCAATTCAATCATCTAGTCAGAATAAAAGTCCACATATAGAAAATAACACATGGTCAACAAACACATACATTGCACAAGCTACAAACACAAGGTTCCCAAGGACCAATGCTCCAAAAAGGAACTACACACCACTGGGTGAGCCTATTGAATCAACATTAAATAAATTAATAGAGACAAATATGATCACTTTGCCAGAGGTTAGAGTATATGAACTATGTCCTTTCAAACCTACATGGTGGAATGATAATGATTTTTGTGACTATCATCGTACAAAAGGTCATAAGACTACAAGTTGCTATAAGTTGAAGAACTTAATTCAGGACCTGATAGATCAAGGTGACATCACAATTGATACCAACAAAACTTCAATGAACCGAAATCACACCATCTTTAAGGATCCTTTTTTCAAACATGACAAAGGCAAGGCGTCAACATTAGGAACACAAGACAACACTTCCAACTACACAAAAGTCTCATATGACTATACCATTCATACTATTAGCTCAGGAGATGTAGTAAATGTTGATTCACAAGAAGACATTGATGATGATGAGAAAAACCAAGGGACTGATAACTAAAAATAACCAAGTTTGTATGATGTTAGAAGAACCAAAATATGATAAAGACGAGAATCTCTGTCTTATGGACTGGGGGCAGGAAGAACCACTTTATTCAGGATGGTTTAAAGATGAAATTATAGCACAAATCATGAATGTCAGACTTGCAAATGATAACTATAGGATGGGATATGAAATAAACCTTGATAACACAACATGTGTTGGAGAAATGTCCCTCACAAGAGATACTACAATGGCTACTATCATAATAAATCCAAGAGACAAAGACTGTGCAGTAGTTACCCACAAATCAAAAGTAACCTTGCAAGGAGTACCATCAAATCAGTCACCGGTAGTAGGGAACTATAATGTGGTTGAGAAACTGAAGAAAATCCCAACATAAATATCACTTTTTGAGGTGTTGCATATATCACCAAATCATAGAGCTATACTGGATAAAGGACTTCAAGATTCAGTAGTCAGCAGAGATATAGATGAAAATGATTTCCAATCCATGGTAGGGAATCTGGCTGATGTTACCCGTATTTCTTTGATAGAACGGGATGTTTCTAATGATAGACTTTTTCATAATGATCCACTACATCTATAAGCTTACATACATAAGAAGAAAGTCATAAGAGTACTTATAGATGGAGGAGCTAGTCTTAACATGTGTACACTAAAGACGGTCAAGGAATTGGGTTATTATAAACTTCACATTGATCCTTCAAAGAGAATAAACATCAAAGCATATGATGATGAAGAACACACTTCAAAAGGTGTAGTCACACTACCGGTACAAATATGACCTATCAGAATAGAGGTTACCTTTCAAGTGTTGGATTGAGAACTAGGGTATAACATGCTCTTAGGGTGCCCATGGATTCATGCCATGCAAGTCGTACCTTCAACATTCCACCAATGTGTTAACAAGGGTTAGGTTATAAACATGTACCAAATATAAGAGAGGCCAGACAACGTACACTAGATATATTGAATAAACCTAGGCTACCATCAGAGTACATACGTCAGAATCAGTTATCAACATGGGTATTTCCCCTTTCATCTCAGAGAAAAATGAAAGTACCAACATATACTAGTATGGAGTCAGATGGTGAAGATATGAGGCGTCTTCTACAAGAAACTAATACGAAATCATCTAACAATACAGTACCTGAAATATCTGCACAAGCAAATGTGGTAACAAAAATGGGCTTAGCACTGGAAAATGAGCCAAATCCTTGGTTATGTCAATACTTTTACTAAGGGAAACAACACAAGCTCTACCAAATGAGTCAGATGAAGCAAGACTGCAACGAATTATACTAGGCTTGAGAAGGGTATCCACCACACAAAGGAGGTCCACAAATCAAGAACAAATTTAGTTACAAGAACAAAAAGAGATAAGTGACACAACCTCAGAAAGTGGAACATACATAGAAAGTGTGACAGATTCTCATGACTATGAATTCCTATCTAACCATGATGACAACCCATAAGCAATAGACATGACAATTGATAACCAATCACCCATTGATGATGACATTGCTTGTGAGCATACACAAGATCATCCAAATTCAGTAAAACGTGTTCAAAATAATCATGTATACATGTTGTTAGAGTCTTTTACAACAGAAGGAAGCAATGAATCACCCCTTATACATTCACATGTAATTGATTGGGGGCGAGAAGAAAAACCAACTCTAGACTAGTTTGAGAACGATGAAGCTATTGCAGCATTCCTTGGTGTCAGAGAAGGGTTTCCACAGGATGATCATAATGCAATATTTTCTATAGATTTAGATAGAACAACATACTTTGGAGAGGCAAGTTCTTTTGTGTCAAAAGATACAGATGAAGTTGATTACAATGGCAAAAGCAAGTTAGACAACCTCCCTATTGAACAAGAGAATTCAACATTACTCATGGAAAAGATTGAATAAGTCAATATAGAAAAAAGGGAAGTTATACATGGTATCCACTTAGCCAAATCATTAAATATGGAAGAGAAGGACAATTTCATATAGTTCTTCAAACAACATTCGATCAATTTCGCTTGGTCTTGAATTAGTATTACATCACTTACCCTTGCTACCACGAATCAAACCATACAAACAAAAGCTCAGAAATATGCATCCACATATTGCATTGTTGGTAAAAGTGGAACTACACAAACATCTAGATTTGGGCTTCATTAGACCTATTGATTATACAGAGTGGATATCCAATCTCGTACTAGTGACTAAGCCCACTGGGGGCATAAGAATCTGCACAAACTTCCAAGATCTAAACAAGGCATGTCCTAAAAATGATTTCCCATTACCTAACATAGACATTATAGCTGACTTAACTGCTGGGATGAAATGCTTTCATTAATGGACAGTTTCTCAGGATACAACCAGATCAGGATTGCACCAGAAGATCAACACAAGATGATATTTACTTGCCCATGGGGAACATACTGCTGGAACGTCATGCCATTTGGTCTTAAGAATGTTGGGGAAACATATCAAAGGGCTATGACAATATTATTTCATGACATGACCCACAATATCATGGAAGAATATGTTGATGATCTACTGGCTAAATCACAAACAAGAGAAGGTCACCTTGAAGTCCTTGCTAAGATATTTGATCGATTAGAACAATACAATACCAAATTAAACCTAAAAAATAGTGTGCTCGGTGTAACAATGGGCAAATGTCTAGGCTTTATTGTTTCTAATAGAGGAATTGAGGTAGATCCAATGAAGGTCAAAGCGATCATGGATATGCAACCTCTGTCAACACTCAAGCACTTAAGAGGGTTGCAAGGAAGATTACAGTCTAAAAGAAGGTTCATAGCACAACTAGCCGATAAATATCACCCCTTTTAGCATTTACTCAGAAAAGGAGTCACCTTCAAATGGACAGAACAATGCCAAAAATATTTTCAAGCTTTAAAAGATTATCTTCTGAATACTCCACTATTAGTTCCACCTACTCAAGGAAAATCCTTATTACTATATATATCAGCAACAAAATCATCTTTGGGAGCCCTTTTGGCACAACATGATGATCAAGGAAAGGAAAGAGAAAACTACTATATAAGTAGAACCCTAATTGGATATGAGCTTAATTACACTCCTGTAGAACGAGCATGTCTAGTAGTGATCTTCACATCTCAGAAGCTTAGATATTATATGCTGAGTCACAAAGTTCAACTCATAGCACGCTTTGATCCACTAAAATATTTGTTGAGTAGAGCAACATTAACTGGAAGATTGGCCAAGTGGGTCATGATTTTAAGTGAGTTTGACATAGAATATGTGGATAGAAAGGCAATCAAAGGGTAGATTATAGCAGATCAATTAGCAGAAGCTCCCTTGCAAGACAGTCACCTGCTACTAGTGGATTTTCTTGATGAATATGTATTTACATTGACAACATCCACTACTTAGAAATTATACTTTGATGGATCTTACACAAATCATGGGACATGAGTCAGGATCCTTTTGATCACCCCTCAAGGTGATTCTATCCCGAAGTCATTCAGAATAAATTTTCTCTGTACAAAAAATACAACTGAATATGAAGCTCTCATCATAGGACTTCATACATCTATACAATGGAGGATAAAAGAACTACAAATGTATGGTGACTCACAACTGATTGTCAACCAAGTCAATAATGACTACAACAAAAAAGATGATAAACTGATGCCTTATAAACAAATGGCAGAGGATTACAAAGAACACTTCAGTAAAATCACTTTTGAACAAATTCCAAGAATGCAGAACAAGGCAACATATGTCATGGCTATAGTAGGGTCTCTCCTAGACATGCTTAATAATGAAACCAAGTTTGAGTTTATTGTAGAATAATTGATGGTACCGGTATATGATATTCCCTCATCAGAATATATATGTGTAATTGTGGGTCCTGAATCCCCATGACATAATGAGATATATGCATATTTACATAGTCAATATATGTCTCCCGATCTATCAAGAAATCAAAAGGAGACACTTATTCCTCAGGAATATACACAGACTATTATTGCTGACATATTGTATAGATAGAGCCTTGATGGAACACTTCTTTGATGTCTTGATGGTAAAGAAGCACAACTTGCCTTAAAAGAGGTACATGATGGAATTTGTGGTGCACGTCCAAGTGGCCCGACATTATCAAAGATTATTAAGAACTAGATACTATTGGCCTACTATGGAAAAGGATGACTATAAATATGTACAAAATTGTAGACAATGTCAAGTGCATGGAGATCTCATTCATGTGCCATCACATGATCTCCAACCTATCACATCACCCTGACCATTTTCACAATGGGGGTTAGATGTTGTTGGTAAAGTTAATCCTACTTCTTCCAATGAGCATAAATTCATCTTAACGACTACTGAGTATTTTACTAAATGGGTAGAGGAAATCCCTCTCACATACACCACGAGTAAGAAAATGGCAAAAATCATGCTTAACTATATCATCTGCCAGTACGGGATTCCAATGTGCATAGTTACTAATAATGGACGCCCATTCAAGAATTAAGAAATGAGAGAATTGTGTGAATAATTCCAAATACAACAAACATTTGCAATGCCCTATTATCTGCAAAGTAATGGACAAGCAGAGGAAACAAACAAGAAAATAATAAAGATCCTAAAAAAAGTTGTCACTAACACAAGACGAGATTGGCATCTCCAGTTAAATCCCTCTCTTTGGGCTTATGGAACAAGGGTACACACACCTACAAGAGCAACATCCTATTCATTGGGCTATGGTACATAAGAAATATTACCTATTGAAATAGAACTACCATCTTTAAGAGTCTCCTTAAAACACATCATATCAGAGGAAGACTATCGAGTTGCAAGGTTACAAGAGCTTGAAATGCTTGATTAAAAGAGACAAACTTCTTTAAATCACTTGCAAGGTTACCATAACAGATTGAGAAGGAGTTACAATAAACGAGTACGACCAAGAAAGTTTGAAGTGGGAGATCTAGTTCTCAAGGAGAACCAAAGGAACCTAGTAGAAAGTGAAAAGCCAGGGAAGTTTGAACCTAACTGGCTAGGTCCCTTTATCATAACAAGGGTCATAGGAAATGGAGCATATGATTTACCTACCATGGAGGAAGATCCACTCCCCAACCCTATGAAAAACATGCACCTTAAATGATATTATATCTAAGAGTTGGGTTAGTTTAGGTTTTTCTTTCCGCATTGCATCGTATTTTATTCAAAGCACTGCATCACATATAGTTTCTTTCCAAGCACATCACATTCAAAAATTTCATGGCATATAGTCTCTGCATTTACATATGGCAACATCAATAAAACAAGGCAACTGTCCAAGTTTATCATCCGTTTGCATTCAAGAGAAACAAGGGTCATCTCCTTTCTTAGATATTCAGTCATGAAGTCTTGGAGGTCCTAAGGTCATTCATTTTCAACATTTCCCTATGACGATGCTTTACTTATGGTTGTGTAGTGATTTCACTATTTGGAACTTGTTAACCCAAAATCTATCAATTTCTATATCTCAAACGCATTAACAAAATCTCTAATTCATTATAGACATCTAGTTGATCATATGACCAGTAAAAAATCAAATTCTACTTGAGTACCACTGTAATTGTCACACCCAAGTAGGTTTCATTACTTACAAGTCAAGGCAAGAAAAGAAAAAAGAAAAAGTGCTATGCCAAATATTCATCTCAAGGCAAAAGAGAAGTGATATATAACTGAAATATCACTCATGCAAGTGCAACAAAAATCTTGACTATGGGAACATGCGAATAACTCCATCAGGGCTATGGACGTCTACTGGAAATGGGGCAATATTCGAGAAATTACAGTCTATAATGTCGTCAGAGCTCTTAAAGCTTGCTGGTAGTGAGGCTCTATTCGATATGCTTTTGAAGTTAAAATAATCTATGTAGCTAGTCATATTGGATGCTAAGGATCTTTAGTGAACACAAGAGTGGGAATTAACTCATTTGCATACACATGGGCAAAAGAAGATCAAAGTTTCAAGAACCAATGGGGAAGTTTTCCGTGTCTCCATTTGTAAATCCTAGTCACTAAGTGTGTTAATTTGGATGTTCCAAGGGACCTTATGGATCGATTGACGACTTACCTATGAAATGTTTTGTACCTCTAACTCAATTGGTGTATTACAAAATGTTAAACTAACACAATCATCCTTGTTCGAATAGGAAATGCATCTTCATCATTCATATTGCATTAACATAAGTCATATAAAAAATTCATTGTCTCCACATGCATTCTATAGGTCATCATGTCATATAGGTCTACATACTAGGGGCATAACTGATAAAATCCTAAAAATCATATAAATTCCTGAAAAAATTCTAAAAGATTGAAAAAAAAATATACCAAAAACATTGGGAAAACACAAAAATTCAAAAACATTGGAAAATCTTTCAAAAATACCAAAACCATTTAAAAAACAAAAATCAACCAAAAACATCCATATACGATCTTGAAAAATCCCAAAAACATCCATATACGATCCTTAAAAAAATCAACCAAAAACATTCAAATATCAATCCACAAAATCCAAAAACAATCAAAATCAATCAAAAAACTTGCAATAAAATGTCTCGCAAGAATCAAACACCCTAGCAGATATCTAGCAAATGCTTCACACGAAGTTAACAAAGGATACACCTATCAAGTCAAACATCTGCAATCAACTAATCAAACTGTCTTATCAATCGTATCAATATCCATATCAAATGATCATTATCTTGTCTTAAAAAGAGATGGATACACTCAAAATTAGATAGATCAGTCTTAAATGGGGTCCACGTATTTCTGAGATCAGATATTATCAACCATCACATCAAGCAACTGAGAACGAAGGCATGAATCAGTATAGCTGTTGAATTTTGTCTGGGTCGGTCTTTATCTTTTATCATTTGGCGTCAGGTCATGTTCCTATGCTACTCAAGGATGTCCACAAGTGACTAGAGGAACCATGATGGACATTATCTTTTTCTTTGTTTGTTGTTTGTGGTGTGGACCAATGAAGTTTTGGGGCAATTGTTCTAGTGGGTGTCTATGACAAGTACGTTCATTTGGAAAATATCCTATGCAAAATTCAAGGATAGTTATGCTTGTGACTATCGCACATACCTCGACCCTTGGCACTACAACCAGAATGGAACATTCACTCCTTGTCTTTACATCTTGGTTCCTTATATCCTGATGTGCAAAGCTCCATTGTTACATAATAAGGCTTAGTGATGAATATATATTGCACTATTAATAAAGGCACAAAAGTTCGTGAAAACCATCATCTTCATTTTTCAATCTATCATTATCAATCCATCATCTCATATCAATTATCCTCAATTGCTTCTAATTCTCATCTTTCATTCTATTTCATTCTAAGGTTCATTCTCTCATATTCTATCTCAATATCATCTTCACATCACCTATCTCTATCTCTAATCAACTAACTGTTCTTCTATCTCACATTTTTCTTCTTTCCAGAGATCATTCATACCTTTAATGCATAAACAATCTCTCGAGGGGGCATTACACCCTAAGTGTCACTGGGGCAATTTTTTTTTTTTTTTTTTGAAACAACATAGTTTCGACATTGTCTCAAAGAGGGGAAAATGTAGACACCTAAAAATGTCTCATTGATCATGTACTAATTATTCGCCCAATTAGTTAAACAATTCTTTAATTCTTTAATTAAGTTAATTAAACTTATTCTTCTAATTTCATATTTCCTCATAATCTTACTAATTATTCTAATTTCAATTCTATCATTATTTAATCATTTAAACCATTTTCTAACGTTAATTAAATATTTATTATTTAATTAATTGTGATTTTAATCTTTCAATTTAAATAATCTTTATTATTTAAATAAATTCATTCTCAAATTCTATTTCTAATCAATTAATCATTAACCTTCTTCTAAATATTAATTATTTAATTAATTGTGATTTAATACTTTAATTTAAATAATCTTTATTATTTAATTAAATTCAATTTCTAAATAATTAAATAGTTTCTTTAAATTATTTAATTAACTAATTAATTCTTCAAATTCCAATTCCAAATCCCCAAATTTTAATTTTATTTAATTTCAGATTTCTTCTAATTTAATTTAATTTTATTAATTCTCCAAATTCAAATTCATATTCTTCTAATTTCTTCCAAATTTCAAATACATGTGCATGATTTCAAAAATCAAATTGAATATCAAAGTCAAGTTCTAAATATATTCAAATAAAAAATTGAATTTAAAATAAATTCAATATTTGAATTAAATCTCATGCAAAGATGAAATTGAAAATCAAAGTCAAAGTGCAAGCACATGCTAAATCAATTAATTAATTAAATCAATTATCTTTCCAATCTCTATTTCTATCTCCCACTTTGCTTTTTTCCAAAAAGCTTTCAATCAGTTAACTATTCAATCTATTTTAATTGATCATTTCAATTAATTGATCAATTACATCATTTCTTTAATTCTCTCCAATCATCCCTTTTCTGTCTTCCAATTAGCTTTTTCTAAATAAAGATTTTTTTTTCATCAATCAATTGTCCTCCAATCATTCTTTTTCATCTTTCAATCAACTTTTTTCTCAATCAGTTAACTCAATTGACAATTCAATCAATTATGTTCCACCTCCAAATTAACAGTTCAACTATGAATTAACATGTGAGCTCACCTGCATTCCTCCTCTTGATCAATCTATATCACCTCTGAATCAATCCTCTCCAATAATATATAAATTCAGTATTTAAACTCCATTTTCAACAATCATGAACTTTGAATCTTTGTGTCACTGGCCAGTTGCCAACGCGATATCTGAGAGCCATCATACTGTAAAGAAGAGAAGCACAATGAAAGCTATGATGCATAATAGAGAGTTTTATATTGTTTAAATTTGATTCTATTATGCATCTATTTCATTGGTTTATGTTTGAATTGCTAGAAAAGGGATTTATGATTTCCTTATTATTTCTAGTTAAGAAATGATGATTTTAAGCATATAAATTAGACATATCAATAGGCCTTGTCCCAAGGATGACTTCCTGTTACCTAACATAGATTTGATTGTCGATCTTACAACTCGACATGCAATGTTGTCATTAATGGATGGATTTTTCGGTTTAAGATCACACTTGAAGACCAATACAAGACTTCCTTTACATGTCCTTGGGGAACCTTTTGTTGGAATGTAGTGCCCTTTGGACTCAAGATCATAAGTGCTACCTATCAAAGAGCTATGGCCGTAATATTCCATGATATGATGCTCATTTTGATGGAAGAATATGTAGATGACCACTTGGGAAAGTCAATCGCAAGGGAAGATCATTTGAACGTCCTAGCTAAAATCTTTGATCGATTAAAGAAATACAAAGTTAGATTGCATCCCAAGAAGTGCCTTTGGAGTAACCTCCGGGAAACTTCTAGGATACATAATGTCACCATGAGGTATTGAAGTGGATCCCTCTAAAGTCAAAGCAATCTTAGAAATGCAACCTCCAAAGAACATTAGTTAGTCAAGGTCATTACAAGGGAAACTTAAGCTAATCCATAGTTTCATTACTCAACTTGCATACAAATGTTGTCCATTTACACATTTGATACATAAGAATATCAAGTATAGATGGGATGACAAGTGCCAACAAGAATTTTCTTTGCTCAAAGATTATCTCATGAGTCTACCAATTCTTATGCTACCAATTGAAGGAAAACCCTTATTGCTCTACATACGAATGATAAAAACAACACTATGGGCACTCCTGGCACAATGGGATCATGAAGGGAAAGAACGAGCAATATAATACATCAGTTGAACCTTAGTGGGTTATGTACTTAATTATGCTCTCACTGAGCATGCATGTCTTGCCGTATTTTTTACTTCACAAAAATTGCCACATCATATGCTCACTTATAAGACCAAGATTGTAGCAATAATTGACCCACTCAAGTACTTACTCAACAAAGTAACTCTTATAGGAAGAATGACTAAATGGGTGATGATCTTAAGTGAGTTTGATATTGATTATGTCGATAAATTTTTTATAAAAAGACAAGTCATTGTAGACTAGTTAGAAGATGCACCTATGATCAATGGTTTTCCTCTCATTTCAAATTTTTTGAATGAATCCCTCCTAACAATGACATAATCAAAGTTATGGTAGCTCCATTTTGATGGATCCTTCACACAACATGGAGCAAACACATACTTAATTTTTGTAACACCTCAAGGAGATTGTGCATCCTAAAGTCATATCATTTATCTTTTCCTTGTATCAACAATATCATATAATATGTGGCACTCTCTATAGGTCTATGGGCTGCAATATAGTGGAATATCTAGGAGCTTCATGTTTTTGATGACCCCCAACTTGTATTCTAGAAAAAAAAAAATGACTATTAGACTAAGGATGAGAGATTGATGCCTTACAAGAAGATGGTGGACGAATTTAATAAATGCTTTACAAAGATAATCTTTGAGAAAATTCTTAGATAAAATAATTGAGCTATAGATGCCATGAATACAATAGCTTCTTTGATGGACATGTCATATAATATGACTTGTTGTTAGTTCCTTATAGATAATCTCTTGGTCCTCGCATACGCGATCCCTCCGTTTGAGTTCGTATCCGTTATTAGTCTCGATTACCCTTGTTACATCGATATATTCTCCTACATTTGCAATAACACCCTTCCACCAAGTCTTTCCAACAACCAATGCCATACTTTGATTTGAGAAACCTCCTGATATGTCATCATTACCAACACCCTTTACTGCAGGGGTCTCAATGGTCCTCTCCTTAGATTTATAGAAAGTGAGGAAGTTCAAGACTACATTGTGAGAGGTTCATGAAGGTATATGAGGGACTCACTCTAGTGGTCCAACCTTAGCCAATAAACTCATGAGGACTAGTTACTACTGGCCTAGAATTGAAAAATATGCTTATTAGTTTGTTAGGAAATGCAAGAAATGCTAGATTCATGGAGACCTGATACATGTACCAACATAAGAACATCAACTGATCACTACACCATGGTCCTTTACCCAATGGGGACTCGACCTTGTGGGTAAGATTCACCCTCAATCATCCAATGGACACACGTTCATCATAAGCTCCACTGAGTACTTCACAAAGTGGATCAAAACCATTCCCCTCACATAAATCATTGGTAAACAAATCACTACATTCATCCTCAATTACATCATCTGTCGGTATGGTTTTCCCCTTTCCATTGTCATAGATAATGGGCATCATTTTAAGATTCAGGATGTTCATGAACTTTGTGACAAATTTTATATCCAATACCATTTCTCCATTCCATATTATCCCCAAGGCAACCATCAAGCTAAGGTGTCTACTAAAACTATCCTCAAAATCTCTTAAAAGATAGTCAATGATGCTTGTCATAAATGGAACATACAACTTAATCTAGCCTTATAAATTATCACACAAGTGTCCATACACATATTGGAGCCATACCCCATTCACTTGTCTATGGTATCAAAGCTATCTTGCCCATTGAGGTCGAGTTACCATCCTTACAGGTTTCCATGTACAATATTATCATTGATGAGGATTACACGGTCTCAAGATTATAGGATTTGGAATTGGTAGATGAGCACAGACAAAATGCATGAGATGCAACTACAATCATAAAGTAAAGCCTCACACATTTGAAGTTGGTGATAGTACCCAAAGAAAACCCTAAGGATCACCAGGATTGAGAGAAACGAGGTAAGTTTGAACCTAATTGGCTTGGCCCCTACATTGTCACAACAATTATGACTCGGGAGCGTATCAATTTGTAGACACCAAAAATTAATTAAATTAATATTTAATTAATCATTCTACCTTGCATAATTAGTTTTATTAATTTTTTTAACCTATTATTCTTCTTTAAAAGAAAATTTCTTAATCTTGCCTTCCCAACCATATGATTAATTTATCAATTAATCATATAATCTCCCATTCTTCTAATATTTGATTTAATTCCCAACCTTAGCCAAATTCTTTGATATTTTTTCTAAGCCCAATTAGTTAATTAATTTACAATTAATTAGCTAATACCTTGATTCCTACAAATATTCTTGCTAATCCGCCTTCATCAAGTTAATTAACCAAGGCTTAATCTTCATTAACCATTTTCCACATTTTTAAATTCTTCACACCTACTCAAGTCCACATGTGACACCCCTCTTAAATGAACTTGCATGCATAAGTCATTTTCCACCTCCATCTCATCTTTTACCTTGGGTGCTCACACATATGTGAGAATGCTCTTTCCCATAAGAGCCATCTTGCACTTTCCATTTCCATCCACATGTCGTCCTTCTTAATCCTAGGAGACTTACACTTTGCCAAAAGTGTTTCCACTTGTCATCCTCATGTTCTTCCCAAGATGTGCTCACACACCTTGCCCTCTTTCCCATACCAATTTTTCTTCCTAAGACACTTCACCTTGTGACACATGTCACAAGACTATGAGCCCAAACCACCTCATATTCTCTCACTCAATCTAGGCCCTTCATCATCTTTCAATCTCAACCTTCCATTTTAAATTCTAAAATTTATAAATTGGAGTCTCTTCCCTTCACAAATCATCACTTCATTTTTACATCTTTATGTTGCTCATTTTATCCATCAAATCCATTATCCATAACTCCATTGTGCCAAAATTCCTCCACAAATCCATTAAATATTTAAGCCTTTGTTGTACAATTTGGAGAGAAATCCACATATCCAATTATCAAGAACAAATCAAGTGGCCAAGGTTGCACCACTTCTAGTTCAGTTTATGTAGTAAGTAAAAGGTGTAATGCTTGTTTGAGATTTTAATTTTATGTTTAAACATTTACTTAGCATTACACTTTTTATTGCTTTCACAGTTATCTACTCATAAAGGTGCACCACCTAATGATCCTATCAACAACATGCACCTTCAAAATTTCTACACATAAGATCTTCAAAGAATCCCTTCCAAAATACAAAAAAAATCATAAAAATAAAAATCATCAACTTGATGAAAAACTAGCAAACAAGCGTCTTGTGTGACACAAAAAAAAAAAGAAAAAAAAAGAAGAAGAAATAAATTCATCCAATAGTGAAAACCACTTTGGTGGCGCCTTGGGCAAGTATCATGGTGAAAAGCGGGTTAACAACGCCATGTGTAGGGACTTTTTATCCTCCCTCCTTCAAGACTCCACATCATCCTTTCACTTTGCACACACTCAAATCTTATCATTTCATAATAACCTACCCATCCCCATCATGGCTTGTCATTGTTCTACCTAGGGTCATTTTTCCTTCCATAATAAACCTTTGTCGCCTTTTGCTTCACCCATAATAATCATGTATTATTTGTAACTACGTGCATGTACGCCACCTAGGAATGGAAGTGGATCCTTGGCATCACATGTTGTGAGGAGTATCAATTTTTTATACCTTCCTTCTTCTCTGCATAATCCACAATAGAAGATCATTTGCATCGTCGATCCATAATAAAGTTTCCACCTTTCCTTGAAATAAGGTATCAATTTCATTGAATGAGTCCATTTAAGATAGTGCATGAGAAACTTTGCACTTCAATCGAATCAATATTTTGGTGGACTAAGATTCTAGCATGATTTGGAGATCTTCACATTATTTATGCTTTATTAGGATACAACATTATGACTAGATAAACACTTTAAACATCCATGGCAAGAAATATCTATGACATGAGGATTTTAGTGTCTATTCGTGTGTATTCTTTGGTTTTCTTTTGATTTTATCTTTTGGTATTATGTTTCCTATGTCTCTCAAGGATGTCAATTGACTAGAGTGGCCAAGATGGGGCATCATTACCTAATTGTTTCTTGTGGATCATTTCTTAGTATCACTATGGCTTGTCTGAGGATATGGAAACACAAAGTCATTCAATACATTATGGGTCTAGTGTGAATAGGGGCATTCCTTGTTTGCGACTATCTTATCTCCATGAAAATTAATACACTATCTATTTGTGTCTAACTCATATTTGGATGGTCACAAACATTTCCCATAATAATCTCAATGATGATAATATCACAAGAAGCTTGTCACTATCATGTCTTCTACCTTCCTCCACCCAATCCCTTTGCATCATTGATCGCATGTCATCACACATCATATGACAAAGTATAATGACACACCAAAAACAATAGAGTTATGCATTACATTACATGTTCATCCTACATCATCACATGTCAGTCCCACATAGCATAAAACATATCATATATCATATACATCCTACATTCATATAGGTTAGTGCATGATTAGAATCATAATAAGGGCATGCACAATCCATATCATATCATCATGCATCCATCATAATCTAAACATATAAAATAAGTCATGCATAAACATGTAAAATCATCATAGTCCATCATACATAATCCATCACATCTCATCATAAAGCATATAGAAATAACTGAATCACACATAACATCATCATATATTACGTCACACATAAAAATCATCATATAAAATAACATAAGAACATAATGCACATAGTCACCACAAGGAATAGTTCTCATCTCATATATATAATCAAAAAATAATGTATCATAATACAATGATGTAAAAAATATCATACTGAATACAAAATCAGCTTCAGGTGTTTACATCATAATATAAAAATACACTGATACAAAATGGATTGGAGCTATGATGAGCTAATACCCTCAGACCTTGATGGTTTGGATGGCCTCTGAGCATTGGAAGGTTCTGCCCCTCTTGATCTTGTCACTGACTCTGCTCTAGGAGGTCCCATGACACCCTCACTCTTTGATATCTACCTCCTGCTTGGCTCTTTCTTGCTCGCTGACTAGCTAGCACTACCTCCTCGTATAGTCATTGCCAATAGGCAATCTCCCATGGAACTCAAAAAACATAGTCCATTCCTAAAGCAACATCCCCCTGTTGGGTAGCCCTGGCCCACTCTATGGCCTCCTCTTCTTTTCCATACTTCTCATTGATTGCATCTCGCTCCACACTCATAGTATTAACCTACTGCCTCAAGGATGTTATCTATGCAACTTGTATCTGGGCCTAACCTTACAAAATCTATACCTAGTGTAGAAACTTAAAAACAATTATTTTAATTATTTTTAATGCCTCACATAATTATTTAATTAATTATGTTAATTCAAATTCTCCTCAATATTAATTAAATATAATTAATATTGTCACTATAGCATGTGATTGATTTATTTAATAAATCAATCCCTTTCTTTATTCTTCTAAAAAATCAAATCCTCACAAATCTTCCTCTTAGCTAATTAATTTCAATTAATTATTTAACCTACATGATTCCTACAAATCATCTTCTTAATTCATCATTAACATAATAAATTCTTCTAGAAACTCCCTAAACTCACTTAACATTATTTTTCTAATTTTTTATTCCCTCCACTCATTCTCTCTCCTAGTCTAATCCTAATCCCACCTAACATTTCCTCCAATCCCCCTCCTAATGAATCGTTAATGACTAATCGTCATGATTAGCCACAAAGTCAACTCCTTGCTTTTAAATAATCTTTTCCTAGGTGAATGTAAGATTTTCGAAATCTCACATTCCTCCAGGTATCCCCTCTCTCAAGGAATTTTTAATTCCTCCAATCCCCATAATAATCTTTTTGGGAGAATTTTTTAATTCCTCCAATACACCTTGTGGAGTGTGGAGATATGAAATGCCTTTAAGGCATATTTCTTGGTCTCCACACCCTCTCTTGGAGCTGTGTGAGCTCACAAGTAAATCTTAGCCCTTCATCTCGAATCCATCCTAGCCATTCATTTTTCTCTCCTCTTCCTATAAATAAAAGGGCTCCACCCCTTCATTTGAACATCTCGAAATCTAGTAAGCTTATGCTGCCCTTTTGAGCCCAAGAAATCATCTTGGCAGCTTCATCATTTTCATCCTTATCATCCTCCTGAAATCCCTTTCATGTTGTGCACATCATTGGAGATCCATCCACATCCAGCAATCAAAGGAGCACATCAAGTGGAGCATTATCAAGGGGCGCCTTCAATTCATCAAGGTCAATCCTCAATCTGAAGGAGAAGGTAAAATAGCAAGGTGAAATGGTCTTTTCATGCTATTTTAGCATTTTGCAGGTTTATTTTTGTTATGTTTTGATCATTTAACCTTCTAATCTATTTTCCCCTCTTCACCTAGGATCTCAAGGAACTCGCCTCATCTTGTACCTCCCAACCCTGTCCATATTCGGTAGAATTTTGTCCTCCCCATCCTTTCCTAACCTATCCTTATCCCTCCTCTATCTTAGCCTATGGGGGTATGGTGAGTTGATCCTGAACCTATGCTTGACGTACCTCTCTCCCTTGTCCACCTCGCCCTCCAGGTGGCCATCCTCAATAATCTCCCTCATCATCTCCCTATGTGTCATTCCCCCTCCCTTGGCCTACTCTCCTCCTTCTCCTCCTGGGTGGCTCCTCTCCATCTGTGTCATCCTTTAGCTATGGTGCTGACTCTCTTGGTCCTATCAACCTTGAGAATGGATGGGCTCTAAACCAAGCCTTTTAGTCTACAATCATCCCTGCATTTGAAATATCATATCAGATATCCCATTGCATTGGCACTAAAGCTAGAAACTCTGTAACTATAACCTCATAAGACAAGCAAGGACCCCACCATGGTATCTCTCATTGAATCCTAATGAATTTTGCTGACCCTGAATCCTACCAAACTATTTTGCTACCCTATTTGGCAAGTGTCTCTCAATAATGAAGGATGTCCTTCCTATCAAACATCAGGTTCAGTAGCAATATGGGAGGACCTCATTTTCCTCCTCCCATACCTCACAATCCAAGTAAGGCTTCCAAATGACTATATCAATATCATCTATCACTTGATGTCGGTAATCCATCTTCCCTAGCCATGGTTGAGAGACAATCATTCTATACATATGGACATATTGATATCTTGCACCCTGACCCCTGTAGCATATCAACCTCATGACAACAATTTTCTCATAGGCCTAGAGTTGTAGTAGTGTTATAGCAGCCAATAAACCACATCCTCCCAAGAACACAAACTAGTGAAAATCATGGTATAAATGTGCAAGTAGGCACTAATCCATGCAAATCGAGTTCCCTTCATCATCATCATCTCCATCGCTTGCCTCCATCCACGAAACATCTGGTGGGTCATCCTGTATGGGAAAATATATCCATTGATCTCACCCCTTATGACAACTACTTGAATTGCTCCTGTTGTTCCACACTCATACATCTCATCCCAACCGATGTGGCTACCCTAGATCTCCAAATCCTCATGATTGAAAACCTCGCGTAGAGCCTCCACAACTCCACTCTCCCAGTTATATACAACTAGCTCCCCATGGATCAGAATCCATAGAATCCTATAAACATCCTCCAGTGTCATGAACATCTCTTCTATTGACAGATGGAATGTACATTTCTTGCTATACCACTCCTCAAGCAATGCAGAAAGCAATCTAAGATTAGCTTGAATCTCAAGCATAATTATGGTGTGTCATAGTCCAAGTGTCCCTAGTGCAACATGGTCATCCTTGCTCAGCTACAACCTCAACCTTTGCGTACGTGAGAATCTCTCTCGTGAGTCTAATTGTACTAAATCAACTTGCAATCACAAGCGCAATTTCATTAGTGTTAAGCTTTATCGTCTTTTATCCCATCAAGCTTTTTCAACTTTATCCTTTCTAGTCGCTTCATCAACTTTATTAACTTCATTAGTTGCCGCTCAAGCTATTCTACTGGAGAAACTACTGGATTCTATCAATCCATCTCCATATCCTATTGGTTGCCTTTGTTTATCACATTGGCTACTTGCTTTTCCCCTAATTTGACCATATATGTGCTAAGATTTCACATATGCACTTTTGCATTGCATAAACACACTGATATACATATATGTGTTGCTGCTAAATACATACACCAATAAATCAAAAAACATAGTCTTATAGTGCGTAGATGCATCATCAAGGCATACACGCCAAGAAAGCAAAAACACACTTTTAGGCTACATACATACATTTTTAACATATACACATTTTTCCTAGCATAGACACGGTTTTACCAAGCAAAAATATGCTTTTAGCATATATGTACCAACACCTAACCTATACACATTTTCAACAAAACTTATTTTGCCACTTTTTTGACAACCTAACTTTTGGACCTATTTATGATGTCATAAATGCACAAAATAAAGAATGCAATGATGCACTTACCAACTCTTCGTACTCCTCTGGGTGCTCGTGTTGCCACACTCGCTCAAATCTTTGTAATCGCTTTTCCATAGTGTCACTCCTCTTCTTGCCTTCTCTCCTTTAGTCTATGCTTTGGTTAATGAAAGTGATGGATGCAAATAAGGAGATCCTTAACCCATTCTCCTATTTATAGGCGTTGCAACCCTAATCTGGATGTGGTGACCTCTCGTGTTCTTCATGATCCCCCATGCCTCCCCCTTAGCTTGTCTTTTGCCATTTTTACCTTGCGCGTCTTTCTAGCTAGCCTACTTTATCCTTTCTCTTTATCAAGAGATTGTTCTATTTTTTATAGATTTTTCACACAATCTCTCAAGTGGGCATGTCATCATCCTTACCAAGAGCAACCTTCTATATTAGTGAACTATTTTCTTTGAAACAAAGCAATAAACTGCACTATCTCAAAGAGGGACAAAATGTAGACACTTAAAATTGTCCTAGCCTAATTGAATAAATATTTTATTTATTTTAATTATTTTATCTGAAGCCTTCTATTAATTAAATAGATCTTTATTTAATTTAATTAATTCACTAAGCCTCTTCTAAGCCTTTCCTAATTTAAATCATTTTTATTTATTTATTTAAATTTCCCTTTTTCCTATATTAAATAAATATTTAATTTATCTATCCCGACCCTTCTATTAATTAAATAAATATTTATTTATTCAATTAATTCATTAGCCTTTTCTTTCCATGACAAGTGTCACTCATCTCTTAATTTTCCTCTAACAACCACTCCAATATTTTATTATTTCCTATACCTACTCTCTAATTTGAGCTGACCATTTGTCTTTTTACCTCTTAATCCTAGCTCTCCATTTTTAGGGCACTCTCTATAAAAGAGGCCCCTTCCTCTCTCCTTTTAATCAATCAAATGCAAGTATACCTAAACTCTTCCAAATTGTCTACTACAATCGCTATCCATTCTCTATTGAGCTCTTGTGCAAATAGTAATTTTGAGAGCAACCATACTAAGCAAGATCAATGAAGATATGAGCACAAGGAAGACAAACCCATGGAATGTGTGAATGGTATAATCTGATTTAGTTTGTTGTTTTACATGTTCTTTAGTTCTTCGTTGGTGCTATGTTCGATTTTGTTGTAGGTCTAGGGTTTTAGTGGTTGAATTTTATTTAGATTTATGATATTAGAAGCATCCAAATTTGATAGAAACACCAAATACATATTAATAATAACAGATGTGTCTAGTCTTCTCCACTTTGCGATCAAGAGTCACCTGTTAGCTCTCATTTTAGTTAACATATTTATAATAGATTTGTAGGATGTAGTTAAGGACATTGGAACTATTTATAGTTTTATTGAGTGATTAATAATATGTGTAGTAAGTTCATTGTTGGTCCATTCTCTATTCTACACCAAAATTTAATTTGGTATCAAAGCACAAATCGTTTGGGTTGTGGAGTTAAATTGATATTTATATCAAATGGTTTGAATTTTTTCCCTCTTGATTGTAGCTCCAGGGGACAATTTCTTAGATCATGTTAGCTATGATTGGCCCAATTTTGAGGTTGTGGATGAGAGTTTCTAGATTTTCTCATGCTGGAATTAATATTTCTGTGGTGCAGTTTTCTTTGCAACATGTCATAAGAAGTTTCAGTGGCCTTTCATTTGTGTGTTCCTCTCTTATCTTCGTTTCTTGTTAAGTCGTCCCTTTTATTACCATTTCATTGTGAAGGGAAGGTGAGAAACCATGTGTATTACATTTTTCACGTCAAGATTATTGACATTGTAGTAAATAAGAGGCGATATGCTGAGGGCCTTGTGTTTCATATAGAATCCACATGATATAGATCGTTTGCTAGAGAGGCTTCATTCAACTTTGAATTTATCCACTCTATATTGCAATGTAAATCTGTAAATCAAGATTTTGGTACTGAAGGAGATTGAAGCTTAAAAAGTGAGCTTTCATAAAAATAAGATTAAAATATTGTGTAAAGAATTTTGAAAAAGAATGAGATTGCAGAAGAAACACTAGATATTGATGGTTTCATTGAAGATGATGCATTTGTTCTATTTTGAAGAGTCCAATACTTTGAAGATAGAAAAAGATGTAGTAGAGACTAGATAGATTTTCAATAGTTTAAGGGTCTAACAAATTGAAGAAACTATACCTCATTGGGGTTATGAGACATACATGTGAGGATTTGTGTCTAATAGTTTAGGGGAGATTCGAAAATTTGGAAGTTCAACATCATACCTTTATGAGGGTGATGAGACACTTCATGCGCAAATGGTGTCGAATGATGTTTGGAACTTGGATGATAGATGCGTGACTATACTATTAGTTGGGAGCAACTTGAAGAAGTCTTATTGGTCTATGAACTATTTTCAAAGTATATTTTTTCTATAATATATTGTTTTGTTTTATGTTGCTAGTCAGTTTTATAACTAGTTTGTACTATGCATATATGTTAAAAATTAATCAAAATTTAATTATTCATTAAGGAGGAGTGTTGGAGAATGTAATTTATAACTAAATTATAATCATACCACATACTTGTCAATAATGACTTGTTCAACAGATGTGTCCAATCTTCTCTAGTTTGTTGTCAAGAGTCACCTGTTAGCTCTCATCTTGGTTAACTGATTTATAGCAAATTTTTAAGATGCAGTTAAAGATATTGTAACTATTTATAGATGTATTGAGTGATTAATAATATGTGTAGTAATTTCATTAGTGGTCCATTCTCTATTCTACACCAAAATTTAATTGGTTTGCCATCTCATTTCCCTCACGTTTGACGTGAGAAATTTAAAAAAAAATTAAAATAATTTTTGATACTTTATAATTTCATCCAACTTCCAGTTTCTCATCTCGCCTTTAATTAACGCTTTCCTTATAATCTGCGAGGCACATTCTAGATGTAAATTGGTGATTGAGAGTCTAGTTGCCAAGCCCATCGCCAATGTCGTTACTTTTGCCTCCTCTTCGTTGTTCCTCCCATTTTCCATTTGTTGTACACTCCATGCAATAACGGTCCCTTGGCAATTCCTTGTTACACATCCTACCCTTGCTAAACTAGGATTTGCTTTTGATGCTTCGTAGAAGTTTATTTTGATCCAACCTTCCTCTTGTGTCAACCATTCAATTTTTTCATCACCACTTGTTTTAGTTGGATTAACTCGTGAAGGTCCATTAACGAGCCAATAATGTTAAATTATTATTAGTTTTAAATAAAATTAACAATATTTAGAATAAATAATTGAAGAATTTTTAGATACAAATGTAATGTAGACATATGAAATATGATATCGTATTTTTTATATTTAACAAATAATTTATTTTAACATTTAGGCGATTAAAATTGTTGGTGTAATTATGATATTTTACTTTGGTTTATTCTTTCTTAAGTTCTAATTACATGTCAATTAAGCTTACTTAGGGAATTGCATAGGACTAGTTGGAGCATCTCCATTTGAGGTGGACTTATCATGCTATCATTTCCACATTATGTGGTGTTTCTACCTTTAGTGCCTTTGTCACATTATCATATCCACCTTTCGTGGTTGCACTTTTCCACCTTTGGTGGGTGATCCACCTTTAGTGGTGTTATCCTATAATCACTTTTCCACTTTAGGTGGGATGCCAGGTTATCATTTTTTGTCTCATGTCATAAGATCACAACACTTGTCATAATCTTATGCACTCCTATGTTCTCACCTTGGCTATGTAACCAATTGGTCTCCTATGTAATATTCATTTCATTGCATATCCATTGTATGGAATCCAATTGATTCTATTTTATTGCATCATTGATAGTGTGTTGCAGAATTCTGTGTCAATCATATTAAATCCTAAAACACATCAATGGGATTGAATTGAAAGCTAATTAAGAGAAAGAAAATCAAACCCAACTTCCTTGTGAATGTCCCATGGCCCTCTATCTCCAAGGATTTCTTTAGCCATGTTTGCTCTCAGATTTATGCACTTATGACTTTCTAAATGACAACCCAGAGAACGAGATTGAATGCAAATGCAAGAAACTTTCCTACAATTGTGTGAGATTAACCTAGATGAGATACAAGCTTGATTCTACATGATATTGAAATGCTCAATTGATCTAATGCTAAATTTTAATGCTATGTAAATGCTTCAAAGATTGCTAAAATGCTTAAATGAGAAATGCTTGTGCAAAATGAACTTCTAGCTAGTAGACCTTGATTTGTGCAAATGAGAGGTATTTATAGATTTTCCAAGGCTCATGTCCTAGGTGGCAAAGATGGATAGATGGGATTCGATTTGAGAAAATGAATGGCTGGAGATGGAGTAGCTAGAGAAATTTGTGGATCATGTTTCCTTAAGAAGAACCAGGTGCTATGTGGAAGATGGAGAGGGAAAAGGAATGCCAAGTGTTAGTTACTTACAAATGACTAGTGTCTCTCCAAGTTTGTTGAATTGGTTGAAGATATTTGATCAATTAAATATTTGAGAATATTTAATTCATGAGATACATGTTGATATGACAATTCTGTTGAGAACGAGAGTCTCAAATTGGCTAGTTGAATTCTTAATCGGATTGCATCTGGGCTTTGCAAGGATCAGTTCTATGTGACTCTGGATTTGTTTGGGCGATGCCAAGATCAGTTTGGTATGAGTCTGAAGCAGTCTGGGTAACATCAGACAGAGAAGCGCTCTCTGTGAGGTCACATTTATGTCTCACTGAACATGTATGTCACACCGTTTTTTTTTTGGTTTCAGTGAGACATTGATATGGTCTTGGCGAAAAGACCATTTTGATGTGACTTTGCAGTTTGACAAGACCCTTCAAGCCGGTAGTCGAAGTTGTCCTTCTTGTTGATTTCGATAAGACATTTGTGAAGTCTTGGTGACATGATAAGATATCGATGTGACATTTAATGAGTCCTGGAAACATGATATGATTTCGATGTGACATCAGTGTTCGACAAGACTTGCCAAGGAGATTACCGAAGTCATGCTCTTGGGCCGATAAGCCAATTTTGATGAGACGTCAGGTTGGTCTTGGTGATAAGCTCTTTTTCGGCATGACATTGATGTTTGGTAAAACAGTTCAAGGGGCCATCCAAAGTGATTTTATTTTTTGATGAAGACCATATCAATGAGACTGCATGGGTGTCTTGGCAACAAATGATGGTTTTCGATGACCTAAGAGTTTGATGAGATACTCAAAGAGACTAGATGAAGGCACGTGCTTAGGTCGATAAGATCACCTCAATGAGACTATTGTGTGGTCTCGACGACAAGAAAATTTCATTGAGACTTTGCAGTTTGGTGAGACATGTTAAGGAGATTGCATAAGTCTTAACTCTTGCTGATAAGCCCTAAGATGAAGATGTGGGGACCACGTTTGACCCATGCTGACCTGGCTAAGATGTTTTATGATGATTGATCCAAGTTGGAGCTTCGTTGTGACATTCTCTCAAGCCAGTTTTAGGTGTATACAAATAGGAATACAATTTATTCTTGTCATATTATTTCTCTCTTGTTTATGTGCTTTCCATTTGGTCTGTAGATCTTTGGTGGCTACCTTCATAGCCAATTCTTACATGTTATCAGAGCATAAAAATATATTAATGCAATATTTTTCCTACATCGATGAATGTAAAAATCTAGTCTTCGTTGATTAGATATCTAATTTCATTAAAAAAAGGCTCCTAAACACTTAATGCAATTCCACCCTTATATTTTGTATTCTCCTCTCATAAGTTTTCTTAGTCTTGGATATAACTGTCATAATCTATATATAAACTAAATTTAGTTGTAGTATTCTTATTATATAATTGTGGAGGATGGATATTCTTACATTTTTTACCTTGTTTACCTCGTTTTATGCTAGTTTGAGTTTATGCTTTTGATGCATGATTTAAACACATATTTTTGCTATTTGGGCAATATCACTAACCCAATGTTCAATCTAGCAATGTAATATGTGACATCTCTTTGTTCAAAAATTGCCTAACTTAATTTTATTAGGTTTCCATCTTATACTAGACCATACTTACAATTGTATCCCTTGGACATGATCATGGGTGTGATTGCATATCCTATTTCTAAATTCCAAATTAACATTAGGTCCTAGTAACAAACAACAAACAAGCCATTAACATCCACTACCAAAGCCAATAACTCATCGGTTTTCATTGAGCTTTAACAACAATCAATGATAAGCTTAACAATATCCACTTCCACCACATATTGACATTCATTGTCACCCTTATCTATTTCATCACTAATGCTAAGTTAATCTTGGGGGTTGACTATCATATAACCTTCTCCATGAGGCTTCTTAATGCCATCAAATTTATAATATGCATCCTCAATCTTAAGACCATCTCAACTTTCTAATCTTTTATTTAATTGTAGTTCTCAAACTTTCTTTGAACCTTTATTGTATGATGATATTAGTCAAAATTCATTCTTTACCAACTTCATATTACACAACCTAAATTTATTTTATATACATTTCACAACAAACTTATTTGAATCTCAATTACTTTAATTAGATTAATTAATCAAAATAAACTAATATTTATTTTATATAACAAAATATAAAACAATAACTCTATTAAATATTTACATATCAGATTATAAAATTCTTACTTACTATTATCACCAAAATAACTCACTAAAATAGTCTCATAAACCTATCTAAGTCACATAACACTTGGAATGCATGACTCCTTCCAAAATGCAACAGTTACAAGTGATGAAATCAGTCCAAAAATGCTCTAGATACAGTCCTTTAAAGGAAGGGTGCAACTTAATGGAACACCCTCCAAAAACTTTTAGCCATGATTTACCAAGACTGGCATAATAAGTGGTCTGCTGGTGGCCTGATCAAGTTACAAGTAAATCATATTATTTTAGAAGTTGTAGATGGAATTAAATTGCAATGTAGATTTTTCAATTGATTTAATAGATTATTATACATCTAATTTATTTAAATATTATATTTTTAATAGTTAAAATGTGAATAATTTTATACATTCTTATCAAAACAATAAATAATGATTAAATTTTTTTGAAATTTTTTTTTTGATCATTGAATTAAATGATGTTTAAGAATAACCTATGACAATATCACACTAATTTTAAAAATAAAACAAGATAAATCAAAGATAAGAAACCACCATGGACTGCAAAGACACCTGCTCAAGAGGATGAGCAGACACCTTCTCAAGAAGATGACAAGACCATAGAGCACTTAGAAGATAGTAGGGTAAAACACATGAGGGCTTCCCATGGTTTTGATATAACTGATCATGGTTAGAGGAACACTTCAAGTTAAGATTAAAACATGTAAGGTTCCTTACATACTCTTATTCATCATCAAGACCAGAGATATGCAATTCTATTCATCAAGGATATAATACAAGTCACCCAACAGAGATATGGCCTGCTTTAACCTAGACAGTCAAAATATTCATTCCTCTATTTTTCTATTCAGGATCAGATGCTTCAACTCTACAGCCATGATCTGTCACAACCAGGAGCCCAAGAAACAGAGCTTTGAAACGCCCTGTTTCTTATCTTTTTCTCTACTTCTGTGTATTCCATTTTTAAACTTGTGCATGTAATGTCCTCTCTTAGACTTGAGCATCATTGTAAATATTACAATTCCCAATGGTGCAACAGCTCTCTTCAAACATGCATGATAAACTCTATTTCAAACCCTCAATAATTCCTTTTCAGCATACTAATAATTCCAATTCTATGCAGATGTTAAAGAAAATGATCAAAGAAAACACTCTCTATGACTGGTACAGCATGGGACTTTGTCAAAACTACAATAACAGCCTTTACAGAATTACAATATAACCAATAACAAGAACTAGCATGTAATTGCAAGATGATAGTCTCAATGTTAACATTTCATGTGGGTTTTCAATAACCAAATTAAACCATATTTTCTGACCAAGATTTATCATGAACTCAAGCTTAACTGGAAAGACTCAATATAATGCCTCTGCATAACAGATCATTCACAACAATAATTTAAAGATGATTTACCATGAGCTCATCTTTACCCATACCATGTTTTTGAATAACAGAACATAAGAGTATTTGCAAGAGTATTTGAAAGACAGAGATGATATCTGACAAGATCCTAAGAATGGCTTTTCCATTGTGCAGACAGATTCCAATGAATCTGTTTTTGAATCCACCACCACCTGAACACAGTAAAGAATTAAACACTTGAAGCCCTCTTTAGGCTGCCCTTTTCCAATTCCACGTATTCCCTCCTCCTCTTTGGTCTTATTGCGTATGAGGTATTCATAACCCTAGCCTTCATAGCTAATTCCACCAAGGGTTTTTGATAAACCGGATAACATTTCAATTTTTCTTGATCAGTTGGGCACAATTTTATGCTGTCAAATCCTGATAACTTCTTTTTCAAGGATTTGATGACTGCTTTCATCCTCAAAAAATCAACTCTCATACCTCTAAGATTATCCAAATATAATAACTCATCCTTGATTTCTTCCATCTTCGTACTCAGCTCTTCATTTTGATCTCTCAAAAAAGTGATGGTGCTTTCTGTGTCAAATATATAGCTATGATAACTAGCCCTTAGTCTCTCCTCAGTCATTGTATAATTGACCTAGCTTCCTGCAGAAAAAAAACCAGAGAAAAGAGAAGTAAGAGTGAAAGTCTGCAAGAAAGGTGATGAACAAACAAATAATGAATATATCAATTCAATTCGTGCATAGGATCTGAAAAAGAGAGGAAGATCCTGTGAATTTAGCTATGAAAAGCTGTATAAAGGCAAGAATTCAGATTCTTTAAGCCAACGAAAACTTACTAATTATAATGAGTGTGAAGAAATATAATACCTGACGGTGGAGACATTCAATAGAAAGTAATCTGGAATCAAGAAATTTGAATCTTGGTCAAGAGGAAATTTGGGAGTGAAAGTGATAAAGAACAAAGAACTGCACGGTCTAGAAGGTAATATGAAAAAAAATAAAGAAATGGTAAACAATTAGATTTAATTTAAAAAATAGTGGTATGAATTCGATGGTCTAGGTTTTGTATGGCTTTAGGGTTCATAGGTTAGTCTTTTTCTTTAATCATAGAAATTTAATAGGATATTTTAAGGTTTATATATTTATTTTGATATTAGTTTTATCTTTAAGGTAGATTATCAAGGTTTTAAATATGACTCTTGTTTGATTTTTTATAATGTTAGTTATAAATATAAAAGAGCATGAAATTTAAGAGAGCAATGAGTTTCGTCTTTAATGTTTATAATGAAGTAATGACCATGTTGAATTTGTTGAGAATGTTGATGTTTGTTGACACGTTATATTCTAAGTTAATGGGATGAGATATTATAGTCTAGTTGCTTACTATATTGGCACTCTATGTTTTGTCCAAGTTGATGGGATGAATATTATAGTCTTGTTGCTTAAAATGTTCACACATATAGTGTGTCAACAAACCTCAACATTGTCAATAGATTTAACATGGTCATTACTTCATTATAAAATTTAAAGACAAATTTCTCCACTCTCTTAAATGTCACGCTCTTTTATATTTATAACTAACATTACAAAAAGTCAAACAAGGGTCATATTTAAAACCTTAATAATCTACCTTAAAGATATAACTAACATCAAAATTAATAGTGTTGGAAATGAAACCAAAAACTATCCTACTTCCTCAGGCTACACATGCCCTTTACTTCCTCAGGCTACACATGCCCTTTACTTGCCCCCTCCCCTTGATCAATTGTTTACAAATGTATTTATAGAATACTTATTTGAAATCTACTCAATCAATTCATGAAGAATGTGGATATGATATCCCACTCTTAGGGAGGCACTTAGCTAAACTTCTAAAGAACTAAAATTGTTGCCCTTAAATTCTCAGTTGTCTTTTAGATCGGTCATTTATATTCAAAACAAATTATGTAAAAAATACCGAAGATATCATTACCCAAAAAAAATATTTTATTTCTTTATTATTTCATTTGAATTATATTATTTGTTATCATAACTTTGTTTCAATAAATCACTTCTTGCTATTTTCAACAAGGGTTGAGCTATTAAATAGAGCGAAATTCAAACCAAATAAGGAAGGAAAGTTGGCAGATAAGGATATTTGAAACTACATTTTCAATTTTTGTGCTTATCCTTTCATTTTGTTTTCCTTTCAAAAATTCTTGCTGACCTTCTATAGGGATTGTTGTCATTGGAAATGCCTATCGACATAAAAAAAGAGCATGACATTTAAGATAGTGAAGAAACCTGCCTTTAAAGATTATAATGAAGTAATGACTAAATTAAATCTATTGAGAATGTTGAGGTTTGTTGACACACTATATTTTAAGTTAATGGGATGAAATATTATAGTCTACTTGCTTACTATGTCGGCACTCTATGATCTGTCTGAGTTGATGGGATGCAAATTATAGTCTCGTTGTTTACTCTGTTGACACTCTATATATATACTATCCATGTTGATGAGATGATTATTATAGTCTTGTTTCTTACTATGTTGACACTCTATATATACTATCCAAGTGGATGAGATGAATATTATAATCTAGTTGCTTAGTGTAGTGTCATAAATTGCATCCCTTCACAATTTCACACTTAGTTTGGAGCTGCTTTGGTTGGTGTGCCTAATGGGTACCTAGTTCATGTCTCATTGTGCTCAATTTTGGGATCATTTTTGTAACTTGGTAAATTCCCCTATTCATGACCTTTTTCCTATCCCAAATTGACAGGACTTGGGTGCCCAATGCCCTTGTCCAAGCAATTTGGCCCCAAATTTTGACTGATGAATGTCGACTTTGCAAGTAGCAAGAAAATGACCTCGGATGTCAACCTTCCTTGAAAATTAAGTTCAAAAAGGTGTAAGTTGCATATAAATACAACTCCCTCTCCCATTCAAACTCTAACTGACATAATTGAGCATTCCAATAAGCCTAATTGAGTACAAATATGCAATTAAGGAGGCAAGCAATAATCAATCATGATCAATTAAGATGTGTTCCTCCATGATGAAGGTATGCATTAACATCTCTCAAGAAATTTCAAGTCTTATTTGAGATTTTAAGCTTAGGGTTTGATATATAAGGTAAATTTTGTCAATTTAAGCATTTCCATTGTTGTTTTAGCCTATGTCCTATTGGGAAAAGCTCTATTTTCCATCAATATTTGTTGTAGTGGAGGTGGTAACACCAACACAAGATTTGACCTAGGAAAGCCCCTATACAAAACAACCATTTCACCCATTTTTGTATATGTAGGTTTAGATCCGACTGCATACAGTGCTATAGGTGTGTAGAGTAGACAACAACATACATTCCTAAATTTTGAAGAAGTGAAAACACCTGTATTAGGGAACTCTCCAACTATGCCCAACATTTTTTGGTTGAATTTCAAAGAGACAGACGTGTAGGACCTTCTAATCATGATTCTAGAAATTTATGTTGGTTCATACACTCTTAGACTAGGGCACCCAATAGCCGTGTCTAATATTTTCAAGCCCAATTTGCAACTATAGGTTCCTTTCTTCATCCTCTTCCCAAATCTGAGCTACCATGTTGACTTCTAGTTCTGTAATTCATTGTTATTGTTGAAAGTAATCAATTTCTTATCATTTAGCCTAGATCTTGCATATTCATTTAACAACCTCAATTTCAATCACAACACAATAAAAAAGGGAACAATCCCTTTAGGACAAAAGTTGAACCTTTATCATTGTTCTCCAATGATTTTGTGTGGACAATTGAGATCTTAGTTTGCATCTATAGGTTAGGATCCATTTCGAAACCATTTCATTTTTAAATCTAATTCTCATACATTGGTTCATGCTTGCAATAATTTCTAATATCTATTGCTCGTGCACTTACATTACATGCATTTAGATATAATAATTTTTTACTTGGATATTTAGAAATGAGTTATTTACATAAAACTTTCAAATTTGAGACATTTACATGAAAATTTCAGATTTAGATGCTTTCATTTCCAAAATTTATTGCTTGTGTGATTGCATTCATTAATTAATCAAAATATTGTTATTTCATGTTTCTTAATTAAGAGGTTAATTGATCATAATATTGCTACATCACATAGTTTAATCAATTGGTTGATCAATTGCATCATTGTTGTCATTACATATCAATTGATGAATTGGTTAATTGATTGCATAATTATCATTTCATATTACATTTGCAATAAATTTTATGAGAAATTCCAAAGAATACACCATTTTCCTTCCATTTCATCCTAGTTTTTCTTTATTTCTTTCTAGGAACATGCATTTTTTTGTGGAGATTATACTTGTTTATGAGTTTCATAGCCCATTGTTCTAAATCTAAGATCCTTGTGAGAAGAAGTTATTGACTCTTGGCTTCCCATACTTTAATTAGTAATAGTGTTGAACCTAAGTTGCATGTTGACTTGTTCCCACCAAGGAACTTAGGAGATAAATCTTTCTTCATTCCAACACACATCTTGTTTAGTATAGCTGAAAAATCACATCCCTCATGCTTCTCATGGCAAGGATGACCCTTCAATTTAGCTATCTAACAAATAATTGAAGAATCTTTCCAAGGAATCAAAAGACATCAAACAATTTGTGAGTACAAAAAACTTGGTTGGAGAGGTAGTCCCATTGATTGGGAATATAAGGAGATTGATACAAGGTGATTCATATGGTCTGAATATTCTATGTAGCATAGCTCACATAGTGGATGAAAACACTATGAATGTAGCTAGTTGTGCATAAGTGCTTGGATATACCACTCAAAACCAAGTTGAGATACAAGTTCTTATGCCTAAAACCATACCTTCCAATCCTACATACACATCCTCTATGATGTCTATATTGCACAAAATGGTAATGCCATCCATGTTAGTAATGAAACTACTCATATCAATCAATACACTTGTGTGCCACCTTCCTCCACTCTACCTTTTGTTTCTCAAAACACCCATCAATCATCTCCACATCTCACTTAACATAATGTTCCACATACCTACCATAATGTCCCTTCCAACCCACCATCACAATCTAAATTTTCACAAGCCAATTCACCCATCAAATCCATAATAAATGACTTGTTACAAAATGTGTCATCATTACAACAACAATAGCCAACATAAGATAAACCCAATCCCAACGAACTCTTCCATCATATTGCATAAGTATAGCCCACTATCATATGTCATTCTTAACATCCCCATACCACAACACATAGAGGTACCCAAATTTCAGAAATAAAATAGGAAAGGTGACCCTAATACTCATATGTTGATATTTATCACTTTATGTAGTGATTTCATTCTTAAGGATGCCCTTCTTGCGAATTTTTTCCCTAGATCCTTGAAAGAAACTTATTTGGATTTGTTTTTCTCTTTGCCTAAAATTTGAATTAACAATTTTTACAATTGGTCAATCAATTCTTGCAACACTTTCAAAACAATATTGGGCCACACATTACATTAACTGATTTAGTGCATTGTAAACAATGCGTGAAAGAGAAAGTGACTAATTTTATTGGTCGATAAAAATATTTTTATTCACAAATTTTTTATTCTCTTCCCGATTCTAATGTTCAAGCCTATAGAAACAATTTTATGCTATTTTCAATAGGAACTTGACTGCTCACAACATGCAACAATTACTTACTAATTGTCTAGTCAGTCACATGTAGCAACCACTAACATGCATCCACAACATTCTTGATGATATTCATACATAGTGCACATCACCTCCGCACATGCAACCATTTATCTATCATAGTGGCTACTTCTAGGACAAGTGTCATAATTTAATCATTTCAATAGTTCAAGGAATTCACTCAGTTCACATACATCACTCTTCATTTAGTAAACTTTCAAATTCATCACTCTTCATCTAGCTCACATGTGTCACCTTTCACATATGAAAACTTGTTCTTTTCTATAATCACATTCCAGGTATTCTTCACATTATCTTCATTTATTAACATATAATATCCTCACCTTCCTTAAATTTTGTATATGTATTAAATTGATTCTTTGATAATATATCATCCAAATAATTTCAAATTACACTTCTTTGTATGTTCTACTTCCTTTTTTCTGTTTGCAAATAAATGACACCTTTATTTGTGGGGGAAGATAGATTTCATATTGTTTTGGAATGCATAATGAGAGCTCATTTGAAATCTCATTTGCAATGATTATTTGGTAAAGCCAAAACATAACCTACACTCATTATTTTGCATACAAGATAGTTTAGCAAAAACCATCATTTCACATACAAGATAGTTTAGCAACAACCATCATTTCACAAACAAGCTAGTTTAGTAGCCACCATTAGTTACATACATTATGAATAAATTGTGATTAGTTTGAAGTAGAGATAAGAGTAGAAGTGTAACTGTAATAATTTACAAGCAATTTGGAAGGGCTCATAATAGAGTGCAATAAAACAAGCTCTTGAACAAGAAACAAGTGGAGATATTATTAGAAGGAAGCCATAAGATTACACATTGCTACTAACATACCAGAGTTGCCTTCGCTTCTTTGAAATAGTAGGTTGGGTACATTATTTCCTAATGTTGACAAAATATAATAAAGTAATGACAACAATTTATGAGAACATTACAAAATAATGAATCTATAGTTATACGGTTGAGAATTGACACTACAAAAGCCACAATTGCTAAGATTTTCCCTGTTAGAAGTGTGGTTGCCGTTGCACCAAAAGATCGACCTATTAATGCCCAATATAACCACTAGACTTATAGAATCAACAAGAGGCGGTTAAGTCATGTCACAAACCCGAGCGTTGCATTGCACGTCACAAGGAGACCAAGGGCACACACCTTGCTTAGTAGTTTTCCTCATAAAGAGAAGTCTCACTACTCAATTTTCCAATATCTCTTGGGAATATTTTTGTGCATGTAATAATATTATTGAAAGATCTTTGAACCCCACTTTGAATGAAGAAGTTAGGGTAGGGGAATACATTAACCCACTAGGGGGTGATGGGCCACCTCCTAATGAGAATGCAAAATAGGAGGAAGAATTAGAGGAAAATTCACCTTCTCCTCCACCAATAGCCTCACCTACATGCAACCCTCATGAGCATATGGAATATAAATATAGGAGGATCAACCTATAGTGTTTGAAAATCAACATGTTGCTTCAAAGTTACAAATCCTTGTTTTTCAACAAAAAATATGTCACCAAGTCACAAAAAAGAAATAATACCCCTTCTTCCTCTTTAGTCAATAAAGAATGAATAGTCGAGGCAACATTCACATTGCCTCATGGAAAAGGGGACTATGCGAGGACATATGCCTCATGAGGAGAAGGATGTTTTAATCATTGAAATAGATTTAGAGAGATAAAGTTTGCTATAGGATAGGGCGCATGGAGCAATGAAACAACACATACAAGTATACACAAAATCCAACCCAGAGCTACAATCTAATGAAGACCTATTCATAGCCAGGAAAAGGCTAAGCCTCCAAAGGGCCCAATGAAGAAGAAGGAATTAGCTTCTCTTATTGAAATTGATGAAGGCATAAGGATGGAGGATGAAATGAATATGTTCTTAGAAAGAGATAAAAATAGTAAGTTATAAGTAGTGCTCAAGATAATCAAAGAGTTTGAGTATCAGTTGAAGAAATACCAACAAAAAGAGTTAGGATTGCAAGGTATGGTCAAGGATTTGGAAAATTAGTTACAAGTTTACTAGAAACAAGGGACATGACTAGACTGTCTCACACAACTATCCATAATAGAGATAAACAAACAGGTACAAATCCTTGTTCAAAAGATTGACCCTTCTATGGATCCTAAAACTCTAACAATATTGACTCTTAGATTTACATTAAGCAATAAAAAAAAAATGTTCAATTAAAATAAAAATGGGATAAAGAAAGGGAAGAAAATAGAGAAAAGCATAAGATTGATATTAAAGAAAAGGACTCGAATATTAAGAAATTAGTTGTTAAAATTGACAAACTAACTAATATGATAACCCAACTAGTGAGTTGCAGGCCTCTTGCCAGATTTTATGCTCTCTACCTATAAGAGCAGTTCTTATACTTCCAGATCAATTGTTGATCATTGATCTTTCAATTTTTGTGGTGAGACTAAGGCCACTCTTGTCTTCCTACCTTAGAGCTACCCTGGATATGCGTGGCCAATTATGTGAATTATACTTATACAATTTAGTTGTTACCTATAACACTATGTGGAATCCTTTAATGTTTATAGATGTTCAACTCAACGAATTTTCATCAACATCGGGAATGATCATTAGAGGGGCCAATCTCTACATAAATACAAAGACATGGATAATTTAAATCCCCTCCAAATAAGACAAAAACCACAAATCAAAATAGGGTTGTAGAAGAATAGATTGGATTGATTGAAAACCCAAGGGTAACAAACAATATCCTAGATTGCCAAAGGGAAGATTATAGAAGATTCAAGAATTTTTTTATAGGATTAGGTAGGGAAGCACTTGGATTTTGTCAAGGTAGATGGAATGAAATTGCCCAAGAATTGAAGAAGAAAGAGCCTCACTTCATCTACAACTACATAGCATATTGCAATCTCTAAAGAGGATAAATATATCAAGACACCCACAGAAAGGCAGATCACTTGGATTATTCTCACATTTCATCCACCTCTTTACCTTTATCCAATACCACATTGGTCAAGGAAGAAGGTTATGGATGCAACAATAAAAAATAATAGATGGGAGAAGATATCGGATCAGAGAGGATTCTATTTGAAAATTCAAGGGGGTGACTAAGCAAGTAGATACATGTTTACACCATTACATTACAACTTAAGACCCTAACTTTCTTGAGGGAAAACAAGATGTAATTTGGGGGGAGAAATGAGCCTCACAATTGACCTTATTTATCTTGTGTTATTCTATACTTTCCATGACAAACCACTTGCTCTTAAGACAATACTTGAAACTTTATTGGTTGTTTTAAGTATTTAAGTTTAAAGGATGATATATATGTTATGATGATAAATGAATGTAACTTTGTGATATTTATAGAATGTTATGGGTTTTTTGATGTTAGTAATGATAGTTAATGTGAATGAACACTTTTTAAGGAACTAAAATTCAACAATAAAGCTTGACTACTAACCTGCAGTTGAAGGGTGATTACCTACAACATGCTCATCTCCTATAGATCACAAGGTTATGATCATGGAAGCATCCATCATGGTGTAGCTATTGAGAATATGGAGTAGATGTTGTTACTTTCTATTAATGTTATTAATGAAGAATAAATGCAATCATAGAACAAGGACGAATTTGTTGAACAATGAAGAACATGGCTTATAATGATGTTGCCTTGTTCTTGCACATTTTTTTATTTCTACTATTCTTTGATGTTGTATGAGTTCAAAGGGGATTGTGATACCGTTGACTCCATTCAAGTAGTTTTTTATTGATTATTATGGAAGAATAAGTCATTGCATATTTTATATATCATTGTAGTGTCCTAAATTGTACCCACCTACAATTTTGTCCTCACTTAGGTTTCACTTTGGCATTCATCCTCTAAGGCCTGATTGAAGCTCTGATTGTACTCACACCAGCTACCAAACTAAATTTTTCATTGTCTGCACTTTCCTCCACTTAATCTTGGATCTCTGATGTCCAAGTCCATGACGCCTAGTGTCATGGTCCTCTCAAAAAGGGCCCATTTTGGGGCCTCATAATGATCACCTAATTTGGGCGGGGACCTAGACCCCATTTTGGCTCGTGTCAAAAATTCAATATTTTTTTAATTAGGAACTATAAAAGGAGGTCTACTGATGCAGGAGCATCCTTGGTTCTTGGCAATCTTGCATCAACCAAAAATATTTCTTTTTTGTTTGTTTTCTGTTTTGTAGTTTCAACATTTCTTTATGTATTTCCTTGCATTGGCTCACTAGTTCTTGCTGAGTTGGATTTTGCTTGAGGACATGGTCATCTTCCTTATTCCTAAATTTCAGAGCATTTGGATCATTGTACGACAAGTTAACGATTCCGGATTTCAACACAGTTTTTTGGCACTGAAACCGCTTGGACCTATTTGCTATTGACAAATCTTGTGGATCTTTTCCATAGCTTGAGGAGCCCCAATTCATTGATTCCAATGTTCCTTGGTGTGTGGCCAACCTTCCCTTTGATCCGCACTTCAACCTTTGGATTTTTTGGAGGAATCTCTTTGGCGGAGGCCGACCTGGTGTTTTACACATTTGATCTTGTTCTTCAACATTTGATCCCTCTTGGGCTGACTCGATCCATCTTGACCATATAAATCAATATAATTAAGCATCATAAATAAATAATATAAAACACCAAAGACTTATCCTAAGATTCAAAGGTTCAGAGTTGACTGATTTTGTAATTGAGCATGTATGTAGTAGGCTAGTGAGCCAAATCTTATAACCTGGATGTTACCAATTATTTGTAATCAGTTTTCATGATCTAATTCATTCAATCTTGCGTTGCCTCCATCATATCCTCTTGTTTCCATTGTGTTTATTCTTTCTTCCTGGTCCAGATTGATCTCTTTGAGGTCCCTCCTAACTGGTGACTACACCAAGTGGTATCAGAGTGAGATTTCATTCTGAAGATTGCGTTGTCCTAAAAAAATTGTTGTGGGGTGGCGGATTGTGGATCCGACCTATAGCTACAGAGGACTGGCGTGAAGATGAAGCAAAGAGGAAATAAGAATGGTGGAGCATGTGGGAATGCTGACCTTGTTGTGATGGAAATGTTGAGAGGAATTGCAGCTCGGTTAGAAACTGTTGAGACAGCCTAGAGAAGAGGCCAACCTATTGAAGATGTGAGTGAAGATGAAGAAGAAGAAGCACCGACAGAGTAAGTAGGAAATCCACCGATGATCAATCTAGATGAAGAGAGGTTCTTGAGGATTTTGAGAAGGGTGAATAATAAACCATATTTTACCCCACCAGAGTATGATGGTAAGTTGGATTCATATGAATTGATGGATTTGATCTCAGAGATGGAAAAGTATTTTGATTTTGAGAGCACCACAGAGGAAAAAAGGTGAAATATGCTTGTACCCAGTTGAAAGGTCATGCATCTCTTTGGTGGGAGAATTTGTGGGTTGATAGACATAGAAGAGGCAAAGAAAAGATCAAATCATGGGAGTGGATGGTTGCCAAGTTAAAATCAAATTTTCTGCCGATTGATTATCAAGTAAATCTGTTCTGGAAGTTGCAGAACTTGAAGTAGAAGGAATCTAGTGTGAAGGAGTATACCAAAGTATTCTACAAGTTGAATATCAAACCCAAACATGTCGATGATGAGGTTGAACAAGTTGCAAGATATTTGAATGGATTGCAGATGTCTATACAAGATAAACTTAGTTTGATCAAGTTGCACGGTGTTGAAGAAGCTTACCAATGTGCCCTGAAAGAAGAAGAGAAGTTGAACAAAAGATGAGCAAAGACAAAGAGGTAGAGGTGGAAGATTTTCTGAAGGAAGATTTCAAGGAGGAAGATGATATTTCAGAGGAAGAGGAACCTATACAGATTATAACAAGGATAAGGAAGTAAGCAAAGATGCTAGTTCATACTGGAAGGATGACATGAATTTCTACCGAAGGAGAGATCCCAGTGGCTACCGGAATGAGGGTTTTGGAAAAGATGACAGAAGACAAGATAAGAAAGTGTTTAGAGGAACTTTCTTTAAATGTGGAGAAGGACATCGTTCTTTTGAATGTAAGAAGACAATGGACACTGGGATAACAACATTGGTAGAAGAAAGCCCCACTAGATCAGCTAACAAACTAGAAGATGGAGAACTGTTGATGATGAGGAGAGCTTTGTGTCATACCGGAGAGGATGAAGAGCCCTTGTAGAGAAGAAATTTGTTCAAGACCAGAAGTAAGGTATCTGGTAAGTGTTGTAAAGTAGTTATTGATAGTGGTAGTTTGAATAATAGTATTTCAAAAGAAACGGTGAATAAATTGCAGTTGGAAAGATTGAAACACCCTAAGCCTTATCAGATAGCATGGATTCAAGATGATCACAAGTTGTTAGTAAGTGAGAAATGCTTGGTGAAATTAAAAATTGAGAATTATCATGATGAAGTTTTGTGTGATATTATGCCTATGGATATTTGTCACCTTTTGTTGGGTAGACCTTGGTAGTTTCATAGACAGGCAATACATGATGGGAGAAAGAACATATACACTATTGTGGCGAATGAAATGAAACAAAACTTGTTGCCCTTGGAGGAGCCCCTAAAGAGTGAAGTTTGTATGAATGCTAGAATCTATTTGGTGGATGGAAGGAAATTCTTGGATGGGATGAGACATAAAAATGTGTGTTTTGCCTTAGTTCCTAAGAAGACTAAGAATCTAGAGCATGAAGAAGAACAACCAGAGGAGATAAAATAATTGGTGATAGAGTACAAAGACATCATTTCAGATAATGTGCTTGATGGATTACCACCTATGAGGAGTATCAGTCATTGTATGGACCTGATTCTCGGAGCTAGTTTGCCTAACAAATATGCACACCGGATGACACCAACAAATAATGAGGAGTTGAATAGACAAGTGTAGGAGTTGTTGAAGAAAGGTTTGATCAGGGAAATTTTGAGTCCTTGTGTACTACTAGCAGTGTTAGCACCTAAGAAGAATGGAGAATGGAGGATGTGTACCAATTCCAGAGCAATAAATAAGATCACAATGAAGTGTCAGTTTCCTTTACCTAGGATGGATGACATAATGGATTGTTTGAGTGGAGCCAAATACTACACAAAGATAGACCTAAAGAGTGGATATCATCAGATCAAAATCAGAGAAGGAGATGAGTGGAAGACAACATTCAAGACAAATGAGGGATTGTATGAATGGTTGGTGATGCCTTTTGGGTTGACTAATGCACCAAGTACCTTCATGAGGTATTGAAGAAATTATTGGGTAAGTTTATTATTGTATATTTGGATGACATTATGATTTTCAATAAGACAAAAGAGGAGCATTTGCTACATTTAAGACAAGTTTTGTAGAGGTTGAGAGAAGAGAAGTTGCTGATAAATCTAAAGAAGTGTACTTTCATGAAAGAAGAGTTAGTCTATTTGTGATTTGTGATATCTGCGGATGGATTGAAGATGGACCCTAAGAAGGTAAGAGATCTTGTTGATTGCCTCACTGGAAAGCATTGGAGAGGTAAGATCATTTCATGGAATGGCTAGTTTCTACCGGAAGTTTATCAAAAATTTTAGTTCAGTTTGTAGTTCTATAATTGAGACAATGAGAGTAGATAAGGAAGGAATTCAAGTGGACCACCAGAGTAAACAAGAGTTTTGAATTACTAAAGTAGAAGGTCAATGAGCAGCCTGTGTTAGCTTTATTGGATTTCAACAAAGTATTTCAAGTGGACTGTGATGCAAGTGGGAATACAATTGGAGCGGTATTGAGTCAAGAAGGGAGAGCAGTAGCTTATTTTAGTAAAATAATGAATGATGCCAGGAGGAGATATTCAGTGTATGATCAAGAATTTTATGCCATAGTTCAAGCCTTGAAGATGTGGAGACATTATCTATTGCCTAAGGAATTTGTGTTATATACTGACCATCAAGCTTTGCAGTATTTGAACAATCAAAGTAAGTTGAATTAGAGACATATGAGATGGGTAGAGTTCTTGCAAAGTTACACCTTTGTGTTGAAGCATAGAAGTGGGAAATCAAACAAAGTTGCCGATGCATTAAGTAGAAGGAGGAACCTGCTAACAAAGATGAGAGTGACAATATTAGGATTTGAAGAGTTGAAGACCTTGTATGATGATGACCCAAATTTTGCAAAAACTTGGAAAGCATGTAGAGAACCGATTATGGTGGACAAAAGTCAGTGGTTCGATTATTTCATTCAAGATGGGATGTTATTCAGAGGAGTTCAGTTGTGTATACCTAAGAGATATATGAGGGAGAATCTAATAAAGGAGAAGCATATTGGAGGATTAGCTAGATACTTTGGTGTTGATAAAATAGTAGCATTAGTGAGTGAACATTACTTTTGGCCATAGATTCATAAAGATGTCAAGAAATTTGTGTGGAGCTGTAGAGTTTGTCAAGTTGCAAAAGGTAGTAGTCAGAATGTGGGATTGTATAAGCCTTTGACAGTTCCAGAGAGACCTTGGGAAGACATAAGCATGGATTTCATACTTGTATTACCTAAAACACAGAGAGGAAATGATTCTATATTTGTGGTGGTGGATAGATTCTCGAAAATGGCTCATTTTATACATCAAATGCAGTGCATGTAGCTGACCTATTTTTCAAGGAGATAGTGAGATTACATGGATTACCTAAGAGCATAGTTTGAGACAGAGACACTAAGTTTTTTGGTTATTTTTGGAGAACACTTTGGAAGAAGATGAAGAAAGATTTGAAATTCAGTTCTACTTTTCACCCACAAACTGATGGACAAACAGAGGTAGTAAACTGGAGTTTGGAAAATCTATTGAGATGCTTAGTTGGAGAGAAAACCGAAAGTTGGGATTTGATTCTTGCATAAGAAGAATTTGCCTACAATAATTCAGTAAACAGGAGTACTGGAAGAACACCTTTTGAGATTGTTACTGGAGCACACCCTACAAGTATATCAGAATTGAGAGATATCAGTAATGAAGACAAGGGGAGTGCAAAAGCAGAAGAGTTTGCAGATCACATGGTGACCTTACATATTAAGCAACATTTGGAGGATATGAACAACAAGTATAAGGAGAAAGTAGATGAAAAAAAGAGATATAAGGAATTTGAAATTGGCGATGAAGTGATGGTGTATCTGAGAAAAGAAATATTTCTAGTTGGAACCTATAACAAGTTACAGATGAGGAAGTTTGGACCTTGCAAGATCTTGAGGAAGTTCAGTTCTAGAAATGCATATGAAGTGGAGCTATCAGATATTTTGAGTATTTCACCTATATTCAACATTGCAGATTTATATCAGTATCATGAATTGGAATTCAGTGAAGATAGTATTGCAGACTTAGAGAAACGGTTGCCCTAGAAGGAACCAGATTGGATTGAAGACATTTTGGATAGTAGGATTGGGAGTAGCACCCAGAGCAGTCAGTATAAGGAGTATCTTATGAAGTGGAAGGAGAGACCAGTTGAAGATTCATCTTGGATTTCTTAGGAAGAGGTGGATGTCTGATGCAGGAGCATCCCCAGTTCTTAGCAATCTTGCATCAACCAAAAATATTTCTTTTCTATTTATTTTTGTTTTGCAGTTTCAACATTTCTTTATGTATTTCCTTGCATTGGCTGACTAGTTCTTGTGGAGCTAGATTTTTATTGAGGACATGATCATCTTCCTTATTCCTAAACCGTGGAGCATTTGGATCATTTTCCGATAGGTTATCGATTCTGGATTCAGAGACAGTTTTCTAGCACCGGAACCGCTTTGACCTATTTGTTATTGGCGAATCTTGTGGATCCTTTCCATAGCTTGCAAAGCCCCAATTCACTGATTCCAATGTTCCTTAGTGTGTGGTCGACATTCCCTTTGATTCACACTTCAACCTTTAGAATTTTCAGAGGAATCTCTTTGGCGGAGGCTGACCTGGTGTTTTACACGTTTGATCTTGTTCTTCGGCATTTGATCCCTCTTGGACTGACCTGATCCATCTTGACCATATAATCAATGTAATTAAGCATCATAAATCAATAATATAGAACATAGAAGATATATCCTAATATTTAGAGGTCCTAAGTTGACCGATTATGTAATTGAGCATGTATGTAGCAGGCCAGTGAGCCAAATCTTGTAACCTAGATGTTGCCGATTATCAGTAATTAGTTTTCATGATCTAATTCATTCAGTTCTGCATTGCCTCCATCATATCCTATTGTTTCTATTGTGTTTACTCTTGCTTCCCAATCTGGATTGATCTCTTTGAGGTCTCTCCTAATCGGTGACTGCACCATCTACCCCTCTCATTCCAAACTAAATCCGAAAATTCAAGATCTCAATTACACTAGAAAAACCAAGTTAGCAAGCAATCGGTCTTTTGTCAAGCATTGGAGCAAAAGTGAAGTCAAGTTTCAAGCATTTGGAGATGACATTCATGTTGTATGTTTTATGAAGACTATCTACATGATCCAAATTCCTTGTTAAGACAAACAAAAATTCATTAAAGGTATATCATTAGGTTTTCATTTATTTTCAACCTTTCCCTCAAAAGGAAAGTATTTTATTGCAGTACTCCATTTACATTTTAATTCTATTTCATGGTTAATTCCAAAATCAGGGTTTGACTAGGCAAACCCCTATTCCCAACAATTTCCCCTATTTCACTGTGTGTATGAACACGTACAAAACTACATTTTAGAGGAACAACATGATTCATATAGACGAATAGGTTCCCCTTTTGACAGTGGAAAATTAGGAGGGCTAGGGAGACCACCACCATATTCTTGACAATTCAGGTCGAATTTTTGGAAAAAAATCTGAATCTTCATGTTTTGCTCAAATCTAGGTTTGTGGCTTCGTACGACAACTGTAGCTCATCGTTTATGCATAATCTCTTCAATAATTCACTATTTTACACTAATATTTAAATAATTCAAATTCAATTCATTTTGAGGGAAGGAAGAGCCCCATTTAGGAGACCAGGGATCTGATCAGAGCCTTAGTTTATTAGGCTTAGATCTATCAAATTCCATTCTCCTCTAATGTAATGGTAGATTAAGCAAAATTAGTAGTTTTATTACATTCTATGGTGAAATCCTAATTTCATTTTACATTTTGGTGAACCCTACATCTTACACCTTAATTTTTTATTTATGTTCTCAAATTTGATTGTTTAAGCATTTTCAAATTCAAATTTACACTTACAAGTTTTATTTCCAATTGAATTACATAAATTCAGAGGTTAAATTCACACAAACCCTAATTTATAATTCTAAAATTGAACTTGTGGGTTGCCTAATTTGGATTCATTATTTGAGATTCGATTGTTAATGCATTTTAAAATTCAAATTTACACTTACAAGTTTTATTTCCAATTGATTAACACAAATTTAGAGGTTAAATTCACACAAACCCTAATTCATAATTCTAAAATTTAGTTGTGAGTTGCATAATGTTTCAAATCTATTTTCAGATCTGATATTTATGATATGTTAAGTTATTATTTAGAGGCATTTATTTTTCAAATTCACAAATCAAATTGCTTAATTAATTGGTTAATCAATCACTTTTACAAAATTTTGCATTGGTTAATTACAATATTCAATTTGTGAATTCAAATTTCCCCTCTTTGTGTATTAGTTTTGTTACCATTAGTCCTACCTACAATATTCTCATGAGAAGAATTATTAGAATTAAGGCTTCCTAAGGTTTAATTACTAAGGATATGGAGCCCAATTTGGATAACTTATTTCATGAGAATGTTTGTGGTTCCTCCAAACCAACAAATAAGGTCATTTATCCCCATTCTTTTCACAATTCTCATGATTTGGATGATTCACTAACTATGGTTACCATTGACCAATTGGAGAAGATTGACAATGAATTTGAAAATCTTCAACAATGGATGAGTCAACAATACCCAGAAAATGAGGCAATCCCATTGATTGAAGGACTAAAAAGAATGGCTCAAAGTGATAAAATTGGTGTTGATTTATTGCATGGCCTTGCTCCTATTTTTGACACTCATATAATACCTATAAAAAGTTGTGTCGAAGTCCTTGGTTACACTCAAACCACTAGTCAATCTAATCATTCCATTCTTATGCCTACATCCTTGTCTAGTGTGCCTACATTTACATCTTCAATCATGACTACTTCCACACAAAATGTTAATCCTACACATGTTATTCAAGGGGGAAACCTTATTAATCAAAATTATTACATACCTCCTTCCATGAGTCTTCCATTTGTGTCCAAATCATCTGCCATACCCACATATCATACTGTTCTACCTCCTTATTCTCAACCTCCACACACATACAACAATGTTACTCCATCACAATCCAATATGTCTATTTTCAATCCATCCACCAAAGAAACCATCAATACCTTTATCCCTCCTAAACATATGGAAGTCCCTCAATCGGATCTTTACAATGGAAAAAGTGTTCCCTTGACTCATGTAAAAAAATTCCAAACTTTGTGTAGTGACTTTTCTCATGATCAAAGACTTATGGCTAAATTGTTTACTTGAACCTTTAGGGATAAAGCCTTGCAATGGTATTTCTCTTTGCCTCCTTATTATATTACATCATTTCAACAATTATTTAATGCTTTCATTCAACAACTTCACAATAATATTAATCCTAAGATTACTTTGACTGATTTGATTCATTGTAAGCACAGAGTTAAAGAGAAAGTGATTGATTTAATTAGTAGATATAAACATTTGTATTCTTAAATTTCTTATCTTATGCTTGATCATGATGTTCAAATAATTTTATTGCTAATTTACAAAAATACATTAGGGCTAATCTTCTCTTTTCTGAGTTTACTTCCTTTACATAGTTGTGTGCAGTTCTTCACAATTATTAACTTCAAGTGAGTCAATTTGAATCATCTCCTTCAATGGCTTTGGCTGATAAGAATGAGAGTGTTCAAAAATATGTTGTTAAGTTTAAATTGAACAAGGGATACATGAAGATAAATGAAAACATCAGTACTTAAGTGACAACCATGATATAAGGTGTGACCCCTTTATCCAAATATTTTAGAAAAAAAATTACTTCTCTTTTTGATTCATTGCATAGAATATTGTCAAAATTGATAAATAATAATGTGTTGAAGCTTTCTCCCGTCAAGCCAATTTTTACCTCTAAAACTTTTCCACCTTATTATGATCCCAAAGTATTTTTCCAATATCAAATTGTCAACCCGATCATGATCCTAAAAAGTGTTACACCTTAAGGAGTAAGATTCAAGACTTCATTGATAACAATACCATATCTGTAGCTGGTGTGAATGACAAATGAAACAAATCCATAGCTCTTCCTTATCAAAATATCCAAATCTTTACTAATCCATTGCCTTCGCACTCTACTAATGTGGTCGAGTCTGAACCTCTTTCACATTCCCTTGATGACCTTGGTGTTGAGTCTAATAATGTTGTGAATCTTGTTGACAAACCTACACCTCCTAAAGACTTATGCATTACCTTTGATCCTAGTGAGACTATTGTTGCACCTGATGGCCCACTATATATCACTACGAAGATAAAAGACAAACTCTCACGAGGAGTGCTCATTGATCCAGTATGTATGGTGAATGTGATCATTAAATAATATCTCTATACTTTACAATTGCATCAAGTAACATCTGATAAATCTAATGTAATGGTCAAGTTGTATGACAGTTTCTCTTTCCCTACTATTGGTTTTATACTAATCTAGCTCAATCACGAAAGCTCAAATGCAATGATCAATCCTAAACACACTCAATAAAGACATGAAAATAAAACATTCAAAACTAAAAACTAAGCAAACCAGATGCAGATCTGAATGTCTCCTTCATGCAGCTCCATTGTCCTTCTTTCTTCTCCAAATAGCCTTTGTTTTTGGATCTCACCTTCAAGTGCATAAACCTAATGTGAAAGCAAGATTGACATTGGCACAAGAATACTCAAAGCGTGATTGATTCGACAAAGTAATTCAAACAAGTGATTATTAGATAATGTGATTATTAGATTGAGATTGAAGAAATTCATCCAATTCATAGACAAATTGGAGAGATGATCAAATTAGCATGAAGAGATTCAAATGGAAATTGCAAATCAATATGACAAATTATGACAAATTATGACAAATTTGCACTTTCTATGCAAAATTGATTGATTGATAATTCATGACAAAAATTATGACAACTTTCTATGTCAAAATTGATTGATTGTCAATTATGACAAATTATGACAAATTGAAATGTCATTCCCATGAAATTAGGAGAAAAATAGGAGAGAATTGAAATTAGGAATTAGAAAATTAGAAAAAGAGGGAAAATTAGAATTAAGATAAATTAGGTGAATTAATTAATAATTTGTCATTTATCAATTAATTCATAAAAAGAGGAATAATTAGCCAATTAAATGAACATTTAATTGTGATGAGAAGACTTAGGATAAATAAATAATTTATTAATCCTAAAGGGGGAAATGACAAACAAGGTTAAATGATTAAATCACGAAACCCTAAAAGATGAATTAGAAATGCAAGGATGACAATTAGGTCTTGACAAAGGATAATTGATGTTGATTCAATTTAATCATGATTCTGACTTGATAAAAGACCAACGCTGACAAACGATTTGATTGATAAATGCGCCAATTGACGAGGAACAATGACAAATTGATCCAAATTGACACGATTGAGAAGGACGAAGATCGATGACAAATCGATCGGAAAATGACAAGATTGACAAGTTGATAAGGATCAACCAAAATCATGACTGAAGATTATTATCGACAAGACCAAATTTCGAGAGTGAGATAAATGAAGAATGCAGAAGAAGGAATCAATGCTCGCAAATGATAAAAACCAAGTGTGTGACATAGAAGAAATTTTAATGCGACACAAAAACCTAAAATAAGGCAATGCGCCAATGTTAAAGTATGACTCCGCAAGCGTTGACCATTTTTAGGTGTCTACAGGTTCTACTACTCTTCTCATTGAGGTTGGTACTAAGCACTTCGATGTGACTTTTGCTAACATTCCTACATCGAATCAATTTATTGTGAAGTTTGGACATCTAGGTTGGCTCTCTTCCATGAAAGTGATCCCTTCTAATATTCATAAATGTCTAAAATTATCTCATAATGACACTATCATAACCATCAATCATAGCATGTACCAACCCACAGTGAGGCATGGATATGTCAAGTAGACCTTGATTACTTTTGACCCAAACAATTTGAGCCTCTTAAGACTCAAAGTGATGCTCTCTTCCTATCTTATCAAAGGTGGAAAAATGAGATGATCTTATCCTTGAGTAAGCCTTGAGACCCTAGACCTATTCCTCCTCCTTACTATGGACTTGGTATCCTTCCCACACCTTCTATTCCTCCTATATATTCTATAGTCCCACCTCCTACATCTTACAGAGGGAAGCCCTTGACATATCCTATTTCATAACATAGTAGACCTTCCCCCCCATTCCTCCTCCTTTAAAGGAAGAAAAAAAGCCTATGTCCATTGATCCTCAACCTTCACAACCCTCAGCTAAAACTAAAAGAAACTGTTGTGCAAGAGAACACCGACAAAGACATCATGCTAAGGCTTGTGAACTTTCTTCTCAGATCATTTCCTCCCCAAAGATTCCAAATGTTAACTTGGTCCCATTTTTCCAACCTTCACCTAACCAAAGGGAGGAAGTTCAACCTAAATCACTAAGATTAAAAATGCTTAAGAAAAATGATGGTTCATTCTCTTTTTGTGTTAAAGATCCCATTTTTATTAAATGACGACATTGTTCATGCTAGCAATATTGATTCTGATGATTCTAATGATATGTATGAGCTTGTTGATGTTGACAATGATTTATCCAAACAATTTTCTAAAGCATTAATCCTAGCTCCTAGTGACAAAAAAAGTGACTCATCATTAGAGATTTGTCCTTGTTTGGAACTTACAGTAGCTCCATATACCGTGCTCAAATTTGCTCCTCTTGCATCTTTTCCACCTTCCCAAAACAATGTTCAAGAAGATTGGGGGTGGATGATTTGCTTGATTATATTCATTTGTGCCGTATATTCTCTATCCTCTCTTACTTGCTTGTAATTTGCTTCCCTCGTGATGTTTTTTTCTGTTATGTTATGTTCTCTTTAGATGACCCTTGTCACTCCATTGGTGCAAGGTAATGAAGAGGTCGAATCTATTGTGGCATTCTTCTATTTTTTCTCAATTATTTCATTTGTTGTCCCTTGTGTTGTATACTTGGGAATGATGCAAAGCATTGAGATCTCTTTTGGTATCTTCCATGGTGACTCAAAAGACACATGTTCCCTTCTTCCATTGTATTTGTGGTTTTACTAACTTTGGGGATGAGGTCAATTCAATACAAATATTCAAGATATACATTATTTATCATAAGAGCATATTGACCCCAAAGTTAGTGGATCCTTTATGTGTTTTTATGTTTTACGACCATTATCCTTTGATTTTTCCTTTCTTGGGGGCATATCATTGTGGTAACATGCTTGTCTTTGAATGCATGCTACCTTATAGCAATTTCTCTCGATGAGGTGTATGCAATCACTTTAACGTGGGGGCATACACTCCGCTCAATATTTCACTTCATGCACACACTATAACATGTCTCGATACTCAAATTACTTTGCAAATTGAACATTTTTCTTTGTAATTTAGTATTTTTCTTTTTCATGTCTCATAGTAAGCGAATATTACTAGGATAGCAGTCATGATATATTCTCTCTTTCCTATTTCTTATGATGTCCCTTTTATCTTGATATTGAAGTAGAAAGATCCTAAAGTCCCCTGGGGGCTTGGTGTATCTTGTCTCTTTGATGTCTTGATGAAAGTTTTCAATGCAAACCTTTGTACTTTATCGTGAGTATGCCTAGTCACATACTCCTGCTAAAGTGGGGGCTAAATGTAGCATCCTAAATTGTACTTGCATACAATTTTTTGCCTCACTTAGGACTCACTTTGGCATTCATCCTCTAAGGCCTGAATGAAGCTTTGATTAAAGACTTATGGGTCTGACAGAGGATGTTCAGACACCATCCCATTGGAGGAGCTCCATCGATTTCAGGGATTGTTGCTCCTTCTCAGTTAAGCGAGGATCTTAAGGGCACACAACCACCAGATCAATCTTTCTTTTTTGATTTTCTTGTTTTTGTAACCCTAGCTGGTTAGGGTTTCTGAATAGAGTATATCATATGAGTTATGCCTGATTTATAAAGACAATTTTGTAATGCTTTTGGGATATCTTCTCCCTTTTTCTCTTACATAATTCTATGATTTCTGCAACTGTAATTTACCTTGCCTCTACATCTGTGAGGCCTAAGTGAGGGAAAACTTATAAACATCAGTGAGGCATTTGCCTGTTTATTAGTGCTCATTTATTGCAAATTAAAGACTTATGGGTCTGGTAGAGGATGTTTAGACACCATCCTGATGCAGGAACTCCATTAATTTCAGGGATTGTTGCTCCTTCTTAGTCAAGTGAGGATCTTCAAGGCACACAACCCATTAGGTCAATCTTTCTGGTCTAATTCTTCTCTTATTGTAACCTAACCTTGGTTGTTTATTTTTCTGAATGGAGTATATCATCTGAGTTATGCCTGATATATACAGGCAATTTTGTAACCCTTTTAGGGGATTTTCTCCCTTTTTCTGTTACAAAATTCTATGATTTCTGCAATTGTAAATTTACCTTGCCTTTGCATGAATTATGTTAGCCATTTACCTCTTTACAAGTTCATTTACCTTGTGCAAAATTGCCTTGCCTTTGTTATAAATTTGTATCTTATTGGTTTTATTCCATTTATATGTTGTATCAACTTTGCTTATAAGATTTGTCAGTGAACATTTCAGTTCCTCTAAGTTCTACATTAAGTCCTGATCTCATATATGTCTTAGGGGCTGATTAAGGATATGAATATATGTATGATTTGGGTTGCTTCATTGATGTTTTGTGTAGTTATAGGTAGAGAAAAGGATCATTTCAATCTAGGTGCGTCACCTCACATTTCCCTTCCAACATTCTTTCTTTCCCTTTTCCCCTTAAATCATTAGAATAGGTTTTACAAGTGTTGGGTTAGTCCAACACTGCAGCCTAATTGAAAAGGAAGTCAACCTTCTCCGGAGACTCAACCTCACATGCACAAGGTCCCCCACTTGTAGGTTGTTTCCATGTTTCACAAGGTTGTTGAGCACTAGTGTTTAACAAGGGTGCACAATTTTGTGACAAAAGTTGTGTTATGCTAGTTTCACTCATCCCAAGAAATCTCGATGAAAAGGGAGAAATGAATAGTCTAGCAAGTTGTGTTATGCTATTCAAACCATCCCAAAGAGAGAATTGAATAGTCTAGAAAGTTGTAATATGCTAGTCAACTCATTTTAAAAAAAATGTATCGGTGCAAAGGAAAGGTCAAATAGTCTAGCAAGTTGTGTTATGCTAGTCAACCAATCTTATAAATGTCGTATATTTTAGGAGTTAATCATCTCGTCTAAGAATTTTGGTCTAGTTTCAAGAATGCAGCAACCTATATAAGACATGCAACTTGAAAAAATATGTCTGGTTTCTGAAAATGCAACATCTAGTCTAAGACTTTTGGTCTAGTTTCAAGAATGTACACCCCATCTAAGACATGCAATAATGATAACCAAGCAAGGCATTATGCGAAGAAATCCACAATATAATATACAAGGAGGACACATATATGGCCCACTCCTTAAGATGGTAGCATAGAGTATGGTGACATCTTAAGAAAAAGAAGAAGAAGGATACACACCTTTAATCACCAATGATATATTATTAAACAATAATGTACGGGCAACCCTAGCCAAAGAGGCATAACTCTTATGAGACAATGAAGAGATAATTGTGAGATATCTTGCAACAAGTGTAAAGGGGATCTTTTGGAATAATGCACAAGAAGGAGGAAGATATATTTTCTCAAAGACATCTATCTCCAAGAGGAGTTTTTGAACAATAATAACATCATTGACCAAAAGAAAGGAAGGAGAACAAGAATTCACACGTTCCTCATATTGCTAAGTGAAGGAATTCTTAATGAAGGATAACAGACTTTGGACCTCAAGTGAGGGATTTGTTAATAATAAACATACATTTTAAAGTGAGGAAGAAGTCATATATCCAAGGATGCACACTTCTTGCATAAGAGAGAATCCTTGAGCAAACAAACATTTCGACACAAAATATCACATCAAAAGCAAATACCTCTCAATCAAGGAAAAGTGGATCCTTAGAGAGAATGCAAAGAAGAAGAGATATCTATTCTAAATATGTCCAACTCCAAAAAAATAAAGGATATATTTGATAAAGATGATATCTTTGGAAGGAGAAGGAAACAAAGAATGCACACCTTCTGCAATGATTAGGAAAAAAATGGATTATTAATGAAGGATTGCACACAATCAATAAGGAAATATTGATCATCAAATACATACAACTTCAAAGTTATGAACAATGCTACTCACAAAGGAAAAGGCAATGTTGAAATAAAGTGAGAGAATTAAAATTCTATCCTTGCCCCCAAGCATGAAAACAAGGAAAATTATGATGAAGGATCACACATCTCCTAGGAGAAATTTCTCATAAGATATGTACAATTTCAATCAAGGAACACATGTGTATTCACATGAAGGATAATTATATGCAAGAAAGAACATAAAGTTATGAAAAATGCAACTCACTAGAAAGGAGAAAATGATACAAAACTATTCTTCCCCCCCTAGGCATAGAGACAAGAAACTATTATGTTGTTGTCCAGGTATGATTTGAATTGAAGTTGCATCATCATTCATGACAAAGAGCCCCCAAATAAAGGTAAACTATCAATGTCATATGGAAAGGAGAAATGTAATAAGGTGAGAAGAGTGCTAAGGCACTTCTGGTATACCAAGAAAATGTATAAGATCCATTGTAAGAGTAATATAGGCTTGATCCTATTGGTCTTGAACAATTTTTGTAAAAAATTTACAATATCCAAGAGAATGAGAATTTATATGATGAAATAGACAATACACATCACCACCTTTTTTCTTGCAATTATTGTTATACTTTATGAAAGAAAAAACAACATTCTTATCATATTTCAACCTCCAAAATATTCTTATAGCTAGTTTGTATTGATTATCAATATCTATAGGGAAAGAGACATTAGTAGAAGATGAAGGATTGTTTTCTTGTGGTAAGAGTGTCAATAAAAGAGGGGGAGGATTTTGTGATGAAGAAGGCTTTCTAGAGGGGCCATAGTTTCTATGTTTTGCAAAATATTCCTTAAGCATTTGAACTTTTAGGAGATCAACCATAGGTGAGTGATGGGAATATCCTAGGCCTCCTATGCTAGCTTTTGAGGGAGGGTTTATAGGGACTTTGATTCCTTGTTCATGTTTTCCAAGTCCTTGTCCACTATAACCTTGTTTTGAGAGTATATCATAGCCAACCCTATAAGCATTTTCCAATGTGAAGAAGAAGGGCTATTTTCATGAACTTATTAAAATTTGTAGTGTAAGGACACATAGAAGGCCCAAATGGATGATTAGATTAAGAAGGAAAATACTTTGTAAGGAGATTCTCCTTTCTATCATTATTGTTCATGCCCTCTTTTGTTGGCTAGGAAGGAAGTTCTTCTAAATGTTCATCTTTACATAATGTTATGTTAGGAGTTAGATCATGAATAAAATGCATAAAATCATCTTGTTTTAGAATATTTTGATGGTAAAGATAAGAATAAGGAGGATCTAGAGTGGTTGAAGGGCTTATCTTAACATTCTTAGCTTTTTCCTCTTGCACTAAGGTATCTTTGTGGGTAGAGGATCTTGGAGTATGAAATTTAGCCTCATTAACAAAATATAGCCTAGGAGAGGTACACGTGTTATTCATTTCAGTGTCATCTCTAGGATTATCAATTTATACAAAATATCTTATTTGATCTACATATGCAATGGATAAAAGATTGGAGAAATGATTTACAAGTAGGAAATGTCTGTTAAAGTATAATAATGCCATATGCAAGAGTAGTATGAATGAAAATGAGAAACATGAAGTGAAAGAAACTATATCCTACACATGGTTTTGATTAATGTAACCAAGAAGCAATATAATCACATGTGAAATAGCAAACCAATCAGATTTAGTGAATTCCATCAAGAATAAGGTAAGACACCCAAATAAAATGCAATGTAAGAAAAAGTAGATTTGAAAATAAAAAATTAGAAGTGATGCTAGTGTTGGGTTCACCAACATGTAATGGTAAGGAACAAGGAGGTTAGAGATAGGATTCACAAGTATATGCAAAAAAGGTATCTATTTTAGTCCCTACTCCTTATTACATTTGGAAGGAGAATGATTCACTAGGATCAAGATGATTCAAGAACAAGGTGTATGCAATGGTCCTTCGTTGTTCAGTTGAAATGTGATTATGCAAATGATAGATGATGAAATATGAATTGCGATGAAGAGTTGACCCTTTTTTTTGTGTACAAAATTTTAATGAATTGATACCTCAATTTTGGAAAAATATGCAATAATATAGGCTAAGAATAACCTGCAGACCAATTTGAGGGAAAAGTGTAGGGACTTAGTCGCCCAGCTTGACCCACTCCCATGATCAGTTTTAGTTGTGACAAATTGTAGATTGTAGATCTTTGCTTGATTATTCTGTACCTATTTTTGTAGCTTCGCTACTTGTTCCTGTGCATAGAAAAGAGATGAAATTGATGGAGAGAAAGGGATTTTCCTAAGTAAAATCCAATTCTGGAATTAACCTTGAAATAGAATTGAAATCAAAATTGAAAGGAAAGCATGTCGATAGGAAGTAGATGATAGATTTGAAAATGAAAGTGTCTTATACCTTGACGATGAAAATTCTTCTTTGAAGATGATCACAAATGTTGATGCAATAACATGACTCCACACAAAAGACCTAAAAGGAAATCATAAAAGATATGCTTGCATGAAGGTTGTTGAAGGTTGCCACAATGGATGCTTGAATACTTGAATACTTGAATGCTCACTTGAAATCATGATAATCTATGACTTGATGATTGATTGATTCCCAAAATGAGGGAGGATACCTTGCTTATATACTTCTCCCAAGTATTTCGGGGTGTAAAACATAGAGTAAGCTGGCAAGAGAAAATGTTTCCTACTAAATCCACCTGACCGTTGGGTGGACCAAATTTGGGACTAGATTAGGGGGAGAAGGGTGGCCTATGTGGCTTTCTCCCTCCAAGATGGTCGTAAATTGGGACTTGAGGTCGTAAATGAAGAGGAGATGCCAAAATGATATGCTGAATTGGGTTGTGATGAGCGAAAATGGATGTAGGAGACCACACATGCTAAAATAGGGCTTAGTTGAGCAAGAAATTGCAAAGGGATGTAATTTAAAATTTCTATAGTAAATATGTAATAAGAATCTTAGCTAAATTAAAAAAACTATCCTTGATTTTGTCTAACTCCATAATTACTTGCATCATTCTCGTTTTAAAATGATAACTCTTATACACACCTTATGAAGCCATAACTGTATTTAACTTCCATGGCACTAAGTAAATCTTACAAATTGCTAAGTTGGAAAATACAAGTGGCATATAGTGCCACTCCAAGTGGGATACCCCATTCATGTGGGTGTATTAATTCATTTATAAAATAATTAAATAATTCAAATATTAGGGTTGTAAGGTGTATGCCAAATCTCATGATAGTTATAACAATTCATACACATTTATCTGTAAATTGATAGGCAACAACATATTTAATCTAAATGAATTTAAAAAGGGATATTTCTTATCTTCTTCTTTGGTGTAACTATATCAACATATGCAACCAATTTGAGCTTACCATCCCATATTCTTCTATAATAATTCAAAGCCCTATTGACAATCTTTATCAAATTCATATTATCAGGCTTACTTGCCCATTGTCATAAGGATGATATTTGGAGGGATACATGTAACACTAATTTCATAATTTTCACAAGTTAGTAAATTCACGTATCTTAATATACATAGAATTATCTTAAATGACTCTGTGTATATCACTCCAAATGTTATAATGATGTTATTCAACAAGAATTCAATCGATTTCATCAATGACATCATTTTTCCTTGGGATAGCTTCTACTCATTTTGGTGAAGGAGTTTGTTGCAACTAAAATTATTTTAATCCATTAATAGACTTCTAAGTAATTTACCTTACAAAATTAATTCCCATTATTGAAATGTATCTTGTAATGAGCTCATATTAAGGGGTAGAACTCCTACAAATTTTAGTTTACTTGAAAGTATTTGACATGTATCACGTTTCCTAATCATCTTGTAAACATTATTAAACAAGGGTAGCTATTAGTAACCTACCCTTGGATTTTAATGAGTAGTTTTATTTGTCATATAAGGAACTTCTATAGGCTCCCTAGTGACATTGATCTAAGATCTTTAAATACTTAGTCGTAATTACATATTTAAATAATATTCCATCAAAATATTTCCACATAAGCTCACCATTCATAAATATGTAATTTTATGCAACATGATTTATGATTATATCTTATTAAAGTCTAAAATAATTTGATAAATCATATTCATAAAATAGAATATAATTTCTACCTACCAAGGACATTCCTTTAGAGAACATAGAATTGATGTACAATCATCATACTTATAGAATTAATTTATACAACATTTAAATTAGTTTTTGCCATTAACTTTTCTAAGATTGGCCTCTAACTTTTTTTGTGATCTATATCTCCAAGTCAAAATATTGGACCTTATTAATCCATCTACATTTTTTAATAGAGACCCCTACTAATTAAAGGGAATCCTTAATTATAAAGTGAAGGATATAGGTAACAATATTTTATCTTTAACAAGTCATGGCTTGAATGAATTTTGATGGATTTCATCAAGGAAAAGGATGATTTGTTAGAATAGAATATCTTAATTTTTCATATATAGAAAATTAGTAAAGAATGTAATAGGATATTCAGAACCATTAATTTTATTTTGAAAAATAATTTTTACAACATAAAAGTAAGAAAAAGGGAAAACTTGGAAAAGTTTGGAATTTTTTGGGTTAGCTATCAAATAATTTGTTTCAATGCTTACTTGATTCACAAGAATGACTTAATTGCTTCACCTTTCCACTATATTACCTATCCACTTTCTAGCATTTTGAGAAAAAATGAATATGAACTTCTTTATAATTTATTTGTCCAAAAAGAAATCGATGAAGATAATTTTGAAAAAAAGAATCAAATCCATAGAATTTAATCTTTTAGTGCCAATTTTGACTCCTTTTATCAATCTATCCACCACTATATTTCCTTCTTCCACCCCCCAAATGTCTATTGTTTAGATTTAATAGATATACTCTAAATATATTTTTAAGATAATCTCCAAGTGCTAAAAATTATCAACTTTATTCATCTTGATAAATAGCCTAATTTCATTGATTATCCTTGTAGAAGCCACATCCATTTCTCTCTAAAAGGTATCCCTTACATTAGTTAAATTCCAAATGGTATTTTGCTACATACATGTAGTAAAAACTATTTTATAATGCTTAGATTCCTTAACTACAACTTAGTTATATCTAGAAAAACAATCCTTTCTAAATATTAGTTCTAATCTAGTCACCTTCTATAGTAAATTTTCTATGTTGGCTAATTTGACTAATTAATATCATTTTTTAGATATCTAAAATTCTCTCACATACTTAACACATAATCATAGTAGAAACAATGAAATTGAAATATCATTATAGTTCAATCATAAAATAATAAAATTTTTGGTATCACATGTGATTATGAAAGAGTAGGAAATATCACTAATATACTAAACTAATTAAAAATGTAGGCAAGATAAATGTGCAACAATTCGAACATTATAAGGTGTGAGTTCCCACAAAGCTGCATATAATATGATTCAATTCATCTAAATTGGTTACAATTTTTTGTTTATTTTGATTTTTAATGCATTATTACAAAAGTTTATATTCAAACAATTTATCATATTACCCCCTAAAGAATATTGATAGATCTGAATATATATCTCATAATACTTTAGTGTTGCTATTTTTCTTTTTTATTTTTATGAAAAGTTATATAGACATACCATAGTTAGGTGTATTACATTATAAAAAAAAATATAATATATTATTGACAAGAAAGTGATTAAAGTAGGGGAAATTAATGACAAAATAAATTAACTTATAACATCTCAACATGATAAAGTTGAAGTGAATAACTAGAACCCTTACAAGTCTAGTCATAAGAAACCTATCAATTTTAGTCAAAAGTAAAAAAATTCTAGTATATCATATGTTTTAATGATATAAATGAATATATTAAACAACATGAAAACAAATAAAAGGTTTGTCATTCAAATGAAAACCAATGGCACAATGTTTTACCTTTATTCTAATGAAATTCACACTAAAAGTAAAAGGTTGTAGGGTAAAAGTACAAACATGTGTCACACTTTTACAAAGGAAAAGGTTAACATAACAATAACTATTCAATTTCGTCGCTATAAAAGTGGCATTTGTATTTTGAATTTGAAGATTATGTAAACTGATGAAATGTATAAAATTTGGTGAAGTTTAAGTTTACAATTTTTCAATTTTTTTGTCAATAATTTATATGTTTTTTTAGTTTTAAAGTCAATTTTTTTATTGTTGAAAAATAGGGGGTTTAGTTCCCACCACAAAAGAAAATGTAAATCAACTATTTTTTTTCTGATTTTGATATCCGTTATAGATGACATATATATACAGTGTATCAAAAAAAAAAAAAAATTTTGATGTATATTTTTTTGTTATAGCATTTGGAAGTTGAATATACCAGAATTTGACAGTTTTTATCTCCCACCATAATTTGTTTATTCAATTTATGATAATCAAAAAATGAAAAAAATACCCTTTTGGAGAAGACTCTCTCCTCAAGCGAGCCATATTTTTTTCATTTTTTTTGAAGTTATTCGATATTTTTTTTGTTTTTCAAACCCATCTCTTATTGAACAAAAGAATACCTACTTGTATTAATTTTAATTTTTTTTTATATTAAATATAATCAAAACATTATAATAATTATATGAGTAGAATCGTGACTTCGATCTCTACCAAAAGGTATTTTTAGTTTTTATAATAAATTTAATTTACCTATTGAATTTTTTTGCAGAAGTCACAAGTTTCAAAAAATCAACATTTTTGTTGATGTGGCTGCCACTTGGCATTCCACATAGATAGTTCCGTCCGAAAACTTTTCGGCCGGAAGTGTTTTGGCCGGAACTATTTTTGGCCAGAACTATGGAGGCCGACGCAACCGGTCGTACAAGCGACTGGTCGCTTCAACCCCATATAAAATAATGATTTTTTCCAATAAAAAAATCAATTTCAATCAAGTGAGAAAATAATAAAAGTGATTTTTGAATAAAATCATTTTTTTTTTCTGAAATAAAGTGGCATTTTTAATCGAGGAGGAAGATTATAAAGGGGTGATTATTTCTAATTTTATAAAGGGGTGAAGATTTTGATTTTTTTTTTCAAAGGCGTCTACCCTTTCCAAGTATGTTATTTGAAATTTTTTTTTCAATCATGCTTAATTTACAATATTGGATGTTTTTTGGGAAATTAAATATTTTTAAAGATTTTTTTAACTTTATTTTATTATTCATTAATCACGCTTCAATCATTTATTTTCAATTATGTTATTTTCAATTATTTTTTCAATTATGTTCAAATATACAAATATTTGAAGGTTTTTTGAAAACTATTTATATTTTTTAGATTTAATTAAACTTTATTTTATTAATCATTAATTGTGGATTCATTCATTTATTTTCAAGTATATTATATTACACTTTATTTTTTCAATTTTTTTTTATATTAAACGTTAATTGTGGATTCAATCATGTGTATCTTATCTTGAATCTTTTATTTATGTGTACATGGATTGCATATGTTTTTATTTATATATGTATGCATTTATCCATTTTTATTTACGTGTATGGATTCATTTATACGTATTCATATATATATATGTGTGTGTGTGTGTGTGTGTGTAGACTCATTCTTATTTACATACTTAAAATAATTAAATAGTGAATTTGTAAACTAATATTAAACACTAATAAAATTGAGTATATTCAATGCTATTTATTATTAAATTATAATTTTTTGAAACTAATACTTGACTTAAATTCTCTATATATTAGCTACTCTAGATTTCAAGCAATTAATGTTATTAAATCACGTTCATATGTACATTGCATAGTCAAATGTAGAATCCAACTAGACTTAATTTCTTACTCTTTATCTTATGTTTGGTAGAAACTAGGTCTTATTTCTTGAACATTATTTTTTTATTTTCTAAATTTTTAAAAGTGGAGTTCAAGTCAAATGATCTAAATGGATGAAATTTACACATGTTTCATTTATTCAATGTATAAAGTTTAAGAATGCAAAATTAAATTTTCATTTCATTAATTATATTTTGTTTGTTAAGAACAAGGAAAAGTAACTATATATAACTTTTTTAACTTTCATAGTTTACATATGAAGTCTATATTTATAGATTTAACTCTAACATTGTTCTGATAAGTATATATATGTATATAGATAACTTCTAGAATTTAAAATAACTTGAAAGGTGCACACAAATATGTTTTTTTCTTATATATGGTACATTTGCATGTTTTTATTTTTAGGTTCAAAGCACGAAATTTTGAAGATCTGAATATTTTTTGCAATGGGGAATAAGAGGACTAGATCAAGGTTGTATGATCGTAAAAGGGATGATAAGATGAAAGGTCATACAAAACGTAGTCAACAACAATCCGTTGATGTTCAAGATTAACATGATGCTATTGAAGAAACATCTACTTAGGTATGAGATGAAATCGGTACAAGCTCAAGTTCACATCTTTTTTTTGGTATGAAAAATTTGATGGAAATGTATGAAGATAGTCTTTTCAATAAAATTCCATCTGAAGAATGATACCTGAAAGCACATTAAAATTGCATTGTAAGAAATTGTGGGATGATTATTTTAAAAATAAGTCTATTATTGGAAGAGCACAATTATTTGCTAAGTTATTTAGGAAAAGGGAAATAAAACCTGTTTTGGAGTTGTTGGGTGTTGATAATAAGAAAAGTTCTCCTGATACATTAGTAAAAGAAACTATAATTAAAAATTTACAAGAAGCATTGAATTATATTGACAACACAAGTCGAGGTGTTGATTTAAGTGTTGCATGTAGAGCATTGATGACTATGATTACTAGTAAGAAATTGACTTGTAGAAATCAAGTTAATGCAATTTCTCAATTAATGCATGTATCTAGAAGAACTGTTCAAAGATAAATTAGGAAGAGAAATATGTTGGATGAAAACATTGAAAAGAATTGGGTAAATATCTGTAGGGTTCCTAGAAAAGACAAATTTTTTGAATATGTAAAAAGATAGGCCATTAATTATTGGACCAACCAATCTCATGTTTCTTCCAATAGAAGGGACACTACATAGATGATAGATGAAGATGGTAAACAGATTACACATCCAAAACTTTTCTTAGATACAACACAAAGTGAATTGTTTGAAGCATTCAAGCAAGAATTTTCAGATGCAAAGATTTGCCAAAGGATGTTTGAGAGATTGCATCCTTGCTTTGTACGCATAAATAAGGTACGTGAAACTTGTTGTTGTCGAATCATGTTGAATTTCATCTACACTTGCAATCATATAAGAAGTTCATGGCAATAATTAATCCAAATCTAGTAATTCCTACAAGTACAACACAATTTGTAAAGTCTATTTTATGTGATAAATTAAAAGATTCAGATGAGTTCAAAATACAAAGTATAAAAGGTGAATGCAATGATTGTGGAGTTTTGAGTAAGTTTGTGTTGCAAACTGAGAATATTGATATTCATGCACTAGTTATATGGAAGAGATTTGAATATGAGACATACCAAACTAAGTCAAAAACTGAATCCAAAAAAATTATGTTGAAAGAGAGTGAATTGCCCTACATTCACTTTATAGATAGATTTCGTAATATGATATATCCATATAACCAACATTGTCATGGTGCAAGATGACAGGCTAAACAGTTTCGCGATTCAAAGAATTATTTTCTACCAGGTTGTATTATTTCAATTGTAGATTTCTCCGAGAACTATACATTTAGTCCTCACACAAAAATTCAAAGTCAATATTATCATTCCGATCAAGTTGCAATATTTGTACAAGTTTTCTATAGACATGCACAATTTCAGGTGGATGGTATAGAGAGTACTGAAAATGAACACATTATCATCAAGGAGGTTTGTTTCTATATTAGTGATGATACTTGTCACGATAGGAGCTATGTAGCACATTGTTTTGGAATATTTTTTGAAGATATTAAAGATCATGGGATAGAATGTACACATTATTGGATTTGGTCAGATGGATGTGCCGGTAAGTACATTAGATTTGAAATTGATTATAAGTTGATTTTTTTCTTATATATGATTTGATTGTATAATAGGTCATAAGTTTAAATCTATATATGTTATTCATGTCAGGGCAATTTAAGTTTGCAAAAGCTTTTAAGTAGTTATTCCTACAACATGCTCGACGTAGCATAAAGTTTTTGTGGAACTTCTTTGAGAGTGGACATGGAAAAGAAGAGCATGATGGAGCAGGAGCATGTATGAAGCGTGCACTTCATCAACATGAACTTGCAGGTAAATTCTCTTCATATTTGTGTACAATTTTAATTTTCTTCATAGATTTATATATATATATATATATATATATGTATGTATGTATGTATGTATGTATGTATGTATGTATGTATGTATGTATGTACATGGGTTGTCCAATTTTTTAAAGTGAGAGCTTTTGTACATGTAACACCATACGTAATTCTAATGATATTGTTGAATGCTACATAAATAATTTTGCTGGTCATGATACAACTTACAACAAACATTATTTTTGGGAAGTTAAATGTGTATATATATATATATATATATATATATATATATATATATATATATATATATATATATATATATATATATATATATATATATATATATATATATATATATTCTTAAACATTCAAGTGTTCTTGAATTATTTTTAAAATTTGTATATATATATATGTGTGTGTGTGTGTGTGTGTGTGAGTGAAATGAACTAAAATGGACTAAATAGTTTGTATTATCAGATTGTCAATCAATTAATGGTATTAGAAGTTTTCATCAAGTCATGACTATGGGATTTAGCAAGCCTTGTGTTATTCTTGCAAGAGGAAAATCATGCTTTTGTGCTGATTGCATTGCGAACAACACATATACTCATTGTCAGAATATTGCCGATGGATATGTTTTACAATGGGAAATGAAAGAATTTTACACAATGCCTCCTTACGAAGATATTGACATTATTGATATTCATGATCCTCTATATTCAGCTGATTATGAACGTGTTTTTGATTTAGTTGTTATAGGTGCATACATGCATATTTTGTAAATTATATATGTACATGTACAAATTTTTAAATTCTTATTTAATTTAATATTGTTCAAAATTAATTTAAAAATGTATAATGAACTAATATTGCTTGAAATATATATACACGTGGTCTATTTTCAGAGGTGATATTTTTGTAGCGATTGTTGATCCTGACAATACTGAAAGTGTAGATTATTATCTACTGAGATGCACATAACCAAAATGGAAGTTATTAGAATCAGTCAACGATGATGATGGGAAACAATATCCCATTGGTTCAGTTGTTGTTGAAGGCACCTATTATCAACAAATAAATATAGATACAAATGGTGTAACATTCATTGATTATATGCTTGGCCAAAAATTTCTACACACACTACAGTCACTTAGTAAGCGATTGCAGTTGGAGACATTGCCAAAAAGAGGACGTGGCAACCAAAAGTGGAGGTTGCCTATTGAAGATCATGAATTTTTCTTAGAGATTATAAAAGATAGGGAGGATCCAAATTATATGTACCAGGAGCTTTAAGTTCAGTTGTCATGTTTGAACAAATAAATTATATTAGACAGGTCATTTTTGATAAACTCATATATATTTAGATATTTAGACACGTGTTTACATTCAGATAACTTGTGGAAATTTAGTTTTGCTGATGCATCTATTTTACTTTTATACGTTGATTTTACATGTTTTATTCTTAAATTAAATATTTTGTGTGTATGCATTGAACATGTATGTATTGATTTTAATTTTTAATTTTATTTATGTGTATGGATTCATTTCATTACATGTTGTCTTAAGGGGTCATTTAAACACATGTATGGATTCATTTATATTTGTACACATGCATGGATTCATTTTATTCATCTATGCATTCATTTAATTTATATTTACACATGTATAGTTTCATTTAATTATGTTGTATGGATTCATTTAATTATGTTGTCCTAAGGTGTTTTAAGTGGTCTTAAGGGGATTTCTACAAAGTGGTCACAGTGCACGTATATATAGTTACACATGTAGCTTGAATTTTCAATGTGTGAATCACCTATTAAATCATCTTTAAATGTATGTATACATGTATCGATTCATTTATAGATATGCATGATCCAAGAGATCATATATATATGTGTGTGTGTGTGTGTGTGTTGTTTTAAGGGGTCTTAAGGGGATATTTGTGTCATGGATTCATTTATATTTTTACGCATGCATGGATTCGTTTTATTCATCTATGTATTCATTTAATTTATATTTACACATGTATGGTTTCATTTAATTATGTTATATAGATTCATTTAATTATGTTGTCCTGAGGTGTTTTAAGTGGTCTTAAGGAGATTTAAGGGGATATTTGCATCATGGATTCTTTTATATTTGTACACATGCATGGATTCGTTTTATTCATCTATGTATTCATTTAATTTATATTTACACATGTATGGTTTCATTTAATTATGTTGTATGGATTCATCCAATTATGTTGTCCTAAGGTGTTTTAAGTGGTCTTAAGGGGATTTAAGGGGATATTTATGTCATGGATATAAGTTCATTAAATTTAAATATATAGATATAAGTTCATTAAATTTTGGAAGTAAGTTCATTAAACATACATAAACACTTAACTAAAATGAACAACTAAATTAAATTTTAACGACTAAATTTGTTTAACAATGAACAACTAAAATATACATAAACACTTAACTTTAAAAATATAATCTTTAAACACCCAACTTTCAAAAACGTGCAAATTATAGTATGAAATGTAGATTCCTAACACATTTATGTATATGTCTATCTATGACATACACATTTGAAATTCAAATGACTATCTATCACATACACTTAACTAGAACACTTAACTAAATTCAAATGACTATCTATCATTTAAACACTTAACTTTCAAAAACGTAATCTCTCTCTCTCTCTCTCTCTCTCTCTCTCTCTCTCTCTCTCTCTCTCTCTCTATACATACATATATATATATATATATATATATATATATATATATATATATATATATATATATATATAAACGTGCAAAGTAGTATGAAATGTAGATATATCTAACACATACATATATATGTCTATCTATCGCATACACATGTATTAAATGTCTAGTATACATACACATGAAATATGGAAAATAAATATCTAGTACACATACGCATATGAAATATGTAGTACACATGTATGAAATGTCTAATACACATGTACAAATATGAAATGCCTAGAAAATGTGTGCACATGCACATATATAAACAATGGGTCACTCGGGGCCCTGTCCCGAACCATGCACTTACAATAGAGTATGCACGCATAAAATCATAAATTAAACATTTAATTCATACTAGAGTAAATTTTTTTAAGTAACATAGATTAAGAGCTTTTGTGTGTACATGTACACATTGTAGACAAACATGCCTCTGAAGGGTCTATAACATCACCACCATGTGCATGCAAGATTCTAGGACGTCTATGTGACAAGGAGCTCAACCTGCGTGATAGTGGTGCATCCTGCAATGTTGAAATTTTGTTAGATATACATACACATATATTTATAACTTGGAAACTAACCCTTTAAATATAGAGCTTAAATATTTAAGAAACAATTAATTTAAAGTTATAATGTATACATGTGTCTCTCAATGAACAGGGCCAGTGGCAATGTGCAAATCCTCAAACATCACCCCCTGCGCCTGCAATATATATATATTATTTTAAAGATCAAATTGAATCTACTTGAACATGTACATGTACATGGTTGTAGATAAACATACCTCGGGGTCTCTAACACCTCCACCGTGCATGCTGGACTCTAGAACATTTGCGGGATGAATGACTCATCCTGCGCAATGCTCGCTCTTCCTAGACAATGCACACATTTTGTTCGATATATATAATTTAAATAACTTGAAATTATTTAATCAACACCTAGATATCCCTTTAAATAGAACTTAAAAATAAAAAAAATAAAATTTAAAATTTAAACTTCACATATACCTATATCTCCTGATGAACACATGGGTCAATGGCATCATCCAAATCTCCATACACCGACCCTAACGTGATACCCTATATAGTTAAAAAAATACAATCCAATATATAATTAATTTAATCTATGCAGTTCATGTTTACAATCAAGTAGCTATATAAAATTCCTAAATTATATATTATAATTCATACCTCTCTTGCAGCATGTAAGGCTCGTTCGATCCTGCTGATGTCAGAATCATGCAAGGATCCCACTGCAACATGATCCCCCTCACTGTTTGGCTCCATAAGAATGGTAGTGAACATCCCCAAAAATCCAGTACCAATTACTGTGGCCCGATCAACTAATGTATAAACAGGAGGAGGAGGTGTATCTTGACCAACTGTTGTATGTTGGGGTGGGGCAGTGGGATGTGCAGTAGCAATAGGCTGAGAATCTATATGCTCACAACCATGACTAGAAGAAGTCAATCTACCAAGTACACGCCTAACATATGATGGGGCCTCCTCTAGTGGGATCCCATGCTCCATACCAATGACCTGATATGAATCCAAAAGATCACTGGATAAGCATGCACTCATCTGTCGTAAAGGATCTATGTCATGCATGCGTGCAACATCCATCGATGATGGTATGTCTACTCGAACATTAGGATCATCACTCACTGATGCATCATGAGATCCATGAACGCTAGTATGAGAGTGCAACACATATCTACCCACCCGATCTGATGTCATCTCATCCACCTGTGTGACTATAGTAGCAATACTGGAAAAGATGGACTATCGAGTGTCATTTGGTACACTATGTGAAGCATGTGCTAGGTCTACACTCTTGGGAAGAACCACAAGGCTTAGACCACTCAATTCTCACTTGTTAATGGGTGGGGGTGCACCTGGTCGTCTGAACTTATCTAAAAAATCTGGCCTTCCCTTGCCTAGCATGTTTCAAAAAATCGGTGTAGTCAACATCATCCAACAAATGAAACTCTGCAAACAATTGTTTGTAGAAATAAAGGGGCAACTCAACCTTTTGGGGCCACCTATGATGAGTGGTCAACAATCTAGGATAGATACAAGGTGCTACTAGTGCATTTATGCACCTGGTAGGCATATAACCCTTCACCCTACCAAAGGCCTGATAATGAGGAAACGTGGTTTTCACATTAGCTGTGGAAACCTTATCATTCACTGTGTCCCATTTCACCATACCATGTACACTGCATGAAAGGGATCTATGGAACTCCTCTGCGTTGACCTCGTCATATGGATTATAATTGTCAATGAGGTCAATCATCTGAAGTAGCTCCTATTTAATTAGCTCACCCCTTTGCTTATTCCTTTGATCACGCATGTTTCCCAATGTGATATTTAAATGATCTATGGCATGTTGGAGTGCCTCTACTATATGATTGTAGAGCTATTGTCTCTCCTGTGGAGTTGTGGTAGACCTATGTGACGTCTGCTCACTCGCAGGAGGATGAACACTAGGCTCAGAACTACTAGTGTTATGGGATCCAGGCTTCTTAGACATGATGTGAGTGGGTAATGTAGATCTATATATATATATCTACACACATTACAATAATTATAAAAGTATACATACATTTTCATCATTTTAAACATATTTAAACATGTATATTAAAAAATTAGATATACAAAAAAGAAGTTTAAACATCATAAATGCATACACTAAAATTATATATATAAAGACAAATTTAAGATAAATTTCTAGATCTATGCACAAAAGAAATTTAAACAATTGTAAATTGACAATTACATATATTTGCATATATAGTAATTAATTTGAAAATTAGTCAAATTAAGTCATGTGTGACCCCTTAGGACCACATAAGACCCCTTTTGACACCATTTGGTCTTATGTGGTCCTATTAGGTCCTAAGGGGTGCACATGTGTCGTAAGGGGCCTTATGTGGTCCTAAGGGGTCACCCGTGTGTTAGAATACATGCATGACCCCTTAGGACCACATAAGACCCCTTTCGACACCATTTGGTCTTATGTGGTCCTATTAGGTCCTAAGGGGTGCACATGTGTTGTAAGGGGCCTTATGTGGTCTTAAGGGGTCACCCATGTGTTAGAACACACACATGACCCTTTAGGACAACATAATCTACCCCCTGCGACACCATTTGGTCTTATGTGGTCCTAATAGGTCCTAAGGGGTGCACATGTGTCATAAGGGGCCCTATGTGGTCCTAAGGAGTCACCCATGTTAGAACACATGTGTGACCCCTTAGGACCACATAAGACCCCTTGCAACACCATTTGGTCTTATGTGGTCCTATTAGGTCCTAAGGGGTGCACATGTGTCGTAACGGGCCTTATGTGGTCCTAAAGGGTCACCCATGTGTTAGAACACATGTGTGACCCTTTAGGACCACATAAGACCCCTTTAGACACCATTTGGTCTTATGTGGTCCAATTAGGTCCTAAGGGGTGCACATGTGCCGTAAGGGGCCTTATGTGGTCCTAAGGGATCACCCATGTGTTAGAACACATGCGTGATCCCTTAGGACCAAATAAGACCCTTTTCGACACCATTTGGTCTTATGTGGTCCTATTAGGTCCTAAGGAGTGCACATGTGTTGTAAGGGGCCTTATGTGGTCCTAAGGGGTCACCCATGTATTAGAACACATGCATGACCCTTTAGGACCACATAAGACCCCTTTCGATGCCATTTGGTCTTATGTGGTCCAATTAGGTCATAAGGGGTGCACATGTGTCGTACGGGGCCTTATGTGGTCCTAAGGGGTCACACATGTGTTAGAACACATGTGTGACCCCTTAGGACCACATAAGACCCCTTGCGACACCATTTGGACTTATGTGGTTCTAATAGGTCCTAAGGGGTGCACATGTGTCGTAAGGGGCCTTATGTAGTCCTAGGGGTCACCCATGTGTTAGAACACATGCATGACCCCTTAGGACCACATAAGAGCCCTTTCCACACCATTAGGTCTTATGTGGTCCTAATAGGTCCTAAGGGGTGCACATGTGTCATAAGGGGCCGCATGTGGTCCTAAGGGGTCACCCATGTGTTAGAACACATGCGTGACCCCTTAGGACCACATAAGACCCGTTGCGACACCATTTGGTCTTATGTGGTCCTATTAGGTCCTAAGGCATGCACATGTGTCGTAAGGGACCTTATGTGGTCCTAAGGGGTCACCCATGTGTTAGCATACATGCGTGACCCCTTAGAACCACATAAGACCCGTTGCGACACCATTTGGTCTTATGTGGTCCTATTAGGTCCTAAGAGGTGCACATGTGTCATAAGGGGCCTTATGTGGTCCTAATGGGTCACCCATGTGTTAAAACACATGCGTGACCCCTTAGGACCACATAAGACCCCTTTCGACACCATTTGGTCTTATGTGGTCCTATTAGGTCCTAAGGGGTGCACATGTGTCGTAAGGGGCCTTATGTGGTCCTAAGGGGTCACCCATGTGTTAACACATGGGTGACCCCTTAGGACCACATAAGGCCCCTTACGACACCATTTGGTCTTATATGGTCCTATTAGGTCCTAAAGGGTACACATGTGTCGTAAGGCATCTTATATGGTCCTAAGGGGTCATCCATTTGTTAGAACACATGCATGACCCCTTAGGACCACATAAGACCCCTTTCAACACCATTTGGTCTTATGTGGTCCTATTAGGTCCTAAGGGGTGCACATGTGTTGTAAGGGGCCTTATGTGGTCCAAAAGGGTCACCCATGTGTTAGAACACATGCGTGACCCCTTAGGACCACATAAGACCCCTTTTGACACCATTTGGTCTTATGTGGTCCAATTAGGTCCTAAGGGGTGCACATATGCCGTAAGGGTCCTTATGTGGTCCTAAGGGGTCACCCATGTGTTAGAACACATGCATGACCCCTTAGGACCACATAAGACCCCTTTCCACACTATTTGGTCTTATGTGGTCCTATTAGGTCCTAAGGGGTGCACATGTGTCGTAAGGGGCCTTATGTAGTCTTAAGGGGTCTGTTAGGGTTTCAAGCAGATCCGAAGCAAATATGAACTAACAATTATATGCAGATTTAAATACAAAAGATAAAGAAATAAAACAGGACACAGTTAACACAGAGATTTAACGTGGTTCACTCAAAATGGGTTACGTCCACCATACACAGCTATCCAATCTTTCTTATTATCTAGCAAAAATAGTACATCAACCTTACAATGCCTTAAGCATCCCAGCCGCTTATAACATGCGTTTTTAGGGCAATAAATAAAGTCGACCTTTTTAGGGTTTTATTACAATGTTGGTTTTCATCAACGAAAAACGGCAAAATTTTTTTTCTCGGGGGCTGCCGCCGCTGAACCCCCGCTTTTCTCGGGGGCTGCCGCCCCTGAACCCCCGCTTTTCTCGAGGGTTGCCGCCCCCGAACCCCTGCCTGGGGCCCAACCCGGCCCCGGACCCCGGCAAGGATACATGCTGAGTGTACAGTACTTTGCTGATCAGTCGCCACATTTCAACAATCTCCCACTTGGAGGCTGATCAGGCTCCACATCGAACAATCTCCCACTTGGAGACTGATACTACATGACACCACTATACATGCAACATCCGCTGGATAAAACACTAGGACTTGACTGGTATAAATTCTACAATTATCAATCAAGAAGACCAACAAAAACTGATGAAGAAATCAGCTTCTCCTGTGGAATTGCCTTTGTGAACATATCGACAGGATTCTCACTTGTGTGAATCTTCTCAAGCCATAACTGACCCTCCTCCAAAATAGTCTAGATGAAGTGGTACCTGAGCTGAATGTGCTTTGTCCTTGAATGAAAAGCAGAGTTCTTCGCAAGATGAATGACACTCTGGCTATCAGTATACAATGGGCTATCCTCTTGTGTCTGACCCAATTCCTTTAGAAAACATTGCAACCAAATCATCTCCTTGCTGGCTTCTGTAGCATCAACATACTCAGCTTCAGTGGTTGAAAGTGCAACAACCTTTTGCAACCTAGAAATCCAACTGACTGTAGTTCCCCCTATAGTAAAAACATACCCTGTAGTACTCCTCCGTGAATCAATATCACCTGCCAGATCAGAGTCAACAAATCCACTCAGAGCAGCATTAGATCCTTTGAAACATAATGCCTTCGTAGTAGTTCCTTTCAAATACCAAAGAATCCATTTCACAGCATTCCAATGTTCCATACCCGGATTACTCATAAAGCTGCTCACAACTCCCATTGCATATGCAATATCTGGCCTTGTGCATACCATTGCATACATCAGACTGCCAATAGCTGATGAATACGGGATGTTAGACATTTTATTAACCTCTTCCTGTGCCTTTGGGCACATCTCCTTAGTCAATTTGAAATGACTAGCCAAAGGTGTACTAACTGCTTTTGCATCCTGCATGTTAAATCTTTTCAACACCTTCTTTATATACTCACTTTGGGACAAATTCAAGGTTCTATTTTTCCTATCCCATGTAATCCTCATACCGAGAATTTTCTTAGCTGCACCCAAATCCTTTATAGCAAATGACCTGGCTAATTTCTGTTTAAGATCATTTATATGTTGCATGTTAGACCCAGCAACAAGCATGTCATCAACATAAAGCAACAGGATAATATAACTGCCATTATCAAATCTCTTAAAATATACACAATGATCAGAATGACATCTATGATAACCGTGTTCAGCCATGAAACTATCAAATTTTAAATACCATTGTCGTCGGGGTGCTTTCTTTAGGCCATACAGACTTTTCTTCAACCTGCACACCAAGTTCTCCTTACCTTTGACCTCATATCCCTATGGTTCCAACATGTAAATTTCCTCCTCCAAATCTCCATGGAGAAAAGCTGTTTTGAAATCTAATTGTTCAAGATGTAAATCATCTGCAGCCACAAGACTAAGTACAGTTCTAATTGAAGTCATTTTTACAATTGGAGAAAATATTTCATCATAATCTATACCCTTTTTTTGTGCAAAACCTTTTACCACAAGTCTGGCCTTATATCTTTTCTGACCTCCTTCTTCCTCCTTCAGCCGATAAACCCATTTGTTAGGCAAGGCTCATTTTTCTACAGGTAAAGGGACTAAGTCCCAAGTCTTATTTTTCATCAAGGAGTCCATCTCCTCTTTCATGCCTAGCTCCCACTGTTGTTTGGCATCTACCTACATTGCTTCTTCATATTCTTCTGGTTCACCAGAATCCGTTAATAAAATAGAATACAAAGAAGGAGAAAATATTTCAGGGGGTCTACTTGTCCTCGTAGAATGTCTAACACTTGTAGGAGTTTGTGGGACAATCTGTTGTTGCTGAGCATCAGGTACCTGTGGCATTTCATTTTCAGGAATCTCATCCAACACCACATATTCTTGTTTGTTCTGTTCATGCTTCTTTTCCTGCATCTGTTCTTTATACATAACCTTCTCATTGAATATAACATCTCTACTTCTAATTATTTTCTTATTTTCAAAATCCCATAACCAATAGCCATATTCATCTATCCCATATCCAATGAAGGTACATTTATGAGATTTAGCATCAAGCTTGGTTCTATTTTCTTTATCAACATGGACAAAAGCTTCGCAACCAAAAGTTTTTAGAAAAGAATAATTTACCTTTTTACCAGTCCATGCCTCCTCTGGAATACCACCATCCAAAGGGGTTGAAGGTCCTCTATTTATCAAATAGACAACAGTATGTACAACATCTGCCCAAAAATGTAAGGGCAATCCAGCATGCAATCTCATGCTCCTCGCACGTTCCATGATAGTCCTATTCATTCTCTCTGACACACCATTTTCTTGTGGAGTTCTTGGAACTGTCTTCTGCTTTCGAATCCCATTTAAGGAACAATAATCTTCAAATGCTTTGCTACAATACTCACCTCCATTATCCGATCTGAGACACTTCAACTTTTTTCCTGTCTCATTCTCAACCAAAGCTTTCCATTTCTTAAAAGTTTCAAAAACATCTGATTTTTGTTTTAGGAAATATACCCATGTTTTTCTGGTTGAGTCATTAATAAAAATAACATAATAACAAGAGCCACCAAGAGATGATACCTGAGCCGGTCCCCATACATCTGAATGTACAAGCTCTAACTTCTCACTCTTCTTCTCTTTCCCAACCTTGAGAAATCTGACTCTTTTCTGTTTACCATAAACACAATTTTCACAGAACTCTAAATCAATCTTCTTTAGTCCTGGCAATAGATTTTTGGAGTGAAGGATTTTCATCCCTTTCTCACTCATGTGCCCAAGCCTATGGTGCCACATTATCAAATCTATTCTTGCAATATTTATTGTTGTTGTCCCTGCAGTAACTTTATCTGTAGCAGCTAAGGTAGAGTAAGTGTTACCAGTACATAGATATAATGTGCCTACCTTTGCACTTTTAGCTACTACTAATGATCCTTTGGTGACCTTCCACATACTGTCTGAGAAGGTAACTATGCAACCTTCACTACCTAGTTGCCCTGCAGAAATTAAATTTCTTCTTAAATTAGGAACATGTCTTACCTCTTGCAGAAACTAGTCATTACCATTCTGCAACTTGATCTTTATCTTTCCTTTTCCAACAATTTGACAGGGCTCATCATCACCCAAATATACCTGTCCAAAATCACCTTGAACATAATCTAGAAAATATTTTCTATGGGGTGTAGCATGAAATGAAGCCGCAGAATCTATTACCCAGGAATTATTAACATTATCCAAACATAAGATTAAAGCATCTTGTAAAGTATTACTTGCAATATTAGCTTCCTTACTGTCATTTTCATTTTTGTCTCCTTCTTTGTTTTTCTGAGACCAACAATCTTTCTTTAGATGACCAGGCTTTCTGCAGTACTAGCAATCTTTCTTTCCTCTAGATTGAGAGCATCCTTTCTTTGACTTCCCTCGTGACTTCTCATTCCCAGGGCCTTTTCCTCTTTCCTTTGATCTTCCTCTATTCTCCACATTCAAAACACTACTCGATGATGTTGAAGTCTCACCTGTGCTTTTCCTTCGCATTTCCTCGCTTAGGATAACACCAACAATATCATCAAATACCAAAGTATTTTTACCATAGACAGAGTTACTTACAGCCATAACCAAGCTATTCCAGCTTTCTGGCAAAGAACATAAAATCAAGAGAGCCCTAACCTCTTCTGCAAAGGTAATTTTTACCCAAGACAATTGACTGGTAATTGTATTAAATTCATATAAGTGCTCCGCTACAGATCCTCCCTCACTCATTTTCAAATTAAACAAATGCTTCATAAGAAATACCTTATTCGAAGCCGAGGGTTTCTCATACAACTTAGCCAATGTTGTCATCAAATCTACAGTCATTTTTGCTTCTGTTATATTGAATGCTACAGACAACGCAAGGCACAATCGAATGGATCCCAGTGCCTTTCTATCTAAAATGTCCCACTCTTCATCTGATATTGTGGTTGGTTTCTTTGCCTTTCCTTCCAATGGCCACCACAAATCCTTTTGATACAGGTAATCCTCCATCTGCATTTTCCATAACTGATAATTCTGGCCGTTAAAATTTTAGACCTTGAATTTGGAATCCTCCATTGCTCCCACTCAAATCTAAAAGTCCTATCAATTTACAAAAAACCTCGCTTTGATACCAATTGTTAGGGTTTCAAGCAGATCCGAAGCAAATATGAACTAACAATTATATGCAGATTTAAATACAAAAGATAAAGAAATAAAACAGGACATAGATAACACAGAGATTTAACGTGGTTCACCCAGAATGGGTTACGTCCACCATACACATCCGTCCAATCTTTCTTATTATCCAGCAAAAATAGTACATCAACCTTACAATGCCTTAAGCATCCTAGCCGCTTATAACATGCGTTTTTAGGGCAACAAACAAAGTCGGCCTTTTTAAGGTTTTATTACAATGTCGATTTTCATCAACGAAAAACGGCAAAAAAATTTTCTCTGGGGCTGCCGCCCCCGAACCCCTGCCTCGGACCCTGGCGAGGATACATGTTGAGTGTACAGTACTTTGTTGATCAGTCGCCACATTTCAATAGGGTCACCCATGTGTTAGAACACATGTGTGACCCCTTAGGACCACATAATCTACCCCTTGCGACACCATTTGGTCTTATGTGATCCTAATAGGTCCTAAGGGGTGCACATCTGTTGTCAGCTGCCTTATGTGGTCCTAAGGGGTCAACCATGTGTTAGAACACATGTGTGACCCCTTAGGACCACATAAGACCCATTGCAATGCCATTTGGTCTTATGTGGTCCTATTAGGTCCTAAGGGGTACACATATGTTGTAAGGGGCCTTATGTGGTCCTAAGAGGTCACTCATGTGTTAGAACACATGGGTGACCCTTAGGACCACATAAGGCCCCTTATGACATCATTTGGTCTTATGTGGTCCTATTAGGTCCTAAGGGGTCACCCATGTGTTAGAACACATGCATGACCTCTTAGGACCACATAAGACCCCTTTCGACACCATTTGGTCTTATGTGGTCCTATTAGGTCCTAAGGGGCCTTATGAGGTCCTAAAGGGTCACCCATGTGTTAGAACACATGCGTGACCCCTTAGGACCACATAAGACCCCTTTCGACACCATTTGGTCTTATGTGGTCCAATTAGGTCCTAAGGGGTGCACATGTGCCATAAGGGGCCTTATGTAATCCTAAGGGGTCACCCATGTGTTAGAACACATGCGTGACCCTTTAGGACCACATAAGACCTCTTTTGACACCATTTGGTCTTATGTGGTCCTATTAGGTCCTAAGGGGTGCACATATGTCATAAGGGGCCTTATGTTGTCCTAAGGGGTCACACATGTGTTATAACACATGCGTGACCCCTTAGGACCACATAATCTATCCCTTGCAACACCATTTGGTCTTATGTGGTCCTAATAGGTCTTAAGGGGTGCACGTGTCGTAAGGGGCCTTATGTGGTCCTAAGGGGTCACCCATGTGTTAGAACACATGCGTGATCCCTTAGGACCACATAAGACCCCTTGCAACACCATTTGGTATTATGTAGTCCTATTAGGTCCTAAGGGGTGCACATGTGTCATAAGGGGCCATATGTGGTCCTAAGGGGTCACATAAAATAATTATATACACCTTAGGATGTATACATACACATACATACATACACCTTAGGACATGCTATCAAGGGTTGTGTGTGTTCCTGAGGGGTCACACATGTTATGCTATCAGGGGTTGTGTGTGGTCTTGAGGGGTCACACATGTGTTAGAACACGACCACACACGACCCCTGATAGCATGTCCTGAGGTGTATGTATGTCCTAAGGTGTATATAATTATTTTATGTGTATTTTTTGTATGTATGTGTATGTACATGTAGGTATATACATGTATGTGTGTGTATGTATGTTGATGTATGTATGTGTATGTGTATGTCCTAAGGTTTACATATAATTATTTTATGTGTATGTATGTATGTATGTATGTATGTAGGTATGTATATAAGTGTATGTATGTAAGTAGGTATGTATGTATGTTTATGTTTGTGTATGTATTTGTATGTATGTGTGTATTTATGTACATGTATGCATTTATTTTCTAATTTTCTAAACTAATATGATACAATAAATACAAAAACAATAAAATATATATTTTTTAAACTATTTAAAAAAACTTAAAAAAAAACTAATTTGCTATTAAAAAAACTAATTTTCTATTAAAAACTATTAAAAAAACAAAACATAAATTAATATGATACAATAAATACATTTAAATTTTTTTTAAAAAATGGACTTACCATCGAAATACTTCCGGTCGTATCTCTGCAATTCTTCTTGCCCTCCTGCTTAACTCCAAGCCTCTCATGCAAAATGAGGGACTTGGGCGGATTTTCGGGTTTATATAGCGTAGGGGTTTCTGGCCGAAAACCCCTTGCCACGCGAGCGCTGCGTGGCTACCAAATCGGTTCGGCTGGAACACGCATTGTTAGCCTAAAGTGCGATACAAGTCCGTACGATCACCCTGTAAAAGGATCAATATTAGACAAACATAATACAAGACACATATATTTAGATCATGATAAATTAATATGGGGAAATAGAAACATCTACAAAAAAATTATTGAGAATAAATGTATGAAATACAAGTAACAACATCCAAAGCATCAACTTTGTATGCCAATTTTATGCACAAAGAGACATTAAATGACAAAAAATTGCCAACATATCCACATGCACAATTATAGCACCTTAGGATGTATTCACATGGGGGACATTTGTTTCTTATGAAATATTTTCTTAGGTCCCATTTATATTAATCCAAATTATATTAATATTTTTGGTTACTTTACATGTTTATCGTGTGTTTATCTATGCCACATCCTAATTTATTAGATATTACAAGCTTTCAATTGATCTTTCCACATGGAAGAAAGTTTTTTTCATTACTACTTTAAAAAACACAAGTGAACCAAACTTTATTCAAGTTAAGAAGGGAAGTTCTATTTAAAGAAAAATATAAACCTAAAACTCCTAAACAATTAGTTTCTCAATATGTAATATTTGATAATGTGATGAAACAATAAGGATCCGATCAACTACTGAGAGGGGGGGGGGGGGTGAATCTGTAGATAGAAAAAAAACTAAACTTTCACCAAACTTAATCCCAACTCAAAAACAACTTGCTAATCTAACTGGTTTAGACACTATATCCAAAACTGCAACTGCACTGCCAAACTTTACTGGTTGACCAAAACTTCAAAGACACAATGTAATAGATCTGAAACTCACATACCATTTAACCAAAACATTAAAACACTTTACTAAAATCAGTAATAGTTCATTTTAGATCACTTCCAGTCATCTAAACATATCTAAGTGGCTTTACCAATTAATTATATCAACCATATCAAAACACATCTACAAAATCAATCATCACTTGACACAATGATTTTTCACATGGAAACCCAAATGGGAAAAACCATGGTGGGGATGAATACCCACAAGTATTTTGAACTCTTCTAAAGTTTTCCCTGTTAGGAGCCAAGCCTTGTTAGAAGCTTATACAATAATGCCTTGTTAAGAACAGATCCGGTTAGGGACCACTCGGTTAAGGGATTGACTACAATACCCTGTTAAAGGCAATACTGTGTTAGGAGTAACCTCAGTAGAGGATTTCAAATCCAAGCTAATGGATCACCTCGTTAGAGGATTTAGACAACACCAAGCCTGTTAAAGCTTACCCGGTTAAGTGATTTAATTGTTGTATTGGTTAGAGAACAACAGGGTCTTTATTGATCTGGTAATAGCACTATCTTGCTTACTCAGATCCTTTTCTACTCGTATCTGCCTTCAAAACATTCTACAGACACTCCTTCTCATTCAACAACAATAACACTACCACACTTAACCAAATTGCCAACAATAATTACAAACAACTCATCGGCCTTAAATACAAATACAATAGGTCGGTAACACATCGCAAAACCTAAAAATCTCATAGAGATTACAAACATATCGGTTCAATCATAACCGTTGGATTACAGAGAAATCAACTACACATTGTTCTAGACAACTTCAATCGCTCCTGGATCACCACACATTGGATCCTATAGCTCATCACATGTTTTCCACTTCATGCTATGCATTTGCTCATTCCCAAGATAAACGGTTATCTTCACGTGCCAAAACCACTTTGAAACTCATCTCGTGTATCATGCTTACGTGGCATATCCATCTCCGATCACCATTCAATCATAGATCATCATAACCAATTCACCAAGCTCCATCGGTTAGGGTTCTGCATATCAACTAGTTAGGGTTACCGGTTGATCACTCTGCTTGAATAACAATACCAATACCGGCTTCCTTCACTGCTCTACTACCGATTGCATTGTTGCATCACTACCGGTTGCAATACAAATCCATTATCGGTTACTATTGACATCAATGACAACACTATGCTTCATCAATGCAATCTTCATGCAATGCCAACAATCTCCCCCTTTGGCATTGATGGCAATACAAATATCGATACCCTTTGATTGTGATGATTGAGAGTAATGCACATACACAGGTATAGGAATCCTGGTTTACATTTTTCCATGTACTCTCCTTCAACTGTATCTGCATGTCTTTAGCTGGTAACTGGCTATCAATCATATAATATATAGTTCTTCTCCCCCTTTGACAACAATGCCAAAGTGAATACCAATAACAACTGGTTAACCATTCCATGCTTCACCGATCTGCAACTAGCTCCCCCCCTGTGGAGTAGCTGCACTCTACACCATTCCTGCTTCAAGATTTTCAATAAGCTTTGGGACTGATGTCTTCCATATCTGCTTAATTGACTTCATGTAAGGGTACAAATCCTAGCTTACCTCTAAGATACTGAAAAGTAGTCTTAGGCAAAGGTTTAGTAAAGATATCTACTAGCTGTTCTTTAGTAGATACATGCTCCAGTGACACATCTTTACTTTGCACTTTCTTTCTCAAGGAATGATACTTAATCTCAATATGCTTTGTCCTAGCATGCAACACCAGGTTCTGAAAGTTTCAACTTGAAACCTTTTAAAATGTGTTTCATCCAGATTGCTTGGGTACAATTTGATAGTTTTGATACTTAATGTTAAGTACAGATGCCAAGCTAATAAGATGAGAGGGGGGGGGGTGAATCATAAAAACTTAATCTTCCATAAAAACAACAGATTCAACCTCGGTAACATATACTTCAGTAATATAACCAAAATTGCTAAACATGCAAACTCATAAGCATATAAACATCATAACACTCATAAGACCAGATTTAACGTAGAAACCCAATTAGGGAAAAACCATTGTGGGATTTCGGACCCACTAAGAAATATACTCTTCTAGAGTATGCTCGGTTAAAAGCAAATCCTGTTAAAAATTACAAACACATTGCTAGATGTGACCTGGTTAAGGGATTTCCCTCAGATCTGTTAGGATCTTCACCTTGTTAGAAGTGACTATAGGAGTTGTTAAAATACAACACCACAGGAGCCCAAATAATCTCTACAAGCTGAAAAACCTGTTACAAGGAGAAGCAAGGAAGCAAATACAGAAAAACAAATACACATAGAATATGCTCAAAAAGAGAGAGTTCAATATTCACAAAAATATGTAATGTGATTCTTATAATTAAAAGAATGAACTCAACCTTTAATAGGTCAAGAAACCCTAAAAGGGAAAACCTAGGTTTGCACATAATAATTAATAAAAGAATTAATTATTATGCACCTAAAGTTAGCTTAAGTGTAAAAGAGATAAAGGGAACTTAAATAATTAAACAAATAATGTTTAATTAATCAAGTAAATACCCGAATACTCTAACAGTGACCTTGTTAAAGGATTTCAAACACTCAATCAGAATGTCACCTTGCTAGAGGGTTTTACAAATAAGACTGTTAAGTCCACTCGGTTAAGAGATTTTCTATCACTTTACAAAATAACAGTAATAAAAATCTATCTGCAACTTCACATCTAAAATGCTAAAGCAGATTCTTATTTTCTCAATACAATCTAGTCATAGGACTTATCTTGTCCTTCTGTTGGGCCTTATACTCTGTTATTCAAACAGGTCTTCAAGCTTCTATGCTCAGTAATCACTATGTAGCATCCCTGTGCATACACTTGCCCACATACATTGTTTATCAATAGTTCCTTATTTATAAACAATTTGCCAACCGCTTAATCTCCTTGATCACATATCCCATGATCAATCATAGCCATTAGATCTTCAAACTTGACCAAGTTCAATGTATCCTTCGATCTGAAAAACATTTTACCCCGCCTTGGAACTTGCATACATTTCTTGGAACTTGTGCTAGGGTATTGCGGTTCAATCTGAGCTGTAGATCTTCCTGCCGATTTTCCTTTGCCATAGATTCTTTAACAAACTTCATGCACGACATACCAATCATTTAATCAGTTCCAGCTCATCCGCTTCCTTCATTAAATAATGCTTTTATTCATTCAATGCATTCTGTTATTACTCGGTTGCAACTCGGTAAATACTAAACTTCACTCGGTAGACATTCCACCTTCATTAACCGATAGCGATAACCTTAGGGTTTACCGACTAGGTTCCTTAGGGTTTACCGACTAGGTTCTTTGCTCGGTAACATAGTATAGTATTAACCTTACAATCAACAACATATGTAGGATATCAAAACAATCTAAACATCATGATCTCATCATTGTCTAACTCGGTAATAGTTGCCCATTGAATAACTTATTCCTCCCCTTATTCATCACATTCTTTCTGTGTCTTTTACCAATGTTACCCCTTATTTATCCGCTTATAGCTTATCAATTAGGGGTCATCATTTTATTAAGTATTTCAAAGCTTAAGTCTTCATCAATTTGAGTTTCGTACTCGTCTGTTGAACCCTTTATAAAGTTCAAGATTATGGTTCAAAGGAAATGTGGTCTATTAAGTTCTAAGTCTTCATTAGCATAGTCGTTGAACTTGAACTTTGAACCTTTCCAGTTCAAGGTTCAAGGTTCAAGGTTCAATTGGTCTTTTGTCTTATGTATTGCGGCTGTCCCTTTAATGCCAATCCTTGTGGTCATCTTGAACTTGAACCGTTGAACCACTCTAGGAATGGTTCAAGGTTTAAGGTTCATTTTTGCATCATTGAAATTTTCTTTTGTTTCCTTCTTCCTTGCCGCAAGTGTTGATCTTTTGTCTTTGAACTTTTAACCAATGAACTTCTTTTGAAATAGTTCAAGGTTCAAAGCGTTGTTTCAAATCAGCCTGATGGTGTTTAGGAGATAAAGGCGGCGTGATGGGAACAAAATATTCCTAGTTTTCCATGTTTTCAAACTATAATTATGGAAAGCAATCATGAGAAAGCATGTCGACTGTGTGGAATTGATTTTTAATTAATGATCATGTCAGAACTATATCAAATCATGGGAAGTTTTACATGGATAAATGAGCTGGGGTGAAGCATGCTTTGGTACTTTTCAGTGTTTTCCATCCTTAAATATGATGCTTCTTAGGTAAGAAAATTATTGTTACTGCTGGTGAAGAGTAAGGACGCGGAAGGTAATTTAGCTCAGTTTTTTCGAGGGTTACACAGTTTGATGGTGAAGACAGGTAAGTTTAATCACTTACCTCCTCTGCTCTGTTTTAGCTCTGAAATTGGTTAGTGTAATTCTTTGCCTCAGGGTTGAATGTTGTCTGATTGATGCAATTTTAAGTAAACATGAGACCAAATCTTCCGAACTTGGGTCGAACATCATGCTTAATTAGTGCCCTTCTAGAATTAGATGATACAAATTTAGTTCAGGATGAGTTAGAGAATTTTCTGGGAAGGGCTAAGAATCCAGAGGCCAATTCCATGATGGAAAAGATAGTTCACAGTTGTCTGGTTGAAGCCACTGCTTTCCCAATCACTACTCCTTGCCCAGAATTAGTGTATGCATGCATGAGCAAATATGATGCTAGTAATAGGTGAATTAGGGCCAGTAATGGAGACATGTTAGTGCGGATTGACAGAGAAATAGTAATGGCTACGATTGGGATCCCTCATAAAGAGTAGTACGAAGATTGGTCCATAGGAACCTCATATGCATTTTTATCTGAGAAGAAAATTGTTTATCAGAGTGTCATTGCTAGAAATTGGCTCCTTAAAATGCAGAAGGGAGGTTCTAGGTTACCTAAACCCTTGACAAGGGAGCATTTTATTATAGAAGTAAGGGATATTGTAATTCTTTTGAACAGGCTTAAGGGGAATTCACATGCCTTCTATTGGGAAGACTGGATGTATTTTTACATTCAGGTGTTATTATCTGGCGAGAAATACCTTGATTGGGCACAAGTAATTGTAGAGAGATTGCATGAAGGTTTGAGTAATTTTGTTGGAATAGCCAGTTTTCATATGTCTTCCTACCTGTTTTATATTTTAGCCTGCATCAGAGAACGGCCAAGATTATATCAAGAACCTTTGGTTGATGGAATGAAAGTCTATGAGTTCTATCCACACTTGCAGAGACAAAGGTATACAGAAAACTTCTTGAGATGGAATGATGTCTTTGTAGGAAGATTAACTTTTGAACTGCAGGGAAATATGAATAAGAGAATGTCATCTGAAGCATTAAAATTGATTAGTACTTATGGGAGTTGTTTTATTCAATTTCCTAGGTTCACTTATATTAGAATTGGAGGCTTTGAAGATGAACCTTTCAAATTGCCCAGATATACTCTTGATAGTTATGTACTCCTAGAAGTTTGCCGACAATTAGCTCATGTTGATAAGAAATTAGGGATGAAAAGTGAGTCTGGAGCAATTTTCCCAATTGAACTTGGATATTACAGCTGCAAAACTATCTCTGATGCATTGAATTTAGAAGTGGAACTCAAGAAAATGAATCTGCAGCCTTATGTTGCTCGGCAGGGGTTTGATAGTAAAGGATATACAATAAAACATCTGAATGTTGATGTGAACTTTTCACATATACCCCAGTTAGAAGACTACTGGGAAGATTGCTGTGATGAATTTGAAGTCCGAAGAAGATTATGGTCAAGGTTCACTTTACGGCAAATCATTACTATGAAATTATCAATGAACATAGCAAGAGTACATGAAGAAGAAGGTGAAGATGTATTGGACCTGGAGTTCAATAAAAGAATTAATAAGCAACCTATTCCTGAAATGGACTGGAATAGGAGAGAAGAAGAAAATATCCAATCCAGAACCTTTAATGTTATAAGGAGAACAGAAAAGTGATTAAGAGACCGTAAATCTAGAATGAGACTGACCACTACCTCAGTTGAGAAATTAGTTGAGCAACCTCATACTGCTGCACAAACACTCATTTCTTCCTCTGACATAATTGTTGATATTGTAGGTGCTATTGATACGAAGAGTGAGAAGGTTCAAACTAAGAGGTTCAAGGAATCACTATTTGGCTCCTCATCAGTTCGAGTCACCCGTTCCAGAGGTAAGAAGAAAAGTAAAGAACCTACAAGAGAAGAAGCTATCATAATTCTCGATATTGAAGAAGCATAAGTAATTATGGGTGAACCAGTAGCAGATATCCCGACAACTCAAAATGCAGATAAACAAAAAGAACAACCTGAGAATAATGCCAATCAAGTGACCACTTTGACTATCATGGATTCATCAGAGTATCAGATGCCACCAGCAAAGGAATCTCCAAATGTTTCCAGATGGTTGGGAGCCTCAATCAGCAAGAAGCGAAATGTGGTTCCTATCAGCATTCCAATAGAAGATATGGTGAGTAGATGCCTCGAAAAAATGTCTAAGTCTAAGAGGCTAAAACCAGAGGCCATGCTGGAGGTGGATGAGAATATAGGGCATTGGATAGCGGAAATGGCTAAGACAATTTCAGACAAAGATCCAGAAAATGCTACTGAGAAGGACTTTTTCATTGAAAAGATTGATTTAGGAACTGCTTCCAGGGTTGCTGATGTAAAACATTTAGAGTCTTCCACTAAAAGGATGTTATCTAGAACATGGAAGGATGAGAAGGACAAGTGGGAACTGAAACAAGTTGTTAAACAGATGGCAAAATACATCAATGCCATAAATCATCCCAGTCTGCAACCCCTGTCGCAAATTTCTCTGTGTTTTGATCCTAAATCGCCAATGAACCAAAATTTGTTGGATAAGGTTCATAGGAATCGTATGATGGCAAAAAACTTCGATGAGTGGCTTGAATCCATAATTCAATAGGGAGTAGGGTATATTGCTGATCTAATCAGGGTATACAAGGATGCCGTAACTGTAACTCAGGAGCTTGAAACAGAGGTGACAATGTGGGAAAAAGAAAGGAACAAATGGGCAGCAGTGTTGATTCAGATGAAAGATGTGCAAAAATATGGTGTCATGAAGTTTCTCACTAAAAAGGCGGTAAAAGATTTGGAAGACAAGATATTGTATGTGGCAAAAGAAAATATTGAATGGAGAAATTCAATCACTAAGCAAGGCCACGGAGAATCCATTAAGTTGTTGAAAGAATTGAAAGAACTCATTGCTGTAATACAGAAAGATTTGAAGTGCATTGATGTGCAGCTTCTCAAGGAAGACGGACAAACCATCGAGCAGACAGTGGATATGGTGGAGAATTTCAAAGGAAAGATGAACCTACTTAAAGAATCAAAATCTTTAACCAAAGATGACTTCTCCAGAGTTGCTAGAATTGAATCTATGTTGGTTGTCTGTTCTGATCACTTGGAAATGCACAAAACTAAAGTTATGCAAGTGAGTATGGACAAAGAGGTTTGGAAGCAACACATCTTGCACATTGGGCTCCCACATTATCAGGTTGTTCACAACTTTTCAGCGGCTCATATGGAGTGGCGAAATATACGTAGCACAACACACCAATAAGACAAATCAAGAACCGTTTCCTATTCTGCAATTATAGCTCTGTTTACGGCTCTTGGCCATTTTAGTTAATTTCAATTACGAACGGTTGTTTCTTGAAGCTTTGTATTTAGCTATTAGGTTAGCCTGGTGGCTATAAATATTAGTAATGGATGTTTTGGTGTGGATCCATGAAATTTTGTAAAAATTGAGATAGCAGACTATTTTACTTGTTAATTTCAATGAAATACTCCATCTTTGAATGGAATGGAATGTCTGATACAACTTTTGAAACCTGTGCATTTGAATATATAAAAGATTTCTGTTGGGATATTTATATGTTCATGTATTGGATTCCTTTCTCTAATTTTTATCTAATATCAAGTCTGTGAATCAATCTGACAAATGAAATTAGCTGAAAGCATTTGAATATTCTGATTCCCCTTGTCTTGTGAGGCATGAGCGAGTATCAATCAGAGTTCAAATATTTTGATCACTTTATATAGGTTAATCGTTATTTGAAGTTTAATGTTTTGTTATGCATTCTGATAATCGTTGTGAGGTGTTCATTTTGTGTTGACAAGTGAATGTTAAAGCCTTTCTTTGCTTTTTGGTTAAAAGTGAATTATATGATAAAATTTGGTCAAAATTCATTGAATATCATATGGGGAGCTATACCCTTATGCAGAGGGTAAATTAACATTATTTACCCAACTGTTGGTTTTCATTGGTTTCCTACTGGGCGAACATGAGTATTTGTTAATAAATTTTGGGAAATCCAATCTGTTAACTAACAACCGACATTTTTATACTCATCAAATCATACTTCTTAAGATATGGCAACATCATACTGAATTAGAAAATCAATTTCTTGACATCAATGACAGAATAATAATATTAAGACAGTAAACATCCTTTAGCAGTCATATCCATAATCATCAACAACCTTCTCAATATCCTTATTGAAATGCCAACAATCTCTCATTGTGATTGGAATGCCAACAATCTCCCTTTGTCTGTTATAATGCCAACAATCTCCCCCTTTGGCATTGATGTCAAAACCAATTGATTTGACCTAAATGTTTTGGATTTGGATTGCTGTGAGATTCTGAAATGCTCTCCCCCTGTCATCAGTCTTCTCCCCCATACAATAGTCTTCTCCCCCTTTGACAACAATGCCAAAAAGTAAAGAAATAAAACATAATTTCTTCTTGTATGAAGTGATTTCCTGCTGTTATGTGGCAACTTAGTCTCGGTCAGAGCATTTTGTCTTCAATTTATGTTCCCTGTATTTGTTTCCTGCACACCTTTAGAAAACCTCCTAAAGTGTGTAAATCAACATCAACTCCTAAAAGATATTCTATTGAGTCATCGAATTGATGATTTCACCGAACTCGGTCAGTGAATGGAAGATAGAGGTAGGACCCCTAACTTACTTCTAAGATACTCAAAAGTGTCCCTTGGCATTGGCTTGGTGAAGATATCTACTATTTGTTCCTTTGTGATAACATACTCCAACACCACTTTCTTCTCTTGAACTTCTTCTGTAAGATAATGATATTTGATAGAGATGTGCTTTGTCTTAGAGTGCATAACAGGATTCTTTGAAATGTTTATGGCACTAGTATTGTCACAGAATATAGTTACTAACTCGGTAACTTGCTCATTTATACCATCCAACAGTTGTTTGATCCATGCTATATTGGTACAATTCAATGCTACAACAACGTATTCAACTTCTACCGTTGATTGTGAAACACATCCTTGTTTCTTGCTAAGCCAACTCACTAGTCTTTCTCCTAAAAAGAAAGCTCCTCCACTTGTGTTTTTTCTGTCATCAATGTTGCCTGCCCAATCAGCATCAGTATAAACTTTTAAATCAAAAACATTTCCTTTCTGATATACTAAGCCATAATCTTCAGTGCCTTTCAAGTATCTGAAAATTCTCTTGATTGTTGTCATGTGTGTTTCCTTGGGATCTGCAGAGAATCTTGCAACTATGCCTACTGCATGTGCTATGTCTGGTCTGTTGTGAACAACATATTGCAACTTTCGAATCATGGATTGGTAAAGTGCCTCATCAACATATGCAGATTCATCATTCTTTGATAGTTTATAGTTGGTAGTCATAGGAGTACTTACTGGTTTTGAATCCTCCATTCCAAATTTCTTCAAGATTTCCTTTATGTACTTGGATTGAGTAATGAAAATCTCATCTTTCATTTGCAATATCTGTAAACCTACAAAATACTTTATCTCACTGATTAATGACATCTCAAATTCTTTGCTCATTTCATTTCCAAAGTTCTTGCATAGAGAGTCATTTCCACAAAAGATAATATCATCAACAAATATGGCTGAGATCAGTATTCCATTTTCATCAATCTTCATGTACATATTGTTGTTTTCACTTGTCCTTATAAAACCAATCTTGATTAAATAAGAGTGCAATCTTTCATAACATGCTCTAGGTGCTTGTTTCAAACCATATAAAGCTTTGTTCAATTTACATACCTGATCTTTATTCTTGTCTTCAACAAATCCTTCAGGTTGTTCAATAAAAACTTCTTCTTCTAATATACCATTCAGAAATGCAGATTTGACATCCATTTGATATACCTTGAAATTCTTGTAAGCAACATATGCCAACAATGTTCTTACTCCTTCAAGTCTTGCCACAGGTGCAAAAGTCTCACCATAATCAATTCCTTCTTCTTGGGCATAACCTTTGCAATTTAGTCTTTCTTTATTTCGAATGACCTCACCTTTTTCATTCAGCTTGTTTATGAAAATCCACTTTGTACCGATTACTTTTTTGTCCTTCGGTCTTGGGACCAATGTCCATGTGTCATTCTTCTTGATTTGATCAATCTCTTCTGTCATAGCATTTATCCAATCTTCACTGTTAAATGCCTCTTTCACTATTCTCGGTTCAAACTCAGATATCAGACATGTGTTCTGTCTCAGTTTGTTCCTTGTCATCACTGGATCATCCTTATCTCCTATAATCTGACTTGATGCATGATGTCTTCTGACATACTTGGCTAATACATGCTCGGTAGGCTCTGTATGATCTTTTTCATCACTCGGTAATTGGATATTCTCTTCATTTTCTTCAACAGTTCTCTCGGTAAGACTTGTCGGTTGAACATAGACAAATTCATCATAAACTTCTGGTTCTTTGGAGTTTCCTTCATCATTTCTTTTTGTAAATTCATCAATTTTCACATTTGCACTTTCTACTATTTTGTTAGATGATTTGATCAGACATTTAAATGCTTTGCTTCTAGAAGAATAACCAAGAAATGTTCCTTCTTCACTTTTCTAATCAAACTTGCCATTTCTATCATCTTTGTGAACATAGCATCTGCTTCCAAAGATTTTGAAGTAACTTACATTAGGTTTCTTGTCATACCAAATTTCATAAGGTGTCTTCAAAGTTCCTTTCTTCAGTTGTACTCAGTTTAGGGTGTAAACTGTTGTGCTTATTGCTTCTCTCCAAAATGTTTGTGACACTTTCTTTTCAATCATCAAGGTTTTGGCACAATCCACAATAGATCTGTTTCTTCTCTCAGCAATTCCATTTTGTTGTGGAGTTCTCGATGCAAAGACTTGTCTTTTTATACCATGATCATTGCAAAATAAGTTGAACTTATCAAATGTGAACTCTCCTCCTCTGTCTGATCTAAGACATTTCATTTGCCTTCCTATTTCATTTTCAACTCTTGCCTTGTACCATTTAAACATTTGAAAAGCTTCTGATTTTTCTTTTAAAAACACTACTAACATCATCCTTGAGTAATCATCCACAAATAATATGAAATATTTATCACCATAACAACTTTGAACTTTCATACGACCACAAAGATCAGTATGCACAAGATCTAAAATTCCCTTAGAAGTGTAGGACTTACTTGTAAAGCTTGATCTTGTCATCTTACCCATCTAGCATCCTTGACACATAGCATTCTTAGGTTTTTCAAGACTTGGTAGACCTCTTACTCGGTGCTTCTTACTTATTTTGATTAGATTATCAAAATTTACATGACAAAACCTTTGATGCCATAACCAGGTATCATCTATCTTTGCATATAGACACCTATTCCGAGTTGAGTCAAGGTGAAATGTGTTACCTTTTGTTTGTGTCTCGGTAGTAGCTAACTTTCCATGCTTGTCATAAACTTTGACAATTCCTTTCTGAAATTCTATTCGGTAACCTGTGTTGTTTAGCTGTGCTACACTCAACAAATTGTATTTCAAACCTTCAACCCAATAAACATCATTGCATTTTGCATTGTCAAGAAGTGTTATAGATCCTTTACCTTTTACCGAACATGGTGCATCATTACTAAATCTTACATAGCCTCCATCATAATCTTCTAATATAACAAACTTGTGTTTATCACCTGTCATGTGATGTGAGCATCCACTATCTATGATCCAAGAATCATTAGTAATTATGTGAGATATTAAATCTTTTTCTTCATACCTTTCTTCATCTGATCCATCTTTGATAGCCACCTAAACTACTTCCTCTGTATCAGTTTCATCTGATTTATCATCATTGGATTCCTCATCAGCTATTAAGCGTGACTTTCTATCTCTTCTTCTGAAGTCTCAGTGTCCTCTGTAATTATTATCTTTCTGTCTGTCATCTCGGAAATCTCTCTTTTCAGTAGAATCTTTGTCAAGATAGTTAGAAGTCATATGTCCTATCTTATCACAGTTGAAACATCTCAAAGGTAGTTTTCCTTTATACTTACCTTTGCCTCTCAGTAAACTTCTGGCTAATAGTGCTTCAAACTCTTCTTGCTTTCTGATTTCCTCATATAGTTTGTGCACTTTTTCCATGTTCTTGCGAAATCTCTCACTTAATCCACTGTGATCCCCTTCAGTGTACTTACTCATTCTATCATTGTAATCATCAGATTCACCAATATAAAAAGAAGTAAATGCAGACTCAACTTTATTTACCGATGACCCACTGTTATCAAAATTACTTAACTCAAATGCATGTAGCTTACCAATAGTAGCATCTAAAGAAACTGGCATATTGGGTATAGCCCTCAATTCATTGATTGTAGAGACTCGGATTGCATAAGCTGGTAGAAGGGTTCTTAACAACTTACTTGTTATATCCTTTTCTTCAATAGTTCCACCTGCTCCTTTGATTTGATTGACAATCTCCTTTAGTCTTGTACTATACTGGGTTATGTTCTCACCTTCATTCATCCTCATGGATTCAAGTTGTCCTCTTAGACTGTCCACTTTTGCTCTTTGAACATGTTCATCTCCACCATACACAGATATGAGCTTGTCCCACATTGCCTTTGCATCATTGCAGCCTTCTAGATCATTAAACTCTGAGTCGGTCAATGCAGATGTTATTTCAATCATTGCTTGGATATGTTCTTGTTTTGCCTTTATCTCTTCCATTGTCAATGGATAGGTGCTAGGTGTGATGCAATCATTCTTCAGATAATATACAACATATTCTCCAACTCCTGATAGGTGCAGCTTCATCCTTTTCTGCCATGTAGAGAAACTTGACTTGTTCAGCTTCGGTGCATCCCTCTTATACATCTTTGGATCTTTGCCTCAAGTACCTTTAAAATTTTCTTCCGGAGTCCAAAGCTCTAATACCAGTTGATAGTTTTGATACTTAATGTTAAGTACATATGTCAAGCTAATAAGATGAGAGGGGGGCGTGAATCATACAAACTTAATCTTCCATAAAAATAACAGATTTAACCTTGGTAACACATACTTCAGTAATATAACCAAAACTGCTAAACATGCAAACTCATAAGCATATAAATATCATAACACTCATAACACCAGATTTAATGTGGGAACCCAATTAGGGAAAAACCACTGTGGGATTTCGGACCCACTAAGAAATATACTCTTCTAGAGTATGCTCGGTCAAAAGCAAATCCTGTTAAAGATTACAAACACATTGCTAGATGTGACCTGGTTAAGGGATTTCTCTCAGATCTATTAGGATCTTCACCTTGTTAGAAGTGACCTTGTTAAAGGATTTCAAACACTCAATCAGAATGTCACCTTGCTAGAGGGTTTTACAAATAAGACTGTTAAGTCCACTCGGTTAAAATATTTTCTGTCACTTTACAAAATAACAGTAATAAAAATCTATCTGCAACTTCACATCTAAAATGCTAAAGAAGATTCTTATTTGCTCAATACAATCTAGTCATAGGACTTATCTTGTCCTTCTGCTGGGCTTTATACTATGTTATTCAAATAGGTCTTCAAGCTTCTATGCTCGGTAATCACTATGTAGCATCCCTGTGCATACACTTGCCTGCATACATTGTTTATCAACAGTTCCTTATTTATAAACAATTTGCCAACCGCTTAATCTCCTTGATCACATATCCCATGATCAATCATAGCCATCAGATCTTCAAACTTGACCAGGTTCAATGTATCCTTCGATATGAAAATGTTTTACCCTGCCTTGGAACTTGTGCTAGGGTATTGCGGTTCAATCTGAGCTGTAGATCTTCCTGCCAATTTTCCTTTGCCATAGATTCTTTAACAAACTTCATGCATGACATACCAATCATTTAATCAGTTTCAGCTCATCCGCTTCCTTCATTAAATAATGCTTTTATTCATTCAATGCATTCTGTTATTACTCGGTTGCAACTCGGTAAATACTAAACTTCACTCGGTAGACATTCCGCCTTCATTAACCGATAGCGATAACCTTAGGGTTTACCGACTAGGTTCTTTGCTCGGTAACATAGTATAGTATTAACCTTACAATCAACAACATATGTAGGGCATCAAAACAATCTAAACATCATGATCTCATCATTGTCTAACTCGGTAATAGTTGCCCATTGAATAACTTATTCCTCCCCTTATTCATCACATTCTTTCTGTGTCTTTTACCAACATCTTTATACTCATCAAATCATACTTCTTAAGATATGGCAACATCATACTGAATTAGAAAATCAATTTCTTGACATCAATGACAAAAGAATAATATTAAGACAGTAAATATCCTTTAGCAGTTATATCCATAATCATCAACAACCTTCTGAATATCCTTATTGAAATGCCAACAATCTCTCATTGTAATTGGAATGCCAACAATATCCCTTTGTCTGTTATAATGCCAACACAATTCATATATGCTACTACATTTTCAGCTTTTGCAGTTGATTGTGATATACAACTCTGCTTCTTGCTACTCCAAGACACTAGTCTTCCTCCAAGAAAGAATGCTCTTGCAGTTGTACTCTTCCTGTCACCAACATTGTCTGCCCAGTCTACATCTGTATAGATTTTTAAATCAAAGTTTCCTATATATGGATACCATAATCCATAATCAATTGTGCCTTTCAGATATCTAAAAATTCTTTTGGTCACTACCATGTGTGTCTCCTTCAGGCTTTTCTAAAATTTAGCAACCAATCCTACTGCATGAGAAATGTCCGGTCTATTATGGACATCATAGTGTAGTTTACCTATCATTGACCTATACTCCTTTTTATCCACCGATGCAGAATCATCCTCCTAAGACAGTTTACAACCTGTAACCATTGGTGTTCCGACTGGTTTACAGTCTCCCATTCCAAAAGTCTTCAAAACTTCTTTCACATATTTAGACTGTGTGATGAAAATACCATCCTTCATATGTTGGATTTGTAGACCTATGAATTTTTTTATTTCACCTACTAGTGACATCTCAAACTCATTCTTCATTTGACTGGCAAAGTCATGACACATATCATCATTTCCTCCAAAAATGATATCATCAATAAATACCTCACTTACCAGTATCTTGTCTCCTTCTGACTTGAGATAAATGATATTGTCTTCACTAGTTATCTGAAAACCTATCTTCACCAAGTGAGAGTGCAATCTTTCATACCATGCTCTAGGTGTTTGCTTCAGTCCATATAATGCCTTATGTTATTTGCACACCGTGTCCTTTTCTACAGTTAAAGCATAACCATTCGGCTGTTCAATGTAGACTTCCTCTTCCAATATTCCATTTAGGAATGCTAACTTAACATCCATCTGATATACTTTGAATCCTCTGTATGCTGCAAATGCAAGTAGAGTTCATGCTCCTTCCCATCTTGCAACTGGTACAAATGTCTCACCATAGTATTCACTATCTTCTTGTGCATATCCTTTGCATACCAGTCTGGCTTTATTTCTGACTACTACTCCATCTTCATTCAGTTTATTCATGAATACCCATTTTGTACCTATTACATTCTTGTTCTCCAGTCTGTGTATCAATGACCAAGTATTGTTCTTCTCTATCTGGTCAAGTTCTTCTTCCATTTCCTTGATCCAGTCTTCATCTAGAAATGCTTCTTTTGCAGTTCTAGGATCAATGGTGGAAATCATACAAGATTTCTCTCTAAGCCTTGTTCTTGTTTGCACACCTACATTCATGTCTCCAATAATCTGATCAGGGCTATGATTGAGTCTAACATACCTTGGAATGACATGATCTTGATTTCCAAATTCTTCTTCTTCTTCACTTTCTTCTTCTTCTACTGGACCTCCCTGTTTCGGTTGAACTGGGGCTTCTTTGTTATGTTCTTCAACTTCTAGCTTCACTGGTTCCAGTTCAAAAAATAGTGTGTAAGGTTCTTCTTCCTCCTTCTCCTTACTGGTTTCTCCTGATTTCTCAGGAAACTCATCAACTCAGACATTAACACTTTCAATGATCTTCTTGGTCCTGTTGTTATAACACTTGTAAGATTTGCTCTTGGTGGAGTAACCAATAAATATGCCTTCATCACTCTTGGCATTAAACTTACCAACATAATCACCTCTCTTGATAAAACATTTGCTACCAAAAATCTTAAAGTAGCTGACATTAGGTGATCTACCATACCAGTACTCATAGGGAGTTTTATCCTTACCTCTTTTAACCAGTATCTGGTTTATTGTGTAAACAACTGTGCTGATAGCTTCTCTCCAGAATGTCTTAGCTACATCTCCTTGTATTAGCATAGTCCTAGCAACTTCAACAACTAACCAGTTGTTCCTTTCTACAATACCATTCTGCTGTGGTGTCCTAGGTGCAGAAAGTTGCCTCTTCATTCCATTGTCTTCATAGTAACTAGTGAATTCCTCAGAAGTAAATTCACCACCTTGATCAATTATTAAGCACTTTATCTTCTTTCCTCTCTCATTCTCAACTAAGGCTGTGAATACCTTAAACTTTCTAAAAGCTTATGTCTTGTCTTTCAAGAATGTGACCCACATCATCCTTGAGCAATCATCAGTAAAAATCATGAAATATCGATCACCTTGAATACTCCTAGTCCTCATTGGTCCACAAAGGTCGATATGAACCAAGTCTAGCAAATGTTCTGCTAAGAATGATTTGCTCTTGAAGGTTGAGGATGTCATCTTCCCTAACTAACATTCCTTGCACAAAGCATTCACCGGTTTGTCCAACTGTGGCAAACCTCTTACTGATTTGGACTTACTGACTCTTACAATATTATCAAAATTTACATGACAAAATCTCCAATACCAAAGCCAACTATCTTCTACTTTTGCAATTAAACAATTGTTGACTTTAGAACTTAAATGTAACAAGTTTCCACTAGTTTGTTTGTCAATTGCAATCAGTTCACCTTTGCTTCCATAAATCTTGTAGACTCCATTCTTGAATTCCAATGGGTAGCCTTTGTCATTGAGCTGAGAAACACAAAAGATTGTGTTTCAATCCTTCAACCCAGTAGACATCATATGCACTACTTTTTCCATTCAAAGAGATGGATCCTTTTCCTTTCACCATGCAGGGTGAGCCATTCCCAAATCTCACAACACCTCCATTAAACTCTCCCAAAGTAAGAAACTTACTCCAGTCACCAGCCATGTGGTGTGAACAACCACTATCTATAATCCAATCATCAATACTATCCATGCGAAAGACTAATGCCTTTTGATTTGTTGTCTCTTCTTTAATAGCAACAAAGACAATGTCCTCATTTGCATCTTCTTCAGATTCCTCATCTTTATTTCCTCTATCCACTGCAATGAGACAATCTCTTTTACCTTTGCCTTTATACTTCTTATAGTTCTCTCGTTTCTACTCATTATCTCCATTAGGACAGTTAGCAACAATATGTCCAATATGTTTACATGCAAAACACTTCAAAGGTAATTTAACTCTATACTTATTGATACCTCTGGGTAACCGCTTGGACAACAATGCTTCAAGCTCAATCAGACTATCTTCATCATCAACCTCTTTGCTGGATCTAGACTCATGACTGTAGCTCACTTCTTTGCTTTTCCTTACCAGTGGGTTTGAAACCGAGGCTCTAAATGCAGATTCCGATCTCTAAACACTTCCATCAAAACCATTTAATTCAAATGCAGTTAATTTACCAATGATGGAATCAAGAGTTACCTTTGTTTTATCAATAGACTTGAGTTCCTGAATGGGTGCAATTCGGATAGCATAGATTGGTAGAAGGGTTCTCAACACCTTGCTAACCATTGTGGTATCCTTCACTATACTACCAACACTTTTGATCTCTCCAACTATCTCCTTGATCCTCTGACCATACCGTTGAATGTTTTCTCCTTCAGCCATCTGCATATCATCAAATTTACCTCTCAGACTCTCTTCTTTGGCAATCTTAACATGCTCATCACTGCTATAGATATCCTCCAGTTTCTTCCACACTTCGTAAGTAGTCTCTGATCCATGGACATCAACATACTTTGAATCGGATAGGGAACTGATAATGGCCTCCAATGCTTGATTGTTCTCCCGTTGCTCCTTCTTTTGATCATCTTACAAAATCCCACTAGGCAAGTTATATTTAGTAACAACATGTTCCCAATATTGACTTCCTAAGCTCTTGATATAGATCTTCATCCTATCACTCCAAATTTTGTAGTTTTCCCTATTGAATTTTGGACCCTCTTTCTTCATCATGTTCTCCTAGTTCTTTTCCTCAAGCTATTAGGCTTAAACACAAGAGGAATTGAAATGCTCTGATACCAATTGATAATATGATGATACAGTAAGGATCTGGTCAACTATTGAGAGGGGGGGTGGGGGGGTAGATCACTAGATAGAAAACAAACTAAATTTTCACCAAACTTAATCCCAACTCAGAAAAAACTTGCTAATCTAATTGGTTTAGACACTGTATCCAAAATTGCAACTGCATTGCCAAACTTTACCTGTTAACCAAAACTTCAAAGACACAATGTAACAGATCTGAAACTCAAATACCATTTAACCAAAACATTAAAACACTTTACTAACATCAGTAATAGCTCATTTCAGATCACTTCCAGTCATCTAAACATATCTAAGTGGATTTACCAGTCAATCATATCAACCATATCAAAACACATCCACAAAATCATTCACCACTTGACACAATGATTTTTCACGTGGAAACCCAAATGGGAAAAACCATGGTAGGGATGAATACCCACAAGTATTTTGAACTCTTCTGAAGTTCGCCCTGTTAGAAGCCAAGCCTTGTTAGAAGCTTATACAATAATGTCCTGTTGAGAACAGATCCAATTAGGGACAACCCGGTTAAGAGATTGACTACAATACCTTGTTAAAGGCAATGTCGTGTTAGGAATAACCTTGGTAGAGGATTTCAAATCCAAGCTAATGGATCACCTGGTTAGAGGATTTAGACAACACCAAGCCTGTTAAAGCTTACCCGGTTAAGGGATATTTTAAATGTTGTAATGGTTAGAGAAGAACAGGGTCTTTGCTGATCTGGTAATAGCATTATCTTTCTTAGTCGGATCCTTTTCTGCTCCTATCTACCTTCAAAATATTCTGCAGACACTCATTCTGGTTCGTCAACAATCACACTACCACACTTAACCAAATTGCCAACAACAATTACAAACAACTCATCGACCTTAAATACAAATACAATAGGTCGGTAACACATCACAAAACCTACAAATCTCATAGAGATTACAAACATATCGGTTCAATCATAACCATTGGATTACATGGCAATCAACTACACATTGTTCTAGACAACTTCAACTGCTCTTGGATCACCACACAATGGATCCTGTGGCTCATCACTTGTTTTCCATTTCATGCTATGCATTTGCTCATTCCCAAGATAAACGGTTATCTTCATGTGCCAAAACCACTTTGAAACTCATCACGTGCATCATGCTTACGTGGCATCTCCATCTCCGATCACCATTCGATCATAGATCATCATAACTGATTCACCAAGCTCCATCAGTTAGGGTTCTGCATATCAACTGGTTAGGGTTACCGGTTGACCACTATGCTTGAATAACAATACCAATACCGGTTTCCTTCATTGCTCTACTACCAGTTACATTGTTGCATCACTACCGGTTGCAATACAGCTCCATTACCGGTTACTATAGACATCAATGACAACACTATATTTCATCAATGCAATCTTCATGCAATGCCAACAATATTAAATAAATGATATCTTTTTTATTATTTAAAAATGGTACAATATTTATCAACACTTCCTTATAAGATGAGAGATTTTGAATTTTTTCTCTTGAACAAAACAATTTGAATAGTCTAAAATTTACTTTCTATCTAAAAAACAAAGATTAGAAAATGTGAGCACAACAAAAAACAAGATTAAACACATCAAAGATTAAAGAAATCAAACAAAATAAATTACATAAAAATTATGATGACCATTTCATTGACATCTATAATACAAAACTTAAAATTTTCAAATAAAATATTTTAATTTACTTAAACAAAATATATAGAAAATTACAACAAAATTTTTAATGTTTATTTATTTATAAATATACAAAATAAATAAATAAAATGCACATATTAATAACAATTCATTTACAATATAAAAAAACTTTCTCCAAATAAATCAACTAAAATTTTCAATTTCCCAGAACCCATGGTGAAATTATATTTTAACCGTGTCTGCTAGTATTTTCCAAAATCCATGGATGACCTGCAAGTAAAAATAGAATTAAGACTCTTTGTAAGACCAAAGATAAACAACCACTATATCCAGAAACTTAATGAAATACAACCAGCTATCATCAACTTACATAAAATCTGATTTGTGGTAAACCTCTCCTTGACATTTTTGTTGAGCATTCCCTTGAGAAGATCTTTGGCTTGAGAGGGAATGCCAACATCTTCATCAATATCAAGTTGTGTATTAGCTGTCTTAATCTGTTCTCTTATGTCTTCAGAATCACCAGAATCATAAAGAAAACAACCTGTCAGAAGGCAAAACAAAACAATTCCTGCACTCCAAATATCAACCTCCTTGGAATACCCCTCCCACAACAAAACTTCTGGAGCAACATATTGCAAAGTTCCAACATCATGATACAAAAGCTCTCCTGCATGCAGGCAAGTAAACAAGTTAAACTAAATATAGCAGATTGTGCAGTTCTAATATCTTTGGGTATAACAGGTAAGCTGGAATTATAATTATGTGGTTGTGTTTTGAAAGCTTCTTATTTCAGACATAATATTTAAATTGGGGTTCGAACTCATGATCTGTATTTTTCATGGGCTCAATCATCATGTCTAACTTGAATGATGTCAGATGATATTTATTGTACAGTCACTTATTTGTAACACCTATTATCTATATTTTTGAACTACTTAACCATCCAGTCTAACTAGAATGAATCAGTGGATACCAATTTTCAGTCAAGTTATTTGTGACACCCATTATCTATGCTTTTCAACGGTTCAACCATCCAGTCTAATTCGAATGAGGTCAGATGATACTAATTGTACAGTCAATTATTTGTGACACCCATTATCTATATTTTTCAATGACTCAACCATCCACCATCCAATCTAACTGGAATGGCATCAGATAATACTAATTGTACAGTCAATTATTTGTGATACCCATTATCTATATTTTTCAAGTGCCCAACCATCCAGTCCAATTAGAATGATGTTAGATGATACTAAATGTACAGTCTATTATTTATGACATCAATTATCTATATTTTTCAACAACTCAACCATCTATAATTCCAGCAATGTCAGATGATACTAATTGTACAGTCAATTATTTATGACACCCATTATCTATATTTTTCAAGTGCTCAACCATCCAGTCTAATTAGAATTATGTCAGACTAATTGTACAGTCAATTATTTATGACAGCCATTATCTATATTTTTCAACAACTCAAACCATCTGGAATTCCAGCAATGTCAGATGATATAATTGTATAGTCAATTATTTGTGACAACAGATCAACCATCCAATCTAACTCGAAGGACATCAGATAATACTATTTGTACAGTCAATTATTTGCAACAGTGGTAAAATCCATTTGAATTCAATTCATAACTCCAGTAATTTTTTTTAGAAATAATCCAGAAATTATACTCTTAATAATGACTATTACCTAGAATAAGAACTTATCAGACACAAGCAAACTGATGGGTCTGTTTCTTTCTCTTTTCTGCTTACCTTGGCTAAAAGGAGCAGCTAGTCCAAAGTCTCCCAGTTTTATGTCACTGAAATTGGTCTGAGAATTCAAAAGTATATTGTCAAGCTTTACATCTCTGTGTACAACTCCCATTCCATGGCAGTGCTGAAGAGCTTCCATTAAAGATTTGATAATGCATGCAGCATTTTGGTGAGATAATGGAGCATTTGCATGGTTTATGAGATAAGAACACAGGTCTCCTCCCTCACAAAGATCTGTCATCATGTAAAATTTTCCTTTGTGGCGATGCACATTTCTTAAGCCAAGAACATTTGGATGCCCAGATAAATCTCTCCATATCTCAATTTCTTCCTGCTTTACTGATTTGCTTGGAATAATTTTACAGGCCAATTTCTGTCGACTTTGCAAATGAATTATTTCGACCACTATTCCGTCTCCTCCAGAACCGATCTTCCTGCCTAGCTGGTATTCACCAAGAATCGACATCTTTACTGTAATAATTAATTATGCAGCGTTTTATCTTTTCCCGTCATGTGATATTGAATCAATGATTCTGGGTTTTTATATAAAAGAATAAAATAGGTGTCTCCTAATGATGTCTCTAGCATGTTTTGCATAGAAACACTGATTTTTTTAAAGATAGATATAATAGTTATTAATTTGACAATAAAATTGGTTTTACTATTACTATTACTAAAATTGACACTCATCATATTGTATATTATATGACATTTGTTATAATTACAATTAGTTTTACTATTACTTAAATAAAAATAATTTAAATAACTTTAAATAACTTAAATTAAAATAAATGCATCAATAAACCAAAAAAAATCTTTTATTGATTTTCTCCTCTCAACTATCACTCACTCTCAGTTTAACTATTAATCAATTCTATCTATCTCCACAATACTAATAGTTTAATTATTCTTTTATTTCTATAATTATTATATTCTGTATGCCTTTTAAATCTTTACATATTTGGGGTAATGAAATTGGCATTTCATATTTATTTTTTTTGGGTTTGTATTTATTTTGAAAGAGTTTCCACACACATATATTAAGATGTATTATTAATTATAATATAATTATTTTTTAAGTGGAATAATAAACAAATATGATATCTTTGTACTTTACACATTTATTTAAAGATAGGTATACTAGTTTAATTATTCTTTTATCTCTATAATTATTATATTCTTGTAGTTGTATGCCTTTTAAATCTTTACATATTTGGGGTAATGAAATTGGCATTTCATGTTAATTTTTTTTGGTTTTGTATTTATTTTAAAAGAGTTTCCACACACATATTAAGATGTATTATTAATTATAATATGATAATATAATTATTTTGGAAGTGGAATAATAAACAAATATGATATCTTTGTACTTTACCTATATTTCTCTAAAGATAGGTATACTAGTTTAATTATTCTTTTATTTCTATAATTATTATATTCATACTAGTTTAAATATTCTTTTATTTCTATAATTATTATAATTATTATATTTTTATAATTATTATAATTATATGCCTTTTAAATCTTTACATATTTTGGGTAATGAAATTGGCATTTCATGTTAATTTTTTTTGGTTTTGTATTTATTTTGAAAGAGTATCCACACACATATTAAGATGTAAAATATATTTTAATATTCAAAATGATTCTTTAAATAGATAACGACTATTAAAAACTAGTTTAACAAATAGAATCAATTATTAAATTGAATAAAAGAATTTGTTAATATAACTACTCTTTTATTTCTTCTTTAAAATATGTGTGAGTGAGAGAGATCTTAAGACATATTGTGTTTGAGCTATAGATTTGAGCAAATACCTATTGTATTATGTTATGATGATTAGTAATTATTTGTTTTGCATAATTCAAATCTAAAAACCTTATTATATATATGTTTACTATCTCAATTAATTATGCAACTTTTTATTCTTTTCGTCCTTTGATATTCAATCAATGATTTTGAGTTTTTATATAAAATTTTAGGACAATGATATTTAATGGAAAATTAATTATCAAAGATTAGTTTGACAAATAAAATTAATTGTTAATTGTTAATATTTAAGAGCGAACATATAAAAATAATAAAAAATAAAATAAAAATCATACACTTACTTTTATGCAATATACTAACTATAAACAAATTCTTGGAAAAAAAACATTCCAAAAATAGAATGTCAACATCAATTAACAATAGAATTTCTTCTTCGAAAAATTCTTGGCTTTCGAGTAGACTTCTAATGATTAAGATGGTGCTAGCAACTATTCCTAATTACATCATGTTTTTTTTGCAAATTCTAAAAGGTATTTTGGGAGGTCTAGAATCTAATCTTAGAAGCTTCCTATGGAAAGGCAACAAAGATGAGAAGAAGAAAATTCCTTTTTTGTCATGGGATAAGATCTATATTACATCTAAATTTTTAGGTGTTGCAGTTATTCATAATTTAAAAGACAAAAATTTAGCTCTAAGTGCTAAGCTAGTATGGAAGGTCTTTTCTAGTCATACTTCAAAATGGGCTTCCATCATATCCTCCAAATACTTAGATTCAAATGTAGTACAAAGAATCTTTATAATTTTCAATCCTCCTATTGGTTCTCAGATGTGTAATTCCATGATGAAATGCAAGAATATTCCATGGTAAAAAGGCCTTATTCTAGGAGGATTCCTAGAATGGTTGCTCTCCTCTTAATTGAGTGAATAGATTTCTAGTGGTAAAAGCAGTGTTGAAGGAAAATTGGGGAGACAAAGTATGTGACTACATGCACATTTTAGACCAAGATGGCATCAAGCAAGCTCATTTGAAGGATTTCTCTAAGCTGACCATTCCATGAGAACAATTTAATCTACGAGAGGAGAAGCTCAAATTGAGATCAATCCATTACAAAAATATGTAAGACTATCTAATCTGGACTCCCTCACCAATAGGAAATTATTTATTCAAGCAAGGGTATGAAATTATTAAGAATCATCAGCCTCTCACAAATAGAAGGTGTTTCTCCTTTTGGTAGTTAGATGCATTTCTTCCAAAAGTAGGAGCTTTTACTTGAACGACCCTCAAAGGTGGGATTTTAACAAGTGATAGATTGATTGTTATTGGTCTTGTAGATGTTGGCATAAACTTGATTTTGGCAGATATTTTTCAAATTGTAACCACCCAGTTACAAGGTTGAGACTACAACTCTACTAAAATCTTGACAACCTTTGTCATTGATGCCAAAGGGGGAGTAGTAGTATGAGAAAATAACCGGCAGAAGACTTATCTACTCAGGGGGAGCTCTTATATTTTTGGTAACATATTTTTGGAAACATTTTTGGATTACAAGTTTTGGATACACTTTTGAATTTTCTCATGAGTGTTGTCATCAATGCCAAAGGGGGAGATTGTTGGCATATGCCCACTCCAATGAGACATTGTAGGTGATTGAAGGTTTTGTCATTGATGGCAACCTTACAATCCTATGGCACCGGCAAGGCATTACACTAGCACTAGCAAGATCAGACTCTACATCGACACTCATACCACCGGCACTAGCAGAGAAAGGAAGCTTACCGGCACAGAGGCCGACATGATCTTTTTTGTTATAGTATATTTTGTTTATTATTGTAAAATCTTTGTAAGCCGACTTGGCAAGTTGTAAAATGACTCTTATAAAGAGAGATCATTGTAGAACATTTTGTAATGAAGAAAGAAGATTGTATTTAGGTGAAATAAGGCATACCTATTAAGCGAATTATAGGTTAAGGGTTTATGTAAGAAGCAGAGCAGAAACCGGTACTAGATCTGGCATTAAAGATGCTATTTTGAAGCAGTACAAGATATTGGATTTGTATAGTCCATTTTTGTAAGTCAGTGAGACTTCCCATTTTGTATTTGAGCAGTGAGCTCTAGGCAGTTGGCCTTCCTGCATGTGCAGGCCCCTCTTGTAGCAGTAATATTCTCTTATTGGCCAGTAAGTGAATATTGTGGGTCACAAATCTCACCAAGGTTTTTCCCACATCGGGTTTCCTCGTTAAATCCTTGTGTTATGGTGTGTTTTTCATGTGGTTGTTTTTATCTCTGTTTATTGCATTACTTTCTGCTTACCAGTACACTGTTATAATATGTTCTGCATGTTTTAAGTTAAGAAATTCAATTCACCGGTTAGATACTGATTCACCCCCCCCCCCTCTCTCATTATTTGTGGGAATCCTAACAATTTGTATCAAAGCTTGGTCCTCTATTTTTAGAAGCCTAACGGCTTGAGGAAGATCTTGACACCGGTAGAGATGGAAAATTTGATGAAGCAACTTGAAGGAGCTCTCTCAGACTATGATGCAGAAAAATTGAAAAATATCAAACTAGAAGATGATCTAAAGGCTACTCAGGATATTATTCAAGCACTTCAAGAGAATCTTACTATTTCAAGAAACAAGAGAAGAGAATTATGTGAAAAGATGCAAAATGAGAATGATGAAAAAGAAACTCTTAATGATATGATAAACAAGTTGAAACAAGAGAACATGACAACAAAGAATGAGATGCAGGATATGACTATGAGATTTTGTATAGAAATTGAGGATAGAAAGAAAAATGAAGAAGATTTGACCAGAAGACTAAGTGATGTTGCAAATGAAAACACAAGACTCAGTTATGAAAATGATTTGTTGAAGACAGATCTGATGCACACTCAGAATAACTCAAATGAACTGATGAGGCAGAAAGAAGTCTTAGAAAGAGAACTAGATACTGCAAATCAACATAAAGAGAAATTCAAGAAAAGCTCAGAGGAACTTGGTAACTTGCTGAAGAATCAAAAACCTAAAGGTGACACTTTTGGAATTGGCTTTGAAGTTGGTGAAAGCTCTGGTACTGCAAATACACAGGATCATAGCAAACCAGTAAGGCAACCTAATGCTTATAAATTCAATGGAAAATTCTTTAACTATAATAAGTATGGTCATAGAGAAAATGAATGTAGATCTAGAAATTATTAGAGCACCAATGCACCCACCGGTCAATGTTCAAAATGCAACAAAATTGGTCACAACTCTGAAAATTGCAGAATGAATGTGAGATGTTATGTTTGTGGAAGATTTGGACACCTATCTAATCAATGCAGAACACAAACTGGCATAGGTTATGAGAAAGCTATTTAGAATAATAATGTGACTTGTTAGGCATGTAACAAGATTGGGCATATTGCAAAATTCTATAGAAGTAAAGGATCACCGGCAGACAACAAAAGTTCTAGTTTGAAAGGAAAAGAAAAAGTTGGAGAGGTTAAGCAAGAATTTTCAAAACAATGGATTAGAAAGTCAGACCTAAATATTGTTGGGAATATTCCTCCATTGGTAGAACCAATCAACACTCCACCGGCAGGACAGAGTAGTGCTTCACCGATAGGACATAGTAATACTCCACCGGCAGGAAGCTCTTCATCAAATTGAAGAAAATTTTCTTGAGGGTTTGGAAATCAATGAGACATATGCTATAATTCCCTTGGTTAATGGTGAGAAGTTGGAAATTACTTCTATATCGGCAGACAATGTTAAGTGACTACTTAATCGACATACATTAAATGTGGTAGTTGGCAGTTTGACATTATAAATTTGTGGTTTTGACCCCATTTCACTTCGCTGAGCATTCAAACATTCGAAGAGAATGAAATCTCTAGAGCTAAGGCATTTCGAGCAAAGAGGCAAAGCACTTCAGCAATCAATCCATCCAAAGACATAAAAAGGTATTTATCATCATGGCATCCTCCTCTGCACCTGAATTTATAGCAAACCCTACAATAGTCAAGGTTATAAAATGCCCTAGGACCGTATTTCAATTAGTTCCCAAGGTAGCTAAGAAAGATGACAATGTAGGTGCTTTTTCCCAAATTCCAAAAGGAGTTGTTTTTGCAGAAGATCCCACAATATACATTCATTGTAACATAGAGGAATTAGGAGATGAAGAAATTAAAAACATGTATAAGATTGTTATATGTGATGACTCCGGAAATATAAAACCTGAACATAAAGTTGTTGAAACCCTAGGATTCACTAAAATCCTCTGCATTCCTGAATTTCCCAAGGAAGTGATTAGGATAGTTTTAAGAAGGGTACATGGTTCATTCTTTTGGCTTGATTCAGTTCACAAAATTACAAAAGAAGTTGTGAAAGCTGTAACAGGGTTACCTTCCACCAGTAGCAGACCAGACAAGACTAAGAAGGTCTCCAATGACCTAGTAATGAACTTAACTGGTGCAACATCAAACAGAAGGTCTCTAAGGGTTAATGATGTGACCGATATAAATGTTAGATTTGTTAGCATGATTTTAGGGTACAAAGCAACTCATGCAAATAGACTTAACTCAATTTCCAGTTTATGCATTAAGAGTGCTTATGACATGGTTAAAGACAATGCAAAAATTGATGTATGTGAATGGTTAAAAGATGAGTTGATTGATAACTTAGGCAAAATCAAAAAGGATAAGAAAGGAACATTCAGATTTGGTAATTTACTTGTATGCTTAATGTTACACATAACCAAACAGGTTCCCGGTATAGGCAATAAGAACCTTGGATTTGATATACCGGTAGGAAAATAGTTAATAGACCTATTCAACAATATGGGTGAAAACAAAGAAAAGAATATTCATGACTATTTTCAAGCACTAAAGGTTAGGATGAAGAAAAGAATCAGACTATCACAGAAGATTGTCAACAAATACAAGGATGAAATATGTTTTGTAATAAAAAAGGATGAGATCTGGATGGAAGCAGTCATCCCAAGAACAATTTGGGTAACAGAGATGGGTTATGAGACCGACGATCATATTATTGAAACTTATGCTAAAGCACTTCTGGAAGCACCAAATGAACCTAGGAAGAAGTATTTGGTAGTGCTAAGACCATAGAAAGTCAAATTCAATCTAAGAAGAGAGTGAAAAAGGTTGAAGCAGTTGTAAGAAGAGGTTCTAGATAGGCTAAGGCTATTAAAGAAGATATACTTAAAAAAACCGGTATCACTGAGGATGAGTTAGGAACTCTACAGCCTGAAACTCACCTTTCACCGGTAGATACTTCTTTAGAGAATGACATGTCTGCAACTTTCAAAAGAGTTGTAAGGAAAAGGGATCCTTCACTGGCATCCACACCCTCATCTAGAAGGACTAGACAAAAACAACAGGCAGTGAGGTCTCCGGTTAGAAAGACAACACCAAAGAAAATGTTGACACCAAAGAAGAAGAAGACTAAGCAAAACATGGCCCCTCTTGACAAATTGCTAAATGAAATCATAGAGGAAGGGAAACTCAAGAACATAGGAAAGGTCTATGATACACTATCAGTAGATGAAAAAGAACAAGTTGAAAACAGTGCCACTGACAACAAGAGAAGATCAAAAACCATTGCTTAAGGAAATGGAAACACAGACTAACCTACCAGAGGTCACTACAAGCTTGGTTACTTCCTCCATCGGCAGAATTCAGAATGTTGGCTCCTCCGCAACAGGTTACAAATCAACAAATGTAGCTGAAGTACTTTTGGACTCCATCAAAAGGATAACAGATTGTAGTTCAAAGGCTTATAAAGCTATAGATGACACAATCCCAATTTTGAAGATAATAGCTCCTAACTGTAACATTGACAATAAGGATTCTTTAAGACAACTTGACACTTTGTGTAAATACATCACTGAGAACACAGCGACTGTTGAGCAAATAAAGGAAGAGGCATTGAAGGATAAGTTAGAAATTGAAAAGAAAAAATTCTTTGAAGATCGGATAAAGAAGTGTACTAGGGAATTTGACACACTTCTACCAGAACTATGTAACTTATTGAAGGAATTTAAAACTCTGTACAAAGATACTTGCAAGACAAAATTTTTGATAGTAGACATAGATAAGAAAATGAGCAAGATGCGGGAAGAAATAAATAAACTTGCAGACAATTTTGTTAACTCACCTGATACATTATCAGTTTTTGAACAAAGGATAACAAGTTTTGAGGAAGAGTTACTTAAGTTAGAAAGAGAAAAGGAGACAATAGTAAATAAGGCAAAGAATTTGAGACTAAGACTGAGTCCAAGATTGGACTATCTAGCATCATTATGGAAGGAAATATCCAAGACACTAGAACAAGGACAAAAAACACCGGCATAGCATATGCAGCAACTCACCAGTACAATTCAAAGAACAGAGACAACAATAAAGGACAACAAGAAGTTTATGGAAAGTATAAACTTGATTTTGGCAGATATTTTTCAAATTGTAACCACCCAGTTACAAGGTTGAGACTACAACTCTACTAACATCTTGACAACCTTTGTCATTGATGCCAAAGGGGGAGTAGTAGTATGAGAAAATAACCGGCAGAAGACTTATCTACTCAGGGGGAGCTCTTATATTTTTGGTAACATATTTTTGGAAACATTTTTGGATTACAAGTTTTGGATACACTTTTGAATTTTCTCATGAGTGTTGTCATCAATGCCAAAGGGGGAGATTGTTGGCATATGCCCACTCCAATGAGACATTGTAGGTGATTGAAGGTTTTGTCATTGATGGCAACCTTACAATCCTATGGCACAGGCAAGGCATTACACCGGCACTAGCAAGATCAGACTCTACACTGACACTCAAACCACTGGCACCGGCAGAGAAAGGAAGCTTACCGGCATAGAGGCCGATAGGATCTTTTTTGTTATAGTATATTTTGTTTATTATTGTAAAATCTTTGTAGGCCGACTTGGCAAGTTGTAAAATGACTCTTATATAAGAGAGATCATTGTAGAACATTTTGTAATAAAGAAAGAAGATTGTATTTAGGCAAAATAAGGTAGACCTATTAAGCGAATTATAGGTTAAGGGTTTATGTAATAAGAAGAGCAGAAACCGGTATTGGATCTGGAATTAAAGATGCTATTTTGAAGTAGTACAAGATACTGGATTTGTATAATCCATTTTTGTAAGTTAGTGAGACTTCCCATTTTGTATTTGAGCAATGAGCTCTAGGCAGTTGGCCTTCCTGCATGTGCAGGCCCCTCTTGTAGCAGTAATATTCTCTTATTGGCCAGTAAGTGAATATTGTGGGTGACAAATCCCACCGAGGTTTTTCCCACACCGGGTTTCCTCGTTAAATCCTTTTGTTATCGTGTGTTTTTCAGGTGGTTGTTTTTATCTATGTTTATTGCATTACTTTTAGCTTACCGGTACACTGTTATAATATGTTCTGCATGTTTTAAGTTAAGAAATTCAATTCATCGGTTAGATACTGATTCACCCCCCCCTCTCAGTATCTGTGGGAAACCTAATAGTAGAACCTTTTAATTATGTTATTTGTGGAAATGAAATTGAGATGATAGATCATATTCTTCTTAATTTTCCTTTTGCTTATTCTTGTTGGACATGGTTACAAAATAAACTCAATTAATGGAGGTTTTTGAATCTTGGTTATTGCTTCATAGAAACTCTTTCTTTGCAGCACTATGGAGGCTAGCACCAACCATTTTGATTTGGAATATTTGGTGGGAAAGAAATAAATGGATTTTTAGAAAGAAAGTTGACCCATTATTAACAATTATAAAGAATATAGAAATGTCAATTTTAAAAGTAGTGAAAGCTTACACATTTAAACATAAATAGATTGACTCATGCTATACATCTTGGGACTCATAAGTGATGTCTAAATGGAACCGAATTGCATTACCTTTCAGAGGAAGCTTAATAAACAAATCCACAAAGAAGGTCAATGAAAAAAAAATTAGATGGAAGCCTCCCAATCAAAACTACATTAAGCTGAATTTTGATGAAGCATCAAAAGATAACCCAGGTATTTTAGATAATTCTTGTGTCCTTTGAAATAATAAATAAATGGTAATAGTAGCTTTGGCCTCCCATATTCCCATTGGATCAAATAACATTAAAGAAGAAAAAAAATTGCTTGCAGGTATTAGACTAATAGTTCAAATGAAAGTAACAAATGGGGCACAGTCCAGAGAAATAAAAAAGACAAAGATATGAGAAAACACAAAACACAAAAAATCCAACAGAAGAGCAACACAGAAGCAGCTGAGAGCCAACCCTAATCCAACATTTTCATGGTCTATTCCATCTCTTTCTCAATCTTGGTCATAATATTTGTAATCTTCTTGAGCTTTTGAAAATCAGGAGGAGGTCCAACTGCCTTTCTCTTCAACGTACCTCTAGTTCTTTTGCTAGGTCCCGAAGAAGTATCATGTTCAACAGTAGCTTCCACATCCACCGCATTCTTCAACTGAAATTTCTCTTCAAAGCTACTAATCATATTTTTAAAGCTCTCCACAGCGGAACCAAGCACCCCACGACTAGTCTTAACAACATTCTTGATGGATTCCTTTATTTTAGCATTTTCATTTTCCAAAGCTTCCATCTTGGCTTCATAGCCTCTTTTGAAATTGTCAAAGGTTTTTAGTTGTTGTGTTCTTTGTTTGCTTAACTGTTGGTTAAGACTTCATGGAGTTTTTTTTATGTAAAGAGTTTTGGGTCCCTTCAAAACCTATTTTTGCCCTAATAAAAAATAGTTCAAATGAAAGTAGTGAATTTTGAAATTGAAGGTGATTCAATGAATATAATTTTAGTGCTAAAGAAAGTGGATGCAGCAAATTGGAAGATTAAATATATTCTACAGGATGTTAGGGTTTTGGCAGATCTTGAGCAAATACAAACTAATAGTTATATGCAGATTCGAATACACAAAGATGAAGAAAAATACACAACACAAATAACACAGAGATTTAACATAGTTCACCCAAGATGGGCTACATCTACAAAACACGAGTGTCCAATCTTTTCTTAGTATCCAGTAATATAATACAACGCCATTAAAAAGCCTTTTTTATTCTAGTTGCTTATAACATGCAATATTTAGGGCAACCTACAAAGTCAGCTTTTTTAGGGTTTTTTTTTAAATGTCAGCTTTTTTTTCAACAAAAAAATGGCAATTTTTTTTCCCTCGAGGGTTGTGCCCCTGAACCCCTACTTTCTTGGGAGCTGCATCCCCGAACGCCTACTTGGGGCCTGGCCCAGCCTCAAACCTTGACAAGAATACATAACGAGTGCATAGTACTTGCATGATCAATTGCCACATACCAATAATCTCCTACTTGGAGATTGATCAAGATCCACACCAAACAATCTCCACCTCAGAGACTGATCCTAGATGACAATGTTGCACTTGTATCTCCCACTAGATAAAACATAGACTTGATTGTTCCTTAATTATATTATTTTCAGTCAAGAAGGCCAAGATAAACTGATGAGGAAATCAACTTATCCTGTGGGACTTCCTTCGTGAACATATCTATAGGATTGTCACTTGTATGAATCTTTTCAAGCCGCAACTGGTCATCCTCCAAAACAGACCGTATGAAGTGGTACCTGAGATGAATGTGTTTTGTCCTTGAATGAAGAGTAGAATTCTTTGCAAGATGAATGACACTCTGGCTATCAATGTACAATGGGATATCCTCTTGCATCTTGCCCAATTCCTCTAGAAAACATTGTAACCAAATCATTTCCTTGCTAGCTTCAGTAGCAACCACATACTCAGCTTTAGTGGTTGAAAGTGCAACAACCTTTTACAGTTTAGAAATCCAACTAACTGTAGTTCCCCCTATAGTAAAGACATACCCTATAGTACTCCTCCTTGTATCAATAGCACTTGCCAAATCAAAGTCAACATATCCTCATAGAGAAGAGTTTGATCCTCTAAAATATAATGCCTTGGTAGTAGTACCTCTCAAATACTTGAGAATCCATTTGACAACATTCCAATGTTTCCATGCCTGGATTGGTCATGTACCTGCACACAACTCCCACTGCATGTGCAATATGTAGTTATGTGCATACCATCGCATACATCAGACTGCCAATAGCTGATGAATACAAAATGTTAGCCATTTTATTTACTCTTCCCATGTCTTTGGACACATCTCCTTAGTCAATTTGAAATGAATAGCCAAATGTGTACCAACTATTTTTGCATTTTGCATGTTAAATCTTTTCAACACCTTCTTTATATACTCACTTTGGAACAAAGTTAATGTTCCATTTTTCCTATCCCATGAAATCCTAATTAAGGATTTTCTTAGTTGCACCCAAATCCTTCATAGAAATGACTTTTCTAATTTCTATTTAAGTTCATGAATATTTTGCATGGTAGACCCTGCAACAAGCATGCCATCAACATAAAGTAACAGGATAATATAACTACCATTATCCAATCTCTTAAAATAAACATAATAATCAGAATGACATCCGTGGTAACCTTGTTCAACCATGAAACTATCAAATTTCAAATACCATTGCCAGGGTGCTTTCTTTAGGCCATACAAACTCTTCTTCAACCTGCACACTAACTCCTCCTTACCTTTGACCTCATATCCCTATGGTTGTTGCATGTAGATTTCCCCCTCCAAATACCCATGGAGAAAAGGGCTTTGACATCTATTTGTTCAAGATGCAAGTCTTCTGCAACCACAAGACTTAGAATAGTTCTAATTGAAGTCATTTTCTCAACTGGAGAAAATATTTCATCAAAATCTATATCCTTTTTCCATGAAAAACCTTTTGCCATTAGTCTGGCCTTATATCTTTTCTATCCTCCATCATCCTCCTTTAGCATATAAACCCATTTATTTGAAGAGGCTCTTTTTCTTGCAGGTAATGGGACTATCCCATGCTTAATTCTGCATCAAAGAATCCATTTCCTCTTTCATGCCTAGCTCCCACTCTTGTTTTGCATCCACCTACATTGCTTCTTCATATCCTTTTCATTCACCAGAATCAGTTAATAAAATAGAATACAAAGAAGGAGAAAATATTTTAGGAGGCCTACTTAACCTCATAGAACATCTAACACTTGCAAGAGTTTGTGGGATATTTTGTTGTTGCTAAGAATCAGGTACCAATGACATTTTATTTGAGGAATCTCATCCAACACCACATATTCCTTTTTGACCAGTTCATGCTTATTTTCCTGCATCTATTTCTTATACATGACCTTCTCATTGAATATAACATCTCTACTTCTAATTATTTTCTAATTTTTAAAATCCCATAATTGATAACCAAAGTCATCTATTTCATATCCAATGAAGGTACATTTTTGAGATTTAGCATCAAGCTTGGTTCTGTTCTCTTTATTAACATGGACAAAAGCTTCAAAACCAAAGGTTTTTAGAAAATAATAATTTGCCCTTTTATTGATCGACGACTCCTCTAGAATTCCACCATCCAAAGGGTTTGAAGGTCCTCTATTTATCAAATAAAAAATAGTATGTACAACAACCGCTCAATAATATAGGGGTAGTCCAACATGAAATCTCATGCTCCATGATGGTCCTATTCATTCTCTTAGACACACCATTTTCTTGTGGAGTTCCAGAACCATCTTCTGCCTTTTGATTCCATTGAAAGAATAGTAATCTTCAAACGATTTGCTGCAATACTCGCCTCCATTATTAGATTTGAGACACTTCAACTTTTTTCCTATCTCATTCTCAACCAAAGCTTTCCATTTATTAAAAGTTTCAAAAACATCTGATTTCTATTTTTAGGAAATACACCCATGTTTTTTTGGTTGCATCATCTATAAAAATAACATAATAACACGAGCCACCAAGAGATGATACCTGAGCCAGTCCCCATACATTTGAATGCACAAGCTCTAACTTCTCACTCTTCTTCTCTTTTCCAACATTGAGAAATATGACTCTTGTTTGTTTTACCATAAACACAATTTTCACAAAACTCTAAATCAATCTGCTTCAATCCTGGCAACAAATTTTTAGAGTGAAGGATTTTCATCCCTTTCTCACTCATGTGCCCAAGTCTATGGTGCCACAATTTTGAATCTATCCTTGCAACATTTATTGTAGTTGTCCTTGTAGTAACTTTTTCTATAGAAGCTAAGGTAGAATAAGTATTACCAATACATAAATACATTGTTCTTACCTTTTCACCTTTAGCTACTACTAATGCACCTTTAGTGAGCTTCCAGACATTGTCTGTAAAGGTAACTATGCAACCTTCACTACTTAGTTGTCCTCCAGAAATTAAATTTCTTCTTAAATTTGGGATATCCCTTACCTCCTGCAGCAACCAATCATTTCCATTATACAACTTGATTTTTATCTTGTCTTTTCCAACAATCTAACAAGGTTCATCATCACCCAAGTATACCTGTCCAAAATCACTTTGAACATAATCTAGAAAATATTTTCTATGGGGTGTGGCATGAAATGAAGCCCCTGAATCTATTACCCAAGAATCATTAACATTATCTAAACACAAAATTAAGGCATCTTGTAAAGTATTACTTGCAACGTTGGCTTCCTTACCATTCTCTTCATTTCTATCTCCTTGTTTTTTTTTATAAGACCAACAATCTTTCTTTAAATGTCTTGGATTTTCACAGTACCAACAATTCTTTCTTCCTCTAGATTGAGAGCATTCTTTCTTTGACATCAAATTTCAAATTGTTTGTACTAGAGATAAAGTTACTTACAACCATAACCAAGCTATTCCAACTTTCTTGCCAAGAACATAAAATTCAAGAGAGCCCTAACCTCTTCATCAAAGTAATCTTTTACAGAAGTCAATTGGTTGGTAATTATATTAAATTTATTTAAATGATCTGCTGCAGATCCCCCTTCACTCATTTTGATATTAAATAAATGCTTCACAAGAAATACCTTATTCAAAGATAAGGGTTTCTCATATAATTTCGCTAGTGTTGCCATCAAGGTTTCAGTCATTGTTGCTTTCAATATATTGAATTCTATAGATGGGGCAAGGCACAACCAAATGGTCCCCAGTGCCTTTCTGTCTAGAATATCCCAATCTTCATCTGACATCATGGTGAGTTTCTTTGTTTTTCCTTCTAATGGCCACCACAGATCCTTTTGATACAGGTAATCTTCCATCTACATTTTAACCTAACTGATAATTCTGGCCGTTGAACTTCTCAACCTTGAATTTGGTTTTCTTCCATTGGTACCACTCAAATTTGAAAGTCCCTACCAATTTACATAAACACACAACTTTGATACCAATTGTTAGGGTTTTGTCAGATCTTGAGCAAATATAAAATAACAATTATATGCAGATTTGAATACACAAAGATGAAGAAAAATACACAACACAAATAACACAAAGATTTAACGCGGTTCACCCAAGATGGCCTACATCCACAAAACACAATCATCCAATCTTTTCTTATTATCTAGTATTACAGTATAACACCATTACAAAGCCTTTTTCATTCCACCCACATATAACATGCAATTTGTAGGGAAACCTACAAAGTCAGCTTTTTTAGGGTTTTTTCAAATTTTGGTCTTTTTTTTAAAATAAAAAATGGCAATTTTTTCCTCGAGGGCTGCGTCCTCGAACCCTTGCTTTCTCAGGGGTTGCACCCCCAAACCCCTACTCTTGAGGGCTTCTACCCCCGAACCCTTTCTCAAGGCTCATCCTGACCTCAAACCCTGACAAGAATACATAACGAGTGTACAATACTTGTATGATCAATCCCCACATACCAACACATGAAGCCTTGAAAATTTTATATGAAGGATGTAATTATCCTTTGATCAATTTCATATCTTTCACTGTTATAGAGAAGATAACAACATGGCAGATAGTTTGGCAAACAAGGGATGTAATTATCGATATGAAGGAAAAGTTCTTGACATGGAGGATATTGAAGCTAACCCCACATTGACATTAATCCTCTAATCAAAATCTGACTAGTAAGAATTTTTTTCTAACAAGTTGCTTTTTGTGTTGTGTAGATTTTAGGTGTTGATTTGTACAATTTTTAATGATATTTATCTCGATTTTCTCCCCCTGCATGATCACATCAAATCACTTAATATGAATCATCCCTAACTTTCATCATCTACAAAGCTACAAGTCAAGCTTCTATGCCCTGTCAACAACTTTCATTTGAGAGCATGCAAGCTAAACATTCATCTTCTTTATCACATAATAGTTTTCTCAAGGAAAATTTGGTCTAGGAGAATCCAAAATCAACAAACATCACATCAAGTTCTTAGTGGCTTGTTTTTGAACAATATCAGTTGAAGGTTTTCTCAAAGGAAATTGGCTCTAGTTGTAGATATTTTTCTTTGCACTCCTCCATTTTCTCAACATATACCTCATTCCAAGTCATCAGTTCAATTTTCTTTGTAGAAGACTTCAAGGAATAATTTGAAAGGGGATCTCAAGAAATTAGATTGGGCATTTGAAGTAGAAGTGTTGCAACCAACTTGAGTTCTAGGCAGGGTGGAATAATAAGATAATTTTTTAAGACTTCAAAGAAAATTGTCCCTATTAATAAATTAGTTTCTGATTTGGGTCTCTCTAGTTTTATTTTTTCTACTCTCTTCAGTAGCATGATGTAGATTCATGCATATGTTAATAGTTGTTGGGGTAGATACTTATTTTATTTTTGGTGTCTTTTGTTGTAATACCAAATTTTAGAGTTGGGTTGCTTTTTGTTATGCATCCTACCTGATGCAGGAGCACCAGAGTAGTTCAAACCGATATTTGGATTTTATCTCAGTGAGACATCAATTCTAGTATTGGCTCGATATTGGTATGTTGTTATCGGTTGGTTTTGCAGTGTATGGAGCAAAGATGAATCGGGTTGTGGGTGGTTTCCGTAACTTGCAGATCATTGACGATGTTATTTTGGGCCTTGTCTGATGTTCCCAGAGGACCGCGTGTAGTTTTATGCATTTGAAAATGTTCTTGGTGATTTAGGCCAACATGTTATCGTTTACACATTTCATCATGAACCGGTTGGTCTTTGGCCAACTTGATCGAGTTGTTATTGCTTGCGGATGGTATAAAGGGAAAGTTTAAAGATTCATTTTGGAGGACATAGATAGGAGGAAGAGATCGAGCGAAGATGCAGTTTCTGGAGAGATTCTGGGTCGGCGAGATTGAAGTCTAGATGGACTGAGGTCCGGATCAGTGTAGAACAGTATAGATTGTTACTAGAGGATTATTTGTTGAGCAGAAGATCTATGGATCTTAGATTTGTGTTGTATTGATTTTTTTGTAATCCTAGGCTACGGTCCAGCATGTGTAGTCACTGAAGGCTTATGTAATTATTTAAATGAATGTAATGACGGATTTATCTGTTATCAATTGATAGTATCTTTCTTGGTGTTTTGTGTTATAGGCTGCGAGGTGGGGATGTCCTTCATTGGATCTCCCTACCTTGACTACGTCAAGTGGTATCAAAGATGGTTTGTAAACTTGTTGATCAAAGAAGACTCGGTTATGTACCGGTTGGTTGGAAAGGAAGTTGAGGTAGTTTGTGGACTTGTTCAGATCGGTGAACGTGAGGCAGTACAAGGCTTTCAAGAAGACCGTTGAACCTACAACTTAAGCTTGAGGTAGTTAGTGGGTGGAGACTTGAACAAAACGTCGAACTGAGGCAAGCTGCAAGGTTGACTGGTAGATCGTCGAGTAGAGGAAACCAAAACATGTAGTTAATCCACCAAACCCCTGAGGTAGTTGCAAGTACCTATTGGCAGATCGCTGAACCAGATCAAGTGATGGGACTCACTTTTCAATTAACCCCAAGAGTCTGATGTAGGAGCACCAGAGTTCCTCAAATCAACATTTGAATTTGATCTCGCTAAGACATCAATTTCGGTATTGGCCTAGTATTGGTATGTTCTTGCTGGTTGGTTTTGTAATGTATGGAGCAAAGATGAATTGGGTTGCAGGTGGTTTTTGTAACTTACGGATCATTGAGTGATGTTGGTTTGGGCCTTGTCTGATGTTTCTAGAGGACCGCATGTGTTTTTTTGCATTTGAAGATGTTCTTGGTGATTTGGGCCACCATGTTATTGTTTACACGTTTCATCATGAACCAATTGGTCTTTGGCTGACTTGATCAAGTTGTTATTGCTTGCGGATGGTATAAAGAGAAAGTTTAAAGATTCATTTTGGAGGACTGAGATAGGAGGAAGAGATCAAGCGAAGATGTAGTTTCTAGAGATATTCTGGAATGGGGGGACTGAAGTCCAGATGGGCTGAGGTCCGGATCAGTGCAGGTTGTTACTGGAGGCTTATTTGTTAAGCAAAAGATCTGCGGATATTAATTTGTGTTGTATGGATTGTGTAGCTAGGAAATCGAAAATCATCACAAACAATATAAAAACTAATCTAGCTCAATCACGAAAGTTTAAATGTAATGATCTATCCTAATTACATCCAATAGAGACATAAAGATAAAACATTCAAAAGTAAATACTATGCAAACCATATGCAGATCTGAATGCTTCCTTCATGCGGCTCCATTGTTCTTCTTTCCTCTTCAAATAGTTTGGTTGTGGATCTCACCTACAAGTGCACATACATGATTGAAAGCAAGTAGGTAAGAAAATTTCTCAAAAGTACTCGAAGCGTGATTGATTAGAAATTCGATAATCTGATTAGGGGTCAAGAATCAAGGGATTTGATTGAAGAAATTCATCCAATTTATAGAGAAATTGGAGAAATGAATCAAATTAGCATGAAAGAGATTCAAATGGAAATTCAAATCAAGAATAGCAAAATTATGACATGTGTATGACAAATTGCTATGCAAGGATTTATGACAATTTATGACAATTTATGACAAATTGCTATGCAAGGATTTATGACAAGATTTTGGAATAGAAATAGACATTTAGGAATTTAAGAGAAATTAGAAAATTAGGTTAGAAATGATGACTTGGAAATTAGGAAATTGATGCAAATTAGGTAAATTAATTAATAATTTCCCATTCATTAATTAATTTACAAAAAGGGAGGAATTAATTAGCCAATTAAATAAACATTTAATTCTGACAAGAAGACTTAGGATAAATAAATAAATTATTTAACCTAAAGGGAGAAATGACAAACAAGGTTAAATGATTAAATCATGAAACCCTAGAAGATGAATTAGAAATGCAAAGACGACAATTAGGTCTTGATGCAAGATTGATTTGATGTCGATTCGATCATGATTTTGAATTGATAAATGATTTTATTGATAAATAATTGAAATTGGTTGACAAATTGACCAATATTGATAAAGAGACCAAATTTATATGCGCCAATTGACATGATTGAAGAGGACAAGGATCGATGACAAATCGATCGCAAAATTGACGAGATTGACAAGTTGATAAGAGATTGACAAGATTGACCAAAATCATGACTGAAAATTGTTATCGACAAGACCTAATTCGAAAGCGAGACAAATGAAGAGTGCAGAAGAAGGACTCGATGCTCACAAATGATAAATACCAAGTGCGTGACATAGGAGAAATGTTAATGCGACGCAAAAACATAAGATGAGGCAATGCGCAAATGTTAAAGTATGACTCCGCAAGCGTTGACCATTTTTAGGTGTCTACAGAGTGTTCACAAGACTCTACAGGTGATCTATTTCCAAACTCACTAGGAGATTATAATGATTGATGTTACAATTAAGGGGTGGTGGGAGTGAGAATACCAGTTGGGTGATTGTTATTATGGTGGTCATTAAGGGGTGGTTCTTAGGACTATGTTCCAAATGTTGGATAACAAATGTTGAAAGCAAACATGCATCCTAGAAAGACCTCTTAGAATCAGTATGAACCTTCACTATCCTTTGTTTCCTTTTAATCAAACATTTAATGTCATGATGCACAAACATACCAGTATGCCTTTAAAGAGGAAACAAACATAGTTAATTTCCCATTGCATTAACCTTTTGAGAAAAGATATTTCAACTCATAAATCTATTTAAAATTTAGCAACATAATGACATGTGAATTAATAATTTAAAACATGAAAGAAGAATTATAAAGAAGAGTGTAAAACACCAATATACATGGGGAAAACCTTTTTAGATAAGAAACCTCACACTTCAAAGCATTGAACCAATTTATTAATATGCAATAAATAAGATACAATACACTTTCAGGCTCATATCCTTAACATGGAGAGTTACATATTGCTCTTCTTTGGAGAAACATAGACATCATAGTAGTAGCACTGAATTCTTCATTCTTCAAACCATCATTTAATAATGAAATAAAACTCAAGCATATAATGCTTTAGAAGTTGGGTGCCAAAGAAAACAACTCCATCTTCAACAAAACAAAAAAGATGAATAAAGCACATCATCATCCTACATATCCAAACAAATCTATCCTCTTCCTAGGGTATAAATCTTCAGGGAAATAATTTTAATTAACTTAAACTCTAGGAAAAGATAAAAGAAAAAAATTGTTTTCTTCGCTTTTCTCATTTAGGAATAAGAACTACAAAACAAGTCTCTCTTCTAAAAGTAGGAGATTTTCAAATTTGTTTTTATCTTTAACATGAAATATTTGACTTCAATCCCCTAAATCATAGGACCTCCAAAGTGGGTACCCATTTCCTAGAAGATAGATATTACACCGTATCTAATTTCCTACACAATAGGAAATGTGCCATCAACTTCACCTACCATGTAAGATGTCACCTCTCCAAGAGGACACATAAAGTGAATGACAAACTTATGAAATAATCAACTTAGGATAAATAAATATGCACCAAAATAATTAATTAAATTAATTATCAATGTTAGGACTCAAAGGTTGAGACACATTAATCCCAATGGAGGTTGCTTTGTGAGTGATGTGGACCTCACAATGATGCTATTCTAGTTTCTTATTAGTCATGGTAGAGAAGTTAGCAGGCCCATCCTCTTCATTTCTATTAAGAGTTGTTCTAGCCAATAAAAAAAGAAGTGATAGTAAATTGAAAATAAAGGAACTTGAAATATGCACAAGGCAAATGAAAATAGGAATTTTGTCTCTCTCTTTAAGAATTCATTGAGAATGCGATATCCTCGTTTGATGATGGTGGGGTAAGCCTTGCAATGGGCATTAATCGTTTGTTTAAATTGGTGCCTTTTTAATGTTTTTTTAGACTATTTTCAAACAAATTGTGCTTTCCTTTTATGTTTCTATACTTTCCCATGCAATTTATCAAATAAATCACATGCCTTGGGTATGTGTTTATAATTTTTCAAGGTATTTTATTAAATAGTTCAAGTGTCTTGGGCTTACTTTTAATACCATCATATATAATATTAATTAATGTTTTATTAAATATTTCAAGTGTCTTGGACTTACTTCTAATACAAGTAAATTATTGGCATGGTTTTAGTAATTAGGATGTTGCATTTAAATTGGAACACTTTACCATATAACAAGTCTTTTCTAAGGTCTAAAGCATCACATGAATATGAAAAATGTTAATGTGATAAAAATTTATCACCATCTGCTAATAATAATATAGCAAAGGGGATACCCCTTTGTGAAATGGTGGGGCTTCTTGCTTGTAGATCCAACAACCAAAGTTAAAACCTTACAGGATTTCTTTCTATTGTCTAAAACAAAGAGTTACTTAACTTGGAGTTAATACATAAAAAAGTTTTAAGAGAGATCCCTTGGTGAAATGGTGGGGTTTATTTCTTGTAAAGTGAACAACCAAGGTCTCTCTCTACCATGTCAATGATGGAGTGTTGCTCACATTGGTGTTAACACACCAAAATTTAAGTCTTTAGTATCTACCTTGGATAAGGTTGTTAAAATGGAATCTCTCACTCTTACTCCTATCCATTCACTATCTATTTCAAGGATCCTTGGTTCCTTTGCATTTTCTATTGGTGGGTTTTTTGACATTATTCCTTCTACTACTAGGGTTTTTTTCGTTGTGGGTGTGCTTCCTATTATTGTATCATTTGTCACTGGTGCATCATTTTCCATGGGTGTGCATTCCATCTTTGGTGCAGCCACGTGTTCCTTTGTTTCTATTACAAGATTACAGTCTACTACTATTATTGTTAAACCTTCTTTGTTGAATTCTATTGTTGATGGACACAACTTAGATTTAGGGTTAGGTAGTTCCTTTGTGTCTACTGCTATAGTGTCGTTTGGCTCTATTTCTTTGGCTACTGGAGTTTTGACTACCACAGGTGTGCATCCTATTATTTCATTTTTTACTCCATTGTTGGGCCCAATTTAATCTACCACGGGTCTTCCTATCTTTAGTGTAGCCACAAGTTCTTTCATTCATGTTACTAGTGTGAATTTTTGTTGTTGTTGTTGCTATTACATTTTTGGGGTCGACCTTTAATGTTGATACATTTAACTTTGCTTAGATTGTATAGATTTTTAATCTATGGCCCTCTCTTTTATAATATGGGTTTTGATAATAAATAAAATGATAAATTAAAATATCAAAAATAAAATAAATAATTCAAATTTAATTAAGTTTAATGAATAGTCAAAAGGCATGAAATGAAGAGTTGTGACCCCCTCAAACATGAAGTATAAAAGGGATTTCATTTCATTTGATAAGGTGACCTATCCATCAATAAAAAAATCAGTTGAAAAGAAGGAAGAAATCAATAAATTTGGACATTTTTTTTTTTTAAGGCAACAATTACATATGAATGGTTGTGACTCTTTCAAATGTGTTGCTCAATAGATTGGTCTTTACAATCCAATCTCTAGTCTGACTCTATACTTACAAATAAGACCGATGCAATTAAGAAGTAGTTGGGTAAACTAACATGAACCTAGCAAGTAGTTTCTCTCTAAATTTTTAATGAAGGTACAACTCCCTTCTCAGGATCTACTTGAATTCTTGTAAATTAAACTAAACAGGGGGTATACTTTTGACTAGAAAGTAGGAAATGAACTAACATCTTCTCATCACCATGACACAAGCACAAATAGCATAGATCCTATTTAAATGGGAAAAGAATAGCTTATTTCAACTAGATATATCATCAATACATAGAGAATGACTTCCCAAATGTAGCATTAACTCAAAGATTAACTACTGCACTCGGCTAAGATTCAAAAAAATTAAAACCAATGCTAACTTTTGAGAGTGTAAGTTAACCCACAAGAAAAAAATTACCACAAAGAGTAACAATACTATTGAATTATGAAATCAAAGTTCTGCAATAACATGATTTTATAAAACCCAAATGTACAAAGGCATTCCAACTCAGAAATTAACTATCCAAAACACTACAATAATGATCAACAAAATTTGATCAAGTCTCACTCATACCTCAAAGGACAAGGGGGACCAAAAATTGTGATCATTTGAAAAGTCTATTACATGCACATTTAAAGATTACAAAATATAACTACCCCTAGATTCTTGGAAAATGATTCTTTTATCTTTCAGAACTGATTCGGTTTCTACCAAAACTTGCAGCAAACTTTAAGACAAGCTAATTAAAAGGAAAAAAAAAGATGGCAAGTGCTTTGAACAAAATGATTTAAGAGGTTGAAGTATCTCTTGGTGGTACCAATTGTTGTTGAGCCTTTCTGTCTTTGTAACCTTGTAACACCTTTAAGACACCTGAGATTTTGATGGCTCGAGAAATGATTACACTGCTAGTCCTCATTGACCATTGAGCCCTTATTTTCCTAATGATTGTGCTATTGGGTGAGAATGTCTTGTAATGATTAACACACCAAACCAATGAAGCATTAATTATCACCAACCCTTCATGCTTCATCTCATCGAATGTCTTAGGGTCAAATAGAGCATCTACATTATAAACGAATTCAGCCTTAAGTTAATCCATGGTGGTGATGCATGAGTTGTCCTCCTTAAGGTGATACTCAATGTCTTCAAATTCACGTGAAATTCGGGTTACCATGTCATTGGCTTCTATCAACAACTTATTTTGTTCCTTTATATTTTGTTGTAGAAAATTGCATTTCCATTTCAAACTGTGTATGTAACTTTCACATGGGATCGAGGTAGCATACGTTCTTTAATAGTTGTGTCTAATCTCATCTCTTCAATTTCTTGCATCCCCTTAATGGCCTGCTAGTGTGTGGTTTCTTATATTTTTAGATTACTTATCTTTGTGATCACATCATTCCTAGAAAGTACCACTTCATCAGAAGATCTATTTAAATTTTCAATAAATGATGGTGCTTGATCCTTTACTTTATCAACCCATTTTATGGTAATTTCATCCAAGTGGCTATAAATTTGCAACTTGGATATCATATCCTTATTAACATTAGATTTAGGATCAAATACAATTGATGTATCTCTATTATCCTATGATGATGCATTAAGAAGATATCTCAAGCAATAGGAAAATGAATCTGCAAGACCTTTTAAGCCTCCTTACTTAAATTCTCCTTCTCCACCCTTTCCATTACTCTCGTAGTTGTAACTTAAAAATTATCCAAATCTACATCCACACTTAGAGGCCGCATATCGATTTAAGATATATTAAAGCCAGTTATAGTAGTCTAATGTGGGTCTTTTTGTACTTTAGGCTAGGAAAGTTCAAGGAATAAATGGTCTGAGTCTTCATCCTTGACAAAGTATGTAGTAGTTTTAAGCTTTTTACTCTTGGGGGTAGGGGTAGACTGCAAAAATTGAGAGACAAAGTCTCTGGAGTGTTCCCTAATGTATTCCCTCTTTCTCTTATTTGAAAGTGAAACTTTGAGCCATGATGGAGAGGCTATAGTTTTAGAGGCACTTTGCATAGTATCAAGAGTCAAGAGAAGGGTCCTCAAGGCATTCTATTTATAATGGTGAGAATATTAGGGTTTCCATCATTGGAAGTATGAAAACTGCTAATATTTAGACTTAAACATTAAAAGAGGCATGAACCTAATAGATCTAGCCATAGATAAACAAGGATAGGGCTAAGAATTCTTATTTAGATTCACTTTGGGGGGAATCCTCTTTTAAGTTGAATTATGAACATGTTGAAATTAGGGTAAATGTGCTAGAATTGAAGTGAAAATGCATAAACAGTGAGCTATAGTTATGGGATTGATCTACAAACTTGGATCTGAGCAATGCAAGAGTGTTCAAATTTGTTCCCAAAAGGAGCTCTTAAAGTGTACAGACCAAAATTCCCATCACTTTGGTCCTCTACACTTTTCATCATCCAAAGGGAAATCTATTTGTCTCTACAAATAAAGCTAATTATGAAGATTGAAGCTTTGTACTTGTTCCTACGTACACTGGAGAAGAGAAATATGTCGGGAATAGGGATTTGCCTTAGGTCAAACCCCAGTTTTGGAATTAACCATGAAATAGAAATGAAATGTAATTGAATTGTAGTAATGGAAATAATTTCCTTTTGAGGGAAATGTTGAATAATGTTTGAAACATTAATGTTGTACCTTTTAATGGAGTTTTGTTTGTCTCCACAAGCAATTAGGGTTTCATGGAGTCTTCATAAACATAGAACATGAATTCCAACTCCAAATCTTAACTCTTGACCTTACTTCTACTCCAATGCTTGAGGGAAGATTGATTACTTTCTCACTTGAACTTGAAAGCTTGATTGCTTGAATTGATTGCATGAATATCTTAAGTGTATATCAAAATGAGAGAGGTAGAGATCGTTTTATACATTCTTGTCGAAAAATAATTTAATTTTCATACATGAGACAACATGAGATCTAAGATTCCTGCTCAAATGTTGTTACCATTGAGGGGACCCAAAATAGGTCCTGATTGGGAGGACCAAAGCACTAGACACTCTAGTTCCTGAGGACAAGAGCACTAGCCCCCTAGTCCTGACCAATCATAGATACAGGAAATGGGGTAAGAAAGTGTGCATTCAAGAAAAAATAAATTATTTGCATGGTGTGAGTAGAATCAGGGCTTCGATTAGGCCCCGGGACAAGAACGCCAAGGTGAGAGCCCAAATAAGGACAAAAATTGTAAGAGAGTACAATTTAGGACACTTCATTTAAAAATGTAATGGTGAAAATATTAGGGTTTCCACCATTAGATGTATGAAAACTACTAATATTTAGACTTAGGGACCATTGCATTAAAAGAGGCATGAACCTAATAGATCTAGCCACAAATCAGAAATGATAGAGCTAAGAATTCTTATTAGATTCACTTTGAGGGGGGAATACTCTTTTAAGTTGAGTTGTGAAAAACTAAAATTAAGGTAAATATACTGGAATTGAAGTGAAAATACATAAATAGTGAGCTACAATCATTGGATCGAGCCACAAACCTGGATCTGATCAATGTAAGAGTGTTCAAAATTGCTCCCAGAAGGAGCTCCTGAAATGTTGGGATCAAAATGCCCATCGCTCTGGTCCTCTGTAGTTTTCATTGTCCAAAGGGGAATCTATTTGTCTCTATAAATAAATCCAATTCTAAATATTTCAACTCCATACCTATTCCTAACAACACTAGAGAAGGGAAATAGACTCCAGAAATAGGGGTTCTCCTTACATCAAACATTGGTTTTGAAATTAGCCATGAAATATAAATGAAATGGAATTAAATTGCAGTAATAGAAATGATCTCCTTTTGAGGGAAATGTTGAATAATGTGTAAAACACTAATGTTGTACCTTTTTAATGGAGTATTGTTTTCTTCCACAAGGAATTAGGGTTTCATGAAATCTTCATAAACATAGAACATGAATGTCAACTCCAATGCTTGAATCTTGACCTTACTTCTACTCCAATGCTTGAGGAAAGACTGATTACTTTCTCACTTGAACTTGAATTATTGATTTCTTGAATTGATTGCATGAATATCTTATGTAGTTATCAAAATGAGAGGGGTAGACATCCTTTTATACATGCTTGTTGAAAAACAATTTAATTTTTCAACATGAGATAACACGAGATAAGGATTCTTGCTCAAATGATGTTACCATTGAAGGGTCCCAAAATAGGCCCTGATTGGGAGGACCATAGCACTAGCACCCTAGTCGTGACCAATTAGGAGACAATAAATGGGGTAAGAAAGTGTGCATTCTAGAAAAAAAGATTTTTTGCATGATGTGAGCAGAATCAAGGCTCTGATTAGGCCTCGGGATAGGAATGTCAAGGTGAGGGCCCGAATGAGGTAAAAAATTGTAAGGAATTATAATTTAAAATGCTACATTTAGCCCCCATTTTAGCGAGAGCATAAAACTAAGCATACTCTTGATAAAGTACAAAAGCTTATATTGAAAAGCTTTCATCAAAATGCTAAAGAGACAAGATACACTAAGCCCCCTAGTAGACTATAGGTATCTTACGACTTTAATATCAAGATAAAAGGGACATCATAAGAAAGAGAGATAATCATGACTACCAACCTAGTAAAGATTTCTTAGTATGAGTCATGGAAAGAAAAAATACCAAAATTACACAACAAAGGCTAAGTTTGCAAAGTAACTTGAGTATTGAGATATGCAAAGAGTGAAATATTGAGTGGAGTGTATGCCCCCATGTTAAAGTGATTGCATACACCACACCAGTAGAAATTTATTTAAGGTAGTATACATGCATCCAAAATACAAGCACGTTACCACAATGATATGCCCACAAGGAAGGACACATCAAAGGATAATGATCACAAAACACAAAAAACATAAAGGTTCTACTTAAGTCTAGGGTTAGTATTCTATTATAATAAATAATGTATATCATGAAATATAATTGTATTTAATTGTCCTCATCCCCCAAAAGATGTAGAACCACAATGGAAGAAGGACACATGTGTCTTTTGAGTCAACATGGGAGAGACAAAAAGAGATCTTAACAATTTACATTATCCTCAAGTAGACAACACTAGGGACAACAAATAGAAGAATTGAGAAACAAATAGAGGAATGCCAAAAACAAGAAAGAAAGGAGAGAGTGGGAGAGTCTACGACATGAGTGAAGCTAATCAAGCAAATCATCCACCTCCGAACCTTGCTAAAAACTATTTTGTGAAGGTGGAAAAGATGCAAGAGGAGAAAATTCAAGCACAGTAGATGGAGCTCCCACAAGTTCCAAACAAGGACCATGCTTTAATGACGAGTCACTTTGCCTGTTACTAGGATCTAGGATTAATGCTTTTGAAAATTGTTTAGATAAATCATTGTCAACATCAACAAGTTTATATTCATCATTGGAATCATTAGCATCCACATTGTTAGCATGAACATCATTTTCATCCATCTCTTAAATATTAATATTAAAAAAATATGATCCTTAACACAAATAGAACATAAACCATCATCTTTATTAAGCATTTTTAATCATGGAGATTTAGGTTGAACTTCCTCCCTAGGGTTGGGTGAAGGCTGAACAAATGGGATCATGTCAAAATTTCGTGACTTTGGGGAGGAAATGGGTTGAGAAGCAAGTTCACAAACCTTATCGCGATGTCTTTGTTGGTGTTCTCTTGCACAATAGTTTTGTTTAGTTTTAGCCAAGGGTTGTCAAGTTTTAGGATCAATGGACATAGGCATCTTCTCTTCCTTTAAAGGAGGAATGGAAGAAGGTTTACTAGATTGAAAAATAGGATATCCCATATGCTTCCCTTTGTAAGATGTAGGAGGTAGAACCACAACATATAAAGGAGGAATAGAAGGTATAAGAAGGAGATTGGGTCTATCATGAGAAGGAGGAATAGGTATAGGATATCTAGGCTTACTCCAAGATAAGATAATATCATTCTTCTACTTTTGATAAGATTGAAAAACAACATCACTACAAGGCTTAAGAGGCTCAAAAATTTTAGACCAAAAGTAATCAAGATTAACATCTCCACACCTCACTATGGGTTGGTACATGCCATGATTAATTGTTATATTTTTTCATTATGAGGAAATTAAGCATTTATGAATGATAGAAGGAATTACTTTCATAGAAGAGATCCAAGGATGTCCCAACTTCACATGAAATTGACTCGATGTAGGAATGATAGCAAAAATAACATCTAAGAATTTACTACCAACCTCAACAGGAAGAGTAATAGAACCAATAGTAGGGCAAGAGAAAACATCAAAGACCTTAACCACTACATTAGATTTATCATATGTTACTTGATGAAATTGTAAAGTATAAAGATATTCTTCGGTTATCACGTTCACCATACACATTGGAGCAATGAGCACCCCTTGTGGGAGTTTGTCTTTGATCTTTGCAGTGATATATAGTGGGCCATTAGGTGCTTGAATAGTCTTACTAGGATCAAAGGTAATGCATAGTTACTTAGGACGTATAGGCTAATCAACAAGATTCACCATATTATTAGACTTGAGGCCAAGGTCATTAGGAGAAAATGCAAGATGCTCAGACTCAATCACATTAGTAGAATGGGAAGGCAAAGGATTAGTAAATATTTGAAGATTTTGATTTGGAGGAGCTATGGATTTGTTTACTTTTTCATTCACACCAACTAAAAATATGGTATTATTATCAATAAAGTCTTGAATTCTACTCCTTAAGGAATAACACTTTTTAGTGTCATGACTGGGTTGATGATGATATTGGCAAAAGGATTTGGGATCATAATAAGGTGGCAAAGGTTTGGAGGTGTCAATTGGCTTGATGGGAGGAAGTTTAAACACATTTTTGTTTAACAATTATTTCATAATACTATGTAAAGACTCGGAAAGAGGTGTAAATTCTTTTCTAAAGTACTTGGATAAAAGAGGCACAATGGTTGTTGTAGGTGCTACTTGGGTATTGTTGTTGTTATTTAACTTGATGAATCCCTTGTTTGGTTTAAAATTTGCACAATATTGTTGAGGACTTTCATTCTTATCAACTAGAGCCATTGAAGGAGATGATTCAAATTGACTCACTTGAAGCTTATAATTATGAAGCACTGTGCACAACGCCTTTTTCTTTAACACCTTTCTTAGAATGAATCAAATCAGTTAAAGTAATCTTAGGACCAATATTATAGTGAAGTTATTGAATGAAATCTTTAGCCAATTGTTGAAATGATGTAATAGAATAAGGAGGAAAAAAACAATACCATTTCAATGCTTTGTCCCTAAATGTTTTAGTAAGCTTATCCTTTGCTATGTAATTTTGGTATTTGTTCTTTTCATGACTCATATTAAGAAACTCTTACTAGGCCAGTAGTCACGATTCTCTCTCTTTCTTATGATCTCCCTTTTATCTTGATATTAAATTCATAAGATACCTAAAGTCTACTAGGGGATTGGTGTGTCTTGCTTCTTTAGCATTTTGATGAAATCTTTTCAATGTAAACATTTGTACTTTATCGACAATATTCTTAATCTCATACTCTCGCTAAAGTGGGGCTAAATGTAGTGTCCTAAATTTTACTTTGTTACAATTTTTGTCCTAATTTGGGCCCTCACCTTGGCATTCCTATCCTGAGGCCTAATCGAAGCCCTGATTCTACTCACACCATGCAAATACTTCATTTTTTTCTAGAATACACAATTCCTTACCCCATTTTTTGTGTCCTAGATTGGTCAGGACCAAGGTGCTATCACTCTGGTCCTCAGGGACTAGAGCACCCATTGCTCTAGTCCTCCCAATTAGGACCTATTTTGGGGTCCCTCAATGATAACATCATTTGAGCGGGAATCCTAGATCCTATGTCAACTCATGTTGGAATATTAAACTATTTTTCGACAAGCATGTATAAAAGGAGGTCTACCCCTCTCATTTTTATAACCACATAAGAGATTCATGCAATCAATTAAAGCAATCAAGCATTCAAGTTCAAGTGAGAAAGTAATCAATCTTCCCTCAAGCATTGGAGCAAAAGTAAGGTCAATTCAAACATTGGAGTTGAATTTCATGTTCTATGTTTATGAAGACTTCACGAAACCCTAATTTCATGTGGAGACAAACAACACTCAATTAAAAGGTACAACATTAGTGTTTCACACATATTCAACATTACCCTCAAAAGGAGATCATCTTCATTATTGCAATTCAATTAAATTTAATTTTTATTTCATGGTTAATTCCAAATCGAGGTTCGACCTAAGGCAAACCCCTATTTCCAACCTATTTCCCTTCTCTAGTGTGCACATAAATAGGTACAATGCTACAATGTTCAGAATTGACTTTATTTATAGAGATGAATAAATTCCCCTTTGGATGTTGAAAACTGACGACGAATAGAGCAATGGGCATTTTGGTCCTAACATTTCAGGAGCTCCTTCTAGGAATAGATCTAAATAATCTTACACTGCTTAGATCTAGGTTTGTGGCTTGATCCAATGAATGTAGCTCATTTTTTATGCATTTTCACTTCAATTCCAACACATTTAACCTAATTTCAATATTTTAATAATTGAACTTAAAAGAAGATTTCCCCCAAAGTGAATCTAAGTAAGAATTTGCAGCCCTATCCTTTCTAATTTGTGGCCAGATCTATTAGGTTCACACCTCCTTTAATGTAATGATCCCTATGTCTAAATATTAGTGGTTTTCATGCATCTAATGGTGGAAACCTTAATATTTTCACCATTACACTATCAATATTTTGCAACTTGAAAGTGAAGATGGACAAAAATCTAGATGCAATGGTTAGTATAATAAATCATAAGATGTTCAAACATTGAAATAAACATAAACATTATACATAAAATTATTGCCCTCTCCTTCGGATTGAGCCTTGGATGAAGTTGAAGATGTACCCCTCTTCAACTTTTTTGGATTGGCTCCAAGATGAGTTGTGGATTTCTCTCCACACACAACAACAAGGATAAGAGAGATGAATGGGTGATGGATTATAGCAAATGGATGATTGATATGGATGCCTAAAATTGACTATAATTGAGATGTTAAGGGGGTGATTCTAAGCACAAATGAGCAGCATGTTATTGCATGGAGATGAGATATGAAATGCAGGGGAGGAAACCCCAATTTATAGCTTTGAAGGAGGAGGAATGGACGATCAAGATTGATTTGAAATGGAGGGCCAAGATTGAAGGAAATGGATGAAGTGGATTGAGAAGACATGGTGTGGAGACCAAGAGATTAGCCATAAAGGCATTTCTTGTCTCCACACTCCACAATATGCATGGGGAAGATATCCTCAAGTACATTGGGAAGACAAAAAGGAATAAAAAAATTCCTTGGGGAGGACAAGGGAATTAAAAATTTCCAAATAAAAAGAATGGGGAGAGAAAAGGAATTAAAAATTCCTTTAGAGAGGAGAGTGCATAGGAAAGTGGGAGAATTTGAAATCCTTGAAATGACCAAAGTTGGTGCATTTTAGGTTTGGAAGGTGAGAGGGGAAATCCATTTATGGCAAATGGTTGACTTTGCTCTAATCATGAAGATTAGGAATGTGCAAATGATTAGCAAGGGAGATTAAGTGGACTAATGAAGAATTAGAGTGCAAGTGGGAAAGTTAGGAGGATTTGACAACAGGAGAGAGAATGAGTGGAGGAATTAAAAATTGGAGAATAATGTTAATGAGACTTCTAGAAGAATTAATTAAGCTAAGTGGGATTAGAAAAAGTGATTTGTAGGAATCACATGACTTAAGTTAATTAATTTAAATTAATTAATTCAAGGGGAATTTAGAGGAATTAATTATTTGGATGACCTTAGAAGAATGGGAAATAATTTATTTATTTGATAAATCAATTATTGGACTTATAGTGATAGAATTAATTGAAATAATTTTATTTTTTTGATCGGTAACAGGTATTACAATTTCAGTTGCTCTACAGTGAACCAATAAGTACCTCTAACTTAAGACAATATGGGTTCTCACCCCTCCAATATAGACACTTTTGACTGGAGCTATGAACTAGTGGGGTCACAAAGGGGGACCCCATCCCCGAGGTGAAAAAGTCGAGGCATTAATGCATCCAATGTAAATCTCATGCAGCTTAACAATCCATCAGATCCATATTGCTCTTTATAACTCCCATCTCCTTATCTCTCCACAATACTACTTATATCTCCCTTCTCCTTATCTCTCCATACTCCACCTTATCACTCCATATCAACTACTTATCCCTCCACTAGAACACCTTATCACTCCATCTGGCAGTAGGTATGCACAATAGTTGCACCGAGGAAGAATCACACTGCACCAATAGTCATGGGGTGTTGGACATCTTGGAAGACATCACCGAAGGCACGAGCGAGCTTACAGGGGCATTAACGCCAATGTAGGGGAAGCATCGATCGCAGGGGGAGGAGGCAAAATGGTGATCCAAGCACGCACCAAGGCACAACAGGGGTAAACCATCATGGGGGCATCACTGGGGCAGAGATTCAAACCTATGACCCACTATCAATAGTGGGGTGCAACTTGCCGTTGCACTATGGGGTTAACCCCCTAATTGAAATAAATTTAATTAACTCTAAGAAGAATGTAAATAACATAATTAAATAAACTAATTATGTAAGGATAAATTAATTAAATATTTAAATTAATTAATTTTAGACATCTACATTTTGCCCCTCTTTTATGCAGTGAAAAAAATCGGGATGGGTAAAAGATAGAAAAAGATGCCCCAATTTGAAGATGCGAGTGGTATATGCCTCCTCGAGAATTTAACCAAAAATTTTTAAATTTTTCGAGAAAATTATTGAAAAGAAGAAAATAGTGAAAAAGAAGAGAAGTGAAAGGAGGAAAATGGGAGAAAGAAAAAATATTTGGAGGAAAGTGAGAGAAAACGAGGAATGAGAAAGAAACAGGGCTACAAGGGGCCCTATAGGCCACATGGGTCTCAAGGAAGGGTCATTATCACATATACACCTTGGAGATTTGGAGAGCCCAGAGAACTTGGAGAGAGATGACATGCATCTTGCACCATGAGAACTCTTGAGAGAGGGTCAGATGCTTCCAATGACTAGCTGATTATGGCCCACCGGTATGTACCTTGAACCCACTTTGTCATTTTCTACTTTAGGGCATTTGTTAGAGCAATAAATAGGGGTACAAATATTTGGGGTGCAGACGTCGTTCGCCATTTTGGCATCTGTGCGAGGGATTTATGCCTGCGTAGGCGTTCAACACCTACACAAATGTTGAACTGGCTAAAAGGGGAGCTTCTCGCCCACACGGATGAATAATGTTTGCATAGACGGTGTTATGTAGGTAAAGGAAGGGATTAGGAGGGTAAAGGTTGTATATCGATGTCTGCACCTATGGCACGACGTCTCCACAATGGTTTCGGCATCTCCACCTAGGAGAAACGTTGTCTCCACTTGGAAGGATGAAAAAAGGAAAAAGGGAGGTAGAGGAGAGGGGGAAATGGGTTCAAGAGATCACATGGATGCCCCAGGGGTAGAATAGGATAGAAATTGGCTAGGATAGGCTAGAATAGAAGGTGGTTAATGAGGTGAATCTACTGGATGCAGGTGGATTTTGATCCTATCACATCTCGAGAGCATTGGCCACCAACCATGGCGTTGTACAGGAAAATGTGGAGGGATGAGCGTGAAATACTCAATGCACTAGGATTAGGATTCATGGGGAGATGGTCGCAGATCTATGCACATATTGCCATGATGACAATGCTCATGGAGTGTTGGGATAGCGAGACCTAAACATTCCACCTACCGATGGGTGAGGTGAGCATTACACTTTTGGATTTTTGGAGGATATTGAAGATCCCCATAAGAGGTGTGATTCCAAAGTACAGGTTGGATGCAGGAAAGCACTATCTTTGGACTATTTGCGAGTATGATGACCTACCCATGGATAGGAGTTAGATGCGGCTCAAGGAGGCCATGAAGATTCAACACATTCCTTGATTGGTCTTGTTCATCTATAGATTGATCTATAGGTGCAAGATTCCTGATCTAAGTGGCCATGACTTTTCTGTTGGTTGGAATTGCTACATCTATTATATGATAGACCACATGGAGTATGCATGGGAGCGGCTATGCTTGGGTACCTTTATCATGACATGCACATGTGTGTCTATTGGGTTTATAGGAACCTCAACACAGTTGTTACCTTGCTCCATATCTAGGCCTAGGAGCATATAGCAATCACTTGGCCAGTGGGAGTACAAGATTGATGATGGTAGTTTCCTTACATAGACTGCTACAGGGGCCTGCTACAATATACTCGGGTTGGTGTAGTTTGGTTTTGGAGGAGAGTGTTTGATGAGTTGATGCTCTTCTGTTGGTGGCCTTATCTAGATAGTGAGTGATGGAGGGGGGATTGGCAGTTAGTGTTTATGCAAGGTGAGTGTTGGCTTTTTGGATGCACAATAATGTCATATATCAATACCTACCCCATCAAGTGATGTGATAGTTTTGGATAGTGCAGGACATTGTTGGATATGAGCGAACCCACCCATACATTACACAAGAGACTGTGACATGGGGAGAAGCAATGGGACCTTTTGAGGTCAAGGTTAGCTGGACATGAGCACAAATGGTGCCATGGAATGAGTGATATCAAGTTGGAGAGGACCCGACATGCACATGGACCTACACATGCTGGTGGGAGGCCCACAGACTAGTGCAACTCAATATACTAGGAGTACTTGAGAAAGATGAGCTACTATCATCAATTGATGAGGTTGTTGAAGAGGAGGGAGATGGTCCCAGAGATAGGGCAGCTGCCAGAGGGGGAAGAGGACATAGGCAGACAAGAGGAGCCAGAGGGTGGAGACAGGTACCATGAAAGGGGAGGAGGGGATAGGAGGGACCACGGGTAGAGGTACCCCTACAGGTAAAGGTCCTGATAGGGCAAATTGCTGCAGATCCAACATAGGATGAGGGTGGGGATGGAGGAGAAGATCCCATGGATATTCTAGGGGTATAGGGATAGGCTGGATAGGTGACTCAAGCAGATTTTGACAGGGTTGATGTCAAGCGAGATAGGGCACAGAGCCTAGATGATCAAGTCATTATGGAGAGACAAAGGGTTGAGAAGGAGAGATCCTGAGCAGACAGCCTACAAGAGGAGGTAGAGCAGCTGAGGAGGGAGGACCTACATACTACCCTTATAAATGGAGATGACTTGAGGAGATACAAGAATGAGACAACAATTGTTAAAGGAGGCTAGGAGTGGGGGGGCTATTGCACAATTGTGAGATGAGATGCAACAGATGGATGACAAGCTCTATTAGATAGTTCAAATAACTGGAAGACAACTGTGAGGGGGGTGAATCAGTTATCTCAGATTACCAGAACATTTAGCAATTAAAACTTTAATACCAGAACCCAAAACATTAATACCGAAATTCTTAAACCAAACAATTAAAAACCATCCAAATGACAGCAAGATTTATATGTGAAAAACCCGGTTAAGGGAAAACCACGGTGGGAAGCCTACCCACAGTCAGATAATACTTTTGCAATAAGTATATGAATTACAATTGAGGGGTATGCACTTGCAGGAAAGCCAACAACCTAGAGCACACTGCTCATCACAAAAGGAGTCTCACTGACTACATATAAATCCATACTATAATTCAGAAGAAGGAATGAACTGCAAAGATAGCATCTCCTATGCCAGAGTACAATTCCAGTTAATCTCAATACCGAAGGACTAAATCCTCTTACATAAACCCAATTCAATCTCCAATGATCAACCAAATCTTTTGCCTGAATGATATTACATTATTCACACATTACATATCCATATCTATTCCTTAACCATATCCCTATGATGATCTACAATGAGATCTTACATTATATATATAAACCCTCAATCATAAACAATCAGGTCAGCCACTTGACAGTAAACCAATTACATAATTATAAAACATGTTGGCCTCAGACCAAATAAACAATATCCAACACATAAGACATCTCGGAAACACATCGACAGGTCCAATCCACACGCTTCATTAAACCGGTCCATAACCTAGATCAACTGGGACCCAATATAGGTTCACACGCTAAAGCAATGATCTCCACTCGCCAAGTCTCAAACATTTCACCAAAAACATCTTGAATCTCCACCAGAAGTTGCACCAACATCACTTATGCATATCATCAAAGATCTTCATCAAAGCTCTACCAGTGAAACCCTTGTCGAAACCACAAGCCAAGCTTCCAAGCGAAAAGGATAGCATCCAATAACCAAACCAAAGCCAACTTATTTAATATGAACATGAGTACCATGAATAAGCCAATTCCATAGCCAAACTATACCAGATCATGTCGGTTCCAAACCAACCAGAAACCACTCATCCTACCAGAACCAAAAAGGTGTCGATAAAGCATCCAAAACAACTAGTGTTGACATCAATGACAAAATATCAATGCAACACATAATTAGCTCTTCCAAATGGCCAATAATTTCCTCCTTTAGCATTGATGGCAACACTAGATGTGAAAAACATCTAAGTACCAAGAAATGCCAAACAAGTCTCCTCCAATGGAAGACAACCAACAATCTCCCACTCAAAGATATAGCAATGAAGTTCTGAAACAAAGACCAAAATCCCCTTGTGAATGATATCTCTATAAAGCTTTGAATTACACATATATCTCTCCCCCTAATGTATACAACTCCTCAAGTTTTCTTTTTCACATCAATATCTCTCCCCCTTTGACATCAATGCTAGAAATCTGACAAAAATATCAAAGCAAAAACATAAACCACTAGAACACAAAGTTGACTACTCCCATTGAGCAGTAGCATCCCCACATCAGTGCTGAAATGAGTAATATCTCTGATAATACATACCAAACTGATGCCAAAAAGCATCGATTAGTTCTCTATCGGAGGGGCAGAAAACCCTAACCTGTCTCTCAAGTACTCAAATGGTTCTTTAATTAAAGGTTTAGTGAAAATATCTGCAATCTGCTCTTTAGTGTTCACATAAACCAGTCTAACTTAATTTTCTTCCACCTTCTCCTTCAAAAAGTTATACTTGATAGATATGTGCTTTGTCTTAGAATGAAATACTGGATTCTTTGATATGTCAATAGCAGTAGAGTTATCACAGTGAATAACTATCAGTCTAGTGCAATTCACTTCGATATCCTTCAACATTTTCTTCATCCATAAAACCTATGTATAGTTAGTAGTAGCAGCAACATACTCAGCTTCAACAGTAGATAAATTAGTACATGATTGTTTCTTGCTGATCCATGAAACCAACTTCTTTCCAAGAAAGAAAGCTCCACCGGAAGTACTTTTCTGGTCATCAACATCTCCAGCCTAAGCAACATCTATATATGCACATAAATTAAAGTCGTCATCCTTAGGGTACCACAAACCATATTCTGATGTACCTTGCAAGTATCTAAAAATCCCTTTCATGACACTCTCATGATTTTCTCTAGGATCACTCTGAAATCTAGATGCAATACAAACAATGTTCATTATGTCAGGCCTAGTCTGAGTCAAATAAAATAGACCTCCAATCATAGATTTGTATCTTATAGGATTTACCAGTGCAGAAACATCTTTCCTAGTTAATTTCTCACTTGTAACCATAGGAGTACTTATAGGTTTATAATCTCTTATGCATACTCAGTTTGATAGATGAAAATACTTTTGTCAGTCTGAGTAATTCTGCAAACCTAAGAAAAATTACATTTCCTCAATCATAAACATTTGAAATTCCTTCTCCATATTCTTAGAAAATTCTATGCACAACTTATCTTCACCTCCAAAAACAGTGTCATCAACAAATACTTCAATAATTAGTATATCATCATCAACAATCTTATAATATAAATTAATGTTAGCATTACCTTTAGTAAAACCAAGCTTCAAAAGATATTTATCCAACCTTGCATACCAAGCTATAGGTGCCTATTTCAATCCATATAAAGCTTTCCCTAACCTACAAACCATGTTTGTATTGTCTGAAAGTAAAAAACCATAAGGTGCTCAATATAAACTTCCTCATCAAGATCCCCATTAAAAAATGCACACTTAACATCAATCTGATAAACTTGTAGTTCTTATGGGAAGCATAAGCAAGAAATAATCTTACAGCTTCAATCCTAGCTATAGGTGCAAATGTCTCTCCATAATCAATTCCTTCCTTCTAAGAATATCCTTTATAAACCAATCTAGCCTTATTCCTTACAAATTGACCGTCCTCATTCAATTTATTTCTAAAAACTCATTTAGTTTCAATTACATTCTTATTTTTAGGTCGAGGAACCAAAGTCCATGTGTTATTCTTCTTAATTTGATCTAATTCTTCTTCCATAGCTTTCAACCAACATTCATCTTTACATGCTTCAATTACTGATACCGGTTCAACTTGAGAAATTAAGCATACATCATTACTTGTCAGTCTTATTCTTGTCATCACTCCATTGTTCTTATCCCCAATGATCTGATCTTCTGAATGATTCAATCTCACATATCTAGGAGTCCTCTGACTCTTTGTTCTTCTTCTCGGTTCTTTGGTTACTGTTGAATTTCCTGACACTTCCGAAGTTACTGGATCAACATTCTGCTCTGGTAAAGGTGCTACCGGTTCAGATATAATCATTTCCATCATCGGTTCCTTTTCGTAAACTATAATTTGACCTCTATTCAGCTCATCCACCTTGACATTAGCACTCTCCACAATTCTCTGCAATCTCTTGTTATAACATCTATATGCTTTTCTTTCATTAGAATAACCAAGAAATATGCCTTCATCACATCTAGGATCAAATTTGCCAATGATATCATCTCTCCTAATATAACATTTACTACCAAAGATTCTCAAATACTTAACTATAGGCGTATTGCTAAACCAAAATTCATAAGGATTCTTACCGGTTTCTCCTTTGATATGTACTCTATTGAATGTATAAACCGTTGTTCTCACTGCTTCTCTCCGGTAGATATGAGGTAGACTAGCTTACATCATCATTGTTCTAGCAACAACCAGGATAGTTTTGTTCTTCCTTTCCACAACTCCATTCCGTTGAGGTGTCCGGGGAGTAGAAAATTGTCTCCTAATACCATGCTTCTCACAAAAGTTATTAAACTCACTGGATGTGAATTCTCCACCATGATCTGACCTCAAACATTTAATCTTAAATCCTATCTTAGTTTCCACTTTAGCCTTAAAGATTTTAAAATTTTCAAAAGCCTCATATTTCTCCCTTAGAAATGTAACCCACATCATTCTAGAATAATCACCAATGTTTAGCATGAAATATCTATCACCTTGAAATTTGTTAACTCTAGCCAGGCTACATAAATCAGTATGAATAAGATCAAGAATATCATTAGATTTATCTTGTATACTCCTAAAAGAGGTTCTGGCCTATTTTCCCATTTGATATTCTTTGCATACCGAATTATAGGGCCTCACAAACTTAGGTATACCTCTAACTACCTTAGTTGAATTGATCATTACAATGCAATCAAAATTCACATGACACAGCCTCTTATGCCATTGCCAACTTTCATCAATTTGTGCAATCAAACATGTCTTCTCACCAGAATTTAAATGAAATATATTACCTTTTGTCTGTGTACTGGTTCCAATCTCCAAACCATATCTGTTAATGATTTTGCATTTTCCATCCTTGAACTATAATTGAAATCCCTTATTCACCAATTTTCCTACACTCAAAAGATTATGCTTCAAACCTTCAACAAAATAAACATTATCAGTATTGTTCTCACCATCCAATGATATAGTTCCCTTTCCTTTGATCATACATGCTTTGCTATCTCCAAATCTAACCAAACCACCATCAAATTCTTGCAAAGATGGAAACTTCCCTTTATCTCCAGTCATATGATGTGAACATCCACTATCAATTACCCATTCATATTTGTCTTCAATTTTAGTAGCAAGTGCCTTCTCTTCTAGTGTCAGAACATCTTCCTTGATAGCCAAGAACACCCATTCCTTTCCATTGTTGGAACCACTAGCAGAGTCTTTTGTCGATTCATCATCAAAATCAGTTATGCCTTCCTCATCTGCTATGTAGCATGATTTGTCTTTGTTTTTCTTGTACTTATACTTGTTCTGATATCTAGGGTTAGGCTTAAATATGATTCTTACTCTCTCTTCAAATATTGAATTCCTTTCAGGACATCTAGATGCAAAATGACCAATCTTGTTACATAACATCCAATTCCTTAGCATATAAGGCTTTCCAATATTGCTTACCAGTTGATGATGCAGATGCATGAAAAGATGAATCAAACTTCATAGCTCCAGAAGGTCCAAATTCTTCAAGCTCAAAAGTAGATAATTTCCCAACCAAGGTATCTCTATTGAGAGAAGTATTAGCCATTGTTTTGAACTCATTAATAGTAGTACACTTCATTTTGTAAGTTGGTGGTAGGGCTCTCAAGACTTTATAAACAATTTTATCTTCACTTAGAGTTCCACCACAACATTGAATTCCCATAACAATCTCATTTACCCTTTCCATGCATGTAGTAATCCTTTCATCTTCTTCCATCTTCAGGTTTTCATATCTCTCCTGGTAACCATCAAGTTTAGCAATCTTCATAGTAGGGTCACCTTCATTAAGAGTCTGCAACTTATCCCATATAGCCTTTTTAGATGATTTGTCAGTTAATCTCATTATTTGTTGATCATAAAGTGCACACAAGAGGGCTTCTCTTTCTCTACAATCATTATCAAGCTCCTTGTTCAGATTTGTCGGAGGAGGATTTCCAGATGCTGGATTATAAGGTGTAAGACCATTGTATGTGATCTCCCAAATCTCCTTTCCAAGACATCTCAGATGAGTCTCCATCTGAATCTTCCATACTATGTAGTTTGTTCCATCAAGCCTAGGAATATCTCTCTGAAAGATAGATCCAGAACTAGATGAACTTGAACTTTTAGTCGCCATAGGATCTTCCTCAAGTGGTTAATCTTTCTGCATAGAGTAGCAAAGCTCTGATACCAATTGTTAGATAGTTCAAATAACTAGAAGACAACTGAGAGGGGGGTGAATAGGTTGTCTTGGATTACCATAACATTTAGCAATTAAAACATTAATACTAGAACCCAAAACATTAATACCATAATGCTTAAACCAAATACCAGAATAGGAATTCAACCAATTAAGCATAAACAATAAAAAACCATCCAAATAACACCGATATTTATACGTGGAAAACATGGTAAAGGGAAAAACCACGGTAGGAAGCCTACCCATAGTCAAATAATACTTCTGCAATAAGTATATGAATTACAATTGAGGGGCCTACACTTGCAGGAAGGCCAACATCCTAGAGCACACTGCTCATCACAAAAGGAGTCTCACTAACTACATATAAATCCATACTACAATCCAGAAGAAGGAATGAACTGCAAAGATAGCATCTTCTATGCCAGAGTACAGTTCCGGTTAAGCTCAATACCGGAGGACTAAATCCTCTTACATAAACCCAATTCGATCTCCAATGATCGACCAAATCTTCTGCCTGAATGATATTTCATTATTCGTACATTACATATCGATATCTATTCCTTGACCATATCCCTATGATGATCTACAATGAGATCTTACATTATATATATATAAACCCTCAACCATAAACAATTAGGTCGGCCACCAGACAATAAACCAATTACATAATTATAAAACATGTTGGTCTCAGACCAAACAAACAATATCCAACACATAAGACATCCCAGAAACACATCGACAGGTCCAATCCACACGTTTCATTAAACCGGTCCATAACCTAGATCAACCGGGACCCAATATAGGTCCACACACTAAAGAAATGATCTCCATCCACCAATTCTTGAACACGATCACCGACAACATCCTGAATCTCCACTAGAAGTTGTACCAACACCAATTATGCATATCATCAAAGATCTTCATCAAAGCTCTGCCGATGAAACCCTCGCCGGAACCACAAGCCAAGCTTCCAAGAAAATGGGATAGCATCCGATAACCAAACCAAAGGCAACTTACTGAATATGAACATGATTATAATGAATAAGACAATTCCATAACCAAACTATACCAGAGCATACTAGATCATGCCGGATCCAAACCAACCAGAAACCACTGATCCTACCGAGACCAGAAGGGTACCAGTAAAGCATCAAAAATAGCTAGTGTTAACATCAATGACAAAACATCAATGCACCACATAATCAGTTCTTCCAAATGGCCAACAGAGCTCCAGACACTTTGAGCGAGGTTGAGGAGGACAGAGGCTGATACTACTAGGTTGAGGAGTAAGAGAGATGTGGCCCGTCAGTTGTTGGCTCCCAACAAATTAGGGCCCTTCCTATCTAAGATCATAGTGGCGAGGCAGCAGGTAGAGAGTATGGGGAGGGAGATCTAGTATTATAGGGATCGTTATCATCAATTCATGCATGAAGATCAGTGCACACCCTCCTATGCGGAGAGCACTAGATCCCACAAGACCTAGAGCCAGCAGTCAAGTACCCTTGTGGGGATGAGGGCACCACGTCCAGCACCTAGTGGACCCTCAGGTATAGGTGGAGGAAAAAGGGAGAGCACAGGCTTGTGTTCATGTATATGTGACATACTTTTGACCATTCCGGGATATATACCATTTTATTATAGTTGGACATATTGATTTTTTGAGATATATATTACACATGATTTTTGGCAGCGGTTATGCCTGTGTTATTTTATTATGGGTTGTACATGGACTTATTATTTATATGTGATGGATGATGATTTATGATTTGATGATATGATTATACATGTGGTCTATCCTATTTGTGTTGTAGGATGGATGGTTATGATATATATGCATATTTACTCTATGTGATGTTCCTAACATGTTTGTGGATGTAGATGTGATGCATGCCTATATGATGTGCAATTTTTTTATTTTTCATGATGTATGTTTATGGATGAATGATTATACTATATGCGATGCAAAAATGGATACCCTATATTCACTTAATGTCTATGTGATGTGATGGAGAAAATGATACTAAATATGAATATGCAACAAAGATATAATGAATTCACCTAAAAGTAATAATTGAATAATTGCAACTAAAATAATGAATGTATGCAATGGATCTTCAAATGAATGTGATTACTATGATGACTTTAACTAGCTACAAATGAGATGTAATTACTATTATGAATGCATCTAAATGAAGATTAATGAATGCAAGTAATAATACAATGTACCTAAAATGTAATGCAATGAGTTTCAAACCCTAATGAGAACCCTTATTCAGCCACTAGTATTATAGGCAGAATGGACAAAAAGTGTGTTGAACTTGTTCTCGACTAACTTACCAAAATGTGATTATTTTTAAATGTTTTATATTGAATAATGTGATTATTAATGATTGTAGAAATAAAGGAGGCCAATTAATGTCTCACATTACCATTTGCGTGAGATATTATTGTAATGGTAAATGATAATTATAATGAACATGCAATTTAATGAGACATGCAGCTAAACAAAAATGAAACTACATGAAATGATAGTAATGATTTTGGTAATGTGTCAATCATAATATAATGATACGAGACTAGTCAGAAGAGGATGTTGGTATTATGGATATGTTGCATTGGTTTTGTCATTGTTGTCAACACTTATCCTTCTGGAGATCTTTGGTTATGTTGAACCGACACATTATGTTCACTGCCTTATGCATAGTCACCAGTATTTGGTTCACCGACAGGTTATATTGTTCACCGACACTAAGGATGACTTGTTATCATCTACAGATCACTTGGTTATGTCAGAGACATGGTTTGGACACTTGATTTTGGTATTATGGTTATTGGTCTAATCGGGTTGACATATTTGTTGTTATCGGCAAATTGGTCTAGGTTATGGACTGACACATGTTATCTATTCCATATCAGCACGACACATTATAGAGATGATTTATTGATTGGATATTGTTGTAATTGTATTGAGCCAACATGATGCATCACATCTTGATTTATTTGTAAATTGATTTAATTGTAATATTCTTAATTATCCGACCTACACATTTGGTCCTAGGTTTTGGTATATATGTAAGGTCTCAATTATGAGATAAAAAATTATATATGAGCATAGAAGAAAAAGGTTATGGTATTGTTACATGGTATGTGCGAATATTGAAGATTATATGAGCAGACCATAGAGAAGGTTCAAGGAAGGTTTGAAGGTGATTATCAGAGCTTAACCAGTGTTGAATCCAGCATTGGAGATGCTACTTTGAGCAGTACATTATCATTGGATTTAATCATCCAATTGTAGTTAGTGTGACTCCTATTTTGTGATTGAGCAGTGAGCTCTAGGCAGTTGGCCTTTCTACATGTGCAGAACCCCATTTGTATACACATACTATGCAGTAGTATCATCTAATTGTGGGTAAGGTTTCCCACCGTGGTTTTTCCCCTTACAGGGTTTCCACTTACAAATCTTTGTGTTATGTGTTGTGGATGTTGTTTCTCTTTCTGTTTCATGCATTAAGTTTCACCAGTATTGATATTAATCGTTAATTTGTCAACCGGCATTAAGTTTGGTTTACCGGTATTATGTATCAAGTTTGACTAAGTTATATTTGGGTTAAAATTAATAGACAACTGATTCACCCCGCCCCCCCCCCTCTCAGTTGCCTCTGGATCCTAACAAAGGAAAGTGGGGGGTAGGAATGAATAAATTGAGGTCTCCAAAATGTAAAAGGGTAGGATGGAATAAAATGCAAGTGATATGGATGAAATAGGGGGAGGTTTGTTGTTGTGTATATGTGGAGATCAAACCTAGGTTTTGATATTTCCAAGGATCACCTACATAACTAATTATAGGAATAAGAATGTTGTGGAAATCCAAGGTGTGGACTAGACTCTCAGACAATAGGTATCTCTTGCACACAATTGTGTAAACATCATGATGATGTAGGTACGAGATTGTAGGTTTGTGCAAGGGAGACCCTAAAACACGCCATAACACAAAATCATGCCCCAGTGTACACCAACACAAGACATACCAAGATATAGAATGATCCCAACAATTGTAGAGAGGAGTAGTCATGGGACATAAAGATGCAAATAAAAGCAATAGACCAAATCATGCAAACAAAATGCACATGGCCAATTGACATCTCTTGCCAAGAGTAGGACTTAGGATGATGGATAAAGTTCCATTCATGGGAAGGATGCATCCCGATGGGAAAAGGTGATTGATAGGACTGAATAGGCAATATAGAAGCTAGCAGGTGTCTATGAATGCAGATGTGAAACTATTTGTGAAGACTTAATAAAGCTCATATGGATGGGAACTTGGATGATACACAAGTCAAGGAGAATCTCAGTTTGATGGATTAAGCTCATAAATCGGGGGGGAAGCTCAGTGTAATGGGTCAAACCTTATTCACAATTCGAACAAAGACTCATCATCTCATGAAGGTGGGGAATTAGTAGGGTCACTAGATCAATTTTATTAATGAAGATAGAATTAACCTTGATATCTACCACTGATGTGTTTGAAGGTTTATGTGGTAGTGTGGATTGAAGATGGCTCACGATTTGGAATAAGCTAATGTCTTTCATAGTGTACAAGAAAGCACAATGAAGTAGGGGGGATAAGTGGGGTGGGAGAGGGTAGGTCAGATATTATTCTAATTTTGGTTGTGAATAGGCGTTGCAGCGGATGGGGAATTGATCAAAACAAAGAGTCATCCTACACAGATGGCTTACGTACCTCCTTCCATTCGATTTATCAAAAATGGGAAATGATTGGATGGGTGGGAGGAATGAGGTATGCAAAGGTGGAAAGCAAAGTTTTCTCTTAAACACTATGACAAAATTGCAAAATTGTTGGGGGGAAGATGGAAATTCTTTTGTCTCAGCCCTAAAAAGCGAGTTTGTCAATGGATCTAGCTTATTTAGCTTGACACCTAGAACCAAGTTTTCACCAAGGTACTTGCCCATAGCGCCACAAAGTGGTTTTCACTGTTGGAAAAAATGATTTTTCTTTTTCTTTTTTGGTTTTTTCATTTTTTTGTATTTATCTTGATTTTTATTTTTTTTTATCTTTTTTTATTTTTGAAAAACTGGTAACCTCTAAAGACTAGGCATAGAATCTCTTCAGATGCATGATGCTCATAGGCTCATTGAAATGATCGCCCTCAAGAGTGGCCAATTGATAAGCACCTGATCCATATTTTATTATGATCACATATGGTCCAAGCCAGTTAGGATCAAACTTGCCTTTCTTCTCTCGATCCTGGAGATTCTTCTAATTTTCCATAAGTATTAGGTCGCCGATGTCGAATTATTGAGTTTAGACTTTCTTAATATAGCTTATCCTAAGGCGCTTCTAATATACTCGGAGATGGTTTAAGGCCTTGGGGCGCCTTTCATTCAGCAATTCTAGCTCTTGCAATCTGGCAACTCTATATTCTTCCTCAGGGAGAATATTTTGTAGTGATACCCTGAGTGACAGGATCTCAATCTCGAGGGGGAGTATGGCTTCAGAATTGAAGACTAGGGAGTATGGAATGGAACCTATGGGTGTGGGGATGATTGTGTGGTAGGCCCAGAGGGCAGGATGGAGTTGCAAGTGCCAATTCTAACCAAATTCATTGACTATTTTTTTGAGGATTTTGATAAGCGTTTTTATTAGAAGCCTCAGCTTGACTGTTACCTTGCAGGTAATATGGAGTGGAAAAGCGATGTTGGATGGATAATTTCTAATATAATTCCTTAACATCTTGATTTTTGAAAGGTCTATTATTATCTATGATGATAACTTTAGGGATTCCATAGCGGCATATGAGGTAGCTTAGTATGAACTTGGAAATTTGTTTGCTAGTTGTGAATGTGAGGGGTATAGCTTCCACCCACTTAGTGAAGTACTCAGTAGTAGTTATTATGAATTTGTGGCTATTGGATAAAGTGGGGTGTATTTTCCCTATGAGATTAAGCCCTCACTATGAGAAGGTCCATGGTGTGATCAATGACTTCAGATCCTGAGGTGCATGGATTTTGTCGTTGTGCTTCTAATAGGGGATACATTTCTTCACATAGTGATATGCATCTTCTTCCATCATAGGCCAATAGTATCCTGTGCTCCATAAATACCTTCATGCACTTCACGTAGTTCCCATTTGGCCTCATCTTTACCTAAATACCTTAGGAGGGATCCATCAAAATGCCTTTGAAAGAGGGTGTCACGAAGGATAGTGTATCCGGTAGATCGGAGGATGAAGGTTTGTTGTTTAGTTTTAGTGAGGTGGGGTGGAATGATGTTATCTCAAAGGTAGGCAAAGGTTTCTTGATACTAAGGGGAGTTAGAACTAATGAGGACACATACCAAGAACTCATACTTTTGATTGTTTGTTGGCATTTGTAGGAGAGAGCCAATTGTATCCATAACATCAACAACATGGTTGTTTGTGCTAGGAATTTGATCAAACTGGATGAGAGTGAAATGCTTCTTGATGTCTTCCACCATGTTGTGATAAGGAAGTGACTTGTCATCATTTGATATTCATCATTGACTTTCTTTATGACAAGTTGGGCATCACCATAGACCTGTAACTCAGTTATCTTCTATTGGATGGCAATCCACAACCTAGTGATTAAAGCTACATACTTCTCAATGTTGCTGGTTCATACAAAGGTGATCTTGTATGACTTCGAGATGTAATATACTTGAGGTTTCACGAGCAAGATACTTGTCCCTGATCCATTTTCTGTACAGGAGCCATCAAAATACAACGACCACTTTGAAGATGTGCTGACAGTCAAAATGGCATCATCAAGGAATTATGTGATAAGGGGGTGATCACCTTGTAAGGGGACATCAACCAATTGATCTGCTATGACTTGGCCTTTACTTTATTTTTGATCTACATATTCAATGTCAAATTCACTCAGGAGCATAACCCATTTTGTAGTACGTCCAGTGAGAGAAGCCTTGGATAGTAAGTACTTTAAGGGGTCAATATTTTCTATAAGCTTAGTCTTGTTGTTGAGCATATAGTGCCACAATTTCTATGTGATGAAGACCAATGCAAAGAAATCTCTTTCTATGGGGGTATAATTGAGTTTATACCCTACAAGAATGTGACTAATGTAGTAGATTGCATGTTATTTGTCATGGTTGCTTGTATGTGCTAGTAATGCCCCTAGTGCCACTATTGTTGTTGTATGTACAAAAGAAGGGTTTATCCTGGGATTGGTGGCATCAATACTGGAGGAGAGCCCAGGTATTCTCTTAACTTATCAAAGGCCTTTTGACATAGATAATCCCATTTGAATATGGTATCTTTGTGTAGGAGGTGTGCAAATGGGTGACACTTATCTGCCAGTTGTGCAATGAATTTGCGGATGGATTGAATCTTTCCTTGTAGACTATGGAGCTGCCTGAGTGTCTTATGGGGAAGCATTTCCATTATAGCTTTGACTTTTGTGGGATCCACCTCAATGCCTCTGCTAGAAACTATAAACCCTAGGAGCTTTCTTGATGTAACTCTAAAGACACATTTCTTAGGATTTAGGCATAGCTTATATTTCTCAAGTCTCTCAAAGATTTTCCTTAAGACTAGAATGTGTGCATCTCTTGTTTTTTACTTTCATAGGAGATCATCTACATAATCTTCCATTATGTTGTGCAAAAGATCATGGAATATGGTGGTCATGGATCGCTAGTAGGTTGCTCGTACATTTTTAAGACCAAAGGATATGACTTGATAGAAAAAGGTGCCCCAAAGTGTTGTGAATGTTGTCTTATGTTGATCTTCTTCTATAATTCTAATTTGGTTATATCTTGAAAAAAATTTCATTAGGGAAAGCATCTCATGTCCTACTGTGAGATCTATGATCATATCTATATTTGGAAGTGGAAAGTCATCTTTCAGACATGCTTTATTCAGGTCTATAAATTTGGTACAGATTCTGATACCCCCAGAGGCTTTGTTGATAGGTACAATATTTGAAACCCATTTAGGATAGTCTATGGCTTGATGAAACCAACATCCAACATCTTTTGCATCTTTGCCTTGACTAAGGGAGCCACTTGAGGATTCATCTTGCATAGCTTTTGTTTGACTGGTTTGGCATCCAAGTGAACAACAAGATTATCTACTACCAAGTTAGGATCAATGCCTAGCATGTCAACATAAGACCAAACGAAGTTGATTTTTGTCTCATTTAAAAACCTCATAAAGTTCCTCCTTTCTTGATCCATTAGAGACTTGGCTATGATTACATTCTTTGAAGTGTCTTATCTACCCAAATTGATTGTGTATATTTCCACAATGAGTAGAGGGGATTTTTCTTGATTTGGGGAACCATGGTAGGGAGGTCAAGTCCCTCATCTTCTAGTGGCTGATCCAAGTTTTCACTAGAAGATGCATCCTTTATTTTTACTTTTTCTATGTCCAAAGGTGCCTTGGAGAGGTTTCCAGTAGGGGACTTCTAATTTTTCTTTTTATTTTCATTTTTGTGACCGATGAAATTGACCTGACTACCAATGTAAGATGAAGTTGAATCCCATTGACAAAAGTGTGGTTGTCAAGTTCTTGCATATTGAGTAATGCCAAGAGGGCATCAGCAGCAGCACATATGTCAAGAACTAGTTGTCCTTATTGGCTCCAGTCAATAAGTTCAAGGTGTACAAGCTTAAGCTCAAATGGGGTGGGAGGGATAACGAGGGAAATGGTGTTTACATAGGCATCATCAAATATTTATTCAAGGTATTCGAAAGGCATTTCATGGAGTTCCTCTTCATCGGAGTCTTTGACTTTAGTAGGAGAATTTGTCGATGCATCAACAAGAGTGATCTTAGGCACTGGTGAGTAACCTAAACCTCTATTATACTTGTAGGAAATTAGGGAGTGGGTGCTTTTCTTCATTTTTCTTTTGGTTAGAGACCATGTCCTTTATAACCCATCTTATCTACAATAGTAGAGGCTTTTGGATACATTTGTTTTGGAATATCTACTAGTTTTTCATCTTCTTCTCGATACAACGAAGAGATGACATCGGTTTCCAGAATTTCTTCATCAAGTGGGCCCCACTTCTGGAAGGCGGTTTTCTTGCACTTCATGGTGGGTTTATTTTTCTTCTTGATTTCTTTTGGCTTTCTATATGTCCCAGGAGAAGGTAGAAGTTGACCCATGTGGAGAGCATTTTGAAGGGTATACTATCCACAACCATTATCAATGATCTTGACCTCGACCTTAAGTTGGGATTAAGTGGAGGTGACATTTGAGGGATCAGATGGGGGAGCTAGAGTGGGTGAGTTGAGTGCACAATGGTAGGGGTTCTTCCCTTCAAGGAGTTTGCAATATTGGAAGGGTTGTGGGTTGACACGAATGGTGATTTATCTACCATAAAAATGGGAATTTAAGGCATTGATGGTAGGTGGATTGGATGGCTTGAATGGAATGGATCCATGGATGACCAAGAAGGATGTTATATGGGAGGTCAAGGTCCAAGACCTGGCATGTTGTCTCCATAATAGCAAGGCCCAATTGAAGAGGCAATGTGATTGTACCTTTTGAAACCCTTTTTGCATCATCATAGGATTTGATTGTGATCTTTCTTGATGGATCAACCAAGTCTTCAACAATTCCCAATTGCTTAATTAACTTGTATGTACAAATATTTTAGCCAGATCCACCATCTATAAGGACCCTTTTGATTTTTTGTTTTTGGACGATAGCTTCAATGTGGAGGGGCTTATTATGAGATGGGTCATAATTAGGTGCATCTTTGGATGGGAATACAAGGTGGTGTTGTGCAACAAGGTTTCCTATGAGGGCTTCAAATTGGGTTGTGTTAATATTGTCAAGGACGCGAGACTCTAGGAGGGCTTGTTAAAGGATCTCTTTATGGATGGGGGATGTCTTGAGGAGTTCAAGGATGGAGATATGTGCAGGTCCTTTCTCAAGATGATCAAGGATATCATATTGGTGGGTGGATGACATGGGAGGTTGCAGGGGAGGTGGAGGAACACCCTGGATAGTCACTCTTCCTCTGCATATGGTAACATTGCAATCATTTTGATAATTTGAAGGTGTGGCACCTTGAATGACTATTTTTCTTGGGAGGACCAATTTTGGGGTTGCGGAGGAGGGATACCTTGGATGGTGACTCTGGGCCTATGAGTGGTGGGAGGGGGATCAACTCCTTTGACTGTGTTGGTATTAATATGGGTGTCGGCAGGTTCTATGTGGCCTACCAAGGAGTCAAAGCCAGACACATAATTGGTATAGTCGTAATTAACAACATGAGATGATGAGGCCTTATCCTTACCATGTTTAGGGAATGGGTCCTGGTAAATTTTAAGTTTTTCATTGGAGTTACCAGGTTTTGCAACATCAACCTCAATGTCACCCTTGTCAATAAGGTCTTGAATGTAATTATTGAGCTTCATACACTTACATGTATCATGACCATTGACATGATGGTAGTCACAATATTCATTTTCATTATACCATCAGAGTTTAGGCTAATTTGAATCAAAAGGGAATGTTATCAGAAAGACAACATCGCCAACCTTAACAAGCTTTTGTAAAATAACCTCAATGGGATCACCAAGCGGAGTGTACTCACGTTGTGACTAGTTGTTGGGGCGGGAAGGTCGACCTTGGATGGAGGGATTGTTGCAGGGTTGTGATTGATTGGCTTGATTGTGAGGATTAGATTGATTGTTGAAGAAATTGTTGGTGGTGGTAGGTTTGGATGGGGTAGCGACAGTTTGGACATGCTTTGTGTCAATGACTCCATCATTAACAATGTTCTTGTTCTTAGACCAAAAATTTGGCTTGTCATTATAAGAGGAACCTTGGTTAGATTTTTTATAATGCTTAAGTGTCCCTTCTTCTAAAAGGACATGTTCCAAGGCTAGACCTTTCTTAGATATTTCATCAAAGGTACTCAATAATTGACAAGTCAAAGGTTTAGATAACTCAGGTACCAAATTTCGTTGGAATAACTCAACTTGGTGTGGTTCTAGTATGTCCCAAGGAAATTTCTTGATGAGATGTCACCACCTTTGCAAGAATTTAGTGAAAGTTTCTCCAGGCCTCTTCTTTGTATTGCATAAGTTCATCATAGAAGCATCATTCTCAATATTATAAGCATAGTGGAACACAATTTTTTCTGCCAAGTCTGGAAAATACTTGATGGAGCCATGGGGTAAGGTGAAAAAACAAGCGAGGGCATCCCCACTAAGACTTTTTGCAAAAAAATCTTCTAAGGTAGATGTCACTATAAGAGACCTCTTCACATAAGATGTAAATTTCATGCACATGGTCCCTATGATCACCCTTGCCTTTTTGTTTTTCAAATTTAGGCATTTCAAACCCAGGTGGGTAAGGTGCAACTGAAATAGATGGGTCATAGGGACAAGAATATATTTCTTCGAAAGTGTAAGGTCTCTTGTTTGTCCCATTCTTAAAGTTCTTGATAAGGTCCTTCATGTCCCGAATTTACTTTATTTGGTCGAGCTCTTGATTAGGGACATGAGGAACATAATGACCCATGTTAGGCATAGGGATTTGATGAGATGAAGATGGAATATTACCACCACCAATGTATTGATATGATGAAACGGAAGGTTGTGATGTGACTTGAGGATGTGAATCATGAATAGTGCTAGCAGAAGGCAAACTTGTGTTGATGTAATTGAGGGAAATATGAAGAGGTGTGGTCGACCTAGAAGGTTGAGATATGATTGGATGGTTCATGTTTTGAGGTATGAAAATTAGAGGTAAAGATGTTGCAGTTGTAGGTGTCGCGGGTGGTGGGTGAAGGACAACGTCAATGATGCATTGATCTATGAGGTCACCTTCCAAAGGTCTATCAAGGATAGACCGGTCAAATCCTGGGGGCAAGCATGCTCCTTGAGTGATGAGATGAGCTACAAGCCCATTAGAATTATGTATGAAAAATCTCTCCATCATATCTTGGTTGTAGGGATCATCAACAAAGGATTGGACACGTGAAGAGAGGTTAGGTTGATCAACAAGTTGTTCCTCTTTAGGTTGAGGATCTTGAGTGAAAGGATCCCTAAACTCATGCACATTATTGGAGTTGCCTTGGGCAGCCATCTTTGCCTTTTGGGAGTGAGTCAAGGCCATGTACAAGTAACCTTGAGGATGAATGGATGAGGACAAGAATTGATGCGAGACTTAGGCGGATGGAAATAATGAGTGGACATCAAATTTTGATTTGATTTGATTTCGATTAGATTGAGATTAATTTGGATGGGGTCCTTGGATTAGGACAAGGTTGATTTGATTAGGATGACACCCTAGTCCTTGGATTAGGATTTTAGGTGAGGGATTGATTATATGGACCACAAGAAAGGTGACAACCAATGATAGGTAAAAATTTAGACCTTATGATATTGATCAATTCCTCTTCTACTTAGGGTAAACTAATGTCCCTAATCAAGACAAGATGAAGGATAAGGGTTTTGATCAACCCACAATTATTAGACAAAGGTACTTGGGGGAGATTGTTTCCCAAGCACAAAATCCAATTGATTGATTGATTAAGGATGAAGATATAAATACAAATTTTACAAGGTATTACCCCTATGATGGGGTTAATTAGGATGATTGGATTGAAGATTGATTAATTGGATCAAAGATTGACTGAAATTGATTGATCGTGCTAAGTCCTTAAGGATTGAGGGTGAAAAATGATTAGAGGGTGACAATGATTATGGAAGGAAAGAAAATGATGGGAGAAAGTGATGAAGTATAAGGTTACCTTAGGTGGACCAAGACTCAATAAGTGATTGGTGCTGAAGGAAAATCAGTCAAAGGGATATGACCACCCCTATTGATGGATTGTGACAAACCCGACCTTTGATGGAAGGCACATTCTCTCAAAGACTCTTCATCAAACTCATTGTTGTGACCATGGAGATAATCGTGGAAATGATGCAAGAAGTTCCTATGCTTCAACAAGAGTGCGATTGATATACAAGAATTTATGATGCTTAAGGAGTTGTTTCAAACTTGACCTCTTCTTCTTGACTTAGTGATATATTGACTTCTCATGATGTTTGATTGACTTGGACATATGGACCATGAAGGAAATTGACTAGAAATGTTGACTGGGTGGAGACGTCGAAGTAGAACGGAGATGTTGAAACAGTGACGCAGAGATTTCAAAGCTCAGAAATGACGGGGCAGAGATGTTGAATTGAAGGTTTGAATTGTTTGATGGGAAATTTTGATGAAAATTTGGTCAAACTTGGGAAATGGTTGATCGTCAACTACTCTTGTCAATAAAATATCAGACAAAGTATACACATTGGCCAAGGGCAACGCTTAATATCAAGCACGAAAATGATTGGGGGCCTAGATTACTAGACCAAGCATATTTCACTGGTATTGCACAAAATCAAGACACGCATCAAACATAGATCTTAGGATGGAAAGTGGAAACCATTCAATAGGCCTCTCACATAAGCGATACCTCAAACAAGTGGATAGATAGAGATTATGGTAGCACTGGCTCCCCCTTACAATGCACTCACTTCTCGAGCATACCAGATTCTCCTACTCCAAATATTTGAGGATCTATTATGTGGGAAATTCCTATCTTAGCTTGAGTGGGTACATGAGAGGTAACTTCGGGGTATGATTTGCATCCCTTGCACTATGAATGTGGGATTTTAGGAAACTACAACAAGGTTCTTAGTGTAATTTCTGAGGGATCACCAATCCAATGAGGGAGTCTCAAAGCAAGCCACTTATGTCTTTAATTGAGCTTATCGGTGTAGAGGGGGCCTCCACAAGCACTTCAGCCGCTTGACCAATATATTTATATAGCCACTCAGAAAACTTGCTCAAGATCGCACCACGAGAGTCGATATCCCCAACATGTCCCAATTCGAACTACCCTTGTGAGGTGATGAAATCATCGGTCAAAAATAACCCTCTCTATAAAAGTGTTTTTGTTGATTTTAGCTGGACTGAATCGTGAGATAAACCCTATGAAACTTGTCCATTTCGTATCTCACGTACTCCGAGATTGGCTGACTTGCCTCATAAGTCGTGCCCTTTTTGCATCTTAGTTAAGTGTCTTTTTCTTTATAGGATTTATCTTTTTGTTTTCTCTTTTTATGCATGTCGGTTTTTAAAACCCGACTTGCATGTTTTTGCCTTTGAGTTGCACATCAGGTTTTAAAACCTGATGTGCAAGTTTGTTGTCTTTAGTGGCAGGTCAGGTTTTATAACCTGACCTATAGCTCTGCCTTAACTACAGGTCGATTTTGCAGGTTCACCCTCCTAGAGTTGCAGGTCAGGCTTTATTTCCCGACCTGTAGGTTCACCCTCCTAGAGTTGCAGGTCGGGTTTTATTTCCCGACCTGCAAGTGATCCCTCGTGAGGTCGGGTTTTATTTCTGGACCTGCATAACATGTCATTTGGTTTTTAAGTGCATTAAATGCACTTTGTTTAACCTTTTTAAACTCGATTTTAGTTTTTAATTGGCATTTTAAGCTGATAACTTGCAGTTTCAAAGTTCTTAGGTGCAATTTTTCATTTTGCAAGTGCGGAGGAGATTTTGATCTTCAGATCTAAACTTTAGCTCACCTTCTTTTCAATTTCTTATCAGAATGGGTATTTTTTGCATTGTATTTTCATTTTTGCAGGCTAGGGTTTTGGTTTTTCCATTTTTCTTTCTGTTATTTCCTTTTGTTTTTTTTCTTTGCCAGGGTTTATGATTGTCGGGTTTTTTTGAAAACCCAACATGTTTATTTTTTCCTCCCTTTTAGGTGTTAGGTTTTGCAAACTCGACACCCTTTAAATTTTTGTTGTACCCTTAGCAGGTTTGAATTTAAATTCTGACCTGCATAATGATCTATGCTTTGGGGGAAAGTCGAGATTTATATCTTGACTTGTCATTTTTTCCCCTTATTGACATGTAAATTCATTTATTTTTCAACCTGCTAGTTTGTTTTACTCAAAAGGCATGTCAAGTTTTAAAACCCAACATACCTTGCTTTGCATGAAGCTGCAAGGTGGGAAATAAATCCCGACATGCAAGTTGATCTACCCCTGAGTGCAAGTCAGGATTTATTTCTCGATCTGCAGCCTTTGTTCTACCCTAAGGCAGGTCGGGTTTTATTTCTCAACCTTCCATTCACGACTTTCCCTTAACATGTCAGGTTTTAAAACCCAACATGTCAATCCATTTGTTTTATCCTGCACACCGAGTTTTAAAACCCAATATGCAGGGATGACCTTCCTTAGTGCAAGTTGGGTTTTAAAACCCGACCTGTTGTTTTTGTTGTTTTTCTTCCTAAGGCATTTTTGTCTTCTGGTTCTGATTCTAATCAATTAGAATGTAACTCTGATGATGTCAACTCTCTGAACACTGATCTTTGGAGTTGAAATGAAGCCTTTGTAAAATGTCTAAGCCCTCTCCTATCAAATCAACAAGGAAAAAGATGAAGTACAAGTATGACAAGTACTTGAACATGTTCTTGGAAAGCTCTATCAAGTCAAATGTGGACCAAATCCGGGATATTGAAATAGGGAATGTGGACATGGAAGAGTTTCTGAAAAGAGTTCATGAGGCCCCTTCAATGATGACCCCATCTTATAGCTAGCGAACTCCACAAGTATGCATCTTTCCCAGTAGAAGCTCATGATCTTGACTTTGTATTAGCACCAATAGAGTGCTTTGATCCTACTACTAGACAAATCAAAGATTAAGATGGGAATGTAGTCATTCGTCTTGATAGTGAATACTTTCATAGTATTTTTAAAGGTTCTTATACAGAGTAATTTGTGGATATCACTTCAGAAAGTGCACATAAATGGTATGAGGAAAATGAAGATAACTGTAAGAAAACAATCAATAATGTTTTCTTGCAAACTGCTAGAAACTCCACAACATTGTGTTGGCCAAATCTCTTTCATAGGAGTGATTTCATTGAGGATTATAATGATATTGCCACCTTATTGTCATGGATAAAAGGGCTTCTAGATTCTCACTACTTTCAAACATGGATGTGCTGGTATATGAATGTCATCAGAAAAGGAAATGACAAGATAGACTGGGGTGAGCAAATCAGTGATATGATTTGCAAACAATTGAAGGAAGTCAGAACCACTTTGAAATTATATATGACTTCTTACCTTGTGTATGCAGTCGCCTCTATGAGGCAATTTCTAGGACTGTCTACAAAAGGTGACAAAAGGAAAACTCTAGTATGGGATTATTACTCTTAGTAGACCATTACCAATTGGAGAAGTCACTTTCGAAGGGTCAATGATGCCTTCTTTTATGTATGGAAGTGCTTATTTGATAAAGAGTTGCAGAAAAAGAGACTTTCTAATGCAGCATATAAAAATGTTTGTGAGTATAGATGTGTCTTGTTGTAATTTTCCATATTCACATACATTTGTGTAGGTTGTTTCACTGGTGAACCTTTTATGCTACCAAGGTATCCATCTGATAAGATTATTATAATGGAGCTCTATCATCAGTTAGTGTATGTACATGAGAGACAATCTTATTCATGCAATACTAGTCTCAAGTCCTCCCAGTCTATTGGCCAGTATTCAGTACTAACCACTCTTAAAGCCAAGAACATGGAGGAAATGCAGTGGGTGACAATGAGAAGATTCAACGCCCGCAATAACTTTGATTTGCATGGAATGAAGAATAAGATCCATAGAAATTATGTACATGTGCCTCAGCTATAGGATGTTTGGGCAAATTGTATAGATGATGAAGATCTAAGGAAACTTGATTTCAGTCACCTCACACTTACGCAGATTGAAAACTTGAATTTGGCCAAAATTCTAGATACATGGGAGGATAATACTGATGATGTTATAGATCCCATTTATTTCAAGAACAAATTTTCTAATACTCCTCTTCCTCCTATTCAGGGGTCACAGAAGGAAAACAAATCCATTTCTGCAAGATTTGCCCCCATCATGGCAAATACTAATGCATGGTTGCTAAAGAAAGGCATAAGGATGAAACAGCTCCCTAAAATTTCTAGTGAGGAGCAAGATGATGAAGGTCCTCTGGGTAAGACATCAAAAATGAGAACCAAGAATAGACAGGATCCATAGAAGCTACCACCAATTTCATCTCCTAAGTCAAAAGAGAAAAAACCTACATACAAGTTTACTATCAAAGGACCAAAGAAATGAGAATCCTCATCTCAAGCCGCACAAAAGGATGTTTCTGGGGAATCGACATTACAAGAATTTTAAAAAGTACAAGAAGAGGGAGAGATACCATGGGAAGAAGAAATACAAGATGCAGAGGAATCACTTCCACTATTAGTTACTACCATTTCTACAACAACATAGGTTCCTGCTTCAACTCAGGTAACCATTCATTCTATTGAGTCTGATTTAGATGAAGAAGATGAAGAACAAGATGATGAAGGCTTAGATGTTGGAGAAGATGATGAAGAATTTGTTACTTTGTGAAGCCTTCCAAGTTTTGATGATGTACCTGCGTCTATGATTGAATCTTCAATATTAGACTTTATAGAAGCAATGAAATAGATTTCTTAAGAGCAACAGGTGGTGACGCTCCCTTCAGGTGTTGGTACTATAGAGGCTCTACCACTTGTTTTGACCGTTATTACTATAGAAGCTCCACCATTGGTTTCTACTATTGTGGAAACAACATCTTCTTTTGAAATTTCTAATGTTACTGATACAACTACCCTTGTGCCAATATCTCAAGTTATTGTAACTACAAGCTAAGCCACAATACAAGTGTCTGTGACTGTGCAAACCGGTACCACAATTCCAACAGAAAAATTAGATCTTCCTCCATGGTTGGATATTGGGGCGCCTAAAAGAAAAAAGCAGGTAATTTCACAAAATGATTTTCATTTTGATTGATTAGGTCTTGTCAAGCAGAAAGCCACCAAGAAACCCAAGATTGTGTCTAGAATCTTTTTTGATCCAGTAATCAAAAGGAAATACGTTGAGGTCTTGGTGCCATCTTCATATAAGGATAAGGACAACATTCAACTTGTGTATTATACTATACAAACTATGGAACTTGGCGGAGAAACACATGAGAGTGTTAAGTAAGACTCTCAAGCTGCTTTCAATTCTCTCATGTGCAGACTAGATCAGGAGGATGAGAAGATTGAATGGAAGCATAAATGTGAATAGCTAACTAGTGTTCTTCATAAAATTATGCAGTCATCACAAGAGGTTCAGCCAATAGATTCTTTAGTTGACACAGAAGCACTTAAAAAAGTAGAACAATTGGGTACAAGAGGCAAAGTAATGGAGGAATGGATCAATTGCTTGAAGTCAAAAGGGTCACATCTCATTGACTCTACAGTCAAGATTTTGATAGATTTTCAGAATGCACAAGTACAAGTTTGGGATGTACAATCTCTATTATCCCAAGAAATAATAGAACTTGAGAAAAATTTAGGGATTTGGGATAAAATGACAGAATATAGAGTATACATCCTTGTTGAAAACAATGTAGTATTGACTCGGGGTGAGTACATCCAAACCCGATCAATATTAGCACACAAGGATGAGCTAATGAAAATGTTGGTAAAAGATATGAATCGGGATAAGAAAGTATGTGCTAATGCAATTACAAATATTCCATCAGAGATATCAGAATTACTTTGCCAACTATTTGATATAGAACAAAAGGTCTTACCCAACGAGACTATTAAACATGAATTCCTCACCATGATCGACCACTTGGTAGATGATCAATTTTCTCTAGTGTCATTTGATAAGTTGATTCAAATTCAAGTCAACTTAGATGATCTTACATCAGTTTTGAAGAAAGATAAAAGGGCTTATGTAGAGGTCAAATATTTCATCTGTCATGTGCATGCCATTTCTAATGCAACTTCAGGGCCAGAAAAATCTGAGATGCAACCTACACTGGAAAGATTTGAGGAATTCCAAAGAATCAATGAGAGGAGAAAATAAAGAATAAAGTGTCTTGACACTACGTAGTTTTCATGTAGTTGCATCTTTTCTTACAACAAATTTTCTTGTAGTTGCATTTTTATTTTATGCAGTAGTTGTATTCAAGTGGGACTCTACAGTTGAATTAGTCAATTGTGCCCACATTTTTCTCAGCTCCTTTCATATGAAAGGGGGAACCTCATTCGTAAATTTTTTATCTTTTATATGCTAAGAAAAATTATGTTGAATTATTGCCTTAACTAAGACTTTGAGCATTTTGTTGTGAAGAATAAATTAAGCAAATAAAGAAAGCAATTCCTTTTGATTCCAAACATTGTGTTGGGTCGAAGATTGTTTATATGAATGGATGTTCCTATGTTCATGGCTTATATATGTTCTTTAATTCCTTGATATTGGTGGCATTTTTGTTCATGAGATTAAAGGAGCATCTAAATTGTGGAAAATAGACTTTGAGCTATTTTCATATTTAGGAATTACTATTGTGATACAGTGACTAGGTAGTAGGCTTTGTACATTGTACTTATGTGGTTTTAGAGATATAATTTAGTCATTGTATGCAAGTTTTGTTAGTTGCTTATTTTGTAAGAAGTTCTATCAAGTATTAAAGGGATATACACTAATTCTGAAATAAAAAAGAGAATTATACGCCCTAAGCTTACCCCCAAATTTAATTTCAAAGTTGTTGAAATACCCAAATTCTTTCAGGGAACCTCCCCTTGATGAGACAAGAGACTTTGTCTCAACATAGATGTGTGTGAAATAAATATTTTGTCATTGGTACGTTGGTGACAAAATATTCACCCAACAGAAAGGAAAAATCAAGTTTTGACAATCGCCTTTCTCATCACCCAAGGTCCGCAAAGGTGATGGGAGAGGATAATAGATGTGACAATGGGTCCACCCTACACAAGCGCAAGCACGAAAAACACAGAAAATATTTGTTCTTTTAAATCCACAAATAAAGGTTATCTATTCTAAACATGCAAGAAAGTAAACTAAGATTAATGGAAAAATTATGTCTTTGGCCAGCGTGTTGCACAAAACAGGTCAGTAGTCTCAACAATTGTCTTGGACACACAAGAAAAACCCGCAAAAACTTAAATTTGGATCAATACCCAAAAATTCCTAAGGCCTCTACGTAGATGTCGAAGCATAGGTGCAAACGCTAAATGTTTGTGCAAACGTCAAGCGTTTACGCATACACCGAAGTAGGCCTGACTACAGAACCAAATTACAAAAAGTGGGAAAAAAATGGCAAATTTGAAATTTGAAATTCAACTGCTAAGCTATTAACTACGCAGACATTGATCTATAGCACAAATGTTGATGCATCGATTTGCTCGAAAACTAACCTAATTAGCCTAAAAATATAAAAACTTTGCAAAAAACTAGAAATTGAAAGCAACTAACTAGATTATTTTTGTTATTTTTAACTGATTTTTTAAGTGGTTTTGTGATTTTTATTGTTTTAAATTACTAAAATGCAAAAATAAAAGCTCAAATTGAAGTATCAAAAGACACTGGGTGGAGAGGTCAATTCACAGGTGGAGACGTCGAAGCAAGAACTTGCAAAAAAGGTGGGTCAGAAAATTTAAATTTCGAGTGGAGACACTGATCCAAAGCGTAGACGTCGAACCAACAAGTCGAAGATGTTGATTTGCAACCGCAAACGTTGATCTGGTACTTGTGGCTAAAAACTTCAAAAACACTCAATTTCGAGATTAGTAGCAGGGTCGTGTGTCCCACCAGGCATGTCAAAATAAAGATGGACTAAAATCTAGATGCAATGGTTTGTAGAATAAATCACAAGGGATTCAAACATTCAAATAAACATAACCATTATACCTCAAATTATTGCCTTCTCCTTTCGATTGAGCCTTGGATGAAGTTGAAGATGCACCCCTCTTCAACTTGTTTGGATTAGCTCCGAGATGAGTTGTGGGTTGCTCTCCACACACAACAACAAGGATAAGGGAGATGAATGGGTGATGGATGATAGCAAATGAATGATTGATATGGATGCCTAAAATTGACTATAATGGAGATGCTAAGGGGATGATTCTAAGAACAAATGAGTAACATGTGATTACATTGAGATGGGATATGAAATGAAGGGGACGAGACCCCAATTTATAGCATTGAAGGAGGAGGAATGGACGATCAAGATTGATTTGAAATGGAGAGCCAAGATTGAAGGAAATGGATGAAGTGGATTGAGAGGACATGGTGTGGAGACCAAGAGATTTGCCACAAAGGCATTTTTTGTCTCCACACTCCACAATGTGCATGGGGAAGATATCCTCAAGTACATTAGGAAGACAAAAAGGAATAAAAAAATTCCTTGGGGGAGGACAAGGGAATTCAAAATTCCTAAATAAGAAGAATGAGGGGAGAAAAGGAATTAAAAATTCCTTCGGAGAGGAGAGTGCATAGGAAAGTGGGAGAATTTGAAATCCTTGAAATGACCAAATTTGGTGCATTTAAGGTTTGGAAGGTGAGAGGGGAAAGCCATTTATGAAAAATGGTTGACTTTGATCTAATCATGAAGATTAGGAATGTGCAAATGATTAGCAAGGAAGATTAAGTGGACTAATGAATAATTAAAGTGCAAGTGGGAAAGTTAGGAGAATTTGACAAGAGTAGAGAGAATGAGAGGAGGAATTAAAAATTGGAGAATAATGTTAATGAGGCTTCTAGAAGAATTAATTAAGCTAAGTGGGATTAGAAGAAGTGATTTGTAGGAATCACATGACTTAATTTAATTAATTTAAATTAATTAACTAAAGGGGAATTTAGAGGAATTAATTATTTGGATGACTCTAGAAGAATGGGGAATAATTAATTTATTTGATAAATCAATTATTGGACTTATAGTGACATAATTAATTTAATTAAATTTAATTAACTCTAAGAAGAATGTAATAACATAATTTAATTAATTAATTAATTTTAGACGTCTATAGAAAGAAAATGGAGTTTTAGGCCTACCTTGACTAGAATTCCTTGTATCATGGAATTCTATTAGGACAACATCTTGCTTAGTATCATCTATTGTATTCTTTTCTTTATCTCCTTGGTCGGCATGCTTAAATGTCTTCTCTTTTCTCTATTCTTATTTAGTAGTTCATTTCCTCTTTTCTCCTTATCTCTCTAGATTATGTTTTGGACCTCCTCTACAAGTCTTTTTTGTGGTCCTATCATTTTTGGGAGTCTTTTCACCACCTCTATCCCCTCTTGTTACAGAAGAAATCACTTGAGCAATAGGCACTAAAGAAGTGACAATAGTAATAGAGCCAATTGAAGTAGTAGTTCTTTTCTCTCCTAGTGACGTGGTTTTTTATACTTCTCCATTTTTCCTTGCTACCCACATCATTGTTCTTTTCACTATAGCCACTATTTTGATGTCACTATTACTTTCCTCTGGATTATTCCAATCTATAGGATCTAAAGGCTATTCTTGTATATTTAAAGTATATGTAGGGTCAATCAGGTATGTCACATCATCTAACACAATTGATAGTCTATTGTCTGCTTCAAGATCATTCATGACAATTCCCTTCTCCTCACTTCTAAATCATCATCACAATCCCCCCAATAGTCCTCTAATTGAGGCAAATGATCATATGTTGGACCTAGTTATAAATTTTACCTACCAAAACCCTTATTGTCGAAGTGTAATATTATAACTTCATATTCCTCTAATGTTTCTCTAGACCTTTTACATAATTTAATGCCTCAGACTAAGATTTACATGTATATAGACCTAAGTAAATGAGAAATTGAATTCTTGTCTTTCTTTTCTCAAGACTTCTCTTATTAACCTCATAAATTTGTCTATACAATTGAATGTGAACTCATTTATCTTCCACATACATGGTTAATTTCAATGGGAAGCCATCAATACCTCCCACCCATATATAAGTGAAGGCAATAAATTGGATGAAAAACATCCCGTATTGGTTTACCAACTGAGCAACTTTGATAGATATCTTCACTTTAGGATGTCCCTACAATTGCCTTACCAAGACCATGGTGAATACATCATTCAACCATTTTGAAATTGGTGTAACTCCATTGCAATCGCAAATCCAGGTCAAAATCATATACTTGGATGTCATCTTCAAAATCTTCAACATAGTTAAGTCTGGGCCATTGGTTGGTGCAAGATAGGGCATAAAGAAGATATGATGACATGTAGAAAAATTGGTTGAAATAGAAAAAGCTAATCATACTATATAGCCTATCATTGATCAATGAGGTCCAGTCCAAATACTCCTTTCCCGCACAGATGACTCAAATGAAAAATAACATCCACTCATTGAGATTTTGAGCATCTCCATCTTTGTGTAGCCAATGTAACAAGACTATGATATCAACAATCTATCCTTTGAGGTGGGTTCTCTATATAGTATTGGGAAACTTTGATTGCCCTTCTTATGGTGGTGAAAACCATCCTTTCAAAATCAAATTCCTCCAAATCCCCTTCTTGGCATTAAACTCACATTGCAATAAGACAAAATCCCAATGAAAATACATTCCTCCAAACCCCCTTTTGGGAGATGGAAGCAATTATAAATCATGGAACAATTTAAGGTAATTAGAACCCAATTGTCTTTTGTTTTTACTTCCTTGGTATCTGGATTCTACTGATTGATGCACTCCAAACTAGCTTAGAGCATTGCATGGCTACAAGAAAAGAGACAACTTCCATTAAACTACTCTCTACAAACCTTTGTGTGACTGGATGCATGTTAGTGTTTTACACATGCTAAGAAAACTCACCTCAATCCATAAAATTCAGCTTCTTATCTTCCACTTCTAGCAACAAACTAGATAGTCCGTCCAAATGTTCATAACCTTGATTCTTAACCTTCATCTTTTCATAATTTTAAAAGAATTTCACAAAATTTGGTTGAAAACCCCAAGAAAAACCACTACTATGTTCTATAAGACACTTGGAGAGTGAACTTTGGATAGAACACTTCGAGATTCTAAGATACTCACCTCTTCATTGGATTACACAACTACCTAACACAAGTAACACAATTGAGTTTTCCCTTGAATTTTGTCTCTGAATCATAGTTTGAACTTTAAAATAATGTTTGCTAAGGTTGAAATATCGTTAAATAACCCAGTTTGCAAGTACAATTAATACCTAACTACCTTGGCTCTATTTATAAATGTTATAGATTTGAAATTCGTGCCCTTTTTTTATATAAAAGTGGATAAACCACTGAATTATATTAATGTTTTTTGTTTTTTACAGGGTGTCTAGTTCAAAGAGAACTAGAGGGAAAGAACCAGTAAGAAAACCCTTCAGTATTGCTTAAATAACACAAACCTATCTACCCATTACAAGAAGACCATGGGCACAATCCACCCACAAAACCTTCCCAATTACATAACAAGCCTCATTAGATACAAAGGAAGTAGCCAGAAGAGGCATACAAGAGAAAACTGTGAAAATGAAACACCAAGAAGAAGTGCATCCATCCAAAAAACCAAAAGATTAGCCAATAAGATTCAAAGTTGGGCCACCCCTGTCTATGAAGCACAGTTGTCCAATCCACTGATTAGTATGATACCAAAAACTAGAAGAGAAATTATTATAAGAGATCCTATCAAGACAAACATCGTGAGAAAACATAATATAATTCAAAGAAGGAGAAGGGGAGGATGCTGAAGACCCCGAGGAACCAGAATAAGACCAAGCCATAGAATAGCCCACAGAAGCAACCAAGAAAAGAGCAACAAGATGAGAAGCCATGTCATATATTAGCACTTTGTCAGAGTCTGCCTTTAGTTTCTGAACTTGGTTCTTGCAGTAAGTCTTAATGTCCTTTTACAAGCTATCAGACTTTCACCCCTCTTTTAACTTGGTTCTTGCAATGTTTGAGCTTTATCTTTCTTTCAATCTGGTACTACTTGATGAATCAGACTCTGACATAGCTTCAAGAATTGATGTTGGGGCCTGCCACTTCATCTGAACGACTTATTTTGAAGCCAAAAAATTGCAAAATGAAGCAACTCTTGAGCTTAACTTTGGACTCTAAAGACTGGCAAAGAGGACTTGATTCTTACTTCAAAATGTGATGTTGGAGTCTGACGTTGGAAGTTGAACTCTTTAAAAATTCATTGAAGGAATAAACAATGAGAATGAAGACTTGCCAAAGGGGAAAGGAAGACGTCGTGAAATGACACTAAAAAATGAACTTAGACTTGGATCATCAAGGCTTAGAGGTTTTCAAAAGAAACAAGGACCCATGAGTTCCATTTGTCTTGGAAGACTCTAATGAGACTTCAAAAAGTGACTCAAAACTCCAACAAGCTTTAAAAGATGACTCGGATGAATTTCACTCAATTTGAAAAAGACAAGGCAAGGCTAAAATTGAATAGTGACTGAAATTTAGGCAACAAAATGGTAGAAATCATGAAAGGTTGTTTACTCCCTCAATAATGAGATATGAAAGGGATATCATTTCCTTGGGAGGATATCATCAAGAAAGGGATAAAAATCATAAATTGAGAATAAAGGAAGAGATTTGAAAAGTAATTTATTATTCTCAAAAGCGGCAATGAAGGATTGTGACCTTGTTCTTGTGAAAGGTGGTGACTCTTTAACCAATAAAATATAAACAAGAGATAATTTCAAGGACTCAATCATCACTCTATCAATTCAATTTTCATTCAATGATCAATCACCAATACATTAAATCAACATCATTAAATCATCACTCATGAATTCATCAAAGGTAATCGTTCAATCATCTATGAATATCACTGGGAATAAAGAAATCCAATAAACAAACCACTAAGAAAACAATCAATCAATTATACAAACATCCATCATTCAAGCATCAACCATTATAGCATCAAATCTTTCAAATTTCAACTATTAAGACAACAATCATTCAAGCATCAACTCCTTTGAGTATCATTTTAGCATACACTCATCAATCCTTCAAGAAATGACAATAAAGAGAAACTACGAAATCAAGATAATCTACAAAATATATCAAGATGTTAGTTTTAAATTTTAGTTGGTACTTGAAAACTGTACAAGGTATGGGTCCACTAGGTGGGCTAAGGGTTGGAAGGACATTTTTTCCTACCTTTTAGCAAGCTAGGGATAAGGTCCATGATATTGTCATCGGATGAGGTTTGGGTTCATGGGTGAGCTATTGTTTGGAAAGATGAGGTTTTTTCCTATCTTTGCCAAACTAGGGATGGGGTCATTGGTTTCATCACTATTGAGTTAGGAAATGAATTCTTTTAACTTAGCAAATTTTCAAGTTATTTGCAAAGAATTCATGATTTGATCAATTGAGTATTGTGCTATGATTTATTGATTTGAGTATTTTTAATCTTCGACAAGACGGTTTGAAAGAGAATTATAATAAAAAATCAAGACAAGTTCTATCCTATGAATTATTTATAAAATTATAAGTTGAATATTATAATTAAATTTCTTCATTTTTGATAAAATTATATTTATAAATATATATTACAATTCTCATCTTATTTTGGAATTCTTGTTTTAGGGTAAAAATTAGGAATATCCAAAAAGGAACATTACAATATCAGATATCTTTATTCTTAATTAATAAATGGATATAGTAAAAAATGCATGTATTTTTAAACATGATTATGAGTCTTGGATGGGATATTGAAGCATTAAGGTATTATGCAATCCTTGAGTTGTTGACCTCAAGATTCATATCATTGTTTTAAGAGTAATATTTGTTATCTTTAAATGTTAAGTGTACAAAATAAGATATATCAAGGAAGCTTAACTAATTTAAGTGTGTCAACCTTGAACTATGACAAGGTAGCCTTTATCTTCACTATGATTATGAAAAAAATAATGATATATTATGCATCAACTAAGATGTGAGGGATACCACTAGGTGCCATTATGGCATACAAATTATGATGAAGGTATTGCGTCCTTTATTATTATATGAATTTGAATGCAAAAACTAATTACAAGTAAATTTATTTGGAATGATTATTTTATTATGTAATTAGTACACTTGGAGCAACCATTATATGTTGGATCATGATCCTTATGATAATTTAGTGTGATACTCTTACCACTGTTGAATTGGTATAATGGTAGCTTCTTTTAATTCTATTGACTAATAGATTGTCTTGGTAAATAAATATTGAAGAGATCCTTTTGCTAATGAATTTATTTTGTCTCATGATATTAAAACATTATTATTTTGGTATATAGTGTCACCACACCATGTTTTTGCATTCTATCATGCTTTGAACCTAAATAATTTACTATATGTTATAGTATGATGTACCTATATTTTAATTGTATGAAAGCTATTAGATCATTATCTTCATATCCTAATACTATATGGTTTTCTATTGATGGATCAATTATAATTCATCTGGTAGATTGTGATGAGAAATATTATTTGACTTCTTCAAATGTTGACTATTTTTTATGTACATACAAGATCTATTGATTTGTTTCTATTTATTATTATGAATGCTTACAACTGTTATATATAGTTTGATTGATTTTTTTATTTGACATGAGTTGTTTATGCTCCCATTGATTATTATGGGTTTACTACAATGACTAGACTAAGGGCATTGTCAAAGAAGTATTGTAATTCAAGATTATCAAAATAGTTGGGTTTTCGAATGTTGATCATAATTAATATTTGAATGATTGGTTTATTAATCTAGTCTACATGGAATCAGTTATTGATATTAGAAAGTAATTATCCATGTATGATTCATGGGATTTTTATTAATGTATACTTTTGTTCTAAGGTAGTTGGAAATTTAAGGCTATCTTACTCATAGTTTTAATATATTGATTGACACAAGAAGGATATCCTCTTACACTAAACGTTGATGAGAATTCATTGCTATCACCATATGTTGTAAAATGATTTCTATGCATGTGGAGCATAACCATTAATATGGGCCTGGATAATTGATAAGAACTATATATTTCCTTGGCACAAGTAGATTCCCTAGTAATGTTGCACACTATTTTATAGATAGCTAACTTGAAGAACAATTCTACTAAAATATAAGTATAAATCTTGATTAGTAAATATATTGTCATTGTGTGAGACCACTTGCTAAATTGGCCATTATAATCACATTAAGTTATAAGTGGTGATTATAACTAGCATATATACCTTAAATTTTAATTTAATCTATATAAAATACACCGAGAGATATCCTTCTCGAGGCACCTATTTGAATCTAGGGTGTAATTTCATTAAAAATAGGCGCCTCAAGAATGATATCTCTCGGCGTATTTTATATAGATTAAATTTAAGGTATATATGCTAGTAGTGGTCGCGTGATGTGACATGGAAAACATAAAATAAATCAATATATAATTATATAGTCTCTTTTTATTAAAAATAATTATATTATAATATTATTATATTATTATATTATTAAGTGGAGATATACATCATGGTTGGGGTTACGGTTAACATTATAGTTATGCTTATGATTTAAGGTCATGGTTAGGATTATGGCTAGGGTTAGGATTGATATCACATGGTTAGGTTAGGGTTAGGGTTATGGCATTATGGTTAGGTTTACATAATAGTTAGGGCTAGGTTTAGGATTAGAGTTAAGATTTACATCAGGGTTAGGGTTGGGATTAGAATTATGGTTAGGGTTAGGGCTTAGCATTATGGTTAAGGTTACTATTTACATAGTGGTAAGGGTTTTTGTTAGGGTTAGGATTATGGTTAGGGTTTACATCTTGGTTAGACTTAGTGTTAGTATTAGGGTCAGGGTTATGATTATGGCTAGGATTAGGTCTAAGGATTGTGGTTAGGGATATGGTTAGGGTTAGGTTTACATCATGGTTAAGGTTACGGTTTAGGTTTAGGAGATGGGGTTATGATTATGGTTTAGATTTTAGGGTTAGGCCTAAATATTATTGCCAAGGTTAGAGTTCAAGGTTATGGTTAAGTTAGGGTTAGGATTAGAATCAGGCATATGGATAGGGTTTGGTTTATGTCAAGATTAGGGTTAGGTTTGGGGTTGTGTTATGGTTAGGATTGTGGTTATAGTTAGTTTGTACATCATGGTTAGTGTTAGGGTTAGGGCTAAGGTTTATTGTTAGGATTAGGTTAGGATTAGGATTAGGGTTAGGTTTTATTATTAGGCTTAGGGTGTAGGATTATGGTTATAGTTATGGGTTACATCATGGTTGGGGTTATAGTTAGGGTTAAGATTACGGTTAGGCTAAAGATTTGCGATTGTCATTTAGATTGTGGCTAGAGTTAGGGTTATGGTTAAGGCTTAAGGTTAGGATTATGGTTAGGGTTTAGGGATAGGGTTAGGTTTAGGGCTAGGGTTATGATTAGGGTTGGGATTTACATCATGGTTAGGTTTATGGCTTACCATTATGGTTAGGGCTATAGTTAGGATCATCTTGTTTGGGGTTAAGGTTAGGATTATGGTTAGGATTAGGGTTTAGGGTTATGGTAAAGATTATGGATAGGGTTTTGGTTTATATCATGATTAGGGTTAGGGTTAAGGTTTAGCATTAGAATAATGATTAGGTTTAGGGTTAGGGTTAGGGTTATGATTGGTGTTAGGATTAGGGTTCAAGAAATATTACAATTCAATTAGGTTAATGATCAGTGTTAGTATCAAGGTCAGGGTTATGATTATGGCTAGGGTTAGGTCTTAGGATTATAGTTAGGGATATGGTTAGGGTTAGGATTGCATCATGCTTAAGGTTAGGGTTTAGATTTAGAGATAGGGTTAGGGTTATGGTTTAGGTTTTAGGGTTAGGCCTAAGGATTATTTCTATTGTTAAAGATCGAGGTTATGGTTAGGATTAGGGTTTGGCATATGGACAGGGTTAAGTTTACATCATGATTAGGATTACATTTGGGGTTTAGTGTTATGGTTAGGATTATGGTTATACTTAGGTTGTACATCATGGTTAGCGTTAGGGTTAGGACTAAGGTTTATTATTTGGGTTAGGGTTTAGGGTTATGGTTAAGATAGGATTAGGATTAGGGTTAGGGTTGGGATTATGATTTGGGTTAGGGTGTATGATTATGGCTAGAATTATGGTTATAGTTATGGTTTACATCATGGTTGGGGTTATAGTTAGGTTTAGGATTATGGTTAGGCTAAGGGTTTAGGGTTGTCATTTAGATTGTGGCTAGGGTTAGGGTTAGGGTTGGGGATAGGGTTTAGGCTTAGGGTTAGGATTATAGTTAGGATTTAGGGATAGGGTTAGGATTTACATCATGGTTAGTTTTATGGCTTAGGATTATGGTTAGGGCTATAGTTAAGATCATCTTGTTTGGAGTTAAGGTTAAGATTATGGCTAGGATTAGGTTAGGATTTACATCATGGTTAGTTTTATGGCTTAAGATTATGGTCAGGGATATAGTTAAGATCATCTTGTTTGGAGTTAAGGTTAAGATTATGATTAGGATTAGGGTTTGGAGTTATGGTAAAGATTATGGATATGGTTTGGGTTTATATCATGATTAGGGTTAGGGTTAGGGTTAAGGTTTAACATTAGACTTATGATTAGGTTTAGGTTTAAAATTAGGTTTATGACTAGTGTTAATATTAGGGTTTAAGAAAGGCTACAATTCAATTAGGTTGATGATTAGGGTTAAGGTCATAAATTAGGGTTCAAGTTTGATTTGGTTGGATTTGGGAGTTTATTGAAAAGGAAAAAATGGGTCAAATACTTCTTTAAAATGAAAAATAGTTGTATTTTGAGCATACATTTTATGTTTAAAGTTATTTTCAAGTAAAAAACTAATTATTTTGTTAGAAGAACTATTTATTTTGTTAATTTTAATAATTATAGAATAATCAGAAACATTTAATAAAAAATTAAATATATATTAAAAATTATATTATATTTTTCATTCTTTTAATCTTCTATATTTAAAAGAATTTTAAATCAAAATTTATATAAACTTATTATAATGGAACTAATTGATTTTTTTTTAATACAAATAAATTTTAAAAATCAACTTAGAGATAAATAGGATATAATTTTTTTTGTATGAATCTAACTTTGATTTTTGAATTTAGAAACATTGAACATTTAGAAACATAAAAATTCTTTTTGATCTTTCTAAATTGAAAATAAAAAATTATTTATTATTTTTCAACTATTTGTATATGCATGTAATTTTGAATTTTTTTTAATTTATGTTTAAAATTTAGAAACATAGAAATTCTTTTTCATCATTCTAAATTGAAAATTAAAATTTTTCCTTAGAAAAAATAATTTCTATGATAAATTAGAAATTACTTTTAATAATAGATATTTTATATATATTAAAAATTATATATTATTTTTGAATTTTTGAATTCTTTTGATAAGGTGGCGAGGCCACTTTATATATATATATATATATATATATATATATATATATATATATATATATATATATATATATATATATATATATATATATATATATATATATATATATATATATATATATATATATATATATAACTGGTTCAAGAAGGGCTCCCGAAGAAAAGAACCAAAAAGAAAAACTTTGGTCATTGCCCACACAAAAGAACATACATAACCATATAACCCCCGCTAGCCAGAGCTAGATACATCTCATAACCCCACCCAAAATGCATTAGCATATTAATGCTTACAAGATCACTAAAAAACATTATGATCGAAAGTATCAATTACAAAATTACAAAATCCAATAAGGCATGATAAGCCAACCATGAGGATATGTAGAATTACTTTTTTGAATTTAGAAAGTTTAAAATTTAGAAACTTAAAAATTCTTTTTGATCTTTCTAATTGAAAATAGAAATTTATATATTATTTTTCAACTATTTGTGTATGCATGTAACTTTGATTTTTAGAATTGAAGTTTAAAATTTAGAAATATTAAAAATTCTTTTTCATCTTTCTAAATTGAAAATTAAGAGTTTTTCCTTACTTTTTTAATCTAAACTTCATTTTTATCATACTTCAAAATTTTATCAACTAATAAACACATCATATCATATCTTTGTAACTGCACCTCCAATTTCATTATTATGGGAAACATGCCAAACTTTGTAATGAGACAATGCAAAACACACCAAACTGTATAATGAGATTTTTCTTCTTTTAAAATTCAAACCTTAAGACAATGCAAAACACACCAAACTGTATAATGAGATTTTTCTTCTTTTAAAATTCAAACCTTAACTTCCTATACAGTATTTACTCAAAGTTGCATTGCTAAATCAAACATCACTAAACTTAAATTTTTCATACTCTTCACCAAAAACTATTACACTTCCACTCAAATTGAAATTCATTTACCATTTTGAAATAGGGAAATCAAAAAGCTTTTAAACTTCCATACGTTTGATATCATTTGATATTCTCCACTTTCTAATGCATTTGTAACTGTCAAATGATATTCTCCACTTCGCATGCATTTGTAACTTCTAACAAAACGTTTCTTCAAAGGACAAATCTACAGCTCCACAGATTCCTCCATTGATGTAAAGAGTTATGCAATGGCGGAAATTTTATTGGGAGGAGATATTCTTGTATATTACTTGATCAACAATTGGTGCAGATTTTGATTATTCCACTTTTCACAAAGAATTAAATATTCCTGTTCAATTGGTTAAAAAAAAGGAAACACTATTTGATGGTTCAAGAAACAATTGCACATATTGATCAACAAGCAAGTCAATAAAAATAAATGGTTTTCTATAAACGGAATTGATGATTTTCCACTACGCTTACCTTGTCATGAGATTATTTCTAAGTGTGAACTATTCTTGCAGTGGAATGAATCTGTACATTACATATGCTAATTCTACTTTTTTAACAATTGCATGGATTTATTTTCCCTCTTCTGCAGTTGCAAAACCAACGCATGCTCCAAGAACACTTGAAAATATAAACCAATTAAGTTTAACATTGCCTCATTGCATTTGTACGAGGACTTTCGATGCTTTATCATTATACTCATGTCGAACATAGTCGGTAATGAAGATTCTTGTGAAGCCATTGTTGAATGGAAGAAGCTATATTAGAAAATCTGTTAGCAATTTATGCAAGCATCTTCCTTTTCAAGCTACGAGGAACGCTAAATCGTTGTTGTAGAGAAGAACGCTTCAAAGATTCATGATATACTAATTAATATAAACCTGTAACCAACTCTACTCTAAAATACCTAACAAAACTACATCAAGAAGCATCACTTCAAAATAAATCATTTTAATATATGTTGGAAATGTTCTCTCATGGAAAATAAAGAGACAGAATACAAAGCATAGAAAAGAATCCTAAATCATTTTTGAAAGGATGGATGTTTTATAGAATTGTTTTGATTAGCACCAAAAATAATACATATTCTAAATAAAAGCACAATGTTTGAATAAACTTCAACAATGGCTTATTTTTTATTGATAGCTTCACACAAATCAATCCAGGTAATGTTGCAACTGGTCTAAATAAACCTAAAAATAAAATTGAGAGAAGACATTAGGACGACTCATACCATAATCAATAATTTACCTAGAAACCCCTATATAAAGACATTTTATCAACCTAATTTCAAGAATCAATTCTAAGACTCCAAACAATCAATTTCCTACCACTCTTGCTTCTACAAAGCATTCATTATCAAACATTTTTCAGAGATCTTCAAGGTTGCATATTTATCATTCAACCATTATGGAGAAAATTACATCATTCCTATGCAAGAATGTGTGTGTGATTATAGTTTTGTCATGTCCATTTCATTTCATACAACATATGTGATTACATTAAGAGAGCAAAGCATCAACAATTGCAGATCTGAGGTATACCTTTCCAATATTTATTTTAGTATTTGCACTATTTCATTCAAGGTTAATTTTTAAACTAGGGTTTGACTTAGGAAAACTCCTATTCCAAGTTGACAATTTTTCCCTTTTTCACCGTGTGCGGGAACGGGTATAGAGCCACGTTTCAAAGGAACAATAGGATTCACAAAAATGAACATGTTCTCCTTTTGACAATAGAAAATTAGGAGGACCAGGGCAACCAACACCATGGTCTCGACAATTCAAGCTAGATCTGAATCTTTGTCTTTTGTTCAGATTCATGTTGGTGTCTCTATACAGTGACTATAGCTCATTGTTTATGGTCGATCTCTTCAATATTTCACCCATTTACTCCAATTTTAACATTTTCACAATCCAACTTAGAAAGAGGGAATTAAAACCCTAACAGAGGTGGAACCTAATTATTATTTCAAGGAATTCTTCCCAAGAGGGATTAAGCCTAGATCTATTAGATCCATCCCTCTTTCAATGTAACGGTTAATTAAGCAAAATTAGTGGTTTTATTACATTTTATGGTGAAACCCTAATTTTCACCATTAAATTTTGGTGAACTCAACGTTTACACCCTTATTTCTAATTTGTGAGCATTTTAATTTTCAAGTTTGCACTCATAGATTATATTTTTAATCAAATTACATAAATTTAGAAGATAAAATTCATACAAACCCTAATTTATTTTAGTTAATTTAATTTGTGGGTTGCATAATTTGTAACTTTTACTTTTAGATCTGATCTTAGATATTCACAATGACACTTAATAGATCTGATTTATTTTCCATTTCATGTATGATTAAATTGTTGTTCACTTATATTTACCATAATCATGTGTAGGATAATGGTTTCTTTCACTTAACATTGCTTCTTTTCATTCATAACACTTTGGCATATTGCATGTTTAGAATTTCTAAAATGTTTCCTATTAATCAATTAAATCTCAAAGCTTTTATCCACAATGCATGTTGTTTTATGGTGATATTTTTAGGAAAATGCATTACATATGTAGATCACATAGAAGATTTTGTAGATCATACTCCCAGAGATGCTAATGAAAAACCTAACACTTGTACCTCTCCTAGAGTATCTCATGTGAATGAAGAAAGAGCTAATACTCCTATAAATGATCTCTTTATTGGAGAGAAATCATTGAAGAGAAACATGGCACCATCTTCTTCTCATACACATACCCTAGCAGAAGGGGGCAAAGGTCAAAATTTTGGTGTTTCAATCTCTCTAGATCCACCTTATTCTCCTAGAGCCTATCTTAACCATCAAAACATTTGTAGAGAAGATTATGTTATTCATGATCTATCTCCCCACATAACATTAAGTAAATATGTTGCCTTAGATGATAAGGGTATTTTTTTCTAACCTATCAAAGAGGATATGCATGATGATAGAAAGGAGAATCTCCCTACAAAGGACATTCCTTCTTCATCTACTTCTCCCTTTGTTCCTTCTAGATATACTTACACTACAAATTTTAAAGAAATTCAGTATAATACTCCTTAATTAAAATATTCTTATAGGAGTGGTTATAACCTAATATCAAAACAAGCTTTTAGAGGACAAGGACTTTGCAAATTTGAACAAGGAATCAAAGTCCCTATAAACCCTCCTTAAAAACTAGTACCAATCACCTATGGATGATCTCCTTAGAATTCAAAACTTTAGGGAGTATTTTGCAAGACATAGAGCTTGTCATCCATCTAAGAGTTCTTCTTCTTCAAACGTGCTCCTTTTTGTTCAAATCATCAAACTCATGATCGCCTTGCTAATGATTGTCCATATTTTCAAAAAAAGTATGGAAGAACTAGTTGATAATGGAACTATTAAAATCATAGATGACAATCCATCTTCTTTTAATGAAACTTGTCCTACATCACAAGAGAAAAGACCTAATCCCGTTGATGACCAAGAGAAATTACCTACTAGAATCTTTTGGAGATTGAAGTATGATAAGAATGTTGTTTTCCTTTCATTGGACTTAATTACAATTGTACGCTTAAGGAATGTGATGCACATTATATTTTTCATCATAGTTATTCTCATTCTCTTGGAAATTGTAAATCATTTAAAACATTTATTCAAGAACAATATGATAGAGCTCGCATATCTCTTACAACAGATCTCGCACTCTTCCTTAGTGAATAGGTAGTTCCTTAGCACTCTGTTCACCTTTCATGTTTCTCCTCACCCTATGACACTATTAGTTAACTTAATTGGGGTCTCTTTATCATAAAAGGTGATGCTTTCTCAATATCAATCATCTTGTGGCAGCAACATAATTCATTCTTGCCTCTATTCTTGGGGGGCAAGAATATTATACTGTTTCTTCTCTCTATCAAAGATTCCCCTATTCCGTTTAGGGGTTGCATTTTTTATTCTTTGATATCCTTTCTTGCATGGAATGGTATGCCTCTTATGACTTATCTCTCCATAGGGGAGTTTGTGATCCTTCATCCTAATCTTTCTCTCTGTGAAGATTCACTCTTCTTTAGAGTTGTATATTACATATCTTAATGTTTTTTCTTGCATTGAATATTCCTTTATGTGAGTGTATAGTGCATTCGCTTATGTTTAATCTCTCTTAGAGGTGTTGTAATTCTTCTCATTTTCCTTATGCTTGGGGGGCAATGAATTCTATCTTATCCTTTCTAAGTATCTACTTTTCCTTTGTTGAGTGGTGTTTTCTTATGATTTTATGGCATTCCTTGTGTAAAGTTGTTGTTTTCTCAAGGATTATCTCTTATGAAAGATGTGTGTATCCTTGACTACAACCTATTTTTCACTTGGAAAAGTATATCTATTATAAACAAACCCTTCACTTTGGGTCAAAAGTGTTTCATCCTTCATCAAGAATCCCTTTCACCTAGCAATGAGAGGAAGGTTGGCATTCTTGTTCTCCTTCCCTTATTTTGGTAGAAGATTCTATGTTTGTTCAAGAAATCCTCTTGAAGGTAGATGTCTTTTGAGACAATATGTCTTCTCTTCCAACGATTCTCTTTACACTTGTTGCCAGATATCTCTCTTTCAACTATCTTATCCTTGCTTGTAAGACTATTGCCTCTTTAGCTTGGATTTATGAATATTATTACCTAAAAGGATATATCTTTGGCATTGAAGGTGGTCATCCTTGTTTCTAGCTTCCTTAAGACATAAACATAGACCTATGTTGACATCTTAAGGGAGGGCATACATATCATCCTCTTTGTACTATATTGTACTCTATTTTTACAATGTCTTAAATGAGGTGTTTGTTCTCAAAATCAAAGCAAACAAGCTCTTACACAAGATTCTTCATGCCCAAAACCAGACACAAGATTCTTCATGAAAAAAACTCTTACATGAGACGTCCTTGAAACTAGACAATATTTGTCTTCCATGGGGTTACACAGTCTCGAAATCAGAGCAAACAAACCCTTACATGAGATGTTCCCAATACCATACACACATTTGCATTGTCATTTTATGTCTTATAGAGGTTGTTGCATGCTCAAAACCAAATAAAACATACTCTTATACAAGATGCTTCATACCTAAAACCAAACATCACTTGGCACACACAACAGGATGAATGGAACTAGCAAAATACAACTAGACTATTCCTACTCTCCTTCCCAACATGGATCACCTAGAAAAAAACAAGTAGAATTTGTGTCCATGTCCTCTCTCTCTCTCTCTCTCTCTCTCTCTCTCTCTCTCTCTCTCTCTCTCTCTCTCTCTCTCTCTCATGGATCACCTAGGAAAACACATCTAAAATGTGTATCCATACTTCCCCCTTTCTTCTCATGACCTCATAGCTTTGTGATTTGTAGTTCACGAATGATGCATGCTCTTGATCTTTTTATGTGATCACTTGTGTTCTTGAGATGGCATTTTCAAGAGTGATATTAGTGGTTGAGATATTTTAATATCAAGGTCTCTTCAGTTAGCTGACTCGAGGTCTTGTTGTTGGTTATTATCTTTTGTGTTGTGTATCTTTTTGTCTTTTTTTTGTTTTCCTTTTTGTTTTTGTCATATTTTGTGTTCTCTTGTGTGTGATTGAGTGAGTTAAGATCCTAAGATTGGGGGCTTGGTTCCTCAAAATTCATGATGTATTACACTCCTTGTGATTGTGCTCCTAATTTCTCCTCTCTTTATCTACTTTATCATGATTATTTGCATAGGCACATACTCCTATTAAAGTGGGGGCTAAATGTAGCATCATAAATTATCACCAGGCCAATTTACACATCATGTTTTTACCCCTACTTTAGAGTGTCCTATCCTCATCACTTGTCTAGGTCCATTTTGTGCCTATTTTCTAGTTTTCATGCCATTAACACCCATTGGCGGGTCTCTTTGTGAGGTGCCTCTACCCCCTAAGCCTTATCTTAGTACCATAATTTACAAAAGGACCATGGCACCCAACACCATGGTCCCTCTCAATGGGGCCCAAATTTGAATTGAGGCAAGATTCATATCTCCCCGATGGGAATTGATCCCCATGGCTCTACATGACCGTTGGAGGTCAACCTAGTCAGTAATTTACTTAGACACCCCTTATATAAAGACATTTGATCAATTGAATTTTAATTAATCCATTCTAAGAAGCATCAAGAAATTTATAGCACGGATTGTGGAAATCTGATGGATTTAATTCTAAGACACCAAACAATTAATTTCCTAGCACTCTTGCATCTACGAATAATTCATTAGCTCACATTTTTAGAGATCTTCAAGGTTGCATATTCATCATTCAACCATTGTGGAGAAAAATTACATCATTCCTATGCAAGTATCTGTGTGTAATTAGGGTTTTATCATGTCTATGCCATTTCATACAACATATGTGATTACATTCACAGAATATAGCATCATCATCAACAATTGCATAAATGAGGTATATCTTTCCAGTATTTGCATTATTTCATTCAAGGTTAATTCCTAAATCGAGGTTTGACTTAGGTAAATCCTTGTTCCCAACAAATTTCCTCCTTTTCACTATATGTGGGAATAGGTACAATATTGCATTTTGGAGGAATAACAAGATTCATAGAGAAGAACAAGTTCCTCTTTTGATGACTAAAAATTAGGAGGACCAAGGTGATCGCCACCATGGTCTCGACAATTCAGGCCAAATTTCAGGGAGCGGATCCAAATCTTCATCTTTTTTTTTCAAATTCATATTAGTGTCTTTGTATGATGATTGTAGCTCACTATTTATGCTCAATCTCTTCAATTAAAACCCTAACAGAGGTGGAACCTAATTATTATTTCAAGGACTTCTTCTCAAAAGGGATTAAGCCTAGATCTACTAGGTCCATACCTCTTTCAATGTAATGGTTAATTAAGTAAAATTAATGGTTTTATTACAATCCATGGTGAAACCCTAATTTTCACGATTACATGAATTTATCTCCTTGGTTTGGGTTATTCCTAAACTTGATAAAACCTTCCCATTTATTATGATTTAGCTTAAAGTTAAAATTGCATCAAATAGTCATGAACTTACTATTATCCAATTTTGGTTTCACGCCTTAATTGCACACTTAGGGTCTCTACCTATCATTTCAAGCTCCTTGCAATCTTGAACTTGAAATGATTTGTGAGTGAAGTTGACAAAGGTGTCATATTATAAGCATGTGTAAGTATGTGGTAAAATTCAGTATGAGATTTTAACCTTGCTTTGACATGAAAGATATTAGAAGGGGATCCTATTGTTTAAGGATATTTTAAAAAAAAGGTTTGATTTCATATTTATCTTTTGAAAACAGTACACATTATCTTTCTCAAGCTCAAGTTTTGCCATCGAGTCTCAAAAGTTCACCATTCATGTTTTGAGAGAAACGCAAGTTCAAAATAGCTAAAAGTTTCACTTGGAATATCGTAAAAATCAAGGAAAGATGTATTTCCAAATACTGAGATTTGCATGAACTAGCTTTTCCACGTTGCATGAGGAGATCAATAGCTAGCCTACCTTAGTCATGTAAGTTTTCCAAGTCACCAAGGTATCTTTCAGGTAGAGAAAAATGAACCTAGGGTTTTATTGATGAAAATGAGTTATTCTATGAAAATAAACCCTATTCTCTAGGAGTGTTCTTCTATTTTCAAAAGATTTGTGGCAGCCAGAGTTTCTTTTAGAAGTTCATGAATAAATTATAGGCAGATTTATATGAAAAGGAGCACTTCATATGCGATTCATATGAGAAAGGGGGGCTCATCTTCAATATTCTCCAATCATAATGAGTTGGTCAAAGCAGTTCCTCGCATAAAGAGCTTCATCAATGATTAACACAGCCGTGAAATGTGAAGATCAAACCCTGAGCAATCCATGCAACTATCATATGGACAATCAGTTTCAATAGGTCAGCTTCATATCAATAAACCCTTCCTTTTATCATTTGTAGAAGAGAGCTTTGAGTTTGCATGTATAAGGAAGGGTTATAATTCTATTGTTTGCATCAAACGACTTGATGAATAATTTGCCTGAGTAAAGCCATATGTTCATATAAGTTAATGCGTTGCTAATGGTAAAAGAGTTCCAATGGTATTCAAGAGAGCAGTAGTTGTGAGCTTTTAGAGCAGATTTTCATGCATAGATAACATAGAAAGCAAGATTATGAGGTCACTGTCATAACACACTCAGCAAAAGGACCATTTTGAAGGATCAAAGCATGGTTCTATGGTAAAACACATCCTTCTAAAGAAATAGAGAGGAGGTTTATGATAGTGAAGAAGTCTGAGACAAGTTTACTGTCTTTGAGCAGCAATAAGACTCCTAGCAGCCACAAGAGACCAAAACCCTAGTTGTTATCATGACCAAAATGGTATTCATCGTGGCCCATAGGCTAGGGAAAAACAGTCAAAACATCAAGCACAACATGGATCAAAGCCAAGGAAAATGATTGAATATACTGTAGAAAGTCATGGCTAAAGACAGTAAGAAGATCCCAATCCACAAGTCAAGGTGGAGACGTAGCTTAGAGAAGCCTTTGCCAAGTGAGAATACAGTGAAACATCAAGCACTTGAGTGACAAAAGAGAGTACCATCATCTCTGAGAGAATTCGAGATAGATATCTAACCTTCAAAACATAGGTATAAGACATTAAAATGCAGCCAACGTAGAAAAGACAGTGAATGTATGAACAAAGGTGTCACAAGCAACCCAGGTCCTTTGTAGTAGGCCCAACCCATTGAAGAAAGGATAGCCTCATTCAAATGGTAAGTGAATAATGGCTTTAGCCTCTTAAAACCGCCCTAGGTCATAAAACAATGGAATATCAAATCATAACCCTAAGGCATACACTTTCTAGCCCCTTAGACAATCATATACAAATCAAAGCATTCCAAATTAGGTATTAGTTGAAAAGAGTGTCAAAAAATAAATGATTATAACAGGGTTAGAAAAGTGTTGAGAAGTATGTTCAATGTTGTCATAAAAGACCAAAACTCAATCTTCTAATGGTTAGGATCAGAGGCCAAGACCTATTTTTGAAGAGATCAATAGCAGAGCACAAATATAAGGTCACTGTTACAGTGAGCAAACCTAAGAAAAAGAGATCAAAGAGCGCCTCAGGATCAACTACAACATGAGAATAGGCTTATGGCAGTAATCCAGCAACCTACAAGGAGAATCTCAGCCTTATACATATCTGAGAAGAACAACATCCAAAAGGGAAAATTACTTCATGAACAACGCATGGCCATTGAGGATAATGAATAGAAGGGAAACTATGGCCTACCAATAATGCCATGTTTTGATAGAATCAAAAGAGGAAGAATAACCCTTAATGAAGGACAACTATGTGAAGACACAGTCATAGCAAAGTGGCAGTCACATAAAAAATAGAAAAATGTAGTCCCTATGTAAAAATGATAGTCACAATCCATATGTATTGATTAAAGGCAGGGTTCTTGTAAAAGAGAAATAGGCAATGAACATGTTTCCAAGACAATAACTTTCAACTATAATGTAAAAAGATCAAAGCAATATAAGAACAATCACTTCATCAAGGAGCTTTCACAAAATAGAGAGCATATTACATATATTGATAACTCAGAAGACCAAGATACAATCATCACAATTCCAGCTCTTTAAATCCATGAAGATGACAGTGGGCATGTCACAAGATTAAAGTGTTGTTCAAGTACAAATTCATGAGCATTCATACCCTACTATTACTCATGTGCACGAATGGACATTTAAATAGTCACCTAATCATGGAATGAGCAAGGTCACAATAGGACTAAGTCAAGATTACAGTCTATGACTAATGTGTGAGTAGAAAAATAAAGATTGCAATCATCATCAGTACAGAATTCCAAGGTTTTATGAGACAACCAAAAAGGGTTAAATGATAGTCCAAATAGCAGTGACTGTCGTACATGTAAAATTCATCTTAAAAACAAGTAATCAATTAGAAGCAAAAGGGAAATCATGAATCCCTTCTAACCAAAGAATTTAACAAATAAGACAATGGAATAACACAATATCAAGAAATAGGAATTAAAATAAATAAATGAAATCAAAACTCCCTATCCCAAGATCGCGTATTATTGCTCTTCTCCTCTCTGTGGTATGATGGCTCAAGTTCGTGATTGTTGAAAATGGAGATTAAATGCTCAATTTATAGGTTTTTGGAGAAGATTGATTGAAAGGTGGAACAGATTGATCAAGAGGTGGAACTCGGGTGAGCTCACATGAAAATTGGTAGTTGAACTGTTGATTAATTGAGTCAACTGATTGAGAAAAAGCTGACTGAAGGAAGAAAAAGAATGATTGGAGGAAATAAAGAGGATGACAAAGAAAGCTTAATTTAGAAAAAGCTAACTGAAAGATGGAAATAGAGATTGGAGAGATAAATGATTTAATTAATTGATTGATTAAATTAATTAATTTAGCATGTGCTTGCATTTAGATTTAGATTTTCAATTTAATCTTTGCATGAGATTTTAATTCAAATAATTGAATTTATTAATCCAATTTAGCATTTGAATATATTTAGAAATTAACTTTGATTTTCAATTTTGTTTTTGAAATCATGCACATGTATTTGAATTTGGAAGAAATTAGAAGAATATGAAATTAAATGAAATTAGAATTTGGGGATTTGGAAATGGAAGAATTAATTAGTTAATTAAATAATTTAAAGAAACTATTTAATTATTTAGAAATGGAATTTAATTAAATAATTAAGATTATCTAATTTAAAGATTAAATCATAATTAATTAAATAATTAATATTTAATTAATATTTAGAAGAGGGTTGAATGATTAGATGATTAGAGATAGAAATTGAATGATTAGTAATTTATTTAAATAATAAAGATTATTTAAATTGGGGAATTAATCAAAATTAATTAAATAATAAATATTTAATTAATATTTAGGAAATGATTAAAATGATTAAATGATGATAGAATAAGAAAATAGAATAATTAGTAAGACGATGAGGAAATATGAAATTAGAAAAAATAGATTAATTAAATTAATTAAATAATAAAGATTATTTAATCAATTAGAGGAATAATTAGTACATGATCAATGAGACATTTTTAGGTGTCTACATTTGCCCCTCTTTGAGACAAAGTCAGAACGACATTGTTTCAAAGAAAACGAAAAATTCAGCCCCAGTATGCTTAGGTGATACTGCTGTATAGTGTAAATATGCCCCCTCGGAAAAGGTGGTCGAAAAATTTCAAAATTGAGACCATGTTTTCGATATCAGTTTAATGAGCAAGCGTGTGAAATTTCGTGCGATTTTGAAATCATTTGAGTAGGCTACGAGGTGTTTGAAGCTGGCAGAGACCACGAGCATTGAGGTGTCAAAAAACCTTAATTTTGAGCTATAAATAGAGATTTTTTAGGTTTTCATTTGCTCATTTGCAATTTGGTAATTCTTTGGTTTTCTCTGCAATTTGTGTGCTTTTGTCTGAGTATTTGATTGTCATGGCTGGTTATAGAGCTCGATTGCACCTGTCTGACCGAGTACGTTCATATCAGAGACCTCCTGGGACTGGCGGCATGGTATTTTTCCAATTTTTTCCCTGATTTTATGCCTGTTTTTTGCTATTTTCCAAAAAAAAATCCATGATCAATTTTTGCATTGTGTCACGCAATCCCCTGTCAATGTTTACGCATTAGTGTTAATTGTACCACAAACGTTCTAAATGCTACGCATGCATCATAAGTGTTACGCATTAGTATTAAACATGCCGCATTCACTCATTTCTTTACACATAAGTATTTATTGTTACGCATACGCCCATTTCATTACGCATTAGCCTTAAACATCATGCAAGAGTCATAATTGTACCGCATTAGTCACAACTATCACGCATTCATTGTATGTGTAATTTTTTGTCATGCGTTTGAAAATATTTTTTGTTTTTCGGGATCCGATATCTGATATTTTGAACATTTTCTCGTTGCAGGAGAACATTGGAGTGATACTGTCGACAGAGCAGACCTAGTGGACTTGATCTTCGAGCTGACTTACCAGATGAGGAGATCGAGCATATCCGATAGCTTGGTCGATATCATGTTTTACATTTGCCAGAGGTTAGGGCCAACAGGGCCATGATTATAGCTTTGATAGAGCGGTGGCATTCTGAGACCTACTCTTTTCATCTTTTGACTGCTGAGGCATCGATTACGTTAGAGGATGTATGGCGTATACTATGGATTCCCATTCATGGTGAGAGAGTTGTATATGACCATGATGATCACATTGCTGGACTATGTGCACTTTTCAAGTGTGAGATTAAGGACTTGCAGATCAGTGGTCGTTATGACATCCCTTGGGCACATTTAGACTATGATGACCTGACTATTGTATTATGCGATGTTGTCGGTGGTTTACTAATACTTGACAGATGAGGTCATGGGTTTCCAGTTGAATGGGGCAGAGTGCTCCATGATATGATCATTCATCGTCGATTGTATGCTTGGGGTCCTTGTCTACTAGCCATGTTGTACTATCAGATGCATGGTATTGTGTATCTTGGATACTGTTCTATCAGTTGTGGTGTTACTTTGCTTCAAACATGGGCATAGGAGCACATTTCTATTTCTAGGCTTGTCATTCATGTAGACTTGTAGCCTGGTGAGCCTTATGCTTTCAGGTATACAACAGGTATCAGACACATAGGTTCGGGGAACACCTTGTACTAGAGACATCAGTTTGACATATTGCAACATTTTATTTGGAGACCATACTTAGATTGCCCTGGTTGGCCTGATGATGTAGTGCACTTGTCTTTCTGTCGACACCAGAGATATCTTATTGCTAGGACCTTTGAGACCCAGTGGATAATCGAGATGTATCTTCCAGGGCGGGTTCTAAGACAGTTCGGTGAGGTACAGGTGACACCAGTGGTTACTGCGTATTTTGCTCGTGTATCATGGGAGGTATCTGATTGGGGTGTGTGCATACAGCCACATGTTGCTTCTGCTGAGTTTGATTCTCTGCAGCCATTACTCTGGGGTTGGGGTAGAGGTGCAGCAAATCCAGGGACGAGGACAGAGTATGATGTGTGGTTTGCTAGGCACGGGCCAGTGCCTTTGACCGATCATGTTGTTCCGATTACAGCACAACAAATTCGCCATCCTAGATAGGGTTGAGGATAGATGCAGGGGAGAGAGCCGGAGGAGGAGGAGAGGGTGGAGTTGAGGGAGGAGGTGGTGGAGATGAGGGAGGAGATGAGGAAGATGAGGATGTAGACATTGGTGGAGACATCGAGTCTATTAGCAGTGAGGATAGCGATGATTCTTCTGAGTCATCGAGCAGTGAGAGTGGAGGTAATGATGAGGATATGTCGGAGCTAGAGGATGTACCTCCTACAAAGGGTGGGATAGGACAGGTTGGTGAGGAGGATGAGTTGTAGACTCTTAGAGCGCAGGTCCAGAGTTTGGAGGATGAGGTCGCTAGATGAGATATCGAGCGAGAGACTTATCATGTAGATTATGGTGCCCTTGAGGCTAAGAGAGACTGTCTCCAAAGAGAGAGATGAGGCAATGTGGAGATGTCAGATTACCATGGATGCCTTTGATCAACTTTTTAGAGAAGGTACAGATGCACGCGACCAAGTAGATAGGTATTTCACTATTGCACAGAAGTCTATTTATTATTGGCAGGCATATGAGAGAGCCATCCCTGAGGGTCGGAGAGAGCCTAGCTTCAGTGCATTTATGGGGAGGAGATCGAGTAGATCTACTTCACGACGAACTGGCAATGGTGGTGTTATGGGACCACCTCGACATCCTGGGGCAGGATCTAGTGGACAGGATCCACTTGCTGACAGAGGCAGTGTTGGTTGATCATGTTATCTAAGCCTTTGGGCTTATTTATTGTATTTACACACATTATCATTTTTGAGTTATATATATATGACATGTGGGTTTTGATAGTGATCTATGTATGTTTTGCTTCTCATGTATGCTTATATGATGTTATGAGTTTTATGATGTATATCTATTTGATTCTATATGATTATGAATGCAATGGTAGTACATGTATGCATTAATGATGTAAATGGATTTTAAAATGAATGCAAATGGAATCTATAATGAATGATATAATGAATGCAAATGAATCTACAATGAGTGCAAATGAATCTATAATGAATGCAAATGAATCTATAATGAATAATTTTTGTATGATAATGGTTGAGCCAATTTTAACTCAGATACACCTTGAAGAAATGTTAGTTAGATGATAGAAAGAAAAAAAGATGATAGAAGGAATATTAGAAAGAATGTGATTTAGAAAGAAGATGAGAAATCAACAAATTATCAATAAGCAAATGAGATGAGAATGAGAATGAAATTGAATGAATCACGAACCTTTGTCACATATTTTATTGCGTCAATATATATTCATCACTGAGCCTTATTATTGAACAATGAAGCTTAGCACATGAGGGTATAAGGAACCAAGATGCAAAGATATCTCATTGTAGAAACAAACACGTAGCAAACAAGAAGTGAACCCTTTATTCTGGGAATTACACTAGGGGTCGAGGTATGTGTGGTGATTTCACCTTGATGTGAATGCTCTTATCACAGACACCCACTAGAGCAATTTCCCTAGAATTTCATCGGTTCACACCACAAACAACAAACAAAGAAAAAGATAATGCCCAGCATAGCTCCTCTAGTCACTTGTAGACATCCTTGAGTAGCATAGGAACAATATCTGTCGCCAAATGATAAAAAGATAAAGACCGACCCGGACAAAATTCAGCAACTATATTGACTTTGTGCCTTCGTTCTCAGTTGTTTGATGTGATGGTTGATAATGTTTGATCTCAGAAAGTTGCGGACCCCATTTAAGACTGACCTGTCTGACTTCGAGTGTTTCCTCTTCTATTTAAGACAAGATAATGATCACGTTGATATGGATATGATACGATTGATAAGACAGTTTGATCAGTTGATTGCAGATGTTTGACTAGATAGTCATATCCTTTGTTAACTTTGTGTGCAGTGTTTGCTGGATATCTGCTAGGGTATTTGTTTCTCACAAGACATTTTATTGCAAGTTTTTTGATTGATTGATTTTCGAATTTTAGTTCTTTTCCAAGAGTTTTTTCGATGTTTTTGGATTATGTGGATCGATATTTGAATATTTTTTGTTGATTTTTTCAGGATCATATTTGAATGTTTTTTAATGATATTTTCAGGATCGTATTTGAATGTTTTTGAATGATTTTTTAAGGACATTATATGGATGTTTTTGGGATTTTATGGTTTTTCAATGTTTTTGGATTTTGTGGGACGTTATATGATTTTTTGGATTTTTGTGTTTTTCAGTGTTTTTGAATTTTGTGTTTTTCACTGTTTTTGAATTTTTCAAAGGACATTATCTGATTTTTAGGATTTTTTCATGACTTTATATGATTTTTTTGGATTTTTTCAGTTATGCTCCCAGTGTGTAGACTTGTAAGACATGATGATCTGCAGAATGTATGTGGAGACAAATGAATTTTTGACGACCTATGTGAATGCAATATGCAAAATGAAGATGCATTTCTTAGTCGAACAAGGTTGACTGTGTTTGTTTTTGCATTTGTAATACATCAATTGAAATGAAGGTGCAAAACATCTCATAGATAAGCAGTCACTTGATCCCTAAGGTCCCTTGGAACATTCATCTCAACACACTTAGTGACTAGGATTTACAAATGGAGACGCGAAAAACTTCCCCATTGGTTCTTGAAACTTAGATCTTCTTTTGCCCATGTGTGTGCAGATGAGTTAATTCCTGCTCTTGTGTTCACTAAAGATCCTTAGCATCCTATACGACTAGCTACATGGATTTTTCTAACATCAAAAGCATCCTGAATAGAGTCTCGCTGCCAGCAAGCCTTGAGAGCTTCGACGAGGCTATAGACTGTAATTTCTCAAATATTGCTCCATTGCCCATAGGCGTCCATAGCCCTGATGGAGTTACTCGCATGTTTCCATAGTCAAGATTTTTGTTGTACTTGCATGCGTGATATTTCAGTTATATATCATTGCTCTATTTGCCTTGAGATGGATATTCGGCATAGCTCTTTTTCTTTTTATTTTCGTGCCTTGACTTGTAAGTAATGAAACCTACCTGGGTGTGACAATTACAGCAACGCTGAAGCAGAATTTTAGATTTTTCACTAGTCATATCATCAACTAGGTGTCTTGAATGAATTAGAGATTTTGTTAATGTGTTTGAGATATAGCAATTGATAGATTGTGGGTTAACAAGTCTCAAATAGTGAAATTGCTACCCAACCATAAGTAAAGTGTCGTCATAGGGTAATGTTGCAAATGAATGACCTTAGGACCTCAAAGACTTCATGTCCGAATATCTAAGAGAAGAAATGACCCTTGCTTCTCTTGAATGCAAACAAATGATAAACTTGGACAGTTTACTTGTTTTATTGATGTTGCTATATGTAATTGCCGAAACTTTTGAGAATGCGATGCATTTAAAAAAGAAACTATATGTAATGCAGTGTTTTAAATGATATGATATGCAATGCGGAAAATAAAACCTAAACTATACAGCCCTTAGGTATAATATCGCTTGAGGTGCATGATGTTCATAGGGTCAGAGAGTGGATCTCCCTCCATGGTAGCCAAATTATATGCTCCATTGCTTATGACCCTTGTTATAATGAAAGGACCTAGCCAGTTAGGTTTGAATTTCTTTGGCCTTTCTCGTTCCACTAGGTTCCTTTGATTCTCTTTAAGTACTAGATATCCCACTTGAAAAGTTCATGGGCAGACCCATTTATTATAACTTCGTCTCAGTCTGTTTTGATATCCTTGTAGATGGTTAAACGTTGTTTGTCTTTTTTCATCAAGGGTTTCAAGTTCTTGTAACCTTGCTACCCTGGAGTCTTCCTCTGAAATGATGTTCTGTAAGGAGACTCTTAGATACGGTATTTCTATTTCAATGGGGAGTATCGCTTCTATCCCATAGACCAAAGAATATGGTGTTACTCCTGTAGGTGTGCGTACTCCTGTTCTATAAGCCCGGAGAGCAGGATTTAACTGGAGATGGCAGTCCTGTCCTGTGTCAATGACTACTTTCTTAAGAATTTTCAATATTTTTTTATTTCTAGCCTCTGCTTGTCCATTACTTTGTGGATAATATGGTGTGGCAAATCTCTGTTGTATGTGAAATTTGTCACACAACTCTTTCACTTCCTGGTTTTTAAATGGACGTCCGGTATCTATAACAAAGAACATTGGAACTTCGTATCTACATATAATGTAGTTGAGCATGAATTTTTCTATCTGCTTTCCAGTGATGTATGTTAGAGGAATTGCCTCAACCCATTTGGTAAAGTATTCAGTGGTTGTCAAGATGAACTTGTGCCCATTGGAAGAAGTTGTTAGAGTATTCGGGTATTTACTTGATTAATTAAACATTCTCTATTTAATTATTTAAGTTCCCTTTATCTCTTTTACACTTAAGCTAACTTTAGGTGCATATAATTAATTATTTTAATTAATTATTATGTCCAAACCTAGTTTTTCCCTTTTAGGGTTTCTTGACCTATTAAAGGTTGAGTTCTTTCTTTTCATTGTAAGAATCACACTACATATTTTTGTGAATATTGAGCTATCTCTTTTTGAGCATATTCTCTGTGTTTTGTATGTTCTTCAGATTTTGCTTCATTGCTTCTCCTTGTAACAGGTTATTCGGCTTGCAGAAGATCTTCAGGCTCCTGTGGTGTTGTATTTTCTCAACTCCTATATGGTATCCGAGGCCGACCTCATGGTGTTGGTAATTTTTTCCAATTTTGCTATTTGACTGTGTATTTTTTCAGTCAAAGTGAGGTCTCTTTTTTGCACTCCGGGAGACGTAGAATGAGCATCCGACCTCCGTTTTTTGAAAACTTTATATTTTCGGAAAGCGTGTTCTGTGTACTTTCCAGAAATATGAGTTTTTTTTTCTAGATTCTGCTCCATGCATATTTTATTCAGTTTTTTGCTTTTCAGCACTCTGGTGGATATCGTGGTTGTTTCAGGTCCTGGGATCTCTTTTCTGAGTAGGGTGTCTCTGTTTTGATTCTCATTTCTATTTCCAGTCTTCTTATCATTGTAGCTTGTAATTATGCAAACGCACTGAGATAAAGTGCCATCATGCATTGTTTACTTGGAATCTTGCATATCTTGTGTCTCGTTGTACATGCACTGTTGATCAAGTGCCATGAGGGGGTTGATGTTTGCCTTTGTTTGCCATCTTCCTTTGTCAAGTGAGTGTTCCTTCCACGACATTCACCTCATGATGATGTGTCTCAGCACCTTTGATGTTCTTGGTTCTTCGTCATGCAGTTGTTTTTTGGCTGTCCTTTTCAGTGTTCCTGTCCCTCTCCCACTTCCGCATTATGGGGAGGTTTATCCTGTTGGTTCTAATGCTTCCATGGTTCGATTGATCAGCTCTTCAGGCTTTGGTTTCTCATGCCATCTATATCTTCGATTTCAGTTGTTTTTCCTTGTTTGCCTCCTGATTCGAGTAGTGTCATTTGAGGGCACTCATGCAGATTACAGTCTTCTCTACCTGGTCATGTTTTAGTTCAGTGGATGTTCTTCAGATCAGCAGTTATTCTTCGACAGATTTTGCATGTTCTTCATGCTTCAGTGATATTTTTTTCCATCTCTTTTTGGAGTAGAGTTTTGTTCCCATGTGGTTTTCTCTATTTCTCCAGTTCATAGAGATTTCATTGTATTTGGGTACCTGATCAGGCCTTGTTGTCGGGACCCATCTTTATTGCTTTCAGTAGTTGTTCTAGGTATTAGCTTCTCCCTAAGTCTAGCTTAAGGGGGGGTGTTAGAGTATTCGGGTATTTACTTGATTAATTAAACATTCTTTGTTTAATTATTTAAGTTCCATTTATCTCTTTTACACTTAAGCTAACTTTAGGTGCATATAATTAATTATTTTAATTAATTATTATGTACAAACCTAGTTTTTCCCTTTTAGGGTTTCTTGCCCTATTAAAGGTTGAGTTCTTTCTTTTCATTGTAAGAATCACATTACATATTTTTGTGAATATTGAGCTCTCTCTTTTTGAGCATATTCTCTATGTTTTGTATGTTCTTCAGATTTTGCTTCATTGCTTCTCCTTGTAACAGGTTATTCGGCTTGCAGAAGATCTTCAGGCTCTTGTGGTGTTGTATTTTCTCAACTCCTATATGGCATGAGTTTGTCATCCTTCGTGTTATAATCATCATTGACCTGGTTTACAATCAACTGTGAATCACCATAGACCTGTAACTCTTGTATTTTCCATTGTACAGTTGTACAAAGCCCTATGAGGAGAGCTTCATATTTAGCCATATTGTTGGTGCATTGGAAATTGATCCTAAATGACTTAGGTATAACGTCCCCTTTAGGAGTAATGAAGAGAATCCCTGCTCCAGATCTGTGACTTGTATATGACCCATCAAAGTATAACTTCCACATTACTGAGGTAGTTAATGTAAACACGGATTCGTCTGGAAAGTCTATCAGCAACGGGTGATTGTCTTGTATAGGAGCCTCTGCTAATTGATCTGCTGTAATTTGTCCTTTGATGGATTTTCTATCTATGTATTCTATATCAAACTCGCTCAAGATCATAACCCACTTAGCCAAATGCCCGGTCAATGTTGCTCTGCTCAATAGGTACTTGAGTGGGTCAAAGCGTGCAATGAGTTTTACCTTATGACTCAACATGTAATGTCTGAGCTTTTGGTATGCAAAGATTACTGCTAAGCATTCTCGCTCTATGGGGGTATAATTAAGCTCATAGCCGATCAGAGTCCTACTTATATAATAAATGGCTCTTTCTTTTCCATTTTTGTCATGATGTGCCAATAGAGCTCCTAGAGTTGAGTTCGTTGCTGATATGTATAACAATAGAGGTTTTTCTGGAGTAGGAGATATTAACACTAGTGTGTTCAAAAGATAATCTTTTGGAGCTTGGAAAGCTTCCTGGCATTGTTCTATCCATTTAAAAGTAACTCCTTTCCTGAGTAAATGCTGGAATGGGTGACACTTATCTGCCAATTGTGCTATGAATCTCCTTATGGATTGCAGTCTTCCTTGTAACCCTCTGAGTTGTTTAATTGTTGACGGAGGTTGCATATCAATGATTATTTTGACCTTGGCAAGGTCTATTTCAATTCCTCTATTTGACACTATAAACCCTAACAATTTACCTGTTGTTACACCACACAAACACTTCTTCGGATTTAATCTGACATTATATTGTTCTAACCGATCAAATATTTCTGTAACAACTGCAAGGTGACTTTCTCTTGTTTGTGATTTAGCCAATATGTCATCCACGTAATCTTCCATTATGTTGTGGATCATGTCATGAAACAATGTTGTCATGGCTCTTTGGTATGTTGCTCTGGCATTTTTGAGACCAAATGGCATCACATTCCAACAGTATGTTCCCCATGGGCATGTAAAGGTCGTTTTATGTTGATCTTCTGGTGCAATTTTAATCTGGTTGTATCCTAAAAAACCATCCATTAAGGATAGCATCTCATTTCCAGCTGTTAGGTCAACTATCATATCGATATTAGGTAGCGGGAAGTCATCCTTAGGACAAGCTTTATTTAGATCCTGAAAATCAGTACAGATTTTTCTGCCTCTTGTGGGCTTAGTCATAGGTACCAGGTTGGATATCCATTCCGCGTAGTCAATAGGTCTAATAAAACCTACATCCAACAACTTTTGTAGTTCGATTTTAACTAGTAATGCAATACTTGGATGCATTTTTCTTAATTTTTGCTTGTAAGGTTTAACTCCCGATATCAAACGTAAGTGATGCAACACTAATTCAGAGTCTAAGCCTGGCATGTCTGAATAAGACCAAGCAAAGTTGATAGGTCTTTGTTTGAAAAAATGGATGAATCTGTCTTTTTCTTCTTTGCTTAGTGATTTTGTTAGATGGATGTTATGTACAACCTCCCCTTTTGCTATGTTTACTTCTTCTGTTTCCTTTGTAAGTAACGCTGACCTTTCTCTTTCCATAGGAAGATTACCCAAATCACTCTTGTCATTATGAGTAGTTTGATCCTTATCTTCTGTTGCAGAAGAACTTTCTTCTCCAAAGTATGTCGTTCTATTTAGGTCTATAACAAACCCTACTTTATGATCACCTTGTGGAAATCCCTCTCTGACTCCTAGAAATTCTGAAATTGCTTCGTCGTTTTCAAACCAATCCAGCATTGGTTTTCCTTCTTGCCCCCAATCAATCAAGTGTAAATGCACTAGGGGTAAATCATTATCCCTTCTTTACTAGACTCCAATAACATGAAGACTTGAGTGTTTGACTCACTTTGTGTATCGGCGTCCTGTATAAACCTTATTTGATTCCTTAATATTACACTTTCTGGTGGGCTAGAATCATGGCTTGATAAGAATTCGGAGTCATGAGAGTTTGTCTCACTTTCAATATATGTTTCATCATATGAGCTATCATCACTTATTTCTTCTTGTTCTTGTCTCTGATTCTATTGTAGATTGATTGGTCTTCTTTGGACATTAGTTACCCTTCTTAAGCCTGGTATAAGCCTTTGCAATCTTTCTTCATATGTTTCATTAGGTTGAGCCTGAGTGGCTTCTTGTGGTAGAAGTAATGATAATAACCATGGGTGGGATTCGGGTGGTAGTGGTAAACCTACATCTGTTGCCACATTAGCCTGTACTCTTGTGTCAACAACTGCATCATTTTGTCACTCAGTGATAGGTTCTTGCAGGAGTTGTCTCATGTCTTCTCCATCTGATTCTGCACTAGGTGATGTAGGTACTTGATTACTTGTTTCAGACGAAGATGGGATCGCCTATGTGGACAAATTCCTTTGTGATATGAAATCTGATGGTTTGCTTGGTCAATTTAGAATATCAAGGGTACGTTGTCTTGCTTCTGTGATATGTTGTACATGCTTGTATCCCAATCCTTGATTCCCTGAATTATCATTAGGAACAATAGGTTCTATTCTTCCTTGTTTCTATAACCCAAGGCCTGTGGTACCATCATATCCATGTCTTTCGAGTATTTTGAATCCATTGCCATACTAATCTGTGTGTATTTTGGGTATTGTCATATGATCTTCTTCTCTATATATCCAATGGTAAACATCTTCGTTCAGGGATTCTTCTTGTAAGTCACCCCATCTAATGAAAGAGCATGAGTCTGTATATCTGACAATTTCTTTTCCTTTGTCTCGCTTTTGTACTATAGTGTGAGGTTTCCCAAAGGACTTAGGAGAAAAAGACAATTGTTTCCCACTTAAAGTATTTGCAATAGAGTACTCTCCACAACCCATATCTTTTATTTGTAAGGAGGATGTTGTAGGCATTTCCTTTTTTGTTTCTGTGATCTTTAATGTTTCCAGCTGTGTAGTGAGAGGTGCGGCCTGATTGATAGGTACCTAATTATCCACACTATCTTTCAGATAATTGCAATGTTGGAATGGATTTGGATCACCCTTTATGGTGATTTCAATACCATTGTATGGGAATTTGACACATTGATGGAACGTGGACGGTATTGCTTGCATGGTGTGGATCCATAGGCGGCCCAATAACATGTTATATCCCAGCTCTCTGTCCAAGACTTAAAAAGTGACCTTTATTGCTATAGGTCCTACTTGTACAGGTAATGTTACAATGCCTTTTGATGGACGTTCTTCATCATCGTAAGCATTGATATTTATCCTCTTGGAAGAATCAATGTGAAGTTCAGAATACCCTAGTGCTTTGACCAGCTTTAAAGTACAAATGTTGAGACCAGCTCCCCCATCTATGAGTACTCTTTTGATTTTTCTCTTATGAATGTAAGCTTCCAGATGTAGAGGGTCGTTATGAAGCAGTCTATCACTAGGAATATCTTGTTCTGTGAATGCAATACATGTGCCTTGTGTCAGATTTCCCACCATAGACTGAAAGGCATTTTCATCTATATCTCTGTTTACTATCAAATCTTGAAGTGCTTTGTCCAGTATAGCTCTATGAGTGAGCTAAATTCGCAATAGTTCGAATAATGATATTTGTGCAAGAGTTTTCTTAAGTTGGTCAACAACATTGTAAGTTCCTACTACTGGTGGTTGATTTTGTGGTATTCCTTGTAAAGTTACCTTTGATCTTCGAGTAACTGCTGCACAGTCTTTGTCTCTGGGACTTATGGTGATCGCAGTGATTGTATCATTTGTATCATAGGTTGTTTTATCAAGATTTATGTTAAATCCCTCTTCATAGTCTTTATGGGTATGTTTGACATCCATGATATGTTCTATGAGTTCATTTTCAAACCAACCTGAGTTAGGTGGTTGATCATGCCCCAAGTCTCTGAGACAAAGATTTCTATCATCATCGTACTTTGGTGCCTCTAATATCATGCAAATTTGGTTATCATTTGTGTGAGTGTTTTGATATTTGTCATCTTGATCCAGTGTTTCTTGTGAATCATTGTTTGCTACATCTCCTGAGCTAATTGCATGAATAGTGTAGTCATATGAGACCTTTGTGTAGTTAGTTGTATTGTCTTGGGTACCTGATGTGGTAGCTTTCCCCTTGTCATGCTTAACAAAAGGATCCTTAAAAATCGTATGATTTGTGTTTGCTGAGGTTTTATCGGTATCAAGTGTGATGTCCCCTTGGTCTATCATATCTTGGACCAAGTTTTTCAATTTGTAGCAACTTGTCGTTTTGTGACCTTTAGTCCTATGATAATCACAGAAATCATTATCATTCCACCATGTGGGTTTGAAAGGACCTAGTTCATACACTCTTACCTCAGGTAAAGTGATCATGTTTGTCTGTATTAACTTTTTGAGCGCTGACTCAATAGGTGCTCCTAGAGGTGTGTAATTTATTCTTAGAGCATTTACCCTGGGGTATCTTGTGTTCATGTTTTGTGTAGCATTTACATTTGTTGAGGTTGTGTTATGCCCTATATGTGGATTAGATGACATACTCGTTCCCAAAGATAAAACGGGTTGAGTTTTGTTTATTGTTCTGGCGTCTACAATACCATCATTGGTCACATTTTTGTTTTTCGACCAAAACTTAGATTTGTGATTGTTGTTGGTATTGCCATACTGAATAAGACCTTGTTCTACTAGTCCCTTCTCACAATTGAGAGCCTTTTTCATGATTTGTTTGAATGTGGTTAAACATTGCATTTGTATCGGATATTTAATCTTAGGAATCAAATTTTATGTGAACATATCCACTTGCTTTGTTTCTGGGATAATTGTCTTGCACCTCCTATAGAGAGCCCTCCATCCTTGTATGAAGGATGCAAATGTTTCATTCTCGTATTGTTTAGCGGCACACAAGTCCATCAAAGTAACCGGGTGTCAATTTCATGCAACAAGTTTGCAATAAATTATTCAGCTAATTCTCCCCATGATGTGATGGTTGGTGGTAAATGTGAAAACCACTCTAAAGCTGGACCTGCCAGACTTTTAGGAAATAGTCTCATTAGATAAGTATCTTCTGAGGCAACCTCTATACATGTCGTAAAAAATTCTCTCATATGATCTCTAGGATCACCCTTCCCTCGATATCTATCAAATTTGGGTGTTTCACAATGTTGTGTGAAAGGCGGCATGTCTAATGTGTGATCAAAAGGATAAGGACGTAAGTCCTGCATTGTGTAGCTCTTTTTATCGTTACCAGTTTGCATGGTCGTCATTTGTTGTTCTAAATTCTATATTTGTTGTGTCAAAATATATGTTTGTGTCAGAGGTATACCTTGTGTTTGTGTATGTCCCACAAAAGGATTCGTGGTTGCATAACTAGGAGGTTGTTGGAAGGTACCGAGATTATAACCTTGTGTGTTGTGCGTCCCACTAGGTATTGTGAAATAGTTGATATGCGAACCCATGTTTGGTTGAGTTGTACTTGTTGTATTTGCAATACCTAGATTTGCATTTTGTTGACTATATGTGGATCCCATAGAATAGGAAACCGAAGGTTGGGTTGTACTTGTTGCTTGTGTTTGAATAGGTGTTGAGACACTTGATATTATCGGTACGCTCTGTGATGGTATACTAGCATTGATTGCCGAAGATGACACACTTGTTTGAAAGTTTGCATTCGTGTTGACATTTTTTTGGATAGGTACGTTTTGAGGAAAACTGGAGGTCATTGCTTGTATTTGTGTCAAGGGTGGTGTTTGACTATTATCTTGACCTAAAGTTTTTCCTGGTGGTAAAATCTTTGTGACATCAAAATCCTCACTATGTATAAGTGCATCTAGGATCATGAGGACATGTGGATCTTGTTGTGCGGATTCAATTTCTTCCTTTGTCAAATGTTGTTGTAATTCATTTAGGGTGGACATTGTCTATGTACCTGAGTGTTGATCTGTTGACATGTCTAAATTCCAAGTAGGGTATACAAACTGTGTGTTGTTCGGGTCCATTATTCCTTTTGCTTTCTGTGACCTTGTGACGGGCATCTAAAATTGCTTATATGAGGGTGGTTCTATGCAAGATGACGACTTAACCCTAGACTGTAGACATAAATGCAAGGCTATAATAGACTCTCTATTGAGAATTTTGATGTGAGACCTTTTGAGCATTCCTAGATTTCTCTAATGCAAGTCTTTCCATTTGTTGACGAAGTTGTTCATCCTCAATCTCTCTATCAATTATACAAGAAATCCTAGACTCAATGTGTATCTCGTGTATGACTCCTATATATTGAGGTGCGCTTCTTAAATGCCAAGCTAAGTTAGCTAGACCATCAATGATTTCTCGTTGACCGTCGTTTGGAACTAAATTAGGTTGCTTGAAGGGGAGAAAACCATCACCTAGGAGACCCATGAAGGCTATGAACCTATAACTGACAATGGACTTAGACATATATGAGGTCTAGATGAAGATGTATATGATAATGTAAGACTATGTAACTAATATGGATGATAATGCAAAATACTTAGGACAATAATGAGGACGTAAGTGGGACTATGCAAAAGACATAGGACGATAATGAGGATGTAAGTAGGAGTATGCAAAAGACGTAGAACGATAATGAGGATGCAAGTGGGACTATGCAAAAGAAGTAGAATGATAATGAGGACGTGATTACGACTATGCAAAAGACTATGTAAAAGACTGCCTAGGGTCACAAGTATGTAAGGACTTTTGAGTTTTGGTTTCAAAATGGACTTTGTTTTCTGTAACTTCGTATGTAGGACAATGTTTTGTAGTTTTCCAAATCTGAGAACAATTGGTAGGTATGTATAGCCGACTGACTCAATTTTCATACAATCTCGGAAAATTCGGAGATACGTGGGATAGGGCCTGAAATAGCCCAAGGGACTGACTCAATACTGGTCTAGCACATCGATACATAAAAAAGCACAGAATACAATCTGAGGCTAGATAGTGGACACCATTTAGTGAGGCCCTTACAAAATACCGAGACAAAATGAATAGATAGAGAGTCTGGCAACATTGGCTCCACTCCACGACACACACTTCTCGGGCATGCCAGTCTCTCTTACCCTGAAGATCCGAGGATCTTATAGCTGAGGGATTCTTGTATCATAGTGTAAGGTACATGAAGGGTATCTATGGGATACGATCCACACTCCCGGAACCACTGAATGTAGGATTTTTGGCACCTAAATTGGCTCTTAGTATTAGATTTCAAGGGGTCCCGATCCAATGACGGATTCTCAAAGCAAGGCACTTAAGGCTTTAGTTGAGCTTATCGGTGTAGGGAAGGCCCCCACATACATCGAATTCACTCAACACTCTAGCCACCTAACCAGTATATTTATATAGCGGCTCGAAAAACCCGCTCGAGAGTACGCTGGGAGAGATGATATCCCCAACGCATCCCAATTCGAAGTACCTCTGTGGGGTGATGAAATCCCCAGTCAAAGATACCCCTCACTACATAGAATAAAAGAAAATTTGGATGTCGTTGTCACCTTCCTTCTTTCTCCCAAGACCCTGAAGGCGGGTGGAAAGTCAATTAGTGCAACAGTAGGTCCACCCGAGACACAATAAAAATATCTTTACCTTAAGAAAATGAAAAATGATTTAATCTAATGCAGCCTGATTCATGTTCGTTTTATAGCCCAAATTTAGGTGTTAGATATGCATGTGCATGTCCATTGTAAACACCAAATCCAAGTATAAAGGCATACGTGTCAATTTTAACCATTTGTTGATTTTAAGCACCAAAAACCGAGTGTGAGATGCATACATGTCAATTTTAGCCCATGTTCATTTTAAGCACCAACAACGAAGTGTGAGATTATCCATGCATGTCCATTTTAACCCATGTTCATTTTAAGCACCAACAACGAAGTGTGAGATTATCCATGCATGTCAATTTTAACTGTTGTTGATTTTAAGCACCAAAAATGAACTGTGAAGTGTGCATGCAAAAATACTAATCTAATCCTCTATGAAAATCTGCTACAAGTTGTAAACAGAAGATTAGTAGTAAAAGCAAACTAACAGAAAACAGAAACTCAAAACTTGAATAAGGCGAATGCTTAATTTTACATGTGCGATTGCGTGATTCTTACAGACCGAATGCGTGAATCTGGTAGAGCGAATGCGTAAATATGATAGACCGAATGCCTGACAATATCTGGTCAATTGCGTAGCACTAACAAGTTGATTGTGTGACAGAATGCAGACAACAACAAAAATTAAAAACTAACAAATAAAAGAAAACTAAACCCGATCAGGAACCTGCAAAACCAATTATGAAGCCCTAGCCAAATCCCTCATCATCCATTCAATTTTGATTAGATCATATTTAACTGTATAAGAAAGAACTAGGCTATTATATCTATCTAAGGCCAGTTGCTCTTCCGGATCCTGTATCAATTTTTCTGCCTGGAGAACCTTTTGATAGCGTTTGGCCTCTCTCCTTTGTTGTTTTGTCCTTCTTGCACGTGAAATCCCAAACTGAACTTTTCTTGCCATAAACTGTATCAATCAAATCATAAAATAAAAGCAATTTGATCCTGGATTAACCAAATTTAAGACAAAATTAAACAGAACAAATAACAAACGGAAGAAAAAATTAAACAGCAAAGCTTTCTGCGAATGCGTAATTCGGAAAGGGCGATTGCGCGACCTGGACAAGGTGATTGTGTGACCCTGTCAAAACGAATGCGTGACTCCGAAGGGTCGAATGCGTGATGTTGTCTATGTGATTGCATAACAATGAATGCTCGATTGCGTGACGGAAAACCCTTTTCTCGAAATTCGTGCAACCTGCAAAAAAAATGAAAAATCTCCACAATCTGCAAAAATCACACAAAAAAATTATGAAGGTTAAATTGTTGTTAGTTCACGTCGGGTTCACCAAAATGTTGTACATGTAAAATTCATCTTAAAAACAAGTAATCAATTAGAAGCAAAAGGGAAATCATGAATCCCTTCTAACCAAATAATTTGACAAATAAGACAATGGAATAACACAATATCAAGAAATAGGAATTAAAATAATCAAAACTCTCTATCCCAAGATCGCATATTGCTTCCATTGCTCTTCTCCTCTCTGTGGTATGATGGCTCTTAGATATTGCGCTAGTAACCTACAAGTGACACAAAGATTCAAAATTCGTGATTATTGAAAATGGAGATTGAATGCTCAATTTATAGGTTTTTGGAGAAGATTGATTGAAAGGTGGAACAGATTGATCAAGAAGTGGAACTCGGGTGAGTTCACATGAAAATTGATAGTTGAACTGTTGATTGTAGGAGTGAAATAGAATAGATTGAATAGATTAATTGAGTCAACTGATTGAGAAAAAGCTGACTGAAGGAAGAAAAAGAATGATTGGAGGAAATAAAGAGGATGACAAAGAAAGTTTAATTTAAAAAAAGCTAACTGAAAGATGGAAATAGAGATTGGAGAGATAAATGATTTAATTAATTAATTAATTTAGCATGTGCTTGCATTTAGATTTAGATTTTTAATTTCATCTTTGCATGACATTTTAATTCAAATAATTGAATTTATTAATCCAATTTAGCATTTGAATATATTTAGAACTTAACTTTGATTTTCAATTTGGTTTTTGAAATTATGCACATGTATTTGAATTTGGAAGAAATTAGAAGAATATGAAATTAAATGAAATTAGAATTTGGAGATTTGGAAATGGAAGAATTAATTAGTTAATTAAATAATTTAAAGAAACTATTTAATTATTTAGAAATGAAATTTAACTAAATAATTAAGATTATCTAATTTAAAAGATTAAATCATAATTAATTAAATAATTAATATTTAGAAGAGGGTTGAATGATTAGATGATTAGAGATAGAAATTGAATGATTAGTAATTTATTTAAATAATAAAGATTATTTAAATTGGGGAATTAATCAGAATTAATTAAATAATAAATATTTAATTAATATTTAGGAAATGATTAAAATGATTAAATGATGATAGAATAAGAAAATAGAATAATTAGTAATATAATGAGGAAATATGAAATTAGAAGAAATAGATTAATTAAATTAATTAAATAATAAAGATTATTTAATCAATTAGAGGAATAATTAGTACATGATCAATGAGAAAACCAACAATCATTCTTTTTCTTCATGATATGATCATTCATCGTCGATTGTATGCTTGGGGTCCTTGTCTACTAATGAATGATAGACAGTCACTTCATCAAGGAGCTTTCACAAAATAGAGAGCATATTACATATATTGATAACTCAGAAGATCAAGATACAATCATCACAATTCCAGCTCTTTAAATCCATGAAGATGACAGTGGGCATGGCACAAGATTAAAGTGTTGTTCAAGTACAAATTCATGAGCATTCATACCCTACTATTACTCATGTGCACAAATGGACAAGTAAACAGTCACCTAATCATGGAATGAGCAAGGTCACAATAGGACTAAGTCAAGATTACAGTCAATGAATAATGTGTGAGTAGAAAAATAAAGATTGCAATCATCATCAATACAGAGTTCCAAGGTTTTATGAGACAACCAAAAAGGGTTAAATGATAGTCCAAATAGTAGTGACTAAGATCATCATGAACAAAGGTTAAAGTCGTAGTCAAAACACTGTAAAAAACCTTAAGGAAATACAAGGAATAGTGACCTTGTATCACTATCAAAACATAGTATCCTTCTATAAAAAAAATAGATTTGAGAACCAACGGTTACAAAGATAGTGACTAAATGAAGTATCAAATATTATGAACCTAATGAAGGTTGTCGTCTAAAGTTGCACAAAGAATGCAGTCAAAGGTCTAGAGCAGAAAGAATGCAGTCGTTCATTCTAAGATCAAAGACCTAGGCTAAAGCAACACTGATGATACAAAGGGCTCATCACAAAGACCTTCATCAACAACATTCATGCCCAGAATAATGAGAAGATCATTAAAGGTTGCAGTCTTCAAAAGGGAAAAGAAAGATATTAATCTCTCATCAAAACCCTCCAATCAAGAGCATATTTGTCCATGCATACCAAAGAGTTATGAAGACAATGATTAAAACAATTAATGAACCCAAAAGGTATCATCATAGTAGCAACATCATTGGTGAACAATAAGCAGAGGTACAGTCATAAGATCCAGGCCAAAGGACAAAGGTCTAAGAAATTCAATCACGGTGGCATGGGACATAATCCATAAGCATAGAGACCAAAGTTTTCTCTACAATAAAGGTATAAGACCCATGAGTGGCTTGTGATGCCTTTTGGTATTTCAAATGCCCCTAGCACCTTTATGAGATTAATGAATGAAATGTTGCAGGAGTTCATAGGGAAATTTATGGTAGTCTACCTCGATGACATATTGGTGTTTAGTAAGAGCAAGGAGAACTTGAAACACTTGGAGGTAGTCCTGAAGCGGCTACAGGAGCAGAAGTTGAGGATAAATTTAGAAAAGTGTGACTTCATGAAGTAGGAGTTGGTGTACTTAGGCTTTGTCATCTCTAAGTGTGACTTGAAGATGGATTCTTCCAAGGTAGAGGCTATTTTGAACTAGCCTACACCCAAGATAGCTGGTGAGGTAAGGATTTTTCATGGTTTGGCAACACTTTATAGGAAATTCATTATAAATTACAGTGATATTTGTGCACCTATGTTAGAAACCATCAAGGGTGGTGTTAAGGTGAAGTTTGTGTTGACCAAATAAGCAGATAAGAGTTTTGAGTGTTTAAAACATAAAGTTGCCAAGTACCCAGTCCAAGTATGGCTTGATTTTAGTAAGGTCTTCACCATTGAATGTGATGCAAGTGGATTGGCTATAGGATCAATATTGAGCCAAGAGGGGAAACCGATGGCCTTTTTCAGTGAAAAACTTAATGAAGCAAAGAGGAAGTATTCCCCATATGATTTAGAGTTGTATGCCATGGTACAAGCTCTGAAAAAAGTAGAGGCATTACTTGCTTCCTAAGGAGTTTATTGTGTATAATAACACGCATGCTCTTAGTTTTTAGAATGGACAGGAGAAACTCAATCGTAGGCATATAAAATGGGTTGAAAGTCTTCAAGCATACACCTTTATCATCAAGCACAAGAAAGGGGTAGCCAATAAGGTTGCAGATGCTCTAAGTAGGAGGGTGTTGGCAGTGCAAGAAATGCAGTTGCAGAGTATGGGTGTTGAAGAACTCAAAGGATTGTATGAAGAGGACCAAGATTTCAAGGAAATCTATAAGGTATGTTGTGAGTTTGCAAATTCTTTTCATGGAGATTTTTCTGACTACGCCTTGTAGGATGGACTTTTGTTCAAGGGGTGCCAGTTATGTATCCCTAGGTGTTCAATGAGGGATAATGTAGTAGATGAGAAACATAGTGGTGGTTTAAGAGGTCACTTTGGGCTAAATAAGACTTTGGACCTGGTTAGGAGATTTTGCTTTTGGGCAAAGATGCAAACTGATGTCAGAAGGTTTGTGGAGAGTTGTACTGTGTGTCAGAGAGAAAAGGGGGTCTCAACCAATGCAGGAATGTACCAACCTTTTCCTATACCAAGTAGACCATGGGAAAGTTTGAGTATAATTACCCAAGACAAAGACAACTCATGACAGTGTGTTTGTTGTGGTAGACTAGTTTCATAAGATGGCTCACTTTATTCCTTGTAAAACCACAAATGATGCTAGCTATATTGCGGGATTGTTTTTCAGAGAGATTGTTAGAATCCATGGGTTGCCTTTGAGTATTGTATCTGACCGGGACAACAAGTTTGTAGGGCATTTTAGGAGAACATTGTGGAAAAGGTTGGGTACAAATTTGTCTTTCAGCTCAACGTATCACCCTCAGATCAATGACCAAACTGAAGTTGTGAATAGGTCATTGAGAAATCTTCTTAGGTGTTTGACAAAGGATCATGACAGTAGTTGGGATGTGGTGTTACCTCAGGAAGAGTATGTCTATAATGATTCAACAAACCGGAGTACGGGTCTGAGTCCTTTTGAAATTGTGTATGGTAGTCATCCAAGAGGGGTTTTTGAGTTGCGAGATGTCCAAGGGTTGGACAAGAGGAGTGCACATGTTGATGAATTTTCAAAGGCTATGAAAGAGGTCCACCAACAAGTCAGAGATACCTAATACCAGAAGAGTCAAAATCTTAAAGCAAGAGTGGATCGGCAAAGGAAAGATGTGCAGTACCAAGTGGGTGACATGGTCATGGTTCATCTTGGAAAGGACAGGTTACCCAAGAGAAGCCATAGTAAGTTCATGATGAGAAGAATTGGACCTTGTAAAATTTAAGATAATTATGGTCCTAATGCCTACAAAATTGAACTCCCTCATGATATTGCTATTTCACCTATATTTAATGTGTCTAATCTAACATTGTATAGGAGTCCTACTGTAGGAGAATGTGAAGGTGAATCTGTTCAGGAAAGTGAAGAATGGATAAGGCACCTACCACCTAAGGAACCGCCTAAGATGGAGTGCATTTTGCATAGCAAGGAAGCCAAGAAAAGAAGGCACAAGACCTATTTCGAGAACCTAGTCAAATGGCAGGGCCTTCCTGACTTAGAAGCTACCTGGATGCTGGAGGAAGATATAAAAAAGTAGGGTGGTGATTTGCAACAGTTGGTCTCTCAGAGGACTTGAGATAAATTCCACCCGGGGAGTATGGTGCAAGAGCACCTACCTATGAAGACATGAACCAAGAATAATATGGTTTTCTATTAGCTAGAAGGAATGTAATAAGACCCTATGGGTCCTTTTTGTAATTCAATGTCCTAGAAGTGTGACAAGTTTATCCATGTTTGGGTCAAATTGTCATCTAGGGTCTAGTAGAGTAAATTGAATCAATAAGGGTCACAATGGTCTAAATTGAGGGATCAAGTGACCACAATTCTATTTGAGTCATTTTTTGATGTTTTGGTGTCAAATGTAATCATTTTGGGAGACAATGATAGTCTATAGTCTAGGTTGGTCAAATTATGCAAAAGTTGTCATATTGTCAATTTGTTGTCATGACAATTTTGCACTTTTTATAAATTGTGATTCTGCAACAGTCAGTTCGGTTTGAAAAACAGTTGGAGGAGGTTGTGGTCATTTGGGAAATACCTTTTAAAAGCCCCAAACACCGAAGGATGTAGGTTGGTTGATCGAGAAAGAAATTGAAGCATCAAGAACTGTTGGAAACTCGGAAAAACCATCTAATTTCTATCATTTGCATACTGAAGGTGGATTGGCAAGAATGCTCATGACATTATTCATGTAACTAGATTTTTTTACCTTTGTTTTTCTTTCAGTGAAAATTCTTGAAGTGATTGTTGCCCAATTCTACAAACAAATCTCTATCGAGTAGCCTTAAACCCTTAAACCCTTAAGGTTTGTCTGCAATAATGGGTTTTGGCCTATCAATCCTTAACTAAACACTTTGTCATTACAGGAGATGATAGACCATTGTATCATATGTCAATACCTAAAGTCGTTAAGAGGATACAACAGGGTGAAGAGGAATGAGAACTAACCCTAGGTATGCCATCGCTATGTGACAAGTCGGTTTGATGAGTGCAGTGCATGAGGATTGAGTGGTAGAGCACTGGAAAGGGTTTGAATGTGGTAGAAGAGTATTTTGGAGGTTTGCATAACATTTCATGGTCAGTGATGGTCACCCATTAGGAGAACCAAACCAATTTGTGGAAGGTGTTCAGTCAAATAGGTTTAATAGCCCTATTAGGTCTGTTAGTGCAGTATTGGTTGGGATATCTGCAAGTTGACCTTGTACCAAAAACTAAGATAGTGCTGAGAACTCCCAAAAGGGTATCTGAAAATATAATTTGTATACCTAGAACATCAGGGTGTCAAAATTTATCACCCGATTCCCTCAAATGAAGACCTAATAGCAACTGGTTCCGGTTGTGGGCAAGTGAGTCAAAATTGATGTTCCAGTGGCTCTAAACCATGAAATATTGTTTCATTTATGTTAATATGTTGTGAGAACACTCCTCCAAGGATCGTTGTGTTGAATTGGTCAAGTGGGCCATTCAAACCCTAAAGCCTAGTAGTAGCCCACTCATGTATACAAGGGTGTGTGTAGTCACACAAGAACTTGAGAAGTGTTAGTTTTTTGTAAGTGGTCATAGTGGAGCCTTGAGGTTTTCCAAGGTGTTGTTGGGTGTCATTGAACCATTACTTGACTTGGTGTTGTGTAAGGATATTTGGAATTAGGGATTACCGGTTGAGTCTGTGAGCCTTAGAGGTTGGCTGGTTCAAGGTTTCCCTCCTTCCAGTCTGTTGCCATCTCAGCATAGAAAGAGGGAGCATTAACAAAAAATACATGAGTTTTACATTAGTTTGATTGAAATTAAGGACACATATGGGTTCCACATTAGCTGAGGCTTCTTTTCAGGCAGTTATCAGTCAATTATGGACAGTTTTGACATCTCTTTTACATGATTTTAAATCAAATTCGACCCCAAGCAGCTAATCATGCAAAGTTGGAGATATTTCCAAAGTGGAAAGCAGCCAGTTAGAGTTGAGTTAAGAGATGAAGAGATGGAGATCAACATTAATGCTATCTTTCAATCAGAATATGCTCTTCTTTTCTATATAGTCTTCTCTTTCTTTTCATTCTTTTCTAGTTCCTTTTTTATCTCTACCTTTTGGCTATCAGTAGCAAAGCATGACGATTTTGTAGCTCACCATGGAAGCACTTTTAGCTGTATCAACAATTCTTTCAGATTTTCAATAAAAGGATAACAATTTTCCTTCTTGATACTTTATGTGTTATGTTGAATGGTAGATTTGATGTTCTTGTGATTCATTGTTAGAATTCTCTTATTTTGTCTCTTTCAAACAATATTAATGCAAGAAGATGCATGGTTAACACGGGTTATAGATTGTGTTCAGATGGTCTTAAGAATTTGAAGTTGTGATAATGATTTGTTTTCCTTCAAGCAAACTCTGAAATAAGTCCCTTCTCTATGAAATATATATATTTTACATGCTTTGTTGAGTTGTGACAAACAAGGTTTCTTTTGTTAAGATGTGTTGTGAGTTAGTGCAGCTGATTAGGTTTCTTAAACATTTGGTGCATCACCTCTTAGGATAGGTTTCAATTCGACATTCTTCCTATCCCTTTTCCCATCAAGTCAAGTTTGCAAGAGGTTCATCAAAGAGAACCAGCTTGCTCTGGAGGTTGATTTCCACCATAGCCAACCCACAAGACAAGAAATCTTCCAATGTTTCACCAGATTGTTGAGCTTTCAACTTATACATCACAAGTGCAATCTTGGTGACAACACTTACCTTTATAATTAATATGTCTACACTATAAAGGTCTAATTTAATAAAATTCAATCCATCACCATCGACCATATCTACTATGAGGTTTGTGTCACTATCACCATTGTCTATTCGTAATGTAACTATATGAAAATATAATGTTTCCAAAAATGCATGATCTATTAAGGTGTGTCTTAAACCACATGATCTTCCTAATTATATCCATAATGATCATTGATAGCCACAATAGTATTTGGACCATTGTGGAGGTCCACCTTATTTTCTTGAGGTACTTTTCTTGTTGAATAATGAGCAATAAAATTTTGCATTTGATTAAAAATCTAAAGGCTTCTTTCATAGCATTTTCCTCACATGTTAACAAAGAAAGTATGAAAGAGCTAATAGGCTTGTACTTTGGTCATTAATATGACACATCTAAAGAATAATATTGATGTGGCATGAAAATCTATTGGACATATCAAAGTTGATGATAATAACTAAGCTTCCAAGTCGACATTTATACAATCATATATATAGCTTTGTATCCACTAATGGATGCATGAAAAGAAGATAGGTGTTCTAGAAAGCTTTATTTTTTAGTTTTTTATAAATACTTTATACACTTAAGGTAGCCTAGATTCTTGAAATCTATTTTTTATTAGTCGATGGGCTATTTGTTTGGGCTTTTAGCCCAGAAAAGTGTCAGCCACTCAAAAAACTTCATTGGCGATATTTTTCAATGGCGCACATGTTCAAGACCGTTGACAACATGTCCTCCTTGAAATTTGATTTTTTAAGTTGTTTCTTTTTGTAAGTGAGTAGTTGTCAAATGAATTTACTTCAGCGTAGGCACATTTATTGGAATTATTAAGAATTCAATGGTGAAATGTGACACATTTATTTGCAATGTTTATTGAAAGTAATGAGAACTTGGTAACTAAATGTGGCAGATTTAGGTACAGTGTTTATTGAAAGTATTGTTTTCGAATTTTTTGTAGTGTTTCCTCAAAGTATTTTTTTCTAATTAAAGCTTGCTTGCAATGTTTTCTAATTAAGTGGGTGCTTTTATTTCATCGTTGAGGATTGCTTCCTAGCTTGCATTTTTTATTTAGGTATATTTTACATTATTTTACCTTTAATCATTGTTATAATTTATCAAATAATGGCTATTTGTAAGAGGTGTAAATAGGTTTCATGAGGTATAAGGATTTGATTTTTTTACTCGTATTCCTTTGCAATCTTGTGTTTTAACATGGAAATTTGTTTTTGCAAGCAAAAGAATTTGTTGGACGAATGTGGCATATTTATTTGTAGTTTTTATTAAAAGGGAATAGTTTTTTGAAAGCACTAAGAACTTGGTAGTTGGATGTGGCACATTTATTTAGTGTTTATTGAAAGTATTGTTTTCTAGATTAAGGCTTGCTTCTAGTGTTTTATGGTTAAAATTGGTTGCTTTTATTTCATCATTGAGGCTTGCTTCATAGCTTGTATTTTTTGATTCAGGTATTTTACATTCTTTTACCCTTGATCATTTTTGCATTTAATTGAATTATACCTATTTGTAAGAGATGTAAATAGTTTTTGTGAGGTGCAAGAATTTTCTTTTTTGCTAGTATCCTTTGCAGTGCAATGTTTTAACCTTCAAACTTGTTTTTGCAAGTATAAGAAATTGGAAGGCAAATGTGGCATATTTATTTCTAGTTTTTGATATAAACATAATAGCTTTTATGAGGTGTAAGGATTTTGCATTATGGATTTTTCTAAGAGATGTTTTTGTCGATTGTGGGTTACGGTTTTTGAGAAATAACAAAACAATTAAAAAGAAATGGTTTTTATGACGTAGAAGTATTTTACAACTATTTTTGTTTTTGACTAGTATTCCACCGTAGTGTGTGTTTTTTATTCAAACAGAATAGTTTTTATGAGGTCTAAGGATTTTGAATTATGGCTATTTCTAAGAGATATTTTCATCGATGGTGGGTTGGAATTTTGAGAAATATCAACAAAAATTAAAACAAAATGGTTTTTATGAGGTACAAGTATTTTGTAACTATTTGGCCTTGTGACTAATATTCCTCCATAGTGCTCTCCTTCAGCCTTGAAATTTGTCTTTGCAAGTAAACAGTAGTGAAATAAATTTATTTGACCACGAGGGCATTCCTTAGAAGCACTAAGAAGTTGGTAGCCAAATGTTGCACATTTTTTGCAGTTTTTATTGCAAGTATGATTGTCACATCTATTTGAACATTTTATTGAAAGTATTGTTTCTTGATTAAGGCTTGGTCACAGTGTTTTCTGATTAACTGATTACATTATATGTCTGTAGAAGCTTACTTGTCAGCGTGTGTTTGCTGATTCAAGTATTTATTTCATTGTTTTGCCCTTTGCCATTACTGCATTTTGGCAAAATTTGGCAATTTGTATGACACATTTTCAATTATGGTGGGTTAGGTTTTTTAAGGAATAAGGGGAAAAAATATAAACTAATTCATTGCATTATATGTCATTGCAAAAGCTTTGTTTTGTACAATTAGAGTAATCATTTTCTTTTATTAGCTAATAATTATTTATTTAATTATTAGTCTATTATACTCCATGCTTAAGCTAAACTTAGGAATATTATAATTCTTTAGGGTTTTCTCCTTTAGGGTTTCGAGCATCCTCTTATAAGGATTCTCTATTTGTATTTTTCATAAAAACTATAATTATTGAATTGCATTCTTGTTGCACAATCAATATGACTCCTTTTTTCTAGATCTCTTAATTCTTGCCTCCATAGCTTTTTTCCTTCTCTCCTTCTCTGACAGGTTTGCATGCAGGTGATCTTTGGGAGTTGTGGAGTTCATTTTTCCTCAACTCCAATATGGTATCAAAGCTCTAGATCCGCATGCCCATGTTCTCTTCATCAGAGATTTTGAGCCTTGTTCTTTAGATCTATGTATTCGGGGGTTTGTGCAGTTGTTTTTTTTCCCATTTCTGAGGGTAGCTGATTTTTTGGTACATTTTGGTGCCAAAAGGACCTCATGATTGGATTTAGGAGGTCCTTTCCACGAATTTTGATATAAAATTCGATATAGTTTGGTGTTAGGTGTTCGGGAGGCAAAAAAAAATTAAACCCAGGTCATACGACCTCGAGCATGCAATTCAAAAAAAATCGGGTGCAGTTTAACGACTTGCCCAGGACAACGGGGTCAACACGAACCGTTGGCGGTCTGTTAACTGTTGGGGCCGCGTTGGCGGTTACCGCCGACGATCACCGCCCGATGATCTCACCCGACGGTCTTTACACCGCTTGTCAGGAGCTGTCATCATCACCGCTCGAGTCTTGTTGTCGCCACGGAGTTGTCACTCCGCCGCTAGCCATTTGCTATGCCCGGCCCCCGCCCCGCCTAGCCCAGCCACCGCCCAACCGCCACCCAGACACCACCTCCCTACCACTAGCAAGGAGGGTTTTTTTCTTGAAAGGTTTTTTACAGGCTAATGGTTTTGTTGCCATAACTTGGGCAAACAGAGTCATTTTTTGCAAATCCTTATATCGTCAGAAATCTCTTTCCGAGCTCTATCTAGATTTGGAGGTTAGAATTTTTTATTTATTTTTTGATGGTTTTTCCTACTGTCAAAGTCAGAGGTTCATTTTTGCACTCTGAGAGACATAACTTGAGCATCTGAACTCCGTTTTTCAAAAACTTTATATCGTTGGAAAGCTTGTTCTGAATTCTTTCCATTCATATGAGTTTTCTTTTTAGATTTTGCACCAAGTATATTTTATTTAGTTTTTTGCTTTTCAGCACTCTGGTGAATATCTTGGATGTTTCAAGTCCTGGGATCTCTTTCTTTGAGTAGGATGTCTCGTCTTTGGTTGTTCTATCTATATTTCTAGTTTTTTATCTCTTCTTATCATTGTAGTATTTTATTCATGCAAACGCACTGAGATAAGTGCCACCATGCATTGTATACTTGGGATCTTGCACATCTTGTGCCTTATTGTACATGCACTACTTATAAAGTGCCATGGGGGGTTGATGTTTGCCTTTGTTTGCCATCTACCTTTGTCACATGAATGTTCCTTCCACAACATTAGCCTCATGATGTGTGTCAAGTGAGTGTTCCTTCCACGACACTATGTACTTTCTTTGCAGCTTCGATGTTCTTGGCTCTTCGTCATGTAGTTCTTGTTGGCCGTCATTTTTAGTGTACCTATCCCTCACCCTTGTGTGCATTATGGGGGGGTTGTCTTGTTGGTTTAAATGCTTCCTTGGTTCGATTGATCAGCTCTTCAGGCTTTCGTGTTTCATGTCATCTAATTCAAGTAGTGTCATTTGAGGGCACTCATGTAGATTGATGTCTTCTCTACCTGGTCATGTTCTATTTCAGTGGAGGTTCTTCATATCAGTTGTTACTCTTTGATCGTGTTTGCCACTATTTCATGTTTCAGTGATGTCCTGCATTCTCTTCTTTTTGTTCCTATCTTCTAAAACACTCTTGTTTGAAGGCTTCTTAGTCCTTCACTTGAGCTTTCATCCCTTCTTGGATAGGAGTTTTGTTCCCACAAGGTTTTCTTCTTTTTCTCCACTTTACAGAGATTTTATTGTACTTGGGTACCTCATCAGGCCTAGTTGTCGGGACCCATTGTTGCTTTCATGTTTTTTTTTACATGCTTTTTTAGTCCTTAGTTGTTTTTTAGCTACTCCCTAAGTTCATCTTAAGGGGGGGTGTTAGAGTAATCATTTATTAGCTAATAATTATTTATTTGATTATTAGTCTATTATACTTTATGCTTAAGTTAAACTTAAGAATATTATAATTCTTTAGGGTTTCAAGCATCCTCTTATAAGGATTCTCTCTTCGTATTTTTCATAACCACTATAATTATTGAATTGCATTCTTGTTGCACAATCAATATGACTCATTTTTTATGGATCTCTGAATTCTGGCCTCCATCGCTTTTTTGTTTCTCTCCTTCTAACAAGTTTGCATGCAAGTGATCTTAGGGAGTTGTAGAGTTGATTTTTCCTCAACTCCAATATGTACCTTCCATTTGCTAATTCATCTACTTTTCCTATCGTTTTACACTTTCTCATTACTGCACATTGATGAATTGTGGCTATTTCTAAGATGATTTTGTTGATGGTGGATTAGCGGTTTTAAAAAATAAGCATAATAAAAAAAAAAACTAAATAGTTATAATGAGGTATAGTCATTTCCCAAATGATAGTTGTTGTGGTTTTTGACCAGTATTCCTTCAAATACAACAAAATCCAACTAATATGTTCAAATTCCCATTTCCCAAAAATTGCTCATGTTGTTAGACAACATTGCTTATACAATTACAATGGATTGTGGAAATTTTAGGTCTCTAGATATAAACTACCTTCCATAGGTACATACATAAACTCACTTAAAGTTACTTTGTGCATATATATATTCACCAATTAAAATATATGTTGAGACCCTATACAGTTGTGTAAATATACAACGTATATAATATGGCTTCACAAGTTGTAACTCATTTAGATGCAGGACTTGATACAAAGACAATGTAAGAAAGCCTTAATTAGAAAACAATCACGAAATATTGGAATTTCTAAGACCTTGGTGCTAAAATGTTGTTCGCATTGGATTGTCATTGATGTCAACACAGTGGATCATGCACATTAATGTTAACACGATGCATTGATGACATGATTATGCATGTCAAGATGAAGTAAATTGACAAAGACTATGCAAGGAAGAAAGTCAAATAGAGAAGCAACTGATCAAGTAGACACAAAAGGATGATTGCTTTTGAGCTAGTTGGACAAACTAAGCATGGGTTGAACAAGGTTTTGGGAAGCAACTGTTTGAATAGAAAACAAAGAGGATGAAAACAATCGAGTTGCGGGAATAGATCGAGCGCTTCAATGGACACACCTATGCGTGAAATTGCTTTAACCTTTTATCTCACATTGACAGTATGGTGGTCGTTTTTAGTCTTTTTGTGAATCGACATGTGTTGTGCAATGAGCAATAGCTCACATTCTTTTTACCACTCAACTTAGAACGTAGCTCAAGCGGGTTGCGTTAATAAGACATAATACCATTTAAGAGAGTTGTTTCAAGTCTTATCAATATGGTAATGTCTCTTCGATAACATGTTGAGGTAGCTCGTCGAGGTGACATGCGAATGTCTCTTCGATCAAGTGTATGGAACAGGCATCGAGGTGACATGAGTAAGTCTCATTGATTGGTCTAGGGCCTAATATCATCAATTTCTAGACCATTCAAATGGGCTAATTCATTACATTTATAGTATCACGCCTCTTTCTTTTTAGGAGAAAAAAATGCCAATGACCTAGTTAAAAAATGGTGGGATTCGTAGTCAACATGCAAGTCGTTGCCTTTGGAATTCCACTCTACTACTACTAAACTAGAGTCATCAAAAGTAGTCTTCTAAGTGTTGTTGCTCTGTAGTCTCCACGTGTGCAATGACTCTGGCTGGCGATGTTAATGCACGACAGGTGCGATGGGTGGACTACAAGTGAACTGTAGTGACCTCTTTTGGATGACGCCTCTTTTGGTGGACTACAAGTGAACTAGAAGGTGAAGTTACCGAAACTGGCTGTACATCAGAGCAAGGAGAATCTCTTATGTTCAGAAGAATCATGATGGAGCAGAGCAGTGAAGATACCGGATCTACTCAGAGAAAGAGTCTTTTCCGGACTGTGTGAAAATCAGGTGGTAAGTGTTGCAAGGTTATTGTGGATAGTGGAAGTACTGATAGTTCGGTATTTGACGAGATGGTTGTGAAGATTGGATTGAAGAGGCTTGAGCATCCTTGTCTTGTGTATGCTCTCTTATGTTTATATCTTCTTATGGTTAAGTAATCGAAGTTTAAGTTACCGGATCTGTTTTGTGGAAAAAGTAAAATATTTTTTAATTAACATGAAGATCAAGATCTAGTATTAGGAAAAAGCCATTAGTTCTAAGATAAACATGTTTTGTTGGATGAACCATGGTTTCCTACATTCAACCCTCTAACAAAATTTTTTCATGCTCTACATATTTGAGTGAAGTTAAGCTACCTCCTTCTTTGGCTTTGGGTTAGTTCTTGTCTACAAGCAATTAGACACAAAAACTAACAAATTTATATGCTTCATTTTAGCTAGAACTCAACTCAAATTAGATATCTCAAGAGGTCTACCTAATGATATGTGAGCCCAAGTAGATGTTTAGAAATAGGCCCTTGATTATCATCATGTAGCTTTCAAAGGCAAGAGATGCTTCCAACTTGGAAATGTTGGGGAATGTATATTTGATAAACCGAAATATTCAAAAAAAGCTACTTCAAAAAGTGGCATGCATTTATCTCATATTTCAATTGAAAGGGCTACATTAAATGACCCCAATAGTTCAAATAAGATCCCTCTACTTTCCCTTAACCAACCACTTTTACTTGGATCTTTGAAGTAACATAAATTGCATCCAAATATAGAAAATGAGTATCCTCATTATGCTAATTTTATTTATTCCTCCCTTTTAGGAGTTGCATAAATTTAGATTTGTCCTATACCTACTTCTTGTGATGTATTCGCACATAGCCCCATTGCAAATGGGGAACCCTGTTTTTTTCCTTTTAGGGTTTGTTTTCTAGGTCTTTTAGGGTTTTTGTCTGTTAGCCTTTGCATGATGAGTGTTGCCAGGGGAATTATTAGATAACAGGCTCTACTGGAGTTAGGGTGAGTCAGTGGATGCTCCATGTTAGGGTTTCTTTCAAGGTCTTCCTTTGGCTTAGCTTTGCTGAATTGTGTCTTGTTTGAGTTCAAGTGATTCAGTGAGTCAGTGTCATCTCTCAGGCCCGGGGCAAATTCCTCCATTTGATCCTCAATTTTGGCCTTAGGCTTTGAGAATGAAGATTTTTGAGTTGAGTGAGAGGCAAGTTGGCCTGGAGATGATGGGAGAAGTCTTGAAAAGTTATATCCAAGGCAAGGAAAGGAGGCAAGAGGTGTGAAATGAGCTTAAACTAGGAATTTCGCTCCTGACCCTTCCAAAGGGTCCAAAGCGAAATCCTCAATAAACACCTTTTTTCTTCCTTGTTTGCACTACGAACCTTGTTCCTTGGACATAGTGGGGATAGATTGATGTACTCTTGCCAAGAGAAGTGAATGAAGGCACTAAGAGGTGAGGATTTTGTCCAAGAACATGATTTTCACTCCTGACCCTTCCAAAGGGTCCAAAACGAAAATCCTTATAAACCTCATTTTCTCCCTTGTTTAGACCAACATTCTAGTTTTGAAGTGATGGAATGTGAAACTGTGAAGGATTTTGGCCTAGAACATGATTTTCGCTCCTTACCCTTCCAAAGGGTCCAAAGCAAAAATCCTTGTAAACCTCATTTTCTTCCTTGGTTTGGTTAACTTTTGGTTTCTAAGGCATGATAGGGGATGGATTGAGGTGTTCTTGCCTTGAAAGGTGGTTGGACGCATGAAAAAATGAAGATTTTTTGCCTAAAGGATAAATTTCGCTCCTGACCCTTCCAAGGGGTCCAGAGCGAAATCCTCATTTTGACCCTCTATTTTGCCTTAAGCACTAGAAGGACCTTGTTTTGAGCTAATTTGGTGGTGGATTGCCTTGATTATGGTGAAAGGAGGTTGGATAAATCAAGTTTGAAGGAGAATTGAGACAATGGAATGTGAAATCAACCTAAATTGGAAATTTCGCTCCTGACCCTTCCAAAGGGTCCAGAGCGAAATTCCTAGATGGCACCCATTTCTTCCTTGTTTAGACCGGGATCTTAGTTTCTAAGGCATAATGTGAAAGTTTCGACATGTTCTTGCCTAAGGAAGTGATTGAAAGCATTGAAATGTGAGGGGTTTTGTCCAAGAATGAAATTTCGCTCCTAACCCTTCCAAAGGGTCCAGAGCGAAATTATTTATTAAACTTATTTTTTACCTTGTTTGGGCTTAAAGCCTTGTTCCTTGGTCTTGGAGGTGAATTGGAGTTGAAAGAATGAAGGAATATGCTAAAAGCATGAATTTCGCTCCTAACCCTTCCAAAGGGTCCAGAGCGAAATTCCTAAAATCCACCTTTTTCTTTCATTTTGTGTCAAGCTAAGCATGGATAAAGATGAATAGAGCTTAGAAGGACCCCTAGGCATGCCTTGGAGTTGATTTTTTGCCATCAAAGATGATGATTTTGAGCTAGGACATGAATTTTGCTCCTGACCCTTCCAAAGGGTCCAGAGCGAAATCCAAATGGGTCTTGTCCTTGGCCATGGTCTTGAGCGAATTTCTTCTTTCAGGCCTTCTTGGGGTTCAAACAAGTGTTGTCTTCATGAGAAAGGAGTCCAAAGGTGAGAATCATGGCATAGCAAGGGAAGAAGAAGATGGAATTGTGTCCTAATCTTGAATTTTGCTCCTGACGCTTCCAGAGGGTCCAAAGCGAAATTCCCCAAAACCACCTTTTTCGCAATTTTATGCTAAGTCAAGTGTGGGTCAGGGTGAGATAGGATTGGATATGTCCTTAGGGATGACTTTGAGTTGCTACTGATCAATAAATTTGAAGGAATTGAGCAAAAACTAGGATTTCGCTCCTGATCCTTCCAAAGGGTCCAGAGCGAAATTCCTAAGATCACCTATTTTCCTTGCAAATCAGGTCAAACTTTTGGTTTTTATGGCTTAGGGAAGAATGGAGCAACATTTCCTTGACTTTTGAGGTGAGTTGAAGTGAGACGTGATAGAATTTGTCCTAAAATGCAAATTTCGCTCCTGACCCTTCCAAAGGGTCCAGAGCGAAATTCCAAGAAGACACCCATTTCTTCCTTGTTTGGACCAAGATCTTAGTCCCTTGGGCATATTTGGAAGTAAATCAACATGTTTTTTTGCCTTAGGAAGTGAATGAGGGCGAAGGGAATGAAGAATCAATCCTAAATCTTGAATTTCGCTCCAGACCCTTCCAAAGGGTCCAGAGTGAAACTCTTGCAAACACCTATTTTTCCCTTGGAGAAGGTCAAATCCTTGGTTTTTATGGCATGGATGGAAGTGAGATGATGTGTCCTTGCCTTTTGAGGTGGATTGGGGTTGAAAAAATGAAGAAATGTGCTCAAAACTAGAATTTCGCTCCTGACCCTTCCAAAGGGTCCAGAGCGGAATTCCCGAAATCCCTCTTTTCCTTCCATTTTTGTGTCAAGCTAAGTGTGGGTCAAGGTAGATTAGGCTTGGAAGGACCCCTAGGCATGCCTTTGAATTGATTGTGGCCACCAATGATCAAGATTTTGAGCTTAAACTAGGATTTCGAATCTGACCCTTCCAAAGGGTCCAAAGCGAAATCCTAAATAGGTCCTATGCCTGGCCATGATTTTTAGCGAAATTCTCCTTTCTGGCCATTTTGAGGGTCAAGCAAGTGTTGCATGCATGGGAGAACGATTCAAATAGAGAGTCAAGGTAGATCAAAGTGAGAGGAATGGAGTTGAGTGAGGGAAAACAAGCAAAGAGAGAAATTCGCTCCTGACCCTTCCAAAGGGTCCAGAGCGAAATTCTCCAAATCAACCATTTTCTCCTTGAGTGAAGCCAAAACATTGATTCCTATGGCATGGTTGAAGGTGGAGTGAGGTATTATTGCCTTGTTAGGTGAATTGAAGCAAAGGAAGTCAAGAAATAAGTCTAAAGCTTGAATTTTGCTCCTCACCCTTCCAAAGGGTCCAGAGTGAAATTCTCATTTTCACATAACTTGCCCATAACCAAGGTCAGGACATGGATCCCTAGGCTTTGGAGAAGAGAAAACTAAGCATATGTTTGCTTGGCAAGAATTTTGGAGTAAAGGAGTGATATGATTGGCCAGGAATGCAAATTTTGCCCTTGACCCTTCCAAAGGATCCAGAGCGAAATTCTTATAGGGCTTGTCCCTGGGAAGGATTTGAGCAAGCTTCATTTTAATGTCTTCTTGTTGATGATTTAAGGTAGGAAATGCTATGTTAGAATGAATATATTATGTGTCCTTAATCACCTTTTGGTTTGTTTTGCAGACGGAAGAAGATCAGAGCAAGGACGACCACTTGCAGATCATCATCGTCAAGGACGTTCCACAGGCAAAACGGAAGACTCAAGGTGTCAAAGGAATTCCCAGCTATCTCCAAAGCCCTTCACTTCGCCACACTAAGGAATCACAAGATGACCAAGAAAGGCTTTGCCAGCACTCCCAGGCGGAGGTGTACTTTCGAAGAAGGATGACTTGAAAATCAAGAAACTTCATTAGACACATGGGAGTCAAGGAGAGGTACTCCATTCATCAAACACATCAAAGACAGAGCAAAATCAACCAAGGTCGGTACCAGGGTATGTTGAAGAAGTAGATAGTTTCAGAAGAGTTAATTAAAGTTAGCTTCTCGGCTTCATCAAATTGAACATCAACCAAGTTACAAGTGTCAGACAAGGTGGCATCCCAATCATCATTCCTCCAATTGGATTGGTCCACCTCAGCATGTCCAGATTCAATGTTCCTGACTCATCGAGGATGACACAAACTTCGAGGAACCTACCCTTGCTTCCTATTGGTCCTCACCCTTGGAATGTAATTTTCTAATTGGCTAAGGAAGTTTGTTGTAACAAACCCTAATTAGGGTTTCTATCTTGTAATCATAGCCATTGATTCTAAATCAATCAGAGCCATCTATTTGTAAAGGGTTTCTCTATATAAGTGTTGGCTCCTCATTTGTAAAGGATAATAGCTAGTTAATAGTTAATAGTTGGTCAATAAAGAATAAATAGTAGTGAATAGTCAGAGTGTAGGAAATAGTCAGAGTAGAATAGAACGAGAAGGCAAAGATTGTTGCCAAGATGTTGTTGAAAAGGACTTGTAAACTTCATTGAAGAAATGGTGAATCCTATGGGTCGATTCAACAATTTGCATGGTCTCTATACTTCTCAAATTTGATTTCATGTTATTAGATGAGTGGAAGAAATGTGTATGATTGATGGTGAAATTTGTATATCCATACTACTAGCACTTTGTTGATTGCAAACTTGCCTTGTGTAGTCAACTGGAATCATTCAGCTTAAGTTTAACTTCAATTGTCACTTCTTCATTGATATGCATCAGCCTGATGGTGTCCATGCATGTAGCTCTGATCTGAACACCATAAAGCTTTCCTCAAAAGATTGCACTAACCTTGTGGAGATGGTCATGGGATGTCAAAGCAAGACTTAGTTAGAATTTCATCAAAGGTCATTCATTGCTCTTACATTCTTAGTAATAGAAATAGATCTCGTTTCAACCCTTCTCCTTTTTCTTTTTTTTCAAAATCTAGGACCAATAAAATCTCATGTTCAAGCAATATCCAAAGCAAATTAGACATTCAGGTCGTCGAATGTAAGTGCCCTTGTAATTCCAACAAAATCGCATCGTACCACAAAGATCTTATCCACACGTAGAGAACCTACATACAAGAACCTTGGAGTTGCTTCGATTGATCCTTCGGCGAGATCTTCAACAATCGGGAACTTTGTTCAAGAGAGGATAATGTACCTTTAGATATTTTATTCTGTGTTCGCATTTCTACAAAAAACACATCAACACTACTATATCAAGTTAGGGAGTCAAGCGATATAAAGGTTGATTATTCATGTTTTAAATCTCCAACTTCACTTCCTTATCCCTCCCCTTTCAAATCAATTACTACTACATGGCCCTTAAGTCTAGCTTGAGATAAAGAATGAAAGGTACTAACCTTCTAAATTTTCTAATAGACACTATGAATCAATGATTATCTATCTTGAAATTCATCAAATTTTTGAAGAGGTTGATGCATTGGGTTAGACTTCATTCAAAAACATTAAAGTAGTTCCTAAAAAAACAATCTTTAGGTTATATGGCTCTTCGATCTCCAAAAAAAATGGGTTTGCACATGTTTCAATAGGTATGTGTTGTTGTGTGCTCTTTGTTGGATACACTCCTTTTGAAAATGTTATCTCAATTATTTTCTTTGTTCTTTGTATATTTCACCCATGTGATCCAGTTGTGTTGTATGCTTTGTTATTTGTCATTCTTGGTAGTATTTTGGATTGGCGCGCCTTAATAGATCCCAAAATCTTAATAAAAAAATTATTATCATCTCAATCATTTTGTATGATTTGTTTTGATTTCATAAGCACACCAAGTGACCAGACCCAGTACAAAGCAATCATCAAGGCAAAAACAGCAAATCTCACAAGAAAGGAATTGGTGGGAAACAAAGGACCCAACCCTATACAATAGCTTCTCTTTCACAATTGCTGAAAGAGTATGGAAAGATCGAGGACCTTTCCTACTACGAACTATGGTCCAAGCTATATTATCATCTATAATACCATTACAACTGCACAAAAGAGGTGACCCCGCAACTAGAGGGTCCAGTTTAACCGAAGGAGGGACATCAAGATGAAAGATGAAGTGACATTAATCACTGAAGAAGATGGAAGTTCAAAAGAAGCATCCAACATGGCCTAAGTTAAACAAGAATCAAAAGGAGCTATATTAGGGAAATCTAGGTACAACAAAACCACAACAAGAGCAAGACGCTCAATAAAATCCTAGAAAGAGCCATCCTCATAGGAGGTAGGAACCTCAACGATCAAGTGATCTTCCTTAGAATCCTTCAACCAACTAAAAAATCCTTTCCGACATGACATGGAAAAATTTGAAGCCAAGTGACCAACAACAAAGCAATAGCAAGATCGAAAAGGGAGGCCCTCATAATCTAATGGTTGCATCCAAGGCTTGTCCCCAACCATGAGAACCACATCCCCATGCAAAGGTTTGGAGATGTCAATGTCAACCAAAATGTGATAAAGGTGGAGTGGTGCATATGGACAATGGAATCATCAACCTTCTAAATTGTCGATGGCCTCATAACAAGAATCCTCCAAAAACTGTAGGGGAAGATTCAACAATCTAACCCAATCCAAACACGAAAAATGGTTCAATGAGAGCATTTAAGGAAGGAGTCCAGGGTTTGATGGAGAGAGAATGCTCTCCTCAAGCCCAAAGTCGTCCAAACATCAGATTTCTATTTTTAGATGAAGAAAAGGAGCAATGAAGGAACCCTCAACGCAAGGAAAAATATTGATCTTACTAGTCAAAATAGGCTCCTAAGAAGTATGGACCCAATTGTGCAAGTCAAGAAGAGTAGGCAAAGATAGAGAAATGACAAATCAAACCTTTCCATAGGTAGAAGTCATTATTATCAACAACATCCTCATCACCGACAATAACATGAGAAGATTTAGCATTACAATGAGGTTGGCATGCTTGCTCAGGGTCGAAGGTCCAAGCTGATAGCATGGAGAAAATTGCAAGTCCCTACAGGAGAGTTAGATCCCAAGGGAGCACCAAGGTGAACCGTAATTTAATTCACCATAGCAACAACACCCTACATTGGACCAAAGCCAAATATGAACATAGGGTAGCCAGCTAGAACAAAATTGTTGCCGAAAGGAAGATCCTCCTCAACCTAGAGGAGGTCCAACAATCGAGGCAAGCGCACCATTCACAACCTTACCTAATACAAAAGGTTCAAATATAGAGGTGATTATAGGGGCAAAGGTTCAAACATAAGGGTGACTGTAGGGGCAAAATCAACCCACACAATGGTTGAAGACAAAAAGAACAATAAGGCTACATGCACCAAAGTTGTCATTGTATGAGCAAGTGTGATGAGAGGAACTACAAGAACAACTTTTAAAAAACTAACTCAACTATATTGTTGCCTCCACGACATTTCCATTTTGTATGATTTCTTATTTATATATATATAAAAATAAAAAAATGTAAAAACTTTCATCTTACACCCCTTGAGGGACCTGGATGGGTTAATTCAACTTTAAAAGAACAAACAAATGGTGTTTGAGAAAAATTCATGGAGGGGTGGTGGAAAATTAATTTTGATAGAGCTTTTAAAGGGAACCCTGGACCATCAGGCACTGGTTTCATTATTTGTGATTGGAAAGCAAATGTTTTGGCTTTGGGAGCGAAGAAATTAGAGGATGGAACAAACAATGTAGCAGAGGCTTTAGTAGCATTAATGGCTGTTAGAATTGGTTAGAAATTAGGGGCTCTAAAAATTCACCTAGAAGGTGATTCACTGATAATCATTCAGGCAATCATAAAGGGTAGAATCGATGCATGACATCTTCAAAAGTCAATTGCTAAAATAGTGGAAGAATTGGCATCATTTGGAGATTTTCAAATCGGTCATGTTAGGCGATCTGGGAATACGAAGGCTGACACCATGTCAAAATAAGCTCTATTTTTGGTGAGGTTGGCGAATTTAGGTTTGAAGGCTTTAGGCAACTTTCCTTAGAGGAGTTTTATGAGTAAATTGGTGGCAAGTCAAAACTTTTATTGAACATTCTTATTACATGAGCATAATAAATGCATTGTTTGGAGATGTGATGTGAAGAAAGGCGACGGAGTATAGAGGAAGCCCTGCATTAATGATCGTTTTGTAGTGGTTAATAACCTTACATTTAGCTTGTCCTCCTTTCTCGATGCTTCAACAATTTGTTTATGTGTTGGAGAAGCTTTTGTGTTTGTGGAGAAGGGTGGTGGCACTGTGGTTACAATGGTGAGTTATAGAAATACTTCAAACTTCAAAATACAAAATATAATCACGCTCAACAAAAGTAAGCCCCGATGAACCAAAATACTCCCATATACAAGGAAATCAACTTGCGCCAATAAGCCTCACAATATCTGGTTTGCATATATGATTACGTGAAAAGTCAATAAACCACTGGAATATTAGCCAAATTCATCATTTTCAGGTCAACAATCTGCTCAAGAGTAAGTCTGCAATAATCCATCTTACGAACCTCCCTTTCTGTACAGAGATCAACCCAAATGTCTTCTATCTGATGCACATGCATGAAGGAATTTTTTATCTTCTCCTTCATGCCTCACTAATCAAAATCTACTCTTGGCTTGAACCTTTTGAGTTTTATTTCCTGCATTTCGATTTCCATGGCCTTGGCCTTGGTGGATGTAATGAGGGAATAATGGCCAATTTTCAATGGGTTATTTGTAGAAATTCTCATTCCAACCTTATGCTTAACAAATTGATGTGCATAATGGTGGAGCGAAAAGGAGGGGAGCGAAAAGGAGCGGGAATCCCAAATTTCAAATTGGGAAATGGCGGAATTCTTGGGAATGGCGGATTTCTTGGAAATTGGTGTTCCTTTGGGATCGAATATGGCACGCAGGCAAGAGGTCAGACATCTCAAGGGTCAGAAAAGGACAAGGAAAAAGAAAAACCAGGAGAAGAAAAAGATTTGATCCCCGAGGACCCACACGACAAAGGAAAATGGAAAAAATGGTCCTCGCTCTTTGGAGTGAAGCCACTGGTTAAATCTGGGCTTCCGGAAGTAACGAACATTTCAGACCCCGCCTCTGGTCTGGTCGCTATTTCTGTTTCGGACAAGTAATCGATATGACTGTAGCTGGCCTATCTATGACCTTAGTGGGACGATTCTCTGGCTTTAGGCCTAACATTGATGATGTTAGGAATTTTATAAGGAGAAAATGGATGGTTAAAGGACAAGTGGAAGTGGCGGCGCTGCCTAGAGGGTTTTTTACCTTTGCTTTCAACTCTGAAGAAGACATGAACAAAGCTCTCTGCGAAGGCCCCTAGATGTTTGGCAAGTCTTCCCTGGCTCTCCAGAAATGGGCCCCGAATCTCGTCCTGGATGAATCCTTCTTCGTTTCGGCGCCAGTCTGGACACGCCTCCCGGGTCAACCACTCGAATACTAGAACGAGGAAGTTTTCAAGGGCATTGCGAAATCTTTTGGAGAGCTCTTATCGATTGACCCGATGACGGTGGCTAAATCAAGCTTAGTCTTTGCTCGCATTTGCGTAAATGTTAACCAAATGACAGATATGCCTCAATCCATAGATATCATATCTAAACTAGGAAAATGGTCCCAAGCTATTGAATATGAATCTCTACCGTTTGCTTGTTTCCAGTGCAAAAAATCAGGGCATTGGGCAAAATCTTATCCGCTCAAGAAAGGCAAGGAACTCAAGACAGATAGTAACTCTAAGAACAAAAAGATCTGGCAAACGACAAACAAAAAAGTAGATTCATCAATATCCGAGAGTAATCAAAAAAAGGATGCAACGGAACTTATGAATGAAGTCAAGAGGACTGGGAGTAGCAGCAATGATAAACAAGATTGTGTTTGTTCCAACGACCCACCAGAGAGCTCTAAAGAAGCAGAGCCAGGAACTAACTTGATCAATAAAGAAAACCCAGAAGCTCAGGAGAATGAAACTGTAAGTCAGGAGAAGGATGAAACTATTCCGGACCAGAAGGATGGATCAGCTAGCCAGGAGAAGGAAGAATCCCATCCAACCTCTTCACTATCTAAATCGGCCGACACAAACTTTAATGACTTTAATGAAGCCCAAGACCATTCTGATTCTGAGCCCTTATTGCTTTTAACTAATGGAAGCCCAAAGCCTCTCCTCTGTAAAACCCCTTCCCAAAGCGTGCTTATGCTGGATGAAATCCTCTGGATTCTCAGGTCGAGAGAAGGAAAATTGAACAAGGAGGAACCTAAGGAAGGAATCTCAACTAGAAGCAAGATTAAGAAAAAGGCAGATGTTGGAAGCCAAAATAAAAAGCAGGGAAGGCCATCCCTAAAACATCAAAGGGAACAGGAAAGCTGGAAGAACCGTGCTGATGGAACACAGTGTTCCATTGAGTCAGCCCTATACCCAGTTAAAATATGAAGATTATATCCTTGAATATCAAAGGGCTAAACACCCCCCATAAGCAGGATGTGTTACGGAACGTCATCAGAGATCATAAACCAGATGTGGTCCTTGTTCAGGAAACCAAGATGTCTAAAGAAAAAGTTGAAAGGATCAAAATTTTCAAAGAAAACAGAGTCATAGGAACTAACTCGGAGGGTGCCTCTGGAGGAACTGCGATCTTTTGGAACAAAAATACTATAATAGGAAAGGAAATCATCTCCGCCTTTAATAGGAACTCAGTTTTGCTCGAGCATATTAAGGACAACTTTGTTTCGATGTTATCTAATGTCTACGCTCCTAACACCAAATCCGGGAGAGCTAAATTCTGGAAAAGCCTTGCGGCTGACAGACACCAGTTTGTTGATCAAAGTTGGATTATTATGGGAGACTTCAATACCCCGCTCAAAGACGAAGATAAGATGGGAGGAATCCCCTTACATCTTGATGGAAAACAAGACCTTGTGGATTTCATTAATGACCAAGCTCTCATTGATGTTGATCTCCAGGGCATCAATTACACCTAGACCAATAGAAGAACCGGAACTGATTTGATTCAAGTTAGGCTTGACAGATCTTTAATTTCTCCTGACTGGCTTTCTAAGTATAGTTGTTCCCTTGGTTCTGTTATCAAAATCGGTTCAGACCATTTCCCCATCTCATTTTCTGCCAACTCTTTTTTGGCTAAGATAAACTTCCCTTTCAGATTTGAAAAAGCTTGGCTCTCGCATCCTTCTCTAGAAGCCTGCATTACTAAATGGTGGAACTCTGAAGTGGAGGGTAAGGCTCTTTTTAGAATTGCTAAAAAGCTCAACATCATAAAAGCCAAAATTAAAACCTGGAACAAAGAGATTGTTGGGGACATATTCAAGAACAAAACTCAAGTTAAAGCTGATTTAAAGCTTGTTCAGGATAGAATCCAAGAGGTGGGATTGACCGAAGATCTTAGGACGGCTGAAAATAATCTGTTATCTAAATACCACTCCATCATATCTAATGAAGAGACTTTCTGGAGACAAAGATCTAGAGCTTTGTTCCTAAAGGAAGGTGATAAAAACACCCGCTTCTTTCACTTAACCGCCCTTAAGCACAGGGCAGCCAATAGAATATCCAGACTAACTTGCAATAAAGGTGTCCTAACAGAGGATTGTGACATCAGGAAGGAAGCTCTCGAGCATTTCAGTACCTTGATGGGTGAAGTGGACAACCTGGATTACAGTAAGCAAAATACACTTTTACAAGCCATCCCTTCTATCCTATCGAAAGCTGACAATCGCCTCTTATCCCATATTCCCACTAATCCTGAAATCAAAAAGGCAGTGTTTTCCTTTCAGGGTGACAAATCCCCTGGCCCAGACGGCTTTCCCATGTTTTTCTTCCAAAAATTCAGGCACATTGTGGAGGCGGACATATGCAATGGTGTTAAGGAATTCTTTGGCTCCAGAAGACTTCTTAAGGAACTGAATGCCACTTTCATTGTCCTTATCCCAAAGATCCCTAGAGTTGATTCTCTTAACAAGTTTAGAAAAATCAGCTTGTGTAACTCTGTCTACAAGATCCTTTCCAAGGTTTTGACTTCCAGGTTGCTAGATGTTCTCCCAAGGATTATCTCTGTCCAACAGAATGGCTTTGCCCCCGGAAGACAGATTTTGGACTCCATTATCTTTGTTCATGAAAATATCCACTCCCTGAAAGTGGCGAGTAAACAGGGATTCTTCCTTAAGTTAGACATGGCTAAAACTTTTGATAGAGTGAACTGCAGTTTCTCCTCAAGATCATGGAATCGTTTGGTTTTGGTGACAAAGTTATCCAGCTCTGTTCTCAACTCATGGGAACTTCCTCCTCTGCTGTTATTGTTAATGGATCCACGTCTAATTTCTTCAAAAGCTCCAAAGGTCTCAGACAGGGAGACCCCATCTCCCCTATCCTGTTTACCATTCTTGCTGAATGCCTGGGTAGATTCATCCATAAAAATGTGGAAGAAGGCAAACTTAAGGGTTTGAAACCCTCTTCATCCAATGTTGTTTGCTCTCATGAACAATTCGTTGATGATTCTATCACCATGGGGGAAGCCACCATCTTGGAAGCCAAAAGCATGAAAATCATTCTGAATACCTATGAATCGGCCTTTAGTCAAAAAATCAACTGGAATAAAAGCTCTATGTTTTTCATCAACACCCCGACCCAAAGGCAAATTAGGATTGGCAGGATTCTTGGTTGTAACATATCTGAGTTTCCTTCTACCTATTTGGGGCTTCTTCTCTGTCTCAAGCCTGAGGATTCCTTCTGGAATAAGTTAATTGACAAACTCAACCTGAAACTTGCTGGCTGGAAAGGGGTTGTTCTTAGTCAAGCTGGTAAAGTCACTATGCTCAAAGCCACTCTTCAAAATCTTCCTGTGTATGCTCTTAGCTTGTTCAAAATCCCCTCAATGTTTGCAGAAGCTATTGAAAGAATCCAAAAAAAGTTCCTTTGGTCGGGAGTGGAAGTTAAAAACAGAATCCCCCTTATAGCCTGGAATAACATTTGTACCCCTAAGGCCTCAGGTGGGCTGAGCTTAAGGAACATTAGTTCTATGAATAAAGCTTTATTAGCCAAACAAATTTGGAGATTCAAAGGGGAGGAAAGAGAATGGAACTCTATTTGGAAAAACAAATATTTCTATATGCAACCTTCTGAGGAAGAATTCTTTGACAACTCTTTCTCTGTTGATGGATCTGCCATTTGGAATGCAGTGCAATCTGCTAAAGGCTGGGTTGCTGCTGGCAGAACCTGGAACCTTGGGGACGGGAGGAAAATAAGATTTTGGGAAGATAGATGGATCCTGGATAAACCTCTGGAGGAAATCCCTATCATCAAAGATTGGAAAGACAGCTTCAAATGCAGGTATGGTGAAATGGTAAGAGATTACTGGATAAATGGGGACTGGATTGACTTTAGCTAGGAGTGCCCGGATCTCAAGTTCCTTCAGATTGCTCTTTCTGCTAAAATCCCTAGAGACAACAAAGATGACATTCTGATATGCGGGAAAACTCTGGATGGGAAATACTCTGTTTCCTCTACTGTGGCTATTCATAATGTCCCGATGGAACCTACTCCCATCTGGGCTAAAGTTTGGAATAAGAACTTAGTTCCCAAAATCAACATCTTCTTTTGGATTTTCATCCAAAATAAGATATTAACCCTGGATAATTTTCATAAAAGAGGCATTATTTTTCCTAACATGTGTTCTCTTTGTTGTAGGGAAGAAGAGACGGCTTGCCATATTTTTAATCAATGCTCTTTTAGCCAGGACATCTAGAAAATCATCCTGACCAAGTGGAACTTGAGGTGGGTTTTCCCGAATTCTCTTGGTGACACTTGGCTTCAATGGCATTGTCCTAACTCTAATCCTAAAATTGTGGAGACTTGGAGACTTACTCTACCGATTGTTATCTGGAATATATGAAAAGAGCGCAACAACAGGATTTTCAGAGATAAAAGGGCTATTCCTGAAGTGGTTGCAGACAAAATCTTTAGGAGTATTTTTGAATGCCTCTATGGCACTAATGAGGGACTTGCTACTAAAGAGGATTTCAAAGACAGATGGAACCTTTCTACCACCACTACTAGCAAGGAGAAAGGCAGAGAAAGTCTTGTCTAGTGTTTCCCCCACAGGGATGGATTAAGGCTAACTTCGATGGGGCTTCTAAAGGAAATCCGGGTAAAGCTGGATATGGGAGCATTATCAGGAATTTTGCTGGAAGTTGCCTTAACGCGGTGGTTGGTCCTCTGGGGAATCAAACTAGCCATTTTGTTGAAGCCTTCGGTGCCTTGCATACTTTAATTATAGCCAAAAATCTCAATTATGATAAAATATGACTTGAGGGTGATTCACTTAATATTATTAAGTGCTTAAAGGGGAAATCGGAGCCTTCTTGGTCTATTGAGAATATCATCATGAAAGCTAGAGAGATTATCGCCAATTTCAAAGAAATTATTATACAACATGCCTTCAGAGAGAAAAACAATGTTGCTGACTGTTTAGCGAATACTGGAGTTAATTCTGACATTCAAATGATTTGGCACAAGGATGATCTGAATTTAAACATTAAAGAGATACTCATAAAGGACCGTTATACGAGGAGAGAAGGGCAATTAAATCATGACAAGTAAAAAGAATCACTTACGCCTCTCTGGAAAGGCCATCATTACTTGGCACTGCGGCAGATCTCTTACTATCTCCAAAAAATTGCCACATGCTTTGTGGGTTACTCAGAGCGATAATTTGAGTTGCATCGGAAAAAAAGTTCTCAATTTGCAGAGAAATAGAGTCGATATCCTGCATTCGAAAATGGGAGGAGATCTAAGATGCGAAGAACCTGACAACACGTCGACCTGGAAAGTAATGCCTAAAGTCTGGGCAAAGTTGGAGAAGGGCTCTCTCACTAGCTTCATGGAAAAGCTTGAGGACTACGACAAAGGTAGGGTCAACTTAGCCGTTTCTAAGATTTCTGAAAACTGGTCTAATGGCTCTTTTAAACTTTACGGAGTTAAATTTAAGTTGGATATTGGGCTTATTTCTACTGTGATTGGAATGCCCCTCTCTGGGCTCAACTTCTTTCGAGACCTCAAGGTCTCCAACAATGCAGTCACCCTGTTCCCGCGAAAAGAGAAAGAGCGGGCCAAAATCGGCAAGGCTATCAAGGGCTACTACGATGCTGCAAACAACAAGAAGTTGTGGGGCTAGGTCCTGAACGCAATCATGAAGTATATTATGGTTGAAGGTCGTTTCTCTAGGGCCCACACCTACCACTTCGTGCTCTTGAACCATTTCAGACATGACAAAAAAGTGTCTTTGCCCTACTACCTTTTCCGATCTCTCCAAGTCCCTGAACAAGCACAGGACTAACCCTTCCAACTCGATTCTCCACTGCGGGCTCCTCTTGCACATCTATGAGCATTGCAAAACCCTCGCTCTGCAGGAAAATAAGCGGATTTTCGCTTCCCCAAGTAGAAGGAGGATAGAAGAGGGAGATATTAGCAAGGAGAAGGCGTCATCCAGCAAGAAAAAGAAAAGCGCCCCCGGGTTGGAAACTGAGGACATTGTCAAGGAAAGCAGTGGTATGGAGACGGACGACTCTAATGGTGAAGACAGCTGGAAGGAAGAGGAGCTAGGCAACGAGAAAGAAAGTGGAGATTTCGAGCCTGGTCAAGATAGCCCTATTCTAAGTGATCACCCTGGTAAAGACAATAGCCATCTGATGGAGGAGACGGCTCCCAAGGATAATGAGGAAACCGAAGTTAATTCTGAGAAGGAAAAAAACAAAGGCTCCGAGAAGAACCTGACTAAAGAAAGGGATAGCAAGGACAAGGAAAGTGCTAGTGAGGGGCTTATCCCGAATAATCTCAAGAAGCTCTCGGAGGCCAGAATGAATTTCGACAAACGGACTTACGAAACCCTAAAAAACCTGGAGAAATAAGGGATAAATTCGGATTAAAAGAGGGAGGATGAAAACAGAGAGCATATTAATTGGAAGCAGGAAATGGAGAATAAGGTAAAATCGCTGGAAGAGGGAAAAGAAGTGATGAAAAACCTTATGGGAATTATCCCAAGTATCCTCTCTGTTGTCACCAAAAATCTGAAAGACATTGCCAAGGTCTTTGACCATACTCCTAAACCGATTGTGGATCTTGACCTAGAGGAGGAGACCATCCAGACTGGAAGTGGTGGTGATGCTACCCCGACGAGCGGAACTGCGAAGAGAACCAGGGCCAGTATCAAGAAAGTTGTGGCTGTTGTGGCCAAGGACCCTCCCAACCTCAAAGACAACATCAAAGAGCTGCAAAAAATTAGCAGCACCCTAGCTAAAGCCCTGGATAAAATCTGATTCCTGGATGGCCTACTAGCTTTTAAGGGCTTTTGTGGGTTTTCCTCGATTTTCCGTTGGTTTTTTCCTTTTGTTCTGTTTCTCGTGGCTTTGTTGTTTAAATCTTGTTTGTAAAGGGTTTCAAGGCCCCTTCAAAACCTGCTTTTTCATTAATCAAAAACAGATTGATGTGCATGAATAGCCATGATCTGTCTTCTCAACTCCATAAAAATGATCTTATCAGTTTGATACCTAGGAAGCATATATGGTTGATCGCTATAACATCCAACTCTCATGTAAGTGAAAGTTGGGAATTGAAGGAATAAGCAGCCATATTCATTCACCTTCTCCCAAGCGACATCTAGCACTCTTATGTTTTTCAATGTCTTATCAAACAAAGACATATAATGACCACAGAAGGCATCCTAGACCCTCTTGAAATGCAATCTGTTGGGTCTCAAAGGCAATTGGTCATAGTAATCTCACACTGGTATAAGTGAGCGATCACCCTTGGTAGAAAGACCAGGGAAGTGTCTGAGTGATGTTGCTATATACACCAAATATGAGTACATGTAGAACATCATGGTGGAAGGAACTGCTGCAAGTTGTTCACAAAGGGTATAAATAATGATTTCGCCCAAGAGATGTGTTGAGACTGCCTTATGAGCATGATGAACTTATACATCCATGGTTCAAAAACATTAGAATGTTCTAAACCCATCATCCTGCTGAGAAGAGTGATTGTCTCTGATTTCCCACTTGAAATCACTACGATACAACTTTGCCCACCTTGTAAAAGCAGTTTGTGGCTCACTGATTCATCTATTGATATGATGTTTGCAATCCTTTTCTATTAAAGCATAGTACTCAGTTGCACTATCTTTGGAGATCTCTATGTACACAGGTGCTGGTGGTATTCTGAAAACCTTTTCAATAGTGTATGCATCAAGACGGATTATCACTTCCCCATCATCATTCTTGATAGTTCTTGTTTCTTTGTCAAAATGATTGGCACAAGCAAGAACGAACTCACGTTCTAGGGCAGCCACTGGAAAGGAAAAAGCATGGTGAATGTGACTATCCAACAAGCATTGCATATTGCTATCCTTGGGATCCTCCACCTGTTTAACAAACTTTGATATATAAACATACCCTATTTCCGTATCTTTGATGTGCTTCATGGGAGTGGAAAATTGGGATGGAGAGATCTCATTTTGGCACCTATCATATTTATACTTCATCTTCTTTTGAAGGGAAGATGACGATAAATCAGTCATTGAACAAGAACCTGGCACGTTGCGATGAAGATCTAGAAGTGTCAAAGCAACATCAAGATCAACCAAATGAAACATATTTCTTTTTTTCAATGGCAAAAAACTCTATCCCTCTTGAGAGGAAAATGGTGAATAAATAGGAACACTTGAAACTTGGCTTTTGGTCAATTTCGGATCTTGGGAGATGTGTTACAAGTATGCAAGTGGGGTAAGACATATTCGCAATCGGATTTCTAAAACCCGAATGCAAGTATAGTTGTAATAAGAAAAATGGAAGGATGTGTGAAAAAAGGAAATTTTGACATGGAAAAGAAATTTTGACATGGAAAAGATAATGGGAATGGAATGTGTGAACAAACGTAATGAATGTGGATGAATAAGGAAAGAATTTTGGAAGATCGTCTTCATTTTAACCTCAAGGGAATGGGAGAAACCTTCACTTGTAATCAAGGTTTTAAAACCTGAAATTGGAAAGACAAGCTTTTACAACTTTGAAACTTGAACTTTTGGCAAAAGATGATGAAGTCTTTTCAGCCAAAGGGGAAAAACTCACTCTTTCATCTTACTTGCAATCGAATTTTAAAAACCCGAATGCAAGTAAAGAGGGAAAAATGGAAGGGGAAAGACAATGCAATCCTTAAATTACATTCAAGACTTGGATAGAAATAGGAAGATCTCTCTCAAGCCCAAAATGAAGAAGAACAACACAAACATCAACCATGATCAATCAAGGAATTTCAAAACAACAAAAATAAAATAAAGACAAAACTGGAAAACAAAACATACCTTGCTTGATCAAGATGCCCTCCAAAGAGATGGAATAACTTTGGAAGAAACAATCAACTCCTTAAATAAAAAGCAAAATGAAAATGTTGAAACCTTAGCCAAGTCCAAAGAGAAACAAAATTGCAGCAAAAATGACTTTTAATATGGAGGAAGAATAGGTCAAAACCTAATGGAAAACCTACGTAGGAAGAATAGGAACCAAAACGCCTAAGTTCGAACTCCAAATCATGGCATTCCAACTCCGAATCATGACATTCCAACTCCATAACGTGGCATTCCAAAAAATGGTTAATGAAAGAAAAAATGCAATCAAAGAACAACCCAATGGCAGCCATACAAGCTGCAACGTGTTTCTAAAAGCATTAAATCTGCCTTGAATTCAAAACGCCCCCTCATCCCATAAGATTCCTCCACCAAAATCGGTTAGAAGTTGTCGCAAAATCGAACTCTAAAGAGAGGAGCAAGTCGGGTTCTTGAGGAAAAGAAACAAGTTTAAAATGCTTTGTAATAGACATGTAATCAGGTTTTTAAAACCCCTTTACATGTTTTAATTTGCTCACTTTTTTCATCTCCCAAACAAATTCGGGTTTGCAAGAACAAAACAAGAAGACATGTCAAAATAACTTGTAATAGGGAAATAAAATCCCCTTTACAAGTGACCAAAAACATTAAAACATGTAATAGAGAAATAAAATCCCTATTACATCTCAAAATCACTTAAGTAGGAATTTTTCAAAAAAATTACAAGATTTTTTTAAACTTATAATTTTAAATTCACTTGTAATTTGTCCAAAAAGTTAAAGCAAGGGGGAAATAAAAAGTTAAGTTACAAGTGACAAGTTTTAGATAAAGTGCACTTGTAATTGTTTTAAAATTTCCCTACAATACTAAAACAAGAGAAAAATAAAACTTGCAATCAAAGGAAAATTTTCTACTTGCAGTTGAGAAAAAAAAATCCTGAAATTAAAGAAAAAACATAGCAAACGAACTCAGAATGCAATGAAATTTGAAACGTGAATCGTGGATGGACTGAGAATTAAGCCAGTCCAAGGGCGAAGCAAAATTTTGCCTCGGGAAACATGTCTTAGAGTAAAAATTTTCATTTTTTAACAAAAAAATTTAAAGGGGTTGTCCATTTTTGTGAATACAAAAATACGGACAACAATATATACAGTTGAAAATTACTGATCAGATATTAAATTCTTTACATAAACTTCTCATTCAATTCATCTCATGAATCTCTTCTATATTATCAATACCAACAGAAAAATGTTCTAATAATTACAGGAGAACAGGGATCTTCGTTGTATGCTTAATATGAAGAAAAATAGAATGCACTGAATAATCCATAAACTTCTTACATTTTCTAAGAATACAGCATAGTAGAATAAAGTCATGATTGCCGTGACATTATTTCTGTTACAGTTCCCCAATTCGCTCCACTACTCCACACTGACAGAAAAATAAAGCAGCACAAAATAGTCAAAATTTACAGTTTGCCCAAGACTAGGAATGAATTCATACATAAAAGCAAAGAAACTACTCTAACATTATGCAGATAAAGAACAAGTTGAAGGCATAGTATTTACGCACTATTTGGATACATGAAGAAGCAATATTACAATGGAAATAGAGTGATTACTAAATAAGACCTCCTTGTAACCCTTACGAAGTTGAAATTATTGTCCATACCTTTGGATGGTTTGTCAATCCAAGGTCCATTCATGATATTTAAGATGCTGCAAGCATCCGTATAATCTAGGTCTGGAAGCAGTTTTGGGGTTAATAAAAAACACCTACAAAATCAAACTCATTTGCATCAGTCATTTGGAGTGTCAGATTCGTTTTCAGTCCCAAAAATGACAAGGTAAAGAACTATGAGACGGATAAATGAGATCCATTCTTACTGTGGTGTGTTTGGTTGACTTGCAGCCCTAACTAGTTGCTGAAACATGTTCCTTTCATTTATGGGATCCATTCCTAGTGTACAGAAGAACCAGTATGCCAGAGCATAACCTTGTAAGACACTTGAATTAAAGCAATAAAGAAGTTCACAGTTAACTCTGCATATTTGTATGCTAGCATAACCATTTGGGAAGTCTTTAACATACCGTGCCATTCTTATAATAGAATAAGTAAATTTCAATATCTAAAATCAAGACCTAAAATAACAGTATGAACGTTAAAAATATCTACCATCATAAAATTCTACTAACCTTGATTTATTTCATCTACCACACGAAATGGGCAGTTCGTAAGGTCCTGTAGTGAAACGAGATACAATATTGTTGATACTGATCGTTCCTGAGAAAAGTCATCATTTTGTTAGCGTTTCATAAATGTACAAAGTTATCATGGAAAAAGATTGCATTCTCTGTATGTTTGAAAAAGAACAGAACCCATACCCCTCCAGACTGGTGATGAGCACTAAGTACCTGCAACTGTCCAGTTTGCCTGCAAAAGCAAAAGTCAAAGCTTAGTACAGAAGGAACAGCTACATCAAGGTAAACTAAGGATTATCCAAAGATCTACAAGTTCTTTCAGGGAATGATGAAAACAAGAACAAGAAAATATGGATGATAATAATTTTATGCACTTGACCATCCACATTCAGGTACAACAAAATAGCAAACAAATTTCATACTGGCAGAAGAAAACCCAGAACTCACTTCAAAATAGGCATACTCTTTAAACTAAAATCAAAATATCCTAGTGCCACCAATGGCATCGAACAATAAGCAGAAAGTACAAACAATTGAGCAGTGTCAATATTTGGCAGATTTCCGTATCATTCCTCTGAAATTTCCATTGTGGTCCCCAAACAATAGAATCCTCTTTAATTTTGGCTCTCTCTAATACTAAATCTTTCATCCATCTAGTGCTTGTGTGCCCCTAATTCTGCCATGCCTCAGTGGCAACCCCAACTCACTGGTTCATTTTGTATTAATTGAGCAAGCCCACTTCCACGATTATTTTGTCTACCTTGTTGAAGTTGGAATTGAAATTGAATTCTTCTTCACTTTTCTTGCTGTAGTAATCATCTTGCTACATCCTATAAGAAACTTCATTACATGTTGTATGGCTGGTTCCTACCAAAGAATCCAATAAGTATTTTCTACAGGAAGGGGCACCAAATTCCAATTTTGTTGAATAGTCTGTAATTCTTCTGACTTAAGAACAAAAATGCATTTAAATTATAATAGATATAATGAAAATATTTGAAAAAACAACATGCATAATTATTAAGAAACAAACCCTACATTTACAGTACCAACAGGCATGTTATGAGGACAAGCAAATTTGAAATGCTCCAAGGACATAGCCCAACACCTTGTATTAGATGCATTTTTCAAAATGATTTGAAAACAAATGAATAATAAAATGTTTGGACAATATTCTTCAATAAAAAATATAGATACAAATGATAGCATGCTTCGAACATAATTCCAATTTTAAAAATGAAGAAACAAAGCCTTTAAAAAATAACACAATTCCATTTAAAAGGATTTCATTAGCATAAGTCACAGATAACGAGATACAATACCTGAACTTAACCTTGATTAGAATACCATATTTATCAAAATCCATACCATGCTCATCTGGAAAAAAATATTTAGAAGCATCAAATTTACCAATACTGAGAATTCTGTCAACTTTACAAAAGAATTAAAATTAATATTGAGTACACACCAAGTGTTACTTCTCCAGCCACAGCCATCTCTTGAAAATTCTTTCCAAAAGTTTCATCGATCCTCGTGACAAGACTTCTCAATGTCGGTAACCAAGTTTCCTTTCAACGACCATCCTCTTAAAATTAGAATTTGACTATTTGATATTCCAATCAACATTTGATCTTTGCAAACCAATGATATTTAGTGATTACTTATATCTAATCTTTTTATCACTTGGTAAAAAGAAAAATGTATGTAATTTTATTAAATATTCACCTTCAGATTATTTATTTCTGTTAAAATATTATTGAGTGCCAGTTTATCTTCTTCTACTTTCAAAGTCAGGCTGCTAATCTGCTCAAGCACTCACAAAGCAGAATTCATATGAAGAAAAACATACATATTAATACAAGATAATCATTTAAAGAGATTTTACCTGAATCATATCCTCAAAAAGAAGCAACTCGCCAATTTATGTAAGGAAACAAGGAAAATTACCTTCTCACAACGCCGCTCATACTCATCAAGTACATTGGGATTGAGAAACATGACAGCATTAGCCTGTGCAGTGCAGTCTTGTATTGCAGCTTCAAGCTCTTCAACTGTTTCAGGCATCTTCATACAAACAAAATAGCACAATCAACGAGTCCAAAATCAAATAGTGCAAACATTCATTGATCAGTATTTTCAGTTATTAGTAATCAGTTCATAATTTAAATGCCATAGTCAAGAGGGCATCTAACAAATATTACATGAGATCCAAATATAATTTAAAAACATACAAGAAATGCATTCATATTCAAGAAAACATTTTACATTAAAAAACAAATATATCATTCAATCAACATCTGTTAGCAAGTAGGATCTTAGGATACTAATCATTATAAACAATATATAAAATAAATAACATAAAAAAACATACATGCATAGATTTTACACATTACACCAAACCTACATTGGGAAAACCTTTTCGGGTAGAAAATCCCATAAAGCATTATTTTATTAAAAACACTTATAAAATATAGTCCATTAAAAAATTAAAAATGGACTGAATGGACACTTTTCTTCATATTTCCACATGGCCAATAATACCTTATGTGCATAATAATATAAGTCCAAATTCACACTCTCAAATGAGAGAAAACCTCCTTAAATAAAGGAAAAAGGGTGGAAACTACCTTAAGGGGTATGAATCACACCTAATCAAAGCAACCATTTAAAAAAATTAATAATCTAATAGTTATAAGTTTATTAATTACATAAACTAAATGGTATGTGCTTTATAACATAAAGTTTTATAACCTTATATTAGAACAATATATAGATGATATAAGGGTATAACCAATAATAATATTATGTTCTAACAACATTTCACTGGAAAGATCTTCAAGTACTTTAAGTTTCCACTTACTGAGATAGAGAAGCTAATCTTTGTGATCTGATTACAAGAAAGAAGCTCCGACAATAGCCTTGAATGGCACTTATGAAAGTTTCTTAGTCAGGCCATAGAGCTTCATTTAATCCAAGAATACTCATAACACTAACCCAGAGGTTATTTTACTTCACAATGTCAGCTCAAGGATCTATTTTCAGGGTTCATATTTGATGTAGTTTGAAATGACCAACCCTGGTTTGCAACCAAATTTTTTGAAACAATTCTACCTTAATGGATTAGACAACTTATCGCACAGTTTGCTGCTCTTTGTAATGTCTTTGGCTGATTGAGATTGTTTGCACATATGCTCATATGATTGTTAAGAAGTCTCTCATTCATGCATAATAACATTAATCACTCAAACAATATTGCAAAGATACCACTGTAAGAACCACAACTAATTCTGGTATTATTTTTTCTGTTTAGTAGTGTGTGAGATGAAAAATGATGATGACAAACTATTGCAAAACCACAAAGATCAAACCACAAACAATCCTAGTTCTACAATAAAACATTCACCATACACCAATGAAGATACCTAAGAACATGCAAATTAACAAATTGAAGCCATAATACCATTCACATGCCAAGTAGGGTTTGATCTCCATTGTCTCCTATCTCCATTAGTCTTGTTTGATATATTTGCTCTCAGATTTTGTATTATGCACAAGTGCTCAACAAAGAACGGATTGTGGTTGTGAAGTCACTTGATCGCAAGAAAGCTTGATAGACGCATTAACTAGATAAACGCATTAGCTAGATAAATGCATTAGGATTAGAAGGATATCAAAATACTCTTATATAGAAGACACTTTAGAAAATGGAGGGATAGGATTAAGAGGTGAAAAGATAAATGAACGGCTAGGATTAAAGGGTAGGTAAAAGAAATAATAAAATATGAAGAGGGTAGGTAGAGGAAAATTAAAAGATAAATGACATGTGTCATGAAGAGAAAAGGCTAATGAATTAATTAAATAAATAATAATTTATTTAATTAATAGAGGAAGTGGGACTAATTAAATAAATAAAATATTTATTTAATTTAGGGAAAATATAATTTAAATAAATAAAAAAAATTATTTAAATGAGGAAAAGCTAGAAGAGGCAAAATGAATTAATTAAATAAATAAAAATTTATTTAATTAATAGAAGACTTAGGATAAAATTATTAAATAAATAAAATATTTATTTAATTAAGCTAGGACAATTTTAGGTGTCTACAAGTAGGTTTGACATTTCATCAAACACTTGGTGTGCTAGCTCTCTGATGTCTGAATCCTGAGTTTTGATTGTGTTTGATGTTTGTTTTCAATGCCAAACATAGAAAAACATACAAAATTGATAACACAAAGTGCATAAACCAAAACAACAATTTCTCATGATCAACTTCACTTTATTATCGTCATATCAGATCTGAGTACAATGTTTTTCAGGTCTGTTACGATAATTTTCAGACATACAAAACTTATAGAAATGTGTCAACAACATGCAAAAGCATAACATAGATGGATCATTAACAGACCCAAAGCTTAATATGTCCTTTAGGCACAATGTGATAACATGAATGGCTGAAGATAATGTTTGAAACCCTTATGTAGGTCTGATATTTTTTGTCGTTTATCTAAAACAAATCCGCCAAAAGAGGAACTTATACCAAACACCCAAGCCTTCACAAACAACCCAATTCCTCCTCCAAACCCTAGCAAAATGATCAGAAAAAACAAAAAAACACCTTACAACATTACCTTCATTTCTAGAAATGTGAAACACAAGTGAGATGCCTGAATCATATCTCCAACTGACAATGGCTTTTTGCCCACTGCCTCCAAGCTCGAGGTTTTACGTCCTCAAACCTGTTGAAAGCCAAAGCTCCCAATCCTCCAAGAGAAATAATAAAACCAATTAGAAAACCACACTTCCAAGCATGCTGGAAATGAACTCTCAAGAGTCTTTTATAACATTCACAAGAGAGCCCACACACTTCACTAGTCAATGTGGGATATATAGAGACACTTTCTTTGTATTTTAAATCTCTTTTGCCCAAGTGCAATTAGATCAGGGAAACATTTAATTTTAAAAAAACTTCCCTTTTAAACCCTAGTCCCCTAACAATGAAGTTAAATATTTTAATTTAACTTATCGTTAAATAAATTATATCAAATGATTATCAATGTCTCTAGTATGTATTAAACAATTAACCACCGACATAAACGCCATCCAAGTATTCACAAGTGATACTGACCTGGCTGAAACTAACTTACTATAAATAGTAAGTATCCCAAAACCACACCAAAACACCTCGGAATTGTCTATAACTAAAACTGTCTAGGCCATACATCATCAAGATCTCTTAAATGTCCTAGTTAGCCTACAGGACCATGGAGAAATAGGCTAATGACAACATCATACTACAAGTGCTAGAAAGGGGACATTACATAGTTTCTGAAGCTTAAGACAATTTATTTATTGGAAGATAATGAAGGAATGCTAATGCATTGACTCTTGCAATGAATTCTCTATTTCATCTATTGATGTTGCCTTGTCTCCTTCAAAATTATTTAGAGCAAGTAGATATTCTTATCAGTTTTTCTCCCATTGAAACTATCAACAATCCCAGTAATTCCTCAACAATAACTTTGGCAAGCATTAAATGACTTGTTACCATATTTGAATAGGCACATATGACTCTCCAATTAAGCACTTATACATGATGCAGTCATAGAATCATATATATTACAGCATCTGGACAGAAAGATTTGCTTTTACACAGCTAATTTGCATCGATACCATATTTGACAACATGAATTTCAACTGAAAAAGACAGCGAAATATGAATGCCTTATGGGGCTTCTTACTCAAATGCAAAATTTCACACATGATATGCTGTCCCAAAAAGGATTGTAATCTCCACCCCGCTGTGCTATGTTCCTTATAGGCTGCAATAGCAGCAATTCTCTTTTTTAAATGTTCTTTTACATCTAACATTTGGTTTAAATCTGAGAAGTTTGTAATATTAGATTTTTTTTTAATTATGTTAAAGGGTCCTCATCTTGAGACATTCATCTGGAAATAACCATGTTCCATCCAATTATCTTTACCGATGGTTTAGGCCTAACTTCTAGACCCCTCCAGTGAAGAACTGGATCCTTATGTGTTGTGATCTAATTAATCATTGATGAGGAATCAGACCAGTTGAGTCAGTAAATCGAACTGCATGTTACACACATGCACATACACATGTGCACATACACATTGTAAATCATTTGTAACCGCTGCATTGTTTGTTTGCATTATGAGCCGGTTTTGTCTATTGCATCATTCATAATCAAATCGCTAACTTATAACTTTTAATTACTATCATTCATAATATGTGAGGTTGGCTACTGTATGGTAATCGTTGCATGATATCATCCCTTATACATAATCACTGCTCCTTAAAATAGGAATCCCTGATAATAATTGATGTCCTTCTGTAGCATCATATTTCTGTGTCTTTATTGAGCTCTGCATTACAAACTTTAACTATAAAAATCACTGCACATTAAAAATCATAATTTGCTGCCTTTATTTACTTATAAATTGCTTACTACATGGCATGATCTGTATAAGAAACTTTTGTCTCATATGAATATGTTTGGGACAGTTCGTTATTCTGTCCATTCTTTCAAAATTGCCTATATATCTCATTTATCACTTGTAGTATCCAGCTCATGATTATTCATTACTTTGTTTGTTCTTGATTGCCACCTTTTGATGTATAGTCGCCATCTTTATTCTTTGTCTTAATCGTTGTTCACCTTTAAACAAAGTGCTGCCATTTGTATATCATAGAGTCAACCTCCAACAAATGATTTGTTTATCAAAATCATGCCCTTCTATGAATACGCACTTATGAACAATTAATGTCTTTAAGTTTGTATTGGCTTTGAATACTATTATCATTTATAAAGATAATACAAGGAGCTTTCTTAAGATAGCAACATAACTCTTAATGAAGCTTGTCTTGTATTCGAATTTGGGTGGGGACATCACATATGAGTCTGACTCAGAAAGATGAGGTGACATTTTACCACCTCAGATGACCCTTTACGTGTTGTTCTTACAAGGAGTCAACGAGGTCTTAATCAAAACGGTACATCTCGTTTTCAAAAGCCTGCTTTTGCATCCAAGAGGAATAATCATTTTTCTAAGGCTCTCGAAAGCACTCCCAGACCTTCGAAATCTGAGCCGATAGATAAAGGTGCCAGTTCATTTGACATTGACAAATTCTATAAGTCTTTTAAAATCCAAATCTCTCTTGCTGAATATCTTAAGATTGAATCATAGCGAGCTCGATAAGCTGATTAGATATGTCAATCCAAAACATGCTAAAGCTAACCTATGTTATGAGCAGTTTATTTGCCAAGACTTCAGAATCTAGCCTATCATCTGATACTAGAGATCATACTTCCACCATTGCTGATTTAAACCAAATCATTTTTATGTATCCCTTTTCATTAATGGCCATAGACTTAGCAACTGTATTGTTGACTCCAGCACATCAAACAATGTTATGCCAGAATTTGTCTTTAAGGCCCTTGGGTTGTCCTTGACTAAAACCTTTTGGGAGATGTTGCTCCATAGATTCAAAACAAATTCCTCTAATCGACCAGATTAAAGATGCCCAATTATCCTCAGCAGCTCACCCAGGCAAAAGGCTTAAGTTAACCATTTTGGTGGCCAACATACCTGCTAGTTACAAAGTGTTTCTAAGCCAAAGTTTCAGTAAAGATTTGGGACGGCAAATTCAAACGGATTGGTCTCATGCCCTCATTCCATTAGAAAACAAGAAAGTATGTCTAGAGCCAGAAGCCAAGGCAAAATCTGTAGTCATGAAATCTAATGATCCTAGTTCTCAAATTCTCTATGATGAAATGGAATTTGCTAATTATATACTCTTTTCTGATGATGTCTATAATGAGAAATCCCTTGGTCCAGATATCTCTTCAGAATTATGGACCTTGGAGTTTGATAGTAGCTGCTCTAATTCTGGTTCCAGCACTGGGGTGGTACTAGTCTCACCTAATGGAGAGAAATTCCCCTCCTCTTACAAGTTAGAGTTTAAAAATACTAATAACACTACTAAAAATGAAGCCTTACTACTTAAAATAGCAACAGAAAATGAAAAGGGAATCAGAATGTTAAAGGTGGTTGGTGATATCGAACTTATTATTAAACAAATGAGAAATGCTTTCACAGTGAAGAATGAAATATTGAAGTACTACCGGAATAGGGTCTGGGAGGAAACCGAACATTTTGATGTTTTCTCTATTGAGGTGGTTCCCCAATATCAGAATTCCAAGGCATACTCACTATCTCAGTGTCTTTGCTTCTTTCTCACCAAAATTTTGAAAAGGATCCCTACATAATCGAAATGATATATCGGCCAAACGTTCTTGATAATGTGGAATCCTAGTGGGTTTTTGAGAACGACGGGCAAATCAAAACGTTCATAGAAAATGCGGAAATGTTTAGGGATACCTTTTTCGAAGGAAGCCAGACGGGGTGCAAAGAATTTTGTCTGGACAAAAAGAGGGGATTGGGAGAACATATGATACAGCTGAAGGGAAACAAAATTCCCAAGGGGTTTAGTCACTCTTGACCTTAAATTGGTATGTGTCAATAAATGTTGAATGTCAGAAGAAAGAAATAAGTTGATGAAGCTTTTTGTTAGATACAAAGATGTGCTTGCCTGCTGTTATGATGATCTAAAGAACATTATAGGAGGACAACTTCAGCATCACACACCATTCAAGCCAGGGATCTCTCCTTTCAAGCAGAAACAAAGAAACTACAATCCCAAAATCACAAATACAATTTTCAGGTAAATCAATAAGATGCTATAGGCAAGAATTATTTACCTTATTCATCATTCCACTTGGATAGCAAATATTTCTCCTATACGCAAAAAGAATGGGGAAATAAAGATGTGTTGATTTCAGAAACCTAAACTAGTCTTCTCTAAAAGACTGCGACCCCTTGCCATATATGGATCATGTACTACAAACAGTTGTTGGAGCGCAAACGACGTCTATGTTGGACGAAGTTTTGAACTATAATCAAATCAGTGTAGATAGAAAGGACCAACATAAAACAACTTTCATCACACCTTGGGGAACGCTCGCATACAATTGTATGCCCTTTGTTGAAATTATAGCTAGCTCGGATTATGTTTCAAATTTAAATGTTGCATAAATGCAATTCAAATTTGGTGTATAACTTGTGCGATTAAATTACTATTGGGATGGGCCCAAAATCACACCATGTAACTTGTGATTAAGTTAAATGTAAGGGAGACTCGTAATGTAACTTGTAATTGAGTCCAGCCCCAAATAAAACGAGTGATATGCAATTATTTATATAACTTGTAATCAAATTATTGGGTTCGGCCCAATTGAAAAATGTAACTTGATTTGGGCACCAAACTTGTCAAAAGGAAAATAATATGAAGAAGTCGGTCTAATGAGGCTAGGCCAACCTATGTAAGAGGATTGAGTCTTGTATCAGCGCAATCAGACATATACATTCAATCAATCATTCCTAGCAATCAAATATTCTGCCCTAGCGAATATCCTCTCTGGTCTTCTTCAGCAAATTGGTCTTCATAAAATCAATGAATTGCTTCATAAAAGCTGGGCGAATTTGTATGCCAGACCAGGCTGTAGATCTCCTTCACATATGTGCTAAATATTGTGCATCTCAAGCTCCATTCCAGTTTGGATCTGTGCATCTTCAGGTAGCAGACTTATTGGCAGATTTGTTGGGTGATATCAGATTAGGGTCTGCACATAAAGGAATTTATATTGACAAAGCACTGCCCAAGATTGGGAGTCTTATCAGATTAGTGATCTGATCCTTATTGTAATTGTAATTTGCTCATACTAAAGGGTTTTGATCTGGATCTTTGATGTTGGGTTTTTTCCTCCAAGAGGGAGGTTTTCCCAGGTTATATTGTGTTTTGTGTCTCTTGTGTGTTTACATTTAAGTTAATTTCCGAGCTTACTTAAATCTGATCACTAAAACTAACACCCTTTGGCCAAATTAATGCAAGTGCCACTTTCCAAAGAGCTACGAACCTGTCATTTGGAGATCTAAGAAATAAGATCATTGTAATCTACTTCGATGACTTGATTGTATTCTCTAAGAAAAGAGAAAATCACCTAAAGGATCTGGAAATGATTTTGCAAAAGTGCAGAGAATGTGGTTTTTAATTGAATCCTATGAAGTCTATTTTCATCAACACATCATCTCCAAGGAAGGGATAAGAATCAATCCTAAGCAGGTTAAAGCCACCCAGCAATCGAGTTTTCCATCTAGCAGGACGGGTGTAAAATCTTTCTTTAGTCAAGTGAACTTCTTGAGGAAGTTTGTCTCAGATTTCTCTGAAATCACTAAACATATAGTAGATATGATGAAGGAAACACAAGTTTTTAAGTGCAATGATTCTAGTAAACAAGCACTTGAGAATAATATAATGTCCCCCTTTTGGGGTTTACCTAGTTTAGTCCTAAGACAACAATTCTAACTTAAAGTGAGAATTATGATATATTAATAAATATAATTTTATCAAAACTAAATACATTTCATTATAACAACTAATTTAAAATTCTAAGAATAGACCGGAGGATAGAACTTATCTTTATAACTTTCTCTGATTTGACAATGAGAGAAATACTATGACTGATAGAATCAATGATGTCTGCAGATCTGAAAGTGTTGCTCCTGATTTGGATATGATTCCTCACACAAGATGATAGCCTTTAGATGACTTCCTTATGTAGTTAACATCTCACACATATTTCATTTTATTTGCTTCATTGATTTGTATTTATTTTCCTTGAATGATCTGCCTTTCTATATTTTTTATTTTTATCTCCTCCAATATGTTTTATAAATATGCTAAATTATGCTTCTTAAATCTGCTATAATCTTTCTCTTCATCTCCTTCACAAAATCTACTTTTGACAAGTCTTCTATTATATTTCTCTTCATATTAATCTGCCGGTGTCCTTCTGATCCTTTTAAGAACTGCTTGTAATTCTGATTTGAATCTGTTCCAATATGCTCAAAAATCTTCTTTTAACCTTGCATAAAACTTCCTGTACAAATCTGTTATGTTCCTCTTCTTAGCAATTCATGAATGTATATATCTTTCGCAAGATCTTCCCTTCAACGTGGCTGGAGTATGTATGATATATCTTATTACCTTACACTTGCTTTTCTTTTTACACACAAACTTCTCATATTCTCTTTATATTTCTCTCTCTATGAAAAGAGACATCGCTTACAAATGAGACAACCTTTTCAATGGATATGTCCCTTGTTAACCTTTAATCACTGCTTTAGATAATCATCTCTATGACTTTAATCGCTGCTTTAGAAGACTTTTAAACACAACTCCTTCATAGATGAATACACACTCTTCTTTTGACACTGCATATAAGTCTACATACAATATTCTAGTTCTTCATACTCTCACCTATTCACGCCACACCACACCTTTATATTCTTCACCCTCTATTTACTTTTATACCTTATTGCACCTTTTCATGAATGGAGAGGACTCTTAGAAACAAATGTGTTTGTGTGTAAACAATTCTTAACAATATAGTTGTTTCTTTAATTGTTGATTATGAAGTCACCCCAACACGTATACAATAATATATTTGTTGTTTGTCTTAATAACAAAGCACTTTTTTTTTACCGCTTCACCTTAATACTCTTAATAACTGCTCCTTAACGCTTTGATTAGAATATGAATTGGTTTATTATCATATAACTGATTATCATATTGACCATTTTGTATTGGTTTATTATCATATAACTGATTATCATATTGACCATTTTGTCTTCCACCGATGGTTTATATTGTGCTTTCTTGACTGCCATTTCCACCATTCTCTTATGCTTTTGTCTTAATCATTTGGAGATCAACATACATTGCAATTATATATATTTTCTTTGTTTGTTTGATTGAAGCCATATTTGGAATACAGTTCACTGCATCTGTAGGATTTAGTTATCGCTGCCTATATACTTCTAAACCATTTATTATAATCCATCCTATTATCATATGATGTCATTATTATTAATCACTTTGGACGCTGCAATATATTGCTAACCAAGTCACCACCTTGCTGTGCATTACATCGCTGCTTACTCATGATAAATCCATTCATATCCTTTCGTAAGGACATCTCTGCCTTAATAGTGATCACTGTTATTGCTTTATTTAACATCTTTCATATAAAGTGTAACAGATTGTAGCCTTTATCCCCTCACATACAAGCGCTGCACTTTATGAGTTGTTGTGTTCTCGATATGAGGTTGTTATTTTGCCTTTATAATAAACCTCAACCTTTACATAGATCGTTGTATGATGTTGCTAAGACATCGACCATAAAGCTGACTGTTGTTGCATATGTTCACCGCTGCAGATTACACCACATAGTGTCGTACCAAAGTTGACTCCAAGGAATGATTGCCTGTCTTAAGTAAATTTGTTGTAATGTCTCTGATCATTATACATATCCTTCACTTGATTATCACTTTTACAATTTTGTCTCTTTGGAGACTTCACAAAATTGAAGGAGTACTAGTGATGTAAGCTTCAAGGAAGCTAACAGATAACAAGGAAGCTATTGTGCACGCACCAGTTTTGGTTCATCTAGATTTCAACAAATACTTTGTTATCTATTGCTATGTGTCTGAACACACTATGTCAGCCATTCTACTGCAAGCTAATGAACAGAAAATCGAAGCACCCATTGCCTTCAGGAGTGTTGCCTTGAAAAAGCATGATTTAAATTAGTCTCAAATAGAAAAGCATGCTTTTGAAGAGTGAAGGCAGTTAAACAGTTTAGGTTCTATAGTTTACATTCCAATACTATAGTTTATGTCCTTGACCTGACAGTTGAGTGCATTATTACTCAACAGGAAATCAGTTGTAATAAGAGAGGAGCATAGATAGCCAAAGTGTAAGAATATGATTTGGAAATCAAACCAACCAATCTGGTCAGAGGTCGAGGCATATGCAGACTAATAGTTGAAAATGAGCCTGAAGCAGCAGGAGTCCCCATGGCATTGTCAACTTGCAGGATCCGTGGTTCTCTAATATTGCCTTTTATCTTACTTACAGTGAAAGTCCTTCACACCTATCACCTAGGGAGAAAAAGGATCTGAAATTGAAGTCAGCAAAGTATATCATCTCGAATGATACTATGTACAGGAGAGGTTTGGATGGAATATTCCTAAGTGTCTCGATAAAGATCAACAGCAAAAACTTTTGAAAGCTTTTCATAATGAAGCTTGTGGAGATCATTTTTAATTTTTTATATCTACTGTGATCGTTTTTAATATTTGAGGCAAAGATATTATTTGCCAAGCATGTTCAAAGATGCATACGACTAGGTGGCTAGATGTGAGAAGTGTAAGCAGTTTGCAGGTAAGCCGCAATTAGCAGCCTTCTCACTCAAATCAGTAGTAATTGAAGAACCTTTTCAGCAATGGGGTCTAGACTTTATTGGACCAATCAACCTGCCATCAAGTGTTGGTCATACACACATACTAACGGCAACCGATTATTTCATAAAATGGGTGGAAGCAATACTAGTAAAGCATACTACATCAGAGGTAGTTCGCAATTTTGTGAAAGCATCCTGGTGTATTTTAGAGTTCAATTGATGCTGGTGTCTGACAATGCTACCAAATTTTCATCCTCTAAGGTGATGCTTTTCTAGCAACCACCAACTCTTGTAACACTAGTATATAGCCTTTAGTTGCTATAGTTATCTCCCTCACCATTTCCTATAAGTTTGCCAACCTTAAAAGAATTAATGGAAGCCCATCAATGTGAATACGTCAGACAATGTGTTCATCAACATTGTGTCTCACCTTATTTTGAAAAGCCCTTATAATGGGCCCATATTCTTGTCCTTTTGCAAGAAAGGGAGGGACTATCATCTTCTTCTAAAGATAGTCTCGCAAAGGAACAAATGCACTATAATCACTATTGGTGTGCTCAAGCAAGGCTTTGTAAATAGCTTGTAGAATCCCTTCTTGGTCAAAAGGATGCGAGTTTCATCTTAATTTCTCAACCTCATTGACTGCTTCCTCTTTCTCTTTGATAATTGCAAGAATGTGCCCCTTTCATAAGAGTGTTTTATCAGCACACTATAAGCTCTAATTCATTGGTCAGCAATTCAAACAAGTGGGCTTTCACTTGACAAAAATACGTATTATATTAATTTTGACAATGTGATGCAATGTGTAAGAAAAATTGTCACTTTTTCATTCATAATGATACCTTTGGTGGTTTGAATTCATATTGATGTCTTTTTGTTTTTTAGGGGAGTTACCTTAATGATAAGGAGGTGTAGAAATCAATAGGTATTCAACCTCAAGAAGGAAGAGACTAAGCTCTAACAAGATAGGAATAATATGAAAAAAGTTGATCGAAACATACAATGCCACCTGAGGCCTATAACACACTGTAAAAGTTGATGATTTGTAATGTTCCTGATGTCACAAAAGTTTGCACCCCTACTGAGCTATCCTCTCAGCAACCTCGTGAAACGTGGAAACAACTCTAAAGTGTGGGACATGTGCAATGGGGTTGTGTTGTGACCTTTTCACACATCACCCCATTGCAAACGAGGACCAACTCTCTCCTGCTTTTCGCGTTAGTTAGTTTAGGGTTTTGGCAACATAGTGGGCAATTTTGAGTTCCCATGCCCGAGTCTCAGATTTTTGACCATGCCTAATTGTCGTTTAGGGTTTTGAAGTTATAGGATCAAGTGCATAAAGTTGAGATTTTAAACAATCCTAATTTTGTCTAAGTGTAGACCTTTTGAGCGTTTAACATGTTTTTGAACATCCACATCGATGATTTTTAAGTGCTAAGGTATTTTAAGACCTTTAGGAGTTGTTTTCTCGCTCCTAGGAAGTTAATCAAGTTGATTTTGCACTTTATCCTGATAGGTTTCCTTCGCTTTATCCCGATAGGTTTCCTTCACTTTATCCCGATAGGTTTCCTTTCGTTTATCCTAATAGGTTTGCCTAAGTCCCGCAGCGTTTTATTGAAAATTCTAAGTGTTCAGAGGATTTTGAGTGGTTAAATTGTTAAATTCTGGATGAAAATCCATGTTCTAAGGGTCAAAATGTTAAAATTCCAGACTGGAAGTGCTTTTCACCCACATTCCTGATGACCCATGGTTTTCCCCCACTCAAAATCCTGACTGGTGGTGAATTTCCCCTGGATTCCAAATGGACCTCATTTTTCCCCCACTCATTATCCAGACATGGGGCGATTTTCCACCAAGATGCTTAAAATTTGACTAAATATGGGAATTTTTCTTGACAACCCACGATTTTCCACCAGGACTACGGATGACTTTAATGAGGACTAAAATGATGATTCCTGATGCCTATCGATTTTCCACCAGGACTTTTATGACGAGACTTTGTAGATTTTAATACGAATAGCGATTCCAGACCTTAGGCGAATTTCCACAAGTGATGATTTTAATGATTTTGGATCCGGATAACTGTCCAGACTGGGGTCGATTTTCGCCTAGGGCGATTTTTTGTGCTAAGTGGCAAGTTTGAATTGGAATTTTCACTCTAGACTTTGATAAATTCCCCCCTGGAGACATTTTTGTGCAAAGTTGATGAAATTATGTTAGGATTTTTATCCTAATAAGGGTCGGTTTTCCTCTATATGTGCATTTTGAACATTTTAATTATTTTTATTTGGATTTTTTTAATCCAAATAGGGTTGGTTTTCACCTAATGGTCAATTTGATTTAATTTTTGAAATCTTTTAAAAAATTGACCCACATTTAATTGTTTTTACAAACGTCAAAGATTATTTAAAAATAAAAAACAATTAATAAATGATTTGCAATAAGCATTTAATGAATTTCACCTTCTAGAAGCAAATTGATTTTCCCCAGGCAAGTATAAGTAACAATGTTTTATCCCACATTGCTTGTGTGATAATAATATTATCACACTTTAAAGGAAGGTAGCCAGCATTATAATAATATTATATTTGCCAAGTGTGTTGCTTACTTAGGCGATTTTTCCTCCAGTTGGCGAATTTGTTCAAGTGTCAAGTTGACACCATTGGGCTGAAGATTGTTTTCACTGCTTATTTCCCTTCATTCCCAGCCTAAGCGATTCATTTTTGGCTGCCATTGGAGGAGATTACTTGCAGATTTTTCAGACTTTGGCGATTTTGGTTAGGTGGCACCGTTTTTGGGAGAAGGACGATTTTTATTTTGGGGAGGTTTTACCTCCATTTTTGGCGATTGTTCTCCTTGGTTGGTCGTGCCATAGCTGGGAGGTTGCTGATTGTCATTTTCAGACCTGATTTTCACCTTTTTGCTGAGATTATTGACCTCCATTGTTGGCTGAGCACATCATTTTCAGACATGCATTTTCATTCCCATCTGACTTCCACCTAAGGCAATTGTCTAGAGGCTGATTGGAGGAGTTTTGAGTGAGTTTTCAGAGCTTCCAAGTGTTGTTGCAGGTCTGAGACACCATTGTTGCAGGTTGTCCTCAAAAAAAATACCATTTCCAACTACTTTCCCACCTTGGCGATTTTGCTTGGAGCTCATTCCTTTGACTTTTCATGATCATTTTCAAGGTTTTTATCACTTTGCAAGGTGCTGGTAAGTCTGAAACACACCATTTTCAGACTTGTCCTCAGAAAAATTTATTTTACGAGCCACACATATGCCCGGAATTGGTTGTTTTCATCAAATTTTTGCATAACAAGCGATTGCTACATGATTTTAATGACTGATTTCTAGAGTTGCAGGTTGTCTTCAAACTTGTTGGCAACCATTGTTGACCTCAGAAAGGTCACTTTAGACAACTTTTGTGTGAAACCGCTACTTTTCACACCTTTCCTAGTTCAATTCTCGATCTAGGATACTAAGTATTCATTAGGAATGTGGATAAATTTCCTGATTTCCATTCTTAAAATTGTCTAAATCATTTGGAAATCAGAACTTGTTATCAGGAATATTTTCCAAAGTTGCTAAATTCCAGCTTCGTACAGGTGCAATGTCAAAGTCGGGAATTAGCATCTAGAAGGAACAACAGAGGATTGTTGAGACAAGATTCTATCCAGAATCCAAGATGTCATCCAAATGGAAGGAGATTACAGACACGAACATGCATTCCTGAACATGGGCCAGATGCGACAACAAATGTTCGGAATTGGAAGCCAGATTCCTTCCCCAACTTATGTGAACATTATGAAGAGTGGCATTTATCGGGCTGCTAGATTCCCACAATCCATACAATGCAACGAGCCTATCTTGGAGTGTGCGCGCTGTTATGATCCTCGCTCTCAAATGATCAAGACTCCTAAGGGTACCATCATTGCCTACCCTACTGAGGTGTTTGGAATTCAACGAGGAGCAAACATGAAAGATAGAACCAAGGATGAATATGAAGAAAGATATAAGAAGATGGATGCATGCAAGACCGTAGTAAACAAGGAGTGGATGATCGATCCTAGGACTCATCATTCCAAGGCTCCCAAGACACTCATGTGCATGGATTTCAAAGATGAATATAGTAATTAAGTATTTCTGCTTAACCGAGTGATGGGGATGCCGCAAGGAGCAACATACGATGGATGGATGTTCTATTTCATCCGAGATTGTCTGAAAGGAACGTTGATCAATTGGTCAAAAATCATAAGTGAATCTGGATTTTCAGCTGAAGAATGTGGAGAGGCCCAGGTCATTCGCCATGACTTCCTATTTGGTGTATCTAGTTGCACGATTTGTTACCTACAAAGGATTAATATGCAGAGGTGAAGTCGAGAATGAACAAGGACAATTCAGAAGTTATGAGTGTTATCCACAACTAAACATGTATCGAATTGAAGATTATAAGAGGATGAATGATGCATTCACTATGTACATAACACGAATGTTACAAGACGGAATCCACAGGTAGTTATCCAAGGAGGCAACAGAGTTGATAGAGAAATATGGATTGTGGTACATACAATTCCCCACTTTCACATACCTAAGGATTCACGGATTTCAATCCGAACCTTACAAGCTTCCTAGGTATCCTACTAACAGAATGATCCTATTGGAACTGGTGAGACGGCTTCTAGAGTTTGATTCTATCCAGAAGGAAAAACATAGAACGGAGATGACATTTCCTATTTCAATAGGGAAGGCATTGGAAGTTTGTCAATTTGTCATAGCAGCAAGCACAACAATTGAAGAACTTACATTCTATTGATTTGCAACATACAAAAAAAGAGAAATATTTGATCCAGATAAAAAAGTTGGAAGGATCAGGAGAGATAAGTTCATCCACAAGGTAGACATAGAAGATTATCGGGCCAACTTGATGGACAAACAAGCAATAAAAAGAAGAATGTGGTCCAAAATGTCAGTGGATTTCATGAGGAAGTGTGGACTTTTCCTCGTTCCTAATCAGATATTAGATGACAAGGATCATATGCATCCACTATATGAGAATGAAATGAAGAAGGCGATTCTATTGCCTAATTGGTCAGAACTAGAAGAGACAGATTTGAATGTATTGATGAGAGAGGTCTCGAGTTTCTCTCGAGGATGGGTAGATAATCAGATGAACAAGTTTGTTGACATGGGTGTTACTTTCACTTATGAAAAGATGAAACATGAGGAATCTGCTTCGAAAGACGATCAAAGAACTATCAGTGACATAAGGATTTAGGCGGATGAGGAGAGTCAAGCTCCCAAACAAAGGAAGAACACACCAAGAGAAGTCAAGGCTAGAGGGAAGAAAATTAAGGAGGTTAAGAAGAAGAAGCAAAAGACTATCATTCCTTCACCACCCCTCAATCTCTCATCAATCAAGGAAGTTGAAGTGCCAAGACAGAATAAGGAGTTTGAGCAATGTTCCAACACAATGATATTACCAGAGAATGTTCAGGATTTACATGCCACAACTACATCTGCTCCACCCAATGAGGATGATGATCAGCCGAGACCCCCTACAGTCCTTTTGGAGGTTAGTTTGGGGAAGAATGTATATGATATGACCAGGGATAATCTTGATGATGATGATGATGATGATGTTATCTCGGCATTGAGAGAGCCTGATCGAGAGATGTCTCGATGATGGTATGGAAATGGCCGCTATTCCTGATTGGCTGATGAGGAGTATGGAGAAAAGTAAGAAGATGGTAGAGGAGCAACCTATTGATGATATTGTTGACTACTTAGCTAGGAGCAACAAGGAGAAAGAACCTAAGAAAGATGAGATTTTGTCACATATAGATAGAGATGAGACAGGAATGTGTATCGCCTAAGTGGCTATTTCTATTGGATATGTGACGATGGACATTGCTACTCCCATGGATTTCTAGATTACTTCAATTGCCCTTGGCCTTACTACAAAGGAACAGAAATTTCAGGAGGTAGGTGGTAACCTCACGGCAATCAGTGCGAGATTGGACCGAGAGATAGATAAGAGAGAAAAGTATGAAGAAGAGAATATCAGACTTAGAGAGTTCATTGTAGGGATAAGACATGAGAATCCCATCCTTATTTCCCCTATTGTAGTTGACCATGGACTACATACACATTATGACCCAGCGAGAGATACACTCTCGGAGGTGGAGAAATGGATTGAAGATACGAACAAACAGGCAGATGATTTCCTTACTCACTTTGTCCAAGCTTTTGATAGGACAACGGGGCTTATATGCAATATACAGTATTTGGAGGGAGTTTGGGAAGAATTCTGACCTATTCAAGAGAAGAGTATTCCATGCCTCAAATCTTTGAAGAAAGTTCCTATGTCCACATTGATCAGGGAGAATATTGTGCAGAATGGAGATAGATACAATTTCCATGGCTGGTATTGTTCATTGGCCATGAAGAAAGCAACTTATGAGAGCGCACAAAAGAGTTGTGCAGAGATGGAAGGATCAATTCATGATATTCAGTCAAGGATCCTTGCCTCAATTGAGGAATTATTGGGAGTTGATGTTGTTGGCATATGTGCAGAATATGTTGACATGATGATATTGTGTTGTCATTGATGTCAATATGCTAAAAGAATGAACCGGTAATATGCTCAAGAGAGAACCAGTAATATGTTGAAAAGTGAACCGATAATATGATGAAGAGTGAACAGGTTTATTGAAGTTAAGCAACTGGCAAAGTGAACTGGTATAATGTTGAGAACCGGTATATGTGCAAAAGGTGAAGCGATACGTTTGTCCAAGTGAACTGGTATATGGAATGTTTTCTATCAAGGTTTAATATGGTATGACTACCGGTTGGTAGTCTCAGCTTCAGGGTTTCCGGTTTAAGTGTTTCGAGCCTGTGTGATTCAATCGATGGCATTGTGTGTTGAGTTAGCATTGTAATAGAGATCAGATCGTGTTGCCACGTCAGTCTCGTGCACGTGAAGGATCTTGCATGAAGGAGATTGATCCTATCTACCTCGGGAATGTGCGAAGTCTCTACAAACAGTGGAGAACGTGTGAAGGGTTATCGCCTCCAAGAAGCGATGAAGAACGAACGATGGAGAATGTCTTGAGATATGTTCAAAACCATTGTATTCAAATGCAAAGTGTTCAATGGTCTGGATTGAACCGACTGAATTGCTCAACCTAAATGTTTAGGGTTTAGGGTTTATGTTACTGACCTATCTGTTTCCTATAAGGTCGATGTTGTGTTTCATGTTGAAGTTGTTGGCAAATGTTGTGTGTGTATCTAAGTGCAAAGATACGTGATTCTTGCCAGACCAGATAAGAGGGTTGATACCTGCAGAGTGTGTATGCAGAAGAAAGGAACTAAAGCGGGTCTGCATAAGCATTGAGTGCTATTACCAGATCATTGTAATACCTATTGATCTCTAATCACTTCAACAGTTGGAAAATCCCTTAACAGGGTAGCTTTATCCAACTTGCTGTAAATCCTTTAACATGGTGACTCAAAGCCATTGAGTTCATAAAATCCTCTAATAAGGTAACCCTTAACAGGGTTTAACCCTTGACCAAGTATTCTAGCCATCCCTTAACCAGGTGATCCCTAACAGGATCGGTTCCTAACAGAACCTATTGTAACAATCTTTAACCGGACAAGGCTTCTAATAGAGCGGACTTCTAAAAAGTTCAAAAACAGCTTGTGGGTATTCATCCCCACCGTGGTTTTTCCCAGTTGGGTTTCCACGTGAAAAATATGTGTCATATGTGATGTCTTTTTCATGTGATGCTTTGTTGATTTTTGTCAAGAGGTGAATCATGCTGATCTAGCAAGTTATTCTATTTTTAATGATAGATTACTTGTTTATGCACAAGGATAATGTGGAAATGAGAGTGTAGGTTGTGTGGTAAGATAAGTGTTTCCGGTTTATATCTTTCACAGTCTCATTGTGCTTAACCGGTAGTATTTTGGTTTATGACTGGTGTTAGTGATTGCCAGTCAAGTTCACTGTTTGCAGTCAAACCGGTTCAGTAAAAGTTTTTGTACCTGTACTGATTCACCCCCCCTCTCAATACCGGTTTGGTACTCACTGTTCATCATTGTGTTATTAGATGTCAGTGAAGCCAGTGGGTTACACTTAGCAGAATTGAGAGACAAAATCAAGTTCGTGTACTTCAATCAATTGGACTCTTTGAAGAAGAGTCAGATGGATGACTTGATCTCTTTGTTGATTCATGTCCACAATTCGCAAAAGCATATGCCAGATTGGGAGAACACTTTGGATGCTTGCTCGGATGCGTTGGATGTGATTGATCTACAACAGGATACCTTACCCAGCATTTTCATGTAGGAATTAGATTCTGTATTGGCTAGATTCTTGGATTATGTTGTGAGAGAAAGAGATGGAGGTCAAAATCTTCTAGAAGATTCCTTATTTGATGACTAGGTGTCTTTCTATTAGGCAATATGTTGGTGGCTCAATTTTTTACCTAAACCCTAATTAGGGCAACTCTAGGGCTTTGTTGGCATGATCTTGGCCCTTGATTTTGATTTAATCTTGGCCATCCATTTTGTATGAGACTCTATATATACCTCACTGCCTCTCATTTGTAAGAGATTTTTGAGAATTGTTGGTAGATGCTGCAGATTTGAATATAAATTATTGTGCGACTTGATGGTGATTTTGTTTAAGTGTTGTCTTCCATTCAAGGTTCTCAATTCCTCCAAGTTAGATTAGAATTTTAGATTAGAATTTGCTTTCATGTTTATTAGATTGAATGAAAGAATTGTTGAGTATATTTGTGTGGAATCTATTTATCCATACCACTAGCCTCTTGTTGATTGTAAGTGTGTCGTGCGTGGTCAACTAGAAATTTATGCAAGATTAACTTCGATTATTATACGTCCATTGATATGCATCAAATTGGATGGTGTCAAAGTTAGATGGTAGTAATTTGAAAATCTATGAGATATACCATAGATGATTGCACTAAGCTCATGTCAAAATCTGTTCGACTTGATGGTGAGACCTTGCCTAGTTTGATTCCACTGAATTTGTTCCTCACTTCTTGCATTCTAGACTTTAGAATAGATTTCCTAGCCCTATTTCCTTTTATACTTTTCTTAGAAAGTCTTGTTAGAATTAAGTCCAGAGCTACATTGCCAAAACCTAAGTTATCAACACACCCGTTCCGCATCTATGATATGCAAAGTTGATTCGAACAATTGTGTAAGTCCCCAAGTGAAAACAACAATTCACATCGACCATTGAGTTACCCACTCAGCAAGACCTGACTGTAGAAACCTTGGAATCATTTTAGTTGATCTTACCCTTAGCATCTGAGGTGATTTTGGTCAAGAGAGGGTAAAGGACTTTGGTAATTTATTCAGATGCTTACATGTGCATAAAACACACATCAACATCTTTTGGCGCTAAAAGGAGGGCTTGCAATCATTTTTGAAGATTATGTTCTGGAATGGTGTTGCTTGAAGAAGAACTTATTCAAGGTGAACAAAGAGATATCATTTCACAGTTCAATTTTCTTGCTTGGAGAAAGCAAAGTAGTCACGCTGAATTCAGAAGAGTAAGAGCAGTAGTTGATAAAGAAGAGCGATTGGGAAACTTGCCTCCAATTGTCTTTGTTCCTGGAACAGATAGTCACAAGAACCAATCCACCAATCAGCACAGAAGAAATTGAACCAGTTGAGATTTCCAAGTTAGAAATGAGTTACAATGGTGATGTCCAATCCTGATAGAAGTAACGAGCTTGACATAGATGAACTTGAGGTCCAGCAGCCGAACTTGGGAAATGAAAGAAATATCATATCCAGTTTGAACAATCTTGCTTGGGAAGTAAAAACAAGTGCACCACAATACATTGGAGTTACATTTGTGCTAGACGAAGAAGAAGAGATAGCTAAATGAATTGACGCAAAAATTGAAGCACAAATTGAAAGGGATCTACTTGATCAAGAATTACAACAAGTCTAGATTGATCCTAAATAGGTCATGCTGGAGCGCATCAATTCCTTTTCACTCAAAAGATTTCAAAGAATTCTAAGATCAGCTCCAGGAGAACGAAGACATTGCGAGTTGGAGACAACCCGTAGATCCAAATTTGGGAGGCGAGAGACTTCACCAAGTTCAAACATAGAAGATAGAGACAGATTGTTCAATCAAGAGGACATGCTAGGAGGAGATAATATCTTTCAAAATCCCTTATTTCAAGATCAAGATCAAGAGGAGGACCAACAGTTTCAAGGAGAAGATCAAGCAATGGCACGGAATCAAGGTCCTCCACCAAATGGTGCTACCTGGTTGGTCACCAACCCATTACCACTTGCATTTGAAGACATTCATGAAATGCCAAAAAATCCAGAGAATTTTTGTTCGAAATATAATGCTGGAGATTTACACAGAAGGGCGGAAGATCACATCAAGATGTTTGAAGACCATTTGAGAAATAGACCGATTGAGTATGGAGATGTGGCTTGCAAACTTTTTCCCTATTCCTTGGGAGAAGAGGCGTATTATTGGTTCATTCATTTGCCTGCAGGGTCCATCACCTCATGGGAAGAATTAAAGGATGTGTTCATTGGAAAATTTGGTATCCGGATTTCCCCATCGGAGTTGCATAGACAGTTTGTTGAATGCAAAAGACAAGAGCACGAACCTATTACTTCATTCAACAACCGATTTCCAAAAGGCTTATAAAAGGTTGCAAACTCCTTATCTTATTCCAGATGCTCGAGAGATATACTATCATGCTCTAGATCCACTTACAGCAATGTTTGTGTGAACTAATCCCTCTCCAACAAATTTGAATGAAGCATATGCAAAGGTAATAGAAGTTAGTAAGGTACTATGTCAGAATCTAAGTGGACCTTTGCTCAATTTGGGGTCGCCCGCGGCCACAAATCAAATTTAGAATCTAAATCAAGCTTTGGTGCATCATATGCCAATAAAGAAGCAAGTTCCACAACCGATGTATCCAATAGTTCAATCGTCAAATCAATTGGTACTCCATCCTAGAGCACCCATTTCTCAAGCTCCGCAGACCATCCAATGTACCTGCAAAATGTTGTGACATCCAAGAGGACACAAGAGAAGGAAGAAATGAAAGAGTTGATAGATCAAGTAAAGAAATTATCTACAAAGGTTGCTCATTTGAGGAACCAGAACAACCAGCTCTACAGTATGCATAGAAATTACCAAGGTGGTAATCAAAATTATCAGAACAATAATCAGAATTATCAAAACAACAATCAAGGTTACCAAAGCAACAATCAAAATAATCAAAGTGGTAACAACCAAGGATATCGTGGTAACAATCAAAACTATCAGAAGAGAACGTGGAATATTGCACCCAACAATGGAAATGTATCGTCACCTCTTGACAATCCGCCAGCTTCAGAGAGTCGACCGACTGATAGAGTCTTCCTTGCGGAGCCTACATTATCAAATTGGTGCAGATTACACAACACGAGTCAGCATTCAAAGTTACATTGTCCCGAATTCAAGGTTGTAGCTGACATTTTTCAACAGGAAGTGCATAACAATGAAGCATCAGAGAGCACTCCAACAATGGGATATGAAATTGTCCCCACCACAAGATACGATCAAGCATTAATCATTGAAGATTTCAAATTTCCTCCAATCTGCGAAGAAAGTTTAGTATGTGAACGGAGCGGGAGATTTCCACCGGAATCAGCTAATGGACCTATGGTTCCACCTAGTTCCTAGTTCAAGGAAGAGAAAGGCTTGAGAACTTGGAATTTTTGGATTCTGGGTTCAAGGAAGAGAAAGGCTTGAGAACTAGGAATTCCAGGATTCTGGGCTCACGAAAGAGAAAGGCTCGAGAACTGAGAATTCTAGGATTCCGAGTTCAAAGGAGAAAGAAGGCTTGAGAATTGGGAATTACGAGATTCTAGGATTCCAGGTTCAACGAAGAGAAAGGCTTGAGAACTGGGAATTCGGAGATTTCGGAATCAAGGAAGAGAAAGGCTTGAGAACTAGGAATTCTGAGATTCTAGGATTTTGGGTTCAAGGAAGAGAAAGGCTTGACAACTGGGAATTCTGAGATTTCGAGATTCCGGATTGAAGGAATAGAAAGGCTTGAGAACTTTCGCCTTCCGTCAAGATGACACTTAACATTTCATGATTCCATTGGTTTTGTCCTTGACCAAATAACATATCTCTGATAGATTCTCACTGATGGACCAAGGATGTCATAAAATGACAACAATTCCCAAATTTTCATAAAGTAGCTTAATTAAATTAATTGATTAAGTTGTCCAAATATTTAGTTAATTTATTAAAGATGACATTAATTAATTGATTTAATTATAAAATAAAGTGAAAAATAAAATAAAATAGGTCACTTTATTAAATAAAGTTTTCCAAATGATATCAAATATTTAAGTCCGCCTAATCTTCTAGATGTTTTCGGTAGTGCCTTATATGGAGGTTGGTTGGGTGCGGCAACGCATGCTTTTGAATTTGAATTGATAATTTATAATTTGTGAGGATGAAAACCTTCAAGAGTTTGTGAGAAGGTTTGGACTAATATCTAGCTCTTCCAAAGGGGTATATTCATGACCAAGTCTACATCTGTGCAAATTTGGTAAGTCTCCTTTGGATACAAATTTGGTGATTGTTTCATAATAAATACAAGAATTTTGCTAGGAGATATTATGGGAGTCAAATGGTTTAATTTCTAATATTACGGTGAGTTCTAATACTTGAGGCCTCTTTCAATATTGGAGATTTATATTATGAAGTCATAGTGATTAGTATTTTTGTATAGAGAGCCGAATAAGATAAAGATTATTTTATTTGTGTTATATCAGTGTAATACTCTCAACTCTTGGCATGAGCAACATGTTATCTGAAAGATAAACTTGTCAAAGGAAATATATCTATTATTATCTCTAATGTAGTGTGATGTCCCACCCCAGGTGGAACACTAGGAACTGCCACTGAACAACCTACTTGTTTGTTTAGATTAAAAATACACTGTTTTTCTTTTAAGGTGTTCTTTCAAATCTAGACATAAGTGCATAAGTGTGTATTTTGTTTGGGTTTTGGTTTTGTAATGTTTGATGAACCAATGTGAAGCCAAGCAACATATTGCATATAACTCAAACTAATAATAAAACATGGATTTGTAATCTTGAAAGAGTAATTTTCAGATTTGATTCAGTTTAGGAATATTACACAATTCCCCAAGGGATTACAAAAACATATGATAAATAATGCTACTAACCCTTATAAGCATACCCGAAAAGGTTGACCTTCGTAGGAATGAAGTATGAAGGAGTTGTAAAATATTTGCAAGTCTGATTTGTAGTGGCAGCCAAGCTGGTTACTCGGAAAATAAATTAAAATGTTCCAACTTCTTCAAGACCGATATGAAAGCTGTCCCAATCTGCTGGTGATGACTTGTATTTGCATACCCAACATTTATGATGCAGATTACTTTTCTTTCTTGGCTCCAAACATCCTCAAGGAGGGACGGCCACACAGGTAGACACCTCTCTCAGCAGTAGCAACAAAACTATCAAAATACTAACTCCAAACTCCTCTTCTAACTGCTGTAATCTATCAATAAAAGGCTGCTTTCTAGCTTACCAAAACTATATAAAGGAAGGAGAATAGTGACATCTCTCCACTCTAAGCAGCCCAAGAGGGGTCGGCCTAGCATAAAGGCAGGTCACTCAGAAATTATGTTAAAGCTGCTCCAAACCCCTTCCAAAAACTGATACAAATACCTTCAAACTGCTGGAAATGGAATTTCATACAAACCCCAATCCGAAAATGCATCAAAAGACTATTGTTCACTTCCAACAAGCCAAATAGGGGGTGGCTAAACAAGCAAGCTCCTCTTTCAGATTTCTATCACCAAATACCTCTTCCAAATCTGGTTTCTTTGTAGCCCAACTGAGATCCCTGAAGTAGAATCTCCTTGCACACTCTTGGCTGGTCTCTCACAGCTGCAACTGTGTTTACTTATAGAGGTTTTCATCTACAATAACCAGCTCAAACCCTAAGGTTTAGACAAGCTCTTCTAAGGAGATAAGAACAAGATAAAAAACCACAAAACATAATGCTTTCTTCACCTCCAAGACTCTTTTATCCTTCCTCAATGCTACACCCAAATTAGGGTTTCAACATGGATGCCCACTTATGGCTTTAGGTTGAGTTTAATTTAGAGTTAAATTAACTTATTATATCAATTCATTTCGTCTTAATGAAACCTTTTTAAAATAATTCATTTTTGCCTTTTAAGACCCCTTTAATATCTCCAATAATTTTATTATAACGTCAATTTCATGACTTAATAATTATGGCTTTGTTCAAGTCACTTTATTATCATAGAAACATCACAAATAACCATAAAATGAGTTAACTCCATTTTCTCTCTCCTAGGGACATCTAGCAAGGAAGCACCTCCCTCTCTCTCTCTAGACTCATCTATGTCTTTGAAGGAGATATTCTAGGATTTAATCCAATTTTTGACTGGCAACTTGGAGATAACATCATTGTCAACTAATTCAACCCATGTTTACTCTAAAGTGCCCTCTTAAATAGGAGAAAATCACCAGTCCAATGTCCTCTGCCCATCCTTATCAATCTACGAGGACTTCGTTAATAGACTGGTCCTGATCTGCTGACATTGGCAGGACAATACATGAATTTAATCATATGGTGTGGGTCTAAATTATAATATTATTGCCTCGAGGTGGGGCCCGATCCATGTTTTGCTATATCTCTCTCCAGCTATCAGTTTAAAATTATAATATTTTGAATGTCTTTAAGAAGCTCAGAATTTAACAAGGCAAGAACATAGTGAAAAATAAGGCAAAAACATATGATGGTGACCTTAGGCAATAACACTTTGTAAAACTTGATGTTAAGACAATAGATTTGCAAGTATGCGTGTGTCAGAGAGACCGTGCTAGCACATATCCAAATGACGTGTACCTAAATAATGCACTTAACCACACAAGATTACAAATTCTAACATTAGGACCTTGATTTGGGTGATGAAAGTGGGAGAATTGGGGGGAAAAGAGGTGAAGACAAGCATATGCCCAAACAAGCAATTCAGTTGAGAGTACATTTTGATCTAACTGCCCTTCCAAATTTTGGCACCATATAACAAGGGCTCATTTAAAAAGAAAACTCTTCGCATTAATTTGTAATATTTATTAACATTACCATATCAACTAATTCGGGTGAGAGTTGGCATTGACATCTGCCCAAATGACTGTATCAATAACATTACAAGAGTTAATGCACATTTCATGCATATCCCTGGCATAGAGGTTGACTCTTGTGGCAAGGTCTCACTTTAAGAAAGGAATGAGATGATCCAATAATCAAATGGCTAGAACATAATCATTGATAAGTGAATTGACATTAGACACCATCCACCCATCAATACTACAGTTGCATGTAAGGAATAGCCTTACTTCTTTAGGGAAAATACAATAAGTTTCAATGCAAATAGCTTGAGAAAATGCAAATACAATAAGTTTAAATTTAGATACTAAGAGATACCATAGAGGAGTACAATCCTCAAATTGTGGTGTAGGTGCTTACTGATGTAACATAAATGTGCAAATTAGTTCAGCCCACCCAGAATCTACTCAATCCTTTGTTACTTGCATGCTATGAAAAATTCACTTATGGACATTGGGTAAATCAAGTGGGTCAAAATGGTTGTGGTTAATGCAAGGGATGTGCATATGTTCATTCGAAACCACCACAATTCATTGACCTTGTTTCAGTCCTTTTTGAGGAAAGAAATCCTCAAGCTAAAAAAGACCCAAATTTGTTTCAGTGACTTCTGAGAATTGGGCAGCAGATGCACACACACAAAACATATATACATATATAGTACTCAATCAATCTTTATATCCATAATCAAATCCCAAAATTTTATCATTATCAAATCTAAAATACAATTTCAGTACCTCTTCAAAAGCTCGCTGCAGCTCTGGATTGAGCTTGGCAACAGATTCTGCAGCATCCTTAGCAATTTGAAGGTGTCTTTTGCACCGTTCAAGCTCATCCTTGCCTGTCAAGTAGTCCAGTGAACAATGATTGAAGAACAACATTGCCATTAGCAACACTAAACTGCATTGAGCATAGACCTCAATTTCAGACTTCAATTGGATTACAAGTTATTTTCAAAAAACTACATCTATATGTTAGACATGTAAGGAAGAAAGTTAGCTGTATATATTAATTGAACAAGTGATCAAATGAAATAATCAGATATTGTAACTACCTGGTCTACCAAAAACAATCATCTATGTAAACAAACTCTATCAAAAATAGCTATAACACCCATTCTGCAAGGCTGAAGTCAAGAAGTGATTTCGATGAACTCAATAACTATTTCTGATCTCATAATAGTTGAGCCTTAAACATAAATAGCCCTTCCTCCACTTGTAAACAAAGTAAACATGATGTTTTCCCTGATTATAATGTTCCTGCTCATGTTAAAGGCTGAACAAGAGGCCAGTAAGGTAAAGTGCGCCTGATTTCTAAAAGATAATAAAAACAAAAGAAAAAGCTTAAATGCATTCAAGATGAACACAAATCAGCAGACTTAAGGCAAACCCAAAAGAGCATGCTTAAAGGACAAAAAACAAACAAAAACATAGCCAAATTGATAAAGTCGGCACTCAGCAATCTGATGAAATGATATTGTAAGATCTAGATAGTTCCTATCGGTTACCCTCAATGACCATGTAAAAAAGTTAATCAATTATAAAATAATGCCATCAGTGGGGTCTCACCACCTTAAGTGACCATGTAAAGGATGCAATACGTCATAGCTAATATGATTTGTATTTTACAACCTTGTGTTCATTTCTTTGTTGTACAAAATTTCCTAGGTTCAAATGCTGGATTATAAAGTCCAGCTTCCAGGATAAAAATACCCCAATATAATGTGGACAAGTCAATGCAAATAAATCAATAAGGAAATTAAAAGATAGCATGTGCTCTTAATTTTCAGATATTTGCTTCTTAGTATAGTCTTTCATAGTTAAAATACCAGCACTTTCATTATTTTCTTATTGGGATATCTGACAGTGGTGCAATGTTGAAATGATTTTCTTAATTTTCCAAATTTCTCTTCTGTTTACCTTATCAGTATTGTCTCTCCTTTACTTTACACTTCAATTTGCTAGTGTTGTTGATAAAGTACACAAACTCTAAAATTCCAATGGTTTCATAAACATTTTGGCACTCATGTTCTAAGTGCTTTAATGGAAATATAAGTTGTATATTGTACTAGTCTACATTTGCGATCAAACTTTGATCATATTAGAAAATGATCTATTCTTGAGGATATTAGTGTCTTGGCAAAAAAGAAACTAGTTTTTCACCCACTGTAGGTGACTAGATTTAATGAAACTGCTGAATTTTCCACATACTAGATTACTGATTGAATAAGGCTCAGATAATTCCATGGCATGGTTTGCTTATCCCAATGCATTCCAATTATGACAGTCTTGTATCTGAGCTGTATACAAATATAACACAAAAAGTGTGTATCAGAAAACTCAAAACTGTCCATGAAGCAATGTCTCATGGAGTTTTCTAATGGGGGGACGAGGGATGCAAGAACAGGTTTCAAGAACAAGGGGACCAAGGGCCTAAGTTTGGAGACATCGAAGGGTGGTTCTGATAAGCAAATAGTAATTGAAGAAACGGTTATAAATAATGTATTACAATAACAATTTTGAATGTTCGAATGAAATTTTGGCAAATTAATAAAATGGCAAATACTAAACACTATAATACTTGAACACTACTAAAATTTGAAGTGAAATTCAACATTAACAATTTAACATTAAAGTTTGAACGATGAAAATTTCAAATTCGAGATTTATATTATATCCAAGATTTCATAGAGATGATTGCAACGATTACAATGATGTAAAAATAACAAAATATAGTGAAGGGAGGCCTTTCATCATCCCCAAACTCCTCATCACTAGAACTATTGGACTCCACATGGCCAAACTCCGCCAAACTAATACCAACCAGCCTTGCCACTATAATTGTAGCATCCACATCAATTTGTGCTTGCTCGTCTACCTATACGTCCCATCATGTTATTGGCCTCTCTTTGTACACAAGTGTCTTTAGGTCAGTGAGGCACAAAGCATTATGTACAGCCACAAGCTTACCTACTCTCTTAGAGGTAAGTTTGTTCCTCCTAAGAGAGTGGATGAAGCTATAAGTAGACCAGTTCGTCTTAGCAACTGAAGAACTATATGTTGTTTGTAATTAGGGCTGGGCCCTAAACCTCCACGTCTCACCTCCACGCCACACTAAAACATGCACGCCTCATGATAGGACCTATCCTAACTTTGCATTAAGTAATTAGTAAATTAAATAATTAAAAGGGTTCTATTTTGCAAAAGCCGACATGCTAAAAGGGGTTCGCTCCTTATATAAATAAGCATTCAACTCTCACCACAAAAACCAATGAAAGCACTCACTTCATGCGAAAGTCTGGATAATGCGAACCTCGGGAAGAAAGTCTTCATCTGTACATACAGAAATCTTATCTGCTATATCAGCGATTTGTATCTGCCATCTGCCAGTTGAGGCGTGAATTACATCATTAGAAGGAGGCGAACTTAGTTAAGATTGTGCAAAGTTCTTGAGGATCTGTAAATCTGGGTTAAAAGAAGAAGCAAGCTATCAGCAACAAACACCCACGTGACAGTGAAGCAATCTGCCATTCTTCCTGTGACAGCAACATCTACTTCTACAAGTTCTTGAGATAAGTGTTGTAACAATTGCATTACCATAATCTATAATCAGATCCGAGGATCTCTTTGGCTGGGTTTTTCCTCCTAGGAGGTTTTCCCAGGGTAACTGTGCTTTGTCCTGTTGTTTTTATTTCCTTTACTATGCTTAAATCTGGAAAACAATAAATTAATTAACCTAGTTTTAAACTAATTCTGATTTTCTGAGTTTTATTCAATCTGAAAGTACTAAAAACAACACTATAAACCTGAGATAACAATTCAATGGCTAGTGTGGTAGTCAAAGAATGTGGTCCATGGCAATTCCACCACAAAATTGGGTCCTCGTGTGCCATAGTTTCTATATTCATCTTGGCCGCCTCAGAATAATGCCTGCAAGTAGGAAATTTCACCCATTTAGTGCGAAAAATGTTGACCTTTACAAGATCATAGATCTTCTCAATGGCCTTAAAGAGCTCTACCTTCACCTCATCATCTTGTATAGATGTAACTCTACCAAACCTATGCTTCTACCACTAAGGAATCAATGCATAGACAACCATGTCCTAGTGAGTGTTGAGCTTCTCACATCTCAGATAAATGATTGGTTGAATGTGCTCAATATCAAATGCTAATGTGGGGTCCTCTTTCACTGCAGCTCTCATTTGGTCAAGCATAGAATCAAAGCACTTATACATTCTCCAAGGTTAGGTGCATTGACATCCCCATATCTAATGACCTAGACAACTAGAGTAACGGTGGAAACTATATATTTTGCATCACTCAAAAAAACATCATTGTATCCTTCACCCTCCTCCCCTACTTTGTCTTAGATTTGGCCCACCAATTCCATTTTGTTGTCATAACCATGACTTCCAATGACTCTTGCAAATCAATTATTCTCTTCAAGAGAATGAAATAAGATGCATATCTAGTCTCAACAAGTTTCAAGAACTCCTCCTTAGGGAAGCTCTTGAAAGGTGCATGTGAAGTGTGGTGGTTGCAAATAACATCTGCACATCACTAGCATCACTAACCGCTGCTCTGCTCCACTCAATTTTCCCCATGTCCTTGAGTGCATTATTCAGAGCATGCACATAACAAGGAGTCCACCAAATATGTCTATAAGCTGCCTCAACTATCTTAAAAAAATATGAGCCCTTTATATATGTAACCATGATATAGATGAGTGGACAATGTTTAATGTTTATCCACCCATCCATGACTATCCTATATCCACTTTTCACCCAACATTCCTTTTGTGACGTCTTCACACATCACCCCATTGCAAATGGGGACCCCCACTTTTCGCTTTTTAGAGTAGAAGTTTTGCCTAATTTCCTAGTGTTTGCCTTTGCTTATGAGAGGGTTTTTTAATTTGGAATAAGATCATGTGTTTAAAATGTCAAAATGTTAAAGTGATCCTGAGTTTTTCCTAAGTCTAGGGGTTGCCATAGGGTTTTGATTTATACTTGCTAAGTGTTGAATTTTAATTTTGCCTTGACATTTGAGCTTAAATGCGTCTAAGTGTGGTAAGTCGGTGATATTTTTCTGCCTAAGTGTCAAGATGTCCTTTAGGGGTTATTTTCTTGCTCCTGGGAGGTAATTCAAGTCAAATTTGCACTTTATCACAATGAAATCCCTATATTTTCGCTCAAATTTTGATAAATTTGGCTAAGTCTTGATGCATTTTAATGAAATTTGAAGTATCCAAATGTTTTTGAGTGGAGAAATCATTAAGTTCCTGATGAAAATCCATGTTTTAAGGATATCAAAATGTCAAAATTCTTGATAGGAGGTCCTTTTCCCCCCACATTTCCGATGACCCGTGATTTTCCCCCACTCAAAATCCTGATGGGAAAAGAATTTCCACCACATTTCCTGATGGAGGTCGATTTTCAACTAGGGAAGCAAAATTTTGACTAAGTGTTGGGAAATCCTCTTGATGACCCACGTTTTTCCCCTGGGAGTGCGGATTTTAATGCGGATGATTGTCCTGATGAATGGCGAATTTCCCCAAGTATGAGTGATGATATTTTTTGATCTGGATTCTTATCCAAATAGGGGTCGTTTTTTCCCAAAAGGCAATTGTGATGCCTTGTGATGATTTTTGACTTGGATTTTTATCCAGATATGGGAAGTTATTCCTTCATGTTGCTTTCATTCTTTGCAAACCCCTTGAGTGCATCTATATGGCTTTTAGGCTTTTTTGTATGTCTTCTTTGGTGGTTTTGTAGCATTCGGATTGTGATCTTCTTTTGTCTTCTTCTGATTTTCTTCATAGCCAAGACCAATCTTAATGAATGGAGACCTTTTGCAATTGAAAATGTCATATAGAATTTCAATACTCTTCTCAAACTCCAAGCATTTGTTCAAGTGAGAAGTCGTTTTCTCCAATTCCTTTCTCAAGGTAACATTTTTTTACCCTAGCTTATCACAGTCTTCTTCCTTTGTCTTCAATTGAGCTCCACCACCTCTTCCATCCTCTTTGCCTCTTCTAGAGGAATCTTCAAGATGATGATGATCTTCTATGATTCCTCAAGCCTTTGTGACATTTTTTCTTTTGAATCAAAGTTTGTGACATTTTTGCTTTTGAATCAAAGTCCTCTTCTTCATATTTCTGCAACTACATTTTTTGTTTCAGATTCTTTTTCTAAGCTTCTTGATCTCACTCAAGGCACAAATGAGTTCTTCAAGATCCACCTCTCCTTCAATTTCAGCATCTTCCTATTCTAAATCCATCTTTTCTTGTCCTTCCCTTACAACGTTGGCTTCATCTTCTAAGACATCACTCCTTGTTCCTACTGTCATTAACAAAATTTCTTCTCTGACATTGTTTGAGACACTTCATCACTATACACAAACAAGCTTCTATCCATTCGGGAATACAGCAATTTCTTGTGTTTATGGAAGATTTTCTTTTGTATTGATGATGCATGCTCCCTTTCTTATTATTATGATCATCATCACTATCATCTTTTTTTGCATGTGGACATTTAGCAACAAAATGTCCTATTTTACCACAATTAAAACATTTGAAAGGTAGCTTACATTTGTATTTCCCAAATCCTTTCTTTAGCTTTCTCACAAAATGGGCTTCCTCTGCATCGGACTCACAACTTACTTTACTTCTTCACCTTCTTTGAAGGTTGGAAGGTTGTTTCATGCTTTGTTGGCTTCTCTTTTTCAATCCTTATTTCATATACCATAAGGATCCCATGTAGTTCATCCATGGTTAGTGAATTCTACTACTTTGTTTCTTCAATGGTGAAAACATTTGCATCAAATCTTAAGGGGGCAGATCTTAGCACCTTTTGCACAATCATTGATACTTCTACCTTTTCACCAACTCCTCTGATGGTGTTAAGAATTTCATCCACACAAAGGAAATAGGCTACAACATTTTCTTCGTCTTTCATTTTCAAGCACTCAAACTATCTTCAAAGAATTTAGAGCTTAGCCTTCTTCACCTTGTCATTGCCTTCATAGATGTGACATAGCTTGTCCGAGATCTATTTTGCTGATCCACAATGCATTACTTTGACAAATTCAGATTTTGCCAAACCACACAAGATACCATTCATGGCTTTTACATTGTTTTCACCAGCCTTCATCCTAACCTGATCTCTTGCTGGGGGTTTTGGAACTTGATAACCATTTAAATTGATTGTCAAATATCAAACCCTAGAGCAATCAAGTAAGTTTACACCCTCATACTCCAAAATGCAAAGTATCTTATGTCAAACAATTGAGCTCTATTTGAGGAGAAACCTTCTTGACTAGGCATGAGTGCTCCCGAGGTCTACCTTCTAGCGGTTAGACTATTTATTAAAGAACCTGCTTAAATACCAATTGATGAGCACTCAATTATTTTGAGGGTGGTGGGGGGTGACATGTAAAGTTCCCTTATGGGATTGCCCTAGAATTTGCCCACAAAGATGAATATCAATGATGTTATCTGTTTGATACAATGAATTTGGATCTGATCTGTTGTAGGCCTGATCCCAATTCGCACTTGCTTCTCAACAATGGTTTTTCCCTGACCTGTATATGTGTTTCTTTTTATTGATTGTTGCAGATGTTTTGATCTGTCTTCATCAAATTAATTCACCTTATCACCGATTCTCTATCTGATGTCCGCTGCCCTAAGGTTGCTCTAATTCTTACTGCCTTTCAGATTTGTCTCTCCTTATCTCTGCTAGAATATTAAATTCCCTTTTCTGTGTAATGGACACCCTAGAATGCCCAAAAACTAAACCAGCCACTAATAGGAATTTGGTCAAACAGTTTGCAGCCAACTCCTTATTTCACCGTTTAATGTTTAAACCCCTTATGGCTTCGGAAATGAAATGCTTGTTTGTTTTTATGTCTTTGCATAGATTTGAAATCACATAACATGAACAAGAAGGAAACTACAATAATATGCAAATTGAAGATTGAACTACTGCTAATAAGATGTTATTTTCAGAATCAATAAAATCAAATACATGGCAGATTATCAACTCACTAATTATTCCAGCATTATTGACATAATACTCCAGCAATCATTTTCAATCTTGCTGCTACAGTGACATGAATAGTACCCGCGTGAATAGTAACCGTGTGAATAGTACCCACGTGAATAGTACCCGCATGAATAGTGTTGCGGCAATATTAATTTGTCTTCAATAGGTCCAATATCTTCATAAAATCATCTCCTCAAAATGGCATAAGCATCGGACAAGTAGGGAAGAAGATATGAACAAACATTAAATCTACCTGTGGCTGGAAATGCACCCAATCTGCCTGATAATGAAGCTGATAGCAATGGATTCCAAAGGCCAAACCCCAGGGGAATGACGTCTAGAATGTCACAAGAGAGGATAGACGTCCTCTAATGCCAAGAACGGATCTGCAACTCACACATACCAATTCTTCTCATATTCAACATGCTGAATGAAGCCACAAAAGCTTCTTTTTATTCTTTTTCCAAGGGTCGACCCAACTCACTTGAGCAATGTGGGATAAAAGATGTGCAATATAAAACATATTAAAATATTCACTTATGTCTCCCTTGGGTACCCCTTTGATTTGCACATCCCCATAAAATAAATATTAAAGTAACACTTTAATAACACTTCAAGCATTAAAATATATTAGCAATCGGACTCCGAATGGCGCGAGTGATAGCTCGTCAGAAAGCTCTCGCCGAGGAGTATCGAATCCAATCACCAAAACTAGTCTCCGTTGTGTCCTGCTGACTTACTAAAAATAGTAAGTATGCCTGAAACTAAGTAAATCAACTCCGTTTTGGCCCAAACTAGAAATGACTAGGCCAAAACACTCCAGGATCCCCTTAAACCCTTCGTTAGCCCTCGGGACCATGTAGAGCTAGGCTAATGCACATATACTTGGTCAACTGCTAAAGTGGGGACATTACACTCTGGCTTTCCAAGAGTAATGTCTTTTGACAATTCATTGCTATTAACTAATGAAGTTTCTGTCTTAATTACTACAGAGATCGCTGTTCTGTTAAGGTTGATACCGCAGCTTTATAAGTAATGCAATCATTGTTTAATAGTTAAATGAGAATGCTGCTTTGGTCGACCTGCTCTGATCCTAATTCCCTTCCTATATGTTCTTCTCTAAACCTGCTCTTTGTATGCTCTCAATCTGCCCTATTTGTCTGCTCTAAATAGAATTAAACTCTAATCTGTGTGTGTCATGTTCGTACCTTATTTTATCTCCCTTTATACCACATCAAAGGGTACAGTTTCTACAAGCGAGACAACCTATTTAGGGGGGGAAGCCTTAGCAAATAATTTATTAATTAATTTAAGCAAGTGGGCTGTGTGTTTGGCTAGCTTGTGTGGTCGGCCCAAAACACATAATAAGGCAAACATTAATATATAATAAAAGGGACTAGACCATCTATAAGGTAAAGTTAAGATGATTTGCTTTATTCATTCTATAATGTCTTTTCCTTCTTAGGGTTGGCCCCATGCATTCAATAATTTGCCTATACTTGATTATATTACGAGGCGACAAGTTTGACTAGGGTTTATAAATGCTGTGACCAGGGATTATGAAGGCTGCAGCTAAGACCTAGGACAGGGCATGACAGGATGAATCGATATATTCCAAATTTTTACTTGTTTAAAATTTAACAAGCACAATAAGAACAAACACACAAGATCCATACAACTAAGAACACAATATTTAGATAGAAACCATTTAGGCGAAAAACAGCGTAGAAAGATTGTTGAATCTACTATCCAAATCCAACCACCTTTCAATATTTGCAAGCACCAACCCACTAGAGACACCAATCCCACCTTACAGAATTTGCAGGCACCAACCCACTAGAGACACCAATCCACCTTATAGAATTTGCAGGCACCAACCTACAACAAACACCAATCCCCACAACTGAGCACCAACTCAACAAGAGACATGAATCTCTGCATCTAAGAGGCACCAATATCTTCTGCAGAATTTCACCTTCTCAATGTTGCTTCTTCAATGGATGATGAACATATTTTTCTGCACTATCACACTTCACAAGATCTGCTTTGAATTATATACCCTTTGCATAAAATCTGCTCTGCTCTTTATTTGAATCATAAAACATTTTCTCATACATCATACTTACAAACATGCTTCACCTTTTTATACTCCTTTTGTTTGCCAGAATTATTTATATAAAACAAATAGGTTGTCCTTATAAAATTAAATCATAATAATAAAATTAAATGAGTCAACCTCCAATAACATATCTTTCAAAAGAATAAAATTTCACAAGTCGTCCTCCAATTAAAGCCAATATAACAAATAATCTCTCAAACTTTGACATCAACAACCTTTGACATCAATGACTATTTTATCCAACAATCTCACTATGACATCAATGACCATATTACCAACAATCTCCCTTATTGAACAAAACACACTTTGACATCATTGACAACATTTCCAACATAAGTGTGCCCTACTACACAAGTTCCATTGAGAAATGTGAAAAGACGCACGTGCCTCAAATGGGATTTATGATTTCAATCTTTGACTTTGCATTTGCAATCTACCTTCAAACAGGCACGCACCTCTACACAAATATTGTCTTTGAATTTGCTAGCCTCAATTGCTTATCACAAGCATGTCCCAATGTGCCTTACCTTGTTTAGGTAAGGCACATTCTTGAATAAGTAAATATGAAATATTGACAACACTATTTTCCTCATGAAGGGGCATGCCTATGCATTAGCCCTAGAACCTTTCTAACTTTCAAACAAGAGCCCCAATTGAAGTGTGTGCCTCACAATGTAACTTATAGATCTGATTTTGAAAACCTAATTTTATCATATCAAGTGCATACCTATCAATGGGAATCAATCTTTATGACAAGTATACCTAATTTTGTCACATCAAGTGCACACCTAACAAGATGCACCCCTATGCTCCTACCATAACCAATTTCTATAGCAAATATTATCTTCCTTATAGTAAGGTGCCTCTCCTTAAGTACATGTGGTAGTGTGCCTTCTTTCTCACTAATCGTTCAGGAGTAGAAATTCACCTATCACCCATCTCCACAGATGAAGCTCAGCGTTTCGAGATGATTGGTCAACCAAGAATGGGTTTATACTTAGTTATTTTTGGCCTTGGTGAGCTTTATATAATAAAAACTTTATAATATTGTGTTATAAATTTACTTTTTTCTAAAATTAGAAAAAAGTTACTAAAAGTGACTTGGTAAGTTACTTTATGTTTTAATTAGTAACTTTATTATAAAGTTACATTGCACGCCCTCCTAGGAGAATAAAACATTCAAAAAAGGGGGACAAATAATTATGAAGAGCTCACCCTCAAGTTGGATGCCTTATTGGAGGAATAGAAGATTCCTTGGAATCTTTAATTGATGCCATTTGAGGATCGATTAGGGTTGGAGGTATGAAAGGAGCATTGGAGCGATCATTTGGTGGCATTTGAGTTATTATTTTTTGAGAACATTTTATCTTCTGCAGGTCTGCAACATAATTGACAGAGTTCTGGAGTGGATTTGGAAACAAAAACCTCCATTCCTTGGTGAAAGGACGAAACCACTCTCACTTTTCAACACACCCATTTGCTTGGAATGCTTCTATTTCGCCAAGGAGGGCCAGAATCAGAGATTTATCAGCAGCAACAGCAGGTTATCAGACTGGGATTCAGATTTGGACAGGAAATAGTCCAATTTCAGTGAAATTAATGCATTTTGAGCCAGCCATACCATTCCCAGCTTGGCCGTACCACCTTATTTTGCTTGGGAGTGCAATAAGATAATTATTGGGGTTTTCAAGGCAGTTTTTTAGTCAGAATTTTTTGTTAGCAATCAATAAGAAGAAGTAAGGGTCAATTTGGAGATATTGCACCTTATTGGAGCTACATCAGCAAATTGGTGGGGGGCAAGCACTTAAGTCTAGAGATCCTGCCTGGCAAAAGTCTGGAAATTGCATTCGACCTGTGATTTCTTCATATATTTGTTTTAGGTAATTATTTATAAGGTGAATAAAGCTCATTGGAGTCATCAACCACAGCCGGAGGTGCTTCAACCATTATATTTCTCATTTCTAGCAAATAAAACTACCCTCAAGCCAGCATTGGATCCCTGGTATGCCAACTTTGGCTTTGGTTATTGAAAATAAACATTTGTTTGCATTTGTGCATTGCTGATTAATAAATCAGAATTCTGGATTTTAGTTTCAGTCAAATTTCAGTTTGTAATTTGCATTGCTTGATCATTCTGCATCATTCTTTGAACAAGCAAAAACCATAAAAACCTCAAAATTACCAGAACCAAAAAAAAAAAAACCACCTGTCAAAGACTTCAAGACAAACCAAAACCTACAGTTGAGGCGAACTCCTAGTTGGCATCTTTCACATGTGCACTCAACATTAGGGTTGCAATTCGACCTTGAAATTCATCTCGCCTCGATTAACCTTTGTTTTGTCTTGGTGAATTTTTTTCATCTCTTCATCAATTGATCTTTATTCTTCGTCTTTCTAAATGCATATGAAAGCTCCCAGTTTACCTCCATTTTGATAGAAAAGGACAACAAAAACAAGATAGACCATAAGGGAAAAACACTGAAATATGATTGTTTGAATGGAAAGATGAGGTTTTAGCTTTGAAACTAGTAAATTTTACTTTGTTTTGCAACATCAATAGGAGTTCCCCTAGCCTAAGTAACAACAATAAGGACTTTCATATATGTTAAGCATCAAGGTATTGGACATGTGCATGTGGAAGGAGAAAGGGAAGGCAAAGGGAGCAACAAAATGGTTTGTACAAAGGGAGCAACTTGATTGTATCTTGGATCAAATGTTTGTCTAATTATCAAAAAATTATATATTTAAGGATTTTGTACTTAAACTATTTATATAAATAATAAATTGCAATTTCTTTAATTATTTTTTGCAATTTATTTTTCAAATATTAATTTCCTATATCATTTACATAGTCATGACACAATCATCCCAAGCATCTAGAGAAAATTTCATTGCCCCCAAAACTCATCCCTCTCAAGGAAACACTAACGAAATATACCTTGATTGTGGCATTCAATGCCAATAGACTCAATATAAGGAGACCTTACAACACTAATGGACCTTTAGACCACATGTCAAGGTTCAAAAGAATTCATTTGCAATAAACAACATAGAGGAAATCACATATAACTAATGTCCATTCTAGGCATGACATAAAAGTTTAAAGCACATCTATTATTTTGTTTCACTTCAGGTGAGATTTGATCTACCCTATAAACATTAAAAAAGGGTAATTGCACAAGATTTTAAAAAAACTTAATAGTGTATAATGTCAGCAAAATTTCACAAATTGACAAAAAAAACCAACAAGGCAGGACAAAACAAATAAAAACACTTACACAAATCAAGTTCTTGTTGAGCTTGGATGCCATTCTTTTCCGGTTCTCTAAGCTCCCTTTCCATATCCCTTACCTAATAAAATGCATTATGCTATCAAAGAGAACAAAGATAGAAATACTCTAAACCTTTTCACTGTTCCACTCACCAAAAAGAAATTCTGAAAAAAATTACGTTATGCCATACAATCTTGTGTTTTTGTTAGTCATGAGCAACAAACATAAGCATTCTACTGGCAGCCTATCATATTCATATTACATTAATATTCGCAGGAGGCAAAGTTATTGTTGAGATATACTAACCATTGAATTTCCAAATAACAACAATCATGTTTTACATCTATAATAAATTTAATACTTGGTTATAACTTTCACAGGTTAGGCATATCGGAATTCAAAATACACATCAAAAATTTATATTACCAATAGACTCTAAGTCTAAATAACCACAATCTTATTCACTCAACTAAACAAAAAAATCTGGAATAACAAACATTTCATTTCTATAATTTTAGGATTGGCTAGCCCAAGAAATTTGAGCAATTAATCACATAATTGTTTTAGTTGTTAACGTGACCTTTACATAACAGCTAAAATAAGTGAAAGAAATTATTTATTAAATGATAATATACTCTCCAAATCAAAGCACTTTCCAACTCAAGATGGTCAAATAAGAGATATTAGTATTGATTATATCTTTATAAGCAACATTCAATTATTTAAGAAGTCTTGCTTCCCCACACTTGCCCATGTCTGATTTTTTTATTTTTTCCAATCTTGAGAGACTATCTATCACAAGGGTTTCTCCAGATTAAAAATATTTTATCCGAGCCTCCCAAGTTAACTGATAATATAAATTTATAACATAGCTGAATCATTAAGTTGTCTAACTTGTAAAGTTCATGTTTGGTACACTTGAGAATTGCCTCTCATATTACCCACCAAATGAACAAAAATGTAAAACACTTGTGAAACATCCAAAAGGTTCATATTGTTCTTCTCATATATGTTGGAATTTTCAAAACAAATGTGTAACTACCAAATGATGCAGCGAAGGGTTAAACTTAAAATATAAGCCAAAACCTATATTTCAAAATTTAAGCTACCAAAAAACATACTAAATGAAGCCCTTCTTCCTACACATGACACAAAGACCACCCAAAAGGCAATTTTTAGCTGCTTATGATTTTTAAAATCAGAACATCTATGGTATTGAGAATTCTTAAATCGTAAATTAAGGACTTTGCCAAAATGTTTTCATTACAAAAACTACTTTCCCTACAACAGAAAAAGGGTTCCAATCATAGAAATTTCCTTTCTACACAAGGATATGAAACATCTACAATACCAGCTTCTACTAAGCCTGCCCCTGTCTACTCGTATGTGTTCAGTTCAAGGTTTGGCTAAAGACCAAGACAACTTGAGGTTAGCCCAAAGCCCATAGGGAACCTAGGGTGCCCGAGATACACCATAGGTGAACTCCAAACAAACCTAGGAAGACCCATGGACTTCCCAACAGAAAAAGTACAAGAAAAAAATTGTTCTTAAGCATTTTTAGAAACTTGAAAATGAAATAGTGCCAATGTCAAAGTGCCGAATAAAATAGTGGGAAAAGTGAACATATAGATTATGTTTTCTCATGAGATTTGCCAAACAAACCACATATAAACTATTTGAAGCTTAGTCTACTTCAACCATGTCTGAATCAGAAAATAATCACATCAATTAATTTCAATGTCATTACATGTAAAAGGAAAATGTTGTGTACATGATGGTGACTAAGTATGCTAATTTTATGGCCATGAATTTCTTTACCAAGGCCTCACAACTCACTAAAATATTGTGAATTATCCAAATCCAAAATTTATCAACTACTTTTAAAAAAACATGTTGACACCACCTTGACCCTATGTCAAAAAATTTCTAATTGAACAAATGTACAAACATTAGCAAAAACAAATGTATACATGAGTATTTGAGAAATTGTATTGCAGATCCCCAAGCTTTAGTGCCTAAAATGGCTGCATTTGAAAAGCACACAAAAAATACTGAGAGGGGTGGGGGGTTGGTGAATCAATATTTTAAAACTTTTAAACACTTGAAACTACATAAAAGAAAGATAGAGCAAACATCAACAAGGAGAATACCAATTTTCACATTTAAAACTCTTTCGGGTAAAAAACCACAGCAGATCAGTACCTTTCATTAACAAAATGAGTACCAACCTAGATTACACAAGTGAGCACCAACTCACTAAGAGCACATACTCTCCTTGAAGCACCAACTTCAATCAGTTGAAGCACCTACTCCAGTCTTTTCCATACTCAAAAATACTGAAACTTTTAAAAAGAACTTCACATTATACATTCAAAACAGCTATCATAATTATGTATTCAGCTCCATTATGTATCTCTCCAACGTAAGCTCCACATCCTGAAGATTATGCTCGACTACTTAGAAACTATGCTCAACCCTCCTTTGTATTGCACTTAGCACAATCATATGCTATGCACCTTGTTTTGTATTACACTTTGCACACACACTTTTCTGTATTACCCTTCACATGGTTGTATGCTACACAAACTAATCTTTCTATAATGAACTTAGCTCAATTATATATTACACACAGCCCTTTTTCTGTAAAAAAAGATTTAATGCAATTACATTGCATTCCACTATAATAGCACTCAACCCGCATTGGTTAAAAACGCTTGGCTTTTTAATAAATAGCAGTCAGCACTCCTGAATAGTATTCAACACCCTTACTGTCACCTCCACCATATGCAGCCCGATATCATTAAAAAACGCTTCACTCCATTTTTAATATAACTCGACTGTAGAGCACTCGATAATATATTTAAAATCGCTTTTCTTCACATAAAAATCAAATTCAATAATACTCAACCTTCCTCTGCTTGGTTATCTGCAACATACACACTATTTTTGTATTGCATCTTGCTCCATTACATGTTGTGCACAACCAGTTTTTATTACACTTCACGCAGATGTGTTGCGCTATAAAGATAGTACTCGACACTCAAGCACTTGTTAAAATCGCTTGACTTTTCTAATAAATAGCAATCAACTCCCTACCACTATTACCCGATTCGACTATGTATTCCCATTCATGCATCAATTTTATTCACTCCACCAGATCATATACATTTTTTATTAATATCGCATGGCTACATTAAACATCGTGCGTCCTCTATAGTTTATGACTACTAAAAGACATTAATGAACACATGTTTATTCAACAAAACAATTCTCCAATATCGCCAAAGCAATAAAAATCATCTGAAGCCATCCCAAAAATAAATAACCCACCAAAAACTGAAGACATTCAACAACGTGGAAGGTTTATTAAATTCAGACCATCGCACATTCGAAAATTCCACTAGTGATGTACCAATCTGACTTGGCACAAAAATAGACACGCAAGCAAATGAAGTAGAAAAGCAGCCAGCTCAAGCAGACAACCAAGTAGCTCAAACACACAGCCAAGTAACTCAACCAAACAACCAAGTAGCTTAAACACACAACCAAGTAGCTCAACCAGACAACCAAGTAATTGATGAAGATCTAATGAATAATCAGCAGCTTTGTGAGCATCTCATTCCAATTCTTTTTCAGAAATCCAAGCATAGTTCCCTATTACTTTGAGTCATCCTCCAAAATTTATACGACCTTGATCGTCATCCTTTGACATCAATGACAAAATGTTCAACAGCATTTGGTAGGGAATCGATACAATCAACATACCAAGCATCCATTGGAATGTCATCATTTAAGACCCTTATTATTTGGGACCTTCCCTTGCTGATCGTTTTGACTATTAAAGACATTTGAATTCTTGTGATTAAAGATTTTATTGAGGAAACTCAATAGATATTAAAGTAGTAAAGGAGAACCTACAATTGGGCCAATATAGGACAGAGTCCCAATAGTGCCTATAATACAATTAGTAGGAATACAAAGTAAAAGATTGGGTTTTACTAAGATGCAAACTTACAAGCAGAATTCCATAAAGATAAAGGAATAAAGAAGCATGGTCTAGATAATAGTTGCAAAAGTCACCAATACTCATAAAACTTGTAAGCACTCATGAGCAGAAACCATGAAATTTCAAGCTTGCATGTCATTTAAACATACAATACGAATAAATTTTCATAACCATTGAAGAAAGCAAAATAAAGACTTCTTGCCTATGTTCTTGGCAATTTCAAGCAATTTCAAAACACTTTTGGAGGCCAATAGCTAGTCTCAAACCATTTGAAAAGGACAACTTGTGTGTCAATGGATGAACATGTTTCTAGAATCATAAGTGAAAACTGACAAGGTTTCCAAAACTCATTTAACATTCAACAAGCGACAAAAGGAAGGGAAATTTCCAAAGACACACTTGAGCCGAGTCAAAAGAGAAGCCTTATAGTTTAAGCATTAATTACAAGTACCAATAAAGCACACCTTTGAAAATGCCATTAATGCAACCAATTGTGAATCACTAAATGATAGCGAACGAGCTATTATATTAAAAGGGGGGATTTATTTGGCAAAACAAAATCTTAAAATCAAACAACACCCTGCAAAGAGGCGCCATGACAAAGGATTCAATGCATTAGGTAGTTTTCAAAAGGGATATGGAGTTAGAGATTTTTTAGTTCAAAGGTACTCAAATTCTATTTGTTTTCACCCTATGCAGTCTTCCTTAAAAAGAAGGAAAGTTTTGTTGTAGAAGAACAAAAAAAAATTGTTGCATGAAAATTTGTTCTTCTCCTCAGTAACTGACCTAGTGTTAGAATGCATGAAACATTGTAATCCTTAGACTAGCAAAACGAGAACAATAAATGACAGATTAATAGCCAGATCAGATGGTGAATCTATAGGAGTGACTTTCAAATTGCAACTCACTAAGAGTTTCACCAACATCAACACTATAGTGGCATACAAAAATTTTACAGGGAAGAAAAGTTCATATCATAACACCATAGTTGGACATTCTATAATGTCCCTTTTTTGCAACTAAGTGAAAATAAATAAATAATTAATTAAATTATTAATTTGTCTTTAAGTTATTTAAGGCAATTAATATTTAATTATTTATTTAATATAGTCCAAAATTAAAATATTATTGAAGTCACTTTATTAGTTTAATATTTATATTAGAAATGGTTGCCAATAAATGATTATAAAAAGAATGGTAGAAGGAAGAAAGAGCATTCGGAAATTATTTTTATTTGAGAGCATTTCTGAAGAGTATTGGCTTTCACAGAGCTTGAGGACTAAAACCCTTGATTTTTTGGTCGGTTGAATGGAAACCAAACACCATCTAGAGGCAGATTCATTTTCAGGGTTCGCACTTGGGCTTCCACGGCGAAATTCGTGGAGTCTTCTTTGAAGACGAATTTCAAAAGGGAATAAAAAAAACGAAATATATCAGAGACAAGGTATTCCTGAGTCAGATTGTGGATTAATATGAGTAAGTTTATTTGTCTCTAAAAAAAATATTATGTTCATTCTAATGAAATTGATTCATGAAGCATTAATGGGAAGAGAGCAGTTATAGTGATTTCTGGCATATGGAAAAGAAAGAACCATGTAAACAATAGCTAGATTGTTTATTTTATTGGACACAATCATTATTTGTGTCGGTATTGACTGTGCTGAACAATTAGAAAGACTTTTAGGATCTATCTCCTTGTGTGGTTTGGGCGATAAAGTGATTGCTATCTTATGGAATATTTTGCGTGAGTTTCCAGACCAAGTCAGAATATGAGAAAAGGTCATATTTCTGTGACCACTGCCATTCATGTCATGAGTAATAGTGGTGATCAAAGTTATTCTCTGACTGCATCATAGCTATGTGTTGTTGTGGGTTTATGGTGCAAAGACATATGCTCCAGATTCTGAGTTTGATCGCTGGCAAATATTCAGACTACACCCACTTCTCTTAGTGCCTGCAAAATCATTGGCACTATGTGATAACCAACTGAACGTGCCTTTCCAGAAGAGACACTATTCATACCTACAGAACGGAGCATGGTCTCATGACAGATCGGTTCCTGGAGGCGGAGACACAGGAACGAATTGGAGGCATTACCATTGTGGCTAAAGACAACATAGACATGGAAAACAACAATCGTTTAATAGAAAAGAAGTCTTGGCCCTTGCGATAGCATGTATCATAACTATCGACGATACATTGTTTGTTGACTCATCTACTGCTAGCTTCAGGAGAAGACTCAAAACGAAGGTACTTTGTGAGGGTTTGATTCCACTTTTTGAGTTCGTAGTGGGTGATCAAGCAAACAAGATATTATCAGAGTATTTGCATGAAGTATCCATGTTTTGGCTGGACATGCTAACAAAAAGAAAGTGTTAGAACATCATATATATGCAGACCTTTATCAATTGGTGTGACTATAGCATAGGCGAATTGTAGACAAGTGACGACTTCTCTACAGTGGGAGCTATTATTATTAAATCTGGTTGTTGTATTCTTGCTGGGTGGGAAGGCTATTGGAGCACCTCTTGACATTAGGAATTATATTTGGAGTTATAGCTGGAAGTGATTGTGTGCCGAATGGTATGTAACAAGTCCTTGTCTATAATTTATTTGTTAGATCATGAACAACAAACATTTGAATTAGATGTGGGTATGATAAAGCATACTCACTATGAAGTTATTTCAGTCCAAGACGTCTGATTGTACAACAGCAGTTATTCAGACTTAAAGATACCGATATAATATCATGAAATTTGAGTTGTCAATATATTCATTTGGGTGTTTTATTGTAATACAAGTGTTTGATAAATTATCCTATCAATCTCCCTTATGAATTCATATGAAAGTTGTACAAGTTTGGAACTGTAATCTGGTGTTCTAACAGCAAGCATACTCAGAAAACAAATAAGACAACACTCAAACAAATTGTTTGATGAAATGTCAATACACTAAATCAAGAAACTCAGAGATATTAGAACTGTATCACACGGGGGTTTTTACACATTCGTTATTGGTCCTGAAGAAACGAAAATCGCAGCTGCCAAAGAATCTTCACAGATCTCATCTTACTAAGCATATTTCTGATATTATTGTGCTACTACATAGATTGGAGGGGATAAAAATGCATAAAACTTTAAAGAGTCAATGTATTTATTCATCATTATAATTGTTGTCGGAGACCAATTTATTGATTGTAGCATCATTACAGAAAACTTTACAACTAGCTCAAGCAACTTCAATTAAAATAGATAATTTTACGTCTTTATATCCCTTTTATGTTGCTAGTACTAAAGCTTGGCCAAAGCTGGTCACTAGAGGAGTTTTCGATAATATAACTCCAATTTATAATCTTTACTCACAACTTCAATCAGAACATAGCTTCAAAAGCTCAAATGGATGAATGATGCATTCACAATGTTTGCTATTAAAGAACTCCAAGGCGATATGGGAGTAAGATTGTCCCCAAAAACTACACAACTGATCAATACTTATGGAAGCTATTTCATTCAATTTCAAGGATTTGCTTACATCATAATTGGAGGGTTTGATGGCTATCCTTTTAAATTGCCAAGATATGTATGTGATAAATTGGTCCTTATTGAAGTGTGTAGGCGAATTGGTGAAGTGCATAAATGATGCAAAGAAAGGAAGAAGGTAGGAATTTCCTTCACTAATGGACTTGCACATTACAAATGTAGATCATCTATTAAGCAATAAACATCGAAAGATCTTTGGTGAAGTTTTCTATGTATTTTGATACCATAAGATTTCCTTTCGATAGTAAAGATCATGTCAAAGACAACTTGCACCTTAGACATAGATACTATCACTTTCCTAAAATAGAAGACCATTGGGTGGATTCTGAAAATGATTATTAAGTCAAAAAAAAAGAGATTGGATGAGATTAACACTACTACAAATCATAGACTTCAGGTTGAATTGTGACATCCAAGGAGTTGAAAGTGATGGATGTGATTTGGTTGATCTTGTTTATTTTGAAAGTATTCAAACACAACCATTTCCACCAATTAATTAGGCTAAAAAAGAAATAGTCTTTCGTGAGAGAACATTAGTTTCAAGAAGATCAAAGAAATGGGTGAGGAAGAAGGCAACAAAAGGATCATCTACAAAATCTTCCATTGAGAAAGACTACCCAAAAGAGAAGAGCTAAGACAAGAAAGATCTTCTCACTCTTCATCTTCGACTACTTCTCAAAATGTTAATGAAGAGCATGTGATGATGAAGATCCTTCAAAGCAATGGAGTCAAAAAAAAGTATGCAAGGGCAGACCAGAAGGGAAAGCAAAAAATATTGGAAGTGAAGAGGTAGAAACTAAATACTATTCAGGAAGAAGATGATGAAGAACAGTCCATAGATATTCCCTTATCTCCTTCTAAGGAGAGCACTTCTTCACCTCATTCATCATCAGTTTCTTCGACTTCATATTCCCTCCAAACAACTCACATTCCACCAAATCCTTCTCTTCCTTCCTCACCTAATGACACATCTTCTGATAATGTTTTGCCTCCATTCACTCTTTCCCACATGTTACAAACATTACACCTAGTTCTTCCTCTCCTTCACTACAACAAACTTTGTCAAGGAAAAGGAAATTAACTCAGTCAGTTGTTCCTCAGTTTGATGTTGTTGTAAGTTTGTTTTAGAAGTCTCCTCAACCAAAGAAAGCTAAAATGACATCCAGGTTAAAGAGAGATTCTACCTCTGGGAATATGAATGTAGAAGTAGCTCAAGCAACAGTGGAGAAGGATGGTGATTGAGTTGCTGAAGCAGATTTCAACATCACCAAGGTTGATCTCAGTCCTCCACCTGAGGGTGGATATTCACAATTTCTAAGTTTTGGAGGCTAAATTGGTAGTTTAGAAGTCTCCTCAACCAAAGAAAGCTAAAATGACATCCAGGTTAAAGAGAGATTCTACCTCTGGGAATATGAATGTAGAAGTAGCTCAAGCAACAGTGGAGAAGGATGGTGATTGAGTTGCTGAAACAGATTTCAACATCACCAAGGTTGATCTCAGTCCTCCACCTGAGGGTGGATATTCACAATTTCTAAGTTTTGGAGGCTAAATTGGTAGAAAGAACTGAGAAAGATAAATGCAGCAAGGGTCAACTTAAGCAATAGGTAAGAGTCTTGACTTCTTATCTTAAAACTGTGATAGAAACTTCAGCCCAACCATTGCACGCAATACATACTTCTTTCAAGCCCAATTCAGAGCAATGATGATATTATTGAAAAGATATGCAAATATCAGTCTTATGGTAAAGTAACTGAAAAATGGGTCAAACAGATAATAACAAATGGGGTTAAATTCATTGAGGAAGCCAAAAAGATATATGATGAAATTGATATTAAGAGAAAAGAGGTCAAAGAAGAGATAACACAGCGATAAAGGAAGAATCTACATGGATTAAACTTTAAAGTTTATAAAAAGCTCAGAGAAATGGTTGAAACAACTTGTTGCTGAACAAGAATTTTTGTGTGCCAATGAGAACCTATGTCGCCTATGGTTGAAAAACATAGAATGTAAGATGCTGGTCACTAAACAAGATGTTTTGGATCAGACTAAACTTCTGAAGGACTGTGATCTGCTTAAGGTGGAAATACAAAAGAATATTTGTCTATTAATACAAATATTCAAGCAAATGACAATTCTCAGGTTATTGAGGTTGATACTGTCAACGAGAATTTCAAAATGATGATTGAAAAAGAAATCTTTGATAAATAGATGTTTAATGTGGGGTCAATAAGGAAACTTAGTAATGTTGATGTTACCCTTGCTCACTATGCTTCTCATCTTTTAACGCTTTAAAAGAAATTGGAAAATATTTAAAATAGCAAGATTTTGTAGAAATTTCGAACAAATAATGTCATCATACCAGAGCACAAGCATGTTGCTACAGCTATGAAGCCATAGAATATAGAACAAGATATCGTGTCAATAACAATGGATAGCTAGTTTATTTTGTAAAGACTCTCAAAGGTTATAAATGTGCTTATATTTCTATAAATGTTTTAAGAAATTATAACCTTCTTATTTATTGTTACTCAAAAGAATCAGTTACAACTGAAAAACTATATATATGATGCCGATTGTAAACAAGAAGATATTTTCTTAATTTGAGAAAAATTTAGTTGAATGGTTGGATATATTTTTGTATGGACATTGAAAAGTCTTTGTGCTTGAATTTCTGGATATGAATAAAGAAGTTTGTTCCTTGTTTGTGCACTGGCAATAAGTTTCTTGTGCTATTATTTCTTCTGATGTTAATGTAAAATCTATTTTTATGCATCCGTTGTCCATAGCATTATGTACCTTGTTTTATTCTTGAGGTTTACACAATCTGCATTTAAATTGGATGGTTTCTTTGGTCTGTGAAACAGATAATCATTTAGAGAATTTTACCTTCGTTGCATGTTACATATCATTATTTAGAAGATAAATCTTTGAATTATCTCCCTTCATTTTGTAAAATTTGAAAGTTATATACTTTATCCCTAGCATCTTAGAATATTTATTTTCTTTTTCCTAGTTTCTGCCTTTCCTACTTTCTAGTCAAGAGCACACCCAAAACCTTAAATTTTTATCCTACAGAGGAGTTAGCCCTCTAAATGCAGAGAAAGTTGTTAGATAACAAGTTATCCAATTGTTGGTTTGTTTGCTACTACTCACTGGTCATCTCAAAGCCAGTTTTCAAATAAAAAACTGTAGTGACAAATCTGTTAACCAGCATAGACAAACCAATATATTAAACCACTAAAGGAGAATTACAAAATCATCAGCTAATACCACCCAAAAGTGATGCTCAAATCCCCTATTCATATTCCAACAAACAAATCCCAAGATAATTCTTATAAGAATCTATCATAACATTTCATACCTATCCTTCCAACTAGTGCACTCCAATTTGTCTTATTCAAATCCCTCAAAGATGCTTTTAGACAATCATAAAGACATGTCATAAGTTGTTGAATATTCTAGGTCAACGTGTAACTCCCTCTTAACTCTCTTATGTGTGATAGATGCTCTTACATTGTTGATGTGGGAATTCTGACTTCCGAAGGTCATAAACTCAATTGAGCCCATTTTCTCTTAATTAAAGATCTAGGAGAACTCTACATCATTGTAACCACTTTAGATGGTTAAAGCCCATTTCAAAAATTTTAGGGCCCAAAATGACATTTGTATCCCAAAAATTGCATTCAAGATTAGGATGCGAAGTCGAAACACCTTTCTTAACACTAAGGTGATGAGTCAAAAGACTTAAAAACAATGTTGCTATTGCATTATTACAATAATGCATCTCTCTTCATATTTCTCAAATGGGATACCAAAAAGAAAATGAAGTTCTCCAGCATGAAATACTTCGAGCACCAAGTAGAATGTGTATACCTAAGGCAAAAGTTTAAACTATCCCAATATGCAAAGTTGAGCAAAAGCTATAGAGTAGATTCTATTATTTTCATCATACCACCCAACAAGCTAGTGTTAAAAGATGTGCCACTCAATAACCTAATCACCATTCTGAAGTTTAACAAGTTGAAGAACGACAATCTCAAACATACAAACATTGGCCACCACTCTTCAATGGAAAAATTGCATTAACATAACAAAGATATGAGGTCCTACTTTACTATTTCAACTAGTACAAAATTACCCCCTCGTGAAAGCCATGAGATTTAAGTAGGCTTCTCTTTTGAAAATATTTGGATAAATTTTAATGGCTTACATAAGCTCCAAATTACTAGTCTTTGGTTGGTTAGCAAAAAATAAACAATACGATTATTAACTATATAGGGATAAATACATCAAGAGACCAAAATATGAGGGGCCATAGATTAGAGACATGTATCTATAATTTGGTATCTCATCAAAATATAAAGATTTGAAATAACTTCAAACATTAAAACAAACAATGCTAGGATAGCTAGATTGCGTATTTGGTTTCTTATGATGTAGTGGCAAGTTGGAGCAGGTTATGAACAACTCTAGTATGATCCCTACTAAGCATGCTTGTTATGTAACTTTTTCCCCAAGAGAAAATAAATTTATTAAATAACCCTTCAAAATTAAAAGGGAGATAAAGATGAATGACAGTATGATCCTTTGGTTAAAAGGGAGACTAATAAAGAATATTTATAAAAACTCTTATTAAAGTCCAAGAAAAATTATTCATTTAAATAATAATTAAAAGGAAACCTTTATGAAACTGTGTGATGATTTGGAAACCACCCCTTAAAAGATTATATAAAGCATTCATGTGAGACTTGGAAGGATACATGGAGATCAGTCAAGAAGAAGAAGATGAAGGTGACTTGGTAACCTATGCGATTGGAGAAGGGGGCACACAATGTGTGTCCAACTCGGGGTACAACGTACACATGATTGTCTTGGCCACAGTTGTTATACATGTTGAGTAATTACTCTAGAGCATGTTGTATGCATGTTGAGCAATTACTCTAGAGCATGCTATGTTAATGGTTGGCAAGCATCTATGTTGATTTTGAATAAGAAATGGTTCCTCCTAGATGTGCCATAGCTAAGAGGGCAAAGACCATTAAAATCTTCTTATAGTGAGAAAGACCACTCCAAGTGCTCAAGATTTAGATAAGTATTGGGAACCCTTGATGATAAAAGACAACCTTACCAATTCATCCAACCCTGACAGTTTGGGCACAATCCATCTCGAGTTCTGATACTGGTCTGATGCGAACACGATGCTATCAAGGTTTGCAATTTCTCCTATGGGTTTGTTGCGAATGACATCAAAAGAACCTACATCAAATCTTAGCATTTTTTCTAAATTTAACAACTTTTTAAAGATGAATTTCTACGGCCTCATGGTAATGGTAGAAAATTTGTCATGGTTCTTGGTTGCCCAATATGCACGAAAGGGCGACCCCTCCCCATACCAATGTCGAGTGCATGGGAGCAAGAAGAAGGTATTCAATGGACCCCAAGTATTCAAGATAAGGACCTATACATTAATATAAGTTATACGGATACCAATATGAATATTAATATATCAATACATTAATATATATATGAATATTGATATATGAGAATGGTGTTGCCGAGAGGAAGAACAAAACACTTCGGGAGATGGCTAATTGCATGATTCAGTCTCGAGATGTGGATGCATCTTTTTGGGCTGAGGCAATGAATTGTGCTAATTACATTCAGAATCGGATGCCTCACAGCGCATTGCGACAGATGACTCCTGAGGAGGCTTTGTCCCATGTCAAGCCTGATGTATCTTCATTTAGAGTTTTTGGGAGTGTGGCTTGCGCATTTATTCCAAATGCACAAAGGAAAGCCATGGAGAGGAAGAGTCAACCATTGATCTTTGTTGGATACTATGAGGATTCTAAGGCGTACAGATTGTTTGTTCCTGTTTCTAGAGAGGTCTTGTTTCGACACGATGTCCAGTTTGATGATTGCTATCCTCTGATGGACTCTCCATCACCAACTTCTTCGTCACTTCCTACTCCTTCACTTCTTGAGGATTATTTGCCTTCTGGGGGTGAGGAAGATGTTCCATTTCAGCCCCCACCACCTATCCTGCCACTTCTTAAGTGGGCTCGTAGTACCGTTGATGCAACAAGAGTTTGGGCAGGTACTCCTTCAACTTCTTGTCGCAATCATTCACAGAATTTTGGGATCTCTCTTGTGAGTCAGGCCATTTCTGCAGATCCTCAGAAGTTTTTCAAATGCGACAAGTATTCCAGAGTGGGATCAGGCTATCGCAGAGGAGTATTCTTCACTAATGAAGAACCACACTTGGGATCTTGTACCTCTTCCTAAGGGAAGGGAGTTGGTGTGGTGCAAGCGGGTGTATCGTACCAAGTATGTTGCAGATGGTTCTATTAATAAGTATAAGGCTCGTCTTATTGCTAAGGGGTTTTCACAAGTTGAGGGCATATATTATTCTAAGAACTTTGCTCCTGTTGCCAAGATGCATTCTATTCGCCTTGTACTTTCTCTTGCAGCTTCACAGGGATAGTTTGTTTATCAGATGGATGTGAAGAGAGTCTTCTTGCATGGTAATCTTCATGAGGAGATCTATATGGAGCAACCACAAGGTTTTGTTTAGGACTCTTCACTTGTTTACAAGCTTCGATGTTCGTTTTATGGTCTCAAACAAGCCCCTCGAGCTTCGTATGAGAAGATGGACACATTCCTGCTTTCTATCGGTTTCACGCATTGCCATTCCGATCCCACAATTTACACTCGGCATCAAGAAGGAGATCTTTTAATTTAAGTCTTGTATGTGGATGATTTGATTCTTACAAGTCGATCTTCATCCATGATTTAGAGACTACTCGCCGACAACTCGGTGAGTTTCTAAAAAATCGCAAGTTTTTCTAGTCGGCAGGTATTTATGCCATTGACTCGCAGAAGAAACTCGTTGAGAGTTTTTGGCGAGTTTTTCACAAAAACTCAGCGAGTTTCTAGAAAAAACTTGGCTGCATTAAAAAAAGAGGCTTGAACATGGCAAAAAATTATCTTTTTTTTTCAAGTCAGTATCATTCTCTTCATTAAGTTATATTTCATGTATATATATGGCAGGATGTTTGAGAGTGGTTTTAGATCTCTACAAGTTATAATGCAAATTCTAGGTTTAAGAAGATCTTTTAAATTTTCAGACAATCAAATTTCAATAATCAGTAGGCTCCTATCAACATTCTCTCACTCTCTAAATCTCACTCACTTTATCTGCCCCGAATTTAAGACCTATCTATCTCCCTATCACTCTTCCTCTATCCCCCTCTCTACCACTCTCCATCTTACTCTCTCCTCTCTCCCACTCTTTACCACTCTCCATCTCACTCTCTCCTCTCTCCCCCAAGATCTAGACCTATCTCTCTACCCCTCTCTTTCTCACCCTTAGACCCCCGCGAGGGGTGCTATCCTCAACCTAATTTCATTTTGCAAATGTTTGGTGGCAAAGTTGGGGTGGAAATACCCCAAATCTCAAAAAAAATGCCCTTAGAATCTTATGTGAGATTTGTAGTTCATCCAATTGTGAGCGCAATTGAAGCTTGTTTGAGGCCATCCACACAAAGAAGAGGAGCAAGTTAGCTCAAAAAATAACTCAATGACCTTGGCTTTGTGCAATATAGTCTTTGGTTGCGCATAAAGTAGAGGAAGCACCAACTGGTCCAATTGATTTCAATGATACAGATCCTTACAGTGATCAGACATCGCAGGAGCAGCCTCCATTGTTTACAAAGGATGACATCAATGATTTGGAGAGGCAGGCTACGGAGGAGGAGGGGGGTGGATTTGGTTTCACACTGGATGACATTGAGGAGGATGAGGAGTCATTGCCAGTGCCAGGTGTAGCTAGAGGCAAAGCTACATCCAGGATGGAGGACGAGCCACAGCCTAAGCCAATCATACCGAGAGACGATGCACAATCACACCCACAGCAAACTTCTAGGACTAGACCCTCTAGTTCTACCTCTCACCTAGTTTTTACTAGAGTTGGGAAGAGGAAGATGTAATTGTATTAATTTATTTACTTTTAGTTCTACAAAAGTTGTTTAACATTTCACTTCCAGCCATCAACATTCCTCATGAGGATGCGATTTTGTACCCACTTTGCATTTAAATATATCTAGACTCGGCTTGTTTCTTTTGAGTTCTTATTTATTGACTCATGGGATGCGTCTTCTCATTGAATTTTGCAAAAAAATGCATTTCTAATTAAATTTAAGCAATTTTTTAAGTTCCCGAGTTTTTTGCTAAGTTTTTGCCGAGTGTTGGCCAAGTTTTTCCCGTGTTTTCTTTTCAGACCTTGGTGAGTTTTTGGTTTTGGCGAGTACTTCAACTATGATTCAAACTATTCAGAGAGCATTAATGGAGCAATTCGACATGACAGCTCTTGGTCTTCTGCATTTCTTCCTTGGTCTTCAGGTTACTCAATCTTCGGATGGTATTTCCATTTGTCAACAGAAGTATGCTCTTGATATGCTTTAGAGATTTGGCATGCTTGATTGCAAGCCTGCCCCCACACCATTTCAGTCAAGGGTTGTGTTGCCTTCTAGTTGTTCTACTCCTTCATTTGATGCTACATTGTACAAGCAATTGGTTGGCAGTCTTTTGTACCTAACACACACCTCCTAATATTTCCTTTGTGGTTGGTATAGTCTCTTGGTTCTCTCATGATCCACATGAGAGTCACTAGAAGGCTACAAAATGCATCTTGAGGTACATACAAGGCACATTACACTTTGGCATTCATTATACATCAAGAGACTATGGGATTGTTGGCTTCACTGACTCAGATTGGATTGGTCATGTTAATGATCAGAAGTCTAGTTCTAGCTTTGTTTTTGTCTTGGTTTCGGTCCCATTGCATGGTCTTGCAAGAAGCAATCTGCTATTGCATTATCATCTATTGAGGCTAAGTACCGAGCAGCGGTTCTTGCTAGCGAGGAGGTTTTATGGCTACGTCAATTGTTGACAGAGTTTGGTTTTCCTCGTGACGGTCCCCCTATTCTTTAGTGCGACAATCAAAGTACCATTCACATTTCACGCAACCCATTGGAGCATCAACGGACTAAGCACATAGAGATCCACATGTACTTCATTCGACAGTTGATTCAAGATGGTCTTCTCAACTTGGATTACATACCTACAAAGGAGCAAGTTGCAGACATCTTCACTAAACCCTTGGCGTCCCCATGTTATCTTCCGTTGCGATCGATGCTTTAGGTGAAGGACGTTGTCCTTGGGGGGTCAATCTGAGGCCTTCATTTTTTTAGCAGTTAACGTTTCTTTTTCATGCGTTGCATCTCTCGCTTTTGGAGAGGGGTTTTTTCCCATGTGGTTTTTCTCCTTTTCTTCGCTTAGAGAGACTTCATTCATTTGTACATGGGTACCTAATCAAACCCTTTGTTGTCGGGACCCATTTTTGCATTCATAGTTTTTATACTGACCCTAAGTTTCACTTAAGGGGGGCTGTTAGAGCATATTTAGCTATTAGTTGCCTTTTTACAACTAGTTATGCTTTTTTGCCTTTTTTGCTTAAGTTCGCTTAAGAGTGCTTATTTTAGCTATGCACCTAGTTACCTAGAGTTGAGCTTTATTTAGCTCCTCGTGCTTGCACTTTAGTTCTAAATTTAGCTTTATGCTTTCTTTATAAGCACCTCATTGTACATTGTATGTCCATTCAGTTATTAGATAATCAATATGATTTAGCTTTCTAGATCAATTGTTTTTTGGCCTCCATAGCTATTTGTCTCTCTCTTGTTTTGTGACAAGTGTTTGATTGCAAGTGATCTTTAAGAATTGTGGGGTTGAGCAATCAACTCTTTCAATATTAATATCAATATCAATACTAATATAAGTTATAATTATAATCAATACTAAATTAATTACAAATATTAATATATATTATATTTATTTATTTTATATTAATATTATATATATAATTTTTATATGTTTTTGTATGGACAAACCCAACCCTCACAAAAAATTAGCCCCAACTTGCAAACCAAACACTTGAACCCAAACCCGAGCCCGAACAAGTGCTGATAAGCTAGATAAAATATATTGAGAATATAATATATGAAACTGCTCATAATATTATTGATTTATCTGGTTGTTGTATTCAATTTGCGATGTTAGATATTTCCTTTAGAGTTCTTATATAAATTATCTCATATATAGCATGCATTGCTATTTATATGTATTTGGGATAACATTATGTATTGTAAATTATGTTAACTCTACTATTAACCATTGTATTAATTCTATTGCTAATATTTAATTAATCCGGAAGAAAGAGTCATTGCAATGCTCCTTGCTACCCACTGCATGTTAGCATTTTAATTTGCACATTGAATGCAACACAAAATGTTAAAACGTGTAAGATAAAACATTTCTTCAAATTGTTAAGGGAAACTCCCTTTACAAATGAATTAAGGAAATGATATATTTCCTTACACTAAAACTTATAGAGTACCTAGAACTAGTGATGGTTCCGGTGATTCAGCACTATTGCACTAGACAAGAGATTTTATATTTTATCTCAAATGTATAAAAAGACCTAAAACAGCTAATTACCTTTCACACTTTTCGGCTAAACACAAAAACTAACAATTGGGAGAATACCATGATTGGATTGAATCGAACACATACAAGAATTACTATGAATTGAACACAATTAGTTGCTTACAAAGCTACAAAATTTCCTTCAATAAAAACTGCATCACAAGACAAATAACATGAATATCACAAGAACTCTTTGAACATTAATCTCAACAGCACATAGACATAAAATTACTATTTGGCCCTCTCATCTAAGTGCTAATGGCAATTAATAATAAGCATTTATAATGGCTTTAAATGAAAAATAATTAAAAAGATAACTGATAAATCTACGTTGTGAGGAGTTTATTTGCACACAAAGCAAGCTTAATATACAATTTTTTACACAAGTTCCAAACTCAAAATTAAAAAATCTTCAAATAGATTACTGCTAAGGATAACTATCAGGTTGTCAACTAAAAAGTAGACCTTCAAGAAGATCATCTATGCATAGCAAATCAATAATAAGTTACTAACCATTCTAAAAATAGACTTCTTGGAATATGATTATCTCTTAGGGCATTGTGATAGTGAAACATAACACAAGCCATAAATAGCCTTAAATAAAAATAACAAGCTGACACTTGGCTCCAATCAATGGTTCTAGTACAGTTCTTTCACCTAACCATGGTAGATCCCCTGGACAAGTCCTAAAATCTTTAAGACCAATCGGGGTGCCTTCAATATTATTTCTCTTATATTTCTTTTTACACCAAATGCTAGTTGAAATTGGCAACCTTTGATACTTTAAAACCGTAGAACATATGAAAAATATTGTTTCGTGCTTAAAAATGGAATAAAATTGCCATGATGACCACTGAAATGATTGTCGCCTACATTACCCAAGGATGCGTTCCTTGGCTAAAATCCCCCGTCCCCATACCAAGGACATTTCGGGGACTTAGGGATGGCCAAGGGACATCCCACCACCGTCGCCAAAATTGCAAAATCTGTGGGAGATGTCCTGAAAACTTGAGGATGGCAGTCATTCTCAAAGGGGACGTCCCCAATATGGTTGGAGACGTTTGTGATGTCCGCTAACCATCCCAGGAACGACCAGCTGTCCCCCTTTTCCCAGCACATTTAAAAAAATAAAAAAGAATTGAATGCTCAGAAAAACCATTTTTTAATTTTATTGTAGGTCTGTAAAACTGAATTTTCACTAATATGACAGGTAAACATGTTTGAATCACTTCCAAAAGCACTTAGAAATAATGAGCAGCAGCCTAGTAATATGCAATATGCCCTCTCTTGTTGATAGGCAGTTGAGCAGGGTTGGCCTATCATTAGGGTTCCCATAGGCTGGCGGTGTGGATAGGGGACCCATCCAGAGGTTTGTGGAGCTACGCAAAGGCTTTATAAGTCATTTTGAACAGTTTGAGTTAGTCTCCTATTTTTTAGCAGGGGTTCTTAAATTTTAGGGATTGATCGGAACACATCATGATACCTCAAGGATCATTTTGGAGGCTTGGGTCGTAGTTCCTATTTTTTAGGATCCCTATGTTAAGGAAGGGACTATCAATTCGCCTACTATATTTGGACATCACCAAGATGGCATGTGCAAATCAGCTTTCAATTCGGGATAGCCAAGTGATGTGTTTTGAATAATAATTAAATATTAAAGTATTGACTTTAATAGTTAATTAAAATAAAATAAAGTGATTAATAATGTCACTTTATAATAGATTATTAAAGTTATAAAAGGACCCCATGTCCTAGTGAGATAAAGTTGTTTTAAAAAAGAGGCCATTGAGGGGTATTAATACATAAATTAAAAAATGAAGTATTAAAAACATTATGAGCCCAATTTCCAACACACATCTTGAGAAGTCGTTACTTTATTAAAATTTGGGTAAATAAAAAGGTGGAGAAGAATAAAGTTTAATAAACTTTATTAAAATAGAGTATTGAAACCCTAAAGCTATGATTAGGGTTTGCAGTCAATAAAAGAACATGAGGAGGCGTCATTTTGGCATTCATTGATTCATTTTTACATCAACAATTGGAGAATTGAGCTCTGAGGATGAATTTAAGCAACCTTTCATACTTCTGGGAACGAAAAAACTCCCTAGAGATTTGTGAGTTGGACGAAAATCCAGTTCACAATTGTGGGAAATCTATAAAAGATTTCCATTTGTGCTTGATTGGAGTGATTTATAGGTAGATTTACAGATTAATTTCCAACAAATAAGCATCAAGGGTTTGATGCAGTCAGAAATAAGGTGATACATTGCAGATTTGGAGGGATTTGTAATTCTTCAAGCCAGCCATACATTCTTCTAAGCTGGCTATACCTACCCTAAGCCAGTCATACCATTCAACTGACACCAGGTTGCATTTCATGACCGTACCAACCAAGAAAGGGGTTGAATTTTGTACAACTATAATTGCCAGTATCTCCCAGCAGTGATTTGGTGACTTCTAAAGGCTACATGAGTTGATTTTGATTCAGATTGTTGTTTTTATCAATAAATTGCATAATTATGCCTAGGAGCCAGGCGTGGGACTCAACAGTTCTCCAGTATTTGTTTTTGGTAATTAGTGTAGAAGTGAATATAGCTATTTGCAATCATCTTCAATTGTTGGGAGCTCATATATTGTGTTATCTTGAAATTCATCAATTAAATGCCTTCCTAGTTGAGCGTTGGACTCCTAGTATGCAATTAGTGGTTTGGTGAATTATTTCCTTAATTCTGAAATTTATTATCTAGATGTTCCAAAATCAAAATTCTGAATTTATTTATCAGTCATTAATAATTCTGAATTTTGAGTCCAAAAGTATTGTTTCATTGTTAAACATTCATGATAAACCTTTATGCCATCATTGGAAACAAACCCCAAGCAAAAAACCACCAAAAAAAATTCCTAAAACTCTCAACCAGCAACATCAAATTCAGAAAAAATTCAGTATAGACTGGTTCGGGATCTTTCATAATAAATTTCATGTAATGTCCCCTTCCTAGGTGACAGGCAATTGAGCAAGGATTGGCCCATCATCTGGTTCTCGTAGGCCAATGGAGTGAAGAGGGAACCCATTCAAGAGTCATGGAGCTTTGCAGGGGGCTTTGTGAGCTGATTCAGACATTCAAACGACCGTTCCTAGTTTTCAGGAGGGATCCCTATTTTTTAGGGAATGACTAAGAGTTGGTCCCGAGTGTCTGCGAACCATTCCGGATCATTGGAGATCATTTCCTAAATTTTAAGGAGGGGTCCTCTTTTTTAGGGAGGACTACCAGTTGACTAGTTGAACACCCGGAGGGCCTCTGAGCAAAGGTGGTTCGCTTTTGAGCATTCCCAAACGTTTGGAGACAATTTCCTACTTTCTAGGAGGATTCTTACTTTTTAGGGGGATCACTACCAATTAACCTGCAATACTCAAAGTTCATCCATGGACAAGTGGCTTCAATCAGAATTCGATTCGGAATCCAGATGAGCAGCTTTTAAATTATCTAGGATATATTTTATATTTCCTAAGTTGGATTAAATAAATAATAATAATAAAGTGAAATAATATAATCACTTTATATTATAACAAAGTGACCCCTTGGCACATTTTTCTAGAAGTTATAACTTAAAGGTTATAACTTACCAATATGGCCACTTTTAATGGGGAATTAGACCCTCAATGGGTTAAACCTCTTAGGGGAAGTTATTTTTTTATAAAAAGAAACTATTAACATTTTTTATGATGCCAAAAGTACAACCCTAATCCCAAATTCGAATTAGGGTTTGAGGCATGTTAAAAAGACATTTTGGAGGCTCATTTTGGCATTGTGTGATTTTATTTTTCTGATATTATCTCTGCAGCAGCCTCCAACCAGCAGATAGCAGCTTGGAATCACCATTGGGAACGAAAACTCTCAATGTTTTAGTGTTTGGACGTAGCCCCATTCACTTACTGCCACTTGGTGCCAATTTGAAAGCTTCATATCAGGCCATGAGGGTCAAATTATTGAAGTTAATAACTGAAACAGCAAGGGACATACAAAGAAATCAGATCTGAGGAAGTTGGAGGTTCAAATTTACAAATTTGGGGGTCATTTATGCAAGCCGTACCATTCCAGGATAGACTATACCATTTCAGCTAGCCTAGAGATTCAAAAAAAACAAATTAAAGGGGTTTTGAATCAGCTGTTTCTTGGAAATTCATTCTCAAGGAAATAAAAGGGCAGCTTGATGATTCTTTGAGAGATTCCATAGCAGATCGGAGCTACACCAGCAATTATTTAGGGAAAGTCACCATTTCTGGAGGGTCTCTCCTGACAAGGAATTGGAATTCAGCTTATGTGTGGATAATTCTTCATTATTTGTTTTTGGTAATTTATATTGGAGTCAATTAGACATTTGGAGTTGTTGTCTCATTGTGGGAGCTCCAGTTTCATCATATTCTTCAAATCAGGCAAGCTCAATGAAAAATAAATTGAATGAATGATTCAATAATCGGATAATCTATTCAACAATATACAAGCATATATATAGAGATTACAAGACGACGTTCTAAATTAAGAACAAGTCGTTTAAAGTGAACTACTAAAAAGCTAAACGCTAAATAAAGCTTAAAAGATAATTAACTAAAAAGAAAAAGCTAAATGCTAAATAAAGCTTAAAAGCTAATTAACTAAAAAACTAAATGACCATTAAACAAGGAACTAAATATAGGTAACTAAAATATAATGAAATATTCTAATACCCTCCCTTAATGGTCATTCTATCTACTAACTACCCTACAGAAGACACTGCAGGTCTTTTGAGCACAGCTGAAAAGAACACTCTGCTATGGTGGAGACCCTCCCTGGATCTAAAAAAGTGTTAATGACCAAGAATACTAAAAGCCATCCAAGCTAATGAAGCCTTCACACGCGAATTAGAGATCTGGCACACACGAATTACTGAAGCCTGAAACAATGATTTTGAGGAAAAAATCAGCAAACCCTTTTGCAGAAGAGTACCAACTCCAAAACTGACTGCAAGATACCACGATTGCAGATGTTCACCCTGGTAGGTGCGACCCAAATTGACTACAACAAAGCACGATTTTGAGGAAAAAACCGTCAAACCCTGAAATAGGAACCCTCGAAAAGAGAATTTACGATTTTGAGGAGAAAATCAAAAAACCAAGAAATCTGAGGTTACAACAAATCGTTTTTATGGAAAAAAGGGTAAAACCCAGATAACTAAAATCTTACGCGAATATCGCGGATTACAGATGAGATAATTTTTAAGGGAAAAAGATAAACCCTGCGAACAATTTTTGAGGAAAAAACCGTGAAAACCCTGCCATGATTTTTTGTGGAAAAAATCAGAAAACCGACAAACTATTTTTCAGGAAAAAATCGTGAAAACCCTGGGACCTGTAAGACGAGGTTTGGCCTAAATCAATCTGATCAAGGCAACGATATTCAGATATCGTGAACAAGCACTGTTTCCAGGTGTTGTGACAGTTGTTGAACTTTTGTCTGTGTTCCAACATGATGTTAGTCAAAGATGCCATCACAAAAATGGAGGTTGAACGAGGTCAACATAGTGAAAGCATGAGACAGAAGAATCTGATTCAAAAATCAGAATAGAAGCAGCTGCACAAAAAATCTGAAACGCTGGAGGAGAATTCTGGCACAAATTCCAAGGTGCAAATTTCAAGGTTTGGAAGAAACCCAGAAATTAAAATTTTTTGCACACTTAAAACAACATAAATGGTGCCCAAAAAACAGCAAAAATCCCAAAGTCCACAGAAATAGCAAAAATTGTGAATTGTTTTTAAATTCCAAGGCAAATTCGCCGGCACAAAATTTGAGGTGCGGAAAACGAGGCACCCAGAAAAATCTGAGACCAACGTAGAAAAGCTCTCGAAAAACCCACCAAGAATCTGAAAACAGAATACAGATCCGACTGCTCAAAAATCGAGGCATGGAAAACGATGTACCCAAAAAAATCTGATGACGACCCAATTGAGGTCTCAAAAAACCCACCAAGAATCTGCAAGCAAAATAAAATTTTGACTTGAACTGAAGGGTCAAAACCCTAGTCGAAAATTGCAGAAATCCTAGGAAAATTTTCAATCTGCAAAAAAAACTCCAGGTTGCAAGCCCGAAAATCTCTAGAACGCTAAAAAAAACATGAACTGCTGCCCAGCACAAAGAAATTCGCCCACGAACCAGAAACCCTCAAAAGCCTTCTAAAAAGCAAAATTGTTTGTTTTAAAAAAACAATAAAAAAAAATCTGGAAAATATTCCAGAAAGAAGGGCATGAATTTTTATTAAAAAATTCGCCAAACTTTAAAGAATCCCATCGACCCGCTCTGATACCATGAAAAATAAATTGAATGAATGATTCAATAATCGGATAATCTATTCAACAATATACAAGCATATATATAGAGATTACAAGACGACGTTCTAAATTAAGAACAAGTCGTTTAAAGTGAACTACTAAAAAGCTAAACGCTAAATAAAGCTTAAAAGCTAATTAACTAAAAAGAAAAAGCTAAATGCTAAATAAAGCTTAAAAGCTAATTAACTAAAAAACTAAATGACCATTAAACAAGGAACTAAATATAGGTGACTAAAATATAATGAAATATTCTAATACTCAAGACACCTGGTATGTTAGTTTGTGGTATGTTAGTTTGTGGTGCAGGAGCACCCTTCAAAGGGCTCCCACCATTTGTTTTTTATTGTCTTCTTGCTTTTTTATGAAGCCATTGTACATACAATAAGAGCCATGTGCTCATTGGTCCTAGTTAGGGTCGTAGTTGAGGTCTTAGGGTCATGAGTCAAAAATTGAGATTTTCTTGAAAATAGAGGGTATGTGTGTCTTTGAAGTGTTTAGGGGTCCTTCATAGCATGGTGGTGTCCTTAGGTTTGCCCAATGTGGGTCTAGGAGTCAAGAAAAGCAACATTGGTAAAGTTGCTCAAAAGTTGCAAAAGTTGCATGACAACTTTTAAGAGTTGTCAAGCAACTTTTCCACCATGAGGTCAAAATCCTTAATGTAGTGTGGACAACCCTAATATGGGCACACACACCGAGGCAAAGGTGGTAGAAGTAATTGCAAACCCTAAGTTAAAGGGTTGGATGTCAGACATTGTACGGCCCAAGCAAAGTGACCTGACTGAGACTGCAATTTTGTTGTCAGTCGGCACAAATGGAGTAAAGGAAGATTGTTAATGGATTGATTTACGTGCAAAACTGTGTGGAGTGTCTTCTATGGTGTAAATACTTTCATTTTGAGCAATTAGATTAGGTTTTGGTTTGTAAGTTTGGTGTGCTTGTAAATATTTTGTAAGTTGTCTTCTCACTGTCCAGTTTTGGATTGGTTTGTGCAAATGGAATCATGACTCCATTCCCCATTGGGAAACCACCATGAAACCATGGGGAATGAGAGTGCAGGTCTTGTACTATAGTTCAATGCAAGCAGGGCCCTTGAAAATGCAAGGAGGCCATACAAAGAGCCACTCCTAGGCGAGACTGGACAGTGCCCGGCTAGGAAGGGTCAAGTTGCAGAGGTCTTGGAGAGCAAGTTTGGTCATAGGAGAGTGCATCCTTTGGAGGAGGTGTAGAGGAGTGTGTGAAGCACTACTGATGTGAAGGGGGAGCCTCCACCAATCCAGACAAGGTAGCTAAAACACAAAACATACACTGTGACCCAAGCAGACCATAAAACCCTCACAAAACCCGTAAAAAACCCCAAAATTCGCCCAAGGCACTGTACGGCCACTTGGAGGCCCAAAACCAGAGAAATCCTTGAGCCCTTGCCAAATGAATGGTAGTCCATTTTGGGAGTTTGGGTAGTTTGTGCATCGTTTGTGAGAGGGAGCCCTAAAGGACCGGGTAGGAGGCCTAATTGTTCAAAATCCTCGTAGCCCTATTTTGTAGGCAAAAACACAAAATAGTGAAATCAGTAAGGGGTTAGAATCTTGAAACCTCTTGGGGGCACATGAATGGGTGGAAAAACCATAAAATAGACCTGACCTAACCTTGCTAAGACCTAGGAAGCAGTAGGACAAGCCAAGCCCTTATTAGCCATAGTAAGGGGTTTTGAGTCTCATGAGTAGTAGGTGAGACCTTAGGAGCAGCATTGCAACTCATTGGTGGGTGGATTGGGCAAGGTCAGGGGACTCCTCAAGCAAGGGAAGTCCTAGAGACCCTAGGGTGTGAAGAGAACACCAGGTGATCCAAGGGAAGGATCCAAGAGCATAGACTAGGCTAGTCTATCCCTAACCCCATCCCATTAGTTTGGCTTTGAATGTTAGCATTTAACTATCCTTCGAAATTATTCATTGTTGGTAAAAAAAATGAAAAATCAGAAGTCTGAAAATTTAATTCCAATCAGTTATTCGATATGTATTGCGTTTGTTTTCATTCAATGATTTCAAAACTACAAGCATAAAACCCAAAAAAGCATAAAACTCAAAACTTCACCAAAAAAATCCAAAACACCTATTCGCTAGTCAAAGTCTCAATTTGAAACAAACACATCAGATTAGAGTCAATCCCTAGTTGGCATCTTTCATTTCATAAACACTTAGAACTCGGTAGTTGCAGGTCTGCAATATTGACCTTTCCACTGATATGAAAGGTAAACAGGTCTGAATCATAGCCAAAAGCACTCAAAAATATGAATAACAGCTTGGTAATGAATTTCACATACACCCAAAACTTTGTGGTGCATAAAGAAGCGGTTGTAGGTCATAATATTAATGGAAGAATATCATAATATCTTCCAACCAGAAAGAAACAATGAACTACATGCAAACAAGTGCTGGCATATTGACAATGAATTTTCAATTATAAATGCATATTGAGTATTGACAATGAATTCTGAATTATGAATGCATATTGAGTATTGACGATGAATTCTGAATTATGAATGCACATTGAGAATTGTTTAGGTTCTATAATGTACATATACCTGCTTTATCCATGTTTTCATATGAATATAATGCATATATACATGCTTTATCCATTTTTCATATGAACATTTAAATTTCCCTATATATTTTAAATTTTCCCTATATTTGATATAGCCATCCACCCACCGTCCCCAAAATTGGCCAAAAAAAATTGTCGTCCCAGAAACTCGTCCCTTGTTGTCCCCATCCCAGAAACTCGAGGTAACATAGATTGTCCCAAAACTACTTCTCAAATCCTTGTGTTACGTGCAAGAAATTGGCAACCACAGATGTTGAATACCTATCAAGTTTGTAATTCTAACTGCTGCTGTCCTTGTATTCTGCTGACTGAAAACTGCCATAAAATGTAGGCACCCCTGCTGGATACAGCGAACTTGACAAATTCATTGTAACTGAATGAAGACTTTGACCCTCTTCCTTAGACTGCACTCTTTTGTAATAGGGATGCAAATTTCAGCTTTATGAAAGCATGCCCTCTATTAAGTATGTGCTTCTATTCATAGGTGTAGTTTTCTATTTCAAAAATTCATGCCTTCAATCTATGAAGCACGCTTCTATTAGCAGCCTTGCAAACTCTAAAATGCTCTATTTTTATGTAAATGCTTACCCCTTTACAACGGTGTACATTGGCAAGATATAGAGGCTGTGAGGCACTACATATATAATCTGGGTAATTTCTATACCCACATATTTATTAAATGCCACTTAAATAGCCTTAGAACACTACTAATATGCTTAAATAAGCTATTAAAGTGTAAAATATAATAGAAGAAAGGGTAAATTCGTGGGAACAAGATAATTAAGTGTCATTATAAAAGGATGTGATGAAAAGACATTATGAAAAGCCATTAAGAAGTTATATAAAGAAGGGAAAAGTGGGAGATAGAGTATGGAGTTGTGTGAAATCATGTGTAACAATATAAATTAAATATGCGTGAGAATAGGAAGATGACAAATGAGAATAAATAATGAGGAATTAATTATAAAATATATATAACATTCTAGTATATTAATATATAATATTATGTCTATGATGGGGTGTGTGTGTATGAATGTATACAGTTTATTATAATTTGGTTTATACTTATTGCATATTTAAATTCTCCCTTATTGTTGTATCATGCAGAGGTTTACTACATATAACAGAATATTAAACCTTACACTTCTGTCAAAACTTTTCTCTCAACATTTGGTTTCGTTGTGGGGACCTTGCTTGTTATTGCATAAGGAGGGAGATCATACCAAAGAAAGAAATTGGAGTTAAAATTTTTAGAAGTAAAAATTTTGAATGTTTTTTCTAAAATAAATTTGTTTCAATGGGAAAGATTGAAGAAAGATTGGAAAAGGAAAATAATAATTAATTGTGTAAAAGGTATTTTGAAAGAAGAATCGATAAAAGCTAAAAGGTGTAATTCAAAATTGATAGCAATGATAAAGGAGTTACGAAGGAGAAATATGAATACTAATATGAAAATGATAATCTTGAAAAAAAAATGGAAAAAGTCAAAATAAAAAATGAAGAATTAGAAAAAAAAAATTGATGGAAAAGAAAGATAGTTTACAAAAAGATCAAATATCGAATTTGAAAGAATAAAACAATAAGTTAGATCAGTTTCTTGCAGCATGTCAAAAGGAAACTAGTGTCTAAGGTCTAAGCCTACATTATGTAATGCCTCATGATACAAATGATTCATGTTATTCATTTAATGAATCATTTGATATATGTGATATAGTTCAAGATTCTTTTGATAAAATGTGTAAGGTTGGAGATAATGATGATTTTGAATCTACAAGTCTTGACAGTTGTGATGATAATGAAAAAGAATGTTCTCTGAAAATTGTTGGTTTTAAGATGATGAGAAGAATAGGATATGCAAGAAAAGTTTATAAAGAGATTGAAGTACCTGGAAATGAAAAAGAAGACGATGTTAAAAGTAAAACAAGTAATAACAACTCATTCAAGAAATATAATGTTCTCATTGTCATAGGCAAGGACATACTAAAGAAATATGTTTGGATTTCCATCCTTGTAGCCTTTGTGGACTAAAGAATCATTATGAAAAAAGTATTAGAATAAAAAGTGGAAGAAGGAATCTATGATAGAATGTATAAAAATGAATTGTGGATGGATTTATTCATCTAACTGGCAAAGGATTACATATATGTTTATAAGGTTTTACAAATATTCATATTCATATTCATAAGTCAAAATGATGGAAACCAAGAAAAATTTGAATGTTTGTGTAGCACGCCAATCAAGGTGTTGTTGAGCATGCCAAGTGGGTGTAGCTAAGAGGGAAGTAGAGCACATCAAGAGGATTGTTTATGAGGAAAAACTATAACAAGGTAATCATAAAGGATACAAGTGATTTCACTGAGTTGTCTTGATGACAAGACAATGTTTTAGGCTTGGAGAGAATGTTGGCAAGATGTAGAGGGTTGTGAGGCACTACAGGATATAATTTACGTCACTTCTAAACCCATATATTCATTATGTACCACTTAAATATCCTAACAACACCTCTAATATGCCTAAATAAGTTATAAAAGTGTAAAATATAAAGAAGAAAAGGTAAATTTGTGGCAAGAAGATCATTAGTATTATTACGAAAAGATGTGATCGAAAGACATTATAAAGAGGCATTAAGAGGCTATATAAATAAAGGAAAACTAGGAGATGAGAGTATGGAATAGTGTGGAGTCATGTGGAACAATTTGAATTAAATATAGGTGAGAATAAGGAAGATGATAAATGAGAGTAAAGCATGATGAATAACTTGTATAATCCATGAAAGTGTATTAGCATATGATTTTATGTATATATGTGGTGGAAATATATGAATGTATATAATTTATTATAGTTTCGTTTATACTTATTGCATACCTATGTTCTTCCTTTTTATGGCATCACACCAAGGTTTACTATGTATAACAAAATATTAAACCTTAGACTCTAGTCAAGGTTTTTTGTCAACAATGTCTGCCTGTTAACATGACTGCATCTTTTTGAACTTTGGAAACACTTTCATCCTCCAATGGGTGCACCCCTCTATAAAGCGCGCATCTTTTTTATATATTTCAAGTCTCTCTTTAAAGAGGCATGCACTTCAGCATTAGAAAACATTTTTTACTCTTTAAAAATTAACAAGCCTTCACAAAAGCATGCACTCCAACACTAAGCAGCATTTTCACTTTTAACCTTTATGTGCCTCTTCACACAAGCACATGCCCTCTAACTAGGCAAAATTTCTTGTGTCTTCATGAATTTTAACCTTTACTCCATCACCTGAGCTTCAATTTCTGCCTCTGTGTTTGCAAAGCTTCTATCATTAGCCCTACAAAGATGCTAAATATAGACAAAAAAAAATGACATGAATGACCATGACAAGGGTTAAGTATGACTCATAATTGAGAATTTACAAGATTTTGGTTTGAAATTTAACACAATATGAAAACATCTGTATCAGCACAAAAATATTAAAATCTTAGAGAGAATTGATACCCTATTCCATCAATTGTACTCTTAAGGTAAATTTCACGCTAGAAATAATGGGAAATTTGCCTACAATAATTAACAGACGTATATTTTCACTTGCATAAATTTCCAGGGCACTATATAACCATTCTAAACAACTCTTACCAACTAATATTCTTATTCAATGCTGACAAATAAGAAAATCACGCATGCAAGGGATTCTTACAAGGTAAAAACAGCATAATTACCTTCATATCAAGCTCAATGATTGTAAGCTGTTCCTCTGCAAAGCGACGCTTCAGAGATACAGCTTCAATCAACAAATTCTGTATGAAAATCACATTTATCCATACAGTTAAACGGTGAACAAATCTTAAACCGGAAAAAAATATAGGCATAGAAAGATTGACAAAAATAATTGATACATTATGCCTCCTTGTTCATACAATAGTGATGTTAGTTGTCCTCTTACCTTCATTTCAACTGCATGTTTAAACCGTTGCACATTTAAATTGCCTATCATGTCAGTAAGCCTAGATATTGTTGTTTCCAAGTCCTCCTCTTTTTCCATTGATTCAAGCTTCCTCTTGCGTTGATCTATTAGAAATTAAATGAAACCATTAAATTCTTAGTAATAACAATCACAGTTTACTTCATGTTAAATAATTATTTTTAGTTAAAATATGAACCCAATTAAATTGGAGAAGACTATGCAGCTGATCAATCGCCCCTAATGAAATGATCATACTCATTAACACATGACAGGAGTAAGGCTGCTGTCATTGACTGGAAGGAAATTAGTTGAACAATTAGTTTGCTGCATTTATATCTATCAGGCATTCTCGCATGCCTTGATTGTATCTCATGAAAAAGGTGCATGTGTTCTAATAGCTGGTCACATATTCAAAATAATTCCCTGGATGAGATGTTTCATACCTATCCGATTAGCCATCTCTTGTCGCTTTCTTCGTTCTAATCTCACATTGTTGACAATATCCTCCTGCAATAACAGATAAGACTTAAACCTTAAAAAAATCCTTGAATTGAATAACTAGAAACAAATATCAATTGCATCTAAAAGGAAACCAATGGCCTTAACAAAAATATATTCTAACTTCAATCCCCACCCTTTTCCTATGTAGATTTGCTGCTTCATCTTCCAAATGCCTTTGTTCACTTGATATTGACTTGATATCTTCATCTATTCTTGCAATATGCTCTTCACATTCTCTCCTTTTGTAGGCAAGTTCATTAACCTCTCTTGTATCCACATCTGAAAGAGGAAAGTTGAGATTCTCCATATTGAGGATAATATTTTCAAATAATACAATCATATCAAGCCATGCAAGTCAGTATTGAACTAACAGGACCACCATCTTAAGCTGACACTCACTAGAAGCAAAAAGCCGTGATCCATTTACTGGATTCACACTTGCTGAGATATGCCCTCCATAACGAGATCTTGACCAACGATAATGATTTTCAGGAGTCCATAGATCCATGACTCCCAACTTGTTTGCATCATCAGCTCTACAGTTGGTTTCTTCCGAACCAATGAACTACAAGTAAAAAGCAAAATTTCAAACAGCATACAATTAGTACAATTTTCAACAAAATTAGTTCTCGATCTTATCTCTTATCAGCAGGGGCTTCAGCTGCAATTCCAACAGATGCTGCTTATATGTTAGATGATGGTAACTCATAATCGCATTATGAAACACAGCTGTCTTTGTGATATACAACATGCATATAGATGAACATACCGAATGATCAAGTGCAGCTTGACTGATTAGAACTTCCTTCACAGCAGACGGGGCCTCAAATACTTCATCAAGCCTTGACATAATCCCCAATTTGTGCATCTATATTATGTCATTGAACATTAAATATCACACAACATAAGAACCATGCTACATACAACAAAGATTTAAAAATATAATAAATCTTACCGCATCTGATACTGGCAACGGTTTATTTTGTGTCAGTCTATTTCCAGTGTAGTTCAGAACAGGAATATCAAACGGTTTCAAGTTTTTCACAAGCAAGTCTCGATCATATGGATCCTGGGTAATGAATGACTGCAATTTAACAAGACACAAAATATTTTCCATGGCTTAAGAATAATGTTTGGAAGACGTGTCACTTGAATCAAATATTCAACAGAATACAAAAGGTAAAGTTAAAGAGACGACCATTCAAACTACATCCCTAACAAAAATATAAGATAATTTTCAACACAGTTAACACTCTTTAAAATTACAAATTGAAGAATATGGCTTTGTGAACACCCAAATAATAGCCTATTGCTTTGCTACAGAAGAGATCTTGATTCTCTACATGTCTGTTTCAGTCAAGCCTCAATACATGGCATTAAGTTTGGTCGCCATTGCTCAAAGATGTCTTGGGAAGACTCTTACAGAAAAGCAATAACAAAACAACCAATGTCTTAGTAGTGAAGTTTGACAGTGAACAAGCGGTTTTCCAAATATTCAACAGAATACAAAAGGTGAAGTTAAAGACGTAACCATTCAAACTGCATTCTTAACGAAAATATAACATAATTTTCAACACAGTTAACACTCTTGAAAATTACAAATTAAAGCATATGGCTTTGCGAACATCCAAATAATAGTACATTGCTTTGCTACAGAAGAGATCTCGATTCTCTGCATGTCTGTTTTGGTCAAGCCTCAATACATGGCATTAAGTTTGGTCGCTGTTGACTCAAAATCCAAACAAGCACTCAAAGACAACTTGGGAAGACTCTTACAGAAAAGCAACAACAAAACACCCGATGTTTGTTGGCGGCAATATCGCTCGCACCGCAACTACCACCCCTCGGCTGCCAACTAACCAACACAATTACAACTTAATTAACTAGTTTTATTTCCGTGTACAATATTGCCGCCAACAATGTTTTAGTAATGAACTTTGACAGTAAAACAAATGGTTTTCCAAATATATGTTGCATGATGTATAAGAAAATTAACTAACTTCAGCAGTGAAAATCTATTGAATTCCAAAAAGCTAAATATGTATGACATTGTCTAAATTCTTGACAATCACTGATATTCAGCTATAAAAAGTTTACACATTTAAGATGTTGAAATACAAAAAGCATCCACTCATAAAATGTATCATTCAACATCATGATTTTATTAAGATTATTGAGGTCATGTTTGCAATGCTGTATTTTAGTGGAGAATTGAGAATACAACCACATCAATTTATTTTACAATCATGTATTTCTTGCTTTTTTGGCGCTTTCTTCAAAACAACATTTTTCTGCTTTTTCCCCCAAGTGACTTTATCACTGGCCACCCCCCATAAAATCTACTTCAAGCTACTTATTTTTCAATACACAACCAACAAAACCAAACGTGGGAAGAAACAAACTTGCAATCAGTAGAAATGGTATTAGATTCCCCGCACACTTTTATGAGATACTACAAATGAGTTTTGCTTTAGAAAGCCTTTTTAGTGACTTTGCACAATCTACGAGTGATGATGATGGTACTTGCCACACGATTCAAAGCTCAGTTAACATACATATTCCATGAGTAATTAAACCATCATTAATTCCTTGCCTCCACTTAATATTTCCAAAGTTTGTTGACTGTCATTAACATCCAAATTTCACAAAAGGCTAACCACCTCAGGAAGGCCTATTGGCCTTGACCATTTTTCAAGATCACCACTAGAGACCCCCTGTTAGCAAACCAATCCGCACAACAATTACCTTCATGATATGTATGTATAATTTAAGTTTAGCCTCAAGGCCATTTGAATACAACTGAGGGAAGCCTTGGCTTCTGTGCACAGATTCATTTCAACCTCTAGCAGGCCCACTGTAAGCAACCACAAAAGCCCCATTTTTGTTTCCAATCACCCTTCGCATCCTAGCTTTGCCTAGGTTCCACTTTGACATCCCATTGAACCAAAGCTTAAGTGAAGCAATAGGACGCTTGCCCACTTGACTAAACTATGGTAAATCTTTTTCTCGAGTGAAAAAACTTCATAGGGATAGATAAGTTTCCAACTTTTTGCTAGGCACTGCTCTACTTTTGGGATCAACAATTTATCATTTTTAAGCAAGGTAAGAATGTACTCCTTAATAGCTTCCACAATCTTTATACCCACTCTTGAATTATTCCTTTTCCTATTTTGGAATATTCCATGACTTCTTTCATTCCAAATCCCCCATATAAAGTGGAGCAAAGAGCTTCCAAAGCTCCCTAAGGGAAACTGACAAGAAAGGGATCTCCTATTGCACCATAAAATTATAAATTAAACCATATAGTATGGTCTGACCCATGAGAAATTAAATAGGATGAGGATCATTACCAAAAGCTTGAGGAAAAAGGCACATTCCAAAAAGAAATTTCTAACTGATTTCACCTCATCTTCATGCAAAGCACACATATTAGTGATGAGTATTCCCCCTTTCATTAGGTTCTCCAATATAAGGATCTTATATTATAAATTTATAGGCATATAATAACTACGACAGTTCTTGGGATGACCCCATCACGCAGCAGTTAGCTGCGAGCCTCCTGCATGCAAGCTCTTGGGTTCGAATCTGCTCGAGCCCCATGTGTCCCACACACAGGCAATGGAGAGATAAGGTGACGCCTGGGCATGGAACACAGGATAACACAAGGAGATATAAGGATGTCAATGCCTAACAAAAGTGAGGATGAGGCCCCTCAAAAATGTGGTCTCACTGGTTCATAGCTCCAGTCAAAAGCAATTTGGCTTTGGCCCATTACCAAACAAAAAAAAACTAAGACGATTCTTTTTCAGGGGACAAAGTGACAAGAACATCAGTTTGTCCTTAGCATTTTAATCAAATGTTGGATTCTTTGAGTTTCATTTTCTTCCTTGTTTTTCCTAAAATTTTCTTCTATTTTCTGAGGAATAACACTCCCCTCAATTCTGACATTTATTTGGTCAGTTTCTTTGTTTTAGATGACATTCAACGAGAGAGACATAAAGATTCATGAGTGATTCTACGGATTCCTCACATAAGTTTGTCAACAACACAATCTTCTAGTAATGATTACCATACCAACAGCAGAGATGATGTTTCATCCTAAGGATACTTTTCTGGATTTATTCTTTTATTTAGTCATTAGTTGCATTCCTCTTAAATTATACTTTTCCACATCAAAAAGAAAAGAAAAAAATCAAAAAACATAAACAATCTAGCATTATACAATCATGCCAACCTTTTTCAATATATTGACAATACCGTCATAAAAAATATCCCGTGATTTTGGAACTCCATATAGTACTAGAACCTGATTTGGAATCACTTCTTTCAATTTTCCTTATTTTGTCATGTGTTTCGAACATATTTAAGCACAACTTTTATAGACACTGAAAAAGTATAGCATGGAATAAGTACAACAATCACCTTCCAAATGTAATAAGGGACGTGACCTTCCAAATAGGCTGTGTGACTTTTGTTAGAAACATTGACCTGTAGCAATTACGTATTTCATTAGTTCATAAAAATGTTGAATTTGGCTTGATTATACAATGTGTTAGCTCAAGTTAAAGTGAATATTGATTGAATACCTCAAGAAGAACTGGACCATAAACTTTCTCTTTGAAATCATTGCTGTGATTTTTCACCCATTCTACAGCTTCAAATATATGGCTAGCCCCAGAATCTTTTAATGCTTGCAGTAGTCTTGTATTCGTATTTTCTATATCTTTCAACCTGCAATCACGTGAGAAACAGATAAAGTATCATCCATATGAAACAGTAGAATAAGAAAATTCATGCTGCACTTCAAAATCATGACCAATATCTAACCTGGCTAGACACCGGTTCAATGTAGATCTCTCTTGATCCAACATACTGACTTTTTCTCTCTTTGAGGATCGCCTTTCACTTGCCGAAACCTCCAACTCCCGTATTCGAGCTCCAAGATTTTCCTGTTTATTCAAACCAAAATATTCAAAAGAGTGTATATTATCAACCAAAAAATTGTTATGTTAATCAATTTGGAACTGGTACTACTATCCTCAATCCAATGTGAGTGGCTTAAAAATGCATAGGCAAAATGGAGGTAGTAGCTGAATCTTTTCAATCATTTCATTAACAAAATGTAAGGTGTAAAAATATGACTACTCTACTACATTACAAGATAACCTTTAACTTAGAAAAAGATATAATTAAACAAATGGTAGAGGCTTGCACAAGGAAAAAATTTAGAGGTAATATGTAGCCAATAGGCAAATTCTGCATCTTGGCTGCCTGAAATTGGCAAATCATTCATATTTCAAAACCAACCCTTTCATCAAACTTTGATGGGTTTTTAATTGTCTCTGGCATAAAATTGTCCCAGCATAGATAATTTAATTGGTTGGTATAGCCTTTGATCGGCACAGTATCCAATCCAGTTGGGGCCCAATCACCCTGATATGACCAGGTCAGTTTCAAGGAACCAATAAATAGTCCAAGCTCTTGCCTTAAGGCCACCATCTATCTAAGTATTAAATGTAGAAAACTTTTTCTTCTACAGATTAGTAAGAATTGTCATTTTAATAGAAAAATACACATCCATAAGCACATGAATGATATAAAATACAAATTTGTCATGGTCAATTCAAATCATAATGATTAAATAGGACCAATATATAGAACTCCACATGGAAAGACATGAGCTTGACAGGTTCACATGATATGACAAAGAATAGATTAAACCTAAATCTATAATGATATGTATTGACACAAAATTTATAGTGCAGTAGCCCTTAAAACTTGATAAAGAAAAAAACTACTATGTATATGGTAGTTAAGAGAAAATTGCAAAACCACTGCAGGTGCCATTCACAAAAGGAAAATTCCAGCAGAACAGCAACATATATTAGAAGCTCTTTACATTCTTTGATCCCTTAATATTTAATACATAGAATGACATATTCGAACATTAGTAACTTGCATTGAAGTTTTCCCACTTCATTAGTGATTGGCGATTGCAAATGTTGATGCATCACTGCCTAACGAAAGAGTAAAACTACTAAAACATTCACTCATAATCAAATATTTCATTGTCCTTGAATTTCCGCAGCCATATATTGTTTGTTTGTGTATGAGCTGCTCATTTCTCACTTGCATGTAGACATATAAAGAGATTCCGAGATCTTTGTAATGAATAATATCAAGAAAAAGTTTTGAGCATACATATTACATTATATCAACCCATGGATTGCATAATACTGATGACATCCCTAATGAACTAAAATAGAAATGCATGATCTACATAAAAAATTAAGGCCATGCCTATTATACGAAGTTTCACAAATTTTGATTATTCAGTATTCACTAATCACACGAGCAATACCACATATCACAGAAATATTCAATGCTTTTCTTTAAACACTCAGACATTGTAAGAGAATTACACTTGCCTACAATATGTGGTTCTCACTTTAACATACTTGTTAAGATCCCCCCTGAGGTAATCAAACAAACTGCAAACCGTATCTTGATTTCTTTGCTTTTACTGACCAGTTTGACACCACATGCTAGCATTTATTAAATTACCTTGACAACATATCTTAGACATCAGTCTCACTAGTCATATTTCAGTGTGATCAATTTTTATATAACCAAAGTATAGTGACAACAGAGAAGAATATGATAATAATGAAAGGTGAGGAAGTCCAAACAATGTTGTGAAAGGTGCATACTATTTCCTCTTTTGGAGGTTCATATACAGGTAACTGTGCAAGCTCGGCTTCAGCAGCTCTAAGATCATCCTTGGCTCTTGCAATCCTCTCTTGTTGAGATTCTTCTCGTTTTTTCACCTCTTCAATTTCACTCACTTTTGCTCTAACTTGTACACTCTGTTAAATACAACAATAGTCAAAGTAAAGAAAGTGAATATTTTTCTTGGCAGAAATGACCACTACACTTTTATCCATCTCTTTACACCTTAAAAGGATTTAAGAATGTGAGATGATGGCAAGCAAAAGGCTTACAAGTTGATTTTCCATCTGTATGATTTCTCTGCGTTTTTTATCGTTTGAACTTATGTTGCTGTTCAGCTTCTTACATGTGGCCTCAAGCTTCAATTTCTGTTGTTTCTTTTCCCTGGAGCAAAAAAGAATTATTGATAAAAAATATTATTTTTAACAATTAACTAAACGCAACTGCTATTCTAATACACAACAAGCTCATCATATGACATTAAATTTCAATGTATTGCTATAGGATTTTCTGAAAACAAACAATACTCTATAGGATTTTTTTGAACTGCTATTGCTCTTGCAATTTCATCTCGCTTGCGCTTTGCTTCCTTCTCCTTCTCCTTTGCCTCCATGTATTGCATTTTCCTCATATCATATTTGAGCCAGGGGAGCTTCTTCTTCATAGATTCAGCCTGAATTTGTGATTAATTTATCACATTCAAAAATGTATCAAGCTCACAAAATAAAACGTCAGGATAGCAGGTGCTCATGTAAAGCAGGAAAAAATGTGTTTCTCAAAAAAAAATTCCCATAAATATTTTAATAGAACAGAACTTAGAACAACCCAGATCAGAGAATACTTTTTGCAGCAACTGCTCTCTTTGGCGAACCCTCTCCACATCCTTTTCTTGCTCAGCATTCTGTGCCTTGAGTTGGTTCAAGGTTTCCTCATTCTGTTTAACAGTCTATTCAAAATAGAGCTTCATCAGTATTGTGAACTGCTTTTGAAGCATATTAAAGATTCTGGTTTCATGCAACAAGTTCTAAAAACAGGTTTTCTTCTCATTATATAAACGGCAGCTTACAGCTCAAACAACTTACTATTTCAAGCCTCTTCAATGAACAGCTTTTATCTATAAGAGCACGATGTTGCACTGAAAGTTCTTGATCTCCAACAGCCTTTTCAGTCTCTTCTAGAAGTTGTACAGGGCTTAATTTTGCAAACTCACAAACTCTGTCTTGTGGCAAAAACTGCTCCACAGTAAACAAAAAGAAAAAAACATAAACACCAATAGAAATACCTAATGCCAACAAATGCCATACTTCCTTTATTTTTATTTTTATTTTAAATTGAAATTGTAATCAAGATTCCACTCTCAAAAATGAATAACAATAGCTTAGGAAACATAAACATAATTTTCTAGACTGTAACCGCTAGAAATGAATACAGAGAGTAATTTGAAAATTTTATAGATGCAGATGCCGCTACTGTAATCTCTTAATCAACAGATAAAATGGGAAAGAAAAGACACAATTTGCAGACCGTCACATATTTTAATAAAGAAATTTACAGGCTTAATTATATGTTTCTTTACTTTTACTGGATCATGCATAACCATCAAGGCTAGATTCAAAAAAAAAGAAACTCTTCTCAACATAATGACATTTTTGTGCACTCAATCAGACATTTTATAAAATAAATCTACAGGCTCAATGACCAGTTTCTGTGCTTTTACTGTATTATCCTTAGTCATTATGGCAGTAGAATAACAACATATTTGAGCACCTTATGTGATGAAATATGTCTTTTTTCATAATGTTTCAGTCCTCTAACCATGTCAACAGCTGCTGTCATCTGACTTGTATGTGGAATTCAACCAATGTATTTAATTATTATACCCCATCACTACATATTCAATCAAATTAATAACTCGATTGGGATCCTTGACATCAGTTTTATTATCCTATACAGTTAACCACAGCTACCAGTTTATACAGTTATCCTCAGTTACTCGTTCGCTCAGAAAACCCTCGGATCTGGGTCTGGCTTCTAGCTAGTACAGATTCACAGTGTGATCTGCCATGGACATGACAAGATGCAAAATTTTAATTTTCCTTATTTCTTCACATTAGTGTTCCTGATGAGAAAGGACTGTCACAATTCTGACAGCAGAAAAAACAAGATTCTGCTTGCACCTCTGCTGTATAAAAATAATGTATTATTCACCCAACCATATTGATCCATGTTTTATTTGCTATAGTATGTGTTTTACTTGTATTCGAATAAAACAATACCATTTACAAATATGCTATTTACAAATAGCATACCAAACAAACAGCTGTGTTTTATCCATGGGTTTGGGATCAAAATATACTTAAATTTTACTAATTTTAATTTTGATATTTATAATGTACAATATTTTTAAGTCTAGAAAGATATTTTTAAATTAACAATATAATAATATATATTTATGAACTTAAAAAGATTTATATGTTTTTGTACAGATGTACTCAAAACAAAACCAACCTCAAAAAATTGTCATATCCATGAACCAAACCCCCATACTGTTGTGTGTTCTGCACACACTCCCCTATCCCGGACAGGGGACCCCCGTGCCTTGAGTCTACCTGTTATGAAAAGAGAAAAGAAATTATCACGAGACAGGTTTTAGGTGTTCAAAGGGCAACCAAAATGAAGTGGCCATCCCTTTTGCATTCGCCAGTGAAACCCCGACAAATACCCTATAATCGCCAATGCTAATAAGAAAAGTCGCTCAAACAAAAGTCACACATATCGTCTAAAAAGACCGAATTTCTCCTTAATTGAATGGGAAAAGGGGGGCTAAAAAGACCGAATTTCTCCTTAATTGAATGGGAAAAGAGGGGCGAAAGGAAGTTCGGCGGTTTTATTGATTTTGTAAGAAATTGAAGAAAGTTCGCATTTTTAGTTCCAAAAGTCGATTTTACCAAGGGAAGAGCGTATAAGAGAAAAACTCGGCCTATTAGTTTGTTTTGCAAGAAAAGAGAGCCCAAATTAACCTCAAGAAATCGCTCATTTCATGGAAGATACCTGAATTCTGCTAGGTGAGAGGACATTTAAAACTAAAATGAAAAATCGCTCAAAACCCACGAAAATCGTGAATTTATCTAAATCGCACATTCTGCTTAAGATCCCGAATTTGGCAAGGCAAAGGCATGGAAATAGAACCCGGCGTTGAAGCCCATTCTGAAGGATAAAAGGTAAAGTATTGGTGTCAAACACATCACACATTCTACTTAAACATCCCGAGTTTGGCAGGAAAGGAGTCGTCTAAGATAAACTCGCTCTTTTTCATTACAAAACCTAAAGTCACACATTTTACTTGAAATGGCTGTATTCCGTCAAGGAGTCAATTTATTTCACAAGGGAAAAGATTAAGTTTGGATCTACTTTTGAAATCGCCCTTCCAATTTTGCCTTCAATCCCCAAAAGAAACCCCCAACCCTTCTCAGGCCAAAAACCATCGCATGTGAAGTTGCGAGGGCAAAGGTAAAAATCGCACATTTCTCTGAAAAATGCCGAATTTCATTCAAACAGCTTGAAAAATCCAAACTCAGCCCTTTTCCCATGACATGCAAAAACACAAAGTTCGCCCATTTTAATATAGATGGCCGAATTTCATAAAGTCGTCTAACATTGAAGAGATGAAGTTCTCCAAAAAAAAACAAGTCCAAGTTTCATTTCAAGTGAAAGGGGGGTTTAAGACAAAGCCGCCCATTCTAGGCAAAGTGGGCAAATTTACAACTTAGGAGAAGGGTGCTTTAAGGTTTGAAAATCGCCAACCAAAAGTCGTGCATTTCATCAAACATGGTCGAGTTTTGTTTTTAAAACTGAATGAAGAGGGCAAAATGAAACGTAAGTGCGATTTTTACTTTGCCAGGGAAAAGGTTCGCTCGTTTTGGTCAATGGCTGAATTTCACTACCAAATAGAAAAGCACCTAAAACAACAAAACTTGGCATAAAGTTCACGCATTTCTATAAAATGGTGAGTTTGTTTAAAATCGCCTTAAGGCAAAGTGAAAAAAGAATCGCCTAGAAAACTCGTCATTTTTATTGCTTTTGTGAGAAATTTAAAGTTCACATTTTTACCTAAACGGCCGAGTTTTACCCTTTCATTGAATCGGCTGAGTAAAAAGAGAAAAGAGGGATTCAAATTAATTTAAAAGTAAATATTTTTATTTTTCCCTCTTGTTTGCCGAAGCGAAGCCCGACATTGCCTTGAAAATTTAATATTTGTTAAATTTATTTAATTTTTATAGTGATTAATCCAGGTTGAAATTGATTGTTTGCTGAATCGACTGTCGCTAGGAGCTGGGTGAAAACCTAAGTGCAAATTGGAGACCTGATCGCGATTAAAGCCGAAAGCGAAGATGCAAGAACACGCCGCAGAGTGAAAGGTCGAAGCGACGAAGTACGGGAAAACGTGCCACAACCTAAAACACAACTTGGAGACATGTTCACGATCGACGCCAAGAAGCGAAAATGCAAAGCGCAAGATCAAAAAAAAGATCCCAAGCACTGCCAATGAAGAATGCACCACCTAAACCGCAAAGCATAAAATGAAGCACGGGGAAGCACGCCACCACTGAACCGCAAAGTTGAAATCCACCCTCAAGACCGAAAACAAAGAACACTCAATTAAGATGTGTTAGATCTAGTGGTCGTCATGATAATAATGTCTCCACTAATATAGCTAACTCATGAAGGTAGCATGGTTATATTTTATGGATGACGGATGGAAAGGGATGACATCACATCATCTGAATAGATGAGAATGCATGTGATCTTAGAATCCCCTTCCAGTGAATTTAATATTTTATTGCTTATATGTATATGAGGGTGCTTAGGTTTAATGTGTAAATATACTGCTTGTGCTAATTAGGAGGTGGTTCATTATAATACTCTTTTAATGTTATAATGAGTAGTTGTCAAATAGATCTTGTAACCTTGTTTACTATATGTTCTTCTTTGGGAAATGAATTATGATCTAGGGTAATACCTTTTCGGTCCGTTTCATGATTATGTCTCTTTTGCAGTGTTGTTGACTTAAGTGGCATGTTGCCTATTAGAGGTAGGCATTCTCAATTGATTTATTGAAGGTTGCTCATATATAATGCATTTATGTTTTAGGACATGACTAAGTTATGATGATTTATATTTTAAGGAACCATTTGCAATATTAGGGTTTATTGTTACAATTATGATTTACTAGTGATTTTGATATGATGAGGGTATAACAATGGTATTAGGGTTTGAGGCTTGTGATCTCTTAATGGCTATTTGTGAGATGAAGTATTATGTTGATCAAAGATGAAAAACTCTCACTCGGCAATAACTCTTTTGGCCCAATAAATTTTAAAACTCGGGACTTGGCAAAAAATAAGGAAAAATTCGGCAAAAATTCGGCAAGTTTATCGAACTTTTGAAAATATATAATTCTTAAAATATTCTTGAAAAACACATATATACACTGAATTTGTAGAACATATTACTGTTTTGTATCATATATAAATCAAAGTTTGAGTTACATACGTATCATATACCAAAAAATAAGTGCAACCTCTAAATGAATTTGAGTTCAATACATATTATAGAGGATTTGCATTCCTTTGCTGGAGAACTGCTTGAGTTTCTGGCAGAAATTGGAGGGTTTGAATTGGGGGTTGTGAGTCAGAGGGTTTTGTGAGAGATTTTCATTCGCTCTTGTGCAAATTTGAGAGTTGTTTCCTTGGAGATTGCTTTGGATTATTGATTGGAGGACTGGCTGGAATATTTGTTGCTGTTCTTTGCCTGCTTACTGGGTGGAAACCCGTGGTTGTTCATGGATTGCTTCCATGATTCGTTCTTCCTTCCTTCTTCTCCATTCTTGATGTCTTTGCAGGACCCGAGGTAGGGTTTGGAATTCATATTCAAATGCTATTAGATTATTGCTTTGGAAATGGAAAAGTGTTGTATTAGGTGTCTTAAAATACAATTTGAAAGTATTTTTAATCCTGGTCATGTATGTTTAACTTGGCATAGAAATTGCTCTCTCCTTCCCCATGTCTTTTAATGGATTGCTCTTAGGGTTTATAACCCTCTTATGAATGAATGTTGTTTTTTATGGTTTTGGAAATGGAAAGGATCTATTTTAATGTCTTTCAATAGTTCCTATATGAGATTGAGTTCTAGATATGCATATGTTTTTAAGTGGTTGTTTTTAGAGTTTTGTGTCCTGCTATTTATTTCTCAGTTTTGAGGTCAGGAGGAAGGGTTTTTTGGAAGAGAAATAGGCCCCTCTCAAATGGGTATTCGCCAGATTTCACCTCTTGGGCCTGATTGATACCCAATTAGAGACCCCAAGTAGCCCTTTCCCAACTATGCAGGTTTTGTCTCAAATGTGTAGTTACAATGAACAAATACGCAGCAATAAGTGTCATATGCACAACTTAAGGTGTCAATTGTGCAAGTTCTGGGTTTAGCCCTTGTTAGGCCCGGTTTATGGTCTGTAGGTTCCCCGATGGGTTCCAGAGGCTTGAGTTGAGTTTGTGCTCTGATGTATATGTGTTTGGGGGTCTGTAAGGCCTTATTTGAGTTGATTCATGTTTGCATATGTTCATCTATGCTTGGTTGTGAAGAGATCCAGTTGTTAATTTTTTTGGAAGTGGACTCATTGATGCATCTTGATGGATAAGGCCTAGAGTGGCCTTGTGTATGTATATGATTCAAGATTCCTATTTATGGACTTATGTATGATTCATATGAGTTATCTATGCTATGGATGCTTATCATTCCTTAGATAGAACCCTAGGTTAGAGGTGTCTAGGTACAAATTAAGGGGAGCGGCTCACAATTGGGCAATGAGGCCCTAAAGTGGCTGCCAGGGAAACCCATTGTGAGTTTCATAATCAAGTGATAATCAAATTAATGAATTGGGAGGTAAAAAACACATTAACAAGATAAAGGTGACGCCTCACCCATGTTCGTAAGTGCTTATGCAGACTAAAAATGGGAGTGGGAAGGCCTATCCGTCTTGGGGATGTTGATCTGGCATGATCAAACCTCCTTGTCTCCATTAAAGGATTGTTTGGTTCCCATGGGTTGTCAAATGAGCATTGGGGCCTAGAGAGGCTTCCAAGGAAACTCATGTTGAGGCCATGTGATGACATTCTTTCCTATTTGTATCCTAGAACCCTATCCTATGTGGTTGTGTATAGAAGCCTCTGGTGGAACCTTGTAGTGTCTCTTGTCTATCCATGTGTATATCATGTTTCCTTTGGATGTTGGTGTTGTTGACATAGTTTGCTTGTGTGTGTGGGGCCTTGTGTCTATCTCCTAAGCACGATGGGGTGACCTAAGTGTTCCACATGATCAAGTGGTTGTTGCCAACCTCCATTGGGAATCGGTGGACTTGTTTGTGTTCTTTGGATGGATCTTGTCATCTAGTTTCCAGTATCTCCTTATTCATGATGCAGATTATTTAGTTACTGTATTAGCATATGTCATGTATCATTATGAAGCAATGTAATTGTAATTATTGTTATTGTGTTTTGGACACTCCATATGGAGGATGATGTAAATCAGATTAATGTAATTTGTATTCATTTAATCCTTGAGTAGAGTTTAAGTAGTTTGGTGTTGGCAACGACTACTCCTATGTGGATGGATGATTTAAAAAATCTTATGCAAAAAGGTTATCATAGGAAAACTTGATTTGGTGTTTAAAATGAACTTAGTGATAGTTTTGTTTGTTCATGTTTTATGGAATGTTGTCATTATCTCAGTTATGTTTTGTGTATCCTAGATCACATATAGGAGTGTTGCATAGTAGCAACGTTAGGGAGCGCATAAGAGGACATACTTTTCTATGCATGTTTATCTTCCGCTTGTGCATTTATAAAGATGAGTTTATGATTGTAATGTGTTTTGTTTTAAAAAAAAATTATTGCTAGGCTATTTCAGTTGGTTAGTTAGTCCTCTAAGGTTTTGTTGACGTGTATTTTGTACACAGCCAAACACAGAATAAAATACCCAAATGGTACCTTATCCTCTCTTGAATAAAGTCTCCGAATGCTAAAGATGTCGCGAAAAGGATCAATCGGGATGACTTCAAGGTTCTTCGTTGTAGGATCTCTACGTGTGGATAAGCTCTTTGTGGTATGATGTGATTTGCTGGAATCACAAGGGGACTTACACTTGTTGACCTAAACGTCTGATTTGCTTTGAATATTGCTGGAACATAGGATTTCACTGGCTTAGATTTGAAAAAAAAAAAGGAAAAACGACAAGGGCGAGGAAAGGATCTAATCCTAACACTAAGAATGTAAGAGCAATGAATGATCTTTGATGAAATTCTAACTAAGTCTTGTTTTGACATCCCAAGACCATCTCCACAAGGTTAGTGCGATCTTTGAAGGAAAGCTTTATGATGTTCAAATCATCACTGCAGGCATAGACACCATCAGGCTGATGCATATCAATGAAGAAGCGACAATTGAAGTTAAGCTTAAGTTGAATGATTCCAGTTGACTACACAAGGCAAGTCTGCAATCAACAGACTGCTAGTAGTATGGATTACGAATTTCACCATCAATCAAGCACATTTCTTCCACTCATCTAATAACATGAAATCAAATATGAGAAGTATAGAGACCATGCAAATTGTCGAATCGACCCATAAATTTCACCATTTCTTCAAATGAAGTTTTACAAGCCTTTTACAACAACATCTTGGCAACAATCTTTGCCTTCTCTCTCTACTCTACTCTAATTGCTATACTATCAACTGGCTAATCACCTTCTAACTACTCCCTATTCACTAACTCCTTTCTATTATCTATTCTATTCACCTTTTCAAATGAAGAGTCAGGGCTTATATAGTGCCCACAATACAATTCGATGGCTAAGATCAATTTGAGATCAACGGCAAAGATTCAACAATGAAAACCCTAATTAGGGTTTGTTACAACCATTACATAACATTTAATGCTTGACCAATGATAAAATTACATTTTAAGGACACATGTCTTCTCTGGAAAATTCGACCAATAGATAGTTGGGGTAGGTACATCGAAGTTTGTGCCCCCTCCCATGAGTTAGGTACATTGAATATGGACATGCTGAGGTGGACCATACTGATTGGAGAAATGATGACTAGGATGCCAACTCATCTGACACTTGGTTGATGCAAATTTGATGTTGCTGAGAAGCTATCTTTAATTCACTCTTCTGATACTATCTGCTTCTTCAACGAACCCTTGCTCTAACTTTTCTTGTCTTTGATGTGCAGGATGATTGATGTACCTCGCCTTGGAATGCTGGATTGGAAGAAGTTATTCCTGATGATGTCGGATCGAAGAAGGTCGTCCTTGTCGATGCTTGACTGGAGGAGGTCGCCCTTATCCTTGCTTGATCTTCTTGGAGGAGACCGTCTTTGATCTGGCTTGATTTTCCAACTCCGGGATCTCCATTTGATGCCTACACAAAATATTAAAGTTAGTCTTTTGAGCATCAAACCTCAAAGCATGAAATTTAAGACCTTTCAAAGGTAAAACTTAAGATATTAATTTGAAAAAAGTCATGATAAACCAAGAACTATACATTTTCAAATTAATCATGAATGGAAATTGGATTTTCAAGACTTAGATTTTACAAAATTGCAATGGGATCACAATAAGTCTTGAATGAGATCTTCAAAAAAGTAATTCTTCATACCTTCCCTTGAGTACTTAAGTACAAAACCTTAAAAAAATGAAGGAAGAAGACCGGATTTTGTTGGGCAAGATTTATAGCCATCCCTTGGATGAAGTACGCCTCCCTTAGCCTTCAAAAGAGCTTCACCTTCCACTAGCTTCTCCAAAATCTGGAAATTCACCTTCAAACTTGCTTAATTTCACCTTCAATCTTCTGGATTTCGCTCCTCAAAATATGCTCTTCAAGTTCGCATGAGAGATAATGCAAGAATGATTTGAATTTGCTAAAGAACCTCTCCCATTATATAGAGCACTTACCTTGATTCTTGTTGAGGCCGACCTAGCAATTAAGCCTTAAAATAAAATAAAAAACCACCAAGAAGAAGGCCGACTTGATAAATAAAGACAAAATAATGCCTTGTGCGCTCAACCTTTAATTTTTTAATTATTTAAATTAATTTTAATACCTCTAAGATGTTTATTTTGATTATTTCAAGGTACAAAATTAATTTATTAAATTGAAATGCCTTTAATTTAATGTGAATTTGATTTAATCTTCCAAAGGCTTCGAAGTGAGTAAATTTGGTGAATTTTTAAGAATATCACGCTCAAATAATGTAAAAATGAAGGATATCACTAATCTCGCCCTGGACCTTCAATGAAGGTCAGGAGCAATTTTTGTATCTAGTCCTTGCATACCTCCTTTTTTCGTCCAAAACTTCATCTAGGCATTTAAATGGCATTTTTAACTAGAGTTTTGAGTTTGATTTCATTTGATCTCTAGGAGGAAAGTGCTATTAGGACTTTTTCGCCCTGGACCCTCAGAGAGGGTCAGGAGCGATTTTTCAATTTTGCTCTTAATCCTTCATCTTTTAATTGTCAATTCTCCTTGTGGGGTAAGTAATGATCTCCTTCACTCGTTCTATGCATGCTTGATTTGCTTTTGCAATGCAAAATAGGGGCTTCAAAGATTTTCGCTCTGGGCCTCTAGTGAGAGTCAAGAGTGACTTTTGCAAATTAGGCTAAGATAATCAAGTTTTGGAGGTAAATCCTTGTTCATCACGTTTTGGAGGACCTTTCCACCTTAGCACAACCTTGCCTTAGCGCAATCTTGAAGGGAAGTTGTTGGTTTTGCAAATTTCGCCCTGGGCCTTCAGTGAGGGTCAAGAGCGATTTTGAGTCTTTTTGCACAAATTCTTGATGACTTCAACTTCAAATTACCTTCAAGGCGTAGAATATCATTCTTCACTCCCTTTTGAGTCTTGGAAACAAAAATACCATCTCGAAATACAAGGGAAGTGAGAATTCTTGGGAATTTCGCCCTGGACCCTTGGAGAGGGTAAGGAGCGATTTTCCTTATTGTCATCAAAACTTGCACTCTTAGCATCTCAATTCCACTTCAAGGCATTTCAAACACCGTTTCTAACTTGTGCCTAGGCTTAGCTTTGCTCAATTTTGGAGAAAAAGGTTGGATATTAGGTTTTTCGCCCTGGGCCCTCAGAGAGGGTCAAGAGCGATTTTGCAAATTCAAGCTTATCCATCTTTTGTTAGCCCTCCAAATTATCTTCAACGGGCAAAACATACCTCTACGCATCCATTCCAACCATAAAAATTGCTTTGACTTTGCAAGAAAAACGTACTTTTGAGAATTTTCGCTCTGGGCCTTCAGAGAGGGTCAGGAGCGACTTTCTCTTTGTTGCCCAAAATTCACCATTTTTCAAACTTTCAAACTTTCAAATGCATCCAATAACGTCCAATCTTCTCTCCGAGAAACCCTGCACAAAACAAGTTAGCCAAAATTAGCGAGAAATAAACTCGAGCAACATTTTCGTCCTAGACCCTCAGCAAGGGTCAGAAGCGAAATTTACAATCTAGGCTAAATTGCTCAATCTTTTAGTTTCAAATCACTTCACAGGGCAAGGTAAGATCGTTTTCAAGGCCAGGAACAAGGTTTCAAGCTCAAACAAGGTGGCAAATGAAGTTTATAATGAATTTCGCTCTGGACCCTCAGCAAGGGTCAGGAGCGAAATTCCTAATCTTGGCCAAAATTCATCATTTTCTTCAAGGTTTTCAAACATTTCCAACTTTTCCTTCAAAATGCCTTGCAAGTCAAAAATTTGGTCAAATAAGGCAAGAAATGAGTCCTAGGTTGATTTTCGCCTTGGACCCTCTGGAAGGGTCAGGGGCGAGATTCGCTTTGGACCTCCTGAGAGGGTCAGGAGCGAAATCCGCCTTGGACCCTCGAGAAGGGTCAGGAGCAAGATTTGACTTTTTGAACTCTCTATCAGGATAATTTTTATGGAATATAACATTTAAGTATAAGTGACTTATACTTTAAGTTATATTCCATATATACTTTCAGGATGTTTGAGAGTGGTTTCAGACCTCCAGGAGTTATATTGCAAAATCTAGTTTTTTGAGGTTTTTCAGTTTTCTAGACTTAGTCAAATTTCAGGATCAAGACATTCCAGACTTAGCCAATTTTCAGGATCAGGACATCACTCAAGCCGGACTTGCTATCCATGTGATCCCCTTGGCGACACTCAAAATGCAAAGGCTAATGGACAAAACCTTAAAAGACCTAGAAAACAAACCCTAAAAAGCAAAAAAGTAGGGGTCCCCATTTGCAATGGGGCGATGTGTGAAATGGTCACAACAGGTTCCTTAGTGGGGTGTTACATGCATTCGTAGAGCGTCACCGCCCTAGTTGAGTAATGTTTGTTCCATCCTTCTTGTTGATATTGGCCAATATTCTCCTTGTCGCCCTAGTGTCATTTGAGTGGTTACGCATCCTTGTTTTGAACCATTTTTCTTGTCATTAAGTGTTCATGATTTTATTTATATACTTATGTGGGTGAATATATATATATTGGGAATCTAGAATCTGCATATTGAAGACCTGTAAATATGAACTGCCAAAGTCTGCCAGAAAATGCAGAGGACCAAGGCACTAGGTGCCCCGATCCCAAGGATCTGGGGCCTTCCTCTGGATCTAAGCCTGTGACTATAAATTATAGCTTTCTAGAAGATTGCAGCTCTATTGGATTATATATATATATACGTGTGTGTGTGTATATATATATATAAGAGCTCCTATCTTTGAGTGCTTAAATAATTATTAAATACTATTTATGGGTTATACATATATTCATACACATACATAGATGAACGCACATGTGTTAGTATGTATATACTTCGTCCTTCATATTATTGAATCTTTTTTTAGTCCCGAGCGATGTCTATGGTGGCGAACTATTTTTTTAATCACCACCGACAAGCACGTCGGGAGGGAATCATTTTCTTAAAGCTTATGCTTACCTTGTGGTAACGGTGAGTGCTACCACCTCATGTGCATCTGTTGATAGATTTCTTGGCTCTTAGCCTCCTCTTGGCATCGACTATAGATAGCCATTTGATCACCAGTTGGGGGGGTTAAGTTTTCAAGTTTGAAAGGCATTCTTTTCGAGAAAATGGGAATATGTTTCAGGAAAGTTGTATGAAAAGACAAACAAAGCATTGTTAATGTATAGTGAATTATTGTCTTCTGATAAGGAGGAAGGAAGAGTTTGTTGAAGACTCTGATGTGATAGTTCATCCCATCAAGCTTGAATCGCATGTTGAGGTCATAGCTTGTAACCAAAGTCGAATCTAGAGGAGCTTTGGCAGCATTGTCAATCTGTATCTACTTATATAGGCATGAGTTTTATCCATATCGATCTTTGTATTGAGTTTACTTTGAGCAGTCTTTATTTGATACGATAATGAGATATTTATGAGTCGTTTCCTCTTATTATGAAAATGAGATCATTGTGAACCATTTTACTTGATGAATAATGAATGTGAGAGCTCAAAGAAACGTATAGTATATGTTCTTGTTATTGCCTATAGTATTTCATTGAGTATAAGTTTGATTGTGTGAATGCATTCATCATGATTTTGTTCAGTGTACCCATTTCATGGTACTGATGCTGAACGATCCGAATGTAGACATGCAACATATGCTTGAACATGTATTTTCATGTTGAAGTTGTGTCTAACTTCGGTCAGGATCTAAGGTTTGTTTTCTTAAGGAATTCATCTTAGGGGGAACCAAAAGAAATGTTGTGAAATCTGTAACATAGAAGAAAGAAAGTCAAAGGAGCACATGTTGCTATTCCCTATCCTTGTAACCGTTATGTCTTGTTAAATGTTTAAATATCTATTCAATCAGTTCAAGTATCTGTTTGAGCCAAGTCGGAAGGATTAGTATACTCCCGGTACCTGCAACAAGTTGATTGACTAATTCTTGACCCAATGTGTTGGCAGTTAATGATGTATGTTCTTTTATGAATGGTTAACAGTGGTGTTATTTGGTCAGTAGGACCCCTATGAAATGTTGTGTAAGAACGCTTCCCTTTCATTATGCCGAGTAAGGGTGGTGAACATTGACTACACACTATGGTGCTTTGTTATAAAACCTTGGCCAAGGTGGCACTATAGTTAGCATGAGACCAATAGTTCACAAAAATCGAATACACCACTAGCCAGAGTGTCATACTAGTTAGGGGGTACCTACAGTGTATGACCAACTAGTCTGTGTAGGTTCTAAACACCAGGCTCAGAGGGCTTAATGGTATTTGATCTATTCTTAGTCTGCTACCCTCATGAAGGGTTGGGCCCTTCAAGTAGGAAGAAGCATGGGGGACTTATGTCCATGGTCCAGCGGAAAAGCCCTTGATGATGCTCTCCCTCTCCCATGTTAAACCATGATATGCATATGTTTTTCACAAGAAGATGATTTCCTTGTAATCTCTAAACCCTTCTCTTTCTTTCAGTTAAATTTAATAAATTTTAATATGGCAGTTATTTTCCCTTTCAGTTGAAGAAGTTAGTTAGTTGGTAGTTAAGTTAATTAACTATTTACTTTTCAGCTGAAATTGAAAGTAGTTGTAAATCCTTCATTAGATTGCTATTTAATTTGGCTATTTATTCCGTTTAAGTATTTTGGTTGTTGCAGTTTTGAATGGAAACCTTAACTTTAATAAGTCCTTGCATCTCTCTCTACATCCTCTTTTACACACTGGGCTTGATTTTACAATAAGTCCTCAAAAACTTCTCGCACTGCTTCCATACAGATTTACCAAGAAGAAACAACAGCAATAGAGGCTTCAAATTGTTAACAACTTCTAAAGCAGTTCTAAGACCATCAAGCAATCCACATCCATCATAAGCATTACGTTTGTAGCTACCCTGAAATTATTTGTTCCTGGAAGAACAAGAGGTGAGTTGAAAACCAATTCAAGAAGGTAGCAATCAGACATTGTAACCTTAGCTAAATTATCATTATCGAGTGGCAAAAGAAGCAAAAGCTCTTTGTTGACCATAAATCTATTCGATCTACAATAGAACATATTGGCCACTTTCATATTGTTCCACCAAGTGATCCATATACCCTTATAAAGACGATAATTCTTTTTTAACAATCTTTCCATCTTACATCAAAAGAAAAACTCGTTATCTTTCCAGTTTCCACTCAAATTCTGTTCCAACTAGTTTATCTTCTCACCTTAACATCCAAGCAATCTTTCCAAGATTCAAAGCTAACAAACTCCATGACTAAATTTTTTTTGTTGTAGTTATCAGAAACATACAATGAACATATTCCAAATTAATGGCCATCCTCCTGTAGAACAACACAAGCTATTCTAGAACAAGGTGAAAGCCATGTGTCCGCTATCATACATTCCCACTTCCTATCCAAAAGGATCATTACCCAGCATTCCCTATATCATGAAGAGTTGAAATCTAAATAGCATCAGGCCAAATGCCCTTAAGAACCCAATCCAAACTACTTAGGTTAGATCTGACCTTAAGACCTCTTTAAAGAAGACAAAATCAACATTCACCATAGATCTTTTCAACATTCTAACAATGGTCCTCATATACTGAACCTCTATCCCTGTACTATTCTATCTGACAACTTTGATCAACTTTTAGGAATAAGGGATTTCAAAATTCAGACCATGCTTTGACAGGGACAATCTTTTAAAACAATTAATCATCTTCTGATCTTTACACCTTTTACATCCTCAAATGAAGGTAAAGTTGTATTTTCTTTACTTCCTCAAAAAGCAGCATCATGGGCCCTACATATGGACCTAAAGTCTCTTTATTCTCATTACACAGTATTGAGATAACACTTAATCATCACCCTTTACCAAATCATCACCCATATACCCCAAATTAACCCTCTTTTTGACTTATTTATAGTCAAGGGCAGAGTTGTTTTGGATCTGTCAATTACTTCCCCAGATGAATCAACTATGTTATTCTTCTCTGATGAAAGACTTGAGTCTAACAACACGTTAGTTGAAACTGCCAAAGTCCTGACTTTTATCTAAAAAAGGTTTATTTCATGGGAGTGTTATGTAGACAAAGAATTATTAAGGTCGAGAAAATTATTGGCAAAGTGGGAAGTAGCTTCAGAGAAGAAATACGGTTGCTCCTTGGCTGAAGTGCACATATATCCTTCAAACAGTCTTTTTGAACTCTCTTCATTATTTATAGGTAATGGAGGAAGAGATTCAAGACCAGTAAGATATAAAGGAGGAACACACTAAGACTTAGAAATAGCATCCATTTTAATGTGAAAACATCCAGTGCCTTAGCCATCTTAGTACCAACCTTACTTCCACTTGCAAGCAAAAGGCAATCTTTTCTAAGATCCTTGGTAAGAGAATCAACAGGTTTCAAAGATATCAAAAACATAGCATTCAATAAGGTAAAATGCCTCTTGCTTCTTCATCCTTCAAAACTTCAACTATCATATTCAGACCTTGGGGCAAAAAAGACAATCATTAGAAAAGAACCTTTAAACTTCAATCAACTAAGCAACACCATATTTAGAGATTTGATCAAAGTTTAAGGCAGGGTCACATTACAAAGCACAAAAAGAGTTTTCCCTATATCCAAAAAGACACTCATGAAGGATGACTTCTTCTCCTCTCACAACCAAAGCTTCTCCCCCATTGATAAATTACCAATTACAAAAAAAAACAAATTTATCATTGAACGATTAAAAAAAGTAATGATAGACAATTGGAAAATCTAACTGATAGAAGATATAATATTCCATTCACAAAACTCCAGATCCTTAAAAATCAAGTTGATGTCAATACCTGTGTTAGGTTGCCCACTTGGATGTTGAACTTGTGAACAGTGTCCAGGACATCCCGTTTTGGCACTATTCGACCTATGAATACAAATAAACATTGTGTATTTAAGATATCCAAGACATTTATGGTTCAATTCTCAAATAATAGAGTTCAAATCTTTGTTTAAATTGATAATTAGGGTTTTTACTTCCAAAAAAGAGCAACAACTCAAAAGTTCAAAGCACCCTACTAATAAATAGCTCTCAATCTTATCATTTCAATAAAACATGATGAAATATAAGGACAAACCTTCCAATCTTAAAATTTTGACATCTGTTATGTAATATATCCCTAAGAATTCAAAATTTTAAAATTACCTTCTTACCAATAATTATGCTCATCAAATACCTTATTATAGACCACTTCAAGCTAATACAAAAAAGCTTTCTTCATAAGCCTTATACCCATTTTTTCTAATGGCAATTTTTAGGCTGATATCATGATAGAAACATGAAAGACAAAAAGCAACAATTGGTTATGGGTCAGTCACTCTAAAACTCCCAAACTTTAGATGCATTCAAAAAGAAAATTGTATAAAACTTAATTCATAGGGAGAGTGTTTCATGAATATATCCAGTGACATTCCACGACAATGCCAAAGACTTCTCCTGTTAATGGGGTAATCAACAATAAGAAAAAGAGTAGAGCACATTAAAGAGCTCCTAGAGCTGGGTAATTCAGTTATACTTCATTGGGACTTCTAAGGAAATAACATATTGGCTAGTGTTGGTGTAGTGATTCATTCTTCTCAAGGTATATTTGTTAAGGGCGATTAATTTTTTCTTGGATCCAAGGCAAACAATGAAGCTAAAGAATTAGAGCTTTTAAAGGATCTTAAACTAGCTTCCTCTTTAGGATGGAAGTTTTTGGAAGTGGAGGAGGATTCACATGTGGTAATAAGGGGTTGCAATAATAATTCCCTTAACAATTTGAGGCTTAAAAACATTTTTGAGGAAATCCATAATGTGAGGGCTCTATTTGAGTCAGTTTCCTTTTCGTTACTATTACAAAGAATGCAATCAAGTAATAGTTGGTAAGCCAATACAGAAATTTCTCAATTCACATTCTCCAGATGAGTGGGATATAGATGTGTGGCTGAAGGCAAATTACCCCATGAGATATCCTCTTCTCCTTGTTAACTGGGGATATCATAGTTTGATGAGTTAAGAATAGAGCAAGAAACAAGTTTAAACACCTCAAAAGTCCAAGAGACAGGATAAGAAACAGCCAACCCTGATGTCTAGCCTTATGTGGGACATGTTTGGTCACAATTGAACTTGTTGCTTATGCCTTGTTCTAACAGTGAAAAATTTGAATGTAGCTGAACAAGTCACCTATGTTTTGTTCGAAGAGTGACAAGATTTTTTAATTAGAAGTCCCTTGTCTGCCCGGATCATCCAGGTAGCATGTGCACCTGTTTTCCACATCTACATCTCCTGAAATCTAATGTTTGATAATTTGCCACAGAGAATGGATTTTGCCTTGCATTAGAGTTCATTAGAAATTCTTCAAGGAAGCAACCTAGAGGGATTGTCAGTCTACCAAACCAGCTGAATTTATAAAAGAAATCATTCCTGATCAAAATGCTGTTGTGGATAAAAGAAATCCAATTTTGCAGTGTCCAGATTCTTTGTCTGTACTTAAGAAGGTCCCGAATAAATACAAAGATCTGGCTATGGAGTACACTATGGAAGATGTGGATGAGCACGGGCATGAGAATGAAGTCAGTGGAAAAGTGTGGTGATGGAACAGAACAAGATAGGGATTCCAATGATATATATATATAGTTCAGATTATCCTCAGAGACTCTCTGATCTCTCTACCTGTTGTCAGATACATAAATTTATTAAAACAATTGTACTACCTTCACTATCAAAAACCCAGTAACAGAAACGAGAAAAAAAAGTTGAGCTCAATAATGTATTGTGGTAAAAAATTGGAGAAAAAAAAGCAGCAGGCTTAGAAAAAAAAACTTTGGAAACAGGGGGCTGAGTCTCAAATAACCAGCACAGAACAAACTTGGCTTGAATATTTTGGCTTTGGATATTGTACTATTTTCCTGAGAAACATAATTTCAAAAACATTTTTATAACGACAAATGGTAGATAGATACTGTTCATATGCTTAGAAACTGCTTAATTTGAATGATCAGTACTATCCTTGAATGAATTGTGTGAGTTTCTTAGTTTTCCATTTTCGGCATTTTTCATAAGGGGGAAATTTCTTGTTAGAATTGGTGGATCACAAAGCAACTCCCATTTTAGCTATCATAAAAAAGTACTATTTAATGGAAAACAAATATATATATATATATATATATTAGAAAATCCAAAACCCAAAATTTCTGTATATCCTATACTTGCTCAATCCTATCCTTCAGCACTTGTAACCCAACATTTTTTTAGTATCCGCAGCCCTAAACAGCCATGTCTGGTGAAAAACAAGTTATGTCTCCAGGTCTAAACAGCCTTGTCTAGTGAAGAAGTTGTGTTTCATATAATTTTTTTTTTAAAAACTATCTTTACAGATACATAAGCTCTTAATTGATAGATAGTTAATAAAAGATGGTGTGCATCAACCAAATAAATTTGTTTAACTTTTATGTAAATTTTACTTTGGAGTTAAAATATGACACTGAAAAGTGGTTAACTAGAATAATGTCAATAAAAAACAATGAAGAAAGTAATGATTTAAAAAGAAAGAAGAAGGATTCAAGCAGCACACAGAGTCTAGAAGTATATAGGATGCAGTGAGGAAATTTGAATGGCAAGATCAAAGAAACAATCTTGCGATGTGAACCTCACAAGCTATTATTGCCTTTGAGAAAATCCCATCGATCGAGTTTTTGGATGAAGACATTGAACAACAAATTAAGATTACAAAGAAAAGAGCGCTAATATGCAAACCAATCTTGACTCTTCTTAAATGCAGTCTATATTCAATCGATCAAACTTAGATCTTGCAGTCAGTTTTGATCTTGCGCTTATTTCTTGAATAAATTACTCCCAAGCTGAAGGGAGACCATTCGGTGCCAACATGGTTAACTCTTTGCCCTCTATAGCATGTCCAATGGTAGAGAGTTGATCTCTCAATTCAGTAATCCTCGTGAAGTATGAGGTGATGGATTCTTCTTTTGTCATTTTGATGTGGTGAAGTTGTTGCTTTAATGCAAGGGCTCGGCTTGTGTTGTTGATCTCATACATTTCCTCTAATGCTTTGAACATGTCATATGCCGTCTCCAACTTGGAAATAATTGGCACAATGTGATCTTTCACAGAGTCAACCAACATCTTTATTGCTTTGTGGTTCTTTCTCTTCCATTGAAGCTTCTCATCCTCTTTGGTTGGTTCCGGTATGGCTTTCTTCATGACTTCCAAGATATGAAGTTCGATGCTCCTTCAAGTCTGTCTTCAACTCTAATTCCATTCACCATCTTGACGTTTGATAGAAGTAGTCGAACTTAAGACAATAGTGGATGATAACCTTGCTTCTAAAAATCTGATCTGATCTTTCCTTAAGCCTGCTCTGATACCATGTTAATTTTTAGGTGATCAGATTATGTAGACAATAATTTCAAAACTGAGGATCTACGAACTGCTTAATATAGTTGATTCTCCACTTGCTGTAGATAGTCTTTTATCTGCTGTGGATGAATGCACACTGACTGCTGTAAAAGCTCCTTACTGCTGAAGATGAAGGTCTACACAGTTGCTATGAATCATTGAAGAAGATCAAAGATCACAATCTGTCAGATAATGTACGATCTGCTGAAGTGAATGGATACGATCTGCTTGATAGTTAGATGATTCGATTACCTTTGGAAGAGAGGAGAGATCGAATCATATACATGGATGGAGGAAGCCAATCAACACGTCTCTTCCAAGATCGGTTCCTCATCAACAATCACATCTCCTTAATAATTACGTCTTCTCATTAACTATTAGTTATATTTGATTAATATCCTTTGGTGACAATATAACTAATAAGTCTCTATGACAAGGAGTGGCGGTTTTGCAATTACGTATTGCAAGGTCAGTAATTAATCAATATCATTTATTGACTGTGAAAGGCTGATAGGCCACTCAAACATTGAATGGTTAAGTCAGTCCTGAAGAATCCGACCGAAGCTACACATCAACATAAGGCAGCTAAGCAAAAAACATGTGTGCAGGTCAAACACTCCTTTGAAACCAGACAATCATCTTGTTGCTTTAAGTGGAGAGGATACACCACAACCTCAATAAGGAGAATTCAAGAGTGTACAAGACTGACCTTTCCCAGTTCAGCCTAGCATTCAAGGCCACGCAAGTCCCTACTGCCAGATGTTGTTGCACATGCAATAAAGAAAAGACCAAATAACCAAAAAAATGTATGAAGAGGATGAGAAGCGATAGGGCTAGAAAATATTGCCCACACCTAGTTCAAGGAACTGCTAAAACAATCAAGATAAGAAAAAGTAATGAGTGTCAAATCTGGCTATTAAAGTTGACAAATTGAAAATGACAAGCCATGGAAAGCCCCTCAAGCAAACTCAAAATTTAGAATCACAAATAAATATAGTGAATTTAACTGAAGACTCTTGCCAGGAATATCCAAATGATATGATTTACGAAAGGCTAAAAGGAAGCAGAAAAAATCTGTGCATAATCAAAGCGACTAAGAAACCTGCTTTGGACAAAATTGCTCCTGCAGTAGTGGGAAAGACTCTTTCTTGTGATATCATATCACAAGAAAGGCTGCTAAATCAGCTCACTGTTGAGAAAAAACAAACTCTTCCCAAAGATTCTAAAATCATAAAATGTGAGTGATTTTAATGCCCCAAACAAGCAAAGATTCGGACAAGTCTCTCTTTCACCTTAATCTGCCCGAGAATTTATTTTTGTATCAACATCAAGGATTTAGTGCATGTGAAGCCTGGTGTAAGAATGTATATTTGGTCAAATGAAAGAGTGGGGTGCAGAATTCCCAATGGAATGCCTGGATTTATTGCAACTTACAAGTTATTGGATCAGAAATGATATATTTATTGAATTAGACATTATCCAGAGGGTTGGATCTGATCAGTCGATCATCCTTGTATCTATAACAGAGGAAAAAAGACCTAAAAGATGCTCATATAAGTTCTCATTATTATGGCTTATGGAGGAATCATATAGGGAGAAGATTCAGGAATGACAAAAGACAGAGAACTGTGGACCAAAGATGTTTATCATAGATCAAAAGCTAAAATTTGTAAAGGTCAATTTAAGGGATCAGAAAAGGCAGAGACTTGGGGATATCACTACAAAAAGTAATAGGAGCCCTGAGCAAGAATTGACAACACTCAAGGAAGAATTCAAATCAAGTGCATATTCCAGAAAATGAGCAGAACACTCCTAGAGGAGAAATTCAATGGAAGTAAAAATCTGAATTAGATGGTTTAAAGAGGAAGATGGGATATAAGAAATGTTAACTACTATCCTTCCCAGAAATGTTAACTACACAGTATAAGACAAAAATGAATATCACAAAAGGGGATGACCCCACAACGCAGTGATTAGCTGCGAGCCTCCTACATGGGAGGTCTTGGGTTCAAGTCTGCTCAAGCTCCATGTGTCCTGCACACAGGCAATGGAGAGATAAGGTAATGTCTGGGTGTAGAAGACAAGATGGCACAAGGAGACATAAAGTTGTTAATGCCAAATAAATATGAGGATGAGGCCCCTCAAAAATGTGGTCTCACTGGTTCATAACTCCAGTCAAAAGCAATTTGGCTTCGGCCCATTACCAAGGAAAAAAAACGAATATCACAAAAAATGAAGAAACAAAGGAGTTTTAGGGAATTAGGAAGGCAACTGTACTACTTTCAAACCCTTCTCACAGTAGACTTAATATAAAGACGGCTACTAAATAGGAAGTTTTCAGTATAATCCCAAGTGTTGTTTTAAAGGAAGAAAAACAGCCCCCCACAGCACAGGTGACCAAAGAAGATTATGTGACCAAAAAAATAATCTTGAGAACTAAATCATACTTTCATTGCCTTGATCCCAAAGAAAAAGAGTGGGTAGTTCATTAACTCTTGTAAACATAGAACAATTTCCCTTTTTAGCATAATCTACAAGATAATATCAAAAGTGACAACAAATACATTGAAATTGATACTACATTAATCATCCTAGATAAGCAAGACAATGTTAACAAGATAATAAATTCTAGACAGCATCATCCTAGCCCAGAAAATGATAAATTCAATAAATGATCAAAAGGCGGGGAGCATAATGATAAAACTGGATATGAACAAGGCTTAAGACAATATGCCAGCAGCCACTATTCGTCCTTAAAATTCTGAAACATCCCACCCTTATTCTGCCCTGTTTTTTCTGATTGCCAATCTGAATCTTCTGAGTTTGTTTTTGAGTGCTTCGATTTGATTTTTATGAGTTTTCAATGTGCAAATGTTTTTGTCATGATATGAAGCAATTATAAGAAAATTTAACATAAGAAATAACAACAAATATATGGACTGGAATTAAAATCAGAAGTTTGATAAAGTTCTGAACAGCAAGGTTCATGCCTACAGCATAGATATTTGTTTAATTCAAGCCTTATGTTAAGATCTAGTTCCATTTCAGTTATTTGATGATACTTTCAAAAAAAAAACGGTGGTTTTTCCCTCCCTTTCTGCTGAAAAGATTCAAAAGTTGTTATTTCAAATTTGCATAGGTTGTTGCATGTTACATTGTGAAAAATAGCAAGTGTGAATCAAAGTGTCCTGAATGATATTTGGAAGGCACACCACAAATAAACTAAAACCCTAAGTTGAAGAATGCTAAAATAAGCACCAAAAGGTCAGCTGAAGGGCCATAGAAAACCCGCAAAAGGGTCCCCTAATCGCCATGTTAGCCTATGACAACCAAAGTCATAGGCTAACCTCTAGAAATACTTGATGCTTAAAAAGAAGACATTATAAATTCTCAATTCTCAAACAGTAAAGAAGCTGCATTCTTCTTTGTATGCAGAGGTCTAGGACATGGAGACCCCGTCTCTCCATACTTATTCATTCTGGTGCCAGAGGGCCTGGGAAGATTGTTGTCTGCCATGAAGAATGTACAGAGCCTTCAAGGAATAACAAACACAATGGAAACCCAGGGGATAAATCATCTCCAATTTGTGGATAATACATGACTAGCAGGGAAAGCAACCACCTAGAAGCCCATCTTTATCAAAAGGTATTGGGGCAACAGATCAGCAAACAAAAATAATAACATTTTTTTTATTGAAAACAAAAACCTTTAAACTGCTATATGTAAAGAGCTAGATATTAACCCTTGGTATTTTCCTTGCACCTACATGGAAATTCTTCTAGTTGAAGGATGGAATTCCCATTCTATTTTGAAGGTCATTATTTACAAAAATGTTTGAAAATGTTATCTGGGAGGACAGGGAAGGAGTTGTCCTTGGCTGGAAGGGTTCAAATAATAAAAGCAACCCTACAATCAATACTTGTTTGCATGATGTCTGTTCTCCCAACTCTAGCTAAGGTTGCCTCAACAATCAAGAATTACTTGGAAAAACTTCCTCAAGAACAAATCAGTCGACCTGCAAAAAAATCCCTCAAATGTAACTAGAAAAAATTTGTTTGCCAAATGAATGGGTTGGTCTAGGCCTCCTACTGAAGAAGAAAATGAATGTGGATTTCAGAGCCAAGCTGTCTTAGAGATTCTATTGTGAGCATAATTTTGGGACTCTACAAGTACTCGTAATGACTCACAGGACTCACGAATTGTATCACTAGACGAGTCAACTCGCCATGGACTCACGAGGTGACTCCTGACAAGTCATGGGAAGTACTTGTACAAGTCTCACCCTCAAACTCACTGAGTCCTAGAGTCGAACTCTCGAGTTCTGGGTGTGGACTCCTGTCCACCTGGGCATGGCCAGCAAGCATAAAAACATAAAAGACTGACTTTTTTTCAAATTATTTTGGTCAATCTTGCCCAAAATAGGTCTGAACAGCGAAATAGGAAGGGAAGGAGAGGAGAAGAGGAGCATTTGAGATCCAAAAAGACACGAGTAAATATCAATCTCTTTTTTTCTGTTTTCTTGATTTGAAAATCAGAAAAAACTTGAAAAACTAGGGGAAATGCCGAAAAAAAAATTCATTTCTCTTCATAACCTATTTCCTAGCATTTTTTGCTTATTTTTGGATTATATTTTTTAACAATTAAATGTTTGTCATTTTCTTGCTGATTTTTTGCAAAACCCTACTGTTTTTTTCATTATTTTATGTTAAAACGAAAAATTTCAAGTTCAAGGTCAACGCAAAGGCCAAGTAGAAAAGACCCTGCATGGAAGTATGGCATACTAGGAGATTAAAAAGGCCAAGTCACTTGTACTAAATGCAATCATCCGATGACAGGTGGGATGAATAGATGAATGCCCTTCTTGTTGAGTATGAGTTGGAAAAAGCAGAAAAGCAAAAGAGAAAGGAAGCACTAGCGACAATGATGAGTCAAAATGTATCTACTTCAACGCCTACAAATTCCTTTGGTGGCCCAAGTCCAAGCATTCATCATCAATATTCATCTATTGTTGAGATTCATGAGGGTTCTTTTTCTATTGCTAGCTTGATTCCTTCATCATCACCGAATTACTTTCTTTTGCACTATGTTCCAAGAGCACAACCTTCACTTTAAGGTACCAAATGGAATAAAGAAAAACACCATGAGGCTAGGATGGCAGCAGCAAATTTTTGGTAATATATTAATTTGCCCTTCAATGTGACGAACAAAACATATTGGGAAAGTTTGGTGAAAGCATTGACAGTTGCAAGAAAGGAATTTAAGAATCCAACAGCTAGAGAATTGAGTGAGCCATTGCTACAGGAAACCATAAAAAATAAGTGGATTGTAGTTGATGATCAAAAGAAAGTTTGGCAAAGAAAAGGTTGTAGCATCTTACCAAATTGATGGATAGATGGACAAAATAGTACTCCTAAACTTTTTAGTGGCTTCTAATTGTGCATCGTCATTCCCGAAGTCTATAGATGCCTCACATGAAGTCAAATGTGTTGAGACTTTGTGCAATCTACTAGATGGGGTGATCCAGGATGTTGATGTTGAAAATGTTGTCCAAGTTATCTCAGACAACGCAACTACATAAATAGTTACATGCTTAGACAAGGTGATCCCGAACGTTGGGGTTGAGAATGTTGTCTGAGTTATCATGGACAATGCAACTGCTTATGTAGCTGCAAGCAGACTACTTATGGAGAGGTATCTTACTATTTCATGGACCCCTTGTGCTACACATTGCTTGGATTTGTCGTTACAAGTCATTGTAAAGATTGGATGGGTCAAAAGTGTGGTTGAAGATGTTAAAAATATAACCAAATTTATCTACAACCATACTTGAGTCCTTCCTTTGATGAAAAAACACACAAATGGAAAGGACCTTGTGCGACCAGGAGTGACACAATTTGCTAGCCACTTCCTCACTTTGCAAAGCATTCTTTTTTACCATTTGTCATCTCAAGCAAATGTTTGTGTCTAATGCTTCATTGGAGTCTCCATTCTCCAAAAAAAATTGAACAAGAGAAGACTGTAAGTACAATTTTTTATAACACATTCAACAAAGGAGAGGAGTTAATCGTGGTAAGTAACAAACTCAAACATAAACTTTATACAAAATAATCTACTTGTTGGTTTTTTAGGGATTAATTTTGTAATAGTTTAAAATTTGTTTTCAATTTTTTAGGTGAACGAACCTTTAGTCACAATTCTTCGCATGGTGGATGGAGAAGGCATGCCAATGGGTTTCCTTTATGAGGCCATGGATAAGTCCAAAGAGGCCATATTCCATTACTATGGTGGAAATAAGAAAAAATATGAAATCAAATGGTGCATCATTGATCGTAGATGGACGAACCAACTCCACCAATCGATACATGCCTTGGCTTACTACTTGAACCCAAATTCTACTTCTACACATTTAAGGCTAATCAGAAGGTCATGGCATCTGTTATCACATGCATTGATAAGATGGTGTCAGATAGTGACTTGAGAGACAAAGTTCTTCATGAGTACGAGGTGAGATTTGCTATATCTTATTTTTTTATTTGGCAATGTTGGCATCCATTTTACATACATTACAACTAATTTTCTATATTTCATCTATCTATTCAAGGTCTACAAAGGTGCAAACAGGAAACTCTTTTCATCACCTCAAGCAATTGATAGGAGAGAAAAACAACCTTTTGGAGTAATTACGACACTTTATCTACTTATTTATTTAATTAGGTCATTTAATTACTTTATTCACTTAAGCTAAACTTAGGTGCTTTTTGCTTTTATTAAATTAGGCTAATAATAGCTTAAATTTGTCACATTCATTATGATTGTGACAATTCACACTTGCTAATTTAATCTACCATTACAGTTTTGCATCTAGGGTTTCATTCATCCTTTTAAAAGAATTCCATCATTCATTGTAATCGTATCATTTTGTGCAATCAATATAGAACTCTCAAGTTGCGATTAGCAAATTAGCCCTGCTTGATCTCTTTTGTGTGACAAGCGTTTTGCTTGTAGATGATTCTTGGCTTGTGAAGTTAAATCATCAAATTCTACATGGTATCAGAGCTATAGATGATTCTTAGCTTGTGAAGTTCAATCATCAAATTCTACATAGTATCACAACAAATCTGGTAAATTCTTGCCCATATCCTTGAAGGATCTAGCCTTGAGAGATTTTTCTATGCACATTAGGCTCAAATGGAAGTTGCCATCACATTCACAACATCCCAAAACCTATACTTTGGCTATCATTTTGTCAAAATCCGAGAAGTTGAAGTTTTGGGTCAATTTTGCTAAGGGCATGCAAATCAAGGCAAAATCCAAGGTCTACAAAAAATTTGGGCACTTTGGAGCGAAATCAACCTCATCATCCAACTCAGAATGCCCAAACACACTAAGATTGCTTGTCAAATAAAATTAAATCTGTGATCAATGAATTTTGAGCAAAAAAGTTTGGGGGGTTTGACTCGCAGTACAAAAATTTGCACTATCGTATAGGCTCGTAGGGCATACAACCAAATCACTTCCTATGCAATTATTATTTTTTGTAGCGGTCAAAAGAAAATCCTATGTTTCAATTTTTTTGCAAAAAAAACAATATTTTTATATTTTTGTGGAGGCAAATTTTTTTTGCAAGGTCATAGGGTCCTATGCCAGGCCATTCAATCACTACAGCCCCTACATACCTAATCTGACCGAGTAACTTCAGCACAGGCAGTACTTTTCCAACACATCAAACAGAATATTGTGATTCCAACAGAAGATTCTGGTCACCTTTTCCAATAGGGAATCTTGACAAAATATTCTAGTAAATATTTTTCTAGTGAAGAGGGCATTTTTCTCAACGACTAGGAATATTTGCTAGCATCAACATCATACAGACACATGTAGGCTCCTTACAAAACTTCACGCCCTAATTGATGTGGAGTTGGTTTTTTGGCCATAACTTCATACGAAATCAAAATTGTGCAAATCAGATATCCTTGAAAACCTTGTTCCAACATTGATCCAGTGGTATTAGTAATTTTGCCAAATTCTACTCCAATTTTCCATATCAGGCCTGTAAGTTTTGATTTTCAATTTTGCACTTCTAGGGTCATATCTTGTACATCAAAACCCCATTTTGCGCAAACGAGTAGGCATTGGAAAGCTGGTGGAATCCTCTGTGCAAATCTCAAGTTCATTTTTCCAGATTTTGCCCTAGGTACATTTTATTCATATTTTTGTGATTTCAGTATTTGGTTGATTACTTGGACGTTTTGGCACTTGGAAAAAGATTTGTTGTCAAAGAGGGATTTATTTGATCTACTTTAAATGTACTGAGATTTTTGGGGTCCAATAATTTCACTTGAGGTATCATTGATTTTTTTGTTCATCCTTTTGTTATCAGCCTAATAAAAGGTAATTATGAGTCTTGGTGAAAGGGCATTTTGACACATCCTAGGTGGCTTGATTTTTGCCTTATCTATATGGACTCATCCCTCAACCAACCTTAGAGAGGGGCAACTATGCTTGGAGGATCATATAATGACCATATTGTAGGAGTGATTGGTTGTAAAGTTGATGATGAAACTATGTGTACTTCTTCGGAGATAGATTGTCCTCACACACTTTTGACTCGCCTTTGGGAGATCTATGGAGACCCTCATATCTCTCCATTTCTAGAGGATCTTGCAGTAGATTGTCTCATTCCCCTTGCACATGCAAATTGCATACCCTATGATCATGATAATTTTGAGATCTTGAGTATATCACAAGTCTCATGTCCTAATGGATCAAAGGCTTGTCTCTCAATTCTCACTCCTCAAATCTCACTCCTCAAATTGAGACACCATCTCAATATTTCATCATCTTTTGTTGTTCTTGATCAGATTGGCATTGGCTCAAGCATTGCCCTCTATGTTCAATTCAACAAGTTGATTCAATTCCACATATTGACACACTCCAAACATTGGGGACATGATTGAAGATATTTCATTCCACATTGATGGCAGCTTGAGCATTCTTGTCATCCCATCTTCAGTGCCTTCAAATGTTGTTCATCAAGTATCTTCAAAATTATTTGGATTTGCTCCAATTAATTTGGCATCTTTTGATTCAAACATGTGGATGGTTGTGTAGTCTTCCATGGAACACATCATGAGACTATTCCTTCCATCTCCTTTCATGGAGTTGCTTATGCCTTGGCCATTTTATTTGTTTCTTCTTGAGGGAAGGAACATGGTTCGCCGCTCTTGGATATTCTTCAACATTCATCTTTGAGCATTCACCTTCGGCATTGAATCTTCTTCGTTATGGGGGGGATTCGTCATCCCTTCCTTTCTCTCCTATGGTAGTGTTGTGACGTTTTCACACATCGCCCCATTGCAAATGGGGACCCTTGCTTTTTTTTGGCTTTTTAGGGTTTGTTTTTGGGTCTTTTAGGGTTTTGTTAGTTAGCCTTTGCATTTTGAGTGCTGTCGGGGAGATCAATAGGATAGCAAGTCCGGCTTGAGTGATGTCCTGATCTTGAAATTTGGCTAAGTCTGAAAGTCCTGATCCTGAAATTTGGCTAAGTCTGGAATGTCTTGATCCTGAATTTGACTGAGTCTGGAAACTGAAAAACATCAAAAAACTAGATTTTGCAATATAACTCCTGGAGGTCTAAAACCACTCTCAAACATCCTGAAAGTATATATGAAATGTCACTTATACTTAAATGTTATATTCCATAAAAATTATCCTGATAGAGAGTTCAAAAAGTCAAATTTTGCTCCTGTCCTTCACTGAGGACCCAGACCGAATTTCGCTCCTGTCCTTCTCCAAGGGACCAAGGCAAAGCCCTCTTGTCCCTCACCAAGGGACCAGGGCGAAAATACTTATTTGAGCCATTCCTGGCCTTGTTTGGTTAAATTGAGACATCAAAAGCATGGTGAAGGACGAAATGAGCATGATAGAGCATCCAGACTTGATCAAAAACAATGAAATGATGAAGTTTTTGCCTAGAAGGTCAAATTCGCTCCTGTCCCTCACTGAAGGACCAGAGCGCTTTTCTTTATATGCACAATTTTAGACCTTTTTTGGACATTAACTTTTATTCATAGCATGAAGTAAGATGATATCTTCCTTAGCCAAGACATTTTTTGATGAAAATTGTAACGATTTGGCCTAGAAGGACAAAATCGCTCCTGTCCCTCACTGAAGGACCGGAGCTTGAAATCCAAGATTGCTTTGTCCTTGCAAGATTTTAATGATTTCGCGATTTAAGGAGAACAAAGAAAATGTGTTTTATCAGTTGAATATAATTTGAGTGCACCTTGATGGAGAAAATCTACTCAAAGAGTCAAAATCGCTCCTGTCCCTCTCCCAAGGACCAGGGCGAATTTCAATGATAGCTCCTGTCCCTCTCCAAGGGACCAGAGCGATTTGCTTAAAAGACAAGTTTTGGGCGAAGGTGAAGTGAGTTTTGAGTTTGAGGCAAATGAAACAAGGCGTAACCACTCTATTGAAGATAATTTTGAAGATTACAAGACGCCAAGTAAGCCCATATTTGCCTAGGCGCTCCTGTCCCTCTCCCAGGGACCAGAGCGATTTCCTCCTAAGACAAATTTCCCACCAAGTTGAAGCGAGTTTCATGTCAAAAATGAGTGAAGGGGAGCATAATAAATCCGTTGAAGACAAATTTGAAAGTTGGTAAAGCGCAAATGAGCTTATAAGTGCAAATTCGCTCCTGTCCCTCTGTCAAGGACCAGGGGGAAATATAGAATATCAAGTCTTTTCCTTCAAGATTGGGCGGATCCAAGCCAAGACGCATGATGGAGATGATGTTTGGAACACTCCGAAGAAAAACAAAGTTACAAAGACTATGAGAATTTGATGGAAATAGCTAACTCGCTCCTGTCCCTCTCCCAGGGACCAGAGCGAAATAGTCAAGTATGCTTAAATTTTGAATGCCACTTCCTTTTCAAACGTTCAAGAAGGAGTAAGGGACACTATTTTACGCTTTGAGGACAATTGGAGGTCGATATGATCAAGGATTAGCACAAGGAGCAAAAGTTTGCTCCTGTCCTTCAGACAAGGACCAGGGCGATATTCATTGAAACAATCATTTCCTTCAAAAAACCATATCAAGGCGAAGTCATGCAAGGTCCGAAATGTCATTAGAAAGGTGATGAACAAGGAGTTAATATTAAAAGTTGACAATTTTGAGCTAAAAGTACAAAGTTCGCTCCTGTCCCTCACCAAGGGACCAGGGCGAAAATAGTCTAAGAGACATTCATTCGAAAGATTGAATAAGATCAAGCTCAAGGTTCCCAATTAAAATGCCAATTTGGACGTAAGGGAAGTGACTTTGAACGTAAAAGGCGAGAAATTCAAAAGCGCTCCTGTCCCTCTGCCAGGGACCAGAGCGATGAGGTTAATATTCATTATTCTTCCCATGTCTAGGCGCCAACATCATTTTCAAATTGCATTAAATGCTAAATTTCGATGAACTTTGATATTTTTAATTAAAATTGGCATTTAATGGGTGCGCACAAGGCATTTAATTGATTAATTTAGCCTTTTAAAAATCATTAATTACGAAGGCATTTAATTAATTAATTATTAATTTAATTAAATAAAAGGGAGAGCGCTTGGGTTTTATTTTTATATTTATACAAAAGTCGGCCTCCTTTTATTTTAATTTTTTGTTATTATTTGCCTTATTTTCAAGTCGGCCTAGAGGTAATTAAAGAGGTGAGCGCTTATATAAGGAGGATACTTTGAAGCATTTCAAATCATCATTTAATCATTCATTTGCATGCGATTTTGGAAGACAAGGAAAAGTGCGAAATCTAGCTTGTGTGGAGCGAATTTCTACCAAGTGTAGATACTAAGAAAGGCGAAATTCATCTTGAAGGCTATTGGAGAGGCGTATTTCTTGCTAGATTGGAGGATAAAATCCAGATGTTTTGAAGGTATTTGAAGGCGAATTTCCAAATTTTTGAAGAGGAAGGTGGAGTTCTTTTCCAAGCTAAAGGAGGTGCATTTTATCCAAGGGAGAGCTTTGATCTACACTTTGCCTAGCCAAAATTCATCTATTTTTTAGAGTTAATTCTCAAGAAGAGGTATGGCAAAATCATCTTGACACCCTTATTCAAGGTTTGATTTTTTTAAGCATTTTTGGGAAAAATCTAAGTATTACATGGTTAATTAGGAAATGATAACTCAAGATTTATCATGAAGTTTCCTAATTAAAACCTTGAATATTCCTTTTAAAGTTTAATTTATGCATTGCAAAATATATTACTAATTTTGAAATGTTGGGTAGGTACCAAGATGGCGACTCCCAAGCTCGAAAGATCCACAAGTCGGAAGACTCTCCTCAAGGAAAATCAAGCCAGATCAAGGACAATCAAGCAAGGACAAGGGCAACCTCCTCCAGCCTAGCATCGACAAGGATGGCCTTCTTTGGACTAACATCATCAAGATAAGGGCGACCTTCTCCAATCCAGTATTCCAAGGCAAGGTACATCAATCGTCCTGCACATCAAGGACACAAGAAGTCAAAGCAAAGGGTTCGTTGAAGAAGCAGATAGTACCAGATGAATTAATTAAAGTTAGCTTCTCAACAACATCAAGTTGAATATCTACCAAGTTACAAGTGTCAGAGGAGGTGGCATCCTAGTCATCACTTCTCCAATCAATGTGGTCCACCTCAGCATTTCCAGATTCAATGTACCTAACTCATGGAAGGTGGCACAGACTCCGATGTACCTACCCTAGCTATCCATTGGTGGAATTTTCTAGAGAGGACATGTGTCCAAGCAATACAATTTTATCATTGGTCAAGCATTAAATGTTATGTAATGGTTGTAACAAACCCTAATTAGGGTTTTCATTGTTGAATCTTGGCCATTGATCTTGAATCGATCTAAGCCATCGAATTGTATTGAAGGCACTATATAAGCCCTGGCATTTCATTTTGTAAAGGGTAATTAGCAATAGTTAGAGAGTTAGAAGATAGTTGGAAGAGTTAGAATATAGTTGATAGAATAGCAATTAGAGTAGAGTAGAGAGAGAAGGCAAAGATTGTTGCCAAGATGTTGTTGTAAAAGACTTGTAACTTCATTGAAGAAATCGTGAAATTTATGGGTTGATTCAACAATTTGCATGGTCTTTATACTTCTCGTATTTGATTTCATGTTATTAGATGAGTCGAAGAAATGTGCTTGATTGATGGTGGAATTCGTACATCCATACTACTAGCAGTTTGTTGATTGCAGACTTGCCTTGCGTAGTCAACTGGAATCATTCAGCTTAAGCCTAACTTCAATTGTCGCTTCTTCATTGATATGCATCAACCTGATGGTGTCTATGCCTGCAATGATGATTTGAACATCATAAAGCTTCCCTTCGAAGATCGCACTAGCCTTGTGGAGATGGTCCTGCGATGTCAAAACAAGACCTAGTTAGAGTTTCATCAAAGATCAATCATTGCTCCTACATTCTTAGTATTAGGATTAGATCCTCTCTTCGCCCTCATCTTTTTTCCTTTTTTCAAGTCAAAGTTAGTAAAATCCTGTGTCCAACAATATTCAAAGCAAATCAGAAGTTCAATCATCAAATGTAAGTCCCCTTGTGATTCCAGCAAATCACATCATACCACAGAGAGCTTATCCACACATAGAGACCCTACATACAAGAACCTTGGAGTCATCCTGATTGATCCTTTTTCGCGATATCTTCAGCAATCAGAGGCTTTATTCAAGAGAGGATAAGGTACCCTTAGGTATTTTATTCTATGTTTGATAGTGTACAAAATACACGTCAACAAGTAGGGATATTGATTGTACTTATGTGAGCAATTCAATACTTGGGGCGACATCTTGAGTCCTTCACGCTTAAGTCACGTGTACTCTTGTCCTTCATGCTTAGTCACATATATTCTTTTTCATTTATTTTTCTTTCTTTTGGAGAGGAGTTTTCTCCCACTAAGTTTTCTCCTTTTCTCTGTTTGTGAGAGTTACATTGATTTGTACATGGGTACCTGTTGATGTGTTTTTCATGCACATGCGAACACAGAATAAAATACCTAAAGGTACCTTATCCTCTCTTGAGCAAAGCTTCCCAATTGCTGAAGATCTCGCTGAAGGATCAATCCAGGCAACTCCAAGGTTCTTATATGTAGGTTCTCTACTCGTGGATAAGCTCTCTGGGGTATGATGTGATTTTTGCTGGAATCACAAGGGGACTTACACTTGACGACCTAAACGTCTGATTTGCTGGAATCACAGGTCCTATTAACTAACTGGAAGACAAACAAATGACAAAAGATGCAAGGTTCAACAAGTCTACTCTACTACCTAGAATGCGAGAAGATGGATGAACAACTAGGTGGAGTCCTACTGGGCTGGGTCTCACCATCAAGTTGAACAATTCAACACCAACTCAGTGCGATCTTCTGGGGGATGCTTCAAATATATTCAAATCGGACACCATCAGATACTGATCATCATTCAAGTTAATGCATGAACAATAGACGTGTAACAACTTGAGATTAAGTTCATTTTATGCCAGTTGACCACACAGGGCGCACTTACAATCAGTAAGAGGCTAGTGGTATGGATTAGACGGATTCCACACAGGTGCATTCAACGACTTCTTTCATTCAATTTAATTATCTATCATCTAAAATGAAGATTCAACAAGAGACCATGCATATTGCAACGAAACGACATACTTCACCATATCTTCAATGAAAAAGAAGTCTCTACAATTAAGGCAACAATATCTTCTCTTCTCTTATCTTCCTAGTCTACTCTAATTGCTATTCTATTACCTATTCACCGACTATCAACTATTTTCTCCCTATTGTCTATTAGCTAACCATTCCCCTTTACAAATGAGGAGCCAGGGCTTATATAGTGCCCTCAATACAATTCAATGGCTTAGATCAACTTGAGATCAATGGCTGAGATTTTACAATGAAAACCCTAATTAGGGTTTGTTACAACAACTCAATTCTGGCCAATGAAATAATTGCATTATTTGGACACATGTCTTCTCTGGAATATTCGACCAATGGATAACCGGGGTAGGTACATCGAAACTTGTGCCATGTCCAATGAGTTAGGTACATTGAATCTGGACACGCTGAGGTGCACCAATCCGACCGGAGGAGTGATGACTGGGATGCCACCTTGTCTAACACTTGTAACTTGGTAGATGCTCAATTTGATGATGCTGAGAAGCTAACTTTAATTAACTCTTCTGAAACTGTCTGCTTCTTCAATGAACCCTTGCTTTAACCTCCTTTGTCTTTGATGTGCAGGATGGATGGTGTACCTTTCCTTCAAATGCTGGACTGGAAGAGGTCATCCCTGATGATGCTGGACTGGAAGAGGTCGTCCCTGATGATGCTAGACTGGAGAAGGTCGTCCCTGGCCTGGCTTGATCTTCTTTCATCTGCAAAACAAATCAAAAGATGATTAAGGACACATAATAAATTTATTTCAACATAGCATTTTCTACCTTAAATCATCAACAAGAAGATGTTAAAATGAAGCTTGCTCAATATTCTCCCCAGGGTCAGGCCCTATAAGGATTTCGCCCTGGACCCTCTGGAAGGGTCAGGAGCGAAATTTGCATTCCTGGCTCAAATTGTTCTCCCTTTGCAACCGTACTTGCTTAGATACATGCCCAAGGACGCCCTCATTCTCAACCAACACCAATCTTGATGCAAATTTGGGGCAAAAAAGAGGTTTTTAAGAATTTCACTCTGGACCCTTTGGAAGGGTCAGGAGTGAAATTCACTTTTTAGGACAAAATCTATCATGTTTCCTCTCCAAAATACCTTCCAAGGCGAGCACACACTAGTTTTCCTTCCTCCAGAGCCTAGGGATCCACGCCTTGACCTCTATCATGAGCAATTTGAGTGAAATTGGGAATTTCGCTCTGGACCCTCTAGAAGGGTCAGGAGCGAAATTCACCTTTTAGGTCACAACTCTTTATTTTCTTCACTTCAATTCATCTTGCAAGGCAAAGGAACATCATTTCAACCTCAACTATGCCTTAGGACTCCTAGTCTTGACTTGACACAAGGAGGAAATAGGTAGATGAAGAATTTCACTCTGGACCCTTTCGAAGGGTCAGGAGCGAAATTCACCTTTTAGCTCAAAATTCACACTTTTGAAGGTCAAACATCTTTCCAAGGCATTCCAAATAGATTTTCTCACCCTAGTCTAGGCCTGACTTAGCACAAAATTTGGAGGATAAGATGGTTTTTAGGATTTTCGCTCTGGACCCTTTGGAAGGGTCAAGAGCGAAAATCTTATTTTAGGCTTATTTCCTCATATTTTCAACTCCAATCCACCTCCAAGATCAAGGACACATCGCCTTACTCCTATCTAGGCCATAAAAACCAAAAACTTGACTTGATTTGCAAGGAAAAAAGGGTGATCCTAGGAATTTCACTCTGGACCCTTTGGAAGGGTCAAGAGCGAAATTCTCATTTTGGCTTCAAAATTTGCATTCTTGGTGACTAAAATCCACTCTAAGGCAATCTAATGACTTCTCTCACCCTTGTCCAGGTTTGACTTTGCTCAAATTTTGGAAGAAAAGATGGTTTTTAAGATTTTCACTCTGGACCCTTTGGAAGGGTCAAGAGCGAAAATCACTTTTTAGGCTCAATTCCTTCACATTTGATAATCATTGAGAAGTCAAAGTTATTTCTAAGGACCTCTCCCATCAAAACTCACCTTAGTCAGCACTAGACTTGGCACAAAATTGGGAAAAAAGGTGATTTTGAGAAAATTCGCTCTGGACCCTTTGGAAGGGTCAGGAGCGAAATTCTCATTTTGAGCTCATTTCTTCATATTTGATGACTCTTGACAATTCAAGGACATGCCTAAGGACACCTCTAATCTTGACCCACACTAGACTTGGCATAAATTTGAGGGAAAAGATAGGTTTTGCACAATTTCGCCCTGGACCCTCTGGAAGGGTCAGGAGCGAATTTCCCTTTCCAGCCCAAAATCATTATTTTTTGAGACAAAAATCCATTCAAGGGCAATCTCAAGGGCTTCTATCATCCTTGTCTAGGCCTGACTTGGCACAAATTTTGGAGAAAATGATGGGTTTTAGGATTTTTGCTCTGGACCATTTGGAAGGGTCAAGAGCGAAAATCTTGTTTTAGGCTCACTCCTCCATCATTTCAACTTGAATCCACCTTAAAAGGCAAGGAAACACTTCTCCTCTCACATCCAAATTATAGAAACCCAAGTTTGACTTGATTTTGCTAAGAAAATAATAAGGGTTTTTAGCAATTTCGCTCTAGACCCTTTGGAAGGGTCAGGAGCGAAATTCACCTTTTAGACCAAAATCATCATTCTTTCGAACCCAATCTTCATTGCAAGGTAAAATCTCATCTCTCTTCGCCCTAGGAACAAGGTTTTAAGCTCAAGCAAGGTAAAAAATATAGGCTTGTAAGGAATTTCGCTCTAGACCCTTTGGAAGGGTCAGGAGCAAAATTTCCTTCCTTGGCTAAAACACTCATTCCTCAACTCTTTCAAACGTCCTTAAGGGTTTCAATATGCCCATTCTCTCTTTCAACATACCCTGGACATCAAAATTTGGCCAAATAAGGAAAGAAATGAGGTCTAGGAGGATTTTCACTCTGAACCCTTTGGAAGGGTCAGGAGCAAAAATCTCATTCTTGACTTGATCCTTCATCTTTTCAACTCCAATCTTCTCTGGAAGGTAACAAAACATCATTCTTCACCCAAGAAACAAGGTTTGTGGTCTAGGCAAGGTCAAAAAATAGGCTTGCAAGGAATTTCGCTCTGGACCCTTTGGAAGGGTCAGGAGCAAAATTCACCTTCTTGGCTGGAATCCTTCATTTTTTCAAAGCTTTCAAACATTTCCAACGTCCGAACATGTCCACTCTTCCCTTCAAGATGCCTTACAAATCAAAATTTGGTCAAATAAGGCAAGAAATGAGTCTTAAGTTGATTTTCGCTCTGGACCCTTTGGAAGGGTCGGGAGCGAAAATCACCATTTGGGCTTGATTGTTTATTTTTCAAACTTCAATTTTCTCTTGGAGGCAAACATAGATACTTCCTCATGCAGCTCCATCTTGATCCTGGCTTTGGGTAAGGGAGAAATTAGTGTTTTCAAGAATTTCACTCTAGACCCTTTGGAAGGGTCAGGAGCGAAATTTGACATTTTGGACTCTCCGTCAAGATCATTTTATGGAATATAACATTTAAGTATAAGTATTCCATATATACTGTCAGGATGTTTGAGAGTGGTTTCGGACCTCCAGGAGTTATATTGCAAAATCTAGTTTTTGGAGGATTCTTCAGTTTTCCAGACTTAGTCAAATTTCAGGATTAGGACATTCCAGACTTGGCCAAATTTCAAGATCAGGACATTCCAGACAGCCAAATTTCAGGGCATTTGAAGATCAGGATGACATTCCAGACTTCATCACTCACCAACTTGACCTAGCTTGGACCTTCAAGAATGATACTCATTCACCAAGCAAGACACAATTAGCAACAAGATCAAAACCAGGCCCTAAGGAAGACTTTCAAAGAAACCCTAATTCTGGGGCCCCAAAGACTCAACCTAGCTCAAGCAGAGCTTGCTATCCAAGTGATTCCCCTGGCAACACTCGAAAAGCAAAGGCTAACAAACAAAACTCTAAAACCTAGAAAGCAAAACCCCACAAAGCAAAAAAAGTAAGGGTCCCCATTTGCAATGGGGCGATGTGTGAATACGTCACAACAGTACCTAAGCAAGCCTTTGTTGTCGAGACTCGTTCATGCTTGCATCTTTGCATTCATCATTAGCTTTTTAGCCTCTCCCTAATTTAATCTTAAGAGGGAGTGTTTGGAGTAATTAGGACACTTTATCAAATTATTTATTTAATTAAGTCCTTCCATTTATTACTTTATTCACTTAAGCTAAACTTAGGTGCTTTTTGTTTCTATTTAAATTGGGGTAATTATAACTTAAGTTGTCTCATTCATTATAATTGTGACACTTGGTGCTAGCTAATTTAATCTAGTATTAGGGTTTTGCATCTAAGGTTTCACTCATATAAGGATTCATTCATTCATTGTAATCATATCTTTTTGTGCAATCAATACAAAATTCTTAGGTTGTGTTGAGCAAATTATCCTTGCTTGATCTCTTTTGTGTAATGGGTGTTTTTTCTTGCTGATAATACTTGGCTTGTGAGGTTGAAATCGTCAACTCTTTCACAACCAAGTAAAAATTTTAGTTCAATACTACAAGCAAAAATTAGAAACTCGATTCTTATATTTTTTATTTAATTCTTATATTTTGAAAGGTTTTCTCTAGATTTATGGTTGGAGAATTATGGTGCTAGCACACCAAATTTTCAAGAGATAGTCATCTGTATTATGTCCCAGCCATGTAATGCTTCTAGGTGTGAACGCAATTGAAGCTTATTTGAGAACATTCACATAGAAGAGAAATAGGTTGACCCAGCAGCGCCTCAATGATCTTGTCTTTGTTTGGTATAACCTTCACCCTCAAACTAGAAAGATGGAGGGCATTTCACATGAATTCATCAAATTGGATGATATTGATCCTTATGATGAATGAACAGTTAATGAACAAAATGATGGTGATGTCCTCCCTATGGATGAAGATCTTGCAGAATTAAATAGAGGAGCAGCAGAATTTTGATGGTGATGTCCTCCCTATGGATGAAGATCTTGCAGAATTAAATAGAGGAGCAGCAGAATTGGATGCGATCGAGGAGAACAAACACAATGTGGAAGAAACAATTCATCATCATTTTGATTCTATAGCACCTTGTATTTTGAGGCTTGAAAACTAAATCATATTAGGAGGGAAAAGAGGAAGAAGTAGATTGTATTTGATAGTTTTTATCATTTTGACATATCATTATATGTAAACATTTATAAACTTATGATGTCGTTATACATTTGAAAGTTTGAAACTATTATGAATTATGAAATTTCAAATATTGAATGTTTGAAGATTATATGACGTGTAATATTTGAACTAGTATAGACATCTTAAATACATCTATCTAAGGAAATGCTGATAGATATCAATTGAAACTATTTTAGTTTATTTTAAATTATATTTACTACATACAAAAATATTTAAATTATATTGTATCTACACTATTTATTTTTTCTTTGATACAGATTTTTTATTGGATAATTGGCATCTAGTTTTTTATATTTAGATTTTTATTATTGTTCAAAAAAAAATCATTAAAAATAAAAAATTTATGAAATATATTTTTAAAAGAATATTGTAAATATGAAATGGTGGATTATTTTTATTTTTATTTTATATTTATATATCTATCTAAAACTTATAGATTTGATGAGGGTATATTTTATTTTATATGGGTGTTTATTTTCAAAATATTAAGTTTGTAATTAATATTAATATTTTGACATGCAAATGGTTGTCAAATTTAAGCTGAAAGCTAAAAATTAACATTAACACACTCACTTTTTCACTGCACCCCTTGCTGCCATTTTAGAATGCCTATCAGCATTAATTATAACATTATTGTCAAAGTAGGCTTTTATGTTCTCTAAATGCATTAATTTCTTTTTTGTAAAACTACAGTATTTTTTGCTAAGTCCTAGCCGAGTTTTTTGCAGAGTCCATGTTGAGTCCCGAGTCCAAGTCCAAATTTTGGGCTACCAAGTTGAGTCCAAGTCCGAGTCCTCAAACATTGATTGTGAGAGTTATGGTCTCTAAATTATTATTTCAACAAAAAATAATATCTAGACTCTTAGACTCCTACGCACATAATCAATACACAAAATCATCTAGAAGGTTCGGTTGTGTGGAACTGAAAGCAGAATCTCTAGGACTCATTAAACTCCTCCATTGTGGGGTTATCCATAGAGGTGATAAGCTTTTTCTCTGATGCTTAAGTATGCCCAAGCGGCAAGCCCACTAGCTATTAAAGAGAAGCTCAAGAATTGTTCAATAAAATTTTGGGAAAAAAGTTGCTAACTAACTCAGGAAAGACAAATCTGACTAGAAGGACTGGCAATCATGCATCCCCTCCAAACAGCATGATGTTTTAAACATCTGAAGATTATGTTCCTCCCTTTCTACTTCTCTGCACCAGAAAATTTGATTTGGATTGGATCTAAATCTGGAGAATATAGAGTTGAAGGTGTTAAGTTTTATGATCAGATTAGATAGACAGTAAATTAAACACAAATGCACAGAATATATCCTGGGAAAACCTTCCTCTTGAAGGTGAAAAACCCAGCAATTAATCTCTTGTAATATATTAGCAAATGTCCTTACAAAGGCTTCACACTTGAAGCTATACAATAAGCTAATTCAATCTAGAATCAATCAATGCAATATCGATTCTATACGCCTTGTATGATGATCACTACTTGCTGACAAGTTAACAATCTGTTGAACACCAACAACGATATGTAGAAGAATAATCTGAACTATTGGAGATGGACACAGCCTGCTACAGATATACACAATATGCTGGTAAGTGAAGAAGATATACTGATCTGTTATATAAGATCACAAACTACTGGTAGACAGATATTGATCTGCATTTAGGATGATAATACAATCTGCTGTGAGGTGTGTTAATCTGAATTGTCCAGAAGAAATGATAGAGCCCATCTATATATACCCAACCACGTCTTCTTCAAGCAACGCGACTTATGATGAATAAATGATGAATAGTTAGTACCAAACCGGTACTGAGAGAGGGGGGGGGGGGTGAATTTGTATAGGCAAAAACATGTTTCCTGAACCGGTTTGACTGCAAACACTGCACTTTGACTGGCAAGCACTAACACCAATCTAAACCAGATTACTACCGGTAAAACACAGGGAGAATGTGAAAGACATAAACCGGTAACCCTTAGCTTTCCATACAATCTAATACCTCATTTCCACTTCACCCTTATGCATAAACAGGTAATCTATCATCAAAATATAATGACTGCTAGTTCAACATATTTTACCAGTTTGACATAAAACACTAAACCATCACAGTAAAGGCATCACACATGACACACTGATTTTTCACGTGGAAACCCAATTGGGAAAAACCACGGTGGGGATGAATACCCACAAGCTGCTCTTGAACTCTTTTGAAGTCCGCTCTGTTAAGAGCCTAGTCCAGTTAGAGAGACTTTTACAATAGGTTCTACTAGGAACCGATCCTGCTAGGGATCGCCCAATTAAGGGATGGCTAAATATCCGGTTAAAGGTTACCTCGCAAGAGGATTTGAAGAACTCATTGAATTGAGTCACCCAGTTAAAGGATTTACACAAAAGCATGTTAAAGCTACCCAGTTAAGGGATTTTCCAACTGCTGAAATGGTTAGAAGTCAACAGGTAATACAATAATCTGATAACAGCACTCAATGCCAAGGCAAATCCACTTTAGCTCATTTTCCTCTGCAATCACACTCTGCAGGTATCAACACACTTCTCCGGTCTGGCAAGAATCAAGTATCACTCACTGGGATACACACATACCATTTGCCAACAACTTCAACATGAAAAACATCGTTGACCTTATAGGAAACAGATGGGTCGGTAGCATAAACCCTAAACCCTAAACATTTAGGTTTTACAATCTAGTCGGTTCAATCCTGACCATTAATCACACTGCATCGAATACAACAATCTTGAACAGATCTCAAGACGTTCTCCAACGTTCATTCTTTGCCACTTCAGGAAGCTGATAACTCATCACGCGCTCTCCACCGTTTACAGAGACTTCGCACATTCCCGAGGTAGATAGGATCAATCTCCATGCAAGATCCTCAAGGAAATCCTTCACACGCACAAGACTGACGTAGCAACACTTATCTGGTCTTCATATAATGCTAACTCATTACAGGATGTCATCTGTTGAATCGCACAAGCTTGGAATGCATCAACCGGAAACCCTGAAGCTGAGACTACCAATCGGTAGTCATGCCAAATGAAACCCCAATACAAAACTTCCATTTACCGGTTCTCATTCCAACATACCGGTTCACCTTGAACAAACATACCGCTTCACTTTTTCACAAATACCGGTTTACATCATCATACCGGTTCTCTTGCCAGTTTGCTTACTACAACATACTGGTTCATACTTCAGCATATTGACATCAATGACAACATACAATATCATCATGTCATCATGCTCTGCACATATGCCAACAACTTATCCATAAGTCGGCTTTATTATATTAATCAACATGACTTTCCATTAACACGTCTTATGCCAAGAGTCACGACTTCCACAAAATTAATTCAATGCCAATTAATACGTCTTATCATCAAGGTGGCGGGTTAAGGTAATTATTTATTGCTTTATTAATAACCACTTCATGATACACCGTTTCATGAAATCACCGCTATAAAACAAGGGTCGGCAATATAGGAATCTAACTTGATTAAATGTGTAAGGCCGAAAGGCCCTTCACACATTTGATGGTAAAATCGGCCCTGAAGGATCTGACCGAAGCTATCCATCAACAGAAGGTGGGTATAAAACTGCAATCAAGCTGGAAAAGAATCTAAGTGAGAATATCGTTGAGAATCTAAGTGAGAATCCGATTGGGTTTCCCAAAGCTGATTGTTTTTTGTGCTTGGCATCACAAGCAAAATTCTGTCACAATCCAACAGGGCTCAATCATCTGCCAAGTAATTTCACCTTTGCAAACAAAACTTGGCACAACAAGATCAATTACATTTGAATTAGACTGACTTGCCAGGCAATATGTGAAGGAAGATCCACTTAAATAGAGCTGCAAGCTTAAATCAGCCCCTAGAACTGGTACATCTGAATGGAAAGGTATAAAAGGATGTTCCAAGGAATGGAACTGCCCATAAGGAAAATCTGAAGACGTTCTTGGCAGCCTGAAAGAGTAACACCTAGCCCCACAAAGACATGGCAATAGAAGCAATTAATGATTGTATCTTTATCAATTCAAAAATAACTTTAAAAGATATCTCTGATTATTGGATTGCAAGACACAGAAAAGAAGCTATCTGAATCAGATAGGCCCTCAATATTCAATGAAACTAAATTTTGATAGAACCTCAAGACAGAATCTGTGAATGGCTGAAATTGAGGGAATCTTTAAAATCTTCTTGTGGAATCAATCAATTTCTTTTTAGGCATAAGGAAACACAATGAAAAAAATATTGCTGAAGCTAGTGACCTATGGACAGGACTGCAGATTGAAAGAGAAAAGGCCAGTCTGACATTATAGTCGAGGGGAACTGGAGGCTAATTGATGTGAGGACTCATTTGCAACTAGAGAAGATAAAAGTAAACTGCACGTCTCATGATCAGCTTGTAGATTTCCAATTCTTGCCACATAAGAAGAATGAGTGATAAAGTTGTGGATTACTTAGTAAATTTAGGTGTGGATAGATGTTAGAATATTTAATCTTTACTTAGCTTAGGTTTATTTGTATTTAGTTTAGGATATTCCTTTGGAATTCCTACATGTAATTTGTCCTCTAGTACATGTGTGAGGACAAGTCATTTCTTTTATTTTCCTTTATTAAGGAATATTAGATTTCCTCCATAAGAGGATGTGGACACATGGCACACACATTTTATGAATGGTGGTATTCATAGATTTGGGAGTTACTTTGTAACTCCTCTCCTCATCTCTATTTAAGAGATGTCTCCTCTCTCATTTCTTCTTAATGACAATATTGTAAAGAGCTTCTTGCTCTCTCTCTCTCTCTCATTTTAGGCATTGCCTCATTCATAATATCACAAGGGGTTTTTCTTTGCTTTTCCCCTTTCAAAAGTTCTTGTGCCTCCTTCTTCACATTTGGGTGATGCTCCAAGGTTTTTGCTTTTCTCTTGGTAACAATTACTTCATCATAAACTTTCTTGGATTTTATTTTCCTTTCCTTGCTCCTGTATTTCCTTTCAATAGATGTGGTTTGCGATCTCCCACCTTCATTTCCTAGAACCCCTCGTCCTTCCTCCCCACTAGTGAAGTTATTTTTTCTAGAATTATCTTTTTCTATTTGCCCAAGCTAGATTATATCCCTATGTTTTTCACAAGCTAGATGTGTCCAATCTGCCCCTTTCCCATGTGTGGGGCTTCTGCCTATTTTCACCACCTTGCCATTCTCCCATCCTTTGCAAGCAAAAGAGTGGAAGACAAGCACTTTCTGACTCTCCATGTTTATCACATATGGGGATTCCTCTCTTTGGGCTCTCTTTATGTGTTTCAGAGCTTCTGGTTCCTTCTACCCTAGTTGTCGGTCGAGGCTAACCCTGGTCTTCCATTATTGTCAGTTTATTCCTCTTGGCCAAGCTCATCAGCCATTAGGGCTCATGTCTAAACATTGGGCTACCATCCTCTTCCTTCATTTTGCTCTGACCTCTTAGGTATGACCACCTGTTGAAGGTGACTCCTTTACAAGACTGCTTGATTTCAATTTGTTAAAAATAACCAATCTCCCTGTTTCTGGAGAGGTTTGTCAGTGCATGGTAAGAGTTATTGTTTTTAACTTTCAAGAGGATTGGAGAACTGTGAATGCAGTCTGACTTGTGCATTGGATCACATGGTGAGCTTGTTCAAATTCCCACTAAAAGTATGGCTTTGAAGATTTCAACGTGCATCTCCTTATCTCCCCTCAAACTTTTTCATCTCCATTTCTTTCTGGGATATCAGTTTTACTACTCCTTCCTTGTATGTGAGTTTGTTAAAGAAGATTGTTGAAGGAATCAGGCTACCACATTATGGAAATTGGACCAATATGCATACTGTAACAGGAAAAATCTTTCTATTTTGGTACTGCTTCTTGTCTATGTCAAATATGGCATCTACAGAAGCATAAAATCAAGAGAAGCTTCAACTTCAAGGAGCCTATGATGGAAAAGGGGGAAATATTTTGTTAAATAATCATCAAGATCCAGAATGACAAAATGATAAGCTACTGGTCTACTACTCATTAGAGGATGCTCATCTCACCTATCTCAATCTAGTGGATGATCCAATGCTCAAGTGGGGCTTCCTGATTGATAAGAGCACCAGGGCCAATGCTAACCATATCATGGAATATTGAAAGACTGCACTAGTTAAAGGAATCAAAAACCCAAGGAGAAAAAAATCTTACATGGGCAGCCAGAAAACCATAGAGGTTCCAATTGGTGATGAGGGGTCCTTCAAGGTCCTTCAAGCCATTAAGGACCCAATTCAATCTACTCCAAAGCTTAATGTGATGAAGGGCACTCATGTCATAGGTTTTGCCGAGTGTCATGAGTATAGGACCCATAGTAATAGGACCTGCAGGTGCTAATAAAAGTATAATCTTCATGGCTTCCTTATTACGTGCCTACTATATTGTTCTGAATCTATTTAATCCATGCTAATGAAAAGTGTACAATATGAGTTTTACTTTTAACCACTACACTTTCTCTGGATGTATCACAAAAATAAATGGATATTATATTTTTGGAGATTTTCTTCCCTCTATGTTGTCTCCTTATTGTTCTGATTATTATGATATCAAAAACCTCTCTTGCAGTGGGTGAGTATAGTCCAGTGTAAATGAAAGTACCCAATTTAGAGAACAAGCTAACCATGCAAAAAGTGAGGGAAAAGGTGTTGAAATTGGCAAAAATAATTCTTATTTCAGAGTACTCCTCTGCTTAGAATGAGTTAACAAAAAAATTGTGCATGCAAGTTAACAGCTTTTTGTATTTGTCCTCAATATGACAAAGGAGAAGCAACATATTTTAGCTGAATCAAGGAAGATAATCATTAACAAATGGAGAATTCAGTGCCAACTGGAAATATGAAATAGAATGTGCAGGAAAACATGGATGCCAGATTAAAAGAACACAGTAGACAAAATCAGGAGAGAATACCATGACATTTTCAGAGTGCATTCCTCTAGCAATGAGTAACCAGATTTTATGGAAATACTGCCGCCAATTTGCACACTTTCACCAAAAACACACTTCATTGGAGCAACAATAATGCTAACTCTAATTAAATATAACGAAAATACAGTTCTAGACATAATTATATGTCTAGAGTTCAGCATCCTGTTGTATACAAGCACGTTCAGACTTGTATATGTCCATCAAAGTAGATTGTTTATGCAATCCATGTATAGAGGAATTTGGTAGCACAGTCTTCACACTTTGTAATGTTGCAACTATCAGAAAGTTAATATCAGCCAAAGGTTTTCTTTAATCACGCTAAATGTATATATGCAAAAAGAACCTAAAGCCAAATATTTCTGCACATACCATTGAGCTGCCACTCGGATTTATTCTGTCTATCTATTTTTCTTGTTACAGTAATGGTTTCTCCAGCCTTATTGCCCCGCAAAGAGATTTTTATCCATCCTGATTCTTCACCACGTTTCACATAATCACCAATGTTGGATGCTCTGCCAAGCAACTGCAGCAAAATCAAGCATCTAAATCAACTTGAAACTTACAATGAAAACAAAAAGACACAGAAATAAAGTAGGTTTATCATACACAATCAAAATATCCTGGCTATGGATCAAATATTATTATGACTATTAAAAAAAGCAACACAGCATGCCAGAATGATAGCATAAATAAAAAACCAACAAGATCAACCTGGGGTTCTCCAGCAAGGCCTATGGCAATGGCACATACTAAAGAGCTTTTCCCTGTTCCATTTGGTCCAATAACAAGATTAAGGCGAGATCCTGGCTTGGACCTTAAATGATTATATGTCATAAAGTTGTGTATCTCAATTTCAACTATATTTCCTGGCAAATAATCATCTTCTCCCCTGATCAACATGATCAAACATAAGAACATCAAACATGTATTAGATTTGCATGTTATCTGGCTAAAAATCTTTTAAAACTGCCCCAATACCTATATAAATGTTTTCTTATAGCCCTGAAAACAACCACAAAAGAGCAATAGTAATTCTAGATATATGACAATAATAATATTTAGTCCTTGGTTTTTGTCTTCCTGAAATTTATCTTATAGATGCTCAAGTTAGTTTCCAGGTACAATCACAGCCAAATGGAAATAAAGCCAATTAGCTTTACTTGAAGTGTGTTATATCCTGTAATGACAGACTGCATATTAACCTGTTAATTTTATAACGAGTATAGAAGCCATCTAACAGTCTGCCAGAAGGTTTGAAAAACATTTTATGTGCAATTTTGCAGTCTAGTCTTGAAATTAGAAATATATTGTTGTGTTCGCTTGATGTGGGAGAATAGACGACGCAGAATCTTTAGGGTATATTTTTGGGGGATATTATGCCTTATTTTAGCAAATAACAATAAATTCTTCAGGCAGTGGTCCAGTGGCAAGTTTGAGCATTGAACAAAAATAAAAATAATTATAAGCCTGAAAGGTTGTAATTGAGTGATTAAAGTAAAAGCCCTATAAAGGTTATCATGTACATTCATACAACTCATTGGAAAAACAGGATGTCAGAATCGACCAAGAATGCATTCATTACAAATATGACTTTTATGTCTCCATTACAACGTGCAAAAATATTTTTGAGACAACAAAAAATGCTTCCTTGTTATTTTGTTGTAGTGAGTTTAGAACAACACTATATAACATAGTATTCTATAGAATTGAACCAATGACTTCTTTATGATATACGAACCAGTTATCATCTAATGTCCAGTTGAGCTAGACATAATCAGATAAATTTTCTTCCACATATCTATCTATCCCATTTTCCTGGTGAAAAATAAAAATAAATAATCCAATGCCTAGATTTGCAATCATGTTTAAAAAAAAAAAAAAGTAGAAAACAGCAACTACCGCATGCTTTATTAATCACACATCCTTGCTGGAATATGGTGCAAATTATTATTCTTCAAAAAGAACTTTCCTGTGATTTCTACAACCTGTCAACCCCTTGTATCTCACATTCACACAACCACTTGTGTTTTCAGTGCCACGTATTCATTTATGAAATATTTCTTGTAAGACCGCTTTGTCAAGCAGCTGGTTATGCAATTCCTTCAGCCATTTCCTATAAGATCATTTTGTCAAGCAAGTGTTTATGCAATTCCTTTAGACAATTATTCTTCAATGACATTACACTTCTATTCTCTCTTACTATTGATGGCTATAGGTATTAGGAACTTTTGCACTTAGAATATTATCTGTCACACAACTAATGATACAGTAAATTAGAATCTTGACCGTTTTAACCAGATACTTGGGAACAATGAACTGTGGGGGTGCTATAAAAATACAGGCAAATACGATTTCCAAGAGGAGCTTTTAGTCTGTACTTCATTTGCTTCCCTTGGACAACTTTGCTAGAAACTCTTGTCTCCACGCCTGGCAGTAAATATTAAATCAATCACTACTACAACATATTTATTTCCTGCTAATAAGTGCATGAACAAATACAACAAACAGAAATATTTAAAGCAGCTACAAATTCTATCACCAAAACTTTCTTCATTCTCCATCCATTATTATCATGATTTGTACAGCCAACAGTTAAGAATCCAAATAGATTGAAATTTACACTGCAAAGGTATCAATGAACATACAAAATATATTATGCAGGAATAATAATACAAGACAATATCATGAGCTTATAAAGCCATTGTTTATAATTCCCATGAACAAAAACTTCCTAACACCAACTACCCACTAACAATAGATTAATAATACAACATTAATAAAAAGAGTAGTAACAAAGCGGCTGTCTCATATACGAGACATATGCCCCTATATAGTAAAAAACAAAACTAGAATACTATTTTGAACCACAAACCTAACAGAGGCCGCAATGACCTTCATGGCACATGCCATTTTTCATAATTTTGTCACTTTTAACCAAGCTCCAAATTCTTCAAGGAAAGTACTTTTAAATCTAGTCAGATTTTGCTTTCTTTTTCAATTTTTTTGTGGATCCTCTCCAAATTCACCCAAGAAGCAATCTCGGGCTGAATGGTCAACCCTGATTCCAAACCCTATCCATAATACAAGCTAGATCCAGAATACAATTAAAAACCAGCATGAACCAATCCGGATTTGTTGGAGCTTCCAATAGAAAATAGTATCATAGCCATAAAGTCAATTGAGGCATTGCAAGATTAGAACTATGCTTGGTAGTTCTCAATCAAGTCCGAAGGCAGTGCACAATGCTTCATGAACATAACAGATTTCCTAACAAGCCTTAGGGCTACGTGAAAAAATAGGTTTTTTTCATTTTTTTAATGAAAACTATGAACATATCCTTTGAGCATCATCAACAGTTCCATAAATGCTAAGAGCCCCAAATCCAAATTCTTATGAGTTTTTGGCCTTGAGAAGAAAAATCCTACAAACATGCAGATCAGTGCTCTTACGTTGAGCAACCAAAGACTTTGCTCAAGTTGTCCATTGTAAAGGAGAACTTTGTGAGTGCAAATCAACATTGAGGTAGCACTCATTTTCCTTTTAAAAGGGGGAAACTGAGCCATGTGAAAGATCATTTGGCATGATGGCTGAGGAATCTCCACAGATCTTTGCAGTTATGGTGAGCTGCTTGAGAAATTGTTGCTCTCATATTCCATTGAACAAGCGGATTGAGTGAGGTATTGTTCTTGGAGGAAGTCACGGTCTCCTCTTGGGGGAAATCTCTAGGTGAGAAATTTATTGGTTATGAGGGCTGAAAAGGGTTGCTTTGTAGCTGGTAGAAAATGGAACTTACCTAAAGCAATGGTAGCATTCACTATTTCCCACCTTACCAAATGCTTCAAGATGCTTGAGACTTAAATGGCTACTAATGAAGGCCAAGTTGAGATGACTAATGCCATTAGTGTAATGGCTACTAATGGAGGTCAATTTGAGATGACTAAAAAGAACACAAGAGTTAAATACCACAAAAATTAAAAATCTATGAACCAGGATGGTTAATAAAAGTGTAGACCTTCTAAAGCAGAGCTCCAGCTTAAAATCCTCAAGAGACATGATAAAGTCTCGAAATCAAGTAAAATGTCATATCCAACTTATTGGATGTAATGTACTCCAACGCATGAGATCGGGAGCATGTCGCCTAGTCAAAATAGTGACCTCCTATGGTCAAAGGCTCATAGCATCTAAGCCAAAGGCCACCCCAAAAATGAAAATTTACCAGATTATAAAGATATGAAACCAGGGTTTCTTGTCAAGTTGAACGAGTTCCAATGGTAAAAACATCCGAATATTTTTATAATGGGGCCACTGGAGATATGATAAAATGTTTAAATTGATTATATTATTCGCTTCACCTCACTGCAAGAAGCATTTCGAAATGACAAGACCGTCATTCTGTACTGGAAACTAAGCTGAAATTTGCCTTAATAAAAGAGAATTCGCCAAATCGGAATAAATCAGACCCCTAGTTAACTGAAAAATTATTCGATGTAATGTGTACTATGAGCAGTTACACTCGCTCCTTGCAAATTGATAGGGATTCGTCCCAAAAAAAAAAAATTAAAAGTAAAAACTACATTCTGAAGGATTTGGGAAACACGAATGGTAAGGGGAAGCAAAGTCAAACTGTTTAATGTAATCATCCAACGGATATACAAGGCAAAGAAAGGAAAATAGAGGTAAAAGCATCGGAAATTGCTATGTATTTACCTACAGAACTCTGTGAGTGAACAAACATAAAAGAAGAAATGGCGGCAAAAGCAATAATTGATTTTGAATAAGTTACCTGACAAACAGCGTGGGACGTTTGGATGAAGAGCCAGGTGTGGACTCGTCTGCTCTGCTGTGCTTACGGGGAGGATGCTGCAGTCTACCCTCGGCCTGCATTGCCATTGTTCCTGCCTTGACCTCCTGCTCTACCGCGAAAATTTAAACTATCAATCGTATCTGCAAAAGACCGGCTATATAAATCCGTAACACAATTAAATTTTAATACGCGACGTCGAGGTCTCTTTATAGTCTACTGACTACGGTAAGCGGAGGGAAATAATAGAAAAATAACCTTTTCCTATAGGTTATTTTGGACATTAAAATTTCTTCTTTCTAATGGATTAGATAGTCTAATTTTCTTCTTGATAGTTGTTTGGGACATGGCTAAACTAACTTCAAAAAGTGGTTATAAATTTCGTGTTATTGATTTCTCTAAAAAATCAAAGTTAGAGCTTATTCTACCGATCAAGAATGTGTTATTGACTTTTCCTGACTTTTTGGAATCAACCATGGCCAATTGCTTGTGCGTCGAGATTTTTAGTTAAGATTTGCACCTAGTCTTATTTATGAAGATATGTCCTTCAAATTTATATTATCTTGATTAAATATTTAAAGATTATTTTTCATTAAATTTATTTTGAATTTTATATTTTATCTATTTATTAAAGTATATTATCTAAAATTAGACGTAGTAATTAAGTTTATCAATTTATTCAAGTTAGAATTAATAGATTCAATTAATTTAATCTAAATGTCATTTTGGAGATATGTGCATGCATCTCCACAATGAGATGAGGACAACATTATCAATTGAGTGCAATCATTTTGACTCTAACATATTATCTAAGATTAATTGACGCTAACAATAAAATATAAATTAACCTTGGTAACCACAACTCAAGGTAAATATTAGAATACTAAATATTATTTAATTTTACAAAAATAAGCATAGAAGAATTAGATATTTAGTTGCAAAAATTGAGATAAAAATTCTATCATATTGCAATATCAATTCCACTCACCTAGATATAGAAAATGGATGTCCTTGTTGTACTTGTTATTTACAATTCTATGTAGAATTATAACCCCATGAGGGTCAGCTTTGTATAAATGTATCAATACAAAGATGCATAGATAATGATGAGCCTTGGCTAATAAAACGTGTTATGTGCCCATTTACAAATGTAATCTTTCACAGATGGATAAAAGGAGAAAAACTAGAGGGGCAAAACTCATTTCCTAAATAGATATAATAAGAAAGTGAAAGAAGGAAGGACTCAATATGAACCTTAAGGACTAGATCATTCCATAGGAGAAAAAAGAAGTGACTGTGTAGACGACACCCCCCCCCCCCTCAACTATGTATGTTCTCCTACAATAATGGTAAATGCTTGAAAAAAAAAGCCAATACAATGCCTACAAACAACATTCCCCCCTTGGGAACAAACAAAACCAAGTATATATGGAGTAAAGCCTCCCAGTCTAGATAAGAATTAATAGGAATAGAGATCAAGATGTATGATGATGGTGTCTAATTTTTTCTCGTGTGTCACCGTTTTTCTAAGAGATGATACCACGAAGAAGGTGACAAACCAAGATCAAGTGGTAATTGATGATGAATAAGATCCAAAGATAGAGACGATGGGACAACAACTATGATGGATGTGTCATCAAAGAGGACAAATAACCCCTCAAATGTGTCCTTTGAATCTAAAATGTGAAGCTCCGTATCCATCAAAAAATCATCCAACAAAATTGAATCTGAAAGACAAGATAAGATATCAATCAAGAGTTGGAGGAGACATAAGGACACAATGCATTCCCATGTTGATTTTCTCCCATAATATGTGGCATGTCCCCTTTCAAAAAAAATGATCAAATCAATGTCACATTTCTATTTTCCCAAGCTAAGGAGAAATTAATAGAAAAAATATTGTATTTAATATTTCAATTATTTTTTGTAAATTCAAGAGCTAATATTTTATCCTGGAGCAGTTGGCGTGGATTATTGCTAAGATGTGTTTATACTATCCAAAATTTATTTTTAGAAGATTTGTGATAGTTGTGACATGAATCTATGATAGCATTTATGCAACATGTATTTACAAATTGACAGGTGTAAGTAATGGTTTGTTTTGGCATGCAAGGTGAAATGGAAATTCAAATATAATTATATTTATTATTTTCCCACCATTTGAGACATTTACATTCAATTTTTTGTATATTTTGAGATTTTATACTTTTTGGATCTATCATTTAATCATACAAAAACTTTTAGTAGATGAAAACCCATTAGAAATTAAAATCAAAGGATGAAACCCCTTTGGTTCAAAAAGTAATTTCATTCATAGATTGCATTTAATCTTCAGAGATTTGTAGAATAGTTCAATTTTGTAGTGTGTTCTTGTTTTGTTGTAGGTTGCCAATGAAGAAGTGTGTAGTTTTTGAGTGCAGATGGGTTTGTATTTTCATTGGAGTGCATGCTAATGTGGAACATCATTTTGGATGTTATTATTTTTTGTTATATTATTCTACATCATTTATACGAGTTTTATATATTTATTTCCAATTTGAATATTCTAACTTGGTGTGTGTGAGAGAGAGAGGGTTTGTGGACAGACTGTTTCATATTGTTTTTTTTCTATATGTGTTTTGATGTTTTTGGGTGAGTATATAACTATTATATTGGTTCCCAAGACCATTATTTTGTATTTGTAACTTTTTGTGTAGAAGTTTATGTAGTTTGGTAGTACCACGAGTTGTATTCCACTGAGATTGTTAATTTCCCTAGAAATGTTTTATTGTTGTTTCTAGATTTGTATGAATCATTGCAGAGGTTGTAATGTTTCTTATTATAGTCTACTTAAAGGATATTTATACAATGAAGCATTATGTTTTCATTTGCAAGCAAACCAAGTTAATTTGGTGCAATTGGGTGTTTTCTAGATTGCTACTTTTTAATGATTTCATATGGTTTTTGTGAAGTTTGGTTAAATTAATTCTTATACCTGAAATTATATGACATAGCATTGGTAGGAACTATATGGTCACCTATACAACTAATGATTATGAAGCAATGTGGTCATGCACTTCTACTTATAAGACATTAGATTAACTTATGTTAAGCAACCATTAGTTGTAATAGGATACATTAAATGGGTTGAAGAAGTTGTGATGGCGGGTCAAGGGCTCTAGGAAGGTCTATGGGGCTAGTTGTGGCCCATGCATGCTTTTGCATGGGAGGGTAGGAGGCTAGAATTTTCTACTACATCATTTTGAGAGTTCATACATGTATTTTGGTGGCTCTTTTTAGATTTAACAAGCTTCTTCATTTCTATAGAAGTAGAGGTTGCTTGTCGAGTCTATGTATGGAACAAGCTCCCTATTTTAACTTCCTTTGTAAGTTTTTTTTATTTTTTTAGGGTAGAACTTGGGAAAGATCTCTAATGGATGGCTCCGAGGATCCTGATGGGCCTTTATCGATTTATTTTAAAGATGTGGTTCATAGGGATGAAAGCTTGACTTTTGAGCATATGAATGCTATAAATTTTCTCGTGCGGGCCACATGTGGTGTTAGATATGAATCTAAATTAGAGAATAATTTTAGTTTTAATGAGTTCTTAAAAAGAGCCTTGAAATGCCTATTATATTTATTAACCCAGATATTATTATTGAAGATGTGCTTTATTTATCAGAACATGCTCTAGTTTGTAAGTCTATGGGTTTTCAAGCTTACTTTCCTTTCTTAAAAAATTGGGTTTGTAATACTTGGTAGCTAGAGGGAGATTGGAGTTTTTTTAGGTGTTAATGTCTTATTTATAATTTTTACTAGAATGGTAGATTTTAACCATGTAACATTTTGTTGGACCTAATCTAAACTAAGAAATCCCGAGGAATAACTTCTTCATTTTTCATTACCATTCCATCTTTCCTTTTTCATAATCTCATATACTTTATAGTAACCAATCCATATGTTTTCACTTTATGTGCAACTTATATTTCCTATAAATTATAACTAACATGAGTGTTGCAAATATGAGTTCTTATTGTCATTGATGTCAAACTTGTTGATCCAGATGTGCAACTTGGGTACATTCTTGGTCTAGTATAGTGCAATTATAGTGGGATAGCTATGTGATCATGTAGATGTGTGGAATCTATTTGTGGTTGTTATAGAAGGCTTATAATGATGTATCTTGAAGTTTCCTGAGCTTTGGTGTTGGTTTCTAGGATCTCCAATCGGCGATTAGTCAAGTGTAATTTTTCTAGTGTCAGTGTACAAGAATGTGTTGCATTCTTATACATGCTAGTATTTTTGTAATGCAATTTGATTATTCAGTGTTATAGATTTTTTTTTATGCTATCTTGGGCATCTGCAAGTTCTGCATTCACATTTGTGCAAAATTGTGGTGGTGTGCTTTGATAGTTTTAACTTTTGCACTTGACTTATAACGTTTTGGTATGTGTGGTTGTGTGTGGATCTATGGGCGATGTTTTAGGATGGACAAGTTGGTGTGATAACTTGGTGTGAAGCCTCACGCAACTTGTTTGCCTCGAGAGCTAAAGTCTCAAAGATTGGTCATTCATTTTGTGTAGCTATTATCTCCATGACTGAAGTTCATTTACTTTTCAACCTACGGACGTATTTCTTGAAATGGGTATGCATTGTATATGCACTAAGTTCCTATAATAGTCATTCTGCACTACTGCAACAACTAAATCTATTTGAAATAAACAAATGAAAACATAACACATGAATGGCTACAGGAAATCTTAACATTAACAGAAGATTCTAATTAGATAATTGTTAACTAAGTTCAGAGCTGACAAATAGGAATTACTTTGTCTGCTTTGGCTGCAGGAATAGTCAGTCGCTAGAACATCTACAGCAGCAAACAGAAAACTTAATCTAACAAACACATAGGAATATTCACCAAGTGGGCCCCTTGGATGAGTGTATCTAGACTTCAAAGATGATTATATATCCTCAGAATAACATAACTTTTATTCATTGTTTTCAAAAATCGATACAACCCATGAAATGAAAGAAATGCTTCAAGTTCTGAAAAAACGTTTTCTAACCTCTGAGAAGAGGTGCGGGTCTTTATTTAAAAGAAAACTATAACAAACTTCCTACAATCTAGATCATGCCCATGAAATGAGGAGGAAAACATTTATGACTACCAAGAGAAGAAGTTAATGCACAAAAAATGTGGAACTCAGCTAAACCGCAACCAAGAATATAGCATGGCGGTGTTACTAGATTGATGTTTGTTGAAGACAAACATAAATGAATCTGGTATCGCCTTGCGATTATTTTGTCGATTATTACGCACACCATCTTATATGTTGTTTTGAATGTTTAACCGCCCTTAAATGTCTTCAACTGCTTTTATGACGCGATTCTACATTTGGCTTGAAATGACCGCTTCTGCAACAACTTATTCCTGCATTTAAAAGTTAGAACATACAAGCATACATATATATCTATTTTCATTAATCACAACACTTATACATCCACGCATGATATTACCTATAATAATCTGCATGGCAATAGGAATAATAGGTCAAAATAATATAGGGTTTAATGTGTTTAGTTATCATCCAGAATGCACATAGTCAGACTTTAATACATCACATGACTCAAACATTATCCCAATATGAAACTTAAAACTTGGCAAAAACTTATCAGTTTTAGGAATAAAAGAGCTATCATTTCAGCTCATCATGCCCCCCAGCTTAATGTCTTGCTAATCCTCCAGCAAGAGGAAAATTTGTTATTTGGGCACTGACTCATAAATCGCCTATGGTTCCCTATCCTGTAGCCAAGTTCCAATAAAACCCTTTCATCTTTTCCAACCTAGTCCACTTGGCTTCCTCTGTGGCCTCTTCATATGGTTTGTTTGTAGCCCTACATCCCATCAATGGCTACATAAGGATAGGTGGCTGAAATATCAAGGGTAGCCAGTTATTGCTTTTTGTCCTACCCAAGTGGATATACTTGGGAGCTCTTTGTGTGGTTGCATGATAATTAGGTAGTGAATGAGGTTCACCCTGCTTTAGGTCTTCTGGAAGATTGTTCCAACATTGAACCAAACATTCAATTACAAATTGATTTTCATTTCTAACCAAATGCTCATATTCCTAAAATGCTTCCTCTCTCAACGGTAAAACCCAGCTTCTGACATCAGGTCTAGTCAACAACTTTTGCCAGTCATAGTACATATGTCGTCAGTTTTTGGCTTCAACTTTGAGTGGTAGTGGGCAATCAAACTCCAAATTCCTGTATGTTCTATAATGTGTTCCCATACTGATTTCATTTTGTATCCATGACATCAATGCTTTTAATTGAATGTCACCGATATACAGTAAGGGATTCTATTTGTTGTCATAAGAGACAACATAATTATGCAAATAAAATTCACATAACAAATTCTTAAAAGTTGTAGGAGAGTTTTGATAAACATTATAAAATTCTTGTGGAGTATCTAAAGAAGGACTAAGATTCATAACAATGCGATTTAGCTTGAAACATAAATATTGTTCCTTCAAATATAAAGCATAAACTCTCGACGGAGCCCTACACTGCATCAACTTAGGAACCATGTTTGCAATGGTGTCTACTTTGGTTTGCAATTCAACAATTTAACTGTCCCTCTTTTCAATATCTTTTTGTTGCTTATCAATTATTCCCTGTAGCCTAGCCCTTTCTATCTTGCACTGTCTATAAAATGTAAGTGCAATGGATAAACTAGTGAGAGATGAAGGGAGCCTATGAGTTGTTACCTAAGGGCTTGAGATCTCATCAACCGATTCTTCCAACTACTCTACTACATGTGCCAAATTTGATAGTTTGTCAACTCCATGTCCTTCCTGCAGTTGAACCTTTGTCTGACTTTTGTGCCCTAATTCCAACGTTTCCACAAAAATGACTTCACTCACATCCCCTATTGCTTGAGTTCTTCGTTTACCCCGTCAACTCCTTAATTGCATTTCCTGTGTGGTTGCAGGAGATGTTGCTGCGGGAGGTGTTTTGTAGGAAAATTTCCCTTTACCTTATGTTTTTTAGTTGCAGGAGAAACTTGCGCTACTTGAGGTCGTTTTACGGTCTCTTCCTTTGCATCAACTTTTTCTTTTTCTTTCCCTTTCCTTCTAGAAGATGTTGCTCCACTTTGAGATTGAGTGGAGGGTTGTTCAATATTTGGTTCAATTGCCATTTCTTTTACATCAGGCAAGCCCTCTTTGGCAACAGGAGGTTTGTTCACTGCAGAAACCCTAGGAGATGAGGGTTCTCTGATATCTTCCTCTCGAGCTATAATTTTTTCTGCGGCAGGAACATTTTCCTCCCCAAATTGCAAGATATCCTTGAACTCCCCCCATCATATTTGCGAGACATCTCTGAGAGATCGTTCTACCAACAATTTGATCAGGCCATAATGACTAACAAAACGGTTGCTACCCTTATGTGTTTCCTTTGCACTTATTGATATAAGATGATACAAGAAATTCGAAACATTCATCCTTCGGCCATGTCGTAGATGACTCAGTAATTTAAAACGAATCGAATGCAAATTGGAATACCTACCATCACATGTAATATATTCCATCACATAAAATGCAACTTGGGGCCATTCTGCTGTAAGAGATGTTTGTTTGGTTCCTTGCTTGTCCACACTCAGAGGGTCGTCAGCTGGGTGAGTAAACTCTATCCTAGAACTTCTTGCATCCTTCGCCTCAGGAAATATTTCTCCCTCCTACAGAAACCCAGTGACTTCGGCTATTCATTGCTATGTGGCAATGACCCTTAACCCTTTGACAGAGGCCTCTCCTTCACTATATGTGCGCGTGAATTCATGAGCAATTTCCTCATTAAAATATGTCAATTTTAAAATATAGTCAATCCACCCATAGGTATGGAAGTAATATTCACATTGGTTGTCCTGCAACAAAGCATCATGAACTACAAGCTCATGACGGATAGGGGCTCTTCCCATGGCTAACTTGGCTTTCAAAAACAATTACCACGACAAAATGAAAGACTAAAATATCCTGCAAAATTGAAAATTCATGCTCTGAAATCCTTAATTTCTTTTTCAATACCTTTCATCGGCTATGGTGGCGGGATGAACTACTCACACATGCCATGGGATTACTCATTCAAAAATGATATTAGGTGAATTAAAACACATTATTGACAAGGAAACATAAATACACAACCCATAAATCAAACCACAAAGCACCCCCCCAGCTTAAGTTGACACGTGTCCACACATGTGAAAAAGGACAAAGGGAAGGGGTATGCGGATTATGCGAATCATATTAGGTAATAATCATAATGAAAGAAAAAATGCACAATTAAAAGAAAAGTAAATAATACGCATACTTGCAGTCGTACTAATTAATATTGCAACTAAATTATTAGTTATTCACAATATGATATGAGATGACGTGAAGTGAATGATGTGACAGAAATAGATATGAAATGGGATGAGGTGGATGAGAAAATGATTAGCGGAGAATGGTATTTCCATAAAGTATGGAAATGGTTATTATGAAGGCATGCATGAAGAATTTTAAGACTGAGGACCAAGAAGGCCCCCTGCAGAAGCTACAGGAAGTGCATCCATAATATCTTCTTTAGATGTTGCAGGAACTGTTGCAAGAGGGTTTTCTTCAGATATTGCAGGAACTATTGCAAGAGGATTTTTTGCAAATGCTGCAGGAATTGTGGTCTGCACTTGGTTGGCAAATTGTTGTAGGAACTGTTCTTTTGTTGCAATCTTATGATAAAGGCATAGTTGATGACCATTGACTAGAAGTTTGACTCTGACTGGGTCTATTGTTGTCAACCAAACTGCTCCATTTGAAAAACTTCATCTATTTCATATGGGCCCAACCATCATGTCTGTACCTTCCCCATAGTATCCTTATACATGGAATCATACAGCAATGCCTAATCTCCAAATTTAAATTTTCTCTCTTTGTTATACTTATCATGTCATTTAGCTCGTTGATGTTGAATAATCTTTGTATGTTGGATAGTCATCTTTCTCAGCTCATCTAGAGCATTCAATTGCATGATGCGACCTTTTTGTGCTTATGAGAGAATCATATTCAACTATAGAGTTATCCTAAGAGTTTTATGCTCAAACTCAATGGGCATCATTGTTGTTTTTCCATACACCATTTCAAAAGGTGTAAAACCCATTGTTGTTATGTATGCCCAAATGGCTTCAGGAAGTCTATTTGAACAATATTTCTTATGAAGAGCTACTGTCTTGGTAAGAATAGCTTCTAAATCTCTGTTTGTAACTTCTACCTGACCATTTGCTTCAGGATGGTATGGAATAGACTTCATATGTCTGATATTATATTCATTAACCAATGTTGAAAGTAATGTAGAAGTAAATTGCGGTCCTTGATCTGAACCAATCTCTCTTGGTACACCATATCTGGTAAATATTTCCTCATAGAGAAATTCAGCTACCTTATTATCTCTTGCATGTGTCATGGCCGTTGCTTCCACTCATTTTGTAACATAATCAGTGCATGCTAGAATATAAGATTTCCCATTGGAAGGAGGATCAATTGGTCCATCAAAATCCAATCCCCATTTGTCAAATGGTGCAACCAATATTTGGGGATATAATGGTATTTCATCATATCTAGTATGCCTACCCATTCATTGGCATCTATCACATTTTCTAGTATATTGTGTTGCGTCTTTATAGAAAGTTGGCCAATAATATCTTGTGCTAAGAGTTTTAAGTGTTGTTCTTTTAGCAGCAAAATGTCCTCCACATGGCTCATCATGACATGCATGAAGGATATCATACATTTCATCCTCTCTGACACACCTTCTTCTGACTTGGTCAGGTCCAATATAAAATAAACAATCAAAAATCCATTAGAAATTAAAGTTTTTCTCAACTAGTAGTCTTCTTTCTTTAGGAGAAAAATGAGAAGCCATCTTATCAGCAGCTAGATAATTTGCAATATCAGCATACCAGGGAGTGTGAGCCTTTATTAGGAACAAATGTTCTTCAGGGAAAGCATCATCTATGGCTATAGGATCATCTTGCAATTGAAACCTAGAAAGATAATTTGCAACTACATTAGCTTTACCTAGTTTATCAATAATTGTAATATCAAATTCTTGCATCAGTAGTAACCATCGAGCCAATCTTCATGTAATTGAAAGTTTGTTCATGGTATATTTGATTGTTGTATGATCAGTGTGCACATATATCCGATGTAATGTGATATAATGCCTGAATTTGTGTTAGTTCCCCCTTTTTTCATTTTGAGTTTCAATTCAAAAGTCATCCTTTAATTATTATTTTCCTTTTCGGTTGTGTGTTTCTTTCCTTTGAACTTAAGTAATTGAACCATGTCTTAGTTCAAAGTTCAAGTTCAATGTCCGCTTTAAAGTTAGTTGTCTTCACGACTTTGTTTCGTGATAAAAGACGAGCGCTATTGTTGAAAGTTCATGTTCAAGTTGAACCTTTGAACCTTTTGGTTCAAGGTTCAAGGTTCAAAGTTAGTTATGCGTTAGTCTTATCTTTGCTCATTCATTGTCTTCTGACTATTTTGTGTTGTGTTCTATGTTTCTTCTCAAAGTTGAACTTGAACCCTTGAACCTTTTGGTTCTTGGTTCAAGGTTCAATGTTTGAAATTCATAATCTGAGGCCTCATTCAAAAGTGGTGCACGTATCATGGAGGGAAAATGACGGCGGGAAAGGGAATGTTCCGGGAAGTTCGGGATTTTAGTTTCCAGTTATGGAAAGTAATTATGGTAATTCATGTGACATGTAATGGAGTGACCCACAATTAAATGCATGCCAAATATCCTTCAAATCAGGTGTCAATTCACACAAACTTACTTAATTAGTGCAGATAGCGAGGATTTGAGTGAGATTTTATTCATTTATTTGTTGTAAAAACTAGCAATCTTTCAAGTATTTTCTCAGTAGCTGTGAAAGTGAAGGAGGCAGGAGGTATTGTATTTGCACTCAAAAGGTTTTGGAAATTTGCTGACAGGATCAGGTTAGTTTCAATTATTTCTTCTCCTACTGTATTTTCTTTCTTAGAAGCTAGTTGTTGTCTGTTTCCTTTGTTGTGAAAGTGGAATTCCTTTAATTCTCGAAGTCGTTTGATAAGTATGAGAGGGGCCATCATGAGGCCAACTCTATCGAAATTGGGTCATACTTCCTATTTGATTAGCTCACTATCGGAGATGGGTGACACTTCACTGGCACAAGCAGACCTCACTAACTTCCCAGAAAGAGCTAAGAATCCAGCTCAAAATCCCATGATGGAGAAAATTGTAAGAAGTGGTCTGATTGAAGCCGTTGCATTTCATATTGCGACACCGTGCCTGGAGTTGGTTCTAGGATGCATGAACTAGCATGATGTAGAACAAAGGTGTATTAGGGATATCAATGGAGAGGTGTTGTTGAAAATTGATAGGGAAACTGTAATGGCAGCCATGGGAATTCCCCATAAGGAGTCATACGAATAATGGACCATTGGTACCTCATACTCTTTCTTCTCTAACAAGAAGAGTACCTACATAAGCCTAATTGCTAGAAATTGGCTGCTAAAAATCCAAAAAGGAGGTTCTGGGTTGTCGAGGCCACTCACTAGAGAACATTTTATAACAGAAGTGCAGGATAATATTATTTTGTTGAACAGATTGAAATGAAATGCTCATGTCTTCTATTGGGAGGACTGGATGTATTTCTACATTCAAGTTATGTTGAATGGAAGTGCTTATCTAGATTGGGGGCAAGTTATTGCAGAGAGATTACATGAGGACTTAAACAAATTTGCAGGGATGTGTGGTTTTTATATGTCCTTGTACCTTTTTTATATGCTCATCTGCACTCGAGACTTGAATGGTTTATACCATGAACCTTGGGTTGATGGGATAAGGGTTTACGAATACTACCCTCACCTACAACAACAAAAATATGTTGAAAACTTCATGAGGTGGAATGATATATTTGCAGGAAGACTGGTTCATGAGGTGGAATGATATATTTGCAGGAAGACTGGTTCATGAGTTGCAAGGTAACATAAACAAAAGGTTATCAACAGAAGTGATGGAATTTGTAGGTATCTATGATAGTTTCTTCATTCAATTTACTCAGTTCACTTATGTTAGAGTTGGCAGTTTTTTGGGTGAACCTTTTAGGTTACCTAAGTATGCTTTGGATAGTTATATCTTGATTGAGGTCAATCGACAACTTGCCTATATTGATAAAAGAAATGAAGAGAAGTATGGAGTTGTTTTCCCAGTAGAGCTGGGTTACTATAGCTGTAAATCTATTTCAGATGCTTTAAATCTTGAACTTGAATTCAAGAAGTTCAATTTGCTGTCATATGTTGCTAGATGCAAATTTGATAGCCGAAGGTATGCCATAGAAAACTTGAATATTGGTATTGATTTTCATCATGAACCTCAGCTCGAAGGCTACTGGGAGAATTGTAATGATGAGTTTTAAGTCAAAAAGAGATCGTGGTCTAGGTTCATTGTTCAACAAATTGTGATGATGGGTTTATCTATTAATGTCTCTGATGTACAAGAGGATGAGGGAAAAGAAGTTGTTGGTCCCAAGTTCAATGAGAACATACAAGGGAAACCTATTCCAAATTTTGATTGGGATAGAAAAGGAGATGACAACATTCAAGCTAAAACTTTCAATGTTATTAGACGAACTGAAAGATGGCTAAAGGACAGTTGTTTTGGACAATAAACCATTTATGCACCAAAGAGGAGAAAAGTTGGTCGAACTTGTACAACTTCACAAGTATCTTTTCCCTCTTCTAACATTGCTATTGATGTTGTAGGTAATGAAAAACATAGGACCGAGAGAGTTAAAACTGTAAACTTAGGAGAATCTTCTCTAAGTTCCTCCCCTGTTTGCGTCACACGCTCCAGTAGCAAGAAGAATAGTCAGAAACTTCCCACAAATCCACTTGTGGTATATTTGGACTCTGAAGAAGAAATTCAAGGGATGGTGGATGCCCAGGTACCGAAAAAGCCAACTGCTGATGTTACTGACAAGGAAAAGGAGATTCAAGAAGCAAGGGACTCTGTAAATGCCATGGTTGTTGTTATCACTAGCCAACAAACACCTCCACCCAAGGAAACGTCTACTGTTCCCAAATGGTTAAACACTTCACTTAGAAAGAAATTAAATGTAATTCCAATCTCTATTCCAATGGAAGATATGGTTAGTAAATATTTGGGGAGAGCGTCAAAGTCCAAAAAACTCAAAATTGAAGCAATGATAGATGTAGATGATCAAACAGGGCATTGGGTTGCAAAGGTAGCTCGACCTCCAATGGATAAAGAGGTTGATACCGTCATTGAAAAAGACTTTGTTATTGAGAGAATTGATTTAGGGGTGGCCTCTCGAGCCGCAGATGCTAAACACCTAGAGACCTCCACCAAAAGAATTCTGACCAGGGCTTGGAAGGACAAAAAAGATAAAAATGAAATGAAACAAGTTATAATGCAAATGGATCAATACATCAATGCCATACAAGATCCCAATCCACAACCGCTTTCCCAAGTATCTTTGTCATTTGATTCAAAGTCACCAATGAACCAAAAGTTACTTGATCAGGTCCAAAGAAGTCAGATGGTAGTAGACATTTTTAGTGAGTGGCTGGAATCAATTGCTCAAGAAGGCACAAGCTACATCTCTAATTTGATTAAGGTATTTGGAAGTGCAAAGTCTGTGGGAAAATAATTAGAAACAAAAATAATCACCTGGGATAAAGAGAAAAGCAAATGGGTAGTTGTGCTGAAACAAATGAGAGATATCCAAAGGTATGGAGTCATGAACTTCCTGGCAGAAAAACCAATGTATGGTTTAGATGATAATGTGATTTTTGTATGTAAAGAAAATATATAATGGAGGAACTCAATTATTAAGTAGGGGCATGAAGAATTAATCAAACTTTTGAAGGAGTTAAAAGAATTTATTAATATTATGCAAAAAGATATAAAGTGCATAGATATTCAACTCCTGAAAGATGACAGGCAGACACTTGAAGATTCAGCTAATATGATTCAAGCCTTCAAGGATCTAGTTCAACAAATCCAGGAAGTAAAATCCTTAACAATAGAAGACTTCTCAAAAATTGCATGAATTGAATCTATGTTGGTTGTTTGCTTTGATCATCTCGAAACACATAAGGGCAAATTTGTATAGGTGAGTAATAAGAAGGAGGTTTGGAAGTAGCGTATACTTCATATTGGTCTTCCACATTACCAGCTCATCCTCAATTTCTCTACAACTCATTTGGAATGGCACAATATCCGTAGCACTCCTTTGCCTCAGGAGAAACAGGTGGATGCCACGTTGACTGTCAAAGCTTGATTGCATAACCATTTCTCACAGCTCATGTCGCTTTTCTTGTTTTGGTAGTTGCTTTTTAGTTATAGAGATAGACTTCTTTGACTCTTGGGGAGAGTTAGACATTTTACTCTGGTTTTAATTGTAACAAACTATCATGGCCTGGTGGCTATATATACTTTGTTATAAGCCTTGTAAAAGGTCCAAATTTTTTTGGGGTTGAGATAGGACATAGGCTTTATAATTTTTGCAATGTTATGTATTTTGAAGGAAAGATAATTTGATCTGTGAATGAAATTGCAGCATATTCCATCTTTTAAATCTATGTATTTATGAATTAAAGTGTGAATCTCTATGAAGATTTGGTTCAATTGTGGAATGTGTCATCTTTCTGATGCAGTATATGTGAATGTGCAAAAGGAAAAACTTATGAAATGTCTGTCTTGCCAATTAAAGGAATGAAAGTCTGTGAGCTTCTTAAAAAATCAGTGCTTAAAAAGATTTGTGGTATTCATTTTGTGTTGACAAATGAATGTTTAAATACCTTTAATGCTTTCTAGTAAAAAGTGTGCATAGAAATTGATGTAACCTAATCTTATTGAAAATCATTCTTGGAAAGTTGTACCCATATGCAGAGGTTAACTATTTAAGCAATTATCCAATTGTTAGTGTGATTTGTCTTTTATTTATGGGCATGCAGAAGTTAAAGAATTAAATTGTGTGAAAGACAAATCTATTAGCCAACAATTTGTTAAGTGCATATATGACTGCCAACATCTCCTTTTCGGTGATAGTATATTAAGCTCAGGTCCCTGCATGTTTTTGCTGATGAAATAAATTGCATTCTCTAAATTGTCCATCTTCTGCCCCAAAACTGCTCCTATTGCATAGTCCAATGCATTTGTATGAATATGAAAAGGCAATGACCAATTTGGACCCTTGAGCACTAGTACTTGTGTCAAGGCATGTTTGAGCTTCGAGAAAGCTTCATGGCATGCAGAGGTCCAATCAAACTCCATATTTTTAGTCAAAAGACAATATAAAGGTCTTGCAATTTTACTAAAATCCTTAATAAACCTTCTATAATATCCCGCATGACCAAGGAAACTTTAGACATCCTTTTGCTTTGTGGGTGTAGGGAGGTTTTGAATGACTTCAATTTTGGCTGGGTCAATCTATATTCCAGTCTTAGAGATATGATGACCAAGAACTATGCCTTCTTGCATCATCATAAAGCACTTTTCACTATTCAATGATAAATTGTAGTCTTCACACCTTTGCAAAAATTTCTTCAAATTCTTCAATGCCTCTTCAAATTCTTAACCATAAGTGGTAAAAGCATCCATATAGATCTCCATGTTGTCTTGGGAAATATCTGAAAATATGCCTATCACTGCTTTTTGAAAAGTAGCTGGAGCATTACACAACCCAAAAGGAAGAACAAAATATGTATATGTTCCCCAAGGGCAAGTAAATGTAGTCTTCTCCTGATCCTCAAGAGCAATTTGAATATGGTTGTAGCCACTAAATCCATCCAAGAATGAAAAGTACCACTTCCCTACCAAGGAATCTAACACCTGATCCATAAATGGTAATGGAAAATGATCCTTCCTAATTACTATCTACACATACCCGCCATTTACCTCCTTTCTTGGGAACTATGACTAGAGGCGACACGCACTGACTATTTGATATAGGATAGATAAATTCGACATTTAATAACTTATATAGTTCCTCTTTAAGTATCTCCCTTAATGCAAGATTAATTATTCTGTGTGGCTGTCTAAGTAGTCTACAGTCCTCTTGAATATAAATACAGTGGGTACAAATTGTAGGATCAATTCCTTGCATATCTTTTTAATCCCACGCAAAAGCGTGTTGATGACATTTGAGCAATTCAACCAGTGTTAACCTTTGAGTCTCTGTGAGTTGATTGTTGATATTCAAATATTTATTTCTGGTTAAATTCCACTTTAACAGTAAGATCAATCTGAGATGCCTTAGAAATATGAGAAGTGTAGACTTCTTGCGGCAACAGGGTATGCAATATATCAGTGGCTCCAGGAAAATCTGATGTTGTAATATTTGATGTTAACTCTTGCAACTGCTGCTCCAGACCAAACTAATTTGCCTGAATTTTAGAGAGAATCGAATAGTCATCCTAGAGTCGTATGAATTATTCTTTGTTAATTAGCATAAGATGATTAACAGAGTTGATTTCCTCCTCGAATTCTTCTCCCATGTTAGGCCAAACAGCTTGTTCTTGATCAAGTTGGGTCTGAGTAGGTGAATACAAAGCCAGAGTTTTAGTAGCATTTCCATCAGAAATAGTCATGTCTCCTGTCCGACATCCAATATATGCATCGATTGTAGCAAGCCAAGGTTTCCCTAAAATAACTAGATATCCCCCCAATGTAGCTTTAGGAGACAAAATCATAAAATTTGTCGGATATTCCCAGGAGTCTAAAGTAACGACAACATCTTCTATCATACCATCAGGCCAAACCATGGAACTGTCAACAAGCTGTAGGACTGTAGGAATAGGCCTGAGACTGGTTATGTTAAGTTTTTGCATAATATCTCTTGTCATTACATTGATGGTTACTCCCAATTCTATTAAAGCATTCTTTATCTGAGTGTCATTGATGGCTATTTTCACAATAGGACTACCAGGATCAGAATATTTAGGAATTGAAACTTTTCCCAACATAATATCAACTAGTTGACCCATTACATGCATTGTTTGCGGATCCTTTTTTTTCTTGTTGGGTTTCTTTAAACATGCCTCTTTAATTGCTTTACCATAGATAGGGACATCCTCAATAGCTTGAAATAATGGAATTTTAACACATATGTGTTTTTGTTGATCTACGATATCAAAATTTATATCCTCTTGTTGAGGAATCTCTTCAGCTTGCAACCTTTGAGGAAATGGGGGTATTTGTTGATTTTGAGGTATTTGGATTGTTGGGCTAGATATTTCCTTTTCCTTTTGTATCTCAGTTATAACTGGAGGGGATGGGCTAGGTAAAGTTGTCTCGGATCTAAGGTGAATATCACTCATAGAAAGAGAATGAGTTGGGTATTGATTAGGATCAACTGAATAAACTTGTTGTTGCTACTGAGGTTTTCTATTAGGATTTGGCATGGGTTGAGTGGGTAGTTGTGTAGGTTTAGGTGGAATGATATTGGCAGTAGGAGGAGGCATTAGAGCAAGCTATTGTGGTTGTTGTTGAGGTTGTTGATAACCATAAAATTGATTTGTCCATTGCTGACCTCCTCTCCATTGAGGGTTAGGTTGCCAATTCCCTTGGAATGATTGCCATGGTCCCTGAAGCTGAGACCAATTTCCTTGTGGCTGCTGCCACTGTGGAGTTTGATTGGCAAAATTTTGTCCTTGGCTTTGAGGATTATACCAATTTTCATAATTTCCAAAATTTTGAGCATATGAAGATTGCCATTGATTATTTTGTGCATAGGAATTTCCACTATAACCAAGAAAAGATAGCGGATCCAGAGGTATACCTTGTCTTGGAAAATTTGGCCTTCCTTGAGCAACATAGAAAACTTGTTCATCATCCCCTTGTATTGTCTTGAAATCAGGAACTTCAAGATTTGCAACCATCTTACATCTACAATCTCTTTTCTTATGTCTACAATGTGGACAAAATTTTGCAAGGATTGCATCAACTTCCTCGTGCTTCTTCTTAGCTTGAAGTGTGTCTAACTGAGTAGCCATATTGTTTATGATATCCTCCTTAAAATCCTTCAAAAGGTGGCTAAGCTCCATTCGATAAACTTCGTTCGATAAACTCCGTTACTAGATGTTGATGAAGAAATTCCTGGCTTGAAACGCCTACTCTTCTTAGAAGAAGATCTAGAATACTTCTGACATATTCGACCAATTTCATTCCATGTTTCTTGTGTTATATCACCACCTCCCATAAGGACCAAATCATCCATGCATTCATTGTTGATTCCCCTTAAAAAATATTAACTTAGGAGAATCTTCATTTAGAGTACTATGCTTGGACTTCTTGACACTGAATAGAAATCTCTCTAGATAATCTTCTAGACTCTCATCTTCCTTCTGTGTCATTCTAAAAATATCATCCCCATGAGGGTCAATCCCTCTACATTAATCTTTATATTTCATAAGAAATAATCATTTCATCTCATCCCATGTAGTGATTGTAATACTCCTTAGACTCATAAACCATCTCATAGCTGATTCTTTTAAAGTGGCAAGAAATATTTTGAGTCTATGGGCATTTGTAGTATAATCATAACTCCTAAAAAGAACATCAAATTCAAACAAGAAAGTGTCAGGATCCTCTGTCACTAGTCCATGGAATCTAGGAAGAGAAGAAGTTGGAATGTTCTTGAGATTAGCATTAACATGCAAATCAGAAATGGGGAATTCAAATGTTGGGTTCACAGGTGGAGATGGGTTATTCCTACCAGGGGGTGGATTTCCTTGCATTGGTATTTAAGGAGAAGCTACTGGACAAGGTTCCTCTTCAAGAGGTCCAAAGATAAATGGGGGTTGTTCTCAAAAAGTTCAAATTCAAGTGGGTTCAAATTATCTGGGGCTTGGTAAAGTGCAACAAAAGGATTTACATCTGGTGCTTCATATGGATTGAGTCTTGTATGATTAGGACAGTTATGAAAGAATCTACCTTGAGAATATCTTCTTCGTCTATGCATGCAGATTCATGAGAATTACTTAAAACAAACTGAGTTATCAAAAGCAACTATACTGAAAACTTAAAAATTCATAATTGTAACAGGTTCTTAGTTTGACACCATCCTCGGCAACGACGCCAAAAATGTTTGCCTCGCCAATAGGAACAATAACTAGAGCTAAAGTCTCAACCCAAAGATTGGTAATTCATTTTGTGCAACTATATCTCCATGACTGAAGTTCATTTACTTGTCAACCCAGGGACATGTTACTTGAAATGGGTATGCATTGTATATGCACTAAGTTCCTGTAATAGTCATTTTGCACTACTGCAACAACTAAACCTATTCAAAATAAACAAGTGAAAACATAAAAACTAAATGGCTACAAGAAATCTTAACATTAATAGAAGATTCTAATTAGATAATTGTTAAATAAGTTCAGAGCTGACAAACATGAATTACTCTATCTGCTTTGGCTGCAGGAACAGTCACAAGATCTGGTTCCAGTGGCTACAGAAACAATCAATTGCTAGAACATCTAATGTAGCAAAGGGAAAACTTATTCTAACAAACTCATATGAATACTCACCAAGTGGGCCCCCTTGTATGAGTGTATCCAAACTTCAAAGATGATTTTATATACTTAGACTAACATAGCTTTTATTCATTGTTTTCAAAATTTGATACAACACATGAAACGAAAGAAATTCTTCAAGTTCTGGAAAAACGTTGTCTAACCTTTGAGAAGAGGTGCAGGTCTTTATTTAAAAGAAAACTATAACAAAATTCCTACAATCTAGATCACGCCCATGAAATGAGGCAGAAAACATTTATGACTACCAAGAGAATAATTTAATCCACAGAAAACGTGGAACTTAGCTAAACCGCAACCAAGAATATAACATGGCAATGTTACTAGATTAATGTTTGTTGAAGACAAACATAAATGAATATGGTATCACCTTACTATTCTTTTGTCGATTCTTACGCACACCATCTTCTCTGTTGTTTTGAATGTTTAACCACCCTTGAATGTCTCCAACTGCTTTTATGACATGATTCTACATCTAGCTTGAAATAACCTCTTCTACAACAACTTATTCCTACATTTAAAAGTTAGAACATACAAGCATACATATATATCTATTTTCATTAATTATAACACTTATACATCCACACATGATATTACCTATAATAATCTGCATGGCAACATGAATAATAGGTCAAAACAATACAAGGTTTAATGGGTTTAGTTATCATTCAAAATGCACATAGTCAAACTTTAATACAACACATGACTCAAACACTATCCCAGTATGAAACTTAAAACATGGCAAAAACTTATTAGTTATAGGAGTAAAAGAGCTATTATTTCAGCTCATCACAACTCATTTTCTCTTCTACATTATATTGGAGTTTGTTTTTGGGCTGACAGTTAGGTATTTACATGTTACATCTAATTAGGTTGACCTAATTGATGTCATTGAAATTGTGGTTGATATATAAAGGATGAAATCATTGTGTAAAGACATGAAGAAGTTGTATGTGTTGCGTGAAGCATATGTGAAGTAGGAAAATTGTCCAAAAGTGTTTCAAAGAAGTGATGAAGATAGTTTCCAATATATTTTAATTTATGAACTGTGATCAACATTTTAGTGGATGCAATTGTTTATAGTTTAACCCTATTGATGTCTTTTTATCAGAAGTATTGTACCTTGCACTGAAGAAGTGATATTTAGTGTTTGCAAGCCTCTTTTGTATCTTTCCCTAAGCTTGTGTGTCTTAGCCTTGCAAGTCATCTCGGGGGTAGTGAGCTCCTTGGCCTTTGACCTAATCATTGCAATCAATTTATCATATAGTGATATAGTTCTCACAATGGTTTTTCCTAGTTTGGGGTTTTGACATAAAAGCCTTGGTGTTCTTGTGTGGTTATTTTTGTGGTTTCAAATGTTTACTTTCATGCATAAGGTATATGGAATGAATGATAATTAAGAAGGTTAATTTTGGTTATTTTTGTATATGTTTATTCACTCCCCCTCCTCTCTCATCATCTAATAGTGTTCAACAATTGGTATTAGGGCAAGGTTCCTAAGGTTATAGCCTAACAATTGAGGTAGATCCAAGTTTTGAACATTATATTTTTTTAAAGAAACTTGGATGTTGTGGAACAACATGAATGTGATAGTGATGCTCTAGTAGATATGGAAGGACAATTGAGGCATGCTCTAGTAGATCTAGATGAAATCACAAATAAGTGCAAGAAAACAAAAGAGAAGTTCTCCTATCTGAGAAATCTACTTGATGAAGAAAGAAAGGTTATTGATGATCTTGAAACTAAGCTACACGACATATCCACAAAATGTATAAAACTCGAGAAAGAAGTAAATATGCTAAAAAAAGAGTTGAAAGAGGAAAAAGAACAAATTAAAAAAGGTGTGAAGCTAAAAGGTGGCTATGAAGTGCTTGATGTGATGTTGAGTGCTCAAAAGCAAAACAAAGATAAACGTGGACTTGTTTTTGAGAAAGGTGATATATCTAAGATTCCTAGAAAGGGAGATAAAGGGAATGAAAAGGCCATTGATGAATTGAAGAATACTAACCAAAATCAACAAGGTTTTATTCTAATCCGGAACAAGAAGATTGACAAAAGGAGTCCTCCTTCTCAAAACATGTATTTATCATCCTTTAATTGTAGCTGTTTTTTATGCAATAAGTTTGAACATAAAGAGAGTGAATGTAGAAGTCAGATTATGTTCCAGTCATTTAATTGCTAATGTTACACTTGCAATAAGTTTGGACATAATGAAAATGAGCACAAAATTAGGATGGTATGGAAAGAATACGTGAATACAAACTATGGTATAGTTACAATCATTCTATGAATATTGTTATGCATGCAACAACTATGGGCATAATGCTTTTTAGTACAAATCTAATGTCAGAAGAAGTGGAAATGGTCTGCAATAAGGTTCAACTTATTATAAATGTAATAAAATTGGCCATATTGCTAGTTTCTATAGAGGCAATAATGATAAGACTACCGGTCTGGTAAAGAAGATTAATTTCGATGAAGAAAAATAGAAGATGAAGATGACATGGGTGAAGAAATAAGATGAGAAGGTGGAAGAAAAGAGTGAGGATGGGTCCACACCTACTTATGGTGTAGATTTATCTTTCAATAATTATATAGTATGCATTATCTGAGGAGGGGAGAGAAATAAAGATCTAATGAACCCCCTTGCAGTTTGGATGCTAAGTTGTTTTTAGCATGACAGATAATTTGAGAGTTTTTTCGAAGGTTACCAGATTGTTTTGTTGGTCTGCAACATTGTTTGTGAAAATTGATAAAACACAATATCATCTTTATGAGTTGTAATGATAAAATGCATTTATGTTAGATTTTCCCTAAGTTGGTGGGTGTAAAAGATAAATAGACCTTTTGAAATCATTTCGATCACTTGTGATCTTGTTATCTTGAGAGCTCTTGTATGTGAATGAATTTCTTGTGTGATCAATGTGTTTGAAGTATTTTTTTTCGACAGACCCTAAGTTGTCTAAGAAATTTGTGAAAGTGTGAAATGGCAACTCTGATTGTTGTAGACCTTGAATTGAATCTATGACTCGTGTTCAATCTATATTTGTACGTGGAGATGGTGAAAGACAAAGAAGTATTTTTAGGGTTCTGATCGATTGTGTCTAATACATTCATGTCGATTTGAAAGAGGTTAATCATTTGAAGTTTCATGATATATGGGATAAGTTGCCAGAAGAAATTTAAATACATTCAAGGACTAATATAAGAACATTCTAATGATGGGTTTGAATGTTTGGAAGGAATTTTTTATTTCTTCTATGAAGAGGAGTGTGTTAAGATCATTTTAAGTCATATTCATGAGGACATAATTTATTTAAATTGGTCATACAAGATAACAAGGGATGTTATTAGGGAATTAACTAGTATGTGCTCCACTGAAAAAGTTTCGAAGAAGAAAATTGTGAATAATGACATTGTTGCAGAGTTGACTAGTGCTAGGTTTGATGGGAGGGCAATGACAGTAGAGTAGAGGATTGTTGCAAGGTGTACACCCTTGGTCTCCTTCTGTTGTGAAGTATAATGCTTAAGTTTATGACATGGCTTACCCGCCTCTCGTGGATTCATTAAATCTCATAGTTGTATCAGGTATTAAGAGGTTGATCTTCTAGTACAACAATGAACACGTTTCCAATAAGTGGTATCAAATCCCAAGTCATGATTTCAAACCCCTCGCTTGCACTAGGAGGATTATTGCAAGGTATGTGCCCCTAGTCTCCTTATGTTGTGCAACGCAGTGCTTGGGTTTGTGACATGGCTTAATTGGCTCTCGTGGATTCATTAAATCTTACAATTGTATTGGGCATTAACAGGCTAATCTTTTGGTGTAATGACAATCATGTTTACAACAAGGATATTACTCTTCTAGGTGTTCAATATGTGACAAAGATTTTGGTGTACAAGATCTAGTATTAAATTCAAGAGAGTTCTATCACTATTATAGCTATTCACACTGCACATCAAATGGTGATTGTTGGAGAGAGATTCAATCTATGCGAGTTATTGAGGGAGAAGCTAGTAGAGAACTTAGACAAATTGAAGAAAATACACTATGCAAGAAAGGGAGAGGTTTCCTCTAGACGTGGTCCAAAAGCATAAGGATGTGTTCATATTTTGTGTGAGTAGAGATAAATGTTATATTGAGGTTGTTGAGTCGAGGATAACATGGGTTTCAAAGCTACCCAATGAATTATTTGCACAAGAGATTGAAAGGCACATTGCTACAGTGATATAGATGTTATTAAACCCAAATGAGCCTAGATTTGGCACTTTAGGGGTGATTTAAGCTAAGTTGAGGCAAGAGAAAATAGAGGACATGATAAGAGGATGCATAAGTTGCGATAAGAGGATACAAAAATTTTACAAGGTTATTGGTCTGCCTTCGATAGCAGAAGCATTTGGTGTGATGCCTATTGAGGGATCATATAGACAAGGCCATTGGAGGTCTAGGTTTGTGTTTGCCTCCCCTTCAATGAAGATAGGTTCTTTCAGAATCCTTGATCAATCTATAACGAGTGTGAAGAAGGCACCTAGGCAAAAACAAAAGGCTGGAAGATATAAAAATTATTTGTAGCCTAATGTGGAGGAAGTAGAAAGTGATAGATTGAATTAGAAAGTAAGAAAAGAATAATTCTATATTTGAGCAAGGTCCAAGGGGACTTAGGTGGAAGAGGTGGAAGAAGAAGAAGAGGACACAGTGCCTCTATCTCGAAGGAAAATATCATTAGTCACTCCAGAAGTGACTCTTACCAAGAAGAGAATAGAAGTCAAGAAGAAAGTGCATGTCAAGCCAAAGAAACAAATATTGAAGATGATCCAAATTATCATCTTTTGGATCTCGATGGTCTAGTGAAGGTGGCATATGTGAGTATGATTTATTTGAGGCCTTTGTCGGGTTTATCCAGATGCACCTTCGATAGACAAGGAGAAGATTGAGAAGGCAATAATTAAATATATGATTACCTTTAACAGAGCTATGGACAATGTTAAGAACAAGTTACCCAAGGATCTTTTGGGAGTATTGACAAAGAAGAGGAAGGCCAAATTAACGAAGGAGTCAAATTTGAAGACTCAAGCACTAGACATGGTAACTAGTCTACTATCAAAGGAAGACATGACGAGGATCAAACATGCCCTAAACACTAGATTCAAAATGAAGGAAAGGGTAAACTTAATTATGGGAGGAGATCCAGAAGATATCAAGAGGATGGCAAAGGAAACAAAAGATGAAGCAATGAAGGTTGTGGAAATATTGAAGGTAACTTTGTTTTCTCCTTCAAAGTAGACAAACATAAGATCTGGTCCATAAGAGACGAGTAATCTAACTAATCCAAAAAAGGGAACAAATGAGCAAAAAAAAGAGAATGTTGATTCAGATATTGTTTTGAATGATTAGTTGAATGCAAAACATAACGTGATAGATGTTGTTGAGGAGATTCTAAAAGACACTAGAAAATAAAAGGAGAAAGATGATCAAAAGATGGACAAAATAGAGGAAGTAAAGAAGGATGAGAGGACATAAGAGAGAGAAAAAAAGACACAAGGGAAGAAAGCAATGGAGGAGAAGTATGTAGAAGGTGAACAAAGGAAGTTGTCTGTTGGACAATCTTCCAGACACTTTGAAGATTCAATACCAGACTTGATGTAGTTACAAATGAAGTTTCAACTAGTTGTCACTAAAGAGGTACTACAACTACCCATTTGTCAATGTCAAATTGACTTCGGTAGACTTCCATTTCTTCATATGTTGCATTTGAGTGATGTCCTCCATCATTCTACAAAGAAGAAATTTATTATATCTTAGGTGGAATGCTCTGGTTTGGTGACTGATATGCTGAAGTTTCTTCATGAGAGACTTCTAAAAGTGACTTTACATGAATCACCGAGTGATGTAGAGTAGTTACAACTACTGCTTAGAAATTAAAGGATCATGATTTTGATCTAGAAGCTACAATTTTGAAGGATGTTGAGAAGAAGATTGAGGAGAAAAAATAGAAAAGTTAGTAAATAAGTATGTAGATGTACACATCTAACTGTTGGAGAGTATAAGTGTTTTTGAAAAGAGTGTAGATCTAGAGTAGTAGAAGTATATCAATTTTGTCGCAATTGGCCTGAGTCAAATCAAGGGATACAAGATTAGATAAAAAAAATTGAGGATCATATTATTGAGTTGTTTAAGTCAGCGAACTTTAAGGAAGATGGAGATGGTAATGGGAGAGTTAAGTTAGAGAAATTTTTCATAAAACTTAATTCGTTGATAAATTAGAAAGAACATATCAAGAAGGTTTTATACTAGCTGAGAGATATTATAGATATGCACCTCACCACCATGGTGAATATTATTAAAGACTCTCAAGACTTAAGAAAGATAGCGAAGGTGCTAGGAAGTTGTGAAGAAGCAGGGAATCTTCTATTGAATATGGAGTCTGTGTAACCTTTTGGTCTCTGTAGGAGCTGATTATAGTACTTCTTGGACTCAACGAAAGTTTATCCATTAGAATATCATACCCCTAGCTCAACGAGGTGGTTAAATATTAGTTTGATTAAAAAAAAATTGATTGTAGACAGGTTGGTAACACAATTTTTGGGTTTTACTTTTGAGGAAGTGTTGTAGATAGGGGGAGTTGTATATAGGTTGTTGATTTTTGCTACAAGGACACACCATTTGTCTTTGATGTCAAAGGGAGAGTAATTTTAGAAATGTCACAAGTGTTGCCACAAAGTAAAAAGGGTGAGATTTTTGCGGACATGACTTCTTTTTATTATTGATGTTAAAAATTTTGATCTAGATTTGCAACTTAGGTACATTCTTGGTCTGGATATGGTTTGGTATAGTGTAGTTATAGTGGGATAACCATGTGATCATGAAAATGTCTAGAATCTATTGATGGTTGTTTTAGAAGGCTTATAGTGATGTACCTTGAAGTTTGTAGAGCTTTGGTGTTGGTTTCTAGGATCCACAATCAGTTTTTAGTCAATTGTGACTATTCCAGTGTTAGTGTACAGGAATGTGTTGCATTCATATACCTGCTAGTGTTTTGGTGATGTAGTTCGATTATTCAATGTTATGGATATTTTTTGATGCTATCTTAGGCATTTGCAAGTACACTTAGTGGTCTACATTGAATTTTGTGCAAATTTATGGAAGTGTGCTTTAACAGTTTTATCTTTTACACCTGAACTATATTATTTTGGGTTGTGTGGTTGCGTGTGAGTTAATGGGCTATATTTTAGGATGGAAAAGAAGGTGTACCAACATAGTGTGAAGCCTCACATATCTCATTTTCCCTTTCACATTGTATTTGAGTTTTTTTTGGGGCTGACAATTAGGTATTTACATGTTACATCTAATTAGGCCAACCTAATTGATGTCATTGAGGTTGCAATTGATATACAGATGATGGAATCATTGTGTAAATACATAGAAAAGATGTATGTGTTATGCAAAGTAGTACGATGGTTGGAAAGTGTTTCAAAGTGGTGATGAAGACAGTTTCTCATATGTTTTAATTTATGAACTGCGATCAACATTTCAATGGATGTGGTTCTTTACAATTCAACCCTATTGATGCCTTTTTATCAAAAGTATTGTATATTGCTCTTAAGAAGATATCTTCTATGTTTGCAAGTCTCTTTGGTATCTTGACCTAAGGTCGTGCATCTGAGCCTCACAAGTCATCGCAGGGCCATTGAGCTCTTTGGCCTGTAGCCTAAACATTGTAATCAGTTTATCATATGGTGAGATAGTTCTCACCATGGTTTTTCCTAGTTTGGGTTTTCCATGCAAAAATCTTGGTGTTATTGCGTGGTTGTTTTTGTGGTTTCAATTGTTTACATTCATGCACAAGGTATATGGAATGAATGATAAGTAAGAAGTTTAATTTTGATTAATTTTTTGTATATGATAATTCACAACCCCCCCCCCCCCCCCCCCCTCTCCTTCTCAACATCTGATAGTGTTCAACAATGAGAAACCAAATAGGTTAATCATGATTAAACATACCTCCAGTGGATATGGTTCCCCTTTCCCAATATTTAGTCAGATACCCATTTGAAAAATCCCCAAATTGGTTATCTAGGAGTGTTTCCTTTTTTAGGTCCCTTTTGGGCCATGTGTTGACAAGAAATTGGAAACCGACTTCCTTCTACCTCCTACCCCCTACTTCCCTCTTCATCTTCCTATTAGGTCATGAATTCTGATAAAACTTGGAACCCAATTTTATGGTTCCAAATTCTTTCCACCTCTTTCTCCTCACTTCTCTCTTCAAGCCCTTGTTGGGTTATAGGTCTTGATAGGAACTTGGAACTTAAGACCCTAAGTTCCTTCTACCTCTTACTCATTACTCCCCTCTTCATGTTTTAGTTGTGTCATGGGCCATGAGAATAACTTGGAACCCAAATTTTTTATTCCAAGTTCCTTCCACCTCCTACTCCCTACTTCCCTCCACAATTCAAAACAAGTTGAAGTCCCTAACAGGAACTTGGAACCCAAGTTTTTCCTAACTCTTGTCACTTGTTATAGTCTATTTCTTTATCCTTTAAAGTGATATTAATGCTCAAAAACTCCTACAACTATTAGATCATGACTTATGGAGGCTCTAAAAAAAATTTAGACACATTTTTGCGTAGATTTCCAATGGAAAAATGATTCCCATATTTCATTTGTTGGATTAAAAACTCTTTTTGTTAGAAGACCATCCCTTATTGGATTTTTTTTGTGAGTTTTATAGGGATTTATACACTCCATTCCATGAAGATACAATGTTTGCATATCATTGACAAAGACACAAGTAGGTTTTTTTCCCTACCATGTGTTCTATTTTACTACACCTCTTCTAAGGATTTCAAAAGAACCTTTTATCTTTTATGAAGGGTTCTTCCTTTGTTTATCTAGTAAAATATATCTATCTTTTGTAATTGTTAATTGGCTTCGAGTCCTTCATAATTGTTGGTGATTTCTATTTAAGAAAGATACGTGTGCAAACATTTGGTAATTTTTTATTGATTCTTTGTGTTTAGTTACAAAGGAAGAAACTCTTTTAAATCTTACTGCATCACCTTTTTCGATTTTGACACTGCTTCCCACTATCTCTTGTGAAGATCATTAAAGTAGGATTAGGATTGTTATTGCTATTGTTATTGAGTTGGATCAACACTACAAATTCCCATTGTGTCATTGGAATGTTGAATCAATAGGTTACAATTTTATGTGACAAAATACAAAAATATATTGAGACCGATAACACCTCAATGATAGAGCTCCTCATATCTATTTTTATCCAAATTTTCTTATCTCTAAAGGGTATGACTACGAGGATATTAACATAAATGGTGATAAATTAGAATGCAATAATAATATCCATTTGGGCTACAAAATAATGAACTTTTACAACCCCACATAGAAACCATATAAAGGTACTATCTTACAACCAAATTTTAGCCCAATAAGAGCTCATTAAGTCTTAATTTAGTCATAGATGTAAATATAATATCCTATCTTGGTAACCTACATGGTCGTAACCATACAAATGATCCATGAGATTAGTCATCTCAAATGAAACCTAGTAGAAGCTTGAGCAACATGAACATACGTCAACCCTTTTTTCTTTAATAATGTTGGCAGCACATATAAAATTTCCATTCTATATGTTGCCTTATTGAGTCATGTCCCCATCTGGTCCTTTGGTCGAGTCATGTGCTTTGAATTCCCCATGTAATCCAGTCTTTGATGTTTTCTTTAAGTTTCACTGTGTTGAACTTGAACCTTTAACTTGAACCTTTTTGGTTTAAGGTTCAAAGTTCAATGGGCGTTGTATTAAAAGTTTTTTTTCTCCCACGCGGCTTTAAGTATTCTTTAGTTTTGGTCGGCGTTTAGCATTGTTTGAACCTTGAACTTGAACCTTTTTGGTTCAAGGTTCAAAGTTCAAGTTTTGTCATGTTTATATTTTTGTGTCACGATTGTTCCTCAAGATTCAGAGTTTGATGTTTTGACTTCTTGGAGATCATGTGATTTTCATGAGGTGGTGGTGTGGATTTTAAGATATGATTAACGACGATAGAGAAGAGGAATATTCTTTCTTTAATGATTTGAAATCTGTCATTTATGGCAAGTATGTCATGGAGATCCATATTTTCAGATATGAAGTGACTTGTTATTAAATGCATGCTCGATTGTGATCATTTCAGAGTGGTGTCACACGAGTGAAGTGTAATGAAGACAATTTGTGGTAATCATGGGTAAGATTTTCTCGGCTTTTAAATTGAGCAGTTATCTTGTCGAGATTATCAATTTGTGAGTTATTTTTAAGAAGAGTTTTGGAGCGGGAAGAAAATAGACTATGACAGAGGTTTTGTAGATGACAGAGGAAGGAAAAAGGCAGGCAAAGATTAAAGAAGAAAAAATTGACATTGAAGTTGTACATTCCATTGGTGGCCGAGTAACCAGGTCAAGATACAAGAAGAATTTTCAGCCACCTGCCGCCCACCTCATTCTTGATTTGGACGTCGAGGAGGTACAAGGCAATATGGCAACCCCTGTTTCTGATGCTAACAAGGTTTCAACTGATTCAGATGCTACTATCTAGGATTCACAAGTGCTTGATATCTAGTCTAACACAGACAATGCTACATTGTCGCCTTCAAGAGAACCTCCCCCTATGCAATCTAAGGAACTGACTCTGGCACCTAAATGGTTAAGTGACTCAATTACTAGGAAAAGAAATGTGGTGCCTATTTTGGTGTCGATGGAAGATGCTATGAGTAAATGCCTGGGAAGATCCGCGAAGCCTAAGTGGATAAAAATGGAGACTATGATTGGTTTTGACGAAGACATAAAGCATTGGACTGCAGACATTGCCAAACCTACATCTGATAAGGATGTTGCCACTGCTTCAGAGGTGGATGATACCATTGAGCGAGTTTATTTGGGGGTCAGAACCAGAGCATTTGATGTGAAACATTGGAGACTTCGACCAAACGGATTATCTCCCGCACTTGGAAGGACGAGAAGGACAAGGCTGAGTTGAAGCAGAATTTAATGCAAACGGCCCAATATATTCACGCTCTATAGAACAGTCTGTTGCCATTGTCTCAAAGCTCAGTGCCCTTTAGTTCAAAATCCCTAGGTAATCAGAAGTTCTTTGATGAGGTTCAGTGAAACAAGATGATTGCAGAGATTTTCTCTGAATGGCTCACCTCGATCGTGCATCAAGGAACCAATTACATATCTGATTTAGTTTAGATTTTCAAAGATGCTAATGAAGTTACCAAGGAGTTAAATGTCGACTTAATCTCATGGCAAAAAGAAAAGACTAAATGGGTAGTGATTTCAAAGCAAATGCGCGACATTCAGTGTTATGGCTTGATGAATTTTCTTGCCAAAAGACAAGTGCTAGGGTTAAACGAAGATATAATGTTTATATGCAAAGAAAGTATAGAGTGGTGGAACCAAATCATTGAACATGGTCATAGTAAATCAACCAGTCTACGAGGCGAATTAAAAACCTTAAGATCGACCATGCAAAAGAATTTGCATTGCGTAGATGTCCAGTTGCTTAAGGAGGATAGTCAGACTTTGGAAGATACAACATAAATGATTAATCAATTCAGCAGCCACATTAAACAAATTAAAGTGGAGAAATCCTTGGCTGTGGAAGATTTTAAGGTCTGGATCACTTGGATTCACACAGGGACAAAGTACAGATGATGAAGAGGAAGAAAGAACTCTGGAAGCAAAGGGTAATACACATCAGCCTACCGCATGTAATAGTAATTCAGGAGTTCTCGAAGGTGCATCGAGAGTGGAGTGTGGCAAAGGTGGTTATGGTGTCTGTCCAAAATAATAACCCGAGCAATCTGACTAAGACGAAATCGACAACATGACTAGCACTGCTGGTAGTTGTTTGCTAGCGAGTCTAGTCATTTTTTAGTTTCAGTTATGCAGTTAGGGTAGTTTCTCATTAACTCTTTTGAGTTAATTTTACCTTTGGTTCAAACTATTGGTCTGGCAACCTATATATATGTATTGTAATGACTTTAAGGGGGTTCACTAAGTTTTTGAAAAACTATCTCTTTAATTTTGCTGAAAGACTTTGTGTATGTGGAAGGTGGATGATCATCTATGAATGAAAATCTAAATGACAGTTATCTTTGACTTCAAATCTGTGTGTTTGATGTTTGAAATTTGATTTCTATGAGAATCTATTTCAAGAAAAGATCTATTATAACTTTCTATGTGCGTAGAAAATTATCAGTGAGATTCATCTTTTAGGATTTTCATTTTGTTTTAGTGTACATGTGAAGTCTGTCGGCTTTATGCAGAGAGTTATATATGAATCAGTTCTTGCATTCATTTGGTGTTGACTAGTGAATGCAATTACCTTTCTGTGCTTTCTGGTGAAAAGTATAATATTGGTTGTGTGTAATTTGGAGCTGATTGAATATTTATTAAAGGGAGTTGTACCTTAATTCAGAGGTTAATCAATATAATAATTTTCTAACAGTTTGGAAAAAAATTTGTCTTTCATTTCTCAAGCTATAGAATACAAAGATTAAATAAATAGAGAGAGACAAATTTGTTTACCAACAGATTTTTGGCAACTTTGCTGGGGAGAACGAGAACAATTGGTTTTAAAAACAAGGTTGTCATTTTAGTGATGCTTTGTTCTTTATAAATGGTGCTGCCTCACGAAGGGTTTTTACCTATTTTACAACCAAATTTAAATTGGGTGCAAGAAGAGCAAAGTAACCTTATCTCCGAGTTATATACTCTAGCCTAGAGACATAGAAGAAGTCGAGCTGAATATGATAGAATAAGTGCTTTCCTCGATGAAATAGAAAGACAAGCAGATCATCTTGTGTTAGTCTTTGAGAGGGTGATTGTTCCTAGGGTTTTCTTTATTCAAGTCCTTGATAATCAAATACAGAATCCCAGACGCTTGTTACCCTGATCGTTCCACACTAGACTCTAAGCCGTATACTAGATCCCAAAGAAGGGAGGGGGTTTTTGACTTTGTCTTTGAAGAGTTGCAGAATTTAAATTTTCAGCCTACCTTCTCACCTCAACGAAGGGCAAGGAGTAGACCTCCATCCCCATTTCCATCATCACCTTTTTCCTTAGTTTGTAAAGCTTTGACCCTGCACGGTGTTGCCTTGCCCAATATATTCAACCCGACCCCTCTTAATATCATACTCCCAATGGTAGCAAATAACCCTTGGGGACTATTGTAGGCTCGTTGAACTTAGGTTTGAATCTTAACCCCTTGCCAAAAGGTGCTTGGGATCATTTGCTAAAATTTAGCGGAGATGGGACGATCACCCTTGATGAGTACCTGAATGCTTTCAGAGTAGCTTGTGGAGTAATAGTGGTTCAACATGAGGACGTTGCTGTCAGGTTGTTTGTCCAGACACTAACAGGGGTAGCAGCCGATTGGTTTTATCACTTGCCAAATAGTGTGATAACAACCTGGCAAGATCTGAAGACAAGATTTGAAGCTAGATTTAAGGTAGCTAAGGACGAACATTCCCTCTTAGCCCAATTATCCCAGTTAAAAAAAAAATTCCTGAATCTATGAGGGACTTTGTGGCGAGGTATGATAAGATCTTGCACAAGATTCCAGTTAATCAAAATCCCATAGAGGGCAATCTTAAATGTTTTTTTATTAATTCTATGCCTTCTGAAATAAGTTTCCTGATTTGTAGGTAAAGGGTTGCAGATTTGAACGCCGCTAAAACTCTTGCAGTTGAATTAGAAGATGATTTGATCACAGCGGGTAAATGGAAAAGAGAAGTATAGACACCTTGTGCTCAACCTTCAACTTCTTCAGATCTTGTCATCCAACGGTTAATGAATGATGTAATTGCCCTAAAGAGCCAGGCTCCTAAAGCAAGTACTTCATATTCTCAACCATACCAAGACATTCCTAGGAATTATCCTAACCAATAGGGGAGGAAGTGGAGGAAGACAATTACAATTACCTCCTGTACAACAAGGACTTTCTATTGAAGCACCACCCCTCAAGACAAACACATGTGTGTTTCATTTAACTGATGAACATGATGGTTCTTCATGTCCAGAGATGGTTCATTTTTCTCAAATGATTAGTAAAGGAGAAACAATCTTAGAAGCTGATGAAGGAGGTTCCCAAAGTATGCTTGGTGACTTTGAAATTCATTATATGGAATATGTCTCTGACTCAGAAAGGGGAGGAAACATGATGGTCTCTTTGGAAGATTCCTCATATGCAAATCTTACTAGAACTCAACAAAATTTGAAGTCTCAAGATGTTGTAACACCCGTCCATAGCACTGTAAAAGAAAGGGAAATTTTGCCTCATCGTGGAGGTGTTTCCAAAGTTGTTCAAGAAGTTGCTTCTTCAAGTTCTGATTCATTTAATAATCCTTTTGATATCATTGAATTTTGCAAGTCATCCTGTGTTCAGATTACTCCAGCTGAGTATTTGAAGTTAAACCCAAAGGAGTTAGATAGACTAGTTGAATTTGTCAAGGGAAACAATGCTCATGCCTTACAAGTGAAATCTAAATACCGGTGAATGGTAATTCTGTAGCACACAAAAATGTCTGTCCTACTTTAGTAATTCCCGAAGTCTCATCGAAAACTATTCCTCAACAAACTGAATTGATTAAACCTAATCTTGAAAATAAACCAGAACCTTTCTATGTGTCCTTATATATTAATGGGCATAAATCGAGTAATTGTATAATAGATTCAGGAGCATCAGACAATATCATGCCCTCGATTGTAGCAAAAGCTTTAGGTTTAACCTTAACAAAGACCTTTGGCAAATGTTACTCCATGGATTCCAAGAAGGTTCCTTTATTAGGGAAAATTAAGGATGCACAGGTCGCTTTAGTAGCACATCCTGACAAGAGAATCAAGTTGATGATTCTAGTGGCTGACATCCCTGCTAGTTATGGCATGTTGTTGAGTCGCACCTTCTGTAAAGATATGGGAGGGGAAATTAGAATGGATTGGTCTCAACAATGATCATAGTTAGAAAACAGAGAGTTATTCTGCACCCTAAAACAAAAGCTAAATACACAGTCTTTCCCTTAGATGATCCGAAAGCTCAGATTTTGTATCAAGATTGTGGTTTTGGAAATTATATGATATCAACTGATCCTCAAGGTGTGGATAAGGCTATAGATTTAGGTATGTCTGATGAACTCTGGTCTATGGAATTTGATGGGACTTGTTCATCTTCTGGTTCAGGGGCCGGGATTGTATTAATACCTCCCCAAGGTAAAGTTATTCCTTATGCTTTCAAATTGGAATTCCAAAACATGAATAATATGGTCGAATATGAAGCTTTGTTATTAGGTCTTGCTGAAGTGAGGAGATTGTAGATCAAAATGTTGAAAGTTAGAGGTGATGCTGAACTTATCGTAAAACAAGTGAGAGGTTTATTTGCTATTAAAAATGAGAGACTGAGACATTACAGAAACCGTGTTTGGGATGAGATCGAAGCATTCGATGCTTTCTCAATTGAAGCGGTACCAAGGGAGTTAAACTCGAAGGTTGATTCTTTAGCTGTATCTGCAACTTTACTAGTGCCTCGTTCTAATTTTACAACTGATACTTACAGGGTAGAATTAGTTTATAGACCCTGCGTGCCTGACAATTCTAAATCCTGGCAGGTATTTGAAAATGATAAACAGATTCAGAAATTTTTACAGTGTACTGAGATTTTCACATCATTGTTTTATGAAGGATCAGAGGCGAGTTGTAAAGAGTTTTCTCCTGATACACAGGAGGAGCTGAATGATAGAGTGTTATAGTTGAAAAGAAATAAAATCCCAAAGGGTTTAGTTTCTCTTGAACATCTTTTTGATAGGAAGGATGGGTTTAGTTTCAGGCATTATGGAGGAATACATTGCATTCCTCATCTTGCTAGTTCTCTATGGGTGATGTGGATCACTAGATTATGTTCTTAGCATGTTATGCTAATTTTGTGGTGGTTTGCATATCCTGTTTTTGGGTCTAGATTAAGTGTTTGGATTGATATGAGCTATCTTGTGTGTTTTGGTCTAAGCAGTTGAGTGTAAAATCATTTTGGTGATATTTGGAAGCTGCGTTGACTTGGTGTGGATCTTCACTCATCTCTTTTACCTTCTACATGTAATATTTTGGGTTGATGATGCATATACATGTTGCATCTTTAAGTCAGCCTTATAGAGGCTATTGATGATCCAGTTGATGAATAATGTAGAGCAATTGGATTATGAGCGATATGACATAGAGACATGGAAATAGAGATGCAACATGGAATGAAGTGAAGTATGATGAAATGTGATGGGATTTTAAGGTTATACAGTGGTCCAGATGTGTTACAGTGTAGAGATGAATATTGGATCATATGAGTATTAAGATATGAATTGTTATCTGCAAATTGTATCTATGTTATTCTCTCTTGTAGTTCAATCTCTTATTATTATTGTATTTGGACAAGTATTTTGTATGTCTCCTCAAAGAAGTGTTCTTTAGTTGTGCAAGTATTTATTTTGTATCTTGCATTAAGGTTGTGTTCGTTAGCCTACAAGTCCAGAGCAATGAACTCCCTAGCCTATGGCTTAAATAATTTTAAACACTTATTACATATGTTGTGAGTTTGATTCTCACTGTGGTTTTTCCCGATTCAAGTTTTCCGCGTAAAAATATTGGTGTCCTTGTGTGGATGCATTTGTTTAATTTATTTACTTTCATGCACGTGTGATGAATGAATGTTATTGTTTTAATTTGCTCGAGTTTTAGTATATGTTGATTCACCCCTCCTCTCAAGATTTGGTCATGCTCAACAATTGGTATCAGAGATTTGGTTCCTGAAGAGACAATTTAACCACAGAGGTAGATCCGAGATTTTGAATATTATGTTTGAAGAATAATTGAATGATATGGATGCTATGGGATAGAGTGATTGGTATGATGTCAATGGTGTTGTTGATATGGAAGCAGAGTTAAGATCTACATTGGAAGACCTGGATAAAAGCAGAGAAAAACACAATAATGCAATTGAAAAGATTACTTACTTGAGAAGATTGCTTAACAAAGGAGAAAAGGTCATTGATTATTTTGAAACAAAGTGTGATGAGAAGAATAAAGAATGTTCAATTCTTGAAGAATTTATTAGACAAGAAGGAACTAAAAGAAATTAAGGATCGGATTGATAATGGAATGAAACTCGGAGGTGGTAGTGAAGTGCTTTATGCAATGCTTAGTTCTCAAAAACAAAGTAAAGATAAGGGTGGAGTTGGTTTTGAAATTGGTGAATGTTCTAAGTCACCTAGAAAGAAAGATAAATGAGAAGAGAAGGTTAAGAATGAATTGAAGAACTCTAATAAAGATCATAACGATTTCATTTTGGACTGGAACTTCTAGAGCTCTTGGAACTTGAAGAATTTTAAGAGACTTCTTCCTGCTCCTTTTGGGTATTCCTCATATTTTAATAGTAACTATAATTTCATGCAATAAATTTGGACACAAAGCTAGTGAATGCAAAAGTTAGATTAGAAATCAATTCTATAATGGAAATTGTCGCTATTGTAATATGTTGGACACAAGGCAAGTGAATGCAAAAGTAGGTTGAATTGGAATAAATATGGAAACTCAGGTTTTAGCAAAGATATAGAGAGTCATCATTAGTGCATGGTCCTTGTTTGGAACTTGCAATAGCTCCATCTACCATGCTTGAAGTTGCTCCTCTTGCATCTTGTCCACCTTCTTAAAATAATATTCAACAAGATTAAGGGGAAGATTATATGCTTGATTAACTTCATTCGTGTCATAGATCCTCTCTTTCTTTTTCATAATGTGTTTCCCCTGTGATGTATTTTTGTGTTATGTTAGGTTCTCTTTAGACGATCCTTGTCACTCCATTGGTGCAAGGAAATAAAGAGGTTGAATCTGTTGTGACATTCTTCTATTTTTCTATCTGTTGTCCCTTGTGTTGTCTCCTTGGGGTCGATGCAAAGCATTGGGATCTCTTTTGATCTTTTTACATGTTGAATCAAAAGATACATGCTCCCTTCTTCCATTGTGCTTGTGGTTCCACTACCTTTGGGGGAGGAGGTAAATTCAATATAAATATTTGTGATATGCATTATTTATCATACAAGCATATTGACCCCAGAGTTGGTGGATCCCTTATGTACTTTTATATTTTGTGACCATTATCCTTTGATGTGTCCTTTCTTGGGGTATCTCATTGTGGCAACATGCGTGTCTTTTAGATGCATGCTATCTTAAAGCAATTTCTCTTGATAAGGCCTATGCAATCACTTTAATGTGGGGGTCTACACTCTGCTCAATGTTACACTTTATGCACACACCATGACATTTTTTGATACTCAAGTTACTTTGCAAACTGAGCCTTTTGATTTGTAATTTGGTATTTTTAATTTCCATGACTCGTAGTAAGAAAACCTTACTAGGCTAGCAGTAATGTTCTATCTCTTTTTTTTCTTTCTTTTGACATTCCTTTTGTCTTGATTTTGGAGTAGTAAGATCATAAAGTCCATGGGAGCTTGGGGTGTCTTGATCAAAGTTTTCATTTCAAACCTTTGTATTTTATCATGAGTATGCTTAGTCTCATACTACTGCTAAAGTGGAGGCTAAATGTAGCATCCTAAATTGTACTTGAAGAACACAAATGAACACTGAGAGGAGGGGGTGAATTAGTGTATTTCAAAAACTTTAAGTTTAGTTTGCAGACTTTAAAAGATGTAATGCAAACATAGACACACACATACAAAAGCACATCACATAGCACCAAATGTACAAGGAAAACCCAATGTGGGAAAAACCTTGGTGAGAATAACTACTAGAGTCTACTGCTCCAATCTAGCCTCACAATGAATAGCATATTACAATAGAATTTTATGGGCACCAACCTAAAGGAGCACCAACCCTTGAAATTTTGAGCACCAACCCCCTAACAATTTAGAGCACCTACCCCTGCTCTAAGCACCCACTCAGAGATTACAACGAATGCAGATTCAATTACAAATTAGGTACCTTGATACAAATGAGGTTTTGTAGCACCTTACTGATTTCCTATTGTCTTTCTTCTCTTTGCACTCTACACCTAGTTTAGCTCTTCTTTTCTTATACCGCTCTCTCAATCCTTGCTCAAAAATTTATTTCCTCTATTTGTCTCTGCCTTCTGCACTCTAATTACTAGTATTTGCTGCTACCAGTTATTGATTATGCCTCTCTCTCTCTCTCTCTCTCTCTCTCTCTCTCTCTCCGTCAACAACAACTTCACCGTTTTCAACCATTGCTCTTTTCTTGGTGGCAACACACTCTATCTAATCAACAAAAAATACTTTTAAAAACTCGCATCTATCTCCATCTCCATAGACCAACTACCTCAGTCCAATCGCATTTACTACTATGCTCAAACAGATCTGCATCAGAGAATGTTTTCTCCTCCAACAGGGATTTAAAAAAAAAATCATTCTTGTCCTCAGAGATCTAGCATGAATCAAATTTGATCTCCCTTCTTGGATTGAACACCTACATTGAATGACTTTGCACTGAGTTGCTGATGATCTCCATTGTATCAGATTGGATTACCTGCACTAAACATGTCTCCTCTGTTCAATGTACCTGGTTTGCTAGGTTTTGTAAACTCAAACTATCCCATAGATTGGATTCATCTTTTGTTTGATCACCTCGATCCCAAAAACTAGCTGCAACAGGTTTTCCATTAATGTCTTCTTTATCCCTTGTCGACCTACCCAAACAAGATCGACAACTACCTCCATTAGATGCACTAACTCTATATATCTGATTTTTTCAATCCACCAAGGATCCACATGTCTTCGTGTTCTTCATCCAAGTCACTCTGTCAATCCTAAACAACATCCTAAACTATCGGGCTGCCAAGACTAATTGAACTTCATGTTATGACTGACCTTTGTGTTATACGAACATGTTGCACGTATCAGATTGATAATAAACACTTATCCTGATCTATTCTATCAACTATATTTTTCTTTCCTCATGTTCATCGCCATAGTTATCCCGATGTCGCATTGTTCACTTGCTATCAAAATGACTTTAACTATCGAGTAGACATCTCACACCTATTCTACCTTCAAAACCTATCTCGATGACCTTGTGATGCCTTTGGTCCCTTTCATCAGCATTGGTTACTCCGATGAAATCCTCACCTTTGACTTCAATTATCGCCATAAGTTATCCCAAAGCATAATCTCCATGTTGACTAACCATATCGGCATAAGTTGCCCCGAACTAAAATTCTTCAAGCCAAACAGCTACTCATCGGAATAACCATAATTATCGGCATAGGAAAAATATGTTAGAACGACCGAACAAGTCATTCCGATGACACACACAATCAACCTCCCTTTATTGACATAGGTATCCCGAAACTCAAGCTCCACGGTGACGGACTTCATCGACATAGGTATTCCGATGATCTTACCAATGGGTCTTCTCTACTTTTTCTTCTGTCGAAATATTTTATACTATCGACATAGTGGGATTTTATCATTCTGCCCTCAATAGCTATTTCGATATATATCCACGGTCTCCTGGTCGCTATAGCTATTCAAATACACTAACATCGAAGTAGTTTACTCTATCGGTGTTACCCAAAATTTCTACTCTACCTATGTTCAACTTTTTTGATGCACATCCTCGGTCCCTTGGTCGACATAGCTATCCCGACATAAACTACCCACTACCCAACATCGGCCAGACTTACACCGATAGCACTTTCCTCCTTACGACTCAGTATCGACCTAGTTATTCCGATCTGACCACCAGAGTAGACATCAACCGCACACACACTTGATCGACTGAGTTATCTCGATATGTTAACTTCACCTGCACAACACTTGTTTTTTTGCATCCTCAAGGCATCCTTGCAACACTTGTTGACATCAATGACAATAATGGCAACAATACTCACCTACAATGTTGTACTCACTTAGGCCTCACTTTGGTGTTTTGTCCTCCAAGGCCTGATTGTGACACTAATTCTACTCACACCACTCATTTACCTCACATTTTCACCAAATTTCCAACCTATTCACTAGTTTGGAAACCTGATTTGTAGGACTAGGACATACCATGCGTCGGTCCCAAATCAAGATCAGGACATACCATGCCCTAGTCCTAAATCATGACCAAGGAATATACACCTTGGGCCTCCTAATTAGACCTCAAATTGGCCCCCTTAAATGGTCACCTTTGATGAGTGGAAAATATACTCCCATGTCAGCATGTTGTGGAAATTCAATCAAAATTTTTAAAAGAAAGTATAAAAGGTCTACCCATCTTATTTTAAACCTAACAATTTTGGAAATCAAGATCTACACTAGCAAATTCAAGTGAGAAAGCAATCAGTCTTCTATCAAGCATTGGAGAAAAAGTGAAATTCAAGCATTGGAGATGTCATTCATGTTCTATGTTTTATGAACACAACCTACATGAAACCCTAATTCCTTTGTGGAGACAAACAAAACTTCATTGAGGTACATCATTAGTGTTTCAATCATTTTCAATCTTTCCCTCAAAGGGAAAGTATTTTATTGTAGTCTTTCATTTACATTTAAATTCAATTTCATGGTTGATTCCAAAACTGAGGTTTGACGTAAAGAAAACTCATATTACCAACATATTTCCCCTTCTCACTATGTTTAGGAATAGGTACAAAGTTGCGTTCGAGAGGATCAACAAGATTCGTAGAGATGAACAGGTTCAACTTTCGACCGTGAGAAATTAAGAGGACCATGGTGAATTGATACTACTTGGTCTTAAAAAATCAAGCCAAACTTTTGGGAACAGATCTGAAATATCTTATGTTACTCATATTCAAGTTGGTGGCTTCATATGACATCTGTAACTCATTTTTCTATCATATTGCTTCCATAATTCGCTATCTTGCCCTAATCTTCAATAATTCAAATAAAATCAATTCAAGGAGAATATAGCCCTATCAAAGGACCCTGGAATTTGATTAGAATCTTGGTTTATCAAGGCTAGATTATTAGATTCCTCTCCTCTTTAATGTGATAGCTAATTATGTCATTTGGTGGTTTTATTATCTTAACTTATCCCTAACCCTAATTTTCCACCATTACAACAAAATTGCAGATTTGGGTGTGAGATATGCGACAATGGGAATTTCATACAAAGTTTATTTCAGAAATTGGGAAGGATCTTCCTCCTCTACGACAGTTTATGTGGCTTATCAAATGGTAAAGGAGAACAAGGATTATTAATTTGCTTTAGCTTTAAGGCATTAGTTGTTGGATAATCCCTAGATGATTAAGGATGATAATTATCCCTTTCAGTATTGCTCTCATGTTGTTTGCTTGGTATTCTACTTTGTAAATGCATTGCCCAGAATGAAAAATGTTGTGTGGAGAGAAGGTATGACTATTGGTGCACAAGTTAAAGAGTATTTAGATAATTTGGATAATGGTAAGGATGCTTTTTGTAAGTTATTTATGGATCTTTGGAAAGAAAATATTAGCAAAAACACAATTTCTCTAAATGTTGTAGATTGGTATAAGAATGAGATTACTTTCATGGTAGATAAGGACAATTGTTTAATGGAGGCTATAGTGTTGATGACTTCATGGGTGTCAAATCTCCCCTATGAAGTATCTGAGGATGAATGCATGGGAATTGCTTAGATTTTTATTAAACTAGCTAAAGATATGAATGCAAAAAGGTTCAGAATTTTTTATGAGATCATGAAAAAATACGGTGGTAAGAAAGTTGATGTTGTTTGTGTGTCTTCAAAAGGAAATCTAAGCATACGAGTCTAGTTGAGAAGGAAAGTGCAGACACCATAATGGTGGAAAGTGATGAATAAGAATTGGAAAAGGCTAATGTGCAAGGTGTTGTGAAAGAAGAAAAGTTTGTTGCTTCCCCTGCTTCTTCTAGGGAAAGTTCTTTTGAAGTTGATAAAGTACTTAATTTAATTGAATGACCTAATGGATTGAAGGATGATGGTGTTGGCAATTGACACTCATTGGATTCATATGTTGTCATTGATGGAAACATGGTTACTTGGTAACAAGATTCATAAGGAAGCTTACACCAGCACTAGGAGGCATTCATCGGTAGACACCAACATTGGAGAATCCAGGGTTACACTGGCACCGACACCGACACCGACATCCAACACTTCAGTGAAGCCAACATCAGGCTTGGACCTGAAGAAATTTTTATTTGTAAAAGCATTTTATTGTATAAAGCCGACATTGTATATCTTTTGTAATATATTGTAAGCCGACATAAGGCTTATTGTTTGTAAGGGTATATAGGTCAGTCTGCTAGGTCATTTTGAACATGGCGACATAGGAGAATATAGAAGAACTGTATAATGTGAAGTATATGTATGTATATCATTTGTATGTGAATTTCATATCATGCAATGATCTGTAGATAGTTTGGAAAGCATTCTTGGAGGAGAAGAGATATTGGTAGAAGTGTTCAGGGTTTATGAACCTGTATAGAGCAGAACTATAACTATAACTCTTTTTGGCATAATAGATGCATTTTGTGAGTTTATTATTACTATTTCATTTCAGCAGAAGCTTGTAGTCAGTGAGACCCTTTTTGTGGTGAGCAGTGTGCTATAGGCAGTGTGCCTTCCTGCATGTGCAGGCCCCCATTTTATGTAATATCCTTTCATATGGCCAGTGAACTGTGTATGCGGGAAAAGCGGTTCGGTGAAATCCAAAATGTGAAAATATTTCAAGGACTTGCCCACACACCCATTAGACTCTTGGTGCAAGTTATGGAACCATGAGGAATGGCTCAACTTCCCAAGGAGTGTTCAATGGTTCTCTATCTCACAAGGTCCCTCAAGCCAATGCCTTTGCTCTTAGATCACTGAGCAAAGTGACTTAGGGATGACGAATGCAAGAACGAGGGATGCTTTTGATAGAATTTAATATGAATGCATCCTATTTATGCATGATTTTAGTAAATGAACTAAACTAGATGATAAGATGACAAGGTTAGTAAAAATACTATCCTAACATGATATACTAGTTATATGATTTAAGCTAATGATAATAGAAATACTCTAAGTTGCTTATTAGATTAATTTCTATTGCAAAGAGAAGCTAAATGCTTATTAAAATTAAGTATAAGTATGATGATAAAGACTTGAATTCTTGAAATGGAAGAATGAGGGCTCTATTTATAGAAGAAACATGGCAATGGATGGTCAGGATTGAAGGATCTAATCAAGGGTCGGGATTGAAAGCTATCAATCCATGTTTGCAATTCTCACTAATGAAATGGTGACAATTGTCAACATAAGACTGCTTGAGAGGAGAGGTAAGAAGCATTAAATGCTTGAGAAGACCTCATGGTTACCTTAGAAGGTAAAGGTTAAGGTTAGGTTAAGGTTATCCATTGGATAAAGCTTTTACCCAAAGGATAAACTCTTGTACAAAGGTTAAAGGGATAACCATGGTCAAAGCAATGAATGCTTGATGAGACCCCTGGGTTAGATGAGGGTTGAGTTAGGCAAAAAGTCTCTAACCATGCCACTAAGGGTTAGTTAACCATTAATGGTTTGAAGACTTTGGGGACAAATTTGTAAGAGTCCTTCCAAATTTGGGGGTTTTCAACAAGTTAGCTTGTTGAAGGAATAAAGGCTTTAATGCCTTTGGAAGACTTTACTCCAAATTTGAGAAGTGACCTCCTCAATTTTAGGGAAAGGGGATAATTGATGGGTTTAGGTTAATTGATTAGGATTAGAGGTATTATAGAATAATTTAGGACGAGGGTTAGGAGGCAAGTGGGAGATGTAGGAAAATGCAAGTGGATGAGGAATAATAGGATTTAATTAAAATAAATTGCTTTATTTCAATTTGGTTGCAAGTTGGGGATTTAAATAAATTAGATTTATTTAATTGGGGTGAAATATTTAATTAAATGTAAATTTAATTAAAAAGTAGAGAGAAGGGATTTAATTAAATAAAATGATTTATTCAATTAAATGATATAAAAGGGCTTAAGTGAATTTAAATAAATAAATTGAATAATTTATTTAATTAAATAGAAGAATGTGGGTGATTTAATTAAATTAGATTTATCTAAATAGAGGAATGAGAATGAAATGAACATTAAATATTCATTTAGGAATATGGTCATTTTTATACGTCTACATTTTGCCCCTCTTTGAAGTGACATGTGTGTACATGTTGATTCAAAGAAAAATGATGTGTCATCAAAATTTGATTATGATAAGTGTGATGTCGTGTCGAGATGTTCATGTCATGCCCCAGATTTGATAAATGATGCCCCAGATTTGATAAATGATGTTGATAATGCCCCCTCGGGAGATGAATCAAAAATTTGAAAATTTGATTTGAGTTGATAAATTTGATTGCATTTTAAATTTTGTCTATGTTGAATGCGATAATTTGATTCATCTCCCGATAATGATGTTTATTAGGGTTAGAAATGAGACCACGAGCAATTTTCATGTTCCACCAAGTAACCCTAATTTCCATTTACCCTATAAAAAGGTAAAAAGTGATTTATTTTGTCTCATTTATGCTTGTTGACTTGGAGAAAGTGACACTTGGAGAGAAAGTCAAGATGTCGGTTCCCTTTGCTTCTCATCGATTTGAGCGCGTTTAGAGGTATTAGAGGCCTGTCACGTAAGGACCACCGACAAGTGATCATTTTTAACCCCTTTTTTATTTTTGTTTTGTCATTTTTAGTTAGGTTTTTTTTTTTGTTTGTTGCGGAAATTAACGGTTTAGCGCATCCAGTGAAAACCGTAATGCGTAGTGTCTTAGGAACTAGGGTAGCGTCCGGGTAGGTTAGGATAGTTTAGAGGGGGGTTAGGATAGTGCATAGACTGAAGTTAGCGCAACGGGTGCATAGGGTAGCGCATAGGGGGAAGCGGGTAGTGCATTGATTAGACCTAGCGCTTAGGGTTAGCCGGGGGTTGCATGGATAGGTTAGGGTAGCGCGTAGGTGTGACCTAGCGCATAGGGTTAGGTTTGTAGCGCAGGGCCAAATTAGGATAGCGCATAGGGGGTTTTAGCGCGCAGGACGCTTTGGGTGGCACATTGATAGATCAAGCTAGTGCACAGGTGCATTATAGTGCTTAGGGTGCATTTGGTAGCGCATGGAGATTGTTGGATAGCACACGTAGAGCAGTGTAGCGCATGGATACAATTTTTCAGCGCATGGGCAGAAAAATTTGGGGAAAGTAGGATTTGGTGAGGATTTATGAGATGAAGAAAGATAGGTAGGTGTTTGCTAGTTTTGTCGGGATGGGTGTGATAGTTAGTCTGCGTGTCTACTATTGTTGTTTTGATAATTTGTCCAATATGAGTTCCGATATGGTGTTTTTGATATGGATTTTTGGAGATAACTTGATTGGATTTGCAATGTTTCAGGTTGATGTTGATATTGATATGATATGATGTGGATTTGATATGGATTTTTGGAGATAACTTGATTGGATTTGCAATATTTCAAGTTGATGTTGATATTGATATGATATGATGTGGATTTGATATGGATTTGTGATGTGATATGAACTTGATTTGATATGCATTGTTTCAAGTTGATATAAATGTGGGACTTGAGTTGTTTTTCAAGTTGATATGGTTGTGGAACTTGAGTTGCTTTACAAGTTGATATGATTGTGGAACTTGAGTTGTGTTACAAGTTGATATGAATTTGGAACTTGAGTTGTTTTACAAGCTGATATGAATGTGAAACTTGAGTTGTGTTACAAGTTGATATGATTTGATATGGATATGGATTTGATATGATGTGGAACTTGATTAGATTTTCAATGTTTCAAGTTGAAATTGATCTGATGTTGATATGGATTGATTTGATGTGGAACTTGATTAGATTTTCAATGTTTCAAGTTGATATTGATTTGATGTTGATATGGATTGATTTGACGAGGAAACTGATATTGGACATGGTTTACTTGTGATAGGAGCGGCTTGGGGTTGTGTAGTCGCGAGAGCGATTTATGAGACTGTGGTCATTGATACCACGATTGATACAGGTAGACATAGATATCATTGAGAGGTGTGGACTATCATCTTTGTTGGAGATGCGTCGGTATATCATTAACCGAGGTTTATTGACAGCTTTGGCCGAGAGGTGGCATAGTGACACCAACACCTTTCATTTGGCGACAGGTGAGATGATAGTGACACCTAAGGATTGCTACCAGATTCTGTGGATTCCCGTGGCAGGTGCACTTTTACCATATGAGTAGACCGAGGAGGGCGGGACAGAGGCTCTTCACCGGATATTATAGGATGATACGATTTGCGGATATGAGATCCCCTGGTAGGAGTTCATTGATTTAGATTACGCTCCTCTACCATCAGTTGTGGCATGATTTATAGGTGGTTTCTTATGTCTTGACCGTAGGTCTAAGGGACTGGTAGTGGGATGGGGGTTGGTCTTGGAGGACATGGTGACACAGGGTTGCCGATTTGCATGGGGGTTTGCTATGTTGGCCCACTTATATAGGGATTTGCATCAGGTGGTTTACCTGGGATACAATAGTCTCTCATCTAGGGTCACGTTGCTACAGGTATGGGCGTGGGAGCATATTCCCGCAGCTAGGCCACTTGCAGACAGAGATAGGCCAATTGGTCGCGCGTATGCCTATGGATACAGAGGGATAGTTGTCCAATGTAAGCTAAGAAAACTAGAGCATTGGAGGCGAGTGCTAGATGATATTGATACAGTCATATGGAGACCGTATACAAATTGTGAGGTGTGGGCAGAGGATGGGATGGAGATGCCCTATGTCTACATGTCCCAATTTCTGATAGGGCGGACACCCTTTATTATTGAGAGATTCCTGCACAGCCGAGTGTTGTGGCAGTATGGACAACATCAGGGGATACCATAGGGAGCCTGCTTGTATGCTCGATGGAGGCAGGATGTACCAGAGTGTGGACCCACTATTGATAGCACAGTGGTGGGTGAGGAGTTCTTTCACCTAGCCGACCAGATATGGCACTATGCCTACGGGATAGTGGATGCGGGGATGACCGATGAGTTCGCAACACTCTTTGTGGCTCATGTTGTGGCCAGGATATTGGATCTAGTGGAGACGATTCCCGCTTTTGATGATGACGAGGATGAGCAGGCCGAGAGGCTAGGGAGATGGGGAGAGGAGGGAGAGGAGCTGGATGAGGGAGGTGGGGATGGTGGAGGTGATGATGGTGGAGATGGTAGAGGAGGTGGCCAAAGTCAGCGTGGGGATAGGGGGAGAGTCGATCGGGGGAGGAGAGGGGATAGAGGTGGAGCTGGTGGTGACAGAGGGATACGGGTGGAGAGAGTAGTACGACGGGTTGCGGAGGATAGAGGGAGGGGAGGTTTGGCTATTGGAGCTGGTGGTGAGGAGAGGGTAGGAGAGGTGATAGCAGCGATGGGAGAGACAGATGATTTTAGACGGCCAACCCAGAGGAGGAGGTCAGATGTTTTACCCTCACCAACGTCGAGGACAGGGAGAGGGACAGAGGGTCCCACTACACAGGTACCCCTCCAGATTTGGATTCTGACTCACCCGGAGGACTCTCAGATTAGGTCCTTACAGTATCAGTGCAACACCTGCAGACACAACTACTGGTGCATCAGTGGTAGATTACACAGCTGAACACTGAGCGAGATACAGTTTTGGAGCGGTTGGGTCGAGCCGAGGCTCGAGCAGAGAATTTTGACAAAGCAGTCATGGGTGACTTGATGAGAGACACCCTGAGGGAGATGTCTTATAAAACCAAGGAGGCTGAGTATTATCGGAGGCACTATGAGGATGCAATGCCTCGAGAGCGCAGAGTTTCGAGTTTCACAGCGATGAGATCTAGTCGATCTAGGCAGACAGGGTCGAGGATAGATAGCAGAGGCGTGACAGGGCCTACTTGATAGGATCCACCTGGAGATCCAGGTGCTGGGACATCTGCTGTGAGATCGTCACCCTCAGGAAATAGTCATACCTGAGAGACGTTGTCTCCTTTGTATTTTGATCATTTTGTTGTATTATGGGACATACATGACATATTTTGTACTTGATCATTTTTGAGATATATATATATATATATATATATATATATATATATATATATGTATGTATATATATAACACCATTTTCCTTGATCCTCATGTGATGTGTTATGGATGATGCTTTCTATATGAATTTGATGTCTCTATGATGATGATGCAATTCTTAGATGTATGTGATTTGATATGTGATGAATATGATGTGATAATGCATGATGTTGTGAGATGTATCTTGAAAATGAGATGTATGATAATGATATGTTGTGAGATGTATCTTAAAAATGAGATGTATGATAATGATATGTTGTGATATGTATCTTGAAAATGAGATGTATGATAATGATATGCAACTAAATGCAAGATTAAAATGATAATGATGTGCTGCTTATTGTAAAATGATATGCAACTAATTGAGCATCCTCATTCTTCCATTTGTCATTCCTGTATAGTCACATGTTTTTGCTTTCTTTGTAGTTATCATCATTGAGCATTGATTTGTTGAGATGTGTTGATAATTTATACAAGCATAACGGTATAATTGAGCCATAATAACTTGAGAAAAAATTACATGATTTTTGATTTTGCAAGATAGCACAAGTGTCAAGGTATAATTGAACCAGGACGACCTGAGTGCAGCTTGCGTATAAACAGACAAGATTAAATCATTTGTATGCGCAAAGTGGAATCATGTCTTTAGTGATATGCTTTGAATCATGTCTAGAGACAAGTATTTGCACAGTACAAGTGATCACCTCACAGACAGAAAACTAAAAAAAATATTGGAGTCCGCATGACTTTCTTTAGCTCGATGCATCATTGAGAAAATGTAGAGAATCCAATAGTTCAAAAATAGTCAAAACTTCATGCCAGATGCAAACATTTGACACTTCAGAAAATCATCCATCATGTGTTGTGAATCCTTTTAAGTGATCAATGTTTGGTCTCATGATTGTTGATTTGTTGTTGGACAGGATGCTCTGAGTGTGCTACATGTTTTGATTTAGGACAAATTTTTGATCAATGTTGCCCCTAGCTAATTTTACCTCCGGATGTGGATATGCACAGTGATTACCAAGCCATGGTAGATGACGAAATGGTATTTGGATTAACAAGGACAATGACTACGCTAAGTATGTCCTGAAGAATGGTATTTTGATAAAGTGTTGGGTGATGGCCAATAGTGCTTGATTGTGGATGTAAAAGGCTCGTAAGTAAAGATAGATAGAGGAGCTGTCCTCTCACAATAGCACCTGTTGCCAGGTTTTCACCAGTTGCTTTTATTTTTACCTTATTATTTGCTTTTTCTTGATTTTTGATATTTTTGACTTTTTCTACTTTTTCGTGCAGTAGACTGCTCAAGTATAGTATTTCTTCAAATGGATGTTGTTAGTTGGTTTGTCGAGCACATCTCCTTCTGAAGTTGTTAGCTAATAAGCACTTGATCCATAGGCTGATATGATAACATAGGGACCTAACCAGTTAGGTTCAAACTTCCCTTTCTTTTCTCGATCCTATTGATTTCTAGGATTTTCTTTGAGGATTACGTCACCAATTTTAAAAATCCTAGGGATGAATTTGTGATTGTAGCTTAGGCACATGCGTTGTTGATATTCTTTGAGGTGAGTATAGGCATGTTGGCACTTTTAATCTAGAAGTTCTAGCTTTTGCAGTCGGTTTACTCGATACTCTTCATCTGGAATGAGGTCTTTCAAAGATACTCTGAGAGATGGAATCTCTACCTCCAGGGGTAAAATTGCCTCTGATCCATACACCAATGAAGATGGCGTAGCTCCCGTAGGTGTGCGGATGCTAGTTCTGTATGCCCAAAGTGTTGGATTGAGTTGCATGTGCCAATCTTTGCCTGCATCATTCACTGTTTTCTTGAGGATTTTCAATATGGTTTTGTTGGATGCTTCGGCCTGACCATTCCCCTGTGGGTAGTAAGGTATAGAGAAATGATGTTGGATCTTGAATCTTTCACATAGTTATCGCACATCTTGGTTCTTGAAAGGTCGTCCATTATCTATAATGATGGAACTTGGAATGCCATATCTACAGATTAGATAATTAAGAATAAAAGAGGCAATTTGTTTCCCAGTCACTGTGGTCATGGGGATCGCTTCAATCCATTTGGTAAAATATTCTGTTGCAGTGATAATGAACTTGTGTCCATTTGAAGATGAAGGATGTATTTTGCCGACTAAGTCCAGTCCCCACTGGCAAAAGGGCCAGGATGTTGTGAATGGCTGCAGTTCCTGTGCTGGTGCATGTATAAGATTGCCATGGATTTGGCATTTAGGACATTTCTTTGCAAAATGATAAGAGTCCTTTTCCATTGTCGGCTAGTAATATCCCATTTGTAGAAGTTTTTTAGCAAGAGTAGGACCACTTGAATGTGTGCCACAAATACCTTCGTGAAGCTCTTGTAAAGCAGAGTCAGATTCATTACGATCAAGGAAACGAAGAAGAGTACCATCTAGACTTCGACAGTACAAAATGTCAACAGTGAGAGTATAACGGGTGGATTGTCCGATAAAGTTGTATTTCTGATTTTGAGATAGGTCAATGGGTAGGATATTGTTTTTAAGATAGTCATATATCGGTCTGTATAACAGAGAGTCAGAATCGGTCAAGGCATAGATAACATGGGATTCAGAATGGTCATAGGCTGGGGAGAACAATTGCTCTACTAGAAACTCGTAACGACTCTGTTGCTCTGGAATCTGTAGCAGTGAAGCAATAATAGCCATTGCATCGACTGCTCTGTTGTCCAACCTTGGTACTTGCTTGAAGGTGATGTGTACAAAATATTGTTTGAAATCATCCACCATTTGTTTGTATGGTAGCATCTTGTCGTCTTTCGTCTGATAGCCATTGTTGATCTGATTGATGACTAGTTGTGAATCTCCGTAGACTTTTAATTCTATGATTCTACATTCTACGACCATTTTGATCCCTGTAACTAGTGCCTCATATTCAACAATATTATTTGTACATGGAAACATGAGCCTATATGATCTTGGTATGGTGTGCCCATCAGGAGTGATGAACATAATGCCAACACCTGAGCCATGTTGAGTGTAGGAACCATCAAAGTAGAGGGTCCATTGCTTGGTGTTTATAGTAAGAACATCCCTATCTAGAAATTCAATCTCTATTGGTTGTTTGTCTGGTAATGGTGCATTTTCCAATTGATCTGCAATCACTTGTCCTTTGATAGCTCGTCACTCTGTGTAGTGGATATCAAATTTGCTAAGAATCATCACCCATTTAGCCACTCTGCCTGTGAGAGCTGCTTTGCTGAGTAATTATTTTAGAGGATCAATTTTTGCTACGAGCTTGATTGTATGCGCTAGCATGTAGTGTCGAAACTTTTGAGAATCAAATACCACTATTAGGCAAGACTTCTTAATAAATGTATAATTGAGCTCATATCCATTCAAAGTTCTACTAATGTAATAGATGGCTCGTTCCTTTCCTTCTTGATTTTCCTGTGCTAACAGTGCCCCCAATGATATGTCTGTTGTTGATATGTATAGAATAAGTGGCTTCCCTGCTATTGGTGGTACTAGAACTGGCGGGTTCATTAGATATTGCTTGATTTGGTAGAATGATTATGCGCATTTGGCTTCCCATCTGAATGGTACATTTTTATGTAGCAAATGATTGAATGGTAAAATTTTATCTGCTAGTTGAGCGATGAAACGCCTGATTGATTGGAGCCGTCCTTACAAGGATCTAAGTTGACTGATGTTCTTAGGTGGTGGCATCTCCATTATGGCTTGTACCTTTGCTGGATCTACTTCAATGACCTTTTTTGAGACTATGTATCCTAATAACTTGCTTGATGTAACCTCGAAGACACTTCTTAGGGTTGAGTCTGACTTGAAATTTTTCCAATCTGTCAAAAATATTTTCTAAGATGCTAAGATGTTCTGCTCGGGTAAATGATTTAGCTAGTAAATCATCCACATAGTCCTCCATGAAGGTATGCATCATGTCATGAAAGATTGTTGTCATTATGCATTGATAAGTTGCCCCAACATTCTTTAAGCCAAATGGCATGACATTCCAACAGTATGTTCCCCAAGGACATGTAAATGTTGTTTTATCTTGATCCTCTGGGGCTATCTTGATTTGATTATAGCCCAAAAAACCATCCATTAGTGATAGCATTGCATGGCCTGCTATGAGGTCTACAATTATGTCGATATTGGGCAAAGGAAAGTCATCATTTGGACAAGTTTTGTTGACATCTCTAAAATCGGTGCATATCCTGATGCTGCCATCTGGTTTTTAAATTGGCACGATGTTGGAAATCCATTCAGCATAGTCGATAGGTCGAATAAATCTGACGTCTAATAGTTTCTTTAATTCAGCTTTGACCATGAGTGTTACATGTGGATTCATTTTTCATAGTTTTTGCTTAACTGGCTTGGCTCTTGGAGCAATGGACAAGTGATGCATGATTAACTATGGATCAATCCCAGGCATATCTGCATATGACCAAGCAAAATTGATCTGCTTTGCTTTGAAAAATTGGATAAACTTTGATCTTTCTTCCTTTGTCAAAGATTCTACTAGATGTATGTTTTTGGCTACTTCTGTTGTACCAATGTTGATTGATTGAGTAGGCTCAATCAATATGGGTGATCGCTCCTGATAATGTTCAGGAAGAGTGTCAAGTCTCCCATCTTTAGGTGCCTTAAAAAGGTTTTCACCAGCAAGATGCATTCTTTATTTTTACTTTTTTGTGATCTATTGCTGCCATTGAATGGTTTTCAACAATAGATCCTTTATTTCACTCATTTTTGTGACTGAGAGACTTGGCACTCCCCTGATTGTAGATGTTGTTACTTTGTTCACTGGTAGAGTCTATTTCCTGGTTGACAGTACACAAGTAATGGATAATGGAATCATCATTTGGGAAAATTGGCATGTCATGATTTTCAAGTTCATCCCAGTCTATGAGGTCAGGAAAGATAAGTGGTAAAGAGTCATTTGGTGGGTCAAGTTCAACTGCTGTAAGTGTCAGGATGGAGGTATCATCATGGTTGGTTGGGATATTAAATAAGTTAATGATTTTGTCGAGGTCTTCGATGGTATCATCTTCTGTGTAGACTTGCTCATAATGTCACTGCTCGTTTTCCTTGGCGTCATAGATATTATGTGGACCAAATTCAAGTAGTCCAGGCTCTATGCCTTGTTCTTCTTGAGAAATGGGTGTATGATTGTCATTTGCAGCAATATCTTTTGTAACATTGGAACAACTACCCCATTCATATTCATTTGAATAAGTCTCAGATGTATTCTCCCTGATTCTGGCAGTGCTGTGGATTGGTATGTTGTAGGGTGAAAATAGGTCTTTGATGATTGATACGAGCTTGATAGTTTCTCTGATTCTATATCAGATCTTGCTTCTACTCTTTGTATTTGCTCATATACTGTCTCTCCCCAGGGAGTAATGATGTGATCAGGGAGGGGTTCTTCTTTGTTTGAAACTGGTTCTTGAATATGATGTACTTTTGCACAAGGTGCTTATGTCTTTTGGTTGACTGATTTCTCTTGATGTTTCTTTTTTTCTTGGTATTCTCGTTCCTTACGTATTGTTTCTGCCGATTCAAATAGTGCCTCCCACCATGAGTCCTCCTTGCATTTCTTCTTGGCCATCCACTAAGGTTTTTGGTATTTTCTTGGCATCTTCCTTGGTGGTAGAGTGTGTTCATAGCCCAATCCGGTTTTATTTTTACTAAATTGTGAAGGAGGATCTAATGGTTCTGTGATACCTTCCTGACGCTTGTCGATAGGTCCTTTGCCATTGTATCCTATTTGTTGCATGATCAAGTAGCCTTTTCCATACAGGTGTGTTGGTATAGCTACTTCCATAGTAGTTTCTCTATCTTCTTCCTCATCCTTGTATAGCCAACTAAGGATGTCATTTTCCCCTGATTCATGTGCTAGAGTGCCTAGTTGGATAAATTTGCCATCAAACTTGGTGATGGGCTGTGTTGCTTGATGTGTTGATGCTGTAGGTAATCCATGAGATTTAGGCGATGTTGGTAAGTTGGCTAAACACAAGGGTTCTAAAGAGTGTTCTCCCATGCCTTGCTCTTTGATTTTCATTTTTTGCTTCAAATCCATAGATAGTGATTTAGAATTTTCTTGCTGAAGATCCGGTGCTGAGGAACTTTGTTTTTCTCGATTATGTGGAACCAAACTGTCTTCATTACAATGTTGAAAAGGGTTATGATCTGCTCATATAGAAATCTCCTATCCATTGTAGGGGAACTTAACACACTAGTGATAAGTAGAAGGTACTGCTTGTATTTCATGTATCCAAGGTCAACCCAATAAGATATTATATGTGAGGTCTATGTCTAAGAATTGGCACATAGTATCCCTTTGTATTGGTCCTACTTAAATTGGCAACATTACTGTTCCTTTGGATGATCTTTCTTCATCATCATATGCTTTGATAGTGATCTTTTTGTGTGGATCAATAGATTGCTCAGAGAAGCCTAATGCATGGATAAGTTTCAAGGTATAGATATTGAGTCCAGCTCCTCCATCTATTAATACTCTTTTGACTCGATGCTTGTAGACTAAGACTTCAATGTGGAGTGGAGTATTGTGAGGATGGCTTAATGAGATATTATCATGCTCAGAAAAGGTAAGGTTATGAGGCCCTGTTATGTGAGCTGCCATGGCTTGGAATTTGTCAGCATCCAGATCTTGAGGCACATTTGTTTCCAATAGTGCTTGTTCCAAGATGTCTTTGTGTTTTGGCAAAAGTTTCAGCAACTCCAGTATAGATATTTGAGCAGGAGTTTTGCACAGTTGACTGACTAGATCATATTGAATTTTGGGTATGGTGTTTGTTGTTGACGTATGTCCCTTCAAGACATATTTTTGAGCTCTGGTGGTTACATTGACGGATTCATGCTCACGCTTGTCTTTGATTGTAATGATGTTTACTTGATTATTCTTAGCTAATATATGATTGATGGTGTTATTTTATATGTGATTGATACAAGCTCCACATGTATCATTTGAGGTTGAAGCTCCATCTTTGTTGTAATTTGGAAGAGGATTTTTAAAGGCACCATGGTCACCATTTGTCTTGAGACCGTCAACTGTCAAATCGCCTCTATCAATCATGTCTTGAATAATGTTTTTCAGTCTCATGCAATCATTTGTTTGATGGCCTTTGTTTCGATGAAAGTCACAAAAGTGTGAGTCATTCCACCAGGGTGGTTTGATTTGTGGTTCAAAGTTGTTGATTGCTAGTAAGGAGATAATTTTGTTTGCCAAAAGTTCTCTGAATGCTGACTCCAATGATTTACCTAATGATGTGTAGACGCGTTTTGGAAAGTTGTTGGTGTTACCTCATGAATTTGCATTAGGTCCTCGATTGGTGTTATTGTCTTGGGTATTGTTGGTGTTGTTAAGATGATCTTGATTGTTATTTGGTGCATAAGTGTTAGTACCTTGGTTAGTACCCTTTTGATTTTTGGTAGCCCGAGGATTACCTGATAAAGCTAACACTGGTTGTTTGGACTTCATATCATTAGGATCGTTTCCTCCTTCATTTCCAGTGTTTTTGTTTCGGGTCCAAAACTTGGATTTGTCTAAGTTGTTGTTGTTTTGGTTATTGTAATTAGAGTTGGATGAATTCGTCCCTTCTTTGAAAAATTTCAATGTTCCCTTTTTGACACATGCCTCTTCTACTTGGATGCCATTCTCAATCAATTTAGCAAAAGATGGTATGCATTGGAGTTTGAGTATGTAACTCATCTCGCTATTTAAATTGTCAATGAAAATTTCCATCTTTTCCTTCTCAGGCACATCTCGAGGATATCTTGAGACCATCCGTCGCCAACGTTGAAGGAACACCATGAATGTTTCATTATTCTTTTGTTTGGTATTGCAGACATCTAGCATGGTGATGGCATGTTGAATGTTGTAGGAATATCGAGTTATGAATTTGTTGACTAACTCATCAAAGGATCTGACAGGAGGTATGATTTTGGATAACCATTCTATTGTTTGTTCTCCCAAGATTCTTGGGAATAATCTCATTAAATAAGTGTCATCATGGGAAAATTATAGGCTCATGGTGCAAAATTCCTAGACATGATCGCGGGGATTGCTTTTCCCATCATATTTGTCAAATTTGGGAATGTTTGAATTTGGGGGAAAAGGTACCATGTTTAACCTCCTGTCAAAAGGATAAGGACAAATTTCATTTAAGGAATATCGTACTGTTGATCCTTGTTGCATGTCTTGCATCTATTTTTGCAGCATTTGTATTTGTTGTGTAAGAGCAACCAAGGGTGTATTACTTTGTCGAGGGAAAAGTTCATCCCTCATATTGTTTCTAGTTTGGAACGACGTGTGTAGCAATATGTTTTGGTCAGGGATGTTTTGCTCGGGTAAATTCTGCTCAGGTATGTTTTGTTCAGGTGTGTTTTGTTCATGGTCATGTGCTTCCTCCTCTCTTTGCCGTTATTGATAAGCATAATGTTGAGACCTTGTTCTAAATATGTTAGTATCTAAGTCTTCGGGGAGTTTAACTCCTTTGCTTGTGAGCATGAGTAGGTATTTTTCTTTGTCATTTTCCATGAGTTTTTCCACAAGTTTTTGAAATGAAGTGCTTTCTTGACACTCTTGGAGAAGTTCCTCAAAAATTTATGTGTCTTTTAGATTTGGATATTTGAAAGGATTTGATAATCTTCGACCCATGCTAGAATTTGGTTGTGTTTCGCTTTGTTGGTTTCGTTGAGAGCGAGTAACAACGGGCATCTAGTAGAAACTTTCTGTGACAAAGGGAACAGACTCCTCTCCGATGTTTTGCTCAAGGGTTGGTGGTTCAAATAGAGGTATATTGTAAGTGATGCACAGTTCGGGGAAGAAAGCCGGATTGATCTTTCCTCCTTGATTTAGGCATTGACTGAATGCTGATTTTTGACAGAATGCTCTACTCCTCAATGGTTCCTTGTCAAATTCGTTTGTTTTCTCTTGAAGATACAAACGCATATGATGGAGGAATGCTCGATGAGATTTGAAGAGTTGGTGATTGATGTATAAAAAATTATTCCGTTTGGCAAGTTTCAGAGAACTGGGTTGTTGTTTCCTCAACTTGGTGTTATGATAAATACTCTTTCTTCTCAGAATATGAGGATTAGTTATGCACAAGTTATCAATGGTTTCCTTTGATTTGTTTTTGATTCAAGATATCTTGTTTGGAAACTTAAGTTTTACTTTATCAAATGAAGGTTTAGATGCCCCCTCACGACAAAGTGCATCAAATGATATGGAATAAGACCTTTCCTGATATGGAAACTCGATTTGACAACTTGGAGTTTAAAACAAGTATGTTTTTGGATAAAAATCCGTTTGATTGAAGGACCTTTTGATACATGTGATGGTGTTTCCTGATTTTGATAGGAGAGATGTGCTTTATCTCTTGACTAGTTTTTGGATTTGGACAACTTTGTTTTACGGAAATCTTGCTTTTGGAGTAGTTTTGATACTTTGATTTTGATTTTATGCTTGATGGAGTTCAAGATGAGGAAAGAAGGCTTCCTAAACTGTTTTTAGATTTTTCAAAAATAGCTTCTGTTTTTCCCCCTGTTTTCTCAGTTTTTGCTATGTGCTAAGCCAGAAACCCAATGCGCTACTGAATTTTCTCAACGTGCTAGAGAAAGGACTCCATGCGCTAAGTTGCCTCTATGACGCGCTAACTGGATTGTTTGAGTTTGTTTTGCTTTGAAAGGTTTATGCGCTAATATGGGCTTCTAATGCACTAACTATTGACTTTAACACGCTAATGTTTGGTCTCAACGCGCTAAGCTATTGCTTCCATGCACTAGACTGTTCTAAAAAGGCATTAAGGTTAAAACTGTTTATGTTTTGGATTGCTTATGTGCTAAATTTCAGAAGAAATGCGCTATGTTGAAGCTTGTCTGCGCTAAACTATGGTTCCAAAGCGCTAAGATATTGCTCTTATGCGCTAAACTGCCCTAATAGTTTTGACTTGGTGGTTTTCTGTTATTTTGAACTTTGTTTTAATGATGATGGATTCTGAAATAAGAAATGAAAGCACAACACAAAAGAGAGAACGATTTTGCCTAGTCTAAACAATGAGAGTATGTTCTGCGAGGATGTGTTCAAATCCCCAATGTTTCAACAATTTTGGATACAGAAAATACAAATCAAACAAACTCTTTATTCAAAGGTCATCGACAATACCATAGTTCACTAGTCTCGATACTCTGTCAACTCAAACAACCTTGTCACCCCCTAGGGGGAGCCTGTTTTTTTGCCTTTTGCCAGAAATTAACTCAAAGTGAATTGCTTCACAATTGAGTAGTTATCTTGGGAGATATATGGTGAGTAATCTTGGGGGTGGATTCTTCCTCACCCTTGCACTATGATATTGCAAATGTTTGGATAGTGACTCAACTCAAAGTTTCTAATGCTAAATTTCGTAATCAGGCTTCTTGTTCGGTCATCAGTGATAAAATCCCTCAGGAGGCTTCCCAACCTTTAGAACAAAGACTTTACGTCTCATAAAGATACTGGGGGAAGGCTAATCGTTGTGTGCAACTATTGAAAAGGACTTTCATCACTTTCCACTTTTGATTATAGTGGGTTGGAACACTCGACGTCAAAGTTGTTCCCCACTTAGGTCATTCCCCTTACACCGGCCAAAAAATAGCTTTAAGAGTTTTTCAACTACTCGAGAGGGGAGGCCTACTAAAGGTTTTAATGCTTAAATACTGAAAGCGTAAGAGTGGTCTGGCTTTTTGATCACCCAGTTAAGGGGAGAGCATATTCCTTCCACTTTCGAATCAAAGCACACAAGTGTTCTTTTTAACCTTTTATTGCAATGATTTGGTAAAATCTATATGGAGATATTGCTCCACAAAAACATGGTGTTCATTTTATCCCATCAAATCAGTCATTATCTGAGCTAGTAAAGGAACCTGGTCAACAAAGCAAAATTCTGATTTTGGTGGTCAACAAAAGAAATCGACAAAAGGGGAAGAACTTCCCTCTTTAACTTGAAAACAAAATTTAGACAAATGTGGTTCTTTTACCTTGGAAAAATTAGAAGTTGATCCTTTTAAACACCAAAGGATGGTGAGGTTGTTTTTTAAGCTTTTTGTAAAATGAAAGATTGTCTTGTTCTTTTTAATAACCCAAAAGGAAAGTTTTTCTCTTATGAAAGCAAGAATTTTTTTTGATTGTGGTTCTTTTTAGGTACCCAAATGAGATGTAAGTTCAATTTTAGCTTTTAAACAAGAATTAAAAGACTTCAAACTTTTAACTAACTTAGCTAAGTTAGTAAAAAAATTCAAACTATTTTAAATCCTAACTTAAAAATAAAAATGGGCTCCCAAACCTGCAAGAAACTGTCAGAAATCCTGCAAAATAACAATTAAAGCAGTTAGAAAAATATTGGCTTTGTGGACTTTCACAAGTCTAATTCTGATCTCGGTTACAAAGTAAATTTTGTCTTCTATATGTAATGCACTACAGAAAATACTGTATGCGCTACAAAATTACCCAGATGCGCTATCAGATAGACCCGACGCGCTAAGCTATTTTCCAAATGCGCTATATTGTTAAGTTCCCATTTCTAAAACCTACAGGAATTTTTTAAAGAATGCTATGTGCTAAGTGAGGGTCTCCATGCACTAGGATATGAGTCCTACGTGCCAAACAATATACCGGATGCGCTGGAATGTTAACCAGATGCGCTAAGAAACGTTCCCTACGTGCCGATTCTTGTTTCCCGCATACTTGCAAAAGTGGTCAGATTCAAAAACTGATTTGATTAATGAGGTTATGCCCCATGGTGGGTGCCAGAAATGTATGCGAGAAAAGAGGTTCGATGAAATCCAAAATGTGAAAATATTTCAAGGACTTGCCCACACACCCATGAGACTCTTGGTCCAAGTTATGGAACCATGAGGAATGGCTCAACTTCCCAAGGAGTGTTCCATGGTTCTCTATCTCACAAGGTCCCTCAAGCCAATGCCTTTGCTCTCAGATCACTGAGCAAAGTGACTCAGGGATGACGAATGCAAGAACGAGGGATGCTTTTGATCGAATTTAATATGAATGCATCCTATTTATGCATGATTTTAGTAAATGAACTAAACTAGATGATAAGATGACAAGGTTAGTAAAAATACTATCCTAACATGATATACTAGTTATATGATTTAAGCTAATGATAATAGAAATACTCTAAGCTGCTTATTAGATTAATTTCTATTGCAAAGAGAGGCTAAATGCTTGTTAAAATTAAGTATAAGTATGATGCTAAAGACTTGGATTATTGAAATGGAGGAATGAGGGCTCTATTTATAGAAGAAACATGGCAATGGATGGTCAGGATTGAAGGATCTAATCAAGGGTTAGGATTGAAAGCTATCAATCCATGTTTGCAATTCTCACCAATGAAATGGTGACAATTGTCAACATAAGATTGCTTGAGAGGAGAGGTAAGAAGCATTAAATGCTTGAGAAGACCTCATGGTTACCTTAGAAGGTAAAGGTTAAGGTTAGGTTAAGGTTATCCATTGGATAAAGCTTTTACCCAAAGGATAAACTCTTGTGCAAAGGTTAAAGGGTTAAACAAGGTCAAAGCAATGAATGCTTGATGATACCCCTGGGTTAGATGAGGGTTGAGTTAGGCAAAAAGTCTATAACCATGCCACTAAGGGCTAGTTAACCATTAATGGTTTGAAGACTTTGGGGACAAATTTGTAAGAGTCCTTCCAAATTTGGGGGTTTTCAACAAGTTAGCTTGTTGAAGGCATAAAGGCTTTAATGCCTTTGGAAGACTTTACTCCAAATTTGAGAAGTGACCTCCTCAATTTTAGGGAAAGGGGATAATTGATGGGTTTAGGTTAATTGATTAAGATTAGAGGTATTCTAGAAGAATTTAGGAAGAGGGTTAGGAGGCAAGTGGGAGATGTAGGAAAATGCAAGTGGATGAGGAATAATAGGATTTAATTAAAATAAATTGCTTTATTTCAATTTGGTTGCAAGTTGGGGATTTAAATAAATTAGATTTATTTAATTGGGGTGAACTATTTAATTAAATGTAAATTTAATTAAATAATAGAGAGAAGGGATTTAATTAAATAAAATGATTTATTCAATTAAATGATATAAAAGGGCTTAAGTGAATTTAAATAAATAAATTGAACAATTTATTTAATTAAATAGAAGAATGTGGGTGATCTAATTAAATTAGATTTAACTAAATAGAGGAATGAGAATGAAATGAACATTAAATATTTATTTAGGAATATGGTCATTTTTATACGTCTACAAATTGATATTGTGGGTCACAAATCCCACCATGGTTTTTCCTCTTTGAGGTTTTCCACGTATAAATTTTGTGTGTTATGGTGTTCATTTATGTGGATGGTTTATTTTCTTCAAGTTATATGTTTCTTCATTTATCGGTTTATATGTGTATGTTATAAAAGGGTAAAATCATATCTTATCGGTAGAACACTGATTCACCCCCCCTTCTCAGTGTTCTTGGATCCCAACAATTGGTATCAGAGCCTAGTTCCTCGGAAGAAGTTTAACAGCTTGAGGAAGATCCTGAAACCGAAATCATTGAACATGGCTATGGAGAAACAACTTGAGATGGCTCTTGAGGATTATGATGCTGAAAGGATGAAGAATTTAAAATTGCAAGATGAATTGAATTCTGCTAATGAACTGATCCTTTTCCTGCAAGAAAGGTTATCATTAGCTCGAGCCAAGAGAAAGGAACTTTTGCAAAACCTGGATGATGAGGAGAAAAATGCACTTAAGGAATAATGTCAAAAACTAAGTCAAGCAAACATGCTCATGAAGAATGAAATTCAAGACCTGACTATGAGGTTATCAAAATATATTGAGGATATAAAGAAGAAGGAAGATAATCTTATTATATCTCTGAAGAACAAATTTGATGAATGTGGCAGATTGACTCATGAGAATAATATGTTGAGAACTGATTTGGCACACTCCCGGAATAATGAACAAGAGATTGAAAGACAAATAACTACTCCGAGAGATGATCTGACTACTGCAAGTAAGTATAAAGAAAAATTCAGGATTAGTGCTGCATAGTTGGATGACTTATTGAAAAGAAAAAGGCAAAATGATGATTCTAGAGGACTTGGATTTGTACAAGGTGAAAGCTCTGGTACTGCAAATAAAGATCAGACAACCGGTATGTAGAACTCATCAGACCATAGGAAACCGGTAAGGCAATCTAATGCTTATAAATTTAATGGTAGATGTTTTTTTTGTAATAAATTTGGGCATATGGCTAAACAATGTAGAAATAGTATGTTCCTGGTCAATGCACAAATTGCAAGAAATATGGCCATAGATCAAAAGATTGCAGAATGAATGTCAAATGTCATGCATGTGGAAAGTTTGGTCATTTGGCTAATCAATGTAGGTCAAGGAATGACACTAGATATGTTAAAGCAATTCAAAAGAACAATGTTACATGTTATGCATGCAACAAAAAAGGTCATATTGCTAAGTACTGTAGAAGAAAGACTCAACCGGTTAGTAATGATAAAGAAAATGAGAAAGGAAAGAAGAAGGTAGATGAAATTCAACAAGATCATACCAAGAGATGGGTTAGAAAGTCCGAAGAACCAAGTGGAGATGGATCTACACTGGTAACTCCATCGGTAGAATAGAGCATTCTTGCACTGGCATGAAATTCCACTGGTAACTGAGGCATACGCCTTAGGGGTTGGAAAATCTATTAAAAATCTTACATATTCCTCGGAAGAGATCTGGAAGAGATCTAAAGAGTTGTCTTAATCATTGATGAAGGTTTACCCGGCATAAGACTGTGAAACCAGCATGTGATAGGGTACATCATGAAGCATTTATGACAGTGAAGGATTAGGGTTTACTTGCTGATAAAAGGGGAAAGTGAATTCATTTTCACTCACCCAACATTAAAGCAACCCAAAGCAAAGCAAAGGCAAATTTAAGGCGATTAAGAACGAGCAAAGGCATTCTGAAAGGATTTCCAGCAATCATCAGAGAAGCAATCAAATCTTCACACTGGTGATCATTTTTTAGGTATTTCTTCAAAATGGCATCTGGATCATTTGCTCCTACTTTCATTGCAAATCCCACCATTGTTGAAGTTAAGGATAGGGTGAGACCCATTTTCAAGGAAGTTCCCCAGATAGCTAAGAAAGAAGATTCTGCAGGCGCATTCTCTAGGGTTCCCGATGACGTGATGTATGTTGAAGATGTAAGGGCATATATTCACTGCACCTTGGAGGATCTAGGTACAAAAGAGATTAAGGGCATGTATCAATTTGTGATACTGGGAGACTGGAACAATCAAACCGAAATATAAGATCATCGAGGATCTAGGGTCAACCGGTATTTTGTACATACCAGAATTCAAAGATGAGGTGATCAGATATGTTCTGAGTAGGGTTCACAATGAGTTCATCTAGCTGGATAGGCCCCACATGATCACAAAGGAAGCAATTCAAGCAGTCATCGACTTACCCAAAGTTGGACAAGAACCTGGCAAGAAGATTTCCACCACTGTAGTTGAAAAGCTCACTGACGCAACCCATGATGGAAGATCTATGAGGGTTAGCACCATCAAGGACTTAGATGTGAAATTTGTTAGCATGATAATCGACTATAAAGTAACTCAATCTAGTCGATTGAACTCTATTGGTAATTCCGCCATCCATTTTGCTTATCAAATGTTAAAGAATAATGAGAAGTATGATTTATGTGAATGGCTGAGAAGTGAGTTAATGATAAATCTTGGAAAGATTAAGAGTGTTAAGAAAGGAATTGTTAGGTTTGGAAATCTCATTGTTTGTTTAATGCTTTACTTCATGAATGAGCTACCCAGTCTAGGGAAGAAGCACTAGGCTCATGACATACCGGTAGGTATGCAAATCAAGGAAGCAATCACCGGTCTTGGTACCGACAGGGATGAAAACTTTGGGGCTATTTCAAAACATTTTAGGAAAACATGAGATAGAGGGAAATAATATCAAAGCACATTATGGAGAAGTACTCCACTGATATCTGTTTTATGGTGAAAACTGACGAAACTCTTATGGAGGCGGTAGAACCTAGGATCATATGGATCACTGAGCTTGCATATGAAGTGGATGATAGCATTTTTGAACTCTATGAAAAAATGTTGCTTGAATTTCCATTGGATGATAAAACAAAACACTTTGGTACTGCTGAAGAAAAGGCTCTTGAAGTCAAAATTGGCTTTGACAAGAAAAGAAGATAGAAGAAAATAGACAAGATGCCTGCATATATACAGGATGTAATTCATAAGATAGACACTCAACTGGGTTCTGGATCCAAACCGACAAAGGAATTGACAATGGTTAGTGCTCCTGAGGCAAAGAGGCCTGAAACTTTCATTTCTTCTGTCACTTCTAACTCTGATCCAGAGGACAATGAACCTCTAACATTCAGAAGGGTACAAAGAAATAAAGCTGACCAGCCTCCGGTAGAGGAGAAGAAGGTGGAGCCAAGGAGGAAGCTTGTGAGAAAAGTAACAAAACCTACTGCACCCCCACCTCCGACAAAGAAACATATTCAGAAGAGGAAACTAGTCACATCCACTCTAGTAAACCAGAGTAAGAAGAAGAAGAATGATGATGATACTAAATCCGGTAAGGGTACAATGACCTGTGCTGAATTGATTGATGAAATAACCAAGGATGAAAATTTGAAAAATGTGTCCATTTATTATGAAGATTTAGAGGATAATGAGAAGAATGAGATTGAAGAGGCAATTTTGTTACATATAGATATATATAAGAAAGCCTTAGTAGAAATTTTGAAGGAAAATCCTCTATCACTGTTTAATAAATTAGATGCTAGAAGACTTGATGCAGTCAAGAGGGATAGAGAAATTAAGGAAGTAGAACTTTTGGGTATGTGTGGATCAATAAACAATGAGGAAATGAAAAGATACATAGATGTTGCTAACATAACAATTTTTAGTAGCAAACCCCGACAAATAAGCCTAATGATGGGCAGGGTAAATGAGGTAGTAAATGAGACCAGAGATGGTTGGACCAAATTCTTCCAAAAGAATCCTGATTTTCTCACCTCCCAAGAAGAATTTGTAAAAGCAACAACTTCCACCATCCTGAACAGATCTAAAGGGAAAGGTATTTTGGATAGTTCAGCTCCAATTTTGAATAAATCGGTAGTAACTATAAGTATATAGACACCACCGACAGTAAAGGAGAGTGTATAGTCAATACCGACAGAAACAACTTTTGAATAAGGCAATGTACATGTTACTAACAATATTGTGGATGATACTCCACCGGTAATAATAGATATTGTACCAAGTGGCGAAGCCACCGGTGCTAAGGAGGATAAGGCAAAGGGAACTAAGAATATACCGATAGTTAATATTGATTCCCCAACAAAGGTTTTGGCAGATGACACTTCTCAAGTTGAGAAGAAATCAATCACTAAGATGAGTCCCACTGAGTTAATGATGATGGCTACTCAAAAACTAATAAAGGAGGGATCGACAGATAAAGGAATAATAGATCACTCAATCACAGTTTTGCACAGACTAATTCCTGATTGTAAGATTGTTAAAATGAAGCAAGCTCTTCTGACAAGCTTAAGGCATCAACTGAGCATATATCTAACAACTTTCAATCTTTGCAGCAAATTTCAGACCGACAGGCACTTAAGAGATTTATTGTGACTAAGAGAGTCGCCTTTGATCAAATTATTGAAACAAAGAGGGAAAAAATTGAAGGAAAATTGATTCTTATTGATAATTGTTTAAAACAATGTACAAATATCTATAGGGTTTGTTGCAACATAGAAACTCTTACAACAAATGTAGATAGAAGATTAAAGGAGTTACATGATAAGGTTTCCAATATTGCAAACTCTTTTGATGGATTAACCTCACTAACAACATTCGTTGATGGACAAATTTTGTCCTTGGAGAAGCAAATTTTTGCTTTTGAAAAGGAAAGAGACAAGATCACTCGAAGAGAAAGAAGTCTTAGAGGATTGGTGAGTCCAATCTTGGACTCACTCGGTGTACATAAGAGGGAATGTATGGATATGGTTGCTAAGCCCATCGATAGAAGTCAAGGAGAAGGAAACATTTGCACACTTACTGAGTGGACTTGTATCCATATCTGAAACCTTCAGAACCGGCTGGGATACATATTTAGAGTTGCTAGACAAGGCTTACCTGAAAATTTTGAAATTGGCTCTGGTAAAGTAATCTATATTTATTAATTCTTTCAATTCTTTCACCGGTCTTTGGCATTGATGACAAAGGGGGAGTGTATATAATGTGAAAAATAATCAGACAAAAATATGGGAAGGATATCAGGAAGGAGTGTATTGCTCAGGGGGAGCATACTTCAGGTTGAATCAACAGGGAATCCATTTTTCACATGAGTGTTGCCATCAATGCCAAAGGGGGAGATTGTTGGCAATTGACACTCATTGGATTCATATGTTGTCATTGATGGAAACACAACAACATGGTTACTTGGCAACAAGATCATAAGGAAGCTTACACTAGCACTAGGAGGTATTCACCGGTAGACACCGACATTGGAGAATCCAGGGTTACACCGGCACCGACACCAGCACTGGCGTCCAACACTTCAGTGAAGCCGACATCAGGCTTGGACCTGAAGGAAGTTTTATTTGTAAAATCATTTTATTGTATAAAGCTGACATTGTATATCTTTTGTAATATATTGTAAGCGAATATAAGGATTATTGTTTGTAAGGGTATATAGGTCAATCTGCTAGGTCATTTTGAACATGGTGACATAGGAGAATATAGCACAGCTGTATAATGCAAAGTATATGTATGTAGATCACTTGTATGCAAATGTCATATCATGCAATGATTTGTAGATAGTTTGGATAGCATTCTTGGAGGAGAAGAGATACCGGTAGAAGTTTCAGGGTTTATGAACTGGTACAGAGAAAAACTATAACTGGAACTCTTTTTGGCATAGTAGATGTATTTTGTGAGTTCATTATTACTGTTTCATTTCAGCAAAAGCTTGTAGTTAGTGAGACCCTTTTTGTGGTGAGCAGTGTGCTCTAGTCAGTGTGCCTTCCTGCATGTGCATGCCCCCATTTTATGTAATATCCTTTCATATGGCTAGTGAATTGATATTGTGAGTCACAAATCCCACCGTGGTTTTTCCTCTTTGAGGTTTTCCACATATAAATTCTGTGTGTTATGGTGTTCATTTATGTGGATGGTTTATTTGCTTCAAGTTATATGTTTCTTCATATACCGGTTTATATGTGTATGTTATAAAAAGGTAAAATCATATCTTATTGGTAGAACACTGATTCACCCTCCCTCTCAGTGTTCTTAGATCCCAATAGTTGGTAACTTATATCTTACTGTTCCTACATATGAGTAGGATTTTATTGAACAAGCATTTGTTACTTATCTACTTCATAACAATCTTGTTCCCAGTGATGTTTCAGACTCTCTTCCAGAAGTCTTAGTGGAAATATTAGTTGAGTGTATGGCTTTAGTTGATGATGATAGTGGTGATGCAGATGAACTGTATACTAAGATAAATCTTGCAGACAACATGACTGAATAATGTACAAGGGCAAAAAAATAATTGATAACGTTGCATGGTTATATTGTTATTGGTTGAGATGGAATACTGCTACAAAGAAATTGAAGGATGAGATAGACTCTATTGAGTCTCATCTTAATGACTTGGCTTATTAATTTGATATCTATCAATATGGTAATGGTGCTATGAGAGCTAGGGTTTGTGATCTTCACTCCCAGTTATCCCTACAACAATGACAAAGAGATGGCTACATGAGGCAATCTGTGATCTGAAAGATGCAATGGAGTTGTAGATGTATTCATTTATCAGGTTGTTTGTAGATGCTAAAAAGGTGGAATGAAGTGTGTTGAATTTTGATATGTTTGATGTTGTAATAAATTTGTGTCTTTAGTGTGAGTGTCATAGCAAGATTTTGTCTATTACTATTCATTCTTGGGAATCCTCTCTTGTGGGGCTTAAGAAATGATCCAAGGATATTTGGTCCAATAATATATGATAATTTTTATGGACATTGGTTGAGAAGGCTATTATCTGGAGGTATTTGTATTCAACCTATCCTTTTTTGTTTTGATTATTTTTTATAGGGGGAGTTATAGATGTGTACACTTTGTTTTGGCAAGAAGAGTTGCCCTTTGAAATTGATGTCAAAAGGGGAGAAGTATTTTGTATATATGGGGAAAATTATTTTTGTGATTCCATCAATGACAAAGGGGGATTTTGTTGCACATATGAGTCTTGGTTGTCATTGATGTCAAGCTTACTAGTAGTCTAGTTGATGGTGCTACTATGATGCCAAACTTATTGGTGGTTTGGTTATCAATACTATCGATTTGATTGTTATTTGTTGATGTCTAGTCTTTCTTGTTGGTGGTCCAACTATTGGTTCAAAAGTGTCATGATGCAAAAGTATATGGTTGCATATGGATGTTGGTCTAAATGATCGTTAGTAAGTGATATTATGCAAAGTTGTAGGTGGATTTTGTGCAGAATGATGTGTTGCTTTCAAGAATTCAAGGATATGCTATGGAAACTTCCTATAAGTGTTCGGGATGGTAAGTGTTGATTATATACCATGTTTTCGGAGGACAAATGTCCTTTTGCATGGTCCAAAAACTACTCCGGTGAGTGGTATCTTTGTCTGGTAATCTATGGTGGTACCGGATTTGTATTAGATGGATTTTTGGATTGGTATAGAATAGTTATAGTTTTATTACATTTTAGGTTTTTAACTGGATAAAATTTTCACTGAGTGCTATCTATGTATGCGATTAGAGTTTGTACAGTTTCAGGTATTGCAGAGGAATGTGCTACATTCCTCTGCAATACTGGTTGTCTATGGGTGATGTGGATCACTGGATTATGTTCCTAGCATGTTATGCTACTTTTGTGGTGGTTCACAAATCCTATTTTTGGGTTTGGATTAAGTGTTTGGATCAATTTGAGCTATCTTATGTGTTTTGGTTTGATTGGTTGTGTGTAAATTCTTTTTGGTGATATTTGGAAGGTGTGCCAACCTGGTGTGAATCTTCACACATCTCTTTTACTTTTCGCATATAATGTTTTGGGTCGATGATGCATATACACGCTACATATTTAAGCCAACCTTATAGAGGTTATTAATGATCCGATTGATATATAATGGACAAATCAACTGAGTTATGAGTGATATGGCATAGAGACATGGAACTATAGATGTGACATGGAATGAAATGAAGTATTACGTGAATGTGATGTGGGTTCAAGGTGATACAATGGTCTAGATGTGTTATAATGCAAAGATGGATATTGGTTCTGATGAGTATTAAGCTATGAACTCTTATGAACATATTGATAGATGCAGAGATGGATATTCAATCAAATGAGTATTAAGCTATGAACTACTATCAACATATTGGTAGATGCTATTTTCTCTTGTAGTTCAATCTCTTATTATTGTAATACCTTAAAAATGGTCACCTAAACCATGGGCCCCTAATCTCGACAACATCACCAAGGTCCTAACCAATGGAAATTAAATCAACCTTGAGCACCTAATTAATTAATTCTTCAATCATTGATGTTACATGGCAAGTTAATCACTCTATATTACTTAAATATTCATTTATTTAATTAAATCATTCCAAGTAAATAATTTTGATCAATTATCCTATTTATTTAATTAAATTTCCTAGCATATTTAATAAATAAATAAATTTGCCATTTAACCATAAAAAAGGAATTAATTTACAAAAAGCGATTAATCACAAAAAGAGGAATTAATTTACAAAAAGAGATTTATCACAAAAAAGGAATTAATCTGCAAAAGAAAGAGTTAAATTAATCTGCAAAAGAAAAGAATTAAATTGAGAGAAGAAATCAAACTTAAGATGTTTCTTTTTCTAAAATTGAGATAACTTGAGAAATCAAAAAAACAATTAAATTGAATTAATCATCTTCTCTAAAAATAAAACTCAAAGCTTTTCTTGAGGAAAAAGGTTTAGTTATATTGAAAAGCCTTTTTCTAAATAAAAATCTTGAGCAAATTAAAGGAAAGTGCATGGAATCGACTATTTTTATCTCAAGTGCATGGAATCAACCAAATTTATCTCCAATGCAGACTTAGACTTATAATCTGAATGCATCCAATCAAGCTATAATTGGAATATATCTCAAGATTAACTTAATGTGATCTTTCAATTATTTCAATTGTGCTTTTTCTTGAGGAATCTCAACCGCTCATTGCTAATCAATCTTAACTGTTGATCTCTCTTTTGAGTCTCTATAAATTCAGCCTTCATCTCTCATTCAAAACACCCTAGAGATTTATTGTTATTGTGTAGTTTTTGCTATGGAGTCATTGAAAATATTGTGCTTTGAGATTATTGCATCTTCATTCAACTTTTTACATATTTAGTTTAATTATGATTGCTTGAATTCATCTAACTTAATCCTGCATCTATCTAGTTTAATATTCATTCATCTAGCTTAATCTTGCATCCATTTATCTTAATTCTTGTGCTCATATAGATTAAATCCTTCGTCTTGGTGTAGTCTAGTCACTGGTATTGCTTAGACAAATATGAGAGCAAGTCTATACTCGCATCTTTTAGAAGGCAATAGGTCCATTTGTTATGGTTTTTATATTCATGATTATATCTATCGAACCATGCATGCAATGACTTAATTGAAGTGTTGTGTCTTACAACTTGCAAACTTATTCCAATTTTCACACACATATTTTTGGCACCCACCATGGGGCAAAAGACTACATCTTTCGGCCTCACAGATCAACTTCTATTTTTCAGATTTATTTTTTCGGTTTTTTTTTCATACAATTACTACAAAAACTCATACGATTTTTTATAAAGGCCTAAATGAAAAACTGCAGGTATCGCATGGTCCATTGTGAATTATCGTACAACTAGGTGAGAATACTCGTACGATATTCTGGTTTTTTGTATTAAAACAAACTGCAATTTTGGGGTTTTTCTTATTGAATTTTGATGGTACTAATGCTAACCCTAGCTTGTTTTCTGTCTACCTGGGAGATTTTGACAGCCTAATCAGTTTTTGCAGAATGCTTGTCAAAGAACACGCTTGTCGCACAAAAACAATATGATTACTGATTTGTTGTTTTTGCAGTTTGCCTGAGGAGATTCAAGTGAACTTCGTGTATTCTTTAAATTCATTTTTTTTAGGCTCTTAAATTGCTATCTTGTTAATGAATAAATATGTCTTTTGTGTTTTAAGAAAAATCTAAGAGGTAGGAGAGTATGCTCTTGTCTGCACAGACAATCAGGAAATCTTGACCCTTGAAGCTTTTTCTAAGTTTGAGATTTCTATACCTTTAGCGGGCTTGTCACAGTGGGAAAAAGTAATCACCCTATGAGAACAACCCAAGTGAGTACAACTAGACCCGAGCATTCCAACTCACTATAATAAATAGGCCTATGGTGATTAAATTCTCAGAGGATGGGATTATTTGATTTTTCTCTTTGAGATCTCTCATATTGAGCATTTTGTAGGGCCTCACAGTCTCAATCACATTTACGTGACTACATATTGTTTCGGTACCTTGTCGGGTTATAGGCCTCAATCATTCTTGTGTGACTTCAAGGGGTAATTTCGAACGAAATTCGTGACTAAGAACTATAAGATAGAGGCTACTTGATTCACCTCCAAAAGGGGGATAATCTTTGTGCAAGAGAGATAGTAACTCTCCCAAGATACTTTCCATTTCATGCTCCCATTAGCGTTTGGAGTCGGCTAATACGGTGTTGAGAATCCATTGCGTGAGACTCAGTGACTGTATTCTGATTAGCTATTGGCTGTGTACCTGAGTCTACAAACAAATGTTTTCTTCTCTAGGCCAACTTCTGTAGGGTCAGCGTGTTGTGCTTGAAGTCATTATACATCTTGCGTGTGTACTATGTTTTCATCCCTGAAATTGAAACTGGAGAAAACAATCAACAACGTAAAAAACTTAGTGATCAAAACTCTGTCTGTGTCAAAAACCAGTCTCTATCAGTATTCAAAACTCTGTCCATGTCAAAAATTAGTATTTATCCAGTTCTATATTGTATGAGTCTACTGAATTATCGTTGGCTATATACGTGTTGTCGTACGAGTATTCATTAGTCCTGTTAGTTTATCATCTAGTCCTGACAGAATTGTCGTCCGGGTCTATAGAAGTGTTGTTTTGGTCCTAGAGAATTGTCGTCCGACCTTTAGTATACTGTCGTACAAATAATCATTATACTCATCAGATTGTCATCTGGAGAACACTAAACTATCGTGCGAGTATAGGCAGCAACTCGTATGAGAAATTGCCTGTGTCATCTGGGAACTTTTAAATTGTTGTTTGGGCCTTAAAACTCTGTCGTACAAATTCTTGATTTTGTCAGTCCAGAAACTTGTCTGTCTACACACTTTTCCAAAACTATCATACTTCCCTAATCAGTCTACAACAAGCGTAAATATGGTCATCATAATCCTAAGCATAAACAATCTTGATAGTGTACCCCTGCCGGTGTGTTGCACGATTTTGTCGATCATCTTTCAGCTAGTTCAATCAACTACTTATCAAACTAAATCAAATTAAGTCACTTAGATCACATCTTATACAAGATAGATTGTTCCTAAAACCAGACTGAGTCTTAGTCACTTCTCTCAAATCACTACATTAAACAAACAACTAGCTTCAATTTGATCTTGACTTCTGCATCGCATCTAGATCTTGGTCACATCAGTTATAAATGCCTATTCAAACCAAAAGTTCTCACAAGAAAGTTGCCAAAGGAAAAGGACCGTCCTTTTCATTACAAAATAATCCATTCTTTATAGAAGACCCCATCTTTGACAAACCTTCATCATCAAGTATGCCAATTTTTTATCAACCCTTATCTCCCACCATGTCTAGAGAAAAGCAAGAAAGAGAAGTTGCTAAACACGATACTCATGACAATATCAACACCCATGCTAATGACAGTGATTCCTGAGTCTGAAGCTTCCAAACCTACAGAAGTTGTTATACATAGCTATCAAAATGATGAAAATCATCATGTCTAGAGAAAAAGAAGAGCATTTTCTAGAGCTAGCTAAACAAGGCGCTAAACTTCCTACTGATTATAACATTAAAACCCTTATCACTAAAGAGGAAGAGACACCATTAGTGTTGGTAAACAAACAATTACAAGCATTACAAACTGAAATCAAAGAAATGAAAAACAAGGATAAATCATCTATGCAATATTCTTTAGACACGATCTGCCCGTTCCCATTTGACAAGAATCTTTGCATGCCTCCATTTCCTTCAAGAGTGGAAATTCCTAAGTTTGATATATATGATGGTAATACAGATCCTCAAGACCATGCCAAAGAATTTTGTGCTTTATGTATGGAGTTCATGCACGAACAGACATATCTCATGCACCTTTTCCCGAGGAGTCTAGGAGGACAAGCTATGTAATGGTTTCAAGCCTACCTATGGGAATTAAATCTTTTGAGGAATTAGTCAAATTGTTTCTCCAACAATACTACTATAACATTCATCATCTAGTCACCATGATCGAGCTTTGTAATACCAAACAAAAAACAGGGGAACCTTTTCTCACTTTTCATCAACATTGGAGAAAGATGTTCTCTAGATATTCATGACCTATTCCAGATTCTGAGAAGATGGACATTTTTGTCAATAACCTGATCCCTGAATTGAAATACAATATCCAAATGCAAGTGTACCCTTCATTCAAAAAAATGGTAGATAGTTCTCTCAGAATGGAAGATGTGCTTATAAAGAAAGGAGACATATCACTTTGGAAGGAAACACAACAAGGCTCTAGTTCCAAAGAAAAGAACAATTACTGGAAATACGACAAAGATAACAACATAAATGTTGTTAACGATGGAGTGGCATACACTATTAAACCAAAATTAAAACCCACAATATTTAATCTAGCTAGTGGCACACAAGCCCTTAAAGCAACTGAAACTGCGGCGGAAAACCCTCCGAAGAAATCAAAAGAGTGGTTTAAAGAGAAACCTTGGCTTTCAAAGCCTAAATGCGATTTCACTCCTTTGAAGGAATCGTGTGAATCAACTCTTAAGGCTCTATTGGCAAATGATCTGATCACATTGCCAGATAACTCTAGACCATATGATCCAGAAGTTAAACCCAAATGCTGGAGGGAAAACGAATACTATGAATATCATTGAAACAAGGGTCATATAACAAACAACTACATGAAACTCAAACATGAGATTCAAGACCTCATCTATGCTGGAAAAATTGTTGTTGGAAATCATACGACTAATGTTGATCATAAAGATTTTAAAGATCCCTTTCCTGCTTGTGAACAAGGTGATTCCTCAAAATCCAAGGGAGGTGCCAAAGTCAATTACACCTATGCCAACAATGACCATGTAATCAACATGATTGAATCTTCATAATTTGAGTATTATAACGTGATCATAGTCAAAGATAAACAACATAAAACACAAACTGCAAATATTGTAACCCGCACTCAAAAGAAGGTTACTCTAAAAGGAGCTAGTCCCTCAACTCTTGATCAAACAACATCAAACCTATTGACTTCTTCAAACAGACAATTAGATACAATCACGACTAAATCTAAGCAACTGGCTTCATCATCCTATCCTGGTTACAACATTGTCAAACGATTTAAATGAACTACTGCTCAAATCTCCTTTTTTGATCTGCTTTAGATCTCTTCTACTCATAGAGAGATCCTAGACCAATCTTTTCTTAGTACTAATGTACCCAAAGATTTAGATGTAGATCGGTTTCAATCCATGGTGGGTGACCTGACTTTGCCTCATTACCTCACCTTCTCTGAAGAAGATGACAATTCACTGAATCACCCACATAACCAACCATTACACATCGAAGCTATGATCCATAAACACTGAGTCAAATGTGTTTTGATAGATGGAGGCACTGGGTTGAATATTTGTACCTACAATCTATTGACACAGTTGGGATTTTCTGAACATGTCATTGATCCAACAAAGAAAATAACAATCAAAGATTATGATGAAGAAGAAAGAACCTCTAAAGGTCTGGTACTATTACAAATTAGGGTAGGACCTGTGGAAAGAGATGTTATTTTTCAGGTGCTTGACCTTCCTCTTTCCTACAACATCTTGTTGGACAGGCCATGGATTCATGAATTGCAAGTAGTACCATCTACATATCATTAGTGCTTGAAATTTCCTTATAATGGAGTTGAAGTTAGTATTCCTACTGATACAAGTTACACCTGCAGTGCATTGAAATAGCGTACTGATACCTTTGTTCCTCATAACAGAGTAACCTCTACAGCTGAAAGTTCAGAAACTTTGATGAAAGACTTAGAAATAAATTGAAAATCACAAATACTGGCATGGATGTATACAAGATAGAATTAATATTTTCACTAATGTCTCTTCCTCCATCGCCAAGACAGTCTGGAAAACAGTCAGAGGCTATGAAGCCACCAAATTAAACTCCAAATGTCATTTATGATGGTATTTTTGTACAGTCCTCGACTTCCCTTGCAGATGAAACAAAAGAGGAGGTTGTTCTCAAATGGATTTTTAAAGAAGATAGTGAAAACAAAGAAGTGCAACATTGTGAGATTTCCCCTGAACAATATGTTCTAGGCTATAAGATGATTCAACGCATGGGATATTCAGGTACTGGTCCTCTGGGCAAGCATCAAGAAGGTATTGTTGAACCTATTCAACTACAAACTAAGTTTACAAATGATAAAGCTGGACTTGGATACCATTTAGAGGAGTCATCAGATGAGAAACATACTTCTCATCATCAGTCTAAGTGGAGGAAAAAGATACTACCTTCAACATCACAGGAAGTAAATACTCAGCAAACTTAGGAAGAGTATGAAAAAGAACAAGAAGAACTAGAAATCAAGAGAGAAGAAGCATCTTGTAATCAAGTTCCAACTGCATCACTAGTGGCACTACAAGGAGTAGAAATCCCAGAAGATATGAGAGAAGAAATGGAAAGAATTAAAGAATTGTTTTCACCACTGAACATTCCGGTCACATACACAGGAAGAATGTAGGTAGATTATTTAGAAACTGACTCGAATGAGTATGAATGGGGTCCAAAGCCTCTGTTAGATGCATCTATTGAAGAAACTTCTGAAGAACCTAGTGATATCATAGATGAATCACAAGAGATAGTGCACTTCAAACTACAAAAGGAAACATAGGAAATTAGGTTAAAAAGACAAGAAGACTATGAACAACAACTGAAAGAAGAAGAGCACAAGAAAATTCTTCACCTACTATATCTCCCTCTAATGAGATAGATCAAATCAAGTATGGGACTATAAATGAAGAATTGGAGGCTATAGAAGCAGGGCGAGTCATTAGTCCAGAGGAAGTTGAATGGAAAAGATGACATAGACTAATAGAGTCATCAAGGTTATGTCAACTACAAGTGATCATTGAACCAAATCAGGAAGGAACTTGCAGCATCAAAGATGTAGATATTGATACTATACATACTTTCACTAAGCCACTTGAAGAAGAGTCAGAGGCCTCATCTTTTGACTTTGATCACTCTAAAATAAGATCTATTTATGACATTACCTATTTGACACCAAACTATGACTACTTTGTCATGAATGTCAAAACTTTGTTTGCTGAACCTGTTACTGTCGAACCACGATATGTAGTCTAGTTCGAAGTAGAGGATGATTGGTGTAGGTGCATTTGGAAGACCAAAGGACTCAATGAAGCCATTAAATAATTTTGAAGGTCATATGAAGACAAGTGCAATAAATTATAATGTCTTATGGCCCATTATGGCCTTTAATGATGAAAAATGTAATAAGTTTGTAATTTGTCCTGAAGGGCCTAGTAAGGACCTTAGGACCAACAAAAAGATGTAATGGGAATTTATGGCTTATAGAGTCTAGGAAGGTTTAGAAAAGTTTAAATAAAACATTTCAAGATATTTCATGTCAATAGTTAGGAGTTTTAATCAAATTATGTCATTTTCCCAAAGTTGACAAATTTGAATATTTGAAAGGCAACGGTTAGGTAGTTTTGGGGGGAAATTAGTTTTTAAGAGTTAAATGCTTTAAACATAAAATGTAATCAATAAAAGGTGGTTGATATAGTTATGGAGAAGTTATAAAAGGCTCATGTAATTCTTTGTACGACAAAGAGAGTGCTAATGTACGGATTGAGATAGCAACTTTGCAATAAAGATCAAATTCTTCCATTTTATTGTTATTTTTGCATGATCAGCATATCATATTGATAGGTTATTGTTTTATAATTATATGAGAGTTTTTTTAACCTACCAATCATTTGTTGGATGCATTGAAGTTTCAGTTTTATCTCAGTTTGTAATTTTGGGCTGACTGTTAACACATTTTGACTAGTTTTTTTATCAAGAAAAGTGATTTTCTAACATGAAGAAGGAATTCCATGATTGAACCAGGCCTGTGAATCATGGGATGTCTCCATTTAACATGTAAAATTATGTTCTAACCTAATAATATGTAGATAATTTGAAGAAAGGGGTGATCACCATTGGAAAAGAGTGGAAATTGCATTGAAAATGCTTGCTAAGGAGCAACAGTAGCAAATACTCCTTAAGGAGGGGTAATTTTTATGATTTAAAGTGTCAATAAATGTCAAATGAAATTTTAATCCATCATTATTTGAGTGATATAGGGTTTGGAAGAGGGATAAGTGAGAAATCCCACTTTTAAGGGGTTGTGAGAGGCTAAAATAGAGATTTTGAATCTAATAAGGTTAAACCTTGAAACTAATTTCATTTTCCTTAGTTTTGAACCATATTGGATGACTTTTGAGAGTTTGGGAATTAGGGAGTTAAAACAGAATATACTTCCTTTGTTAATTTGCCACTTTTTGGGTCTAAAAACAGTGTATAGTTGCAGGACAACATATATTCTCCAAAAATTAAATATTTTTATATGTTAAAGGGAAGCCAAAAGGGTGTCTAAATATATAATTTATTTGTTGAGTTGTTTGGAAAAGTTGGGAGAAAACAATTCATTCTCCTCACTGGAGGGCTAATTGGGCAACTAGGCCTAGAAGGCTAAAAGAGGGCTTTGCAGTTAAAAAAGTTCTTAGAACCACAAAACCAGTTGAAACACCTTATTTGGAGGTTTTATAAACATTTCATACCTTTGGAATCATTTGGAGAAGTTTTGGTTTTCATTTGACCTATTTGAGCCATTTGGGTGCTAGTAGGCCTAGGGGTTTGAATCTTGTATTTCCCTTATAAATATTAAAGGTTCATTTATCACACCCTTCCTCTACATCAATGATGATAGTGGTAGGTTTTTTGGGTTATATTCCCTAGATACTAACATAAACTTTGATAGTCATGTTCTAACTCTTCCTGGTCTCAAGACGCTTATGCAAGGTAGTCTTCTAGAACTCAACTTGTCAGTCCGAGGTTGTGATGACAATACCGTGAATTCCCTTGAACCTATTAAATATTTATCCCTGGTACATCCTAGGCTTATTGACTTTACTCTCCAAGATCAACCTTTGAATATACCTACCTTTGCCAATGACTATACATTAGCCTGTTATCTTAATGCAGTTGAACAAATGGACTCTTCCATTAGTGAACAAAGAGAACATGACAACAGTAGATGTCAAGTATCTTAGTTACAAAAAAAAAGAAAAAAAGAAAAGAGTTCTAATGGCGAAAACCACACTGTGGCGGTGCCAGAATAAAAAATAGTAAAAATAAAGGACGTACCTAATGGTGAAAACCTCTTTGAGGCGCCTGAAGGTGAGATACTTGACATTTTGCTTGATCACTTTCAAGAGTGATCATCAGTGCTAATTGAACCTACACAACCTGTAAAAATTGGTACAAAAGAATCTCAACACTCCATACATGTAGCTCAATCCTTGTTAGCCAAAGAACTGAAAGAATTTGTTGATTTCTTCATGGAAAAGAAGATCAATTTTGCATGGATATGTGCTGATATGCCCGACCTCATAATGCATCATCTCTCTATCACTCCCGATGTTAAACCTGTTAAGCAAAAACTCTGAAAAATGCATCCTCATGTTGCATTACTTGTTAAAGCTGAGTTAGAAAAATTACTAAAAGCTGGATTCATTAGAGAAATTGATTATGATGAGTGGATATCTAATATTGTACTTGTTTCAAAACCTGACAAATCAATATGTGTTTGCACAAATTTAAGAGATTTAAACAAAGCTTATCCAAAGGATGATTTTCCATTTCCCAACATAGGCATGATAGTGAACATGACTGCTGGCTATGAAATATACTCTTTGATGGATGGTTTTTCCGGATACAATCAGATCAAAATTGCACCTGAGGATCAAGAGAAAACAACATTTACCTATGCATGGGGAACTTTCTACTGGAATGTAATGCCCTTTGGCTTAAAGAACACAGGCGCTACTTATCAAAGAGCTGTAACAACAAATTTTCATGACATGATGCACAATATGGAGGATTATGTTGATGATACTCTAGTTAAATCTATGAAAAGATCAACACATCTATCAGAACTAGGTCCAATATTAGACAAAATGGAAAAATTCAAACTCAGATTAAATCCTAAGAAATGTGCATTTGGGGTTACATCTGGTAAGCTCCTAATATATATTGTTTTAGTGAAAGGAATTGAAGTGGATCCAGAAAAAGTTAAGGCTATCATGGAAATGCCACCTCCAAAGAATGTCAGTCAAATGACAAGTTTACAAGGGTGACTCCAATCAATAAGAAGCTTTATTTCTTAGCTAGCAGATAAGGCTCAACCATTCACAAAGGTATTACGGAAAGGAGTTATATACAACTGGGATAAAGATTATGAACAACATCTAAAGCAAATCAAGGAATATCTTTCTAATCCACCTATATTTATGCCACCAATTCAAGGCAAGCCCTTTATTCTCTACATATCAGCTACTGATACATCACTGGGGGCACTTTTGGCACAACAAGATGAGAATAAAAAGGAAAGAGCTATATATTATATCAGCAGGACCTTAATGTCCTATGAGATGAAATATACTATCATAGAAAAATCTTGTTTAGCATTGGTCTTTGCATCACAAAAATTAAGACACTACATGCTAGCACATTCTATCAAGTTGGTGGCTAAGATTGATCCACTCAAATATCTTCTTAGCAAAGCAACGCTTACAGGGAGATTGGTTAAATGGGTCATGGTTCTTACATAATTTGATATTAAATATATAGAACACAAAGCTATTAAAGGATAGGTCATTGCAGACCAACTTGCTGATGCTCCACTTGAAGATAATCAACCTTTGCACATAGAATTTCCGGATGAATCCATCATGCACCTTACTCAACGATCCTAGAAAATGTTCTTTGATGGGTCTTTCACTCAACAAGGTTCTAGTGTTGGAATACTTTTTATCACTCCTCAGAGATACTCAATCCCAAAGGCTTACAAGATTCTCTTTCCTTGCACAAACAATATTGTAGAATATGAAGCTTTGGTAAATGGAATCAAGCTAGCTATTGAATGGAAGGTTGTTGAGTTACACATGTATGGAGACTCTTAGTTGATTATCAACCAAATCAATGATATATATCAGACTCGGGATGAGAAACTAATGCCCTATAAAAGAATGGTTGATGACCACAAGAAATACTCTACCTTTGTATCATTTCAACAGATTCCTAGATCACAGAGTAGCAGATGCTATGGCTACCTTGGTATCTATACCACAGCTACAAGAATTTGATTTTTGCTATGAATTCCTGGTGGAAGAGTTGCATTATCCTGATTATGATTCCCCTGAGTCCTAGATGGTCTGTTCTATTATTGGACATGATTCATGTCGCTATAGCCACATTTACTCTTACTTGTGTGACCAAATTATCCCTGCTAATCTTACCCATAATGAGAAAAGAAACCTAATTCAAACGCTTCACATATGTCATCATCACTAATGATCTATTTAGGCAAGGTTTGGATAGTACTTTGCTTAGGTGTCTAGAAAATGAAGAGTCCCAACGCGTGTTATTTGAAGTCCATGAAGGTATTTGTGGATCTCATTCAAACAATCTCACTCTAGCTCAAAAACTGGTAAGTGTTGGCTACTACTGGCCAGATATTGAGAAAGATGCTATAAAATTTGCTAAAACTTGTGAGAAGTGTCAACTACATGGAAATATCATACATGATCCAACAAGGGATCTAATACCTTTCATCACACATTGGCCTTTTCAACAATGGGCATTTGACCTCATTGGCCAAATCTATCTCGCATCATCTAATGGAGACAAGTTTATCATAACTGCCACTGAGTACTTCACTAAGTGGGTTGAAGCGGTTCCGCTAATCAAAGCAACTGGTAAATAAGTAGCTCTTTTCATCGTTAACTATATCATCTATAGGTATGGGATACCTTCTTCAATTGTGACTGACAATAGAGGGAAGTTTAAAAACAAAGATCTAGATGAGCTCTGTGAAAAGTTCAAAATCAAACAACACCGTTCATCCATATACTACACTCAAGATAATGGACAAGCTGAAGCGTCTAACAAAAAATTGTTCACTATCTTGCACAGAATGGTAAACAAATCTAGAAAGGATTGGCATCTGTAGCTCAATCCTACACTATGGGCTTATAGAACAAGTATCAGAATGCCTACTGGGGCTAGACCTTTTTCTTTGGTGTATGGATCCGAAGCAACCTTGCCTGTTGAGGTGGAAATACCTTCTTTGAGAGTTTCTTTGCAAGGTCTTATTATTGATGAAGACTATAAAATATCTAGATTGCAAGAACTCGAGTTGCTAGATGAATGTCGACAAGTGGCATTTGATCATTTGAGATCCTACCAAAAGAGAATGTGTAGAGGTTATAACAAGAAAGTTCGACAAAGTAAATTTCAGGTTGGTGACCTTGTTTTGAGAGAAAATCCTAAAAATCAACAATTTCGAGACAACAAAGGGATGTTTGAACCCAATTGGCTAGGTCCCTACATTGTTACTGCAGTCTTTGACTCTGGTGCCTATCAACTCTCAACATCGAAAGGAAAATAGCTCCGTGAACCGATCAACACCGTCCACTTGAAGAAATTCTTCACTTAAGTATTCTCTTCTCTAGCAACCTATACAACAACAAAAAAAATAAAAATAAAAATAAAATAAAAAATTCTTTGCCAAGTAAGCATCTCTTGTGCTCAAGCGCTCCGTCTATAAACACAAATTTGGCATTTCCCATTTTTATTCCTGCTTTCTCGCATCTTTGCTTTCACTTGTAAATATCTTTTAGTCACTTTTGTGACATCCAAGTTCTTTTGGAACCCTCATGGCTTGAAATCGATTGATGTCCTAGTCTTAGGGTAATCGATTGATCAATTTACATGTCCTAAGCAGTATCAACCAAGTCATCTTTCTGTCGGTAGTACCAGGTCATCCAATCCGAGTCAATCACTTGTCTCCAAACTACTGAAGAGTTTTATCACTAAGTAAACAAGCAAAATAAGAATACTGAAAACAATCACTAAACTGTTTGAGATATGATTGAAATTTTCTTTGTGGGTTGTCTTTTACATTGGTTTTCAATTATTATTCCCTTTGAGTAACTCGAGGAAGTCTATCTTGATTAAGAGGAGCAAGGATTGGGGGCATAATACGTTTCTTTGTTTTTTGCTTGTAGGAATAATTCTGATGATATGGAAACATCTAATCAGCTGGGTGTCTGTGATAAGTGCCTTCACATCAAGGTGAAATCGCCACACATACTTTGACTCCACTTATTTGTATGCTACAGGGAGGTTGGAGTCATTTCTTTGTTTGTTTTGAGGGAATTCCTTTAATGTGCAATCCGGATGCATGCGTAATCTGTCCAAGGATAAGAACGATAAAAGGATCATTACAGACAAGATAATAAATATTGCATATAAAAAGGAAGGAACTCTGTTTTGCCTGTTGTATTTGTAAAATGCTCAGTGATGAAAATTAAGCATACCAAATCCACTGACTAAGTTTAGGTTGCATTCATTCTAAATTTTATGTATTTCAGGTAATTTCGACATGATAACAACGATCTCTTTATCTTTTGAATGAGAGTCTGAAGCAATCATCATTTCTCAACCAAGTGGTAACCCTTTTTCATCATCGTTTCTCCGATTGAGTACTTGTGTATCGAGATATTAGCTGCATACATAAACATCTTATATAGATCCATACATTTTATTATATATTCATTTGCATTCATATTACTACATGAAAACTAAACATTTGCATTACTAGTTACTCATTTTCATCATTTATTTGCAAATGAAAAAGAAATAATAAAAAAGAAACACATCCATATTCATCTCCATTACATACATCCATATTAAAAAGATATGCATACATATAGAATAAAGCATTTAGAAAGACATCTCATAATCAATCAACATAAGTACAATGAAATCAAATCAAGAGCTCGTATATCTCGTCATAATCTCAGTGTCTAAGAGTATAAATGATATAAAATGTCAAATACAATGTCTCATCGGAGCAAGAATCGTATAGGCTACACAAATGGGGTAAATAACAAAATCTAGGAGATATAACAAATCTAGCTCTCTGCCTCTCCCTCATTTCCAGGTGGAGGAGGTGGTGCCTACTGACCGACATCCTATCTGGGTGCCCTAGCTCCCTCAGATCGAGCCATATACCAAGAATACAGAACAACCTGCTATATTACTGGGACCACTACACTATAAGCTGCAACATAATAAGCTACATGACTTGTTTGATGTAAAACCTCTTGCTGAAGAGCATCTCACTCTGCTTCCACCTCTGCAAGTTGTCGATCTTGCTCTGCAAGCTACGTCTATGCCCCTGTCAACTGTGACTGCAAACGTGTCAACCTCGCCCTCAAAGACCGTACTACGTCTGATACTCTCTGCTCCCTCCCAACAAACCCCTCTCTACCTCCCTGCTGATCCCTCCACTGCCTAACCTTCCTAGGAGTCACTTTCTCCTCCTCACCTCCAACCTCTGCTACCCTAGAACCAACAACATCAACCCCAACAGCTCCTAAGGATCCACCCTCCCCTCTCTGTCGCTATCGACCTCTCGCTGCTACCCTGCTGCTACTAGCACAAGGATCACCTCCTATCCATCTAGGTACATCCACTCTCTGTCCATGTACTTGACCCGCTACCCATGCTGGTGCATCCTCATCATCCTCCTCTATAAGAGGTGCATACTCTCTAGGATTTGTAAACCAAGGAAAAAGATGTCTCTAAAACTAATCTTAATACTGGGGCAATGCCCCTACGTCTGCTACATCCTTTAGATAATCCCATCTCTGCGGCTGTAAAATTGCTAACTCCTGCATGCTTAGCACATATGATAGTCTCGGTGCCCATCCTTGTCTCTCCTCCTCCCCATATCGAGCATAGGCTGTGAAGTCTTGGGATATACTCTATGGTCTCCCATATTGTCTCATCACCCTAGATACTACAAATCGCTCAATAATAGACACCAATCTTCCAATGAGAGGTTGAGTCATAAACATATCCTTCCTCTATGTTCTCCAATTGTCCCATAGCTCTAGGCCCCTATATGGTCTCCATACTGCAACGATCAAATCATCCAACTGTCTCCTCCAATAATTAGTCTTGCCCAGGTGGGGCTGAGTAACATAACCCGAATAACAACATACAATAGGCTGGTGCGCCTCCTGCGAATCATCTACAATAGGTCTACATATTGGTATATGCTCCCATGCCCATATCTGTAAAACTAACACACCTTCTGCCATACTCTTCCCCTCCTGATACACAATCTCATGCATCTCATGATACATATGAGCGAGTAAGCATGATCCCCACCCTAATCTTACTGGATGAGTCAATAACCTCTCAAGCATCCTGCCCCAACCACATAGAAATCCTTGTTGTCCCCTATCAGGCATCACAAAACAACCGATCAAACCAGCCGAAACACAAGACAATAGGTACTGTGCACCATATCTGCTCATCAAATCATCCCAAGTGATAGCATGATCAAGAATAGTCTCATCATGGAATATCTGTCTCAAAGCCAAAATACCCGGTCGTGGAGTAGAATCATAATCAACCTTATCTCCAACAAACAAAATCCTCAAAATCCTGTATATATCCTCCGACGTGATGGTCATCTCTCCAACCGATAAATGAAAGGTGTTATGCTCAGAATGAAAATACTCAACTAAAGTGGTCAACATATCATGATTCACACGGATATCACGCATCTGTAATAGGTATTCGAATCCACATAAACCAATATGACCTCTCTCTGCATTTGATAAATCACGCACTAGCCTCATCGTTGGCGGAAATATACACCGAAACTGAATATTTGACAACTGAATCTGCAAAATTGAATATAGCAATCATTAGTATGTGATCAAATTTGCGCTAAGAATGTGATAAACATGCTATAGAATCCAAATATACAACATTCAAAACAAAAAATTGTTGTTTACACTCTCAAAAATACTTGTTTTTGATATGAGTTTCCATAGACAAGCAGAAACTCGTACGAGCAAAAATTACAATCTGAACAATTAAACAGTCTCATACAACAAAAAGTGTCCTGTCACACAACTAAATGGTCTTTTAAGAAGACTCTTGTATGATACTAGTGTAGACATCAAATGATAAACCTTATATATCCAAATGATAGAATACAAAAGGACAGAAACTCGTATGACAAACAGTAAACAACTGCACGATAAAACGATAAACATGACTTCAAAACGGATTTTATCCAACAAAAAATAAAAAATTCAACAAAAATTCAAAAATTAAGAAATGCAAAGGCTAAAGATCGGTCACTTACTACTGGGGCATAGTTTTGCGGTCGATTATGTCTTCTTTGGGGCTCGAATTGATGCTCTTGAATCAGAATTGTCATTTTTCTTCGTAGGAGCTTTTCCAAAATTTTAAACTTTGAGAGATAAAAATGAATTGACAATGACACATTGAACCCCTTATATAGCCCAAACCCTAATTTTAAAACTTGCTTCGATGGACGTAAAACTTGTACCCTAAGCTAAATCGACTGTCCTGAGTCCATTTTCGGGATCAAAATCAAAATCTGATGTCAATTCTCTAGTCAAAATTTCACAATGTTGACCACTTAGCACTTTCATCCTCAAGTCACATTTCAAATCATTTTGTGCTCAATTCAACTCTGATTTTAATTCTCACATCAATCTTCGTGCTGAAATAATTATCATCGCTAAATATTTTTATCTTCTCAAAATTGCCTAAAATCGTCGTACCCTCGCTATCTTTCGATTTCTCTCTTGAGGGGACATACTCATGACATCATCAACTTTTCAATGATTATCATCATCAAAAATCGAGAAATTTTTCAAATCCTCATCGTAAGCCGAGCAAAAATATTTTTCAAACAAAGAAAATCAACCAAACCTTGTTACCAGGGGCATCTTAATTAAATCACGTCGTATCAAAGTTGAGATTCTTTGATGTCAAATAAAGCAATCTCTAGGGGCATATCAATCTTTGTCCTTATTTGAATCAATCTTCAAATCGATGTTCAGTTTCATCACATCAAATCAGGCGGGACATTTTCTCTTGCTAATCGATTCTTGTTCAATCAAGTTCAAAATCGGTTCTCTCGCTTTACTTAGTCGATTCCTGTTCAATCAAGTTTGAAATCAGTTTTATTACTTTTCTCAATCGATTCTTGTTCAATCAAGTTCGCAATCGGTTGCGTCTCTTGCTCAATCTAGTTCAATCAAGTTCTAGATCGATGCTCGTTTCTTAATCCATCAACTTTAAGAATAATATCTCGCTCTTTGTCAATTCTTGTTCATTCAAGTTCAAGATCGGTATTGATTTAATCAAATATGTTCAGTTTCATCGCTTCAAATCAAGATGAACATCTCGCTCTTCATCGGTTTGTGATCCATCAAGTTCAGAACTGATATCTATTTGACATCAACTATTCTTTGAACCAACGTCCTGCTCACACATTAATTCAAAGATGGGCAAATGTAATACCCTAAAAATGGTCACCTAAACCATGATCCCCTAATCTCGACAACATCACCAAGGTCCTAACCAAAGGCAATTAAATCAACCTTGAGCACCTAATTAATTAATTATTTAATCATTGATGTTACATGGCAAGTTAGTCACTCTATATTAATTAAATATTTATTTAATTAATTAAATCATTCCAAGTAAATAATTTTGATCAATTATCCTATTTATTAGATTAAATATCCTAACATATTTAATAAATAAATAAATTTGCCATTTAATCATAAAAAAAAATTTACAAAAAGAGATTAATCACAAAAAGAGGAATTAATTTACAAAAAGAGTTTTATCACAAAAAAAGGAATTTTTTAAAAAAATAAAAGGGTAAATTTTTTATTGAAACACAGAATCCAGAATTACAAAGAGACCTAGAGCCCCAAGGCCCCAAAAGAGGACCATCAGACTAGCCCCCGATTAACCAACTTCAAAACCATCCATGTCCTCCTTAAATATCTTCTGCACCTCCTGACAGTAATCCCCGAAAAGATTCTCCCAACCATCAACTTTCCAGTCCCTATCCTGTTCTGAGGCCCAGTTGGCCAAACAATCAGCTGCTCTATTCCATTCCCAAGGTATGTGGACGAAAGACACTTGTTCCATTAAAGAGCTAATTTGGAGAATCTGCTGAACCACCCCTACCAATTGCCACTGAATCCCACTCACCCTCTACTTAGTCACTAAGTTAATCATGATCTATGAGTCCGACTCACAAATCACCTTCCTTTGTCCCAACTCCCAAGCACACTCAAGGGCATAGAGAAGTGCCAATCCCTCCATATAGTTGTTAGACTGTCTCCCTTTATGCACTGAAAAGAGGAAAACCACCTCCCCCTGCTATTCCTGCCAACACCGCCAACTCTAGCTGGGCCTGGGTTACCCCTAGATGATCCATTAGTGTTAATCTTTATAAAATCATCTTGAGGGGGTATCCACCTCCCCCTCCTCTGCACCTTCTTCATGGCTCGTCTACCTCTCCTGGCACGCACTGAGGCCGGAGACAACTCCTGCAAACCCAGCCTACTCACAATGTCAGCCTCCTCTCTACCCAAAGGAAAATTCACCTCACATTTCGCTTCCACAGTCTCCCAGATCATTGCAATGATCCTATTCCAAACTTGCTGAACAAACAATCTGACCTCATGAAAAATCCTCCTATTCCTCTCGAGCCAAATCCACCACAGAATGAAAACGGGCCCAATAAACTAGACAGTCTAGAGGAAGGAGGACAGGATAGGAGGTCTACCCAAACTGCTCCAGAACTCCACCAGAGAATCTGCACGGATACAAGGATGCTTCCAGACCCCCCACCAATAATGCCAAATAAGCATAGAGAAAGGGCATCTAAAGAACAGATGCAAGGAATCTTCCTCCCCATTACCACACAAAACATAGATAGAGGGCCCCAAAAATCCACGCTTATGGATATTGTCCCAAGTAAGACATCTATTCAAAGCCAAATTCCAAACAAAGCAATTACACTTCGGCCAAGACACATTACTCCATACCTGCTTCCACCAATTCACCTCTCTTCCCTCAAATCTCCAGTATAACAATTCTCGGTATCCGCTAGCCACCATGAACACTCCCTTAGGATTTGGAGACCAAGCCAACCCATCCCTACCCTTAAGGGAGTTGCATCATCTATTCACCAAAATGCCCTACAGCTCCGCACATTCTTCCTCCGTCCCAACAACCAGCCACTCATCAGGAGTCTTCCACCTCTCCAAATCTAGCTGCCCACACCTATAGACAGTCTTGAAGTCACTCACCCTTGACCATCCAACCTCTAAAAACCTTTGGCAAAAGTTCCCAAGGTTAGGGAACTGATCAAGAATGGGAGGATATCCGTCCCAAGAGTCTTTCCAGAAGAGAACCGCTTCCCCCCTCCTGCAAATCCAGAAGAGTCCTGCCTTAATGAGAGAAGCCCCTCTCTTGAGAGTATTCCATATTGAAGAGCCCTTTCCCTCCAGAGGATATCTAGGGATTTCCTCCATCGGGACCCTCTGCATATACTTGTTGGCCAGGATTCTAGCCCAATTTCGATCTTTCTCTATACACCACCTCCAATACAATTTAGCCGCCAGTGCCTCCCCAAAAAGAACAAATTGTCTTAACCCAAGCCCCCCAGATTGCTTCGGGCTACAAACCAAGTCCAATTGACCAGGCTCCATTTGGAAGAGGAGAGATTACCTGCCCATAAGAATTGCCTAGCCAGAGAATCCAGCCCCTTCAAGAACAACTTAGGAGCCACTTGAAGCATACACCGGTAGATCGGAAGTGCCTGAACCACCGACTGAATCAACTGAGTCCTCCCAGCAAAGGATAGCCATCTATGAGTCCAGTGTTCAACCTTCAAGCGAAATTTATCCAAGATACCCTGCCACGAGTCCCTAGGAGGTTTACCAGTGGATATAGGAATACCCAAATAGTTCAAGGGCAAGGAGCCAACTTGGAATATCAGGATAAGAGCAATCCTCCTTTGAATAATTTCAGGAGTGTTGAAGAAGATGATAGAAGACTTTTCCTCATTGATCAGTTGGCCCAACGCCGCAAGATAAACATCCAAGACCTTATGCAGATTATTAGCTTCTCTGATTCGAGCGAGCCCCATAAGAGCCATGTCATCCACAAACTGCAAATGGGACTGCGGCTGCAATTCATTACCCCATCTCCAACCCTGAATAATACCCTGTCCCACGTTATGTTTAATTAGCCTCACTAGACCCTTCGCCATGAGAATGAATAAATAAGGGGAGAGTGAGTCTCCCTGACGAAGACCCCTAGAAGCACAAAATAGCTCAGTATGATCTCCATTGATAAGCACTGAGAAAGAAGTAGTCGTAACATAGCTCATAACCAACTGGATCCACTCGTCTGCAAAACCAAATGCCTTTAGGATCTTCTGGAGGAAGGACCATTTGACTCTGTCGTATGCCTGAGCCATATCCAGCTTGATAAACATAGCTTTTTCCTTAGAGGTAGCCATAGAGTGAATGGTCTCCGTCGCAATGGCCACCCCATCCAAGATTTGACGCCCTTCCACAAATCCACTCTGTTCCTCAGAGATAACCTTCCCCAAGCACTTCTTCAATCTATCCGCTATCAGCTTAGAGATGATTTTATAAATCACATGGCAGAGAGAGATGGGGCGGAATTGGCCTAACCGGTCAGCCTCCTCACACTTGGGGATAAGAGCAATAAGGTCACATTTAGCGCCCTAAGCATCTGCTTGTTCCTCTGTGATTCCTGAACCACCTCCAACAAATCTAGCTTGATGATATCCCATAATTCTTGAAAGAATTCAACTGGGAACCCATCTGGTCCTAGAGCTTTTCCTTTCCTCATCTGAAAGACAACCCTCTCAAGTTCTTCCAACAAAATAGGACCCAAAAGCTGCTCATTTGTCTTCCCTAAGACAAGAGAAGGAATGCAAGCGAGAACCTGGTTCTCCTCCCCTGTTTCCCCCTGGGGATCCTCCCTGAAGAGGGACTGGAAAAACTGAGTCGCCTCCCTAGATATCTCTGGCAAGGATAAGCACTGCTCTCCTCTATAATTAACCAGAGCAGGGATGGAGTTTCCATGCCTTCTAGCTTTTACTGAGTTGAAGAAGAAAGCTGTGTTCTTGTCCCCCTCCTTCAGCCAGTCAATACGGGCTCTCTGCTTCCAGTAAATTTCTTCCCTTAGTTCCCACTCCTCTACCTCCTTCACCGCCTTGGCTTCCTCCTTGAGCAATTCCTCCGACAAACCTTGCTCTCTAATTACGTTGGTGATCCCATTCAACACCATGTGAGTAGCTTTTCTAGTATGAAAGATGTTCCCGAAACCCTGCCGGTTCCACCGTTTGAGTTGAAACTTAACAAATTACAACTATTTGGCAAAAGAGTACATGGCAGTGCCAAAAGCCGACATCCCTTTCCTCCACCACTCAGCTACAAGAGCCTGCAAAGAGGGATCTCGAAGCCACATAAGTTGGAATTTAAATGAAGGTGAGTGAGCAACCCTAGCCGGAGAAGATACCAGCTTGATGGGCCAGTGATCCGACCCTCTCCAGTCAAGAATCACCGAACTGGTGGACCATCCCCCACCAATCCAAAACCTGGAGACCAGGAACTGATCCAACCTCTTTGCAATCCAATGCTCTCCCACCCTCCTATTGTTCCAAGTGAAACAACCGTTACCAGGCTTAATGTCAACAAGCTGCAACACATAAATATTATCCTGAAAGAGGAAGGAAGAAGGTTCCAACCTCATCACCCCCCCCCCCCCCTTCTTCTCACTCTGCTCAAGGATGGCATTGAAGTCTCCTGCCATAATCCAAGGATGATAAGGGGCCAGCTTTCGCATACCAGAAATATGAGACCATAAGTGTTGCTTACCCAAAAGATCAGTGGGGGCATAAATGTTAGAAAAGAAAATGAATTCCCTAGTCTCAAGACTGGAGAACACCCCGGATAATGACAATTGGGAGGCAACCCACCAGATAGGGCTGATCCTTAAGGGGTTCCAAATACAGGCCACCCCTCCAGAGGATCCTGCTAACCCAACACACTGACATTCTCCGTGATTCCACATCCTCAGCACCAGGCCCATCATACTCTCTACTGTAAGTTTAGTTTCTTGCAGAAAAATGACATCAGGCGAATGATTCCTAATCAAGTCCCGAAAAACTTTTTGTCTAGGGCCATTGTTCAAGCCCCTCACATTCCAAGAGATCACAATCATTTCAGAGGATTGGAAAAGTGAGTATCCAAAGTCTTTACCAACCCTGACTCAACCAACTTCTCCCCCATCAATTTAATCTTGTCCAAATCCTTCTTTCTTCCTGCCTTTGAGCTCATCTCTGATGAGTTTTTCTTAATATCTTTCTGATGTAAACCCAGATGGGCAACATACTTATTGCTCTTAACCCCAGCCAGATCCAACTTTGACTCTATCGGAGAGCCTTCCCCTTCCACCACAATCACCTCAGACCCAGGAGTGAGTCCCACACGAACCCCTACTTGCTGATCCATCTCCATCTGCTGGCTTCCAACCCCTTGCAGAGTCTGGATAGGGACCTCAATAGTTCTTACCAAGCCCCCTCCTGATGCTCCTTGATCCAAAGGGGTTAGCCCCGGATTAACCTCCTGATGGCCCAAGTCATCCAGAGCATCAAATCTGTTGAAGGTGTCCTCCTCCTGCCTCTCCTGCAACGACCTCTTTTGTCCACAGTTCCTGTTCTTTGTCCTAGCAGGAACAAAACCATCAACACTCCTAGCCTCGACAGACATAGGAGCTTTCCCTTTTTCAGCCCTATCTTGGCTTGGTTCCGACGGCTGAGGTTGGCGCATCATCGGTTTATATCTAGGGCACTTACACTGTAAGTGACCATACTCATGACACAATCGGCATGGGAAAGGTAAAGTCTCATAATCTAACTGCTGAACCCAAGAGTAAGATCCTACACACATATCTATAGCATCTGGCAAGGGTTTACTAAGATCAATTTTGACACAGATACGTGCAAAAGTCATTACCTTTCTCCCCAGGGTTTGCGTAGAGGATCCCACTGGCTTCCCAAGTAGAGCGGAAAGCATATGGAGCACATCTTCTCGACAATATTCCGCAGGGAAGCGTGGCAAGCGAACCCACACAGGCACCCTATTCGGGAGCTCCTCCGAAGGGTTAAACCCCGCATGCCAAGGTTTGATAAACAACCCCACCTGGTTGTAAAATATGGACCACCTTCGAAGACCCTATTCCGATCCTCCATGCAGTTGAAGGTAACCATGAAGTAGTTGTTTGCCAATAACATAATCTCCATTTCCCCCTGCGGGGCCCAAGTCCTTTGCACCTAGTTTTTCAAGAACTGCAAAGAAACCCTCATTCCCAAAAATTTGCAATATAGCGAATGTTTTGAAAAATATTCGACGTCCTCCGCTATCATCTCAGGAGGAATTATCAGCTTTGGCCTCTCACTACATCTCTCCAAGCAACCATTAATCTTCAAAATGTGCGAACTCCCCGCACTACCAGATCCCCCGTCTGAGGAAAAGAGGTTATTATTGAATGTCTTCATGCCCTACAATGGGGGTTTTGATCCAACCACCGCTCGAAAATATAAGGCTGGCGTGTCCTTCAAACCATCCCCGCCAATACTCATCATGCGCCACCAAAGGGCAAAGTCCAAAACCCCAAAGGGGCTCGAAAGAGAAAAAAGAACCCCCAAAAAATCCCACCCCTCCCCAGCACTCCCGGGATGGAGGTCCCCCCGTGGTCCCCAACCCCACGGTTGCTCGTTGTTTGAAAAGAATGACAGGCAAGCCACTCGACCTGCACCCATAGGCAGACCATCGGCCTTCACCCCTCCACCCTTCGCTGCTTCCCGCACCACCCAAACTCCCCCACACTGCAGCCCCTTCGCCGCTCTCCTTGGACCCCCCGTGACAACCCCCGATCATGAGCTAGGGCTTCAAAACCCTAGCTCGGCCCTCTGCACAGACCACCCACGCGACATCCGACATCCCGCACTTTTCTGTAACAAAAAAAGGAATTAATCTGCAAAAGAAAATAATTAAATTGAGAGAAGAAATCAAACTTAAGATGTTTCTTTTTCTAAAATTGAGATAACTTGAGAAATCAGAAAAACAATTAAATTGAATTAATCATCTTCTCTAAAAATAAAACTCAAAGCTTTTCTTGAGGAAAGAGGTTCATTTATATTGAAAAGCCTTTTTCTAAATAAAAATCTTAAGCAAATTAAAGGAAAGTGCATGGAATCGACTATTTTTTTTAATCTCAAGTGCATGGAGTCAACTAAATTTATCTCCAATGCAGACTTGGACTTATAATCTGAATGCATTCAATCAAGCTATAATTGGAATCTATCTCAAGATTGACTTAATCTGATCTCTCAATTATTTTAATTGTGCTTTTTCTTGAGGAATCTCAACCACTCATTGCTAATTGATCTTGACCGTTGGTCTCTCTTTTGAGTCTCTATAAATTCAACCTTCATCTCTCATTCAAAACACCCTGGAGATTTATTGTTATTGTGCAGTTTTTGCTTTGGAGTCATTGAAAATATTGTGCTTTGAGATTATTGCATCTTAGTTCAACTTTTTGCATATTTAGTTTAATTATAATTGCTTGAATTCATCTAGCTTAATCCTGCATCTATCTAGTTTAATATTCATTCATCTAGCTTAATATTTATTCGTCTAGCTTAATCTTGCATCCATTTAACTTAATTCTTGTGCTCATATAGATTAAATCCTTCGTCTTTGTGTAGTCTAGTCACTGGTATTGCTTAGATAAATACGAGAGCAAGTCTATACTCGCATCTTTTAGAAGGCAATAGGTCAATTTGTAATGGTTTTTATATTCATGATTATAACTGTCTAACCATGCATGAAATGACTTGATTGAAGTGTTGTGTCTTACAACTTGCAGACTTATTCCACTTTTCACACACACAATTATTATTGTATCTGGACAAGTATTTGTATCTTTCTCTAAATAAGTGTTCTTCAGTTGTGCAAGTCTTTCTTTTGTATCTTGCCCTAAGGTTGTGCTCCTCAGCCTGCAAGATTTAACTAGTGAGCTCCTTGGCCTATGGCCTAAATTATCGTAAATACTCATTACATATATTATGAGTTTAATTCTCACCGTGGTTTCTTCTAGTTCGGGTTTTTCATGTAAAGATCTTGGTGTTCTTTTGTCGATGCATTTTTTGTTTTAATTATTTATTTTAATGCACATGTGGTGAATGAATTTTATGGTTTTTTTATGTTCAAGTTTTAGTATATCCTGATTCACTCCCCCTCTCAGCATCTGATTGTGTTCAACAAGCCTATCAACCCCTACACTTAGAATAGAAAAACTAGCCTCATTTTAATGTAACATGACACATGAAAGAAGAAACCCCCAAAACATTGATAAATATCCTATTCCAACAAATCAAAGCATTTGACAATAAGCGTATTGGGTGGCCATTGTAAAATATATCCCAAATGAGTAATTAACCAAGGTACCCAAGGAATCAACCTCGTGTTAACCCATTCATCAATGCCTCCAAATAAGTAAGCCAAGAGGTTGTCTAACTGCACCTTTATGTCAAATTTTACACTCATGATGAGAGAAATGAATATTTATGCTATCTCTACCCTCACCATTGAACATGAGAAGTCTAAACCAATTAGGTTCAATGCCTACAATGGAAAATCTAAATCAAGTGTTTCCACCTATTTTTCAACCTCTAAGTGCAACTTTGGAAAATTATATGGTATTATTTTGATATTAACAACCCAATGTCTTTTTCCAAGTGAAACATATGCAACAAGAATGATCTACAATAATAATATCAAGAGGGATCACTCCCACACTAGATCGGTGCTCCTGTGTTAGACTCTCAGGGTTAATTGAAAAATGAGTCCCATCACTTGCTCTGGTTTGATGATCGGTTAGTAGGTACTTGCAACTGCCTCAGAGATTCGGCAATCTAACCACAAATTTTGGTTGCCTCTCCACGATGATCTACCAGTACAAACTGTAGCCTGCCTCAATCGGCGATTTGTTCAAGTCTCCACCCACTAACTGCCTCAACCTCAAGCTCTAGGATTGGCGGTCTACCTGCAAACCTTTCTCTGCCTCACGTTCGACGATTTGAATAAGTCCACAAGTTGCCTCAATCTTCTCTCTAACCAACCAGTGCACAAACAACACTTTGTTCAACAACATGTTCATGAATCAACTCTAATACCATTTGATGCAGCCATAACCAGTAAAAACCCTTAGAAGAGTCAACCGACTTATGTAGCAATAGTGACACAATGAAAGAAGTAATAAAACATAACAAATTCATATAAACAGACCATATTCAAGCCATAGAACTTCTGACAATCATCCGGTAATCATCAGATTATCATCAAAGAACATCTAGTAGTTAACCGGTTACATGCAGGCTTCAAGCCAGAAACAACTCAACTGAGACTCTAAAGATCAACGAGATCAAAACATGTGAATCTCAATCCTTATTCTAAGTTCTACTTTCTCTACCCTTACAAATGATGACATAACATCATATTTATACCCATCGGAACATATCTGGGTCGGCCTCAAAAGATTACATTCACCAATGCAGGAAAATGAAATGTGTAATTAGGTCAGCCCTAAGATTTAAGAAATCTTTTCGAAAAATAACAACAAAGTGATGTAGATCAACAAGAAGGTTGATCACATGCCAAGGAACATCGGACAAGACCCAAGATGGATCCACACATCAAGAATCGCGTCAGTAATGAAGGAAAACTAACCGATAAGCACAAGAACTATCGCAGGAACCCAAAAACAACCAACCGAAAGCTATAATTGATCGGAGAAGAACCCAAATGAACTAGAAATCTAGAATCAACCACATAAAACCGCTAAGAAACTGCAAACAAGATCTGCCAAGAAGAACAAGCAACTACCAATACATACCAATAAGAATACTAAAACTGCACAAAGAACTAAACAAGAAAGGAAAATCTTTTTGGTTGATGCAAGATCCTCTTCATGTTCAAGTGTTTAGCATTGTGGTTTTGAGTTTATTCCCTTGTGTTCATGGTATTTACCAGTTTTGAGTTTCATAGCATTTGACTTTGTTTCTGGTGAGATATGGATTCCGATATTGTCCCAGTTGGTGTGTTCTTATCGGTTAGCTTGGCTGTATGTTGAGCAAAGATGATTTCGGGTTGTGGTTGATCTTTGTGACTTGTAGATCATTTGAGGTGTTGCTTTGGGCCTTGGCCAATATTCCTAGATGTCTGTGCATCATTTATGATTTGGAGGTTGTTCTTAGTGATTTGAGCCGACATGTTACCATTGCACATTTCATGAACCGGTTGGTCTTTGGGCCGACTTGATTGAGTTGTAATTATTTGCAGATGGTATAAATGGAAGATTGTGAATAGTTTTAAAACAACAAAGAAGTTAGAAGATAGAATACTTTGTTTTTAGATCGTGCGAAGATGTAGAATCAGTGAGATTCTGATCCGATAGGACTGAGGCCAGAAGGCTGAGGTCCGGATTTGGATAGAACCGGTAGACTGTTATTGGAAGTTGATTTGATGTGAGAATGATTTGCAGATCTTGTAATTGCATTGGAAGCATTTTTTGTATCCTGGACTGCAATCCAACATGTGGCACGTATAATTCTTCATATTGTAATAAGATTCATTCACATTGTTTACCGACTGTGTGTTATGTGTTGTTAGAGGTTGTTCTTCTTGCTGTTTCTGGCACCTTGTTACCGGTTATCGATATGCTTTGCATGGTTTATGTGTTTAGTTGCAAGGTTGGGTTGTCCTTCATTGGATCTCGCTTGCTTGACTACGTCAAATGGTATTAGAGCTGGTTATGGGCAGATTGGTCAAAGGATCATCTGAGGCATTCCTTGAGGTAGACAGATTGTTGATTGGAGGGAGGTTGGGTGTGTGTTAAATAGATCACCGAGGGGAGGAAATTGAAACCGGTAGTGAGATCGTCGAGTTGAGGTAGTTCACTGGAGTGGAAGGAGAGATGTCATTGAGGAGAAAAAACCCCCAAAGGGTGGAACAAATGATGGAAGACTTCAAGAATGAAGTGAGGAATAAAATCCAGAATGCTTTGGCTGGTTAGCGAAGAAACCCTGACTCTGAGGATGAGTATGAGGAAGCCAGTGAAGAGCTTGAGGAAGTTGAAAGACTAGAAGATGAAAGAGAGGAAAGATTTCTAAGAGAAGTGGCACAAGCAAGTAAAGTGCATAAAGTTGAGGTTTCTAACTTTTCCAGAATGCTGAACCCAGGAGATTTGATCGATTGGATCAGAGAGTTAGAGGACTACTTTGAGTTTGAGGATGTCAAGGACCCACAAAGAGTCCGTTTGGAACAGATCAAGTTGAAAGGGCATGCTGCCTTCTGGTGGAAAGAGTTGCAGAAAGACAAAGTGGATAATGGTGAATTAAAGATCACCCGGAGGAGACAAATGGTTGCAAGGTTGAAGGCCAAGTTCATACCAGGAGACTATGAACTAGAGTTATTCAAGAAGTTGCAGAACCTGAAATAAAGAAACATGATTGTGGAGGAATATACTGAGGAATTCTATAAGGTGGTAATCAAATATGGACATAGAGAGATGGATAGAGAAAAGGTGGTGAGGTACATCAATGGACTTGCTTTTAACATTCAAGATGAGATAATTATGTTGAAGGTTTCAACAGTTGAAGAAGCTCACCAGTATGCTTTGAAGGCCGAGGAGAAGGTGAGAAGAAGACAACCGACTAGGGGAAAGGAGAAATTCAAGATGAATGATAGTATGAAGAAATCAGTTGAGGAAGAGGAGTCAAAACCTAAGTGGATAAAAGAACCGGAACAAAAGACATCAAGGAAGGGTAGCAGCGGTACTAGTAAAGAATTTATTGGCAAATGTTTCAAGTATGGAGAAACCAAACATAGATCCTATGAATGTAAGCAAGAAATGACAAGAAGTTGCGTGGAAAGTGAAGAACCTGATGGTACCGGATCTGACTGTGCACGGGAGAAAGGAAAATCCCTCATGTTCAGAAGAAGGGATACCAGATCCACTTAGAGGAGGAGTCTTTTCCGGACTATATGCAAATCAGGTGGTAAGTGTTGCAAGGTCATTGTAGATAGTGGAAGTACTGATAATTTAGTATCTGAGGAGATGGTTGAGAAGCTTGGGTTGAAGAGTCTTGAGCATCCTTGTCCATATGAGGTAAGTTGGTTACAAGATGATCAGAAGGTAGAGATAAAGGAACAGTGTTGGGTGAGTTTCAATATTGGGCCTTTCAGAGAAAAGTTTTATGTGATATTGTGTCAATGAATGTTTATCATGTCTTGTTGGGAAAACCTTGGCAGCATGATAGAGGAGCTATTTATGACTATAGAAGAAACTTAGTTACTATTGAAAAGGATGGGCAAAAGTTCACATTGATTTCTTTGAAGGAGAAAGAGAAGGAGGTGAAGAATCTAAGTCCTGAGAAAGATATGATATCAGAAGGGTTGTCATAACCTTTTGTAGAGGTTATACTGGATGATTTGAAGAAAGATCTGATATAACCAGTTGCAGAGATTATACCAGAAGGTGACATAAGTTGGCAAAAGGATCTAACAGATGAGTTTGATGGACGGTGGAATTGGTCAACAGAGAGCTCATGGTGACAAGTCAGATGAAGTCTTGTGGCAGAAGAAATCCCGAGTTGCAAAAGAAAGAAGTTAGTACATAGGGAGAGTGTGTAGATCTGAAGAAAAGAAAGAAAACCAAAGGGAGTCAAAGGTTAGAGAAGCTGGTTGAAGCACCGGGAGAGATAGAGCAGTGATTGGCAGATAAAGAATATCTTTGGATCAGAAATGAGCATGGGATCTTCATTCTGAATCCTTTTAGATGTTCATGAGTTGCCTCTCATGGAACATCTTTTTCTACCTAGTTTGTCTGATGTAGGAGCATCCTCGGTCGATGAGCAATCTTGCATCAACCAAAAACATTTTCCTTTCTTGTTTAGTTCTTTGTGCAATTTCAGTATTCTTACCAATATGTACCGGTAGCTTCTTGTTCTTTGTGGCATATCTTGTTTGCAATTTCCTAGCAGTTTCATGTAGTTGATTCCAAATTTCTAGTTCATTTGGGTTCTTCTCCGGTCAGTTATCACTTTTGGTTGGCTGTTTTTGGGTTCTTAGGACAGTTCTTGTGCTTACTGGTTGGTTTTCCTTCATTAACGATGCGATTCTTGGCATGTGGATCCATCTTGGGTCTTGTAAAATGTTCCTTGGCGTGTGGATCCATCTCGGGTCTTGTACAATGTTCCTTGGCATGTGGCCGACCTTCTTGCTGATCCACATCACTTGGTTGTTATTTTTTGGAAATATTTCTTCAATCTTAGGGTCGACCTAATTACATGTTTCATTTTCCTGCATTGGTGAGTGTAATATTTTGAGGCTGATCGGGATATGTTCCGGTGGGTATAAATATGATGTTATATAATCATTTGTAGGGGCAGAGAAAGTAGAACTTAGAATAAGGATAGAGATTTGCATGTTTTTATTTGGGTGATCTTTAGAATCTCAATTAGGTTGTTTTTGGCTTGAAGCCTGCATGTAACCGGTTAACTATCAGATGTTCTTTGATGATAATATGATGATTACCGAATGATTGTTGGAAGTTCTATGGCTTGAATATGGTCTGTTTATATGAATTTGTTATATTTTCTTTTTTCTTTCGTTGTGTCACTACTGTTGCATAAACCGATTGACTCTTATGAGGGTTTTTACCAGTTATGGCTGCATCAACATGTTACAACATGAGATTGCATGAACAATGATATTGAATTCACATGAAAAAGATACATTATAGTGTATAAGCATATTATATATATATATAGGCTAGGTGTGATGATGTAGGGATAATTACCCTTGATATAAACAATTAAATGTTCAATGCATAATGATAAATGCCTAAAGAAAATATTAAATAACGAGACATGACCTCATATCTTCTAGAATGCCACCTAGGATTACCAACGTATTTCTATGAAAATTATTAAATGAAAAATTATCATAAAGTAATTTTATGACAACTAACTCAAATGCAAATGAGATTCTAAGTAGACTTAACATGTGTATAGGTTCTAACTAAGAACTAGTTAGGATGTAACCACATTCACACTGAAATCACCGCTTAAATGCAACATAGGGAGAAATTATTATGTAAAAGATGCAAGACTAATATAAAGAATGCTCTATAGGTCCCGAAAAATTAGGTAATATAGGTATCCATTCACAACTAATCATGCAACTGATCTCTCTAAAATAGAGAAAAGGAGAAAACCCTATGGGACAAAGCCCCTCTCCAAAAAAGAGATAATTTAAATCACATACAAGTAATAGATCATGGTATTTATGGAGGTATCATCATCAATACCTCTCAAGAACTAAATCCATCATAAGAATACAATACAATCGCCCCTCCAAAGAAGGGAATTTTAGAGACAGTCATTGCCCCCATAATGAAGTATCCTAAAAACCATTGAGGCGAGCCTAAAGCCAAAATAGAATGCAATGACGACAAATAACATGTCTCATATTGGATAGAAAGAAATCCAATGGTGTATGTAGAAGAAACTCCATCTCCATGAAGAAGTGAGAAGGAAGAAGTCTCAAAAATGAAAGATTTGAAGAAGAGTCAAGTGCCTCCAATGAAATCTAATCAAGACTAGGACGATCCCTAATCAAAAAAGAAACACTAGAAGAAGGAGAATCAATAGAATCTTCCAATGTGGAATCTATGAAGAGGAGAATTAACCCGTGAAGTGTGTCCTCCAAATTTTTAGTAGAAGAATGAGAAGACAAGTCAAATAGACTTGAAATGAAGTCATCCCGAAACCACAAATATTGAAAACTAAATGTCTCCTATTGCATTGAAGTCCTAAAATCCATGTCAACTAATCAAATTTGATGTAGCAAGGAATGGGGGAATCATCACACAAATAAATATCACCTACTACAAATACATGAGCAAACTGATTGTTTGTAGTTAAGAGTCTATCATAATATGGCTCTCTAAGAGTACTTGTACCCATGAAATTAAGTGAGCAAGTAATGTGAACCGAATCTCTTGAATCAACAATCCATCCTATATCCCTATTTGCACGAGTGGTAATCAATACACGACCTTTATAAGATGAGTGCATAGAGTGTCATCATGATTAGAAGGAGGAGGTGAATTAGATGAATAAGGAATTTAAATATGATGCTCATTGAGTAATTATTTCAACTCAGGAAATTCCTTCTTGTAACAATTTGGTTCACTATGCCCATATTTCTTACAAAACTTACATTTGGGTCTCCCCTTCTTAGGATGAACCTCTTTATAAGAGGTGGTGTAATTCTCACTAGATTTTGTCTTGGGATTATTATTTTTCTTTCCTTTTCCCTCAGGCGGAGTATCTATAAATGAATGAGACTTAGGAGTGGCATCATTTTGATGAAGTTTCGATCGCTCCCTAGTAAACCTCTCATAAAATGTATCAAATGGTGGCATGACAAATGAAGTAACCAACCCATCCATAGTGGCATAAAATAAAGTGTCAAAATATGAAAAATACACTTTTCAATTTAGACAAAATATTAAATATGCATTCCTCATCAATTTATCTTTCCCACAACCTCCTAATTGAGAAAGAAAAGGCTTGAACTTAACCCAATAGTCTTCAATAGTAGGAAATGAATGAATACAGAGACTGTCAATTATTTCTCTAGTTGCATAGTTCTAACATCACTAACTAAAGCAAAGTGACCCTTATATATTTCCCATAACTCTTTAGGTGTGGTGCACCCCTTAATATGGAGGAACAAGGAATTAAAAAAATGCATTGAATTCAAGCTTATCAACTTAGCAAATTTGTTCCTATGTGGAAATATTTCATAATCCTTGGTGAAGGTAGGTTGTTACTCATTCAATGTAGACCACAATATCTTAGACAAAAATAATCTTTGCATCCTCACCTTCCATGTGAGATAAATATGAGGAGTGAGAACCTTATATTCTGAATTGTCCATGTGAGCCACAACACAGATTAAGCAAGATAAAAAAATATTTGATAGAAATTAATTTGAAACTTCCTAGATATTATAAGCAATCCAAAATGAATCTCCCTAACAATTTGTACCTCTCCAAGTCTTAGGACGTCCAAGTTGTCGATAAAATGTCACAAATTACAAAAACTCAATAGATAATAATTGGGGTTGAATCGGGAAAAAGTGTACAGATAGAATGATAGATTTGTTCAATACCTTTCCAATGCCATAAGAGTTATTAAAAATGGAGATCATGGCAAACATTTATGATCTCGAGAGTCCAAAACAAAGGGTTGAATATTTTTGGCAATATGTGTTGCCATCGATATCAAAGCAATGAAGATAATATCAAAGTGATAAGGAGAATGCCAAATCAATGGGGATATTGTTGGTAGCATTGTCATTTTTCATCAACCTGCAACTTGTATATTAATGATATAGTTTATCCAAATATGAGGAGATAGTTGTCATTTGTTGTAGTGGCTTTATGTTATGGATGTCCACCATCTTAGTGTCCAATATTTACATTCAATAAGGATGATTTCCATGGTATTGGTACTCTTGATTAGACAAATGTTGTTTTCAAAATTTTTATAGTATGACGAGGTGTGATATGAAGGAAAGAGTATTTAAAGTTTGGTTGGAATAATGATCCTCATTTCTCTGCATTCGATAATATGGTCTTGCATATTTGAACATAATGGTTATTCTCCTTGGACACTACACTTCTATCTTTTCAGGTCCCTAGTCTTGCAGGTGATGTGGCTAGTGATTGTTGGTTGTTGATAGTCTGGTGTCAATCATGATTAGATTTGATTAGTCTAGAAAATGCTAGATACATTTATCTGCACTGATGGATCTATGGTTGCGGCTTGGAGGACATGCTTTTAATGTTGTGGTTTGTCTCAATTCAAGTTTCAAGTGTTGAAGTTTTCATGAGTATGGTCGTTGATGCTATGTTTAGGATTGTGTTTCTTGGAACTCTGGCAATGAATTGTTTTGTATTTGTTTGTGTTATTTCAACATGTTTAAAGTGTCAGTGAAAAAGAGTTATTTGGTAATGATATTGGATGTTCAAGAAATGTTCTTATATGATCCACATGATGATTAGTTCATCTAGTTGGTGTTGTATTGTGTTTGATGTTGGTGTTTTGGGTAACTTGTAGCTATTTGGTTAAAATAGTTTGTTATGTTGATTGTGCTATGTTATTGAGCATTTGTGCTAGCCTTCAAGGTCGTGTTAAGTTGTATTTGGGTCCTACTATAGCTTGTGTGGAACCACATTGAGTTGTTTAACTTATTAGATATATTTTTGGGTTGATTGACTATGTGCTACATGTTTCTTGTGGCTGACTTTGGAGGATGTGCACAAGTGTGTATGTTGAGTGGAGTTGTTTAGAAAGACGTGATACAATGTTTTAAGGCCTTCTCTATCCCCTAGATTAGATCACATTCACCACAATTATATTTTGGTGGTCGACTTGATAGGACCTATGTTTGTCCTCTGTTCTTGCCGACCTAATTAAAATTTCCAATGCAGAATATGGTATATATAGAAGATAAAATAGATGTTGATGGAGTGGATTTGTGTGTGGACCAAAGCATGTGTATGTTGTGCCTACATGATCATATTTATTGAAGAGCCAATTGATGCAAAGTTGTGGCAAAATAAGTGAGTGGTGATTTCAGTGAAGTTGGTTGCTTGGGACAGAGATTCAAGGAAAACTTCATAATTGGATATTGTTGGAGGCAGTGTTGCTGATGACCTATTCATTTTTTATTCATAAGTTCATGTATTTTGCTTGGAGATAATGGGTCTTTTAACAACTTTGGTATCTTTCCCTAAGGTAGTGGGTCTCAACCTACAAGTCCTTTTGGGGAGAAGTGTGTTTCCTTGGAAGTGAGCGTAAAACAAATTTATAATCATCTTATATATAGTGAGTTGAATATCACAGTGTTTTTTAATTTTTTGGGTTTTCCACGTAAATCTGGTGTCCTCTTGTGTATTGTGATTTATAGTTTTATCTTTCTATTGCTGCTGATAAGGTTAAGATTAATTTGAAAGTGATTTGTGAAATAAATTTGAAGTATTTACACTAAACTAAATCATCCTCCCCCTCTCATTCCTAAGCTATTTTCAACAACTTCAAGATGCAAAAAAGACTAAGAAAAGCTAAAATCAAAGAAAATAACCTACACCACTACAAAGTTGGCTAAACCAACTTTCAAATGATATATGGAATGTAAAAATATGATTATGTATGTCCAATATATACTCTTGGAAAAAAATGCCTAAATGGATGCCCTTAAAAATAAGGGGCCAAAAAATAACTCCATCAGCTCCATAGGCTGATTGACCCTTAATCATTCACGTGACCTTGATAGGGGTTGAGTGAAAGAAGAAATATCCCGTGGGATTAAAATTCTTGATTGGGTGTTCAAAAGTAATGGGTCCCTCATGAAATAGAGGAAGGGGTTGAACAAGTCGTAACCCCAAGAGCCATGCTTGATGTTGATTCCAAAGTCCTTGGTGTACGATTGTTTGTAAAAAAAGAACAAGTAGATGGTACATAGGGGCTAAAGACTGGAACGAGATCGTAACAAATTGTATGGATCATGGGGCTAGAAGGACAATGGTCGAGGTAGCTTAGTGCTCAGGAAGGCAAGTGGGAAAGGTTTGATAAGCTATGCATAAGGGCCCACAAGAGATTGGTCGTCACAATAGATAATGTCGATGTTTTAAGGCATTGAGAAATTTAGACTGGACTAGTGCAACTTCCAAGTGGGTTGGTATAGCAAGATGCTAATACACGCGGACCTCGGTCAACACTGCAAAAAGAGATCCTTGATTGGTGCAAATACAATGGTCAAGTGACCTCGCCAAGCCTTGGGCCTATAAAAAAATGTTTGAAACACCACTAAATTAAAAATAACGATGCCTCAAAACATACATTTTGCCACGCAATGTCATAAATGGCTCTGCAAAATAAAAGTATGCCTCCAAATATGACAATGACCACCTAAAGAGAAGTATGTTGACATGGTACAAGGTGCAATAAGATATTTTGATAAAAAATTAAACATCGACAATTTTTGCTAAATTGTACCACTTTGAACTACGACTTAGAAGATAATTGAACTCATAAAATAGCGACAAAATGTCATTTTTTTGCAAAAATAAGTCTGATAAGGCAAAAAAATTCCTTGAATATAGGCCAATAGGCTAATTTTTTCTATATGCTAACAATACGTATCATACTGTACAAATTTGTATGACAATACATATTTTGTACAAATGTGGTGATAGCAACAAATTTCTCAGATGCGTGGGATGAAAGCGTCCAAATTCGACAATTTGATAGATGTTTTAGGGGTTTTTTAGCCTTCTAAACACAATGGAAGGGTCGGGTTTGGCCTAAACTACTTTAGACTATCAACTACCTTCCATAGTCAATATTTATCTCTTTTCAAACCTTGAAAACTTGCAATATAATCTCTATTCAAAATCTCAATTCTTTAATACGAGAAGGATTTTACTTGGACAAAGATCTGGTACCATGTTGAAATGATAAATAACCATCATGAAGCTACAAACTTCAAAGATCAACTAAGAAAGATGCCAACCATAAGAGAATGTTGCAATATGAGCTTGCATGAACAATGCGATCAATTAGTTACAATGTATAGGCACCTTATATGTATAGGCAAGGTGTGATAATGTAGGGTCAACTACCCTTGATGTAAACATTAAATACCTAATGCCCAATGATAAATGCCTAAAGAAAATATTAAATAATGAGACATGTTCTCATGTCTTCTAGAATTCCACCTAGGATAACTAACATGATCCTATGAGCATTATTAAATGACAAGTTACATAAAGTAACTCTATGACAACTAACTTAAATGTAAGCTAGGTCCGGAGTAAACTTAACATTTGAATAGGTTCTATCTAAGAACTAGTTAGGATATGTACATCCTAAGTTGGCCTAGTGGTGGAGAACTTGTGCTCTTGGAAGTGAGGTAACATGTTCAAATCCCACAAGGGGGTAGGGTATGTACACCTTATCGGCTTCGGCCCATTACCTATATATAAAAAAAAGAACTAGTTAGGATATAACCACATTTACACTAACAAAAAGAACCTAATGAATTGGTTGTATACATTAATATAATATGATAAGTCAAGTCCTTTATTTATCCATGAGTAGACCTAATATAGATCATAGGGAGTTATGTGATCTCTTCTTGTATACCCTCAATAGGGACATGTAAGAAGAGGTTTAATACCTTTTTCTGGATCATATGGAAAAAATATCTTGAAATCTCCCTTAGAAAAGACCATACTGCCATTTATAGAGAACAAAAGGAATACAGTGTCAATGGAAGGTTAGTCACTCAAAGAAACAACAAAAATAATAATAATAACCCCTCATTGCCAAATTTGTAGAATAATTAATTTTTTACGACCAATATAGATGATTCACCTCCAACAAATAGCAACAATAATCATAATTATAATGAAAATAACAATAGGAAGGGTCACAACTATAAGAACATAGGGAATCAAAATGTTAATATTATTTATCATTCATCTAGTCTAATCTTGTTTTATCATTGATGAGAGTATAATTTATTCTTGTCTCTATCGTTCTCTCTTGCTATTGTGCTATTCAATAGGCCTCTAGATCTTGTGTTGCTATCTCCACAATTCTTACACATGTCAAATCTCATTAAGAAGAAAAAATATATATTTGTATATGTTCCTCCTACCAGAAAACCCAAACCCAAACCCAAACCATCACAAGCGAATTACCGCTCAAAACTTATACTTAAGAATGAACCAAAACCACTTTTCTAATGCATGAACAAGGTAGAAATTCCAAATTTGCTAACCAATTGATGTAAAAAAAACCCCACTACCACTCCATCCAAGGAATTGAATGACGCAAGTTAGTTGAGAATCAAACAAGAAATGAAGATGCTTAGGTTAATAAAGCTTGCTCAAAATTAATCTCATCTATCAATTCATCATTCTCGAGAATGGGGTATTAGTTCTTAATAGTATTCTTTTTTAGTGCTATTTAATTGATATACATATATATTGTGTCACATTTCTTCTTCACTAAGATAACATGGGAAACAAAGGGACTTGAGTTGGGTCTAATATGCCCTATTTCTAGTAGTTCCTTAATGGGCCTTTTCATTTTCTCCTTATGTCTCATAGGGTGGCATTGAAGAATAGTGATGATGGCCTTAACAATCTCATCAAACTCAATGACATGCTCAAAGCCTTTATCTAATAGTCTTTCTAGAGGAATGCTACTAAGGACTCTACTATGTTTGTCCAACATTATATGTACATCCATGTGATATGCCTTCTTTCCTTGGACAAATTTTGTTGTAGTCATCAAACACTAAGTTGCCCATGTAACTTTTTTGTTACGAAAAATCATCTCTATTCTCTTAGCTGATATAATCCTTGGCACTTTATTTGTCTTTCCTTATGGTACCACTTATTTTCCTTATAATTATGCTTGAAATCTATGGTATAGAAATTTTTGTGTGATATGTCCTAATAAGTGCATCAATTGAATACCCAAAACCATATATGTGTCTTTAGTGACAACAGATAAGTCATCACTCTTATTGTATCCTCCCATATTAAGGTCTAGTTGAAAGATATTTGTACTGTATTGGATGGTAAAATCGTCATCCAACATAACACTAAATCCTCCAAAATCCTTTATCTTAAGGCCTCACTTGGGGCCTCTAGTCCCTTATCAGTAAAGTTATGAGTGCCAATAATGCCAATGAGTATAGTTATCCTTTGGCCTCATAAAACCCCACATGAGGAAAAGGGGTTGTACCTCAAAGTACTAAAGAATGTGGCAAGAGAACCTCTTAAGATGACCTCTTCCTTGTAGACTAGCTCATATTTTTCTTCTCCCATTTCCTATTTAAGTTCTTCACTTTGTGTTTCAATTTTCTTAGATATCGATTCATCATTAGACCTTAAATCCATGTAATTCACTTCTTTTTTTCAAAGACATTTATGTTTAGGTGACCATGGCTCCTTGTAGCTAAACCACACCTTATTGGATTCCTAAATTCGTTCCTCACCTCAATGTCTAGTCTTAATGAGTAACTCTTGGTTTGTTGTACATTTTTATAAAATAACATCTTTATAATGAAGGTTGTGATCTAGAACTTATTTTATTGCTTGGAAGTCTTAGGTTCCAAAGGCTATTTGAGTTGTGTTAAATCTTTGAAGTAAAATACAAGATCCTCTATTCAAACCCATTAACTAAAAGTTTATAAAATTCATCATATGAGGTGGTGGATCTACTTAGGTGAATAGACCATGACACTAGCACTCATCTATAGTAACTTCAAAATATAAGATGAAAAAGTTGATTTCTTCATCTTCAACCATTCTTCTTATCTTTTTAAAAGACTTGTGGCCTAGGATCAAGTTTGTAACCATTCCAAGGCTTCTCTATGTTCATATGTTTAGTAACTAGCACATTAGTTTGAATCCCCTTAGGAGAAGCTTTGTATTTTTCTCATGCTCACTTCCCCAATTCAGTAGCACCCATCAATACTTTACAAGATTAAATAAAAAATACAAGTTTAGAATAAGATGTAGTTAGGAGGACATTGATCCATAGTTAGTAATTATAATGAAGTAATTTTTTAACAACAATGATTTCCTTCTACTAAAAATAATAATAATTAATTAAAAATAAAAGGAATCCAAAGGTTATGATTATTGGAGTAAAATGGGTATCTAAGAAGATAAATCACGAGAAAGGAAGAGAAATTCAAAGATATAATTATCTTTGTTTTCTTCATGGATTATTAATAAATGATTCAGAAATAACGAGGATAAAACCCCTCTTAGATCATAAATTCAAGGATGAAAACCTTTAGTTTCTTCATAAAGTTAATGGACAAAAACTCCTCACTTTAGAAATAATATTTTAAGAAATTTATACAAATGACATAACTACAAATTGCAATAAATATATTCAAAAATAACTTTGCATTTTCAAAATTTTGTGATAAATTTTTAAATTTGTAATATATCAAAATTGAACTTTAGGCTTTAGGTTTTAGAGCCTCCACTTCTTTTAGAGGGTAGGTCTGGTTGGTCTTGCAACTAAAACAAGAATAGTTATTTGTGTGTGGTTGTTGTATACACTAAAAATCGGTATGAAGAAAAATTAATTAAATTCAAAAATATTTAATTAACATGTCTTTTATTCTCTTAATATGTCTTTTATTCTCCTACTACATAAATAAATTTAATAATTTGTTTAAATAGTTCATTAATTCTTCTTCTTCCCACTTTAATCTTTTTCCTCTATTTTCCCAATTAAATATGCGAATTAATTAATTTATGTATTTAATTATCCCCTTTCATTAAATTTGAATCAGAGCACATGGCTCATAATCCTAACCACCTAGCCTAACCACATGCTAACCTAACCCACCCAATCCAACTAAGGGTTTAACAAACCCTGTCTCCTCCAACCTCCTTATCCTAAACAAAATCTTGAGTGTCTATCCACTATTGGAGACACATGGCACCTATGCCACTTGTCTCTCATCTCCATGCCACTTGCCCAATTTGTTGGCATATGGTTGGAGATTCCTTGCCACTTGTCCCCTCAAGGATGACAAGTGTCCCTCTTCTCAACCCCTTCTAACTTCTTCAATCTTGACCGTCGATTTCTCCAGATTGATTGTGCACCATCAATTCTTGTCACCTCACCTGTGGTCTTGGAAATATAATAAATACCCTCTTCTTTGGCTATGAGGGGAGCCCTTAGCATTTTTAACATTCATTTTGCAATCTTGGCATTCAACATTTTAGCATTCTTTTGCATTAGTATAGCATCATTTAATAGAATTAGTATAATATCTTTGGATTGTTATCATGGTTCATGTTGCATTATTAGTTTAGTTATCATATTAGTGTAGGAATCTCATACTTCACATTTCACCATATCATTGCATTTGCATCAAAGCTCATTTCTCAGGCAGTCATCTTGTACATGTAGTTGGGAGCCACTATCACTAAAATGCGAGATCCTTGGGAATGGGGAGTGATGAGACGACTTTAGGGAGTTTTTATTTTAATTACTTATTTTATTTAATTTCCCTAATAGAATGTTTCATTGTGTATGTGTGTTTATTTGTTTATTAATAGCTTAGAAACACTATATTTGCACACATAAATTCTGGCGCCCACTGTGGGGCCTTGCCTTGAATTTTAACAATTTTTTTGCAGATTTGTCTTTGACAGGTATGTGCAGAGAGCTAGACTGGCATTTTGAGGAGGAATTTTAGTGTTCTTGATCTGTAGAATAGCGCATCAAGGAGTTTTTTTGGTGCATATGTCACCTAGAATTACATTTTGGGTTTTTAATTTAGCGTTTTCATCCCATAAATTAGCGTTTTTGTTCCATGAAACAATATTTTAATTCTGCAAAATAGTGTTTTAATTTTTCAGAATAGCGTTTTCAGAACATAGAATAGCGTTTTCATAGTGCATAATAGCACTCTGATGAATCATTTTAGCATTTTCAGTTTTGTTTACAATTTTTTTTTTCATAGACTAATTTTTGTTATTCTATTTTGCAGGCACCATTTGTGTTGTTAGTGATGGAGTTATAAAACCTTTTGCAGCCAAAGACCAAATCATAAACTATTAACGTTGTTTGCTGCTGTGGGGATTATTGCATTGCCTTTGGTTTTATTTAGGCACATAGTTTAACTAGGGGCTTAATTAACAACATGTCTTGTGTGTCTTCGATGATAGGCGACTATGCTCTCACCTTCATCAGGTGATAAAAAAGCTAGACTCATCACATTTTCCTTTTCAAGTAGTGCAATAATCTTTAGCGGGTTTGCCCTCCTGAGTAACCCATAAGGCCAGGTGAGAGGGGAACGACCCAAGTGGGAACAATTAATGCTAAGTTCATCTAACCTACTATAAAATAAATGTGATTTTGATGAAAATTGAAATTAATGACAGTGTTGGGAATGTTTCCATGTTGGCATAACTGATGGAGATGATGGTGTACCGGTAAAGGATTGTTGGTGATGTTATATTGATGAATTGTTGGTGATGATATAACTATGATATGATGATCAGTTAATTGTGTTGTCATTGATGGAAACCATATTTGTCCATGTTTGTTTATGCTTGGTATGTCATCTAAGTCTACTGGTTAAGTCTAATCAGTAATGGATTGACTTTAATTAAGTTGTAAAGAAAAACTACCTAGTGACAGTGAACCGATAAGAAGGAATAGTGGAGGAGATGGTTGCGATAGAGATCTGTGTTGAGTCAGGTGTTGCGGCTTGGAATGTATGCTTATGACATCATAATGAGTCTATGACATGAACCCTATCATATTTGGAGAATCAGAAGTCATTTTTGTAATTGACTATTGTATAATCAACTAGGGTTTAAGAACCGATATCAAGATTGTTGACTGGTGATGATTTATGGTTTGGTGGTGATTCTTTTCATATTCATAACTTGATGATGATGTGTCAAAATTTGTGTGAAGAGATAAGATGTTGTTTTGGCGCGTACAAGGATCAAAATTCTTGGGAAGCAGTGAAGTGCTTAACAAAATGTGTTAAGGGTTTGACAACTTATCAGATTGATGTGTCGTGATGAGTTATGATCATTCAATGATCGTAATTGTCTTGTAATTTGTTGTAATGATCTGTAATGATTTGTAATGATCTAATATGATTTATGATGTAGATTCATTGTAGGTTAGGGTTTTGTAACCGACCTAATTGTAAAATATATTTAGGTCGAGTTTGAGAAGGTTGAGTGTGTCGATGATCAGAGAAGTGTGTGTATAGAACCAGATTGAGATGTCTACATGAGAGAAGCATATTAGAACTGACAAGGATCTCTAATAGCAAGTTATGAAGTGCTGAGTCCAAATAATTTATCTGTTGTTTCTTAATAGTTGCAACAACATCAAAATCCCTTAACCGGGTAGGTCTTTATAGGCATGATCTTGTAAATCCCTTCATCAGGTGGCTCATTAATTTGGGTTTAAATCCTCTAGCAAGGTTACTCCTAATAGGGTAAAGCTTCTAATAGAGCTAAGTTATAAAATCCCTTGACCGGGTGACTCCTAACAGGGTCTATTCTTAACCGAGCATTATTGTGAAGCTCCTAACCGAGCTAGGCTCCTAACATGGTGCATTTCAAAAGTGCATATTTTGTGGGTACCAATTCCCACTACGTTTTTTCCCATTTGGGTTTCCAGGTGAAAAATCTCTATGTTCATGTTGTTGATGGATTATGCATTTGACGTCTTTACTATATTTTCTTAATGATGAACACTTAAGTTGCTACTGGTAATCTTTTGGTAAATCTATATTAAGTGATTATTTGATCAGCTACTACTACTAGTTATGAACTATTATGTGAAGTATTGTGCAGATTGGTGAATATTTTAAGTTTATCCTTATTACTGATTTACCCCCTCTCTTAGTAATAATCGGACCCTCACAATAACAGGGAATAGCTCTCCTCCGTACCTTCATGTATATCAAACCTTGGTTTTCAAGGTTGGGAAACCTCTTGATTGAGTTTATAACTCGATGCGTCAAACAAATGCTCACACTAGTTCCTTTTTAGTTAGAAGCCACCCTTTTTAGCCTTGGTGCGATGATTTCAGTACAAGGCGATAACAAGTTTTCTCCCCAAGACACTCACCATTTGGCCTTCCTTGGAGGAGAGGTAGAAATCCTCGGCTTTGCATAGGCTACTTGTATCCTTCTGAGGAGAGGGTGATTAGGTTATCCTTCTAGTCCTGGAGGTCCCTATCTGCCACCTCTAGATAATGACAAAAGTGGACATCCCCCCTTAGGGTGTTTACACTTGCGCTACAAAGATTCTAAGCTATGGGCTGAGTTATTTCATTATATTTGAATTCTTAGGATAGATCTATCTGAAGTGTTTTTTCTTGTGCGAAACCCGTGGAAATTTGGGCTTTGTTTGAGCCCCGAACATACACTTTATGTATAGATCCTAGGACAAAACAAAGACAACTATTTGAAAATTTTGTCTTCTGTGTTTTCATATCACATATTAAATATATAATCCATTGGAACACACTTAGACTCAACCAAAGTTAAACATCACTGTCAAACTGTCAAAAAGTTACACTTCACAAAGCAGAGTAGCATTTCAATACCTTAGAATAGCGTTCTTGTTTGACAAATTGGTGCTTTTATACCTAAAATTAGCACATCGAAGATAAACTCTAGCACATTAAAGAGATATTTTAGCATTTTGGGGAGACAAGTTAGCACTCTAAATAGATAATTTAGCATTTTGGTAGCTCAATATAGTGTTTTGAAAGGCCAAATTAGCGTTCCACTAAGCCAGGTTAGTGCATTAGTTAAACATAGAAACATCATTGAGATATAACCCAATTTAGCATTTCACTTGCTAAGATTATCACTTTACTAGGGGTAGCACAACGTTTTGAGAGTCCAAGATAGCATTTTGGGTAAACAGAATAACATTCTTAGTCTCTGATTATCGCTCTAGTTATTTTGCACCTTAGATAGAGAGAAGATTCAATCTTTTTCCAAATAGTTAATCATAATTTTAGACACCCACTTCAGAGTATATTTTTTCTGTGTCACAGTCAGATCAGTCTAATAGTAGTAAAAATAAGTTTCACAAGTGAATTCATTTGAAAGCCTAGATGAAATATCATAAGTGCTTAGTTATCTATCTTTGCTATTTGATTTCTGTGAGTATAGTTTCATTTTATAAGGATTTATAATCCTCAATCCAGAAACAAGGGCTCTAAAGTCAGATCAATTTAGTCATATCAATAGGACCTCTCCTATTTGATGTAGTTGAATCCTATCACACTTGCACTTCAAACAAAGATCAAAGCTTAAACACTTTCAGTCACTTATATGCCAGTTTTGACTAAAAATCAGAAGAAGAAATTAAGACAACGAAAACAAAAATAAAATTCAATAATGGTGGAAGATAATCCTTTCTTCCATCAATATGGATCTCATAGCCAAAATGATGATGATGAAGCAATAATGAAAGAAACTATCAAAGAAGCTCAACAAGATCCAAAGTTTGGCAAATTCATGAAAAAGGTCCTTGAGATGGATAAAGAGAAATATTTGCTTATGTTAGCAAGTCAAGGTGCCAAGTTTCCTCATGAATTTGATGATTTAAGATTGAGACAAATTGAATGAATCAGTGAAACTCGAAATGATACTAGTGAGACGCATAACGAAAGAAATCAAAACAGCTGAGATAGTGAAGTAAGAAATAATGTGGATAATCCTCTTTTGGCTCTTACTCAACAAATTCAAGCACTTCAGACATAACTTCAAGACATGCAAAGAGGAACTACCTAGAGATACTCACTGCAAGACATCTGCCCTTATCCATTTGACAAAAATATAAACATGATACCATTCCCTCTGAATTGTGAAATCCCTAAGTATGACAAATATAATGGTAGAACTGATCTGGAAGATCATGTCAGGGAATTTTGCACAATGAGTATGAAATTCACATATGAAGACAATTATCTAATGAGACTATTTCCTATGAGTTTAAGTGGACAAGCCATGGAATGGTTCTCTTAACTTCCACCTAGCATCAGAACTTTTGAAGAATTGGTGAGCAAGTTTGTATCCCAATATTCATATAACATTCAACATGAGATCACCATGCTAGACCCACGTAACACAAAACAAAAGAATGGAGAACCCTTCATGACATTTTTACAAAGGCGGAGAAGGTTATTTGCAAGATATCCTCATTCGATGCCCAATAATGAAAAGATGGACATTTTCATTGACAACCTAAATGATGAAATGAGTTATGTGCTTAAATTGCAATGTCCCTCGAGTTTTGAGAAGATCATTGAAAATGGGATCAAAATTGAAGAAGCATTGGTCAAGAAAGGAGTATTGAAACTTTAGAAAGAAGGGAATAATTCCTCCAACAATACTAATAATAACATTGATAAACTCAAGTTTTAGAATAGGAAAAAAAATATTGTAAATGACAGAATAGTAGATGCTAACAACGTAAAACAAAAGCAGCCCATATTCAACCTATGAAGTCATACCTCAACAACCAATCAAGATAATAACAAACCAAGATTGCCCTCTACCAACTTTCGTAAAAAATTCACACCTATCGGTGAACCACTCAAATCAGAATTAAAGACACTCATTGCAAGCAAATTGATCACCTTACCAGAGGTAAGAGATTTTGAACCCAAGGTTAAACTTGCTTGGTGGACTAACAATCATTACTGTAATTATCATGAAAGTAAAGGGCATCAAACCAATGATTATCAGTGATTGAAACATGTTATTGAAGACTTGATAGATAATGAGGTTATAATGGTAGATGGACATACAACAAACAAATCACACATGATGTTCAAAACTCCGTTACCAAATTATGAAAAAGGGGAAACCTCAGCACCACCAAATAACAAAGGCAAAGTGAAGGTGAATTATACTCACACCTATGATAATATGGTCAACATTATTGTAATCAAATAAAAATCACAACTAGAACCGACACACGCTATCACTCAAAGTAAAGCCAAGGTCACTTTGCTAGGTCCTACAACCAATGTTCCATCCACTTCTAAACAATACAATAGTGGACCAATTAAAGAAGACCCCAACGCAAATATCAATATTGGAACTTTTGAAAATATCACTCTTCCATAAAAAAATCTTAGAAAGAGTCTTAGTAGATTCTACTATCCCCAAAGATATGGGTGTTGACAATTCCAAACCATGGTGGGACATCTCATAGCACCTCATTGCTTGTCCTTCACTGAAGATGACAACATGTCTTTGCAACATCCACATAACACTTATTTGCATATCAAAGTTCTCATTCACAAAACGCGTGTTAAACGTGTCCTAATAGATGGAGGCTTTGGCCTAAATATTTGTTCATTAAGCTTGTCCATGCCTTGGGCTATTCTGAAGATGCAGTTGATCCTCACAAAAAGATCACAATCAAAGCTTATGATGAAGAAGAGCGTTCCTCCAAAGGAATTTTAGTGTTGCCGATCAGAGTAGGACACGTGCAAAAAGATACAATATGTCAAGTATTGGACCTGAATTTGTCTTACATTATACTCCTAGGTAGAACATGGATTCATGACATGAAAGCTATTCCTTCAACCTATCACTAGTGCCTCAAGTTTCCCTATAATGGATAAGAGATCATTATTCTAGTAGACTCAAATTCATTTCAATATTGTAGTAACCTGAAACTAGTTCAAGAAGTCATTGTTCTTCATAACAAAGAGGCATCTTCTTCTACTACACCATCCAAAGAGAAGGCATTTGCCTTGATCTTGTCAAGTTTTGAGAAAAAGGTGCAGCTAAAAGACAAATGTGTAGGAGAGTATTCAATACCAAATTTATCAATCTCTCCAAAATCCTATGGGAAACCGGAAAATTCAAAACAATAATCTGTCTCAAAGCCACTTAAAATCCTTGATGGATCATTTGTTAAAGCAGACACCCTAGCCAAGGAAACTGATGACAAAGATGTTTTACAATGGTTATACAAAGATGAAGCAAAATCTCAACCAGAAGTTAATAATGTCAGTATCCTAGTAGAACAATATGGAAAAGGATATGATATCCTGAGAAAAATGGGATATGGTGGCAATGGTCCCGTAGGTAAGAGAAAAGAAGGTATATCAGAACCAGTATAACCTCCTTAACTTCCTAAGGATAAATCAGGATTAGGGTTTGGATAAAGCAATGAAGATCCACAACAAGAAGGATCATCTCACAATCAACAAGAGGAGGAATATGAATGACAACAAGAACTTGCCAATAAGAGAGAAGAAGAAGTCACACGTAAGCAACATGAGGAAGCTATTCACAACCGACAAGAAGTAGTTCACAAAAAACAAGATGAAGAAGCAGTTCATAATCAACAAGAAGAAGCCCCTCATAGGTGATAGGAAGAAGCTGAGGAAAGAAGACAAGTGGAACTTGCTAAAAAGTGAGAAGAAGCTATTCACAATCTTTATGAGCAAATTTTCTGGTTACAAGCTTCTAGTGAAACAAATTCGAATGAGTGGGAATGGGATTGTTATTAGTTTGAACATTCCTTTGAAGATTCATGTTATTCAAAAGATATTGGCATCGATGTAGTTCTCTCATATGACAAATGTTAGAGTATAGGCCACTTGAATGGGAACTACAATATATTGATTTTGACTCCATTGAGGATGATCAAGAACTACCTGCTGGAGGTCATTCTGAGGAAAGTAACATCTTGGACCTATAAATAGTCATTGAATACTTTGATATCTCTATCATGACCCTTAGTGCTCTTGAAACGTAACAATCTGACGATCCTTTACCTTTAGTGCATCCCAAGCTTATTGATTGGGAAAATGAAGGACCCATTGAGATAGATACTTTCCCTTGATCACGCCATTGCCTTATACCTCAATGCAGTTGAACCTAAAAAAACTTCCACCAGTGAATCTAGGAACACATCTTCTATTTGAGGGGGTGCCAAATCTCTTAGTCGCAAAAGTGAAGAGAAAAAAATATTAGGTCTAATGCTGAAAACTAGTTAATGGCAATATTAGATCAAGGAAAAGTAAAAAGGAAGGATGTATCCAATGGTGAAAACCTCCTTGAGGTGCCAGAGGATGAGAGATTTGATACTCTACTTGAGTATTACCAAGAGAGATCTCCTACATTGATTGAGACAACATAAGCAGTCAACATTGGAACATCAAATAAGCCAAAGATTTTGCATCCAGTAGAATTATTATTGTTGGTGTAAATAATTATTCATCATGGATATTATTACACTTACTTAAGTTTACTTAGGATAATGCATTTCATAGTAGTTTGGATATGAGACACTTGGGTGTTTGTGCCACATTGGGATAGTGTGTGTAGGAGAAATTCCACCTCTTATGGTGTTGATCTTGTTATTACACTATCATATCCACTTATTGTGGAGTGATAATTCCACCTTCGGTGGGTGATCCACCTCATGTGGAATATTATATTATTTCTCCTACCTACCCACACCTATTTCCTACCTACCCTTGTTTCTTATTGAGCCACATGTCATGTTTGTGTGCTCATACATATCCCTAGCCTTGCCTATATAAGCAGGCTCATCTACATTGTATGTAACAACAGTTGTTGATCATTTTCTATTGATGAGAATACAGTTTATTCTTGTCCCATATTATGTCTCTATCTTGTACATTTCAATGACCTCTTGATCTTGGCAAAATCCAACATGGTATCAGAGCTATTGGAGTCTCATTGATTCGTCTTGAAGAGGCATTATTGTGACGTCAAGAGGCAGATCTGAGGAGCATCGTCATTTGGAGGCGTCCTAGACTAGATCCGACCTCGCCATTGCGTCCGGAAGGCCATTTCCATGAATTTTGGTTATAAAGTTGGCCTATTTTGGTGAGGAAAATTTTTTTCCCCAATTTTGCTAATCGTACGGATTTTTCGAATTTTATATAATTTTTTCAAATTTTTTTTTTTTTTTTTGCAATTGTTTGAAAAAATCGAAAAAAATCAAAAAAAAAAATTCAAAAAATTGAAAGGCAAAAAAAAAAGAGAAAAATTTTGGTTTGGGGGTCCGCAGACCCCCGCACCCCCGTGCTCCCGTGATTTGCAGGCCCGCAGAATCCGTACCTGTTCGCAGGTTTTCCTGCGTCCTCGTCGTACCGTCTGTCTGCGTAGTGTACCATTCCGCCGCATCGTACTCTGCCTCTGTCAGCGTCCCGCACCACCGCGTCTGTCCGAGCTCCGAGCCGCGCTGCCCACCCTCCGTCCTCGACTCCCGTGCACCTGCAGATTCCGGCAGTGCTACCACCGGACTCCGCCTCGTCCCGGCTCCTCCCTGCTCGCTCCGCCCTCCGCCTCCTCGCCGGACTCCATCACCTGCGCCACCATCCTCGGCGCCCCTCGCCCGACTTCACCTCCCCGCAGGCGGCGTCCCTGTCCGCCACTCCTCCACGCTGCACCGGCGGCCTCCGGCGCCACTCCGACCTCCACCTGCGAAGGACTCCGGCCTCAGCTCCGCTACGGCACCACCTGCGCAGCGCCTCCTCTCCTGCGAGACGTAAGCGAAGACAGGTGGACCACGCCCGCCACGTGGCAGGAGGCCCGTGGCCCGTGGACTGACACATCAGCTTTTCCGTACCGTACGGATGCCACGTCAGCGCGCCACATCATCGCCCGGTCACTTTGCCACATCAGCATTCTGTACAGTACGGACATACAGTCATCTGGCCACATAATCCGTCCGTACAGTACGGACGCCCAGTCAGCCAGGCAGCGAAGTTTTGGCGACGGTCATACGGCCGTCAAATTTAACCCAGTGTTTTTTTGACGTCAGCGCCACATCAGCAGGGTTTGAAATTTTTTTTGACCCCCTCTCATTTGCATTTTTGATTTTGCAGTTCAACTTCAAATGGCCATAACTTGCTCATTTGTGCTCCGTTTTGGGTGCAATTTTTTTTGAAATGGGCTAGAATTTCGTGCTCTCCGCAGTGGTGAAAGAATTTTTTGATTTTGATTTACGGATTTTTCAGAAAATGCAGTTTTTGGTGACTGTCCCTGAGTAATCCCAGTTTTTGTAACTTCAGAGGCTTCGTTTGGGGTCATACGACCTCCTTTTCAGGTGCCGTTTTTTTTGAAAGTGCGTATTTTTTCGTCTACCTTCACATGATGCTATTAGATTGATGTCATTGTAAGTAGAAATTGTACTTTTAGATTTAGGCCATTTTTGGCTCTCTTGGTACTTGTATATTTGCTTGAATCTCAGTTAGATTCATTGCACTATTGATTGAAGTCTCTTGTATCTCATTTGAGAAGTTATAAAATCTGCATCATAAACCCACTTTGCCTTGTTTTGCAAGTGGCTCATTGTAATCGCACTAAGTATAAAGTGCCAAAATCATCACTTTTGGGGGGGGTACTTTGATTGATTGAATTTGGGGGGTGTCTCTTGTGCTTTTTTGCTCTTTTGTTCTTTCCTTTTTGCTGCTATGGGTTCTTCTAAGTTTCCTCTCTTAACTCCACATAATTATGCTACTTGGAAAATTGATGCATGGAGTAAACTTATGGAAAAAGGACTCACTCATTACATTGATGGAACTATTGTTGCTCCAGCTGATCCTAAGGCTGATCCAGTTGGTCACTTAGATTGGCTCACTAAAAATATCATGGCAATTGGTACCTTAAGAAAGTATGTATCAAAGGATCTCATATTTCATATTGAGAAATGTACTCTAATCAAGGATGCTTGGCAAAAGTTTCAAGACTTGTATGGTCAAGTTGATGAGATTAGGGGATATCAAATTGATAGTGATCTCACCATGTTAGATCCCAAGAACTTTGATACTATACAAGATTATGTCACTAAGGCAAATGAGTTGAGGGCACAACTCAAAGATTGTGGCATTGATAAGAAGGATACTCAATTGATATTCAACTTGATAGGGAAGCTTCCACAAGAATATGCAGCATTTGTTTCTAGTTTCCAAACTCATAGGATGACAATGGGTTCAAGCTACAAAATGCCTACATTTGATGCTTTCAATGAAATGTTGATGATGGAACAAACTAAGTTGATAAGCATGGGCATTCTTAAGACTTCTTCTAAGTCTCAAGCATTAGTGGCAAATCAAGGGAACAAAGGAAATCAAGGAAAGGACAACTCAAATAAGAAGAAATGGCAATCAAAGCCTAAGGATAAAGCATCATCTTCTCCACAACAAGGAGATTCATCTTCTACCAAGAAAGATAATTCACCAAAGAGAGAGAGACCTACTTGTGCTTATTGTAAAAAGATTGGTCATGAGGAACATCGTTGCCATACTAAGAATATTGATGAGCTCACACATATCATCAAAAAGCATAACATTGATTTGCCTAAAGTCTACAAGAAGGATGATTCATCAACTTCCACTTCCTCACATTCAAAAGGAAAAGGGCAAGCATTCATGGCTTCTACAAGTGGAAAAACTCACTCTTTTGGAACAAGAAAAGGACAAGCTCTATGTGCTACAACAAATCATACTTCAGAGAGATGGCTTCTAGATTCAGGGGCTTCTCATCATATGGCATCTTCACAATCTATGTTCTCTACATTTGAGCCTTGCACCATGCCACAGATTTTGATGGGCAATCATACATACATGGATGTGATTGGGAAAGGATCTATTGACATTGGGGATAACTCCTTCAATGATGTGTTGTGTGTACCCCACTTGACAAACAATCTCCTTTCTATCTATCAAATCACACATGGCACAACTAAGAGAGTTGTGGAGTTCACACCTGACTCAGTTTTTATTAGAGACATGGAGACTAGAGCTATCATTGCAACTGGGGTGGTTGATCATGCATCTCGGTTATACTCCTTTTCAGATTTTGTTGATGATGATGATTTCACATTTGATGATTCTACACATGACGATCACACTTATTGTGATGATTCAGATTTTGAGGAGAACTTTGGACACTTGAACATGGGGATTCTCACATGTAACCCAGTTCTTGAGTCTTGTATTTCATCTCCTCATATTGATATCACATCACCTATTGTACCTGATGATGCAGATAGTGCGACAGTTTTGCCTTCATGTGATTCAGTGCAGCAGGATATACATTGTCTTCCAGCTTCAGATTCATGGGATGATTACTTGACAGACATTGCAGGTTTGTTTGTAGAATCCTACATTGCAGATTTGGGAGACATCATTGATGACATACATCTTCTCTTTGATGAAGATGATCCTTCTTCGATTGTTGCGAGGGCACACTCTGACCCTCTTGTTCATTCTCTACATGATCATTCTTTCGAGGTTGACATGATTGTGGATACTTATGTACAGCAGTTGGAGGAGGTCTCTTTATTCTTTGAGGAGACACATGAGTCTTTGGACATTGTTCTACATCCATCTCCACTAGATGTTGGAGTTCCTTTTTCAGCAGTATGGCACAGTTTACCATCTTTGGAAGGGGTATCTTTCAGCATCGACATGGGGACACTTGAGCAGTTTTCAGAGATTCCTTTCATCATGAATTTTCTTCATTCATCTTCCCTTCATGATTGGGGAGACTTCATGGATACACCTTTGGTTTTGTTTCTTCCTAAGGGGAGGAATGTTGTTCGATGTTCGTGGAGCAGTTTCTTCATACATCGAGCTTCTATCATTGGTGCAGATTCTTCATTGAAGGATGATCACAGTTTGACTTCTCTTCTTCTCTCGTATGGGGGGGAGTTTTTCCTACATGGGGTTTTGTTCCTCACATACTTCTTTGAGAGTTCTCTTGTATAGCTTTCATCTCTCTTTTGGGGGAGGGTTTTTTCCCATTGGGTTTTTCTCTCTTTCCCCACTTTGTGAGAGATTTCATTGCATTGGTTTGCATGCATTTGCATTTGTGCATGGGTACCTAACATGGCCTCGTAGCCGGGACCCATCTTGCATTGCTTAGTTGCATTGTAGACTTAAGTGCATTCCCCTAAGTTGCACTTAAGGGGGGGTGTTGGTGTAAATAATTATTCATCATGGATATTATTACACTTACTTAAGTTTACTTAGGATAATGCATTTCATAGTAGTTTGGATATGAGACACTTGGGTGTTTGTGCCACATTGGGATAGTGTGTGTAGGAGAAATTCCACCTCTTATGGTGTTGATCTTGTTATTACACTATCATATCCACTTATTGTGGAGTGATAATTCCACCTTCGGTGGGTGATCCACCTCATGTGGAATATTATATTATTTCTCCTACCTACCCACACCTATTTCCTACCTACCCTTGTTTCTTATTGAGCCACATGTCATGTTTGTGTGCTCATACATATCCCTAGCCTTGCCTATATAAGCAGGCTCATCTACATTGTATGTAACAACAGTTGTTGATCATTTTCTATTGATGAGAATACAGTTTATTCTTGTCCCATATTATGTCTCTATCTTGTACATTTCAATGACCTCTTGATCTTGGCAAAATCCAACAATTATCAAAGCAAGAATAACATAACTATATTGCATTTTTCAAAGAAAGACAAATAAATTTTTCCTGGTCATACGTAGACATGCTAGGGTTGGATCCGGGTCTCATCATGCATCACTTAAATGTCTCTCCTAGAGAAAAACTGATAGAGCAAAAGCTAAGAAAGACACATCCTCATATAGCCTTATTGGTCAAAGAAAAGCTCAAGAAATTGCTATATGTGGGGTTTATTAGATCGGTAGCATATCCAGAACAAGTATCCAATATAGTTCCTATTTCCAAATCAGACAAAAGTATCAAGGATGATTTTCCTTTACCAAATATAGACATCATTGTGGACTTGACAGATGGACACTCCATGTTCTCTCTCATGGATGGTTTCTCAGGATATACCAGAAGATCAAGAGAAGATGGCCTTCACATGCTCGTGGGGTACTTTCTACTGGAATGTAATGCCATTTAGACTCAAGAATGCAGGTGCTACCTAAAAAAGGGCGATGCCAACAATTTTTCATGATATGATGCATACCTTCATGGAAGATCATGTTGATGATATATTGGCTAAGTCATATACTAGAGAAACACATATGGAAATCTTAGGCAAGATCTTTGACCTCTTAGAGAAATACAAACTAAGGCTGAATCCAAAGAAATGTGTATTTGGTGTCACATCAGGTAGACTTTTGGGATATATTGTTTTAGCATGAGGAATTGAAATAGATCCAAACAAAGTTAAAGCAATCATGGAAATGGAATTACCCATATCGCTCAGCTAAGATCGCCTCAAGGAAGACTCCAGTCCATCAGGAGGTTCATTGCTCAACTAGCTGATCGATGTCATCCTTTCACTAACTTGCTGCACAAAAATGTTCCCTTCAAATGGGATGACACATGTGAAGAAGCCTTCAATGCAATAAAAGAGTACTTGATGAATCCACCCATTTTTATGTCACCAATTGAAGGCAAGCCATTATTACTTTACATATTAGCCATTGATGTATCACTACGGGCTCTGCTAGCACAATTGGATCATGAAGGGAAAGAACAATCCATTTACTATATCAACAAGACTTTAGTCAGATATGAGCTCAATTAATCATCCATTGAGAAGGTATACTTAGAAGTAGTGTTTGCATACCAAAATCTATGACACTATATGCTAACCCATTCAGTGAAGTTGATAGCCAAAATTGATCCATTTAAATATCTCCTCAACAAGGCGGCCTTAACAGGTAGATTAGCAAAATGGGTAATAATCTTGAGTGAGTTTGATATTGAGTATGTTGATAAAAAATCTATAAAAGGACAAGTGGTCGCTAACCAACTAGCAGAAGTACTACTCTAGGATGATCATCCAATACAGGTTGAACTCCCAAACACTGACGTTGTCACAATCAACAAGCAAACTTGGTAGTTGTATTTTGATGGTTCTTACACACAACATGGATTGGGAGCAGGATTGCTATTTGTCATACCTCAAGGCCATACTATCCCAAAAGCATACATATTAAATTTTCCTTGCACTAATAATATGGCAGAATATGAGACATTAGTCACAGGAATAAAGATGGCTATAGAGTGGAACATCATAAGTTTACAACTTTTTGGAGATTCTCAAATGGTCATCAATCAAGTCAACGACGATTGCCAAACAAAAGATGATAAACTAATGCCTTACAAGAAAATGGTTGATGACATTAAAAAGTACTCCATGGACATTTCTTTTGAACAAATTCCAAGGAATGACAACAAACCAGTCAACACCATGGCTACAATTTCCTCCTTGCTCCAAACACAAGAAAACCAAGATCGTTACGAGTTACTAGTGGAAGAATTGTTGTCCCCCACTTATGAATGTCCCGATACCCAAGTTATATGTCACCTAGTTAAATCTAATTCTTCCTGTTATGGCCAAATCTATACCTACTTGAAAGATGCTATCCTCCCTCTTGATCTATCAAGAAACCCAAAACAAAATTTTATTTGACAAACCACTCATTACACCATCATCGTGGATACTCTCTATAGATGAGGTCTGGATGGTACTCTTCTTAGATGCCTTGAATAGGAAGAATCTGAGAAGGCTTTAATGAAGTCCATAACAGTATATGTGGTACTCATTCAAGTGGTCTTGATTTTTTGAAGGAAATCATACGATTGGGCTACTATTGGCCTACTATGGAGAGAGATTCTTTTCAGTTCACCAAAAAGTGTGAGTAGTGTCGAATCCACGACAATCTCATACATGCATCGGCACAAGGGATCCATGCCTTGGAAACATCTTGGTCGTTTTGTCAATGGGGTCTTGATCTAGCGGGAAAAATTCACCCTCCTTCTAATGGTCATAAGTTTATTCTTATAGCTATTAAGTATTTTACAAAATGGATTGAAGTAGTGCCACTTACAAATGTCACAAGGAAACAAATTGCTGCATTCATCTTAAACTACATAATATGTCAATATGGCATCCCCATGACTATCATCACTGACAATGGGCAGTCTTTCAAAAATCAAGGTGTACAAGAACTTTATGGGAATTTTTAGATCGAGCATAGGTTCTCTACACCTCATTATCCCTAAGGGAATGGTCAGATAGAAGCCTCTAACAAGAGAATTTTAAAAATTCAGAAAAAGATAGTCAATGATACTGGCAGAGATTGGCATGTTCAATTGAACCCTGCTCTATGGGCATATCGTATCTGTTGGTTCCCAAATCAACAATCCCTGAGTCCTAGAGGAATTTCCACTAACTCATCGACAAACTCGGGGAAGGATTTTGGCCAACTGAGCAAGACTCAGCGACAAGACTGAGATCTCCTACTCTTTTGGCTTTGCAAGACCAAGACAAAACCTATGTAATATCTAACAACTTTCAGCTTCAAAATATTCAGGACATTACAACTTATAGAAGATCATCCCAATGAAAATATAGTAAGGAAGATGGATAAACTCTTGGTTATGGCTTTAACCTTAGTTTGTAAGCATCTACACACTTATTGAGGAGGTTTCTACACTACTCCTACTCCTAATGCTGAAAGGAAATGCAAAAATGAAATATTTTGATTAAGAAATGATTCTGAAAATGAGAATAACACATCAACCAGTGCCTTCACTCATTGGGAAATAGAGTCTACTCTTAGATTATACCCAATAGTTTGCCTTGTAACCAAAGAGATCTAGGCATCAATGCATTGCACCAACACCATCAACTTAGTTTTCCTACAATCATGCTTAAAGACCCTGCATGTAAAAGACATCACTTCTCATCTTATTAAAACTATTTAATCTCTTCTTTGAAGAGAAGCAAGAATAAGACAAACATCAGGCTTGCTGGGACAAAACATACAATCCTTGATTTTCTATTTTATAAGTAACACCATTACATGTAGGAGACAATAGCAAGAGAAAGCTTTGGTCATTGCTTGCATGTATGATTACATCTATTCAAAATACAAAGCATACATCAATTGAAATCAAAATCTAACTGTCATTCAACCCTACATTGTACATAGAAGCCCAACTTCTTGGATGATAAATTTCATTCAGAATCCCTCTAAAATGAGAAGAAGAGGAAAGATATACTAGAGAGAAGAAAAAACCTAAAGGAATCTCAGAGAGAGATCTCTCTTCAAACCTTGAAATCTGAACTTTGAAGCCCGCTCCTCTTCCTCTAAAATTTGCTAAAAATATGCACCTACACCCTGCTGGAGAAATATTGAAAAATATGAAAATTTGCATCTTCAGGGACTTGTCAAATCCAAAATTGCACTTTTGCCAAAGTTTACCATTTTTAGCCACTATCCACTTTGCTATAGGAGCTTACTTTTCCATTTGATCTGAAAAACTCTTGACTGGAGAAGTGCTCTGTCCCCTTCACTGCCTTCAAAACTGAAGATTTCCCCTATTTATGAAAACCAATTGCTGACTTTTACTGCATCTTTTCAACTTAACTGAAAATGGCAAAAAGATTCCTTTTGCTGAAGATGGGTTGTCATTTTAGCTTTGCACCTTTTATTACAAATTTATGAAAGATGTGATTTTCAAACTTTAGAAAATCAACCCCTTTGCAATACAATCACAATTTAAACCAAACATCCCTTGTGCATATCAAACCTTGGGTAAAAAAATAACTTCTCCATATTCAAATCCGAGCTCCTTATATTAATAAAAAGATTTTACCAACTTGGTAAAATGACACCCATTTTAACCTTACTCACTGCCACACATTTGTATTTACCTAAATGGGAAAATCACTTCTCAAGTGAAAATCATACCTCCCATTGCCAATAAACACCTTTCCAATACTGTACTTTATATGAGTGATCTTAGCAATCTTTATAGTACTTCTTCACTGTCTACTTCCTACTTAACCATTTTCCTATCTCAGACTGGCCAAAACCACATTTCCTGTTGAATCACCAATCAATGACATTGGCCCATCTCGTGAAAACATGAGACCACATTTTTTTTTATGTCATTAAATTGGCAAAGTTTATATTTTTAACCTCTTGAATGCACATCCACTAAGGGTATGACCAGGTAGGTAGATACATACTGCAGGATTAGAAGACACTTCCCATGATGCAAGATTGATCACCCATCAAATGGGTCCGAAACCCCCTTTCCACTGTTTGTTCGATGTTATAATGAAATAAAAATTATTGTATTTTGAGAACGGTTACAACGATACATCATTACACTGTAACATGTTTTGACCTCCTTTTGGAATGCCCCTGTAACAAATCCATACACACCAAGGAAGTATATCGTGGGATGATAATGCTCTCATCTTCCATAAGAAACACCAATGAATGTGCCTCCATTGCAACAATGCAGATGAGGCACAACTATGCTCCTCTTCATGAGACTACCAAATCATAACCATTCAGGCACCATTTTAACCTACAATGTGCCCCCAAAATGGAATTCTTTGAAATATACCGCATCATGGTTATCTAAAATTGCCATTCCTTCATATAAAAGCCATCTGATCCCATATTTGCATCAATAAATTCACTGCTATTGTAGCCTCTGACCATCAATCACGATCTCTGACATGTGGTTTCTTTATCACTCCTCACGAGGTTTTAATGTATGTTATAGTGCCCATATGTTCTGATCTTTTTTCTTTTGATTCAATGCTCTCCCCAGACATCACTTTCCTTTTAGAGAGAAGCATAAACTACTTGCTCCATCCATGTCAAAATAGGTGCTTCCCATTAAATCTTTCATGTTGTTAAGTTTCCTGTAGCTTTCATTTTTATATTGTATGATGGACTAACAAGTTTCAGGACATTTCTTTGGAGTTCAACTTTAACCTAAACATTTTTGGTGCCCACCGTGGGGCTGGATCCTCGCATATATCTTTCTAATATCCTGTTTAGTTCTCATACACATAAGTTTAATGCATTTGTAATCCAGATTCACGCCTGTGTGAGTTCTGACAGCACATTCATTTAATAGATTAGCGATTTTGTCTCGTAGGTTAACGCATGTGGCATTTAGGTTAGCACTTTTTTCTGCAAATCAACGCATTTAATCCTCAGATTAGTGCTTTTGTCTCACAGGTTAACGTATGTGGCATTTAGGTTAGTGCTTTTGTCTATGAATTCACACATTTAGTCCAGAGAGCAGCGCTTTCATATCCCAGGTTGATGCTTTTGTCACCTAGATCAACACTTTTGAGGTGGAAGACAACATATTTGCTAAGATAGTGCTTTTATTCTCAACTAATAAAATTTTCTGCAGGTCTAAATGTCCAAGAACTAAAAATTTCAAACTACTAACATATCTACGTGCAGGGTTATTTTAAAGAAAATTTCATGCATTTTCTCATATAGTTAATTAGGAGTTTTATTTTGGAGAGTAATACATCATATCTTTCTTATTTAGCTTAACTAGGGGGACAATCGACATCATGCAACTTGCATTTTGAGTGACTTCTTTAAAGTAGTTGCACATAGATTGTAGAAGGCTAAAAATGTTGGCATTGCATGAAGATTGCATTGATGAACTATAGTGTTGTCATTGATGTCAATAATAATCGGTAAGGGAGTTGTATTGCAACCGGTAGTGATGGAGTAATGCAACCCGTAGTACAACAATGAATGAAACCGGTATTGTTATTCAAGTAGTGTGATCAACCGGTAACCCTAACCCGTTGATATGACGAACCCTAAATGATGGAGCTTGGTGAATCGGTTATGTTGATCAATGATCAAATGGTGATAAGAGATGGAGATTCCATGCATGCATGATGCACGCAATGATTTTCAAAATGGTTTTGGTGCGTAGATATAACTTTTTTATCTTCGAAATGAGCATATGCATAACATGAAGTGAAACTGTGTGATGAGTTATAGGATTTGATGAGCGATGATCCAGGAGCGGTTGAAGTTGTCTTGAACAATGTGTAGTTGATTGCTATGTAATCCAATGGTCATGTTTGAATCGATATGTTTGTAATCTCTATGAGATCTTAGGTTTTGTGTTGTGTTACCGACCTATTGTATTTCCTTATAAGGTCGATGAGTTGTTTGTAATTGTGTTGGCAATTTTGTTAAGTGTGGTAGTGAGACTATTGCTGAACCAGAAGGAGTGTCTATAGAATATTTTGAAGGCAGATAGGAGCATAAAAGGATCTATGCAAGATTGTGCTATTACTAGATTAACAAAGACCCTGTTGTTCTCTAACAATTACAATAGTTAAATCCACTAATTGGGTAAGATTTAACAGGCTTGGTGCTTTCTAAATCTCTAACCAGGTGATCCATTAGTTTGGATTAGAAATCCTCTATCGAGGTTACTCCTAATAGGATATTTCCTTTAACAGAGTATTGTAGTCAATCCATTAATCGGGTGGTCCTTAACCGGATTTGTTCCTCACAGGACATTTTTGTAAAGCTTCCAACAAGGCTTGGCTCCTAACAGGGTGAACTTCAGAAGAGTTCATAATACTTGTGAGTATTCATCCCCACCGTGGTTTTTCCCATTTGGGTTTCCACGTCAAAAATCATTGTGTCAAGTGGTGAATGATTTTGTGTGTGTTATTGATATGGTTAATATGTTTAATTGGTAAAGCCACTTAGATATGTTTAGATGACCGAAAGTGATCTAAAATGAGCTATTACTGATGTTAGTAAAGTGGTTTAATATTTTGGTTAAATGGTATGTGAGTTTTCAGATCTGTTACATTGTATTATTGATATCTTATTCAATCGGTAAGCTTGACAGTGCAATATCAGTTTTTGTTATACTATTTGAATCGGTTAGTTCAGTGAATGGTATATGAGTTGGGATTAAGTTTGGTGAAAGTTTAGTTTATTTTCTATCTACCGATTCACCCCACCCCCCCTCTCAGTAGTTGACTGGATCCTTATTGATTCATCATATCATCAATTGGTATCAGAGCATTCCAGGTTCTCTTGTGTTTAAGCCTAAAATCTTGAGGTAAAGATCTAGGAGAACATGATGAAGAAAGAAGGTCAAAAGTTCAATAGAGAAAACTACAAAATATGGAGTGATAGGATGAAGATCTATATCAAGAGTCTAGGAAGCCATTACTGGGAACATGTTGTTACTAAATATAACTTGCTTAGTGGGATTTTTTTAGATGATCAAAGGAAGGAGAAAAAGGAGAATAATCAAGCATTGGAGGCCATTATTTGTTCCTTGTTTGATTTAGAGTATGTTGATGTCTATGGATTGGAAATTACTTTTGAAGTATGGAAGAAACTGGAGGATATCTATAGCGATGATGAGCATGTTAATATTGCCAAAGAGGAGAGTCTAAGAGGTAAATTTGATGATATACAGATGGATGATGGAGAGAACATTGAACAATATGGTCAGAGGATCAAGGAGATAGTCAGTGAGATCAAAAGTGCTAGTGGTATAGTGAAGGATACCATAGTGGTTAGCAAAGTGTTGAGAACCCTTCTACCGGTCTATGCTATTTGAGTTGTAGCCATTTAGGAACTCAAGTCTATTGATAAAAAAAAGGTAACTCTTGACTCCATCATTGATAAACTGGCTGCTTTTGAATTAAATGGTTATGATGGAAGTATTCAGAAATCAGTGTTTGCATTTAGAGCTTCATTTTCAAACCCATTGGTAAGGAAAAACAAAGAAGCTAGTTATAGTCATGAGTCTAGATCTAGTAGAAAAGTTGATGATGAAGACAATTTAATTGAGCTTGAAGCATTGTTGGCCAAGCAGTTACCTAGAGGTACCAATAAGTACAAAGCTAAATAACCTTTGAAGTGTTTTTCATGTAACCGGATTGGACATATTGCTGCTAACTGTCCAAATGGAGATAATAAGCAAAAATGTGAGAAGTATAAGAAGTAAAAAGGCAAAAGAAAAAGAGATTGTCTCATTACTGTGGATGGAGGAATTACAGATGAGGAATATGAAGAAGATGCAAATGAGGACATTGTCTTTGTTACTGTAGTCACATAAATCTGTCCAAATTAATTAAATGAATATTCCCTATTTATTTGATTAAAAATCCACTAGCCATCAGTTAATTAATTAATATTTAATTAATTCATCTTCAAAACATTCTCCTATTAATTAAATATACTATTCAATTTATTCTAATTAATTCATTCAACCAAATTTACAAATCAATTAAATGAATAAATCATATTTATTTCATTTAAATCCCCCTTTTCATCTTTTAAATAAATTAAATAAAACATTTATTTAAATCATTATCCCCCCCCACTTGCATTTTCCTACAAAAGCAACTTGCACCTATTTATTGAAATAAATGAATTTTATTTTAATAAAATCCTATTTTCCCTCACCCACCAAATCCACTTGCATTCCTAAAACCCCTTCTAGATTCTTCTAAACCCTTCCTAATTAACCTAATCCATCCCTTAATTATTGTCACATTCCTAAGCAACTTGAAGTCACTTCTCAAAGACTTCAAAGTCTTTGAAAAACATTTAATGCTTTGTGTGTTCAACAATTTAACCTCTAAAGTCTTCTAAACCACTTATGGCTCTTACATAACCATTTATGGTTATTTCAACTTGCACTCATGTGTCTCCTCAAGCATTTATTGCTTTGACCATGGTTATCCCTTTTGCCTTTGCACAAGAGTTTATCCATTGGATAAAAGCTTTATTCTTTGAATAATGAATTTATTCACTCAACCCAACCTTGACCCTAACCCCCAAGTTGACTCCCAGGTCATGTCAAGCATTTAATGCTTATTCCCTCTCCTCTCAACCTATCTCATATTGACACTTGTCATCATGGGATTGGGTTGAAAGCCCTCACATGGATTGAATATCATTCAATCCTAACCCTTGTTGAGATTACTCAATCTCAACCATCCATTGCTCCATTTTTCTTATAAATAGAGCCCATTTCTTCATAATCCAGATCCTGAAAAACTTGTATGCATCTAAGTTATTGAGAATTTTAGAGAGAATTTAGCATAAATCATTAATCATCTTGTCATTTTGGTTTAAGATAAATCATTTTTGTATCTATAGCATCTAATATTAGCTTTTTATTCACATTTAGAGCAAATACTTTAATCTCAAACCTCCATAAGCATCCATAGTGCAAAAAGCTGTTGAGAGCTACACTAGTTTGGAACTTGGAGAGGAGAGGAACAAGGAAGGAGAAGCTACCAGCATGGTAGAGAGCATTTGGAGGAGTTTAGTTGCTTTTTGTAGATTCCTTAAGCTTTCTTTTTGTTTAGTAGTGTCTTTCTTGATATGCTTGCTTAGGATAGTTTTTAATTTGTGATTTTCTAACATCTAACAATTGACTTCTTTTGTTTCTTGTCTGGTGTTTGTTTATCCTAACCTTGTCCTTTTTGCAGAGCATCATTTGGTGAACCTGACGTGAATCCAAGCACCCAAAAACAATTTTGTAAAAACCAACTAACATGTTTGAAAGTTGAACTTGACACACAGGTCGCGCTTTAGAGCTTTTGATCGTGTTGTAGCGCTATTGCAACTTGATATTGTAGCGCTATTGTTGTTACAATAGCGCTATTGTTGTTACAATAGCGCTATTGTCTCAAGTTTGGTGCTATTGACCTTTATCTAGCGCTTTTGTGCTCATTTTGGTGCATTTGTGCTTGTTCTGGCACTTTTAATTTTGCTATTAAAATTTTGCTTTTAGTGCTTTTGTCTTTGTTTTAGCACGTCCGTGTTAAATAGTGCTTTTGTTTCCACACAAACTAGCGCTATTGTAACAGAACATTGTAAAAATGACCTTGTAACCGAAAAAGTGATTTTTCTTAGGCTTGTGGAAGCCCACCATAGGTTCGGATTTTCCTAACTATTCGTTTCTTGTGCAGGTTTAAAGTAACTCTTGTTTGTTTTAAAAGTTCAAAATTTTCCATTTTGGTTCTCTAAAATTGAACAAACACAGCTTTCATTTCTTGCAAGTTGGGGTCAATTTTATTTTGGTGCTCTAAAATTGAACAACACAAATTTTCTTTCATTGCAAGTTATGTTCACTTCTTTTTGGTGCTCTAAAAATCGAATTTTATTTCTTGCAAGTTAGGCTTCACTTTTTGTTTTGGTGCTTAAAATCAACAAGGCAAATTTCATTTCTTGCATCAAACTTAAAGACAATTCACAATCAACACTTCCATTTTGGTGCAAATAAATTCACAATCAATTTGTCTTACCTTGCAAAACGATTTTTCCTGCATGCAAACGTGTTTCAAATTAAGTTGACCAGGATTTCAAAGTTCTAGTTTACTCAAACATTTTGCATTTGAAGTTAAAAAGAACACCATGATTGTGGGAGCAACATCTCCAATTAGATAGAAAATCATTGCAATAATAAGTTTATAAAAGAACAAGTGAATTTCGTGTTTGGCACGCTTGTGCAAAGAGTTGGTCGAGTGGTCCTACTTCTAACACATACTATCCTCTCCCTTGGCTTTCGTGGTCCTAGGTGCAAGAGAAAAGTGTTAGTAACACTCAAATTTTTTCTTTTTTTAAGAGAGGCCTGCCAAGAGACACATCACTCTTGGGAAGGACCTCGTGCGGTAAATCCTTCGAGCCGCTATAGAAATCAGGTGAGATCGAAAGTTGTAGCCTTGGGTATAGCTGTTCCTACAGTGTAACTTGCCAAAAGGACAAATGAGCCCCACCACAAGTTACAAGGCTGTTAAGTGAGTCACTGCAAAATGAACTATGTCCAAAAACATCAAAAATTACTAAACACCTTTAAGTAGAAGCCCACCCGTTCTATTGATTGAGAATATTTGAGATACAATTTAGTGCAAGAGCATAGATGGTTTTGCTCCCAAGATACTCACCATACATATTTCCTTGAGTAGAAACATAGCTTTTTGAAAGTCACTTGTGGCTTGATGAAAGTGGTGACTCCCCCATCATAGGGATCATCTATTTGTTATGCTCACACAAGACTTAGTATATCACATCCTTACCTACCATGACGGGATTCATAAGGTATGTAGTACCAAAGTCGAATAAATATCAAGATGTGGGCTGAATTTATCACAACTGGCCATTTGACCTTGGGGATAAAAAAGTGTTTGAAGTGTTTTCATTTTGAGTCAAGACCAAGTACAAATTGAGCCGACTTCAGGCTTTGGAAACACCTTAAAATACACTTAAGGAAACAGAAAGTCCAAGGATTGGGTTGATCTAGACCCATACTCATTTGTGCCTTTTGAGGCAACATTCTTGTGTTTTTGTGCTTGCTTTGTTTTCTTGTCAAAAAAGAATCAAACATCAAAATCCATCAAAACAAGTATTCATCCAACACAAACATTTTTCTGAAACCAACAAACAACCAAACAAAAGATCAAAAACAAAGAGAAAAGTATCCAAATTTATGACCATTCTTCACATCTTGAGAAAGAAGAATCCTCATCAACACATCAACTTGAAGAAAAGACCATTAAGCTCCAAGGCTTTAATAAAAAGAAGGAAATTATTCTATCTAAATAGACAAATCTTTGTCTCTCATAGAGCTTTTCTACGTCACATGCGTCTATACCTTCAAGGAAAATCAAACAAATTTGATCCAGAGTCATTGAACCGCAGAACTTTTATGCAATATAGAGCTTTTAGTTATCACAAGAACAAAGGAGGCAAGATCAATCCTAATTTCTTTCCTCACATTTTCATCACATACAATGTAGCTCGGGAAGAATCACCAACTCCTAAACAAGAAGAGGAAGAGTTTGTCCCTTTTGGAACACGAAGCTTTTATTGAAGTTAACCATTTCATCCATTTCTCACCTTCACATCTTCACTTCATTTCAACTTTCAAAACATTAAGAGGTTCTTGTCCTAAAGTTCTCTTTTAGATATTGATTGAATCAAACACAACAAATCACTTTTTTAGATTGTTTCTACATCTAGGATAAGCTCATCCTAAGAGACATATCTACGCAAGTTAAAACTACTTTATGAGTGAATCCTCTCATTACTAGGTAGTTAAGTCTGTAACACATCTAAGATTTCTCTACACCTTATCACATCAAACCTTATCAAAACACAACAAGCAATTCAAAGAAAGAATTTTGGTCACATCTACCTTTAAGTGCTAGAGATCCACATGCAAAAAAATTCACCAAACATCAATCTTTCATTTCAGCAACAACTCATCATCATTTTCACCCAACTTCAACAAAAACTTATAAACAAAATGGCTCATACCTGATCACAGTCAAGACAACGAGAAATAGAAATTGAAGACAAAGAGGAGGAAAATCTCAATGAGTTCCAAGAAGCCCTTGGAGGAAATGCAAATGACTAAAATCCAAGTACTCCTACTCCTGCGACAATAGAAAGGGCACAACATAACCCTCTCTTTAACAGACTTTTTGATGAAATACTCAGGAGCAATGCGGATGCTCACTTTTTAAAGCTTGCTCAAGAAGGAGCCAAACTCCCCCCCGACTTTGATCTTGCACAACTAAGACAAGCATCAGAATGACAAAGTCACAATGAGGAAGAAAGAGGTAGAGATCACATTAGATATAACATTCCTCAAGGTAACCCACCACCACCTCCTCCTCCAAATGACATAGAGATGTTGCAGCAACAAGTTGAAAATCTCGCGCAAAAAATTCATAGTGGTGTAAAGACTAATCAATTTTCACTCAATGACATTTGTCCCTATCCCTTTGATAGGAATCTTTATATGCCACCTTTTCCACAAGGTTTTGAAACACCCAAGTTCGAAAAATATAGAGGAAAAGGAGATCCTCGCGATCATGTCAGAGAATTCCATTTAGCTTGCCTCAAAGTGGCATACGAAGATACGTACCTCATGCACCTTTTTCCCCAAAGCTTGGGAGGAACAACCATATCATGGTTTTCTTGATTACCAGGTGGCATTAGGACCTTTGAAGAGCTAGTTCAGAAGTTCTTGGCACATTACTCACATAACATTGAACATGATATCACCATGGCTGATCTATGTAACACTAAACAAAAACCAGGTGAACTATTCTCAATCTTCCTGCAAAGATGGCGTCAAATGTCTAGGAGATGTTCTCTTTAGTTGCCTGAACAAGAACTAGTGGAAATATTTATTTCCAACTTAAACGAAGAAATGGAATTTCACCTTGACGTAAAAGACACAAATTCTTTCAATGACATGATCACCAAAGGCTTGAAATGTGAGCGGGCCCTCATCAAGAAAGGACTTATCAAAATCTACAATGAACCAAAGGATGGCCCTCATCCACGCTTCAATAGTGACAAACCAAACTTCTGGAACAAAAACAAAAATGTCGTCAATGACGGGGTTGTGGATGCCAGAACTATCAAAAGTGCACAACCTGTGGTTCGATTTGCAGGACAAAATCCCCCACCTAAAAATAACACAGTTGCTCCTCCAAATCAAGGCCACATCACATCTCAAGATGAACCCAGACAATGTCAACCAAAACCAAAGCGAACATACACTCCCTTAGGGGAACCCATCAAAACAGTGTTACGACAGTTGGTTTCTCAAAACCTGGTAACCCTACCCAAAACATCAAACTATGAGCCTCAAGTCAAACTTGCATGGTGGAGAGATACTGAACATTGTGATTTTCATCAAGGAAAAGGACACAAGACAAGCAATTGTCATAGATTAAAAGATCTTATTCAAGATCTTATTGACCGAGGTGATATTGAAATCGAAGGACATGACCCAAAGACAACAAACAATGATCATCTGATGTTCAAAAATCCACTTCCATCACAAGATCAAAGGGGTCCTTCCACTTCCAGGAGAAACACTGATATCACTGATTATACACAAGCCATGTATAATTACACTGTGAATCACCTGTATGATGCCGGTGAACAAATTGCAACTATTACCATAAAAAATCCACCCAGTTTCGATTGCAATGTTGTTACACGTCGCGACAAGATTACCATAAAAGTAGCTCCATAAGGCACCACCTCCATATCAAAGTAGTACAATCTTGTGGAACAATTAGACAAAACACCCGCGCTTATATCCATTTTAGAGCTATTGCGCCTATCTCCGTCTCATAAAACAATCCTGGATCAAGCTCTCCAAGAGGCGTTAGTCCCCGCTAACTTGAATACAGATCAGTTCCAAGCCATGGTTGGAAGTCTAAGATCATCCTCTTGTCTCACTTTTCTGAAAGTGACAACTCCTCCTTCCAACAACCTCATAACGCCTCACTACACATTGAAAGATTTATCAACCATCATAGGATCAAGCGAGTCTTGATCGATATTGGAGCCGGCCTGAATATTTGTACACTGCAATTGGTCATAGCTTTGGGATATGCCATTGAATCCATGGATCCTCGCAAGAAGATCACAATCAAAGCTTATGATGATGCAGAGCGTTCATCTAAAGGAGCTGTTGTATTACCAATCCGAGTGGGCCCTGTGGTGAAGCACATCATATGTTAGGTTCTGGACCTTCCTCTGCCATACAATTTGTTGTTGGGAAGACCCTGGATACACGCCATGCACACCATTCCATCCACTTACCATCAATGTATCAAGTTCCCACATAATGGTGCATAAATCACAATCCTAGGCAATGCAAACCCCTTTGCATATTGTCATAACATAAGTCATCAACCAGAGATTACTGTTCCCAGCAATAGAGAAGCCATCTCCTCCACGTCATATGTGAGTCCAACTTCCCTCTCTAGTTCAAACACTATTATACCCAAGTAAGAGAAGCTGAAGATGAAAATTGCAGAGGAAGGTCCGAGAGAATACAATCTAAGCCAACTCTTTTGTGTTGGACAAATGCCCACTTCTCCTAAAACACATGGCAAACCTCAACAAGTACTTCAAACGACATTGGTTAAACTAGCCTGTGCATTGACACCTTTCATCCTTGGAAAGAGTCAAGAAGAGGAACCAAAGATGAAGACGTAGCAAAATGGATCTATAAGGATCCTATCACCACCGACATTCCGCAAGCTCAGCTTCCCACATATCAATATGGCAAAGGTCTTCTCATTATGCAAAGAATGGGATATGATGGTCAAAGTGCTTTGGGGTATTGTAAACAAGGGCGACATGAGCCGCTACTATTAGAATTACAACCCAAAGACAATGCAGGCTTAGGCTTTCAAAAGGAGATCTTTCCTAAGCTCAGATTCAAAGGAAAACCCAACAAACCGCTATATCAACCTACTACAAAGAGGCCGCCTTTGATTATAAAAGTAGCACCCCAGAACATCACAATTGTCTCATTAAAGCTAAAGATACCAACAAAACCATCCGCAACGCCAGTTGTCCCATCAATCGAACCAATAACACCATCAACAACAGTGATAAGATCAATAGTCCCATTAGCGGCCGCAACTATCTCCTAATACCCAGCAGTATTTACAATACCAGCAGTTCTAGTAGAAGCAATAGAATCAACACTACCAATGCTCCCCATATCGAATTCATTGATCCCCATCATCCTTCCTGCAGCACCGATCATTTCATCTACAAAGGTACATCAATCGATCACACTTGCAGTGTTTAACTCAAAGGATATCCCCGTATGGTACAATAACCAGTTACTAGAAAGCGACTTAGAGACTGACTCACATGAGTGGGAATTTGATTCTGTCCAACTTAATACTTCAGATGAGGAAGACACATCACTACCTCCACCCCACAAAGACATCCCTATTTACAGAGAAGCACAAATAAAGACTTCTTGGGTTCTTGAGTTGGAAAATTCTTCCACAGACCCTACGTCACATCCTACACCTAATTCTGATAGGGAGAGTACCATCAATGCCCTTCACCACAACGTCTTAAACCTCACTGATACATCTAACAAACTTAACCTAATTGATGAGATAATGCCCATTATCCATCCTGAACTCATCGAATGGAACCAACCTAATCCCCCATGTCTTGACCATTTACAAAATGATGAGGCGATCATTGAATTTTTGGAACTACGGGATAACATACCAAGTGGGGATCACAAAGCTGGATTCGCCATAGAACCTAATAGGGCAACATACTTCGGGGTAGATGCTAAACCTTTTAGCTGCAAAAATATAACAATAAAACATGGATCTTCCAGTGAAAACCACACTATGGCACTGTTTGATCCCACAAAAGTAAAAAGAAAGAGCGTATCCAACGGTGAAAACCTCTCTGAGGTGCCTGAGGATGAAAGGTTTGACATCCTTCCCTATAGCACACAGCAGGAATGATCAACAATTCTCATTGAAGAAACAAAAGAATACAACGTGGGACTCCTGAAACTCCTCACCTCATACATCTGGTATCTCTTTTAACTTCAGAGGAACAACCCAAGTTTGTCGAATTCTTCCAGAAACGCCAGATCAATTTTGCATGGTCATATGAAGACATGCTTGGTCTTGATCCAGATTTAGTCATGCATCACCTCACAGTAGCATAAGGAGCCAAACCTATCAAGCAGAAGCTTCGTAAGATGCATCCTCAGATTGCAGTCCTAGTCAAAGCAGAACTTAAGAAACTTTTGGATGTTGGTTTCATTAGACCCATTGATTATGTGGATTGGATATCCAACATTGTTCCTGTCGGTAAACCAAAAGGGGGCATCCGCATTTGTACTGACTTCAGAGATTTGAATAAGGCATGTCCTAAGGATGACTTCCCCCTACCAAATATCGACATCATAGTAGACCTGACAACAGGACATGCCATGCTTTCACTCATGGATGGCTTTTCCGGATACAATCAGATGAAGATCGCACCAGAGGATCAACATAAGACAACCTTCACATGTCCATGGGGCACATACTGCTGGAATGTAATGCCTTTTGGTCTAAAGAATGTAGGAGCGACCTATCAACTAGCAATGACTACTATCTTTCATGATATGATGCATACCATAATGGAAGATTATGTTGATGACTTACTAGCAAAATCACTCACAAGAGAAGACCATTTAAACATATTAGAGAAAATCTTTGATTGACTGGAACAATATCATGTTAGACTCAACCCAAAGAAATGTGTCTTTGGAGTAACCTCAGGGAAGCTTCTAGGATACATTATCTCAAGCAAAGGCATTGAGGAAGATCCAGCAAAAGTCAAAGCAATCATGAACATGCCACCACCAAAGAATACCAGTCAGCTAAGGACATTGCAAGGGTGGCTCCAATCCATCCGAAGATTCATTGCACAATTGGTAGATAAGTGTCACCCATTCACACACCTGCTACATAAGAACATCCGCTTTCAGTGGGATACCAGATGCCAGCAAGCATTCCAGATGCTTAAAGACTATCTCACAAATACACCATTGTTGATCCCATCAAATCCGAGTAGACCTCTATTACTCTATATATTTGCAACAAGTACCGCATTGGGTGTATTACTGGCACAACATAATGCAGAAGGGAAAGAGTGTGTTGTTTACTACATCTCTCGCACACTGGTTGGCTATGAACTCAATTACACACCTATTGAGTGAGCTTGCCTAGCAGTAATCTTGGAAGCCACTAAACTGAGGCACTATCTGTTAACACACAAAGTACAACTCATCGCAAAGATTGATCCACTCGAGTACTTACTTAGCAAAGCAGCATTGACAGGTCGCTTGGCCAAATGGGTGATGTTTCTAAGTGAATTTGACATCGAGTATGTGGACTGTAAAGCTATCAAAGGACAAGTCATTGCAGATCAGTTGGCCGATGCACCACTCATAGGCAATCATCCCCTCATTTCCAATTTTCTAGATGAAGAGATATTCATGATCACAGAAGCACAATCATGGAAACTATACTTTGATGGTTCATACACTAGGCACGGCTCAGGGGCAAGCATTCTGTTTATCACACCTCAAGGTGACAACATCCTGAAATCTTATAGGCTCGCATTTCCATGCACAAACAACATAGCTGAATATGAGGCCTTGATCACAGGACTTAGGCTAGCCATACAATGGAAGTTACAAGAGCTGCAAGTATATGGAGATTCCCAATTGGTCATTCAACAAGCAACGGATGAATATCAGACCAAGGATGATAAACTCATGCCATACAAGCAAATGGTGGACAGTCTAAAGGCATCATTTACTACTATAACCTTTGAGCAGATTCCCAGAGATCAAAATTGAGTTGCTGACGCTATGGCTACTATCGCATCTCTTCTAGATCTTCCACATAATTCAACACGCCACGAGTTCTTGGTTGAACAACTTTGGATTCCCGCTTATGATATCCCCAAATTTGAGATGATATGTCACCATGTCGGTTCCAAATCCCCATGGTACGATGAGTTTTACACTTATCTCCGCGATCACACACTTCCTCCTAACCAATCGAATAACCAACGTAAAACCTTCATTCACCAAACTGCTTGATATACCATTATTGCTGAAACCTTATACCGACACAGTCTTGATGGTACTCTCCTTCGATGTTTAGAGAAAGATGAGATAACAAAGGCCTTGAAAGAGGTAAATGAAGGAATTTGTGGGACTCACTCAAGTGGCCCATCACTAGCCAAGAAGATCATGCGAACTGGATACTATTGGCCATCTATGGAAAAGGACTCCTACTACTTTGTTAGAAAGTGAAAGAAATGCCAAGTTCATGGAGACCTGATACATGCACCTGCATAGGAACTGCAACCAATCACAATGCCATGGCCTTTTTGTCAATGGGGCCTTGACCTTGTGGGTAAAATTCATCCATCTTCATCCAACGACCATAAATTCATCATTACCACCACCGAATACTTCACAAAGTGGATTGAAGTTGTTCCACTTACCCAAGTTACCAACAAGAAGATCACCTCATTTATCCTCAATTACATCATTTGCTTGTATGGTGTACCCATGTCCATCATCATAGATAACGATCTTCCTTTCAAAAATCAAGATGTCCGTGAACTCTGTGAGAAGTTTCACATCCAACACCGCTTTTCCACCCCCTATTACCCACAAGGCAATGGTTAGGCTGAAGCATCGAATAAAAACATATTAAGAATCCTCAAGAAGACAGTCAATGATGTCGGTCGTGATTGGCATGTTCAATTGAATCCAACACTATGGGCATATCGAACTAGTATTCGAACCCCTACAGGCACAACTCCTTACTCATTTGTCTGTGGTGTAGAAGCTATCTTACCTATTGAGGTCGAGATACCATCACTATGGGTTTCCTTGCATAATCTGATAGATGATGAAGCATACAGAGTCTCACGCCTCCAGGACTTAGAACTACTTGATGAGAAACAACAAGCTGCATACAATCACCTCAAAGCCTATCGGCAGCACATGAGCAGAAGCTATAATCATCGAGTTCGACCTTGTACATTTGAGGTAGGTGATCTTGTTCTCTAGGAGAATCCTTGTAACCAACCAAATAGAGAACATCAGGGAAAGTTTGAATCAAATTGGCTGGGTTCATATGTTATTATTGCTGTATTTGGGTCTAGGGCATATCAGTTGGCTACTTTAGAAGGAGAACCACTAGCATATCTGATCAACAACATGCACCTCAAAAGGTTTTATACATAAGCTGCACAGAGAGTTAGGCTCCCATATATATCGCGAAAAATACCAAAAACACTTAGAAAAATGTCTTGAAGAAAATACAAAAACATCAAAATAGTAAAGAAAAATCATACATCCAAATAGTGAGCAACCACTCCGGTGGCACCTTGGGTAAGTGCGATGGTGAAAACCTGGAAAACATGCGCCACTCGTAAATGCTATGGCTCCATTGTCTTTCAGGCTTGTTGCGATCACATTCTTTACATACGCACATCCATCCACCCAAACCATGGCTTGTTATTGATCTGAAATCAAGAAAGTACTTCACGCGTCTCGCATCCCACTTTTTCATAGTCATGTCTGAAACTGGGGGCAATGCCCTTAATCTATTTGATGGAAGTGGATTATACATTATTTTTGTGCTTCATTGAGTTCTTCATTCAAAACTATCTCACCAAATACCAAAAACATTGGAAATCAAATCAACAAAATCCAAAAACACCATAAAACATCAAAAATCAATAAAAAACATGGCAACATGTTGTACATACTCATCCGCGCAGATGCCAAACAAACATTGTGACATAATCCAAACACATGACCACTTATCAATCAAACCAAACAGTCAATTTCAAACACGCAAATCATCTTCAACAAGGATGCATCCTTCCTTACCAAAACAAAGACAAGATGACATTTTTCTTTGACAAGAAAATTCTGTTTGAAGCTATCAAATACTTGGTTGATTTGTGGGTTATTTATATCAGGTTCCTACAACATTATTTGTGTATCTTCTACGCATTATTCTGATGAAGTTCTGGGGCATGTCCTAATGGTGTCTGTGTGGGAAGTTCACTAAGCTATGTGATCATAGGCAAAAATACAGTCATAGATCAGTATGGCTTGCTAACTACAGCGTATACCTCGACCATATGAGCATGAACCATTATTGAGGATCCATATTCTTTATTCTTTACATATATGCTGTTTGTTTGCAGGTACATTTCTCTTTCTTTGGTTCCTCCTACCTCATCCAAACTGGATAAAGGTTTTATCTCTTATTAAGGTATGCACTTGTCTTAGGATATGATCAGCCTAAGATCAAGGAGGACGATCCAAGTCAAGCATGAAAAGAAATTATCCTTGTCTGTTCTGCAAACAATACTCAAGTCAACTTGATCCATTATATTAAGTTGCTTGTATTAACTTGCTATATCAAAATCCATGTAAGGAATACTCAAGTCATCTTGAATTATTATGTCAAGTTGCTTATATTTTCTTACAACATTTTAAAGCTCAATGATGAAAAATAAAGCACTATGGATCGTCATTTCATTTCATCTGTATATATTGCATTCCACCCATCCATACATTCATAATAGATGCATATCATGCATACATAGTAATGACAATGCATACTCTATTTTCCTCTTCTTCCATAGGAATGAGTCATAGGTCCTCCATTTCTTCTATCTAATATCGAACCCCCCCCCCCAACCCTCCCCATCTCGGGGTGAACTCACAAAGCTGGTTCCCACTTTTTGGTACATCCTAATTTTTGCTGAAATCATACATTTTTTAGAAAATATAATTATTTAAGCTTTAAGAGGTCCCATTTGAAGTAATTAATTGAAGAGAGTTAGATCAAAGGCTCTTAGATCAAAATTTCTTGGATAGAACCTCTCTACTTCTAAATCATACTTGCAATGGAGTCTCCTTTGCATCTATCAAATGCTGATAAAAAACCAATTTTACATTAGCTTTTGAGGGGTCAAACAAATTCATTTAGAAGTTTTGTTTTCTTAAGGATTTAGTCCTTATTATAAGCTTTCCAAATAGTATAATTTTTAATATATTTAAGTTCATTAATATATTTTTATTTTATTTTTTATGAATGTAAGTTTTTCACCGAACATGAACTTCTTTGTTCAATGCATTGGGAAAAATAGTAAACTAATTTAAAAAAATTCTGAAAAATATCTATGCACTAGGTATTGATGTCTTCTTTCTTAAAAAAAACAAACAAACTGATTTTTGATATATATAGAGCAAGTTATGTGTTCAAACGTACACCTATATCTAAATTATAATTAGTTGGACTTCAAAACATAATAAAATAAAAAATATTCAACATATTACTATAAAACCAACTGCATGCACTGGGTATTGATGTTACAAACGAAAATTTAAAAGAGATAAGTTTTTATCATTTATAGAAAAAATTTATTCGTTTCGGGATGCACATCACTCTTAAAAAATGTTGTTTGCTGTAAAAAACTACTTTTGAGGGAGATGGAAAAATCAATAAAATTTCATTCAAAAAAATTTGAAAAAACTATTTTTAGAATCTACAAAAAGGATGTTACAAATTACTAGTTTACATTGTCTTCAAATTCTTAACGATTTAAAAGTTATAGGTGTCGGAAAGTGAAGGTTTTTTACAAAATGTTCATCTAAGTGTCAAAGTTGGTCAAAAAGTGGGAACCAGTATTGTGAGTTCACCCCTCGATAATCAACATCACATACCCTTCATCATTTTTCATCAACCCAATCAAGCCACGTTCATCATCATCCATCTCTAATAGGAGGGTTTGTGTTTCCTATCCTAAGTCATCCTATAAGCCAAGCAAGTTACTATGTCTGCATAGGTACATCGACTCACACACCTAAATTATCAATAGATACTCTGATCAAGTCTCTTCGGGTCTCAACAGGTAATCGATCATGGTAATCCTAGACCACATAAGGCATTTATCATAATGACCTAGTCTCAACGGGGCTGCTATGATTCACCACAACCATCCATCCTATGCACACACTATCAATTGATCAACCAATCAAACACAATCCAACGGACAATTGCATCAATTGTCTAAGTCTCAACAAGTATTTTGCTTCATATACCTTGACTTCATTAGGCAATTACATCAATTGTCTAAGTCACATCAGGTCACTTTGATTCACTTACTCAGACTTTATCCTGTCCAAGCAAACAACTGGCATCAACTGTCATGCTTTGATTTGATCGGGGCAATTAAACCGATTGCACCAGATTGTCCAACCAAATTTGATCAATTGTATAGCATCAATCCAAACCACACACTAGATCTGCTCTGTATCTCGTGCATAACCTCAGGGTACTCATTGGCTTGTTGTCTCTTCGTATTCACTCCATTTTCTCCCATTCTTTCATCATTAGTTCTAATTTCTTCTATTCTACCTCCCCTCCACTTTTCATTCTTTTTTGAGAGATCACCCGATTTTTCAAAATTTTTTGGCCCATCTCTCGAGGGGGCATACCACCCACTAAATTAACATTTATGGGGCATATTTCTTCACACCTATTTTTTTTTCTTTGAAACGACGCGATAAATCACACCGTCTCAAAGAGGGGCAAATGTAGTCACATAAATCTGTCCAAATTAATTAAATGAATATTCCCTATTTATTTGATTAAAAATCCACTAGCCATCAGTTAATTGATTAATATTTAATTAATTCATCTTCAAAACATTCTCCTATTAATTAAATAAATTATTCAATTTATTTTAATTAATTCATTCAACCAAATTCACAAATCAATTAAATGAATAAATCATATTTATTTAATTTAAATCCCCCTTTTCATCTTTTAAATAAATTAAATAAAACATTTATTTAAATCATTATCCCCCCAGTTGCATTTTCCTACAAAAGCAACTTGCACCTATTTATTGAAATAAATGAATTTTAATTTAATAAAATCCTATTTTCCCTCACCCACCAAATCCACTTGCATTCTTAAAACCCCTTCTAGATTCTTCTAAACCCTTCCTAATTAACCTAATCCACCCCTAATTATTGTCACATTCCTAAGCAACTTGAAGTCACTTCTCAAAGACTTCAAAGTCTTTGAAAAGCATCTAATGCTTTGTGTGTTCAACAATTTAACCTCTAAAGTCTTCTAAACCACTTATGGCTCTTACATAACCATTTATGGTTATTTCAACTTGCACTCATGTGTCTCCTCAAGCATTTATTGCTTTGACCATGGTTATCCCTTTTGCCTTTGCACAAGAGTTTATTCATTGGATAAAAGCTTTATTCTTTGAATAAAGAATTTATTCACTCAACCCAACCTTGACCCTAACCCCCAAGTTGACTCCTAGGTCATGTCAAGCATTTAATGCTTATTCCCTCTCCTCTCAACCTATCTCATATTGACACTTGTCATCTTGGGTTTGGGTTGAAAGCCCTCACATGGATTGAATATCATTCAATCCTGACCCTTGTTGAGATTACTCAATCTCAACCATCCATTGCTCCATTTTTCTTATAAATAGAGCCCATTTCTTCATAATCCAGATCCTGAAAAACTTGTATGCATCTAAGTTATTGAGAATTTTAGAGAGAATTTAGCATAAATCATTAATCATCTTGTCATTTTGGTTTAAAATAAATCATTTTAGTATCTATAGCATCTAATATTAACTTTTTATTCACATTTAGAGAAAATACTTTAATCTCAAACCTTCATAAGCATCCATAGTGCAAAAAGTTGTTGAGAGCTACACTAGTTTGGAATTTGGAGAGGAGAGGAACAAGGAAGGAGAAGCTACCAGCATGGTAGAGAGCATTTGGAGGAGTTTAGTTGCTTTTTGTAGATTCCTTAAGCTTTCTTTTTGTTTAGTAGTGTCTTTCTTGATATGCTTGCTTAGGATAGTTTTTAATTTGTAATTTTCTAACATCTAACAATTGACTTCTTTTGTTTCTTGTCTGGTGTTTGTTTATCCTAACCTTGTCCTTTTTGTAGAGCATCAGTTACCATTAAAGAATAAACATTAGATCAAAAGGATTTAGTCTCTTGCATGGATAGTTCTGATGATTGGATTATAGACAGTGGTTGTTCACACCACATGACCAGTGACTAGAGTAAGTTTCTTAGTTTGAAGGAATTTGATGGAGGTGTTGTGTGATTTGGGAATTACTCACCGTACATGGTAAAAGGAAAGGGAACCATCTCTTTGAATGGAAAGAGCAATGCAAATGATGTCTACTGGTTTGAAGGACTGAAACACAATCTTTTGAGTGTTGCTCAACTCAATGACAAAGGTTATCCACTGGAATTCAAGAATGGGATGTGTAAAATCTATGGAAGCAAAGGTGAACTAATTACAATTGGCAAGAAGACAAAAGGTAACTTGTTTCACCTAAGTTCTAAAGTCAACAATTGTTTAATTGGAAAAGTAGAAGATAGTTAGCTTTGGCATCAAAGATTTTGTCATGTAAACTTTGATAACATTGTAAAAGTCAGTAAGTCCAAATCAGTAAAAGGTTTGCCTAGTTGGACAAAGCAGTGAATGCTCTGTGTAAGGAATGATAGTTAGGGAAGATGACATCCTCAAATTTTAAGAGAAAATCTTTCTCAGCAGAACATTTGCTAGATTTGGTTCATACTGACCTTTGTGGACCAATAAGGACTAGAATCATTCAAGGTGATCAATATTTTATGATCTTTACTGATGATTGCTCAAGAATGATGCGGGTCACATTCTTGAAGGACAAAACAAAATACTTTAGAACGTTTAAGGAATTCAGAGCCTTAACTGAAAAAGAAAGTGGAAAGAAGATAAAGTGCCTAAGAACTGATCAAGGTGGTGAATTTACTTCTAAGGAATTCACTAGATACTGTGAAGACAATGGAATTAAAAGGCAACTTTCTCCACCTAGGACACCACAATAGAATGGTATTGCAGAGAGAAACAACTAGTCAATAGTTTAAGCTGCAAGGACTATGCTAATACAAGGAGGTGTAGCTAAGACATTCTGGAGAGAAGCTGTCAGCACAATTGTCTACACAGTGAACCAGATACTGGTTAAAAGAGGTAAAGATAAAACTTCTTATGAATACTGGTATTGTAGATCACCTAATGTCAGTTACTTTAAGATTTTTGATAGTAGATATTTTATCAAGAGAGGTGACTATGCTGGTAAGTTTGATGCTAAGAGTGATGAAGGCATATTTCTTGGTTACTCCACCAAAAGAAAATCCTACAAATGTTAGAACAACTGGACAAAGAAGATCATTGAAAGTGCTAATGTCTGAGTGGATGAGTTTCCTAAAGATTCAGGAGAAATCAGTAAGGAGAAGGAGGAAGATGAACCTTACATTCTAATTTTAGAACTAGAACCGGTGAAGCTAGAAGTTGGTGAAATGAATACTGCAGTGTTAGGGTTTCAAGCAGATCCAAAGCAAATATGAACTAACAATTATATGTAGATTTAAATACAAAAGATAAAGAAATAAAATAGGACACAGATAACACAAAGATTTAACGTGGTTCACCCAGAATGGGTTACGTCCACCATACACAGTCGTCCAATCTTTCTTATTATCCAACAAAAATAGTACATGAACCTTACAATGCCTTAAGAATCCCAACCGCTTATAACATGCATTTTTAGGGCAACAAACAAAGTTAGCCTTTTTAGGGTTTTATTACAATGTCGATTTTCATCAACAAAAATGACAATTTTTTTTTTCTTGGGGGCTGTTGCCCCCGAACCCCTGCAACGGGCTAAGCCCACTTTCCTAGGGCCTGACCCATCCCCGGACCCTGGCGAGGATACGTGCTGAGTGTACAATACTTTGCTGATCAGTTGTTACATATCAACATGCAACACTAGTTCAATCTAAACAGGTAGATTCTGTAGAAGATGAAGAAAGTGAAGAGGAAGAAGAACCCGAAGACCATGATCATGTTATTCCAAGATATGTTAGACTCAATCATAATCCTGATAGATTATTGGAGATAAAGATTCTAGTGTGTTAACTAGAAGAAGAATTAGAGAGAATTCTTGTATGATCTCCACTATTGAGCCTAGAACAACAAAGGAAGATTTTGGAGATGATCACTGGATAAAGGCTATGGAAGAAGAGCTTGAACATATTGAGAAGAACACTACTTGGTCACTAGTACCCAAACCAGAGCACACGACTGTTATAGTAACAAAATGGGTATCCAGGAATAAACTGAATAAAGATGGAGTAGTTGTAAAAAATAAAGCCATACTAGTATGCAAAGGTTATGCACAAGAAGAAGGTGAAGACTATGGTGAGACATTTGCACCAGTTGAAAGATTGGAAGGAGTTAGGACTCTACTTGTATTTTTAGCATACAGAGGATTCAAAGTATATCAGATGGATGTGAAGTCAACATTTTTAAATGGAATATTGGAAGAGGAAGTCTACATTGAACAACCAGATGGTTATGCTTTGATTGAAGCAAAGGATATGGTGTGCAAAATACACAAGGAACTATATGGTTTGAAGCAAGCACCAAGAGCATGGTATGAAATACTAAATTATCAATTGGTGAAGATAGGTTTTCAGAGAACCAGTGAAGACAACAATATATATCTCAAGACTGAAGGAGATAAGATACTGGTTAGTGAGGTATTTGTGGATGATATCATTTTTGGAGGCAATGATGACATGTGCGATGACTTTGCTAATGAGATGAAAAGTGAATTTGAGATGTCTCTAGTAGGAGAGATAAAATTATTCATAGGTCTACAAATTCAACAGATGATGAATGATATTTTTATTACACAGTCCAAATATGTGAAAGAGGTTTTGAAGACATTTGGAATAGGAGACTGTAAACCAGTTGGAACAACTACGGTTACAGGTGGTCTATTGTCTAAGGATGATGATTCTGCATCAGTGGATGAAAAGGATTAAAGGTCAATGACAGGGAAACTAAATTATGTTGTTCACAACATACAGGATATTTCTCATGTAGTTGGATTGGTCGCTAGATTTTAGAAAAGTCCAAAGGAGACACACATGGTAGCAACTAAAAGAATATTTAGATATCTGAAAAGCACAATTGATTATGGATTATGGTATCCATATGCAAATAACTTTGATTTAAAAGTCTATATAGATGTAGATTGGGCAGGAAATATTGATGACAGGAAGAGTACAACTAGAGGAGAATTCTTTCTTGGAGGAAGGCTTGTATCTTGGAGTAGCAAGAAATAAAGTTGTATATCACAGTCAACTGCAGAAGATTAATATGTTGCAACATATATGAATTGTACCCAGGCAATCTGGATGAAACACATTCTGGAAGGTTTCAAGTTGAAGATTACAAAATCGATAAGGATTTTTTGTGATAACCAGTGCAATAAACATTTCAAAGAACCCGGTGTTGTATGCAAGAACCAAGCATATTGAGCTGAAATATCATTTCTTAAGAGAGAAAGTGTAGAGTAAAGATGTGTTATTGGAGCATGTATCTACTAAGGAACAACTAGTGGATATCTTTACTAAACCTTTACCTAAGGCTACTTTCGAGTATCTTAGAGGTAAGCTAGGGGTTGTACCCCTACATGAGGTCAATTAAGCTGATGTGGAAGACATCAGTCCTGAAGCTTATTGAAAATTTTGAAGTAGGATTGGTGTAGAGTGGAGCTATTTCATAGGGGGAGCAACAAGTTGCAGATCGGTGAAGCATGGAATGGTTAACCAATTGATATTGGTATTCACTTTGGCATTACCATCAAAGGGGGAGAATAACTGTATAAGGGAGAAGAACTGTATGATTGATAAATATAAGAATTGAATATGATTGATAGCCAGTTACCAGCTGAAGACATGGAGACACAATTGAAGGTTGAAGGAGTGTACATGAAAAATGTAAACCGGGATTCCTATACCTGTGTATGTGCATTACTCTAAATCATCACAATCGAAAGGGTATTGATATTTGTATTGCCATCAATACCAAAGGGGGAGATTGTTGGCATTACATGAAGATTGCATTGATGAACTATAGTATTGTCATTGAAGTCAATAATAACCAATAATGGAGTTATATTGCAACCGGTAGTGATGTAGTAATGCAACCGGTAGTAGAGAAGTGATGGAAACTTGTATTGTTATTCAAGTAGTGTGATCAATCAGTAACCCTAACCTATTGATATGCCAAACCCTAACCGATGGAGCTTGGTGAATCGATTATGTTGATCAATGATCAAATGGTGATCGAAGATGGAGATGCCACATATTCTTGATGCATGTGATGAGTTTCAAAGTGGTTTTGGCACATAGAGATAACTGTTTTATCTTCGAAATGAGCATATGCATAGCATGAAGTGAAACCGTGTGATGAGTTATAGGATTCGATGAGCAGTGATCTAGGAGTAGTCGAAGTTGTCTTGGAGCGGTCGAAGTTGTCTTGAGCAATGTGCAACTGATTGCTATATAATCCAATGGTCATGTTTGAATTGATATGTTTGTAATCTCTATGAGATCTTATTTTTTGTGCTATGTTATCGACCTATTGTATTTTTTTATAAGGTCGATGAGTTGTTTGTGATTGCGTTGGAAATTTTGTTAAGTGTGGTAGTGAGATTGTTACCAAACCAGAAGGAGTGTCTATAGAATGTTTTGAAGGCAAATAGGAGCATAAAAGGATCTAAATAAGCAAGATTGTGCTATTACCAGATCAACAAAGACCCTATTATTCTCTAACAATTACAATAGTTAAATCCCCTAATCGGGTAAGCTTTAACAGGCTTGGTGTTTTCTAAATCCTTTAACTAGGTGATCCATTAGTTTGGATTAAAAATCATCTATCGAGGTTATTCCTAACAGGGTATTGCCTTTAACAAGGTATTGTAGTCAATCCCTTAATCGGGTGGTCCTTAACCAGATTTGTTCCTCACAGGGCATTTTTGTAAAGCTTCTAACAAGGCCTGGATCCTAATAGGGAAAAATTTAGAAGAGTTCAGAATACTTGTGGGTATTCATCCCCACCGTGGTTTTTCGCATTTGGGTTTCCACGTCAAAAATCATTGTGTCAAGTGGTGAATGATTTTGTATATGTTATTGATATGGTTAATATGTTTAATTGGTAAAGCCACTTAGCTATGTTTAGATGACCAGAAGTGATCTGAAATGAGCTAATATTGATGTTAGTAAAGTGGTTTAATGTTTTGGTGAAATGGTATGTGAGTTTATGATCTGTTACATTGTATTATTGATATCTTAGTCAACCGGTAAGCTTGACAATGCATTATCAGTTTTTGTTACTGTGTTTGAACCGGTTAGTTCAGTGAATGGTATATGAGTTGGGATTAAGTTTGATGAAAGTTTAGTTTATTTTCTATCTACTGATTCACCCCCCCTCTCAGTAGTTGACTGGATCCTTATTGATTCATCATATCATCAAAAAATAAACTTGTGTATTCTGTACTTGATGAAGTAGTAGGTAAGTATGATCTCACCCTCATAAGGTGATCAAAAAACCAGATCTACTTTCTCTTATGTGTAATCTTTAGAGGGTCTGCCTTCCCGAGCTGCCTTGAGGGGGCCAGTGAGAGGGGAATGACCCAATTGGAAATGGGTTAATATCGAGTCCTTCTAATCCACTCTAAATAAATCGTGTTTGTGATGAAAGTCATAAACAACATCAGTTGATAAGTTCATACTGACACTATGTTTACCCATAAACCCTATGGAGCGTAACCTCTATAGGTTGGGAACCTTATGTATTTAAAGAGCTGAAAATTCTACATGTATGGCCACGTGACCGAAAGCCTTTACTAAAAACCACTTGTAGTAGTTACCAAAATCCTTCTAATTGTTGGTGCAGGAGGTCGGACCTCTGAAGCGACTCACACACATATGGTTCTTAGTAGAGCTATAAATTTTTCCATGGGGAGTTTTCATGGAAACTAGTGCTTGGCTGCCTCAGAGAAGTGAGTGCCAAGGGTGGAGCCAGTAGGGTCAAGCATCTAAATATCCACTCTGAATAGCGTAGCCTCGAGGGAAACCCCATGTGAGATTCAATAATTATTGTCTCGGCCTACCATAGGATTCATGCTTGCTTGTGCATTTTTGTTTTTCAAACGTTGTGTCTTCTATGTCTATAATGTGGTGAAAATGGTCAAAAAATTGAAAAAAATCATCATCTAAAAATGAGCAAAAATTTAACAATTTGCTGGAAAAATTTAAAAATCCTTGTAACACAGTTAGAACAACACTTTTTAGGCACAAAACCACATATATATCATGCAAAACAACAAATTTGAACAACAGTAAAACACTTTTATGTCATATGTTCACGCATTTGATCAGTGGATTAGCATTTTTAAATATAAAACCACGCTTTTATAACACAATTTTTTGCTTTTAGTATCACAGAGCAACGCTTTAAAGCAATAGAGTGGCACATTTATCCTGTAAGTTAGCGCTTTTGACCAAAATGTTAGCGCAAATGCTTTCTCACATCTGCGACAACATATTTGCCCCAAATTTTAAAGTCAGTGTCAAAAACCCTTCTTGAGTAGTATGTAAACTATCACAAACCTTCAAACTAGTTCGATAATCTGGTTACCAATCCAACAGGCTATTTCCAAAAGGTCTCCATAAGCATTAAACATTCAACAAGCTAGTGATTCAACCATCTTAAGTGCAAAAATCAACATCATTATCAGTTTCTCATCAGGATATATCAAAACCTCTATCACGAAACTTGATCAATCCACCTTTTTTTCATTATCTTGGATATATCATTTCTATTTTGAACCTAGGTTATATCAAAATCAGAATTACACTCACATTGGAATCAAGCAAACTCGAAAACTATCATATGCTTATATGACTTTTAAATATCGCCTTAAGAAAAGAAAACCCAGTTATAAAGCTACTCAGAAGAGGATACGATTCTTGTATATCAATCACAAGATCTTGTTAAAACATAGGACATTCCTACACTGTTTTCATCACTATTCATGTGACTACAAGACAAAATTTGACAGAGAAATTTTGCAAGGACGTGCTTTTCAACAAAAGGACACTTTATCTCAACAAACCAATAACAGTGGTAAAATCAACAAAGCTTACCTTCCTAAACCAATAATCATCTATTGAGTTGTTTTTAGAAGGTCAAAACTTGGGAAGTTTTTTAAATCAATCACATGCCAATTTGGACTAGAGCTCAATACGAGCAATTCAGAAAACAACAAAAACAAATGGAAGAAGACAATTCAATGTTTCAAACTTTTGGGTATACGGATGTTGATGAGGAAGAAGGAATAACACCATTAGAGACGTTGAGCAAGATTTTAAATTTGACAAACTAATGAAAAAGTTATTGGAGAAACAAAAATAAAAATACCTTTTAATATTGGCAAAATCAGGAGCTAAATCACCACAAGACTTTAACGTAGAAAGCTTCAAACAAGATGCAGAGACAAGTAACAATCAAAACACAGATGATCCAAATAACAAGGATGTAAATAAAGTAAACCATGAGGAAACAGGAGGAGATAAGACAAGAAAAGACCATGATGATACAAGAAGAGAGCGTAGTGATAGAAGAACGATACAAGGAGAATTTGTGTGGATAATCCTTTGTTAACTCTCGCTCAACAAATACAAACCTTACAACAATAAATACATGATATGCAGAATGGAACAAGTTCCAAGAAATATTCATTGGAGGACATCTATCCATATCCTTTTGACAAAATTTTAAGTATGATACCATTCCCACAACATTGTGAAATCCCTAAATATGATAAATACGATGGGAAATCTGATCCTCAAGGTCACATTAGGGAATTTTGCACTATGAGTATGGAATTTGCACACAATGAAACTTACCTGATGCGTCTATTCCCTAGGAGTTTAAATAGACAATCGATGGAATGGTTCTCAAGACTACCATCTAGAATCAAAATTTTTGAAGAACTTGTGAATATATTTATCTCACAATACTCCTACAATGTAAAAAATGAGATAACAATGCTGGATTTATGCAATGTTAAGCAAAAGAATGGTGAATCTTTCATGATATTCTTACAACCATGGAAATGAATGTTTATTAGGTATCCAAAAGATGTACCTGATCAAGAGAAAATGAATATATTCATTGACAACCATATCGGTGAAATGAGTTACTGATTAAAAATGGAATGTCCTCCTTTTGCTAAGATGATTGAAAATTGTCTAAAGATAGAAGACACAATGGTAAAGAAAGGAGAGCTAAAGCTTCACAATAATTCCTACAATAACAATCACAACAACAATAACAATAACAATAATGAATGCTGTCAATATGAATGCTATCAATGGAGAAAATGACGACAATAATGCTACAAAACAACAACCAATATTTAATTTATCAAGTCAAATCCAAAACAATAACAATCAAGAGATCAATAAATCCAAGTCTTTCTTCTCCAATCCTCGCAGGAAATTCACAAACATTGGAGAACCCTTGGAATCAGCTTTGAAAACTCTTCTTGCAAATAAATTGATTACTTTACCAGAAGCAAGAAATTATGAACCACAAGTCAAACCTAATTGGTGGAACGACAATCATTTTTGCTTTTACCATCGAAACAAAGGGCACCAAACTAATGATTGTCAAATATTGAAGCACCTTATCCAAGATTTAATCGATAATGGAACTATCACAGTGGATGGTCATAAGATGAATGAATCACATCTAGCATTCAAAAATCCTCTTCCAATCTATGAAAAAGGTGAACAATCTAAATCAAAAGATGACAAAGGCAAAGCTAAAGTGAACTACACTTATATGTATGATGATGTGGTAAATGTTATCATCGTTAAAGATAACACACCTTCAAATCCAATCAATGTCACTACAAGAAGCAAAGCGAAGGTTACATTTCTAGGTATAAAAAATGAATCAACATCCACTTCATGACAATAGAACTTAGTGGAACAATTGCAAAGAATAGCCGCTCAAATATCAATTTTTGAGCTCCTCAAAGTTTCACCTATGCATAAGGAAAGTTTGGAAAAAGATCTAATGGAAACAATAGTTTCAAAAGACCTCGATGTGGATCAGTTCCAAAACATGGTGAGACACCTTATGACCCCTCATTGATTATCATTTTCTTAAAATGATGACGCATTCTTGCAACATCCTCACAATGCTCCCTTACATGTTGAAGTCACCATTAATAAAACTCGTGTCAAACACGTACTCATAGATGGTGGAACTGGCTTAAATATTTGTGCATTAAGTTTAATAAAGACTTTGGGATATTCAGAAAATGCAATAGATCCAAAGAAGAAAATAACCATTAAGGTTTATGATGAAGAAGAGCGTTCTTTTAAAGGAACTATGGTGTTACGAATTAAAATAGGACCTATGGAAAGGAATACATTATGCCAGGTTTTCGATTTGAATATATCTTATAACATTCTTCTGGGAAGACCATGGATTCACAACATGCAAGAAGTTCCTTCTACATATCACCAATGTGTAAAGTTTCCTTATGAGGGACAAGAAGTCAGTATAATTGCAAACTCCAGCCGATATTGTAATAATATGAAGCCAACACAAGATACAAGAGTTCCACATAACAGAGAATGAGTCTATCCCACCAAAGAACTTCAAGAAAAATTATGGGAGACCTTTGAGAAAAAGCTCAAATTAAATGATGAAGGAATGAGAAAATATTCTTTACATAGCTTGCCACTTTCACCTAAATCATATGGAAAGCATACAAATGTCCAACCACGGATCTCAGAAAAATTACTAGAAATGTTTGATGGAGCATTTGTTAGAGCTGGAACACTTGCATAAGAAACTGAAGACAAGGACATTCTTAGTTGGTTGTACAAAGATGAAAATGAAATTATAGCAACAACTGCAGAAGTCAATTTTCCCATAGAGCAATATGGCAATGGTTATAAGATCATGCAAAAAATGGGATATGAAGGAAAAAGACAAATTGGTAAGTGGCAAGAAGATATTTCAGAACCTATTTGTCCTCACTCACAATCTAAAGAAGACAAATCAGAACTTGGATATCCAAAATCAAAGCAAAAACAACACAATTATCAACAAGCAAGGTGGAGAAAGAAAGTCATCCCTAAAGAAGAACCATGGCAAGAAAAGCTAGACCAAGCAATAGAAATAGTGGCCAACAAGCAAAAACAAGAAGAATATGAGAAAAAACAGGAAGAACTTGCAATCAAATGAGAAGAAGAGTCTTTCAAACAAGTTCAAGGAATACAAACAAGTGTTGAATTTGAGCAAGATATTCCAAAAGTAGTGAAAGAAGAGATGGCCAAAATCATAGAACTATTTGTACCATACAATATTTCTGTATGGTATAGTGGTGTAATCCTAGACAATTGTTCAGAGACAAATTCAAATGAATATGAATGGGGTCCATATTTATCATCTAGTGTATCAAGTGAAGAAAAGGATGAATAACAAGCAACTATTACAAATGAAGACTCATCTTTCACAAAAGAAAGAATAGATTTGGAAAGAAGACAAGAAGAAGTCATAATTTAGAGGAAAAGGACATATACAAAACAATAAAAGAAAGAGGACGAAAAAGAACAAAAAGTAACACCACAAGAAACACAAACAGTTATTGATAAAAAATTCACGAAATATCAGATTTCTATCAAATGATGAGTAAGACGTACCAAGGTATGTAAGAACCATGGAAGAACTAATAGATAGTCAAACATGTTTGACTATTAGTCTAAAAGAAGTTGAGTTCGAGAGAAGACAAAAGATAGAAAAAGAATCCTCTATGTCATGTACAAAAGTATGGAAACTTAAAAATACAAATGAATCTATTGAAATTAATCAAGAAGGAACTTGCAGTATTAAAGATGTATGTGTTGATATAATCCATTTGTTTGAGGGACAAACATCAGATGAAGAGTCACTTGATTGTGAACCACAAAATACCAATACTGATTTTGTTAGAATTGATTAGAGAGCACTTGGGAGAGACTATCCTCAAGAGCGTTCTATCTATGACATTACCTACTCTACGCCAAATTATGACTATTATGTCATGAACCTTGAAGCACCTAACAATGATGATGACTATGACTTACCTCTTCATCATCCAGAATTAATTGATTGGGATAACCTATAAAACCTTGAATTGCATGTCTTTTCCAATGACCATGACTTAGCTGTATACCTTAATGTTGTCAAACCCACAACACCCAAGATATCTTCCATCGTGAAATCAAGTAACACTTCTAGTAGTCAGGAGCATGCCAATCTTTCCAGTCACAAAATTGAAATAAAAAAAGAAAAAAGATCTAGTGCTGAAAACCATTTTATGGCAGCACTAGATCAATCAAGATAAAAAATAAAGGACATATTTGATGGTGAAAATGACTTTGAGATGCCAGAAGATGGAAAGTTTGACATCCTCCTTGCATATTTTCAAGAGAGATCTAATATTCTAATAGAGCCAACATAAGCAATAAACATTGGCACAACAAATGATCCTAAGATACTTCATCCTACTGCACCATTATCAGATGAAGAAAGGAAACAATACATAGAATTCTTCAGACAAAGATAGATAAATTTTGCTTGGTCTTATGCAAACATTCTAGGACTTGATCCAGATCTTATCATGCATCATCTCAATGTGGATCTAAAAGCAAAACCATTTAAACAAAAGCTAAGGAAGATGCATCCACACATCGCTCTCCTTGTAAAAGCTGAGTTAAAGAAACTATTAGATGTTGGTTTCATAAGACCTATTGCCTATCCAGAATGGGTTTCAATCATTGTGCCAATGTCCAAGCTAGATAAGAGCATAAGAGTGCATTGATTTTAGAGATTTAAACAAGGCATGCCCCAAAGGTGATTTCCCACTATCCAACATTGATATAATTGTGGACTTATCAATAGGATATGAGATGTTTTTGTTAATAGATGGATTCTTAGGATACAATCAAATAAGATTTTCCCTTGAAGATCAACTAAAGACAACATTCACCAGTGCATGGGGTACTTACTGCTGGAATGTTATGCCATTTTGGCTTAAGAATGTAGGAGCAACTTATCAAAGAGCCATGCCAATAATTTTTCATGATATGATGCATACATTTATGGAAGATTATGTAGATGATATACTTGCAAAATCTCATACCAGGAAAGAACATTTGAACATCTTGGGAAAGATATTTGATAGGCTCAAACAATATCAATTAAGATTGAATCCAAAGAAATGTGCATTTGGAGTAACCTCGGGAAAAATTCTTGAGTACATTATATCATCTTGTGGAATTGAAGTAGATCCAGAAAAGGTAAAAGCTATCATGGAAATGGAGTCGCCTAGAAACATAAGTCAATTACGTTCTCTACAAGGAAGATTGCAATCAGTCAGAAGATTTGTCTCTCAATTAGAAGATAGTTTTCATCCATTCACTCATCTTTTACATAAGAATGTTCCATTCAAATGGGATCATAAGTGTGACAAAGCTTTTATGCAAATTAAAGAATATCTGATGAATCCTCTAGTATTTGTATCACTAATCAAAGGGAAACCATTGTTGTTGTACATCTCAATGACAAATATATCATTAGGAGCTCTTTTAGCACAACATGATGACAAAGGTAAATAAAGAGCATTGTATTACATCAATAGAACACTTATAGGCTATGAATTGAACTATACATCAGTAGAGAAGACATGCCTAGCAGTTGTATTCACAACTCAGAAACTACGACATTGTATTTTGACTCATTCTGTGAAACTAATAGAAAAAATAGATACACTAAAGTATTTGCTAAACAAGTCAACTTTGACAGGAAGACTGGAAAAATGGGTTATGGTACTAATGTTGGTCCCAACCGGTGCTGAGAGGGGAGGGGTGAATCAACACTTTATCAGTTTTACAAAATTAAATCCTTTTAACTCAAGTCGAAACTAACTTAATATTCATCAATACAAACAATTATTGCAGAAAAACATGCAGCATGAAAAGATACACAGTAACACCAAGATTTATCTCATGGAAACCCAAATGGGAGAAAACCACTGTGTGAGTAGAAACTCACAAAATTTGCACTCTTTTGGAGTACACTCGGTGAGGAGCCATCCCTGTTAGGAGATTACAAAGACACTGTTAGGTGCCACCAGGTTAAGGGATTTTATTTAAGGCTTGTTAGTGCCTTTACCTTGTTAAAGGTAGTCTGGTTAAAGGAAATAGGATCATCAATTAAGATGTCACTTGGTTAAGGGATTTTACAAAGGGACCTGTTAAAGTCCACCCAATTAAGGGAATTTGAGTTGCAATGGCTAGAAAGCAATAAGTAGTTGATCTGCTGGAATATCTACTAATAGCTTGATCAGATCATAATGAAAATCATACTTTGTCTGCACCTGTTGTATCTGCTCTGGACTACACCGGTCCTCTTCTCATACCCTCGACTCTGTACTTTGTTGGTCTACTTCACACATACTCTACTCTGCTAAATAATTTATCACTTCCTCACTCTTCACTCTGGAATTTGGATTGCCTCTCACAGGATCTGCTCTTTGCAAATTTTTTGATCAAGATGTTTTGTATGAACTCAAAACACTTTATACACTCTCCACCGTCACCTTCAAGTGTTTCCTTAATCAATGCAATCATAGATATCGATATATATCAAGTTCAAATCTTCCCACTCTTTCTCTACATGCACTGCAACAATTCCGCCAACTACTTATCCAAAAATTCCACTGCATCCCCCCAAAATAGTGACTTCTAGGTTGAGTTCAGTCTTTTAAATGTGAACCAAAAAATCCATAAGTAATCATGGCTTAACTACATGATGATTGAGGTTGACTTCACCAACCTTTAGTTTGGCATTGACACAAACTCACCAAATCACCTTTTTCCATCGCAACTGTGTAACTGATTACCGCTCTGAGATTTACGATGACCACCAATCTTCCTTTTTCCTCACTGGTCTACCAGTATTCCACTGTGCTCTTCATTACCAGTTCATCCTTTGATGCCGATTTGTAGTACTTCCATCAAGCCTCTTCTCTTGTTTGACAATGAGGTTCTAGTTTGTATAAAACCTCAAGCCTTCTTGCTTAAGTCACCTTATGCGACTTCATCATCATCAGAATGACCAACCTGAAGATCTGACCTCAACACCGATCTTCTTGAATGACAGACCAGTTAGCTTAGTATGTCTTCCCTTGAGCTGATTGAACCTTGATCATCTGTCTCTGTTTCTTCTTCCATGTTGTTTACAAGTCATCACCTTTGCTACTGAGATACACCACTCCATCAGTCAGTGTTAGTCATCAATGACAAATCTCAGCTAATATACTGGTTCTCTAGATTAACCGGTTTTGTCAATGCCAACAATCCCCCCCTTTGGCATTGATGGCAACACTTCAGGATCTATCTTATCAGTTGCTCCTGCATGTAATTTCTTCATTTCTTTCTTTACTTCTATACCGATCATTACTTCCGCTCTAAGTAATGAATTTCTCTCCCTAACACTGGCAATATTTTGTTTCCAACAAACCACTCTAACCACTTCTTGGAACCCTCTAGTTCAACAACTTCAACTCAACAGTACTTACCAATACTCAAACACTATAATCATATCCCCCCCTTTGACAACAATGCCAAAGATGTATTTTAATACACTTACAAGACTGCTCCCCCTAACTAGAGTAGTCCACACTAATCAATCTAGTCTTAGAGATTTTCCATAAAAAATCATACCAGATTGATGTAAAGCCCTTTTTACTTACTTTAATGTAGGTAGGGGCATCAACCCTAGCTTACCTTTGAGGTATTCAAAGGTGTCCTTTTGTAGTGGCTTGGTGAAGATATCAGCCACCTGTTCTTTTATTGGTATATACTCCAACCTCACTTCCTTGTCTTGAACTTATTCCCTAAGGTAGTGATATTTAATAGCTATATGCTTTGTCTTGGAATGCATCACTAGATTCTTGCATATGTCGATAGCACTGGTGTTGTCACAGTGAATCACCATAGGTTCAATCACCTTTTCTTGGATACCTTCCAATAATTTCTTGATCTATACTATCCGTGTACAGTTGATTGTAGTAGCCACATACTCAGCCTCAGCTATGGATTAAGATATGTAATTTTGTTTCTTGCTTGTCCATGACACAATCCTGTCTCCAAGAAAGAATGCACCTCCACTAGTTCTCTTTCTGTCATTAATGTTCCCTGCCCAATCTGAATCGGTGAAGACACTTAAGCTAAAATCTCCCTTATGTGGATACCAGAGACCATACTCATCAGTCCCTTTAGGTATCTAAATATTCTCTTGACTGCCATCATATGAGTCTCTTTCGGATTTGCAGCAAATCTGGCAACCAAGCCAACAACTTGTGCTATATCTAGTCTACTGTGTACTGCATATTGCAACTTACCGATCATGGATCAGTAAAGTGTCTCATTCACTTCATGAGCCTCATCATTTTTGGAGAGCTTGCAACCTATAACCATTGGGGTTCCAATAGGTTTGAAATCTTCCATTCCAAAAGTCTTCAATATTTCCCTTATGTACTTGGTTTGGCTAATGAATATACCATTCTTTAGCTGAGATACTTGTAGGCCAATGACGAATTTTATTTCACCGATCATGGAAATTTCAAACTCTTGCTTCATTTGTTCTGCAAAACCTCTGCTCATCTCATCATCTCGTCCAAAGATGATGTCATCTACAAAAATTTCTGTCAGATGTTTTCCTTCTTCTCTGGTCTTCAAATACAGGTTATTGTTGTCACTGGTTCTCATGAACCCTATGCTTAACAAATATGAGTGCAACCTCTCATACAAAGCTCTTGGTGCTTGTTTTAGCCCATATAGAGCCTTCTTCAACTTTCATACCATATCTCTTCCATCTTCCGATACAAACCCTTCTGGTTTCTCTATGTACACTTCTTCCTCTAAAACACCATTTAAGAATGTCGATTTGACATCCATTCGGTAAAGTTTGAACTTCTTGTAAGTAGCATAAGCAAGTAATATTCTAAACTCTTCCAGCCCGACCACTGATGTAAAGGTTTCTCCATAATCCAAACCTTCTTCCTGAGCATACCCTTTGTAGACTAGCCTTTCTTTGTTTATTACTACTTGACCTGTTTCATCAATTTTGTTTCTAAACACCCATTTGGTGCCTATCACATTTTTATTCTCCAGTCTAGGCACTAGAGTCCAAGTTTCATTTTTCTCAATCTGTTCTAGTTCCTCCTCCATGGCTTTGATCCAGTCTTCATCTTTTAGAGCCTCCTTTGTTGTTTTGGGTTCAATTTTGGAGAGCAGACAAGCATTCTCTCTTGCTCTTCTTCTAGTCAACACTCCTTCATCTTTGTCACCAATGATATTTTCAGCGGAGTGATTGTTTCTAACATACCTTGCTAGTACCGATTTTTTTCTTGGAGCTTCTTCCACTAGTTGTGCAAGTTCTACTTCACATGCTTCCTCATTTGCCACTATGACAGGATTCTCTTCAGCAGGTTCGATCGATACAGTGTACTCTGACATTGGCACTCTCCACAATCTTACTGGTCCTTTTGTTCAAAAACTAATATGCTTTAATTTTTGTGGAGTAACCTAAGAAGGTTCCCTCATCACTCTTGGGATCGAACTTTCTAGAGTACTCATCCCTCTTGATATAGCATTTTCTTTCAAATAATTTGAAATAACTCACATTGGGTGAGTATCCACACCATAATTCATAGGGAGTTTTATTTGTCCCTTTCTTCACCTATATCCGGTTCAAGGTATACACAATAGTGCTTACTGCTTCTCTCCATAAAAATATGTGGAATATCCTTCTGTATCATCAGAGTCCTCACACAATCAATCATAGTTCTATTCCTTCTTTCAGCAACCCCATTCCGCTGAGGTGTTCTGGGTGCAGACATCTGTCTCATAATCCCCTATTCTTCATAGTAGTTCATGAACTCTTGAGAGGTGAAATCTCCTCCTCTATCTAATCTCAGACATTTCAGATTCTTACCAGTTCCTCTCTGTACTCGAGCCTTGAAGACCTTAAACATGTGAAAGACTTCAGATTTTCTTTCAAGAATACAACCCACATCATTCTTGAGAAGTCATCTACAAACAACATGAAATACCGTTCCCCATAGAAACTCTTGGTCCTCATAGGACCACACAAGTCTATATGAACTAGGTCCAACACATTTTCAGATGAATAAGATTTGTTGTTGAAACTAGACCCGGTCAACTTTCCTAGTTGGCATTCTTTACACATAGCGTTTTCAGGTTTCATAATATTAGGCATACCTCTGACAGACTTCAACTTACAGATTTTTTCTATGCTATCAAAGTTAACACGACACAATCTTTTGTGCCACAACCAACTATCTTCTACCTTTTCTATTAGACAACTACCTATGGTGGTGTCTAGGTGAAACAAATTACCTCTAGATTGTTTACCGGTAGCAATCAGATTTCCCGATTTGTCATTTATTTTGCATATTCCTTCATTGAATTCTAACCGGTAACCCTTATTTTAAAGTTGTGCAACACTTAATAGACTATATTTTATCCCCTCTACCCAATAAACATCTTCACAATTTATTTTGTCATTTAGGGCTATAGATCCCTTACCTTTTAATGCACAAGGAGCATCATTGCTGAATCTCACCGTTCCTCCATTACAGTCCTCCATGCTGAGGAATTTGTTTCTATCACTGGTCATGTGGTGAGTGCAACCACTGTCAATTACCCCAGTCTCCACACCGATTTGAACTAGAGATCAGTTCCATATCACTTTCCTTTGTGTTGCCTTCCTTTACCACTACAAATGCAATTCCATCTCCATCAAATCCTTTTGATTCTTCATTGGTAACTCCTCCTTTTGCAAGATAGAACTCCTTCTTGCTCTTGTCTTTGTAGCTTCTAAAATTGTCCTTCCTATCATTGTTAGGACATCTGGATGCAATATGACCTATTCTATTACAAGAGAAACACTTCAATGAAAGTTTACCTTTATACTTTCCTTTTCCTCTTGGAAACCTTCTTGCTAATAGAGCTTCAATTTAATCTTGTTCATGTTCTTCAGATAACAGGTTGTCACATTCATGAGCATGACCAGTTCTTGTAGTAGAACTATTTCTAATTTCTTTTAATCTCCTTGTTGGTACATGTATCATGGAAGCTTTGAAGGTATCATCAATCTTTGGTACACTGTTATCATAGTTGCTCAATCTAAAGGCAGTCAACTTACCGATTAGTGAGTCAAGCGAAACACTAAATGTTCCCAAGGATCTGAGTTCTTGAATTGTAGAAACCCTTATGGAATATTGTGGTAGCAAGATTCTCAGGATTTTGTTGATCACATCATCTTCTTCAAGCTTTCCTCCAACACTTCTAATGATGTTTACCACATCCTTTATTCTTTTGCTATGCTATTCTATATTTTCTCCTTCTTGCATCCTCATCTCATTAAATTTGTGTCTTAAGCTATCCACCTTAGCCTTTTGAATATGAGGATCTCCTCCATAAACAATCTTTAGCTTATTCCACATTTCATAGGCTATTTTTTAGATCTTGAACTTTAGCATACTCATTATCAGATAGAGTGCTAGCAATCATATCCATAGTTGTAATGTTGTCTTTCTTTTCTTTGATCTGATTTGCAGTGAGAATCCCTATAGGTTCATTGTACTCTATGATTACATGATTCTAGTATTGTTCTCCTAGGATTCTTAGGTAGAGCTTCATTCTACCACACCATAAGGTGTATTTCTCCTTAGAGAAGTTAAGACCCTCCTTTCACATCATCTTGGATCTTTCCTTAAGCTGTTAAGCTCTTCTGAATCTAAGGACCAAGACTCTGATACCAATTTTTGGTCTCAATCGGTGATGAAAGGGGAGGGGTGAATCAACACTTTACCAGCTTTCCAAAATTAAAACCTTTTAACTCAAGTCTGCACTAACTTAATATTCATTAATACAAACAATTATTGCACAAAAACATGCATGCACGAAAAGATACACAGTAACACCAAGATTTATCTCGTGGAAACCCGAATGGGAGAAAAAAATAGTGTGAGTAGAAACGCACAAAATTTGCACTCTTCTGGAGTATGCCCTGTGAGGATCCATCCCTGTTAGGAGATTACAAAGACACTGTTAGGTGCCACCTAGTTAAGGGATTTTATTTAAGGCCTGTTAGTGCCTTTACCTTGTTAAAGGCATCTTGATTAAAGAACTTAAGATCATCAATTAAGATGTCACCCGGTTAAGGGATTTTATAAAGGGACCTATTAAAGTCCACCTGGTTAAGGGATTTTGAGTTGCAATGGTTAGAAAACAATAGGAAGTTGATCTGCTGGAATAGCTACTGATAGCTTGATCAGATCACAATGAAAATCATACTCTGTCTGCACTGTTTGTGTCTGCTCTGCACTACACCGGTCCTCTACACATACCCTTGGCTCTGCACTCTTTCGGTCTACTTCACACACACTCTGCTTTGCTAAATCATTTAGCACTTCCTCACTCTTCACTCTACACTTTGGATCGCCTCTCACGGGATCTGCTCTTTGCAATTTTTTTGATCAAGATGTTTTGTATGAACTCAAAACACTTTATACACTCTCTACCGTCACCTTCAGGTGTTTCCTTAATCAATGCAATCACAGATGTCCGTAGATATCAAATTCAAATCTTCCCTCTCTTTCTCTGCGTGCCCTATAACAATTCTGCCAACTACTTATCCAAAACTGTCATTGCATCCCCCAAAAATAGCAACTTCTGGGTCGAGTTCAGTCTTTTAAATGTGAACCAAAAAATACACAAGTAATCATGGCTTAACTGCATGATGATTGAGGTTGACTTCATGAACCTTTAGTTTGGTGTTGACACAAACTCACCAACTCACCTTTTTTCATCGCAACTATGTAACCCATCATTGCTCCGAGATTTACGGTGACCACCTATCTTCCTTCTGCCTCACCGGTCTACTGGTATTCCACTGCGCTCTTCATTACCGGTTCATCCTTTGATGCCGGTTTGCAGTACTTCCATCAAGCCTCTTCTCCTATTTTCCAATGAGGTTCTAGTTTGCATAAAACCTCAAGCCTTCTTGCCTAAGTCACCTTCTGTGACTTCATCATCATCAGAATGACCAACCTGAAGATCTGACCTCAACACCTATCTTCTTGACTGATAGACCGATTAGCTTAGTCTGTCTTCCCTTGAGCTGATTGAACCTTGATCATTTGTCTCTGATGTTTCTTCCATGTCATTTACAAGTCATCACCTTTGCTATTGAGATACACCACTCCATTGGTACCACTTGACAGACCAGTGTTAGTAAAAAATGACAAATCTCAGCTAATATACCTGTTCTCTGGATTAACCGGTTTTGTCAATGCCAACAACTAAGTGAGTTTGATATAGAATATGTTGATCAAAAAGCTATCAAAGGACAAGTCGTTGCTGATCAATTAGTTGAAGCACCCTTACAAGATGACATACCATTGCAAATTGAATTTCCTGATGCAGACATTCTGACAATAAGTACAAAGTTTTGGGAGTTGTACTTTGATGGTTCCTATACACAATATGGATCAAGCACTGGAATTTCGTTCATCACACCTCAGGGACACACAATTCCAAAATCATATAGACTGCGGTTTCCATGCACAAACAATACTGCAGAATATGAAGCATTGACTATTGGGCTCAAAATGTCTATTGAATGGAACATTAAGGAATTACATCTTTATGGTGATTCACAACTTATAATCAACCAAATAAATGATGATTATCAAACTAAGGATGACACACTCATTCCCTACAAACAGTTGGTAGAAGAGTTTAATGAACACTTTGAAGAAATATCATTCACTCAGATCCCAAGAAATGAGAATAAAGCAGTTGATGTAATGACTATAATAACATCTCTTTTGCAGAATCAGGAGAATCAACAACGATATGAATTCCTGGTGTAAGATATCTTGAAACCTACCATTGAATCCCAACATACCCACATGATTTTCCATATATCTAGAACCGATCAATCCTTATAAAACCAAACTTATCAATACTTAAAAGAGAATAGCCTTCCTCCTGACCTATCCCACAATCAGAGAAGAAATTTTATGCGACAGTCATCCCACTATACTATTATTGCTGATACCTTATATAAGCGAGGTCTAGATAGCATATAGCTCAGGAGCATACAAGTTATCTACCCTTGAAGGTGATTGGTTTGATGAACCTATCAATTCCATCCATCTCAAGAAATTATATGCTTGAGATATAAATTCCTAAAGCAATCAGTAAATAGCATATAAAGTCCTAAAGAAATCAGTAAAAATCAGAAAAGCAGAAAATCCCTAAAAAGCATAAAACAACAAAAACATAAAAAACAAATAAAAATGCAATAAATTTAGATGGTGAAAACATGGTAAATAGGCGCTATCTAAAAGTGATTTCTTCCATCTATGAGATCGCTTCACACACGTATTCACTCCATCCTATTTGCATCTATCGCTTCCATCTATCCTAGCTCATCCATTTCATCTTTCACATTCATTGCTTTGAATCATCTAGCAGGAAATATGCAGCTTACCAACAATTATCAATTACTGACATACTTAGTGTAGTCACTGTCTTAGATTTTATCAAAATTAATTATATCTGCATTTTATCCTACCATGGTTTGGATCTTGACCAATTCATACATCAATAATAAAGTTTTGTTTCCGATGGGGGCAAAATCCTAATTCCTTTTGCTAAGGTGATCCTTTAAATCTTCTAAAAACCAAAAACATTAGAAAAACTTAGAAAAACCAAAAACATCTAGAGTTTTGAAACATACCACAAACAACAAAGCAACAAATATCAAGACATTTTGTAACAACTGAATCGTGAAACTCAAAAAACAAAGAATCAACCAACAAGTAATAAAGGATTATCAATGATCATTCATCAAGATGATTATATTAGTTAATGACCATGAGAATGACATACATGATTCAATGTTTATATCTTTATTTTATTGGTAATCATGTACTCTATGCAACTCAAGGATGTCCATGACTAGAGAAGCTATGATGGGGCATGATTATTTTATTTGTTTGTTGTCTATGGTTTATCTCTTATTAAGGTATGCACTCGTCTAAGGATATGATCGACAAAAGATCAAGGAGGATGTTGTGAGTCATGCATGAAAGGGGATAATCCTTGTCTGTTTAACAAGAAATACTTAGGCCAGCTTGATTCATCATATCAAGTTGCTTGTATAGACTTGCTATATCAAAATTCATGTAAGAAATACTCAGGCTAGCTTGAATCATTATATCAAGTTGCTTGTATTTTCTTACAACATTTAAAAGCTCAATGATGAAATCAAGCACTGTTACAAGAAAGCATGTGAGGATTGGCAGTATCATTTACATTAGATTATTTTAGATTAGTTGCATTATAAGCATTCATTGTCATTTGTATTATAATCATATCATTTAATCATTGCATTTCGTTTTATATCATTATCAGTACATTCATTATCATCACATCATTATCATTATCACTTAGTCACATTCATCATTGCATCCATCACATGCATATCTATCACATCATCATGTCATCATTATTCACTTTAATACCTTCATCATTCATCCAACTATCATCTATCATGTATTATATGGGATGTATCTTTCCTGAAACGAGACTTGATCTTAATCCAATCAATTTTATCAATCCAATCCAATCAATCTTGCCAACCCTATCTTATCACAGGGTGTGTGTCAATGTCTCATATCAATACATCTATATCCTCTTGCAACATGATATCAACAAAAATGTCAGCTCTTGATCCAGTCAATTGCTTTGATCAATCAATCAACTATCCTATCCACTCACTTAAGATTTCTATCAATCTCTTTGACCACATATTAGTGATGCTCATTCATTATGAGGTTACACATCTAGTCTATCCAATCTTGAGTTTACATTATTGACGTTCATTAATCATGAAGTCAATCAAACTCTATCCTATCGGATCATCAAAGCTTCAAGTTTATATCATTTACCCTCATCGATCATGAGGTCAATCAAAATCTATCAATCATCAAATCAAGTAAAAAATCAAAGTAATCAAAGAGTAGACATTTTCATCAACTAAAGTTGCAAAAATTTCAATCAATTATCGTGAGATCAATCGCTCAATCAAAATTTCCAACAATTTCATGATCAATCTGATGGTATGATGAAAGAATAAGTATCTGGTAGATTACTGAGAGGGGGGATCAGTAAATAGAAAAATTGATACAAACTTTCCCAATCTCAATCTGAATCACATAGAGTAAACTTATCAATGAAATACCACTGTCAAGATGAAAACTCATAAGAAAACTGGTTGACTGTTATAGCCACTTAACAGTAAACATCCAAATACTTTATCATATGTCAACATACTTCATTTCTCAATGCTTCTGGTTATCATGCCTTATCAGAAATAGTTAAGTAGTTAATCAAATCAACCATAAGATCATAACCACAAAAATATTCACCACATGACATAAGTATTTTTGACGTGGAAACACAAATAGGTAAAAACCACGATGAGATGAGACTCACAAGATAATATCTGAAATCTTTTCAAGTTTGCCCTATTAGGAGCCAAGCCTGTTAAAGCTTTACAAAAGTCCTATTAAGAACTAATCCTGTTAGGAATCACCTGGTTAAGGGATTAACTACAAATGCCTTGTTAGAAGAAATACCCTGTAAGGAGTAACCTCGGTAGATGATTTGAAAATCCAAGCTAATGGACTACCTTGTTAGAGGATTTGAATAGCACCAAGCTTGTTAGAGCTTACATAGTTAGGGGATTTCAATTCTGTTGTAATTGTTAGAAAATAATAGGAGTTTGTTGATCTGTCTAAATAGCACTACACTTGGTTGATCAAATCCTTTTAAGCTTCTATCTGCCTTTACTCAAACTGCAGACTCTTCACCCGGTTCGGAAACCACACACTCAACTGTTCTTTGCCAACACCTTCAACTAGACAACTTCATCGACCTTATAAACAAATCAATCAGGTCGGTAACACAACAAAAACCTAATTCTCTCATAGAGATAAGTCAGTTCAAGTATGATCGTTGGATTATATAGCAATCTATACACATCAATCAAGAAAACCTCAACCGCTCCTTGATTACCGCTTCATCGAGCTTAGTAACTCATCACGCGCTTTGCATTATATCATAAACCAACATCATTACCGCTCAACATCAGATCATAAACCAACATAACCAATTCAAGAACCTTAATCAATTAGGGTTTAACAAAAACAACTGTTGGGGTTTACTGGTTACAACAATAGATAAGGTTTACACCATTACACCGGTTACCAGTTCTCCTCACAAATTCTTCCTACCAGTTACAGTAACAATATTACAATAATATCAACAATATCATTACCGGTTCAATTGACATCAATGACAACATAACATATCATTAATACAATCTTCATGCAAATGCCAACAATCTCCCCCTTTGGCATTGATGGAAATACAAATATCAACACCATTGATTGTTGCGTGATTGTGAATACAAATCCTGGTTTACATTACCAAGTATTCACCATGTACCTCCATGTCTTCAGCTTGTCACTGGTTTTCCTTCCCATAATCACATAATTCTTCTCCCCCTTTGACAACAATGCCAAATTGAAAGTAAAACATGTAATGTCAAATTTTCACTGTGTATCAACAACATACTGCAACTTGATGCCCCCCCTGTGGAATACATCCACTTCTACACAAATCCTTGTAAAATTCTGCAAGTGGTTCAGGGAATGATGTAATAAATATCATGCTCAACTAACCTCATGAAGGGGTACAACCCCTAGATGACTTCTAAGATACTCAAATTTAGTCTTAGGTAGAGGTTTGGTAAAATTATCTGCAAGATGCTCCTTGGTAGAAACATGCTCTAAGATAACATCTTTGCTCTGCACTTTTTCCCTCAAGAAACAATACTTCGATTCAATGTTCTTGGTTTGTGTGTGCAAAACCAGATTCTTGGAAATATTTATGGCACTTGTATTATCACATAAAATCTTTATAGGTTCTGAAATCTTCATCTTAAAACCTTCCAAAATGTGCCTCATCCAAATAGCCCGTGTGCAATTCATATAAGCAGCAACATACTCAGCTTTAGCAGTAGTTTGTGAAGTACAACTCTTCTTTTTACTAATCCATGAAACAATCCTTCCTCCAAGAAAAAATGCTCCAGTGGTTGAGATTTTCCAGTCATCAACATTTCCTGCCCAATCAACATCTGTGTACACCTTCAAATCAAAGTTTCCTCCATATGGATACCATAATCTATAGTCAACAATACCTTTTTGGTATCTAAAAATTCTCTTCGTTGCTATTAGATATGTTTCCTTAGGATTCTTCTGGAATCTAGCAACTATGCCAACTGCATGAGCTATGTCCGATTTGCTGTGAACAACATAGTGCAATTTGCCAATCATTGACCTATATTCCTTCTCATCAACAGACTTAGATTCATCTTCCATAGACAAATTGCAACCTGTAACCATTGGTGTCCCAACTAGTTTACAGTCACTCATGCCAAATGTCTTCAAAACCTCTTTCACATACTTAGACTGTGTAATGAAAATACCATTCTTCATTTGTTGTATTTGCAAGCCTATGAAATTTTTTATTTCCCCTACTAAAGACCTTTCAAACTCATTTTTTATTTCATCTGCAAAACTGTTGCTCATGACATCATTACCTCCAAATATGATATCATCATCAAATACTTCACTGACCAGTATTTCATCTCCTTTAGACTTGAGATATATATGTTACTATCATCACTGGTTCTCAGAAAGCCTATCTTCATCAGATGTGTATGCAGCCTTTCATACCATGCTCTCGGTGCCTGCTTTAATCCATATAAATCTTTATGCAATCTGCATACCATGTCTTTCTCACCAGTCAAAGCTTAACCATCTGGCTGCTCTATGTATACTTCTTCTTCCAATATCCCATTCAAAAATGCAGACTTAACATCCATCTAGTATACCTTGAATTTCTTATGGGCTACAAATGCAACTGGTGCAAAAGTTTTGCCATATTCTTCTCCTTCTTCTTGCACATAACCCTTGCAAACCAACCTTGCCTTGTTGCAAACTACAATACCATTTTCATTCAACTTGATCCTGTATACCCATTTAGTACCTATAACATTCTTATTTACCAGTCAGGGTACTAGGGTCCAAGTGTTGTTCTTCTCAATTTGATCAAATTCCTCCTCCATAGCTTTAACCCAATGATCATCACCAAATGCCTCCTTAGCAGTTCTTGGTTCAATAGTGGAAATCATGCAAGAATTCTATCTGATTCTTCTTCTGGTTAGTACTCCAACATCCTTATCCCCAATGATCTGTTCAGGATTGTGATTCAGTCTCACATATCTAGGAATAACATGATCATTATCTTTAGGTTCAGCTTCTTCATTATCATCATCTTCTTCTGAATTTATCTATTCTGGTTGAAAAAGTGCATCAGAATTTGCTTTGCTAGTTTTAGATTTCATAGTTTCTGGTTCCAAAAATAAAATGCAAGGATCTTCATCCTTTTTCTCTAAACGGGTTCCTTCTGATATTTAGGGAAATTCATCCACTCGAACATCAACACTCTCAACAATTCTTTGTGTCTGGTTGTTAAAACACTCGTAGGCCTTACTCTTGGTGGAATAGCCAAGAAATATACCTTTATCACTCAGTCTCAAATTTGGTAGTGTAATCACCTCTCTTAATAAAATATTTGCTTCCAAATATCTTAAAATAGCTAACATCAGGTGATCTTCCATACCAATATTCATAAAGAGTCTTGTCCTTAGCTCTCTTCACCAGAAATTGGTTCATAGTGTAGACAGTTGTGCTGACAACTTCTCTCCAAAAGGTTTTCTCTACACCTCCTTGTATCAACATTGTCCTAGAAACTTCAACAACTGACCGGTTGTTCCTCTCTACGATACCATTCTATTATGGTGTCCTTGGTGCAGAAAGTTGTCATTTGATACAGTTCTCTTCACAGTACCTAGTGAATTCCTCAGAAGTAAATTCACCACCTTGATCTGTCCTCCAACACTTTATCTTCTTTCCGCTCTCTTTTTCTCGGCTAAGGCCTTGAATGCCTTGGAATTACCAAAAGCTTCAGTCTTATCCTTCAAGAATGTGACCCACATCATCCTTGAGCAATCATTAGTGAAGATCATAAAATATTTGTTACCTTGAATACTTTTTGTTTTTATTGGTCCACAAAGATCTATATGAACCAAATCTAATAAATGTTCCACTAAAAAAGATTTTCTCTTGAAAGTTGAAGAAGTCATCTTCCCTAACTGACATTCTTTGCAAAGAGCATTAACCGGTTTGTCTAACTGAGGCAAACCTCTCACTATCTTGGACTTACTCACTTTAATAATGTTATCAAATTTTATATGACAAAATCTCCTATGCTAAAGCCAGCTATCATCTATTTTTGCAATTAAACAGTTGCTAACTTTAGGATTAAGGTGAAACGGGTTACCTTTAGTTTGCTTCTTGGTTGCAATCAATTCACCTTTATTGTCAAAGATTTTGCACATACCATTTTTTAAACTCCAGTGGGTATCCTTTGTCATTGAGTTGTGCCACACTCAAAAGATTGTTCTTTAGACCTTCAACCCAGTAGACATCATCTGCACTGCTCTTCCCATTAAGAGAAATAACTCCCTTACCTTTAACCATGCAGGGTGAGTCATTGCCAAATCTAACAACACCGCCATCAAATTCCTTTAGAGAAATAAATTTACTCCGATCACCGGTCATATGATGTGAACAACCACTATCAATGATCCAATCATCAGATTTATCCATCCTGGATACTAATGCCTTTTGATCAGACATCTCTTCCTTAATAGCTACAAACACAATATCTTCACTAGCATCACCATCAGATTCTTCATTAGTGATACCACTATCAACAACAATAAGAAAATCTCTCTTGCCTTTACGCTTATACTTCTTGAATTTATCTCTCTTGTGTTCATTTTCACCACTAGGACAATTAGCATCAATGTGTCCAATCTTGTTACATGCAAAACATTTCAAAGGTAATTTACCTCTATATTTACCAGTGCCTCTAGGCAACTACTTTGCCAACAATGCTTCAAGCTCCACTAAACTATCTTCATCATCAACTTCTCTATTGGATTTGGATTCATAACTGTGACTAATATCTCTACTTTTTCTCACATATAGGTTAGAAACAAAAGCTCTAAATGTTGACTCAAATTTTTGTACACTACCATCATAACCATTTAATTCAAAAGCAGTAATTTTGCCATTGATGGAGTCAAGAGTTACCTTAGTTTTGTAGTGTCCACCCTTGACTTGACTTGTTTTGATTAGAGTTGACTTATGTTTCATGCGTGATAGACTTATCTTGACTATTTATAATGATTTAGATGATGATTATTCATGTGATTTGATGGATACTATATGCTTACTATGTGATAGATTATCAAAAGATTATATTGATCATGAATTTGATGTTGATTATGATTACACTAACCCTATCTCATGATTACATTTGATGAGATTCTTATGAGATGTGTTTGACTGTCTTCATGGAGAATCAATGTCACATCACTAATTGCGAGCGAGATGTGTCGTTGCATAATTTTACCACTTGTCTGTTATATATACACACACACACACACACACATATATATACATATACATATACATATATATACACACACACACACACACACACATATATGTATATGTATATATATGTGTGTGTATGTGTGTGTGTGTGTGTGTGTACACACACACACACATATATATATACATATACATATATATATGTGTGTGTGTGTGTGTGTGTGTGTGCACACACACACACACATATATATACATATACATATATGTGTGTGTGTGTGTGTGTGTGTGTGTGTGTGTGTGTGTGTGTGTGTGTCATTGTTGGTGGTTGCAGGACTTGCAAGTATTAGATATTTATTCCTCCTGGAATTCCCAGATACGAGCTCCCTTGGCTTCACAGGTGTGAGTGTGTCTTTATCCCAATGGTAATATGTGGTTTTGGAGTTGGCATGGGTTCCCTTCACATACTCTAGGTTTAAGTTGTCACTAGGCACAATTGGTCATGTCAGTTGTTAGCTTGGCTCTTTCATTTTTGGGAGTATGTTAGTATTGATTGACTCTTTTGGTATAAGGATTATTTATGTTGTGGTTGATTTTATTGTGATGTGGTTATTTATGTGGCGTTGGATTATTTGTCTATTTGTTGAGAGATTTGATAGTTAGTAGTATTTATTTTTAATTATTTGATTTAAGCTATTTGAGCTTTTGATTATTTGATTTATGATTTTTAGAATTATAGTATTTATTTAATTAATAATTTTGTAAAGATTATTTAATTAATTATTGATTATTGCTTATAGTCTAAATATTAATTATTATTTAATATTAGAAGTAATAAAATATTTAATGATTGATTTATTTAATTATGTTTTCTATTGATGAAGTATTTAATTAAAAATAACTATAGTTCATAATGTATTAAATAATAATTCCTATAGGGCTATAGTTTAAATACTAATATTTATTTGGTGGTATGGTAATTATACCTTGGGATATTAAAATATATTTATCCCACCTACTTATAATATATGTTAGTATTTCCTACCTACCCTATTCTCCTATTGGAGGATTTTATTCTGGGGAAACCATAGGATATCGGAAAAATATTCCAAAATGGAATTACCCTATTGGTTGGTTTTCTAGGGTTTCTTATTTGTTGTTTCCTTTTAATGGATTCCTTGTGACTATTCACAGGTTCCATTCTTAGTCTTTGGATTCTCGGTGGAGTGCTTGGACCGGGTTTGGAAGAGATTTGGGTTTGGATTTGGATTGCAAAACTTGTGGGCTCTCCTTCAACGACCTACCATCACACGGGTTGCAGGTTGGAGGCCATACCCTTGCCGTTTATCTTTGTTTTCATTATCTGCAAGTGGTTACTCAATGAATGTTTTGTGTGGGGAATAAAGAAATAGTTCATTTCATTCTCTCTATTCTTAATGGAAAAGATTGGGAATCCCATGGGTTATGAGATATTTATTTGGATGAAAGTTTGGAAGTTATATTTTCTGTGGTTGCCCTGAATGCACGACATGGGATTTATATGTATTGAGATTTCTTCCATTTAAGATGTGATTGTATTTGATTATTGTTGTTTTTGAGATTTCTTTCTTGTTGTTATAGATTTAAGAGAGTTTGTGGAGTTGAGAGGAGAGAGCCTTGTGAACTTCCAGTCTGGCCTTGCCGTGAGGAAGACTCAAAGGACTCATCTCCTTCCAAGAAATTTTATATATTTCCCTTGTTTTAATGTGTTTATTATGTTTGGAATAAGTTATTGTTTGTATTTATATGTGTGTTGAGTCTATTTCATGATTTGGATTCAAGATTTGGTGTTTGATGGTTTTCTAAATTTGTTGGAGATGTTTTTCCCTCATGAAGTCTGCATTATGTTTTCAATTGGAGTTCCTTGGGTGAATTTTATTATTTTATTTTGTTTATATATTCTTATAGTTCATTTTTTACTGATTCCAATAAGTATAAACACATCATATTTGGCTCATTATGTTTCGAGTAGTTTTGATCCCGCACTTAAGCAATTTTCTACCAAATTTTAGATTTTTTTTCCTGTGCGCTAAAAGAATGACCATATGCACTAAAATAATCACCACATGCACTAAAAGATCACTCAGATGCACTAAAGTATCAATCAAATGCACCACTTCAAATAATGTATGCACCATTCTGTGTATTTTTAGGGTTTTGTCCAGTTTGAAGTCTATTTGATGTTAATTGGATTTTGGGCCGTACCAGAGGCTTTTTGAGGGCAATTATGATGTTGTATAATGTTTGTTTATGATTGGTGATGTCTTCATACAATTTATTTGTGATTTTTGTATGCATTTTAATCCATCTGAGTTGTTTGTGCTTCCTCTCTTGTTGATGCGCCGAGAGATTGAGATTCTTGTGATTATGCGCTAGCAAGAGGATAGGCCTTGCTAAGATTATTTGATGATTCATTTCAGATTTGATGGAATTTATTATGGCCTTGATATTTTGATTTCGCCAAGAGGCTCATTTATTTTTGGTTCTCATGATGTTATGTTTCACATGTTTCATGATTATGAATGAGATTGTTGGTTGCATATGGATTGTTTATGATTCAGATTTATGTAGCTTCTCAGATTTAATTTTAAGATTCTAAAGCCTCTTGTGTTGTCATGTTTGAGACCATGTTAGGGGGGAGTGGGATTCCTTGTGATGACTGGAGTCACAAGAGATAGACTTGCATGAGGTTCCTTGTAAGGATGCATGAAGTCTAGACCACCAGGGCACATTGAGAGTTTATCATGATTTGTAAATAAGTGATAACCTAATAATTAATGGGATGGGTTCTTGTATTCATTAATAAAGATAAAAATGATTTGAGCCTCATGACTTGATCCTAGGGAGGATGTTTTAGGATAAGCATGAGAAGGTTGTGAAGATGGTAAACCAACTCTCTTGATCTCTCATAGGTTGAGTTGGTTCCGCATGTGTGTCACTTACCAAGAGGTTCCTTGAAAGGTTGCTTGGGGGTATAAATCTAACAAGAGGTTCCTTGAAAGGATGCTTGTAACATACGATGACACTCCACTCCTACATGTGTTCCCTTTGATGATCTTATGACTATGCCTTGTTGATTGATAAGCCTCTGGGAGTTTCTTATTATGGTTGTTTGTGTTGGTTGCATTTGCTCCATGCTTGAGAGAGTTGTTGTAATCTTGTCTTTGGTATTAAGTGTCAACCTAGATATAGAGTGTGTGTTGGGACCCCATGTCATCTCCTAGCATGGGGGGTGGTTCCTTTGGTTCCACATGGTCGGGTGGTTGGTGCTTTTTACCATTGGGTTTTTCCCCTTGTTGGTGTTCTTTGTGCGTGGATATGGATTCTCCTTCTTGATGGATTATGGATGTACCTTGTAGAAAATTTATGTAATGAATACGATGGAATACATGTATGTAGTATCTTGTATGTGGTAGATGGAATCATGTAAAAGGAAGAGCTATATTCATGATGTATTGTTATGTAAATGTATTTATAAGTAGTTCACAATTGGTAGTTAGGGTATGTCATGATTTGTAAATGTAGCAATGAGATGTATGGATATGTTCTTGTTAAATGAAGGGAATGATTTCATGTGCCCAAATTTGGTAATGGAGTTGCAATTGAAATAGATGTGATTTATAATATGATATGCTTGTATTAGTCAGAAAGGAATTCTATGGTTATTCTTTAGATTGTGATTTAATATGTGAAAGAACCTTGAGAAATGGAATAATATTAAATATCAGTATTGAGGATGGTAGATAATATGGATAAGGTTTAGATAATTATGTCTCTATGTGTATGCTTGGAAAATATTAGGATTCTTGTGTTATGCATTGGGGTTATTATCAAATTGGGAAAATGGTTGCATGTGTAGTTGGATTAGGAAAGGAAACTATTGCTAATCGATTCGTGGATATGCTTTTGGTGCTATGTGAAAACTACGATGTTATGAAGGAATTATATATGTGAATAGATCATTTTTCTAATAGGTAAATCATGATTGAGGAGACATATATGACCATGTGAGAATTTGAATGTAAAAAAAATTGGGATTAAAAGGTATTGAGGATTTAGAATGAAGCTAATATGAAATGGATTGATTTTCATAGTAATAGAATGTATATCATACTAGATAAATAGTAAATGACTTGTATATGATGTATGCCATGTACTTGTAATGAAGTTAATGGATTTATATTGTTATATGTTTGTAAGTCAATAAATGAACTTTATGATTGAAGGATTTGTGTGATGTTGTGCTTGAGTAAAGGAATAAGGTAATTAGTTTATCATATGGATTGGAGAATGAATTATAGTTTATACTTTATGAGGAGACAATCATAATAAATAGAATGAGATCATGCTAGTATTAGAAGCGATTGAAATATGTTTAAATGGATTATCAAATATGGATTTTACCTATGCATTACGATTGGAGCATCATGGAAAAGGAAAAGAGCATGTAGATAGGAGATGTTGGGTTAAAACACATTTGGATTTGGTGCATAAAACAAATGCAGGATTTTGGGGTTGTCTTACCTTTTAAAAAGAAAGTAATATGCTAGTAGAATTGTATGAATTTTGTAATGGATAGATAAGCTAGTGGGTTGCATATCTCATGAGAAGGAAATTAAATATGATGCATTAATTCAAGATGGAATATGTTTATCATGTGAGTAGGCTATCATTATGGAAGTTAAATGAGTAATGACATTGAAGTACCCTAGGGAAAGGTTAATGATGTTATGTTATTTTCGCTTGTGTAAATCAGTGAAATGTGAGATGATGTATGTTCATAATGTTTATATGGTTAATGATTGTAGTTATATGGAGATGTTTATGTATTACATTAGTTGTTATTAAAAGTTAATTAAAAAAAATATATATCAATTAGTATGATAGATGATTAGTTTTCTCTAGGGTATTTTGGTGGGCATTACAAGTTTTGTCAATGGACTTCATCTCCTAAATAGCTGCAACTCGAATAGCATAGACTGGTAGAAGGGTTCTCAATACCTTATTGATCGCTTTGGCATCTTCCACTTTCCCTCCTACACTCTTAATTTCACCGACTATCTCTTTTATCCTTTGACCATACTGCTGGATGTTCTCACCTTCAGACATCCTCATGTCATCAAACTTTCCTCTTAGACTCTCCTCTTTATCAATCTTAACATGTTCATCACTGCTATAAATCTCTTCAAGTTTTTTCCATACCTCATATGAAGTTTCAAGACCATGAACATCTACATATTCAGCATCAGACAGGGAACTGATAATAGCTTCTAATGCTTGATATTTTTCTTGTTGTTCTTTCTTCTGATCATCAGTTAGAATCCCAGTGGGTGCAATATACTTCGTATCTACATGATCCCAATACTAGCTTCCCAGACTCTTGATGTAAATTTTCATTCTATCGCTCCATATCCTATAGTTTTCTCTGTTAAACTTTAGACCTTCCTTCTTCATCATGATCTAGCAGATATTTACCTCAAGTTGTTATGCTTAGACCTTAGAGGACCTGACACTCTTTGATAACAATTGATGGTATGATGAAAGAATAAGTATCCGGTATATTAATGAGAGGGGGGGGGGGGTGAATCAGTAAATAGAAAAACTGATACAAACTTTCCCAATCTCTATCTCAATCACACAAAGTAAACTTATCAATGAAATACCACTGTTAAGATGAAAACTCATAATAAAACCGATTGGCTGTTATAGCCACTTAACAGTAAACATCATTAAACTTGTAAACATCCAAATACTTTATCATATGTCAACATACTTCATTTCTGAATGCTTTTGGTTATCATGCCTTATCAGAAGTAGTTAAGTAGTTAATCAAATCAACCCTAAGATCATAACCATAAAAACATTCACCACATGACACAAGTATTTTTGACGTGGAAAACCAAATAGGTAAAAAACCACGGTGAGATGAGACTTACAAGATAATATCTGAACTCTTCTGAAGTTCACCCTGTTAGGAGCCAAGCTTGTTAAAGCTTTACAAAAGTCCTATTAAGAACTGATCCTATTAGGAATCACCCTGTTAAAGGATTGACTACAAATTCCTTGTTAGAAGCAATACCCTGTAAGGAGTAACCTTGGTAGAGGATTTTAAAATCCAAGCTAATGTACTACCTTGTTAGAGGATTTGAATAGCACCAAGCTTGTTAGAGCTTACTCGGTTAAGGGATTTCAATTTTGCTATAATTGTTAGAAAATAATAGGTATCAATCCCTCCTACGACTCCCCATCAATCTATTTGAAATCTTGGGGATCAACATCTCAACACATGGCTAGAGTCTGCCGATGTCAATCCTGAAGTTGCTAGGCACTATACACAGACACCAACTTTTTTCTTTGGTCAGAGGTAAGCCTCTTTTGCATTTCTTGAGAGCTTGATCTGTTTCATGAATTTAACTATTCAAACATGCGATCTCTTATGTTCGGGTAGTGACAATATTTCAAAATTTTATAGGTTGTTTTAGAAAAAAATTCTCATTACCATACATATTTTCAAATAAAATAGAAAAGAGAACAAATGAAATCATAAATTTTATTGTCGATCTGTCTAAATAGAACTACACTTGCTTGATTAGATCCTTTTACGCTCCTATCTGCCTTTACTCAAACTGCAGACTCATCATCCAGTTCGGCAACCATACACTTAACTGATCTCTGCCAACACCTTCAACTAGACACCTTCATCGACCTTATAAACAAATCCATCAGGTCGGTAACACAACAAAAACCTAATTCTCTCATACAGATTAAAAACAAGTCGATTGAAGAATGACCATTGGATTACATAGCAATCTCTACACATCAATCAAGAAAACCTCAACCACTCCTTGATTACCACTTCATTGAGCTCAGTAACTCATCATGCGCTTTGCATTAGATGTAATACATTTGTTGATTCCCTAGACAAACAATGCGCCAAAACATTTTGAACTTCTCTGCATACAATGACCATACGTGTCACCATCATTACTGCGCAACATCAGATCATGAAGCAACATAACCAATTTAACAACCTTAATCGGTTAGGGTTTAACAAAAACAACTGGTAGGGTTTACTGGTTACAACAATAGATAAGGTTTACACAATTACACCGGTTACCGGTTCTCCTCACAAATTCTTCCTACTGGTTACAGTAACAATATTACAACAATATCAACAATATCATTACCGGTTCAATTGACATCAATGACAACATAACATATCATTAATGCAATCTTCATGCAAATGCCAACACAATCTCTCGAGGGAGCACACAATGAAGATTTTTATCTTTATCAGGTGCATTATCGAGACTTGATTTAATCTTTGAAACAATGTTGTCTCAACATCATTTCAAAGAAGGGTAAAATGTATACACATCAAAATGGCTATGAGCAATTAAATAATATTTTATATTTATTTAATAATTATTTTTCTATTAAATAGTTAATTTGAAAAGATTAATTTATTTAATTCATTTCATGTCCTTCTATTAATTAATTTAATTGAAACATTTTATTAATTAATTAATTAATCCTTTTCCTCTAATCAATTAATTAAATATCCAATATTTAATTATTCCTCTAATCAATTAATTAAATATCTAATACTTAATTATTCCTCTAATCAATCAATTAAATATCTAATATTTAATGGTTATGATTCTATCCTATAGTCTCAAATATTAAATAATTTCTTAATTATTTAACCCCTTTTCCAACTCACCTTCCATCTCCACTTCATCTTTCCTTTGCCAACTCATCCATCATGTGGCTAAATTAATTCAACAAAATTAAATAAATAAAACATTTATTAGCCACTTATCTCCAACTTCCAAAATAAATGAAATATTGTGTAAGCACACATATTTCCTAACCTTCTTCTATGTTCTCTCCAACATCCCTATATCTTAGGAGGACTTGAATCCACTTTTCCTCTCATTCCTACATCTTCTCCAACTATCCTATATCCTCTTAGGTCTTCAACTCAGTCAATGTGAGATGAGTGACACTTGTCTTCTCCTTCCCCCTTTCTCTCAACCTTCAACTTCTTGCTCATAACCATCCAATTTTCAAGATTCGATCATGACCATTGATCTCTTCCACCTAAGCTCATGCACTGAAAAAACCATAAAAAGAGGTCTTATAAGCCATTTTGAAACAAATAGACTAATAGCTAATCATATAGTCATTATAGGAGTCTTCATCTTGCATCCACGAGTTTGAGTTTGAAGCAAATAGCATTTTAGAGTTTTGAGCATAAATCAATTTCATAACATTTTAGCTTAATATCATGTTAGCTTAAATCATTTGCATATGCATATCATAGTATCAGTTAACTATCAGTCCATTCTTCATATGCCATCTTGGAAGCTACCAGTGCTTGTCTGAGAGCAAATCATCTACAACCAGGAACAATGGAGTTAGGACACAATGAGGTGTAAATCATGGAAGGTATAATATTGTTTATTTTATTTACTTCATGTTACTTCATTAGTTGAGGTTAAGTTTCTTGTAGCTTTCATTTTTATATTGTATGATGGACTAACAAGTTTCAGAATATTTCTTTGGAGTTCAACTTTAGCCTCACTGTTCAAATTTGCACCTGCCTGGTGATTGTCAAACCCCATTGCTCTAACAACCATCATATGGTCCATGATGCTTAAACTTGCATATAACATATATGCATAAACCTATTTTTCCCTTCATTGATTCCTTATTTAACCTCACTGCACGTAGCTCCAGATCCCTATAAAATGGAATGAACATTGCCAGCGATTTGAACAACACTTTCCATATTGTGCCTTGCTGGACATTCATAGTGTCTGCTACCTTTATCCATGTATTGCACATCCAAAAGCCTATTCACCTCAACAATGTTTGAGCCCCAATATTTTTCCACCCTTATTGCTATCATTTCTATTTGCAAATAAAGAAACCTCTTTTACGTTGTCTCACATCTAAAAAAAAAGTTCTCTCTAGTTTGGTTGTCATGACATGCCTCTGCGCGTAGTTCACGTGTTATTTTGACCGCCTCTAGCATACAATGTTGCGATTGGGACCTGGAATCAATTGGCATCGATATAAAGCTCTTCACCAAAGTCACCTTACGTATGCATTTGCCCTAGGTTCTCGCGCCTTTTTTTGCATGCCCTAATTTCCACCTTGCGCAGGCTAGCCTTTTGATTTTTTAATCATACTTGTTATCCCGTGGCTTGATTGTGGTTCTTGCTAGGACTTGCGAGATAAGAGCTTTATCTTCTCTACTAGGCAAACATTATCCCATGTGGGAATTAGCCTCTCATGAACAATGCGCGGGATAAACATTATCCCTCCCCTTCACTTGTTTTCTTGTCCTGCGCACACTAGAGGCTCTTCTCTGGGTCCTGCAAGATAAGAACAAAATATATATAAGTCCTTAAAACATTTGAGAAAAGGAAAATTTCTCCTTTGCTAGTATATTGATCTTTTCATTGCAGGGCCCATCTATATTTCTTGGCAGGAGAACAACTCTTATGTGGCCTTTGAAAATAAATTTTATTTTGTTTCTTTTGAATAATCAACTCCCCTTTTTTATTTAATCATTTAAACATGTTTTAATAAACTATGCTCTTGAGTTCCTCATATATTTAAATGAAATCACTTAACTCCTCCATTTGATTTTCAAACAAAATGTTATTTAAATTAAAATAATTTAAATAATAATAATTTTCTTTTGACGGGCACAAACTGAGTCTTCACCAACTCATGGCTTTAGTTGGGTCCCAAAGTGGGCCCGACTAATTTTTTTTCGTTTCTGAACAATTAACTTTAGAAAAAAGATCTGATTCGTTGACTGGAGCTGCTCGAAATTTGAAAAATTGAAATCGGGAATATTAAACTGAACATTTTTGCAACTTTGACATTTGCCCAAAACACCTGAGTATCCTTCAGAATAGGCTTGAAAAACATATCAAAACACCTGACCAAGGCTTGCAAACAGGCACATTGATAGAATGTAATACAAAGATTCTAGGGCATCTGACGGATCGTCGTTACGACATCTGAGGCTAAAGTTATTAACTGTCAAAGTTACCTACTCAGTTGTTTCTGAATCCGAACCTACCTTAAACAACCTGAGTAACACTTAAAACCTGATTTAAAAAATATCAAATCACCGCTTCATGAGCTGCTACTTGGCACATTGGTAGATGAATATAACCTGAATGAGTGTGCAAGAGGGTTTGACCTGATTAGGTCATGAGGAAATTATTCACCCTCAAAGTTGGCTCTTCTGAAAAATCAGAATATGCTGCTCATGAAACCCTGAAAATGTTCATTTGGAATGGGCTTCAAAAACTAATCATATGACAAGCTGAAGGGCTACAAATCTGGGATATGGTAGATAATCTTACACAGAATCATGGGGAATAATTTCTTTGAAGTGTAGGTCAACCGGGCATGAAATGCAAATTGTCAAAGTGGCCTTCAAACTGTTGTTTGACAATGTTCAGTTGCAGAACTGAACTTTTTGCAAATGGAACCAACTTGGGAAACCTGTCAAATGGATTCATGGGACTTATCCACTTGGAAATGGCCATAAAAAAATAGCAAGGAATTATGGACAACTCTTTGTTTGGCTTGAGAGTCAACCGGTGCAAATATATAACTGCTTAAACAGGGCTATTTAAAAAAGTATAGAAAGATGCAAACAACCCCAACCTTAGGACCTCCAAAGGAGACTTCACTAATTGATCAAATCTGATTCGAGGAAGTTGCAAATAGGAACATGGCATATCCATTAGGTGTATAACAATCCCCCAAAGGTATTTCTCTTGACAATCCACCGGTGCAAAAATATGAGCTCACCCAATGAGCTATAAAGGCCTACTCTAAAAGGTGATTCTGAATGCTATCTACAAAATTTCGAACCCAGGTCTTCAAAACTAGACAAATTTTTTAAAGTCCCAACAATACCAGTATTTGCACACCCACAAGTGCTACTTTTTCTCCCTTGTCTATGGATCTGAAGCAATATTGCCATTTGAGGTCGAAATACCTTCTTTGTGGGTATCACTAAAAGGTCTCATTCTAGATGAAGAACAAAGGATGTCACATATTTATAATGATAAATTCAAGCCTATAGTGTTTCAAGTGGGTGATCTCGTGCTTAAGGAAAATCCACGCAACCATCAGGATCACGAAAAGAAGGGCAAGTTCGAGCCAAACTGGTTGGGTCCTTTTGTCGTCACAACTGCATATGGGTCTTGTGCTTATCATTTTTCAACGCTCGAGGAAGATCATCTTGAGAAGCCCATCAACGACCTGCATTTGAAAAAGTTATATATTTGAAAAATACAAAAAAAAAAAAAAGAGAATAAATTACAAAAAAAATCAAATATGAGAAAAAGTACAATAAAAGAAAATGGTGAAAACCTGTAAAAAGGTGCTATTTGTCAACTATCTTCTCCATTTATTTAGTCACACAACTTTTCCCTTGTATCCATCTGTCATTGTAAATACCCATAATAAAGCCTCTTGTACGTAATTAGGCATCATGGTTTGGATCATTGTATATACCCACAATAAACAGACTAGGGGCAAAATATTGAACCTAGTCGACAACAACCTATGTTAAGCTTCAATGCAATAGACAAACAATAGCAAGACAACACCTATAAAACCAAAGATCACAAAAATCCAGCAATGAACATTGAGAATAGGTATCAAAATCCAACCCAACATCAAACAAGCAAATAATCAATGGATGACATCTTCTTAATCATGTCTGAAATACTTTAGCTTGAATGTTCAATTGTTTTATTCTGATTTTTGTCATCATGTCTCCTGAAAAATTCAAGGATGTCTTGTACTAGAGAAGCAAAGACGAAACACGATCTTTTCTTTATCTGTTGTTTGTCAGTTAATCACTACTACCATGCAAATTTGTCACAAGACATGATCAATCAAATATCATTGATGACATTTCATGTATGCATAGGAAAATGATTAACTTCTATCTGTTTGCACGCAAGAAATACTTAGTTCATCTTGGTTTATTATACCTTGATGCTTGTATTAACTTACAATATCAAAATCCATGTAAGCGATACTCGAGCCATCATGGTTCGAATGTACCATTAATGTTGTATTCACTTACAATATTTTAAAAGGCTCAATGGTGATAAAAAGAATGATAAAGTGACCGGTATTTGCATTAGTTGTATTTTTGCATATTTAGATTAGATTGCATTCATATCGCATTCATGATGAATGATGAGGCCAATTATCATTTTCCAAGGTGGAGGTCAAGTGATGTTATCTCTCTTATTAAGTGATTGAGTACATTGGACAACCGTAAACATAAATAGTTCACCCATCCTGCATTTTGGGTCGATTCATGGCATCAATTTCATTATTATACAATAAATCGTTCATTCCTTTAGTTAGTCCATACATTTCAAAATTCATATCATTATCATAATATCATTTTTATTACATTCATTTCATTTCATATCATGATCCATATACTCATTTCATTGCATTAATCATTTTGTACAAAATTGCATTCAAATAACTAGTGTATATAGTATCATCATAGATTAGCACATTCATGTAAATAACTCATACATTGCATTTTTCATAACATAGTGTATTTCAAATCATGTGTCTACATCACATTCCATTACATTTAATCGTACATAAGAAAAATCCATACATAAAACACTGCATTGCATTCATCATCATCATATCATAATCAAGTATATATGCATAAATCATCATATGTAAATAACCATGACATATGATTCATTGTTCATATTCTCATATTCATCATTATTCATTCATTATATTACAACATCATATAAGAATGCATCACATAGTACATAATTATCAGTGCATTATTTTAATCATCACATGGATAATCATAAGCATGCATAAACACTAATCACATAACCATGTACATAAGCACAAAATAAATCATAAATAGCATCATAATCATTACCGCATAAATTGCATATTTGGGCATGTAAATAAAGACATACATCCATCATATAAATCATGTAATAGGACAGGTAAAAATAAAGGTATCTATAGTGTGAAAAAGAATACATCCATCACATCATAAAAATAATGTAGATCATATAGGGCCATCAAACCAATGACTACATCTCATAGATAATCAAAATAAATGATGTCCATTGCGTAATGATATCACAACAATGTCAGAGAGACATCACAAAAGGACAAAGCAAGAATCGTCATCAGCAGTATATACAAAATATCAATGGGTACAATATCAATGTCGCAGTACATCAATGGGTAAGTGACGGTGATGGGCAAAACTCTCTCCAGATGCGGTAGGCCTAATGCCACCACCTGAAGTACCTGTGCCTGAATCCCCAACTGGGGGATCTCTCTGAAGTGGCCCTATCACTCCTCAGATCTCAAACTAGCTCAAGCTAGATCTCATGTTGCTCACCTTTGCAAAGCTAGGAGCCCTCTGATCAGCAAGAATAATTGTAAAATATAAGGTCCTGTAATAGTTGGCCTCTCAAAACGACCTTGATGACCCTTCCCGAATTGGTCCCTGCTAATGTTGTCACCTACGTCTCTTCCTATTGACACCTGTCCAAGGCTCTATCCCTCTCGGTAGTCAGTGTATCAATATGGTCCTGCATTTGTGCCTGTGTCTGAGACAAATGAGCTTGTAGTTGTCTCATGTGTCCCTGTAACTATTGCATTGTCCTCTCAAGGCTTTGAGTTGTGCCTCCTGCTGGTGGGATGATACTCTGATCTGTATATGTCTCGGCCCCTGAGATGTTTGTTGTGATGCTCGTTGTTGGGCTTGACCTTGAGGTGCTTGATGTGGTGGTTCCTACTATGGTGGATCCTGCTGGGTCTGCTCACCCCATATCTCTTCCTGTGGACCACTCATGCCTCCCAATCATTGGATAATCCTATAGGATCCCTAGAGATACTAGCCCCTCCTATACCCACTGCTGTTGTGCCACCACCATCCTGTCCTCCATTGCCACCACCTCCATCTCCATAATCTCCCTTGTCTCCACCATCTCCCCCACCACCACCTGTTCGACCCTCATCCCCATCTCTCTTTCGTATGGCAACCCTGCGAGGTGGCTGATCCTCCCCATCATTGAAATCTAGTATTGACTCATCAATGTGTGAAAGCAGGTACTAGCTCATCATCGAAAGTTGGGGAAGGGGTGGGTGAAAAAAATACTGAGCATACTCAATAGTAGTCCCTGGATCAATGACCCCTACCAGGTAATCCTAGCCTTGTCCTCCAAGTGCCTGATACTTAGCATAGGCTACATTTGGTGAGATGGTTGGTCCCCAGTCAACCACATCTTGTTGTCGCCGTGCGTATATGGTTATACCTTGTAGTGGTTCTTGCACTCTACCATACTGCCTCAGATGATGAATCACTCAATAATATATGGGGTAGACCCAATAAGTTATCAAGAAGTGAAAACATATGCCATCTCTAGTGCATCATCGACCCATGACTCATAATCCCTGTATGGTCTCCAGATAATAGTATCCATATCGTCAAGAGCTCGTCACCAATACTCAAGTTTGATAACTCTAATGATGAACAATGAGTATCAAACCGGTACTGAGAGGGGGGCGGTGAATCAATACAGGCACAAAAACTTTCCTGAACTGGTTTGACTGCAAACAGTGAACTACTGGTAATCACTAACACCGGTCCAAACCAAATTACTATCGATTATATACAGTACAACTATGAAAGACATGAACCGGTCAATCTTCTTAGCTTACCATACAACCTACTCCCTCATTTCCACTTTGTCCTTATGCATAAATAGATAATCTATCATCGAAGATACAATGATTTACTAGATCACCATGATTTGCCACTAAACAGGAAATAACAAAACATCACATGAAAAGGCATCACACATGACACACATATTTTCACGTGGAAACCCAACTGGGAAAAACCACGATGGGGATGAATACCCACAAGCTGTTTTTGGACTCTTTAGAAGTCTACTCTGTTAGGAGCCAAGTCTGGTTAGAGACTGTTACAACATATTTTGTTAGGAACTGATCTTGTTAGGGATCACCCAGTTAAGGGATGGATAGAATACCCGGTTAAGGGTTAAACCCTGTTAGAGGTTACCTTATTAGAGGATTTTCTGAACTCAATGGCTTTGAGTCACCCTGTTAAAGGATTTATAGCAAGCTGGTTAAAGCTACACTGTTAAGGGATTTTCCAACTATTGAAGTGGTTAAAGATGAACAGGTATTACAATGATTTGGTAATAGCACACAATGCCAATGCAGATCTGGTTTAGTTCCTTCCTTCTGCACACACACTTTGCAGGTATCAAATCTCTTATTTGGTCTAGCAAGAATCATGTATCTCTACACTTAGATACACAAACAACATTTGCCAAGAACCGCAACATGAAACAAAACATCGACCTTATAGGAAACAGATAGGTCGGTAGCAAAAAAACCCTAAACCCTAATCATTTAGGTTGAGCACTTTAGGCGGTTCAATCTTGACCATTGAATACTTTGCATTTGAATACAATGGTCCTGAACAAATCTCAAGACAATCTCCATCATTCATTCTTCACCGCTTCATGGAGGCGATAACCCATCACGCGTTCTCCACCGTTTGCAGAGACTTCGCACATTCCCCAAGTAGATAGGATCAATCCCCTTCATGCAAGATCCTTCACGCGCACGAGGCTGACGTGGAAAAATAATTTGATCTCTATCATAATGCTAACTCATCGTATAATGTCATTAGTTGAGTCACACAGGCTCAAGACACTCTAACTGGAAACCCCGAGGCTAAGACTGCCAATCGGTAGTCTTACCATATTAAACCTTAATAGAAAACATTCCATATGCCGGTTCACCTGAACAAGCATACCACTTCTCCTTTTTCACATATATTGGTTCACAACATTATACCGGTTCACTTTGCCAATTGCTTAACCGGTAGTTGCCTAATAGGTTCACTCTTCAACATATTGCCGGTTCACTCTCCAATATATTGACATCAATGACAACATACTATGCACAAATGCCAACAATCTCCCCCTTTGGCATTGATGGCAATATACAAAGATATCTCTCTTTCTGCATCACATCTTCTCCTTAATACTGCAGATATCTTCTCTGCTTCACATCTTCTCCCCCTTTGACAACAATGCCAAAGTGAAGGCGCGAGCTTCCTTGTTCCACTATACTGCTCCCCCTGAGGAGTAGAATCCTTCAACACATAATTCTTGAAAAGATATAGCAAGGTAAGATCTGACTAATGTGGAGCACAAACCTTTAGTTTACCTCTTGAAGGGGAAACACCCCTAATTCACCTCTCAAATAGGTAAATGTAGCCTTTGGTAGAGGCTTGGTGAATATATTTGCTAACTGCCCTGAACCTTTTCCCTCAAGAAATGATACTTGAGTTCAAAGTGCTTGGTTCTAGCATGTAAAACCAAATTCTTGGAAATGTTAATTGCACTTGTATTGTCACAAAATATGCTTACTGGTTCAGATACAGGAGCTTTGAAGCCATTCAATACATGCTTCATCCAAATAGTCTGGGTGCAGTTCATAAAAGCTGCAACATACTCTGCTTCTGCTATAGACTGAGAGATACAACCCTGCTTTTTACTCATCCATGAGACTAGTCTACCACCGAGAAAGAATGCACCACCGGTTGTGCTCTTCCGGTCATCCACATTACCAGCCCAATCAGCATCTGTGAACACTTGCATGTTGAAATCATTATTGTATGGATACCATAATCCATAGTCATTAGTTCCCTTTAGATATCTAAGAATCTGCTTGACTGCTACCAAGTGGGATTCTCTTGGGATTTTCTAAAACCGAGCGGTAATACCCACTGCATGTGCAATGTCCGGTCTTCTATGCACTACATAATGCAACTTACCAATCATTGATCGGTATTCTTTCTCATTTACCAATGCTGAGTCATCCTCCTTTGATAGTTTACAACCGGTTATCATTGGTGTACCAACCGGTTTGTTGTCTTCCATGCCAAAGGTCTTCAATACCTCTTTGACATACTTGGACCGAGTAATAAAGATTCCATCTTTCATTTTTTGAATCTGCAGTCCAATAAAGAACTTAATCTCCCCTATGAGTGACATTTCAAACTCCTTTTTCATCTCATCAGCAAATTCATGACTCATCTTGTCATCTCCACCAAAGATTATGTCATCAATAAATACTTCACAGATTAGAATCTGATCTCCTTCTGATTTCAAGTAGATATTGCTATCTTTACTTATTCTTTCGAATCCAATCTTCACAAGATGGGAGTGCAAGCATTCATACCATGCTCTAGGTGTCTGCTTCAGTCCATACAAGGCTTTATGTAGCTTGCACACCATGTCACTGTCCTTAGATAGGGCAAACCCATCTGGTTGCTCTATATATACCTCCTCTTTAAGTATTCCATTTAGAAATGTAGATTTTACATCCATTTGGTATACCTTGAATCCTTTAAAAGCTGCATATGCAAGAAGCATACGCACTCCTTCCAATCTTGCTACTGGAGCAAAGGTTTCTCCATAGTCTTCTCCTTCTTCTTGGGTGTATCCTTTACACACTAGTTTGGCTTTATTCCTTACCATTGTGCCATCCTCATTTAGCTTGTTTCTGAAAACCCATTTGGTTCCAATGACATTTTAATGCTCCAGTCTAGGTACCAAAGACCATGTACCATTATTTTCTATCTGGTCAAGTTCTTCCTCCATTGCCTTGATCTAGTCTTCATCTTTATGTGCCTCTTTGAATGATTTAGGCTCAAATTCAGAGATCATACATGAGGTTTCTTTGACCTTTCTTCTTGTAATAATTCCTGCAGCTTTGTCTCCTATGATCTGCTTTGGATCATGATTGAGTTTGACATACTCAGGTATGTTCTTAACAACTTCCTCTTGCTTTTCTTCACCATCCTCAGCTTCATCAACATATTAATTTATTTTCAAAAATTAATTTAATCAATTTTGCAAGGTTGGGGCAATATTCAAAATTTTTGTTTATCGGGAGATGAAATCGAGAAAATTAGAAAAATTAATACTCTAAAAATTCAAAAATCATTAAAAATTCAATTTTTTTTTTAAATCGCGAAAAAATCCTAAAAATCAAATTTTTTTCCGATTCATCTCTTGAGGGGGCATCCTCATATCAACATTCAAAAACCAGTGCCTGGGGCATCAAATCGGCGTCATCGAGTGAAATTTTCTTTGAATCAATGCGTCGTCACACATCGCTTCAAAGAGGGACAAAATGTATACACTAAAAATTGACTTGGAGAAAAATTAATTAAATACGAAAATATTTAATTAATGTCTTTTATTCTCCCACTGTATAAATAAATTTAATAATTTTCTTACATAGTTCATTAATTCTTGTTCTTTCCACTTTAATATTTTTCCTCTATTTTCCCAATTAAATATGTGAATTAATTAATTTGTATATTTAATTATCCCCTTTCATTAAATTCGAATTTAAAATTCGAATTTGAGCACATGGATCCTAATCCTAACCACATGCTAACCTAATCCACCTAATCCAACTAAGGGTTTAACAAACCCTATCTTCCCCAACCTCCTTATCCTAACCATTTTCTTGAGTGTCTATCCTCAAAAGAAGACACATGTCACCTATGCCACTTGTTTCTCATCTCCATGCCACTTTCCCCCTTTGTTGGCATATGGTTGGAGATTCCTTTCCACTTGTCCCCTCGGGGATGACAAGTGTCCCTCTTCTCAATCTCTTAATAACATCTTCAATCTTGACCGTCAATTTCTCTAGATTGAATCTGCACCATCAATTCTCGCCACCTCACCTCTGGTCTTGGAAATCTTATAAATACCCTCTCTCATGGCTATGAGGGGAACCCTTAGCACTTTTAGCATTCATTTTGCAATCTTGGCATTCAACATTTAAGCATCCTTTTGCATTAGTATAGTATAATTTCATAGAATTAGTATCATATGTTTGCATTGTTATCATGGCTCATGTTGCATTATTAGTTTAGTTATCATATTAGTGTAGGAATCTCATACTTCACATTTGACAATATCATTGCATTTGCATCAAAGCCCATTTCTCAGGTAGTCATCTTGCACATGCAGTTGCGAGCCACTATCACTAAAATGCAAGATCCTTGGGAATAGGGAGCGATGAGACGACTTTGGGGAGTTTTTATTTTAATTGCTTATTTCATTTAGTTTCTCTAATAGAATGTTTCATTGTGTATGTGTGTTTATTTATTTTTTAATAGCTTATAAACACTATATTTTGCACACAATTGTAAGTGCCATCTAGATTATTACCCTCATAAGCACTTGCTTCACTTGTTTATTGTCTAGGTGCAATCATATTTCTATCCATCTTGTGAAGAAAATAAGTCATCATATCAATTATTAGGTTAAACTTCCTTTTTACTTGACCCTCAAGGTTTTCATCCACATATTGTTTCCTCTCTATTTTTGTCATATTATTGTGTTCTATGCTAGATTTCATAGCACATAATTTGGTATTTGAACTCTCTATAGATTATTCTAGTTTCTTGATCTTCCTTGATTGATATTTAGTGGCTTTGTTACTATACTGCATAAAACTAAAATACGCAAGGTTGAACTCTAAATACAAAGGCTGATATGATCACCAACTTTGATACCAATATAATTTCCTATGCCTAAAAATAATAAAAATCTATATCTTAACCTTGCAAAAAATGCTTATTACTTTAATTATCAACACTATTGGCCCTAACATTCATTCAAATATTAGATAACTTATATTAAAATGACTATTTATGCATCAACAACATCATTATATTTTGAACAAGAAATGAAATAATGAACAACAAATAATAGGTGTCAATCTTGATCTCATTCTTATTACAAAAACTATTTTTAAACATTAAAATAGTTTTATAATATCATTAGCTACAAAAAAATTTCATATACCAAAAAATGACAATTTGAATCAATACACTAAGGTTGGAGTCTACATCTAGTGAAGCTCAAATATGAACTTTGCATGAAATCATCTTTCAAAAGAACTAGAGTTTCCATCTTAGGATTCTCACACTTGAACATAAGTTTTGAAAATGGATTCTAAAAGGATTTTGGTTAAATATAAATGATATATTGGATGAAAAATAAATGGTATTTTCTATCCCCGAGAACATAATAGGTCAACCACCATGTACACCCACAAATTCAAATTTGATGGGAGAGGAAGATTCCATTTTGAAAGTGATGACATAAAAAATAGACTACTAAGAATAGTATATGTGTTAGGAAGTTAGGAGGGAATACAAACATATGAAGAAATATCATGGATTATGTGTTGTCCACAATATAAGACAAACTATAGGATGAGGTGTTGGGGGTCAAGCAATGTGAATACAAGCAAGGGGAAGTCTAAAAGGTTGACGAAAATAAGAGAAGAGTGGAGCTGAAAGAAAAATCATATTAAAAAAGGGAAAACACACAACAAATAGAAAAATGGAAGATGCAAGTGCATGCCTAATAGATATAGGCTTAGATCGAATAGAGATGGGGCATGACATAGTCCTCACACGTAGCAAAATTAATTACATAATAGAAAATTTAAGATACACAATGAAATGAATACATAAATGTTACCTTTATTTTAGTCAGAATGATCACTTGAAGTTGTTAAGAATTACAATTAAAAGATATAGTATTACAATAATTATAGATCAAAACGTCTCAATATAGCAACATAATATACTTCACTTGGAACTTAATTCTAGTTGACACACATGAATTATGGATCTGTTTTGTAACATTTTCACTACTAGAGAAATCTTCAAGCATTTGCCTACACCATAAGAAACACACCTTCATATCAACATTAATATACTTCTAGAAATTTGACCTTTGCTACCTAGATTAAAACTTGGATTTGGCCTCTAGCTTATAATTATCTTTTCTCTCCAATATATACTCCAAATTATCTCATCTTATCCTAGACTGCACTATTCAAATAGTTATCAAATTCAAATCCTCAAGGAAAGAGATTCATAACCCTAATGCCAATTAGGATGACCTTGCAACAGGTTTTCACAACTTACATTATTCATTGATCATTCAAGTAGGCAATAGAAAATCGTTGCATTATTTTGCACTAACAAATAGGTCTTATACCTTGAGGATTGACATGACCCTAAATTATGAAATATTTACACTTATAACTTTGAAAAAATTCCTATTGGTCATTTTATTCACCACAAGTTGTGTGTTGTATTACTTTTATCTTTCAAGAAAATAAAATAAAAGAGAATGTGCTAAACCTCACTCATGTCACTATATCAACTTTAGATGATGAAATATTACTCAAGATTAAGACTATCAATTTTTCTTCTCTCTTCCTATATCAAACAAAACTCAAGCAAATGATAGTGCAAAACCACATATAAATTCTCTCTCTCCCTGTGTGTTTGTGTGTGTGTGTGTGTGTGTGTGTGTGTGTGTGTGTGTGTGTGTGTGTGTGTGTGTGTGATGTATATATATGTATAGATATGTCAATCCTCAAGGTATAAGTTCTATTTTCACATAGTAATAATATGATATTTTTTTTCACTATTTTCAATCAATACATCTTACATATATATAGGAGAGTCTACTCCAATATTCAAGGAGAGATTATCTCCACAAATCCTGTTTAGTTGTGATTGTTACTCACATAATAATACACAACTCAAATTATATGAGTTGTTAAAACAATTCCAAACCTTAATATATATTATTGTTTAACAATGAACAATAATATTACTAAATACTAACATTTACATAATAATAATTACTCACATAATTATTATTTATCCATATACATGGAGCACTAACTCAAATTTTCTAACATTCCCCCCCTTAGTGCTAACATAGTAAAAACTTTCACACGTTCCATTGTAGTATGCTCACCCTTTTGGCATGCCCATTCTCGTGGCTCACAATCTTGATTCAAAATGAAAGGCTCTCTCCTCCCATGGTTTAAAACATTCTTACCACAAACCTTGACGTGAAAAGGAACCTCCACCATCTATCCACTTCATATGGTTTTTTGGATCCTCCCACAAACCCTTTCAAGATCCATGAACTAACTTACAATGGTGCTTATATTTCTCCAACTTCAGGGGAAAATATAGGAAATGCAACTCACACAAAACAAAAATGGGAATAATTTCACATTACATCTATGACAACCAAATGTTCTCAATTGCAGTAACCGTTGTCGACCACTGTCACCTGATCTTAAACAACATAGGAAACTGCCATTGCCACTGGAAGTTGTCCTTGACTTTAGCCAATTTAGCTTGAAATGGAAATGAAACATTGATGTTATGTCCCCCCCACAATGTGAAATTTCCGCTTATTCACACCACACAAGAGCCTTGAAAAGAAGACAAATCCAATAAAATTGCATACCAATGTCTGGATCTTGCTGCACATGATCATAATTGCCAGTGAACGTATTCACTAGTCGATCATCTTCTGACGAAGTATTACAGTTAGAGGATTTTTGTAGTCAGAGGATCACTGACATTAGCTGCTTTCCTATACAATTGCCCTTCTAGCATCTAACACACTACATAGAGTAGAAAACCAAAAAACTAAAGTGCACCACGACATTCGCAACTAGAAGCTAATACAAAACTAAAAAACAATTTCACCACACTTGATGCATGGCCCCATTGCCGGTGACTGATGAGAGGTCGCTAATTGACCTCCATCCTCTTGTGCCTCCATTCTCCAATGAATGTACTACTTAGCAAATTTGGCTTTTGAGGCTCATTTTATAGTTGTGAGGAAAAAATACATTCTCCCCTTTGATATGAACTTCTTACAAGGAGTGTCAGGTTCCACCGATCATGCACTCCAATTACAATTTTCAATTATTTAATATTTTTTTTGACATTTTAACACAAGAATTAATGAACACAATTTCACTTTGACTTGCTTTAGTAACATACAATATTTAATTTAAATTTTAGACTATGACACAAAATATCTCTATAAAATAAAATTACTAATTTAAATGAGTGTCCTTAACCCTAAGGACTCTTCCCCATTTGACATGTCATGACACTGCCTTAGTGTTTGTTGGAAGGAAAGGCCTTCTTTATTTTCAAAGATTTGCCAATTTGATGTTTGCTGATGAACAAAATTTGAAATCCTTTTTCTCATCAATGCAAGATACAATCCATAATATTTTAAAATATAAAAGGGACTCTATGTTCTCGCTTAGGAAAAATAGACTTTTCTACTTAACGTAGAAAAATATCAAACCGAATTGTTGGAGGGTTGAATCTATTCACAATGAATGTTTCAAGATCCTCCAATACTGAACATCTGCCATGAAATACATGAGTTAACCTTCTTCAAATTTGGTTGTCCATGACACCTTGCATTGAAAAACCAAACATCAAAATTGTGAAAACAATTTACCCACTCTAGGTTACTGCTTGTATTGCCGATGAGGAGGAAGTGCTTTGCTGGTGTTTCGATGTGCAACACCAAACACAGGTGAACGAATTGCTGCTCACCACCCAAGCAACATATGGCTGAATAACTGAAGTACAATTGTCGCTTTGAAGAAGAGAATGGACTTGACAGAGGCCAATGTTGGTATCGATGGCTTGGTTCCTATGGATTTTTGTGCTCCAAATGTGCAACGATGAAGAGTGGCTGCTAGAACCCTTGCGGAGGATCACTTTATAGACGTGTGAAGAAGCTCATCTTCACATAACCATTGTGGTAGAGCGTTGAAGGCAGAAATGGAAACTTCAAGATTTTCGTTCTTTTCAACTAACAATTTCTTTAAAAAAAAAACCACGATAATAAGACCTCATAGCTATGACAAAAATCCACATTACTAATCAACTGATGGAAATACTTGCATGCTAACAACAGTGAAGCCTAAACTTTTCAAAACCCAAATCTACGGATCAAGAAAGCTTTGATACCATATGAGAAAATATGGGAAAGACATAGAAACCAAATAGAAAATTTTACACATTAATAATATTAATGATATTTTCTTCACTATTTTTTATCAATACATCTTACATATACAGGAGAGTCTACTCCTTGAATACATCTTACATATATAGGAGAGTCTACTCTTATATTCAAGGAGAGATTATCTTCACAAATCCTTATTTAATTGTGATTGTTATTCACCTAATTATACACAACTCAAATTATATCCAGGTCATCCCATCTCACCCGGGGGTGAAAATATTAATATATATTATTGTTAATATAACAATAATATTACTAAATACTAACATTTACATAATAATAATTACTCACATAATTATTATTTTCCCATCTAAATGGAGCACTAACTCAAATTTCCTAACAATATACACTTGTACATACATAATACATACATACATACATACATTAATACATACATATGATCATTGAGATGCTTTTGCATCAATATGGATTGTAAATATCACCAAGGAATAAGGTTGTCCTCAACATGGACAGTGAGAGGTGACCTTTAGTGGACACAAATACCTATATAAGCTTATAGGACTCTAGGAATGACATATGTCACCAATGTGGCCACATGAACATACAAAAGGTCGATATGTGTTTTTGATGGTGAGGAAGATCTCAATACATGGCATAAGATGTAGTCAATAGTGTCTAGGTAAGAGATGCAATATATGCCCAATGTAAAGGAAAACAAGCTTTGCATTAGCTTAATCTATGGTAGTCTAATAAGATGAAAACACATGAACATAAATTAGCCTAGATTAATTCTATGACAACTGCGAGTAAATAATAATGAATTAAATGGTGATCTAAGTAAGTAAATGCAAAAGATATGGGTACCTTGACTTTAAAACATGGATAATTTCTAATGCAACATTAAATTATGAAATATCTTTAACTTATAATATGTTGCCTTTCCATCCATGTAATGCTTCTAAATTTGTGTTGTTTCTATGCTTCAAGGAATTTTGTACATTTGCATATTCATCCTTCGACCATATAGATTATTTCTTTGTATTTTTATATTTCAACCTTCTATACTCTAATTTTGTTTGATAAGATTTAGAGTACCTTTGGAGTATTGTTCATATGTTGTAAAAGGACATTTTCTCTTAGGTCAACTCCCAAAATTATGTAAAATATTTAAAAACAATGGGCACACGTCCCACAATGTGTATGTAGCCTTTGATTCATTATAAAACACCAAATTGAAGTGTTCTTCTAATGCTTGTACTTATTGCAATGTTTCTAGGATGAAAAATGTGAAAGAGATATGAGAGATGTTGAAATGGATTCAAATGAATGCCTTTAAATACAAGCAAATATCATCAAATCATAGAAATATGTGTTTAGTGGTCTCACATTATACAACATCTACTAAAATGGGTGGGAATTGCCTAATTTCAAGTTAGAAATTTAAAATTTAGAGGTAAGTCTATTTCCACAAGTTTGAATATCTACAAAAATTACTCAAGATACACACTAGAATATGTATATAGGTATATGAATGTATGAAACACGTAGATCAAGATAGATAATGGATGTGTTTGAATATGTAGACGAATGAAGATAACTAATATATAGTTTGGATGAATACATACATATAGATATAATACAAATAAATGTACAAATATATATATATATATATAAGAATAAATCAGAAATAAGAAATGAACCCAACTTTACACAAAATTATTATTTTTATTGATATATTTATATATTATATTTTCTCAAAAAAAAACATAAAACTAACTTGTTATGCCGAGAGGCAACTACAATGACATCAAAATGTCTGTAAACAAAAATCCATTTTTGAAATAATTTGACATGCAAATGACAACTAAATGCATGAAATATGTCATGTTTCATCTTTTGTGGAGGTGTTATTTTATTACTCTAAATAGAATAGAACCCTCGCCACTTATCTCCAGCTAGATTCATGACTTTTTGCATGCAGGACTTTAATGGATTTGCATTCTTAGTGTTTAGTATTTTAGAAGAACTTTTATTTTACACATGATTCTCTTCTATCATAAGATATCTCTCGACATATTTTACATATATTTTTTTAATATAAATATACTAATAAATAACATAAATATATAAATTTGATAATGAGATATAAATATATTTATAATACATAATTAAGCTGATAGGCTTTTAGTGGGGGATGTTTGCTGCCGAAGTGCAAGACAATCCGGTGGGATGTTTGCCTGTGGCTGAAATCTTTCCCTCGCGATGTTGTGACGTGTTTGCGAGTGTTGGTCAGCATGCATCCCCAAGTGTCAATGTTTTGCTTTCTTTGGCCTCGGTCCGTGTGCACACATGTCGAAGTTGTTTATGGTTGCCGGCTAACCCTAATATGCATTTGCCTTTGTTCGTTGTCTGAGGTGTTTTGGTCTGCAAGTTTTGTGCTAAGGTTTGATTTAGCCATCGAGTTAGGTTTAGTTCTATGATTTACTGCTTCTAATCTGTCAAGGGATTCTTTCGTCGATATCTTAAGCAGGCTCCGAGTGCAAGTATGTTTGTAGAATTGATCGTTTTGATTTTACAATGTTTTATGATGATTTTTAAGGTTATTGCATTTTTGTTTTATTGTCCTTAGACTTTGTTTTCATTTCCTTGCAGGGTTATTTCCTCTCATTTGTTGCTTTCTATCTGTGAAAGTGTTTTGGGATTCTTGGTGTTGTTTGAGAGTTTGTGGGCGTGAATGCTTTCACTCTGCAAGGCAAGTGTTCACTTTTATTCTTTTTAGAGTAATTGCGCTTTTGTTATACTCTTCTTCTAATTTTTTTCGTCTCCTTGTAGGGTTATTTCCTCTCATTTTGTTGGTTTCTATCTGTGGAGGTGTTTTAGGATTATTGGTGTTGTTTAAGAGTTTGTGGCAGTGAATGCTTTCACTCTGCAAGGCAAGTGTTCACTTTTTTAGTTCTTTTACAATTTCCCAGGTTACGAGTGCAGGTATGTTTCCTATTTTGATCGTTTACATTTTGCAATGTTTTCTGATCATTGAATATCCTTTGTTTTTAGGGTTATTGCATTTTTTTTTTGCTTTTAATTTGTCGCTCTCTGTCGGATATTGCTCTTTATTAATCTTGTTAATTTACAGGGTTATTGTTGTTGTTTTACATTTCCTGGTCGTGAATCCTTTTGCTCTACAAGGCAAGTGTTAACCTTTTAAATTCTTCTTTTACAATTTCACTTCGTTTATAGGTCTTTCACGTTTAATATTTTGTTGTGATTGGCTTTTGCTTGCAGATTCGCAGTGGTTTTACGTTTTAGGGTTTTGTTTGGGTTGACCTCCTACAGTGTAATGCTATTTTCCTGCATGAGATTGACGTTGTGTTATGCTTATCTATTATCCCTTATACTTTGCAAGGTGAGATCCTTTTCAAAGCTTCATAGGTGAGGAAATTTTACATTTCTAAATTATGCTTTTACTATCCTTCTAGATATTTGTATAGGGTTTATGTTGTGCAGAATATGTCAAATGTATTTGAACTTAGCTTTTGCCCTATTTTCCAAGAACGTTTCATATTCTTAAGCACAGACATTTATGGATTATCATATCATTGTTATTTTGGTGTCATTAGATTTTCTTAGCAGGTTGGTAGTGCTTATAAGTTATCGAGTCGAGTTTGGGTGATATCCCAGCAATTTAGTCCTATTTTTTTGCACAATTTTGACCTTGTGTAATGCTTTTAAAAAATCTTTTACCTAGTCCAAGCAAATCTTTGTTTGAATAAATCCATTCTGAAATTTATAGCCTTTACAGACAAAAGGCTATTTACCTTGCAGAGTACAAGGCTTCATGTCCAGAAAGTCACTAATCACATCAATAACCCTGCAAATTAACGACACTAGGGAACACCCACAAAAAACATAACTTATAATCTATAAGTACCAAAAAATTGCATAACACGAAAAGAAAATTTGATGATTGTATAAGAAATACTCAATAATGCTAGCAATTATTGGTATCCAATGAGAAGAAAATAATAAACCTAGGCGACAATGTAGCACACTGTTATAGTGTTGTAAAGCTCGTAGAATATCCCACAATTATACCCAACACTGTAATGCCATTGATGTGTATGGTTCTCACCTTGTGTTTAGTTTATTATACAGGACACATACCTTCACACTAATGACATTACAGTGTTGGAAGTTAGCAAACACCTGCCAGAACCATGCAAATTAACAACATTAAAAAGATTTTAGATTTTAGGGTTCTATTTAGCTTAATACCCAACACTATAATGCCATTGATGTATATGGTTCTCACCTTCTGTTCAACTTATTATACAAGACATAGACCTTCACACTAATGACATTACAATGTTGGAATTTAGCAAACACCTAACCCTTAAATGTAAAACCAATAGCAACTTGAAAATATGAAACCATCATAATGAGAAAATGTAATGAGAGTCAAATATATGGTATCATCTTAAAGCTATGAGGAATAGATTGGTTTATGTCCCTCGCGGGGTTGTCATGTGTTCACACCATCCGGTGGTATGTTTGCTGGTGGCTAGAATCTTCCCCTCGCGGCGTTGTGACATGTTTGTGAGTTTCAGTTGGCACACATCCCCAAGTGTCTATGTGTTGCTTGCTTTGGCCTCGGTTTGTGTGCACACATGTCAAAGTTGTTTATGGCCACTAGCTAACCCTAATATGGATTTGCCTTTGTTTGTTGTCTGAAGTGTTTTGGCCCGCAAGTTTTGTGCTAAGGTTTGATGTAGTCATCGAGTTAGGTTTAGTGCTCTGATTCACTGCTTCTAATCTGTCAAGGGATTCTTCCGTTGACATCTTAAGAAGGCTCCGAGTGTAGGTACATTTGTAGAATTGATCGTTTTGATTTTGCAATGTTTTATGGTGATTTTTAGGGTTATTGCATTTTTGTTTTATTGTCCTTAGAATTTTCATTTCGTTCCAGGGTTATTGCATTTTTGTTATACTCAATAATGCTAGCAACTAATGGTATCCAATGAGAAGAAAATAATAAACCTAGGTGGCAAACATCCCCCACTAAAAGCCTATAGTGCCTTACAAAAGGCCAAAACCGTGCAGATTAACAATATTAGAACACATTCTATAGCACAAACTATAACTCCATACAAAAAATTATATACACATAAATCCCGCAAAGAATAAGCACTTAGCAACTGAAAAGACTATTAACAGGGTTATGAAAGAGCAATAACTGACAGAGAGCGACAAATTAAAAGAAAAACAAAATCTAACGACAGTATAACAAAAATGCAATAACCCTAAACATAGTCAAAATTCAAAGATCAGAAAACATTGCAAAATGTAAACGATCAAAACAGGAAACATACCTGCACTCGTAACCTGCGAAATTGTAAAACAACTAAAAAAGTGAACACTTGCCTTGCAGAGTGAAAGCATTTTTACATTTTAGGGTTCTGTTTGGCTTAACATCAACACTGTAATGCCATTGATTGGTATGCTCTATTACATGATACATACCTTCACATAGATGACATTACAGTGTTGCATGTTAACAAACAAGAAACCCTTGAATGTAAAACCAGTGGTTGTTAGGCCTTTAGTCGGGGATGTTTGTTGCTGAAGTGCAAGTCAATCCGACTGATTCTTACTTGGTGGAAAATTATTTTAGGTTTTAGGGTTCTGTTTAGCTTAATACCCAACACTGTAATTCCATTGATTTGTACGGTTCTAACCTTGACACATTCCTTCACACTAATGACATTATAGTGTTGGCAGTTAGCAAACACCTAACTCTTAAATGTAAAACCAATACCACCTTAATATAAATAATTATTAGTGATATCATATTAAAAATTATTTTTGCAGCTTTTCATTCATTGGCTTATATGATAAGGTCTCAATTAGGCCTAGAATTTGATTGTCACCCCTACCTCTCATATGAAAATTTCATGACAGTATTCTAGCCTATATTCAAAAAAGAAACTTCGCCTTATCTAACCACATAGATCAAAGGATGATCATTTCTTTTTCCACATGGATCAAGAAGTATTTAGAGCTCAAAATACAAATTTCTACATATAAACGAAGTATTGATACTTATTACTTGAAAAAATCTTAGTCGGACAAAGATTTGTTTGATCTATGGCTCAAACAAAGACTCTAATTCCTAATTTCTTATGATCACATAATTCATCCTCAGATCTTCCATGGAAAGCATAACCCTCTTACAAGAAATCAGATAAGACCATGTCTTAAGCCTATAATTCTCTTGCAACCCTTGCATAAATAGATGGTTGACCTAGATTATAAACCCCAAAGTTAAAACAATCTAATACCCTATAAATTTATCAATTTGTTAGGTTTATACCAAACAAATGCTAACCAGACACTCTAATAAGACACCCAAAATTAATTCATGAGGCATGCCAATATCTCAACTTCAATCCAATAATTAGATTCTTAAATCAAGCACAATGAAAACTAACCAAGTAAACACCCACAAGATTATAGTTTTGATTGATAGGTATAATTGACCATAGAAAAATTTAAGCTAGAGAGAACACTTTGTAAACTGTAAAGCTTTGCGGGAGGTTCCCAGCAGCTTAAACACATCATTTCCCAGTTCACTAAATTTATCAGTGACCATGTCAATATAATCACTGCCATCGAAGGCAGTTGCAACAACCATGAAATAATACTATGAAGGGGAAGACACATACAAGGGATATTGCGGGTTACTATTTGTTCAACCCTGAAAACTTATGTCATTCACTCTTCTCTTCATTGCCCATGCTGGTAACACTAGCATGTTATGTAGCCTTTTGATGTGCATCTTTTTGATGGATATCATCTTAAAGCTGTGAGAAATAGATTGTAGCACAAGATTATACTTGTACGAAGGTAAACTTAGTTACTCAGATTAAATTCTTCAACTAATTATAAAAAAATTAAAATAGAAATCCTATTCATTTGCAACAATTTGAATCAGGTTCTTTCACCTCATACCATTCCTGATGTGTACCGATGATTTGCATTTTTAAATGTTTTTAGTCAATGTTTTTTATAATGAGTCAAAAAAAAATTCTTTTGGATTTCTGAAAAAATTATAATTTACTTTGAGATAGGCTTTGTTTTCTCTTATATTCACTTTTAAAGTAATGGATTTTGATTTTGTGGTTCCAACAGAAAACAACAACATTAACACAACCAAATTTGTACAATGGATAGAAGATTCAATGAAACAGAGGACATTAACAGTGTCATTGCAAAGATGTTGCAAGAGAGCAACAAGTTAAAGGGCAACCTCAGAAAGTTAATTCATAACTACGAATATAAAATGGCCAACCAATCAACAGAGTACCCCTCTACCTCTTGTACTGGTGTTACTTCCATACATAGTGTGGAATTATGCCCTCTTCCAATACCAATTGCTGAACAGTTAACTGATCCACTGGTTATTTTCACATTAGGAGAGAAGATATTTAAATGGAATGATAACCAGCTTGGATGGGTTGCCTGGGTGGATCCTCTCTATCTTTAATTACTTAGTCTTTGATGAGTTGGGTTCATATTTTGATTAGCCTTTGAAACAAAAAGTTCAACTCATATTTTGATTAGTCTTTGATGAGTTGAACTCATATTTTGGTACCTGGTTGTTGAATATCTAAATTGTAAACTGAAACTTTATATTTTTTGTGCTCATATGCATATGAGCCTTTGATCAGTTGAACTCATGTTTCAATTAGACTCTCATGGGTTGATTACCCTTTCAAATGAAAACTTCATCTCATATTTTGATTAGTCTATGATTATTTGAACTCATATTTTCATACTTGATTCTTAAATATCTAAATCGTAAACTAAAACTTTATATTTTGGTGCTCGTATGCATATGAGCCTTTGATCAGTTGAACTCATGTTTTGATTATATTTTGAAATGAAAAGTACAGTTCATCATGCTTGTAATTTACTATTAACTGTGGAAATCACAAAACATCCATCCACTCTAAATGTAGATGCAATTTTCCCTTTTTTTTGGGTTACTTCACCACTTACTTTAACTGGTCCAAACTGATGAATTACTAAATAAAACCACACAAAAAAGACACACTACAATTCATGATTTCTTTTGTCCACAACTTTCGTATTTAGTAGGATTTTGCTACGTACTTATCGACGACAATGAATTACTCAAGCCATTATGGCATTCAATCTATTCTAACAGAATATTTTAAATGTCATAATAGGAACACAATCAACTTTATTCTGCAAGGCAATATACTAGTCCAGACAACGAGATTTCTTTCATCAGACTGAATCTGAAAGGGTTTTGAAACTAACAAACAGGTAATTAACATATCTTTGCGTGTCGATCTCTTTATTTCATACGAGTTATACGATATTGAATTCTTCCAATAAATAGAACTTATAGGTTGAAATAAATTAATTACTTGTTAATAAAATGAACTGGCATGTACGGTTAGTCCTGAGATTTCTCTCAAATTAAAAGGTCTATATCCACAATGGCATCTCAAGCAAACACCTGTCAATCTATACAACAATCCACAATCGATACTTTGGTAAGCTAATACATCAAACCTTTTCAAAAGAAAGGACTTTAATGTTATTTCTTTCATAATATATCTCTCTTCTTTATTCCATCCTTTTCATTATCACATGCAGCCTTTTTCATAGCATAGACAAATATGGATAAGTTGTTTGTAGATTACATAGCTTAATTACATACTCTACTAAACAAAAAACTTTATATTAACAAATAAGCACATATATCACTTAGTTATCGTTGACATTAAATCCTCTATATTCATATTATTTTTTTTGTAGGAAAATACCCAAGACTATGCCCCTACCCCTTTTGCAATTCAATCTATCAATGCTGGGGATGAGCTTCCTTCAACATTGCTGTAAGTTTTGTCATTTCAGAAAATGCAGAACAACAAAGATGACATAGATAGATATAAACTAGTGTTGTATGATGGCACATACATGCAGTTAGCAATCTTGCCTTCTAAGTATGCCACTCTGATAGATTCAAAAACTCTTAAAATAGGCTCGATAGTCCAGTTGTCCACTTATACATGTAGATACATATGGAACATAAGGTAGGAAACAAACTATGTTTATTAAATAAAATATCCTTCTTCTCTATTTAATTGTTTTCGGCTATAATTGAAAGTATATTAAAGAAAAGTCTTTTCCTTTTATAGGACTATTATAATACTTAGTTTGCAAGTAAAACAAAGTGATTTTCCATTCTTGGGTAAACCAGTATACTTGTTCAAAGAACAAGAACTGGAAATTATGACTGGGGACACACCATCATCGTCTAAACGGTCTCTTCAATTTTCTACTGAATTGCCATCTCCCCAAAGCACAACCTCTGAAAATATAAGCCCAATCAAAAGTTTAAATCCATACCAAAATATTTGGATAATCAAAGGCAGAGTTACTCATAAACAGCCTATAAAGCCATACAACACAGCCACTAAAAATGGCCACGTGTTTAGCTTTGACATTGTCGACACCGAGGGCTGTGAAATTAGAGTCACATGTTTTGATGAAATAGCTCTTCTACACTCTAATTGTGTGGAAGTAGGTTCACATTATGCTATTTCTAAGGGATCTATCAAGGAAGCAAATACTAGATACAACAAACTCAACAACCATTTAGAGATCATCTTGTCTGATGCATCCATATTAAAATGTTGCACCAATGAAGAAGAACCAATTCAACATCGCTCTCCTTTCACTCCTATTAGTGAAGTGTTTCAACTAACCTATAATATGTTGGTTGACATAATTTGTGTTGTTTTATACGTTGGAGATATCATTCCAATACACAGGAAAGATGGCACTCAAACACACAAGTGAGTTGCCAGAATTAATGATCTGTCTGGATCAACAATTGATATCAACCTATGGGGTCCAATATCAGAACAAACAGGTTTGGAGTTAAAAAACATGTTGACCAGTGATAGTGTTCTTATACTTGCTTTATGTAATGCTCGTGTTGGTTATTTTAATGGCAAGGTTGTAAACATAATCGCTGCCACAACATTACATATCAATCCACCTTTTCCAGAGGTAGAACCTCTAACACTAAGAGGAAATGACCCTTTGCTTTCTCCAGTTCTTTCTCCAACAACTACCCACATTGATGGCAAATATACTAGAATGACTATTTCATCAATCCGCAAGCGGATGAGTATTAAACCAGAAACTATTCAAACCACTTTATTGGTTGTTCTACATTTTGTAAACGTAACAGATAAAACTTTCTATTACGTAGCTTGTCCACTAATAGTAAATGGAAAGCCTTGTAAAAAGAATGTACTCAAGAGGTTGATGATTCATGGTTCTGTCCTAGATGTGAAATGACCATGGCAGAGTGCAACTATAGTTACCTTTTACCAGTAAAGCTACAAGATGCAACATGTACTCTTTGGGCCACTGCATTTGATGATGTTGGAACTCACTTGATAAAGAAAACTACAAAATAGCTTTCTGCACTAGAAAATGATGCCACAACAACTAAAACACCTTGCTCTATGATTAAAAAGCTTGTCTCACATCACTATTCATTCACACTATTGGTTTCTACCAACACATACAATTATGAATCAAATATGAAAGTCGCGATCAACAAAGTCTCCTCTGTTGACTTTAAATCTGAGTGTGATGCATTACTTGCAGAGATCGGTCGCTTATCTACACCGGCTTAGATTTATTAGGCATTTTGCCTAATTACCAAACTTTTTGTTCATGATACAGTTATTCATTAGAAAATTTATATATTTTATAGTATTACAAATAGAAACAATTATCTTTTATGCATACATGACTACATCTATATATTTGTATATGTATATTTCTTAGATAAACAATAGGTTGCATTAAAATTACATTCTTATCTCTTTGAAATTCTTTCCTTGCCACATAATTTTTTTTACTCTCATGCTTATTACTTTTGCATGTACTATTATAATCAAATTTGGCCAATATATAGATATGTTTATATGTTTATGCACATCTAACTATACAATATTTCAAACTCTCTGAAGAAACTCACTCTTGCATTGGACAATACGTTTAACTACATACTACTCTATACTGGTTAATTGCCTTGCAGAATAAATTTTCTTCCCTTGAGATTCCTCTCGTATATAAGTACTTACTGCTCATGTTTTCCTCTACAATAACATATTTACATTTGTCTCAAAATTCTACTTGCCTATTTCTTTCATGCATTAATAATTATTTAGCAATAATTTTGTTGAACTGTGAACTTTCTACAATCTCAGCATACTTTCCAATATGTCTTTTACCTTCCATTGTCAACTTTAACTACTCTCTTTCCTGTAAAAGTATTTACAATTCAATGCACTTTCCTATACATTCCATTACTTGCATTTTTATCTTTGTTTGCACTTTTTTGTGTATCGTATGAATATACTTCAGTATATCTGTAAACATATATAAGTATCTATAAATAAATAAATATTTGCAGAAAATTTATACATATATGCACATTGTAGACACTTAAAAATAATTATTTTTAATTATTTTAATTTCTCACGTAATTAATTAATTAATTATGTTAATTCAAATTCTCCTCAATATTAATTAAACATAATTAATATTGTCACTATAGTATGTGACTGGTTTATTTAATAAATCAATCCCTTTCTTTATTCTTCTAAAAAATTAAATCCTCACAAATCTTCCTCTTGGCTAATTAATTTCAATTAATTAGTCAACCTACATGATTCCTACAAATCATCTTCTTAATTCATCATTAACCTAATAAAGTCTTCTGGAAACTCCCTAAACCCACTTAACATTATTCTTCAATTTTTTAATTCCCTCCACTCATTCTCTCCCCTATTCAAATCCTCCTACAAATCCCATCCCACCTAATTCTTCCTCTAATCCCCTTTTAATGAGTTGCTAGTGGCTAATCATCATGATTAGCCACAAAGTCAATTCCTTGTCCCTTCCATCCAACCACTAGCTTTTAATGCTCCTTTCCTAGACGAATGTGAGATTTTCAAAATCTCACAATCCTCTAGGCATCTCCTCTCTCAAGAAATTTTTAATTCCTTCTTATTCCTCCAATCCCCATGATTATCCCTTTTTGGAGAATTTTAAATTCCCCCTCCCCATTCTTCAAGGAATGCCACATCCCTTGCTTCTCTCAAGGCACATTGGGAAGTCTTCCCAATGCACCTTGCTCTTCTCAAGGTACCTTGTGAAGTCTTCCCAGTGTACCTTGAGGAGTGTGGAGACAAGAAATGCCTTTAAGGCATATCTCTTGGTCTCCACACACTCTCTTGGGCCTTGTGGGAGCTCACAAGCAATCCTAGCCCTTCATCTTGAATCCATCCTAGCCATCCATTTTTCCTCTCCTCTTCCTATAAATTGAGGATTCCATCCCTTCATTCTTCATCTCCAAGTTCAGTAATCTTATGCTGCCCTTTTGATTCTAGTAAATCATCTTAGCAACCTTATCATGTCCAAATCATATCTCATCTACACTTGATCATTTTATCCATATCATCCTCCTAAAATCCATTTCATATTGTGCACAACATTAGAGAGTCATCCACATCATACAAGCAAGAGGAGCACATCAAGTGGAGCATCATCCAAGGGCGCTTTCACTTCATCAAGCTCCATCCGAAGGAGAAGGTATTGGTTTGTGAGGTATATGCATTTGTCCTTATTTTGAGCATTTCAAATTATGTCTTTGGATTCCATATGATTATATGTTTGATTTGTGTATTTTCTATCTAATCCACCTCACAAGTTTTTTCCCATCTTCATTCTGGCATGCCCGGTGGGACCCACGTCCCTAAAAACTAATATTTTTTGTGAGTTTTTGTGAGTCGTGAAACGTAGGTTCTGGAACAGTCTAAGAGACTGCAAATCAGCGTGAGTACCTCAGGTTTAGTGTGATAGAAAACTTGTTTTGGAGTGAGCGCGGGTGCACACGCATCGGTGCGACCGCATGCTAACATTTAGATTTAAAAAAAAAAAAATTCCCGCTCCTAAAATTTTTATTTTAAAAAAATTCACTCCCTGTCTATTTCTTTGTTGTGTGCGCAGGTGTTTCAGCGCGAGCGTAAGCATTTTAGCGCGTCTGATTCAAACCAGCGCGATTGTTTTTTCCAAAATTTCTGCTCTGTTATTTGGAATTGAATTTTGAAATTTTACTTGCTAACTCTTACCGATCTCTGTTTTTTATTTTTAGCGCAAGCGTTTCTGACCAACGCGACTGACAAGTATAAAATCCCTTCCTATTTTGTGAGATTTGTCAATTTGTTTACTGGTTTTATTTGGTTCAGCGTGTACGCAGGCGTTTTGGCGCGGGTGACTGCACTTCAACGCGTGTGCTGTATGTGCAGTATAGTTAGGACTAATTTCTATCCTTTTAGTTTTTCAGCTAAATCTGATCATCCAAGACTCAGACAAATCAGAAAAAACTACTAATCTCACTGTTTTGTAGGTTGCCTAGGAAGATTCAACCAAACATTGTGCATTTATTTAAATTAGGCACCTAGATATTGATTAAAATGGAATGAACCTTTGTCTTATGTGTCTTTTTAAGAAAAGCATAAAGGTAGGAGAGTATGCTCTCATCTAGCTAGACGATCAGAAATTCAAACCCTCCAACCTTTTCTTCTTTGATTGTGTGTTTTCCTCTAGCGGGCCTGCCCTCCCAACTTTCTCTTTGAGAAGGTAAGAGGGGCATGACCCAAGTGAGTACACCTGGACCTGGGGTTCCCAACTTACTATAATAAATAGGCCATTGACTACGAAAGGGTTAATGGTTGGGGCTATATGAGAGTTCACTCTCACATTGGGTGCTTAGTAGGATCCTAGAGATCTCAATCACGCTTGCGTGACTACTAAGTTCTTGGTGCTTCGTTGGGCTATAGGACTCAATTGCGCTTGTGCAACTTCAAAGGGTAGCTCCTAACAGGAAGACTTACTAAACACCTTGTTCATAGTAGCTTAAAACCTTCTAGTTGCTGGTGCAGGAGGTCGGACCTCCGAAGCCACCCATATTTTTACGGCCCTTAGTAGAGACACAAAGTTTGCCATGAGGAGTTTTCATGGGAATTGATGTTTGGCTGCTCCGAGAAGTGAGTGTCGTGGAGGGGAGCCAGTGGGGTCAAACATCTAAGTGTCTGCTCTAGGTAAGCGTAGCTGGGAAACCGATTGGGATCCAATAACTATTGTCCTTGCCAGCCTTAAGAATGTTGTATATGAGCATTAGTGTCTTTGAGTTAACATGCATTTGATCATTGTGTTTGCTTTGTTTGGTACACACTTGCCAAGAGTAGACTAAAAACATGTCATTATCCCCAAACACTTTGCAAAACACTTGTCAAGACACGAACAATTGTCCAAGACACTACCTACACAAAATCCAAAATTGCATCAAAAGCTCCATCCATCCCATGTTTCATAAGCCTAAGAGAGAAGCTAAGAGTCCATCCTCTCCATCAACATTCAAGTTTGTTCTTTTTGTGAGATTTTGCCAAGATCAAGAGCTCAATGAAATGTACAAAATAGAGAGACAATATAGGACAAGAATAATCTGTATTCTCATCAATAGAAAATAATCAATAATATCAATTCAATAGTTACATACAATGTAGATGAGCTTGCTTATATAGGCAAGGCTAGGGATATGTGAGCACACAAACATGACATGTGGCTCAATAAGAAACAAGGGTAGGTAGGAAATAGGTGTGGGTAGGTAGGAGAAATAATATAATAGTCCACATGAGGTGGATCACCCACTGAATGTGGAGTGTAACAACAAGAGTGGAGTGTAACAACAAAATCAACACCATAAAAGGTGGAATTTCTCCTACACACACTATCCCAATGTGACACAAACACCCAAGTGTCTCATACCAAAACTACTATGAAAATGCATTATCCTAAGTAAATTTAAGTAAGTGTAATAATATCCAAGATGAATAATTATTTACACCAACACCCCCCCTTAAGTGCAACTTAGAGGAATGCACTTAAGTCTACAATGCAACTAAGCAATGCAAGATGGGTCCCGACTACTAGGCCATGTTAAGTACCCATGTACAAATGCAAATGCATGCAAACCAATGCAATGAAATCTCTCACAAAGTGAGGAAAGAGAGAAAAACCCAATGGGAAAAAACCCTCCCCCAAAAGAGAGATGAAAAACATACAAGAGAACTCTCATAGAAGTATGTGAAGGACAAAACCCCATGCGAGGAAAAAGTCCCCCCCATATGAGAGAAGAAGAGAAGCTAGAAAGCCCCCCCTCAATGTGGAATCTACACCAATGATAGAAGCTCGATGTATGAAGAAACTGCTCCACGAATGTCGAACAACATTCCTCCCCTTAGGAAGAAACAAAACCAAAGGTGTATCCATGAAGTCTCCCCAATCATGAAGGGAAGATGTATGAAGAAAACTCATGATGAAAGGAATCTCTGAAAACTGCTCAGGTGTCCCCATGTCGATGCTGAAAGATTCCCCTTCCAAAGGTGGTAAACTGTGCCACACTGCTGAAAAAGGCACTCCAAGATCTAGTGGAGATGGATGTAGAACATGTCCCAAAGACTCACATGTCTCCTCAAAACATAAAGAGACCTCCTCCAACTGTTGTACATAAGTATCCACAATCATGTCAACCTCGAAAGAATGATCATGTAGAGAATGAACAAGAGGGTCAGAGTGTGCCCTCATAACAATTGAAGAAGGATCACCTTCATCAAAGAGAAGATGAATGTCATCAATGATGTCTCCCAAATCTGCAATGTAGGATTCCACAAACAAACCTGTAATGTCTATCAAGTAATCATCCCATGAATCTGAAGCTGGAAGACAATGAATATCCCGCTGCACTGAATCACATGAAGGCAAAACTGTCGCACTATCTACATCATCAGGTGCAATAGGTGATGTGATATCAATATGAGGAGATGAACTACAATGCTCAAGAATGGGGTCACATGTGAGAATCCCCATGTTCGAGTGCCCAAAGTTCTCCTCAAAATTTGAACTATCACAAGAAGTGTGATCAACTTGTGTAGAATCATCAAATGTGAAATCATCATCATCAACAAAATCTGAAAAGGAGTATAACCGAGATGCATGATCAACCACCCTAGTCGCAATGATAGCTCTAGTCTCCAAGTCTCTAATGAAAACTGAGTCAGGTGTGAACTCCACAACTCTCTTAGTTGCGCCATGTGTGATTTGATAGATAGAAAGGAGATTGTTTGTCAAGTGGGGTACACACAACACATCATTGAAGGAGTTATCCCCAATGTCAATAGATCCTTTCCCAATCACATCCATGTATGTATGATTGCGCATCAAAATCTGTGGCATGGTGCAAGGCTCAAATGTAGAGAACATAGACTGTGAAGATGCCATATGATGAGAAGCCCCTGAATCTAGAAGCCATCTCTCTGAATCATGACTGATAGTAGCACATAGAGCTTTTCCTTTTCTTTTTCCAAAAGAGTGAGTCTTTCCACTTGTAGAAACCATGAATGCTTGCCCTTTTCCTTTTGAATGTGAGGAAGTGGAAGTTGATGAATCATCCTTCTTGTAGACTTTAGGCAAATCAATGTTATGCTTTTTGATGATATGTGTGAGCTCATCAATCTTCTTAGAATGGCAACGATGATCCTCATGACCAATCTTTTTACAATAAGCACAAGTAGGTCTCTCCCTCTTTGGTGAATTATCTCTCTTGGAAGAGGATGAATCTCCTTGTTGTGGAGAAGATGGTGCTTTTTCCTTAGGCTTTGATTGCCATTTCTTCTTGTTTGAGTTGTTCGTTCCTTGATTTCCTTTGTTCCCTTGATTTGCCACTAATGTTTGAGACTTAGAAGCCTTAAGAATGCCCATGCTTATCAGCTTAGTTTGTTCCATCATCAACATTTCATTGAAAGCATCAAATGTAGGCATTTTGTAGCTTGAACCCATTGTCATCCTATGGGTTTGGAAACTAGAAACAAATGCTGCATATTCTTGTGGAAGCTTGCCTATCAAGTTGAATATCAATTGAGTATCCTTCTTATCAATGCCACAATCTTTGAGTTGTGCCCTCAACTCATTTGCCTTAGTGACATAATCTTGTATGGTATCAAAGTTCTTAGGATCTAACATGGTGAGATCCCTATCAATTTGATATCCCCTAATCTCATCAACTTGACCATACAAGTCTTGAAACTTTTGCCAAGCATCCTTGATTAGAGTACATTTCTCAATATGAAAAATGAGATCCTTTGATACATACTTTCTTAAGGTACCAATTGCCATGATATTTTTAGTGAGTCAATCTAAGTGACCAACTGGATCAACCTTAGGATCAACAGGAGCAACAATAGTTCCATCAATGTAATGAGTGAGTCCTTTTTCCATAAGTTTACTCCATGCATCAATTTTCTAAGTAGTATAATTATGAGGAGTTAAGAGAGGAAACTTAGAAGAACCCATAGTAGCAAAAAGGAAGGAACACAAGAGCACAAAAGCACAAGAGACACCCCCCCAAATTCACTCAATCAAAGTACCCCCCCTAAAGTGATGATTTTGGCACTTTATACTTAGTGCGATTACAATGAGCCACTTGCAAAACAAGACAAAGTGGACTTATGATGTAAATTTTACAACTTTTCAAATGAGATATAAGAGACTTCAATCAATAGTGCAATGAATCTAACTGAGATTCAAGCAAATATACAAGTACCAAGAGAGCCAAAAAATGGCCAAAATCTGAAAGTACAATTTCTACTTACAATGGTATCAATCTGATAGAATCATGTGAAAGTAGACGAAAAAATACGTACTTTCAAAAAAAACGGCACCTGAAAAGGAGGTCGTATGACCCCAAACGAAGCCTCTGAAGTTGCAAAAACTGGGATTACTCAGGTACAGTCACCAAAAACTATATTTTCTGAAAAATTCATGTATCAAAATCAAAACATTTCTTCACCACTATGGAGAGCACAAAATTCTAGCCCATTTAAAAAAAAATTGCATCCAAAAAGGAGCAAAAATGAGCAAGTTATGGCCATTTGAAGTTGAACTGCAAAATCAAAAAGCTCAATGAGAGGGGCCTGCAAAATTTTGAAAAATGTTGATGTGGCACTGACGTCAGCAAGTCACTGTGTTAAATTTGACGATCGTATGACCATCGCAAAGAACTTCACCTCTCTGCTGACTAGGCGTCCGTACTGTACGGACATATGACGTGGCAAATGACTGTGCAGGTGACTGTGCGGGCTGTACCATACAGATTTGCTGACTAAGCACTGTATAGTGCATACGAAAAGCTAATTGTGTGAGCCACGTGGCGTCTGTGTGGTGTCCGTACGGATCTGACGTGTGAGGTAGAGGTGGCCACGGGCCAGTGGCCTCCTGCCACATGGTGGACGTGGATCGTCGGTTTTAATGTCTGTCGGCGGAAGGAGGCGCTGCCAGAGAGGAGGGATTGCTGGAGAGCCGACGGTGGCAGGTGGGCTGCTGGTGGCGGCGGTCGGTGGCGCGGTTTGCTGTGGAGGTTCTCGATGGGCGGCGCGACAGGGAGGTAGCGGGCGCCGGAGAGGAGGAGCGGGCATCAGTGTCGGGAGGAGTCGGCGCGGCGGCGGCATCGGCAGCGCGAGAGGCAGTGGTGGCAGCACGGCTCTCGGCGCGGGCGGAAGGTACTCTGCAGACCTGCAGGGTATGGGCGCAGGTGGCGGCAGTAGGTGGTAGCGTGCGGATCGGGAGGTACGGGCTCTGTAGACCTCCAACACGTGGTACTGCGGGTACAACATGCGCAGACCTGCAAGTACGGCAGGTCACCGGGGGGGGTCTGCGGACCCCCCAAAAACACCTTTTTTTTTTAAAAAAAATTTTGATTTTTCTTTTCGAATTTTTTTTTTTTCAAATTTTTTGATTTTTGATTTTTTGAAAAATATTTTCAGAAAATTAAATTTTATTTTTTTTCGAAAAAATGATAATTTTTTTTTGAAAATCTGTACGATTATAGCAAAATTGGCGAAATTTTTTTTCTCACCAAAATAGGTTGACTTTATAACCAAAATTCTTGGAAACGACCTTCTGGACGCAATGGCGGGGTCGGATCTGGTCTAGGATGCCTCCAAAATTTGTTGCTCCTCAGATCTGCCTCTTGACGTCGCAATAATGCCTCTTCAAGACGAATCAATGAAACCCCAATAGCTCTGATACCATGTGAGATTTTGCCAAGATCAAGAGCTCAATGAAATGTACAAAATAGAGACACAATATAGGACAAGAATAAACTGTATTATCATCAATAGAAAATGATCAATAATATCAATTCAATAGTTACATACAATGTAGATGAGCTTGCTTATATAGGCAAGGCTAGGGATATGTGAGCACACAAACATGACATGTGGCTCAATAAGAAACAAGGGTAGGTAGGAAATAGGTGTGGGTAGGTAGGAGAAATAATATAATAGTCCACATGAGGTGGATCACCCACTGAATGTGGAGTGTAACAACAAGAGTGGAGTGTAACAACAAAATCAACACCATAAAAGGTGGAATTTCTCCTACACACACTATCCCAATGTGACACAAACACCCAAGTGTCTCATACCCAAACTACTATGAAAATGCATTATCCTAAGTAAACTTAAGTAAGTGTAATAATATCCAAGATGAATAATTATTTACACCAACACTTTTGAAACACCAACTATCGTCTAAATCAGGGTGGTCGTGTCCCTTCATATAACTCGCCATTCGAATCAATCCTCCATTGAGTCATGTTCATGCCAAGAACAACCTAGTCATCAAGTTTATTCTAAGCCATCACTATCATACCTCCTCCATCAATCATCCTCAAATTTCTTAAGGACTTAGCACATCAAATCAATCTCCCATCGTTATCAAATCAATTATTGAAATCCAAATCCAATCATCCTCTAATCCAATTTAACCTCACGTTAATGTTACATGCCTTGTGAAATTCCATTTAGACCTCATCATTAATCAATTGGCTCCCGTGCTTGAAGGAGAATCCTCTCCAAGAGAGACTTTTTAATTATCAATCCAAGGTCTAAATTCTACCCAACTTGGTCATCACCTTGCTTGTGGTTGCATCCACCACCTAAAATCCTCCTCCAAGGACTAAGGTGTCAAATCCTAATCAAATTCAGGCTCTAATCCAAGAACCCCAACAATCAACAAAATCCCTTGTCATAAAAGACAAAATCCAAAATTCCACAAATATCTTGCTAAGTCCTTCATCATAAATTTCCTCCTCCAAACTTTTCTAAGGTTATTCGTGTATGGTCACAACTCGATCCCAAAAGAGAAAGATGGTTGAACAACAATATGGCATGTCGGACATTAGTGGCCTATATGAAGACCCCACGCAAGATCCTACACAAAGTGGGCAACCTAGCAATCAAGATCAAAGCCAAAATCCTAACATGGTTAGCCAAGATGAACTCTCTCCGAAAGTGCAAACTTTCCTAGCGGATTCTTATAACCAAGAGATGATGGAAAAGTTTATTCAACACAATCCTACTGCACTTCTAAAAACTCTCCTTGAAAATGGAGCTCAACTTCCACCTGAATTTAATGGATCCACCCTCGCCCAACAACCACAAGGAGACCTCGCTCCCACACAAAGTGTTGCACCTATTATTCAAACTCAATCAATTGCAGCCCCACCAATCATCCAAGCTCAATCAATGCCACCCGCGACACCTCCCACCATGGTCTCCATCCCACCTTCTTCCTCCTTACCATCTATACCACTATCACATCCGATCTCATCTATTCTCCAACACACTTCTATACCACCTCCTTCCATTCAACCACATATTTCTATTCCACAAACTTCCCTTCCTGCCAACAACATCACAAGTTTTATCTGGGCCGTACTCAATCCCATCACAACAATTTGTGGACTGCAACCAACTCTCACACAAATCCCTACGACATCGGTCCACACATCCTACGTTCCCACCTCCTCATCATATCAATATATTGGTGGTGGTGCACCTTCTTTGGCTCATCTGATTCTTGGGGCAAATACAATTCATCATTATCAAAGTCCACAACAAGACCTCATCAAGGAAATTCAAGACATGAAAAATATCATAAGGGCATGAAAGAAAGGACTAATAAAAGGAAAACTTACTCATTCGAAGAGTTTTGCTCTTGTCCTTACGACCCGTCTATATCAGTTGCACCCTACCCCCCGGGATTTGAGATCCCCAAATTCACCAAGTATGAAGGCAAAGGAGACCCCCACGACCATGTCCGAGAATTCCACATCTTATGCCAAGAAGTATCCTATAGTGACCTTTATCTTCGCAGACTCTTTCCCAAGAGTCTCATGGGAGATGCCCTAGCATGGTTCTCATCTCTACCACGAGGTTCCATTGTCTCCTTTCCAGACTTGGTAGAAAAATTTGTAGCCCACTATGCTTACAACATGGTTAATGATGTTTCTATGATGGACCTATGCAATACAAAACAAAGGCCTGGAGAAACCTTCACCAATTTTCTACAAATATGGCGACATCTTATTAAGAAATTCTAGTGGGACATGCTAGAACAACATCAAAATGAGCTTTTTCAAAGAACTTGGTGCCTGAGATTTCGAGACCCTTAATATCCCAATGTATCAAATCCTTCCAAAAATTGACCGATAAGGGCCTCGCCCTCGAACGTGTCTTGTTGGAGGAAGGAACCTTGAAACATTACCAGAAGTTGACACAAAGTTCTTCCTCTTATCATAACAACAAGCCAAAATTTTGGTCTAGAAACAAAAACGTGGTCAATGATAGTGTAACTGATGCAAAGCGGGTCCAAACCATGGCCACTCCCCCAAAATTTACCACCAATAATCATCAATTCAACAATCAAAGCAATCAAAATCAATCCCAAAAACCTCACAACAATGTCTCAATCCAGGGACGACCACCCCGATCGAATAACATGACTCCAAGAGACTTCACTCCTCTGGCTAAGCCTGTTGAAATGGTGTTTCAAAAACTTGTCCAAGCGGGTGCAGTGGTTTTTCCAATCACTCGCCCATTTGACCCCAATCAACCTAAACCAAGATGGTATAACAAAAATGAGTATTGTGAATACCATCATGTCAAGGGGCATGATACACGAAAGTGTATGAAGATGAAAATCTACACACAAGATCTCATTGATAGGGGTGAGATTGAAGTAACAAATGCAAAACCTGGTAATAACAATGACAAACTCAAAATGTACCAAGAACCCTTCCCGAAGCATGATAAAGGAAAAGGCTCATCATCTAACGCAATGGGTTATGAATACACTAATCACATAACTGGCTTTGATTTTTGAGTAGGTCGCATTGAACCTGCAGACAATCATGTCAATGTCATAACCATCCAAGGAGTTAATCCTCCTTCTTCCCAAAATAGACCAAATCTTGCTAGGATATTCTATCAAGGTGCCACGCCTTCCACCTCCCATTTCCAGAATGGCTGTAATGTAACTACACGCCGAGGTAAGGTCACCATCCAAGGAGTCCCTCCCCCACCAAATCCCCCGCCCATGTCTTCCACCCGCTGATATGACCTCCTTGACCAACTTGGGAAGACCCCCGCACAGATCTCCATTTTGGAACTTCTCAAGACTTCCTTGGTCCATAAGGAAATTTTGGAACAAGCCCTTCTTGAACCATGCGTTCCTGACAACATCAACGCCACCCAATTCCAAACCCTCATTGGAAACCTTGCTGCCAAGCAACACCTTGCATTTACCTCCAAAGATGCTCCCATAGATGAAGACCATAACAAACCTTTGCACATCGAAGCTCTTATCCACAAGCATAAGGTCAAACGTATCCTGATAGGCGGTGGATCTGGGCTTAATCTGTGTACTTACAAATTAATAAAACAATTGGGACTTTTTGAGGATCTGGTAGATACATCAGGAAGGATCACAATAAAGGCATATGATGATGCAGAAAGAGTTTCAAAGGGCATGATCACCTTGCCTCTTCAAGTGGGCCCCATTACAATTGAAACCTCTTGCCAAGTACTAGATCTTTATCTCCCCTACATCATTCTCTTTAGGCGGCAATGGATTCATTCCTTGCAAGTCGTACCCTCCACCTATCACCAATGCATCAAATTCCCCTATAATGGAAGAGAGATCACTATCAAAGGTGATCCCCAACCTTTTCAATATTGCAAACTGTTAGAGGGGAAGCATCTATATCATTGTCCAGCAAATAGACCCTCGCTAACGCCTCCATCTGACACACCAAATATTGCCTCCACTTCATCCCAACCAGATAATCAAATCAAGATCTTGGACAATGGCTCTGGAGAATACAAATTGGAGGACGTCTTATTAATAGGCAACCTCCCTCTCTCTCCTAAGTCATTTGGCAAACCAAAAGAGCTCAAAAGTACCCGAAACCAGTCATGCAATGCCAAAATACCATCTTCTAGCAATGGGGCCCATTTAATGAGGAGAGCATTGAAGCATATGCCTCTTCTTGGTTGTACAGGGAAGAGGATGATGATCCAGAAAAAAGTATCCAAAAAAATGTACCCAAAAGCATCTGCCATAGTTGAAAAAATGGGTTACAAAGAACATGGCCTGGGACCAGAGGAGAAAGGAAGAAAAGCACCCATAAATCCTATCTCCTACAAATAGAACAAAGGCTTAGGGTACACCTCGATGCCTAAGATTACTATCACCGGTGCCCCTTCTAGTCCTTCTTTGGATATCGAAAGTGTTGACGAAGGGGAATTCCATGAAATGCCTTATGAATATAAGAAAAATATCTTCTCTGACATTTACATCAATACCATCACCCCCATAACCCCTCCCACTTCACACGAGCTACATCTTGTCCATCCTGAACTCATTGACTGGGGCCAACGAGACAAACCCACTTTAGATATCTGCGCCGACGATAATGCTCTCATTGCTCTCCTGACAGCACAAAATCTGGAAGATTGTAATGGGATCGAGGGTATCCAACTACACGAAAAGGGATACTTTGGTAATCAGGACAATGCCCTTAGCCAAAAAAAAGTTAATAAAAGGAAAAGACATGATTCCCTAGGTGAAAACCTCCCTGAGGCACCGTTGGATGAACAAAACATAAAAACAAAAGGCGTATCGGAAAGTAAAAACTTGGAAGAGGCACTTGACAATGAGGGACTTGACCTCCCTACCATTGGTTACCTTCCACAAGACAGATCGAATTTGCTGATAGAAGAAACATACATCATCAACATGGGCACCGAAGTCATCCCACAAAATGTTCTCATTGCTAAGTCCCTCACGGAAAAAGAGAAACAAGATTTCATCAACTTCCTTATAGAGGTAAAAATCAATTTTGCATGGTCCTATGCCGATATGCCAGGGTTGGATCCTGCCTTGATGGTTCACAATCTTGCTTTTTGCCTAGATGCAAAACCTGTAAAACAAAAATTGCACAAAATGCTCTCACATATTGCACTCCTAGTCAAGGCGGAACTCCAAAAGATGTTAGATGCAGAATTCATCAAACCTATAGACTACGTTGAATGGGTTTCCAACATTGTACCTATTGGCAAACTAGCTGGGGGCATCCACATCTGCACAAATTTCTGAGATCTAAATAGAGCTTGTCCTAAAGACAATTTCCCGCTCCCCGATATAGATATGATTGTGGACCTTACAGCAGGACATGAGATGCTGTCACTTATGGATGGATTTTTCAGATGCAACCAAATCAGGATTACAGATGAGGATCAGCATAAAACCGTATTTACAACAATATGGGGTACTTTCTATTATCGGGTCATGCCTTTTGGGCTTAAAAATGTTGGAGCTACATTTCAACGTGCAATGACAATAATTTTTCATGACCTCTTGCACAAAATTATGGAGGACTATATGGATGATCTGCTAGGCAAATCCAAGACAAGACAAGAACACATCCCCATTTTAAAACAGATCTTCGAAAGATTGGAAAAATACAAACTTCGCCTAAATCCCAAAAAGTGTGTGTTTGGCGTCACATCAGGAAAAATACTAGGATTCATTGTTTCCCGCAGAGGTATCGAGGTCGATCCCGCAAAGGTAAAAGCTATTATGGAAATGCCTCCACCAAAGACTCTCAGACAACTGCGCAGTCTCTAGGGAAAACTCCAATCAGTCAGATGTTTCATTTCACAGCTAGCAGACAAGTGCCATCCATTTGCATACTTATTGCGTAAAGACACAAAATTCAAATGGGGTTGCTTATGCCAAAAGGCCTTTGGGAAACTGAAAGAATATCTAGCATCACCTCCAGTGTTGATGCTTCTTACTCCTGGAAAACCCCTTATTTTGTATATATGTGCTACTACAGTGGCATTGGGGGCATTATTGGCACAGACAGATGACCAAGGGAAGGAACATGCCATTTACTACATTAGTCGAACACTGGTAGGATATGAACTCAATTATACCCCCATTGAAAGAGCATGCTTAGCATTGGTGTTCAGCACGCAGAAATTCTAACACTATATGCTAAACAACAAAACAAAGTTGATTGCTAAAATTGATCCACTTAAATATCTCACTGGTAGAACCGCCAAATGGGTCATGCTCCTAAGTGAGTTTGACATCGAATATGTGGACATAAAGACAATCAAGGGATAGGTCATTGCAGATCAGTTGGCTGACGCTCCGCTTCCAAGTGAGCATCCTCTTCTCACAGAATTACCAGATGAGTTCATTATGGTTGTTACCACATCCTCCACATGGCAGTTGTACTTTGATGGCTCCTGCACCCAAAATGGATCGGGGGCAGGAGTCTTATTGGTCATCTCAAGGAGATGGCATCCCCAAATCATACAAGATAGCCTTTGCATGTACCAACAACATAGCAGAATATGAGGCCCTTATCACAGGTTTATGCTTGGCTATCCACTGGAAAATAAAGGAGTTACAAGTTTATGGTGATTCCCAGCTCATCATAAAACAAGTCATTGATGAGTACCAGACAAAAGATGATAAACTCCTTCCCTACCGTACCATGGTTGAAGATCTTAAACAATGTTTCACGGCAATCAAGTTTGATCAAATCCCACAAACTAACAACAGGGTTGCAGATGCAATGGCCACCATTGGCTCCCTCCTTCAAATGCTAGCACATAGTCAAAAGTGTGAGTTTTTGGTTGAGCAACTGTTTATACCAGCATATGACCTACTAGAGTCTGATATGGTGTGTGTTCTCATTGGTCCTGAGTCCCCTTGGTACCAAGAAACCTTCACTTTCCTCAAAGACAATACCATTCCTCCACGTCTAACTAAAACCCAACAACAAACCTTCATTCGTCGATGTGCTCCTTACACCATCCTTGCAGACACTCTATTTAGAAGGCATTTCGATGGTTCCCTCCTAAGGTGTTTAGATAAACAAGAGACAGAATGGGCATTACGTGAAGTACATGAGGGTATCTGTGGGGCACACTCAAGTGGGCTCACATTGGCTAAAAAACTTTTGAGAACAGGATACTATTGGCCTAAAATGGAAGTAGATGCATATAACTATGTGAAGAAATGCATCCCTTGCCAGCAACATGGTGACAAGATTCATGCACCATCACAAGAATTGCAGCCATTTATTACACCATGGCCCTTCTCGCAGTGGGGACTCGATCTCATTGAGAAAATCCACCCTCCATCTTCCAACGGACATAAATTTATTATCACCACCATTGAGTATTTCACCAAGTGGGTAGAGGCTATCCCTCTCACTTTTACCACTGGTAAACAAATATCCAAATTCATCCTAAACTATTTGATCTGCCGATATGGCATTCCCAAAGTCATTATCACAGATAATGGGAGATAATTTAAAAACCAGGATGTCAAAGAACTCTGCCAAAAATTCAACATCGCTTTTCCACCCCATATACCCCCAAGGCAATGGCCAAACTGAGGCTTCTAATAAAACCCTAATCGAGATCCTCAAAAAGACAGTCAATGAAGCTGGTCGTGATTGGCACTTCCAACTCCATCCTTCTCTGTGGGCCTATCGCACCTCCATCCGCACCCCCATAGGCGCCACTCCTTATTCCTTGGTCTTTGGCTCTGAAGCCATCCTTCCCCTTGAAATCAAGATCCCCTCTCTAAGGGTATCACTGCAAAATATCCTACCAGAGGAAGAATACAAAATTGCCCGATTACAAGAGCTAGAATTGTTAGATGAAAGGCATCTCAAGGCCTTGAACCATCTCTGGGTATATCAGAACCATCTGCGCATGAGTTATCACAACAAAGTCAGAACTCAAGAATTCCAAATTGGTGATCTTATCCTCATGGAGAATTAGAAAAACCTCCAAGAAAGAGAAAAGAAAGGCAAGTTCGAGCCTAATTGGCTTGGACCATATGTAATCACAACAAAATATGGATCAGGAGCTTATCAGTTGGTTACTCCTAAAGGCGATCCTTTGGATGATCCAAAGAATATCATGCACCTCAAAAGATTTTATGCCTAGTCCTCAGGAATTCCTAAATTGTCAAAAAAAAAAAAAATATCAATCAAAAAAATAAAAAACTCAAGAAAAATACAAAAAAAAAAAGAAAAAGAAAGAGAAAATTAGAAAAATAAAACAATCCGTCCACCAGTGAAAACCACTTTGTGGCGCTATGGACAAGTAACTTGGTGAAAACCTCCATGCAGGTGCCAAGGTAAATAACCGGATCCACTGTCTATCCGAACGACACTCCAAATCCCCCCCCATCCAGTCCTCCCATTCGCAACATTCCTTCTCTTCCACCTCCTAATAAAACACATGTATGATGATGAGTCTTCGCCTGAATCATGAAAAAGAAATGTCCCATTTAAACTAAGCTTCTATGCTTGTCTGCAAACTTCAAGAACTCTTGAGAAACAATCCCAAGTCTGCAGGTCACTTTCCAAAACCATAAAAATCACTTGCCTAAATCCACAAGTCGACTTTTCCCTAGGGATGATTCATTCCCTCGCCTGGCAACCTAATCCTCCATCCTAGTCCTACTCTTGGCAAGAGGTATCATTTGGTCATGGAAGAATTGACTGGTTAGATTTTGTTGGATCTTTTCATTTAGACTTGCATCTTTTGCCCTAAGACTGCAACTATCTACGATTGCTTGGGTTTACCATATCCAGGTATGTTACAATAGGCGCATACTGGGGCATATTTTCATAGCAGGGCATGTTTTGGATCTCTCTTGTATAAAACAACGATCTGGTACTAGTGTTTATCAACACTTACCTTCTCGTGTACAAGAGGTATCAGTGTGTTTGAGGGTTTCCTTGCATGAACCCACAACCTTGTATTAGTGTTTCTTAACACTTGCATTGTTGTGTGCAAGAAATTCCCATTTGTCTAAAAGTGTCAGTCCACGCCTTGGGTTTCTCGTGGCACCCTAATTTCTATAATTAGTGGTGCAAGTCACTCAAGACAATATTAAACTAGGTTGGCTCTCCACATTTGTTGTGCACAAAATCTCACCATCATTCCATCAAATCCTAAACTCAATAATCCCATGGAGTTCTCAATTTCCCCCACTTCCCATCTATTCCATATTCTTCTATCTAAGATCATTGTGTTATTATTGGCATATTCCCCCTTTTTATTAATTCATTCACATCATATAGAGCACATTTCTTAGACAGACATATTTTCCACAAAACATGTACCATATAAGATTGCATCACATAAATAAAAGATACTCTCGTCCATATAGCATTACATTTAGACTGCATCATAAATCACTCACACATGTGTATTCATACATAAAGCATAAAAAATCACTCACCCTGCATCCAAAAATCATGTCAGCAATACATCATAAACATACATATATAAGCATCCACTCTGCATCACAAAATAGGTCACCATAGCACATCCATGATTGCATCCATATATGACATTATAAGAAAAACAAAAATAATCCATCGCAATAAATGCTACACATCATCTACCACCAATCAAATCATGTATATATATTTAAAGAGGTAAATGTGTCTGTCAAAATACAATGATCACCCCGAAGGGTCATAATATAATACACAAGCAATACAAGGAGCTAGCCCGCCCCTCCTGTCTCACCAACCCCCTTTGTTGTACCACCCCCCTCTGTTGTACCTCCCCCTCCTGATCCTCCTGCACCCCCTGCTGGTGGCCGAAAACCCACTAATCCCCCTGTCTGCTGGCTCTAAGTCGACCACTGACTATGGGTCCTGTGAGACCACACACTCTTAGTATACGAGGCTACTCATTGTCCTGTAGGCACCACTCCGTGATACAACCCCTTGTAATACTGTGCCTCTCGGGCAGATCTATTTGCTCTCTCTCGCTACTGTAGACTGTCAGAAAATATTTGTGCCAATCCCGTAGGAATCAATGACTGTCAGGCTGCATCCCTCTCAACCCACAACCATGTTGCATCCGCCTTCGCCCTCTGCACTCTGGCCCGTAATCCCTCTAAATCAGTATCCTACCGCCGAATGACATCTTGTAGCCCTCCTATAGTTGTACTTGTCTGGGCCTCCTCCAACATCCTCTCTGCCTCCTCCCCCTCCACCCTCAAGGCATCCACCTTTGTCCTGGCAGTATGCAGACTCTCTGTCAGATCAGATATCTCCTCTGTCAGCCACCCGACCTCTGCCTCCAAACTCTCCCCCCGAGCCCTCTCTACCTGCAGCTCATCCTCCACTGAATGAAGCCTTGCCCGATAGCTATCCCGCTCCTGCTGTAATGGGTCAAAATCAGCCTGTGACGGTCCTCCCCTCTCCCCTGCTTGTCTCTCAAGAATATCCATAGGCATAACCTCTCCCTCTCCAACTGCAGCCTCTCCCTCTCCCACTGCAGCCTCCTCTCTCTCGCCAACTGCGGCCTCTACACCCTCTGCCACTGGAGCATCCTCTCCATCCCCTCCCTCATCCTTTGGAACCCTCTGCCACACAACTTAGACTCTCCTCTACCCTTCGCCCGCACCACGCCCTGCCCGAACTACAAGTCTCTCTCCTGGGCCATCATCCTCCCCACCCACCACCTGATCAACCCCTGGCTCTAACTCCTCATCATCCAAAACTCTCAGAATAGTAAGCCGCACTAGCAAGTGCCCCTCCCACCAACTTCGATAACCACCTGTCATACCTGGATCCTCCCCCGCTCCCATCCGCTCATCCCAGACTATGTGAAATGTTGTCAGGAAGCTCGTCCGACCATCCAAGGGACTCGCTGTAGGCCCCTAATACCTCGCCTCTCGTGTAATCCGGGGATACACTAGAATATCCCCCATAATATCATGCACCTGCCCAAGCTATCGGGCCACCCTGAATGGAACATAATACTCCATGATATAGACTGACCCCCCAAAAATCCACATCTCAACCCCTGCCTAGTGAAGCTGCCAATCATCCCTCCACCGCTCACACCCCAAAAATGGCCTCCATGTGAACTGCGCCAGCTCATCTAGAATCCTCCTCCAAAACCACACAGATGTTGTCTGTGTGTAGTGTAGTAGTCCCTTGTACCTGTCCACAAACGGCTGTCGTGGCCACCTGTCCTGAACACCTGGTGGCCGAGTCACTGCAATATGCTCCCACACCCATATGTGTAAGAGTGTCACCCTTGCAGACAAACTGGCATACTCTCTGTAGGCCACCATGTGCATATCATGATAAAGCTGGGCCAGCATCGCAGAACCCTATGTATACTGAACACCATCATGAATCATGAAATACACGCATCTACTCCACCCCATAGGAAATCCGTGTCCACCCAAATCCAAAAGAATCCACCCACTCAAAAAGCTGCAAATCACCAAAACCAGTCGCGGAATCTGTCGAATGGCCATCGCTCGGCCCAGGCATCTTGCTCCTATCTAGCATCGGTGGCGTCTCATACTTGTACACCTCCCTGAGATAAAAATCGGCTGCATCCAATTGATACTCAGGGATCACGCCACGAACGGGGATCTTCAAGATCGTGCAAACATCTAATAGAGTCACGGTCACCTCTCTAGTCGATAAACGAAAGGTATTATATTAACTATCCCATCTCTCCACCAATTCAGTCATCATAGCAGTATGCGCTCGAATCCTGGGTCACCTGCCTACATAATGCAACCCCAACACATCTAGAACCTCCAGCTCATTACGGCCTAGCTCATGGTAGAGACTCATCGTGGGAGGCCAATGCTCCCTCGAAGACAGCGATCCCCTCTCCACCTGCATCAATTAAACCAAAACATTATTTTCATGCCTAAAAATTCTTTCCTCACCTCTCGAACCACCCATACTCTTTCTCCCATGCCAAAAATGCTAAGCAAAAATGCATCCCCCCTTCCCAGGTACACGCGTTGATTTACTTAGCGCTCACACCAAAACCGTGACGCACACGCCATTTGGTAGGTGCTCGCGCCAACAGAGCTCCCCCTTTCCTCTGTTTTTCCCTTCCAAACCCATCAATGTGAGCGCCTGTGTAATCCCTTGGGCACCCGCATTGAAGCGCGAGCACTCGCGTTGGTCCCCCCATAGCCCTCCCAAATTCCCCTACCCTAACCAGCTCCTAGTGAGCGCCCGCACTAATCACGAACGCTCGTGCTATTCTAGGAGCGCGCGCGCTAAAACAACAATCAACACAAGCGTCTCGCCTAAGCTTGACCCCTATTTCTAGCCCTAAAAATTACCTAAAATAAAAAATTTCAAATGAGGGATAGACCTACTCATCGGTGCTCCATAGCTCCTCGGTCGATCGAATCGTCGGATCCTCTCCACGTGATGATCATGAACTGGAATGCGATCCATCTCTCCTTCTCTCCTTCTTCGCTCGGAGTGGCTCCAAGGCTTGTGTGTGACAATGACCCCTCATTGGGTCTGTTGTGGCTTATATGGGCCCCCGTGAGGGCGCATTCTCCTCTGTAGTCTCACATCTCCTATTCTTCTTTCCAAATTCTTCATGACTACTTCATTTTTTTTCCTCATTTATCCCTTCCACCCTAATTCTTCTTCCTCTTTTTTTTCAAAAAAAAAATTCATCCTTTTTCGAAAAAATTCCCGAGGGGGCATACACCTCCCATGCTTTACGTTGGGGCATCCTTTTCTCCTTCTATCTTCTACACACCGACAAAATGTAGACACTTAAAAATAATTATTTTAGTTATTTTTAATTAATTCTGATTCAGATCATGTCTTATACAGGATGAATCCTTCCTGAAACCAGACGCTCTGATCATGTCTTATACAAGATGAATCCTTCTTGAAGCCAGATGTTGTGATCGATCATGTCTTATACAGGATGAATCCTTCTTGAAACCAGATGTTGTGATCAATCATGTCTTATACAGGATGGATCCTTCCTGAAACCAGGCGCTCTGATCATGTCTTATACAGGATGAATCCTTCCTGAAACTAGACGTTGTGATCAATCATGTCTCATACATGATGAATCCTTCCTGAAACCAGACGCTCTGATAATGTCTTATACAGGATGAATCCTTCCTGAAACCAAATGTTGTGATCAATCATGTCTTATACAGGATGAATCCTTCCTGAAACCAGACACTTTGATCATGTCTTATACAGGATGAATCCTTCCTGAAACCAGATGCTCTGATCATGTCTTATACAGGATGAATCCTTCCTGAAACCAGACATTGTGATCAATCATGTCTTATACAGGATGTATCCTTCTTGAAACCAGACGCTTTGATCATCTTTATCTTATACATGATGAATCCTTCTTGAAACCAGACTGAATCTAGATCTTATCAATCGAATCAAACAATTAGATTATTCTTTGAATCAACGCGTCATCACACCTCGCTTCAAAGAGGGGCAAAATGTAGACACTTAAAAATAATTATTTTTAATTATTTTAATTCCTCGCGTAATTAATTAATTAATTATGTTAATTCAAATTCTCCTCAACATTAATTAAATATAATTAATATTGTCACTATAGTATGTGACTGATTTATTTAATAAATCAATCCCTTTCTTTATTCTTCTAAAAAGTTAAATCCTCACAAATCTTCCTCTTGTCTAATTAATTTCAATTAATTAGTCAACCTACATGATTCCTACAAATCATCTTCTTAATTCATCATTAACCTAATAAAGTCTTCTAGAAACTCCCTAAACCCACTTAACATTATTCTTCAAATTTTTAATTCCCTCCACTCATTCTCTCTCCTAGTCAAATCCTCCTACAAATCCTATCCCACCTAATTTTTCCTCTAATCCCCTCTTAATGAGTTGCTAGTGGCTAATCATCATGATTAGCCACATAGTCAACCCCTTGTCCCTTCCATCCAACCACTAGCTTTTAATGCTCTTTTCCTAAGTGAATGTGAGATTTTCAAAATCTCACAATCCTCTAGGCATCTCCTCTCCCAAGAAATTTTTAATTCTTTCTTATTCCTCCAATCCCCATGATTATCCCTTTTGGAGAATTTTAAATTCCCCCTCCCCATTCTTCAAGGAATGTCACATCCCTTGCTCCTCTCAAGGCACATTGGGAAGTCTTCCCAATGCACCTTGCTCTTCTCAAGGTACCTTGGGAAGTATTCCCAATGTACCTTGAGGAGTTTGGAGACAAGAAATGTCTTTAAGGCATATCTCTTGGTCTCCACACCCTCTCTTGGGCCTTGTGGGAGCTCACAAACAATCCTAGCCCTTCATCTTGAATCCATCCTAGCCATCCATTTTTCCTCTCCTCTTGCTATAAATTGAGGATTCCACCGCTTTATTCTTCATCTCCAAGTTTAGTAATCTTATGCTGCCCTTTTGAGCCTAGGAAATCATCTTAGCAACCTTATCATGTCCAAATCATGTCTCATCCACACTTGATCATTTTATCCATATCATCCTCCTAAAATCCATTTCATATTGTGCACAACATTGGAGAGCCATCCACATCATACAAGCAAGAGGAGCACATCAAGTGGAGCATCATCCAAGGGCGCCTTCACTTCATCAAACTCCATCCGAAGGAGAAGGTATTGGTTTGTGAGGTATATGCATTTGTCCTTGTTTTGAGCATTTCAAATTATGTCTTTGGATTCCATATGATTATATGTTTGATTTGTGTATTTGCTATCTAATCCACCTCACAAGTCTTTTCCCCTCTTCACACACACACACACACACACACACACACACACACACATTTATATTTTGTATATCTATTTGTATAGGTATACAACACTATAATTATTCGCAGTTATATAATTATATATATATACACGTGTAGTTATATATGTGCATATCTATATAAATAGATTTTCACATATTTGATTGATATGTATATATACATACATCTGTATATATCAAAAATTACTATATAGGTGCATACGTATATTTCAATAATGTCTTTGAAAAAGGAAGTCAATAACAACAACAAGTCTACACAAAAGAACAGTACAGATTCAATAAACCAATTTACAAAACCCATACGTTTCTAAAAATTACTCGACCAGCCATGTATATACTAACAAACACAGAGTTATATAATTTTACACATATACACCGGTATTTATATATGTGCATATCTATGTATAGAAGTATTCACATACTTCATTGACATGTATATATACATCTGTACACATATAATGACTAAATGACAACAACAAAACTACACAAAAGATCAGTATAGATTCAATTAAACATCAGAAAACCAATTTACGAAATGCATACGTTTCTAAAAATTAGTCGACCAAACATGTATATACTAACAAACATAAAGTTATGTAATTTTATATATATATATATATATATACACACGTGTATTTATATATGTGCATATCTATGTATACAGGTATTCACATACTTCATTAACATGTATATATACATCTGCACACACACACACATATATATACATCTATTTGTATGTATAATTATATATATATATATATATATATATATATATGTGCATATGCATATTGCAACAAACTGACCATCACCAAACTAAACCAAAAAAAACTTAAACATAGATTAGGCAATTTTCAATTCCCATTCATTCTTAATACATACTTCAATGCTTTCTCTCTTCGCTTATGAAAATTCTAACATGCCTCTATTCTCTTCCAAATATTAGATATCTATTGAGCCTTCCACTCAAGAAGGCAATGCTATCAAATGGAGGAGAAAATCAACCAATAGAACTTACTATGCAAAGAATAGAGGGAATATCTCCAACAAACGCCAATTGAAGCGTCATGCACTACAAAGATCTGATAGTAACTCACAAAATTTATTACAAACAGAAAGAAATGACCTTGAGCAAACTAATGTGTGTCAAACACATTCTACTGCTCCTAAACTCGCCCTGAAGACACCTTCATTTCTACATGCATTATCTAATTTTTGAAAAAGAATTGATATGTTGGAGGTCACAAAGGCATGTACTATTTGTAAAGAAAAGTATGTGGGCATGACAATTAAAAAAATCAACCATGTACTTGTGTGCATGAGATGTTCTACTGAAAAAGGCCTCCACCATTTCTCATTATCAAACAATATGGACCCAGGTGAGCAACCTTCTATTTTAAACTCTTTCTCAAGTATAAGAAATGCTCATAGCAAGGATTGCCCCTATTTTGCAAGTTACACATGCAAGGGGAGGACAATATAAGTATTCTAGACACACAATTAACTTCCCACAAGATATTTCAGAAATTGCATTATCATTACCCCGCCAAATTCAACATTTAGAAATCCTTATTGTTCGTAGAACTAATCTACAAGGATTAACTTATGACTGTTACGTCAATAGATTTTGCGTGATGAATGCATTGACTTAAAAAATAAAACATGACCAATACAACAAAGATGTTGTCATTGATTTAGATGCAGTACAACTATTACCAGAGCATAACACTGACATTTCAGAGCTTTTGCATTCAATACCTTCACCTCAAAAAGATTTTGTACAAGATATTCCTACTATGGCGAACATTAACAATGAAGAAAATAGTAGAAAACTCTTCTTCATTCATTCCACAACTTCCATCATCAATACCCGAACTTGATGCCATAAAAACAATCCCGCATCTAGATAATACCAACAACAATTTTGTTCCTTGGCCACAAATTAGTACATCATTGGTCAATGAGTACAATACAGAAGGCCTCCTTTCAATGGCATTCCTGACACTCTTCCCTAATGGAATGGCTTTACCACTACAAGATAGAGCAAGGCATGTACATTTACATGAATATGCTTTGCACTTGATCAAATATTATGATCAAAGATTTGGACAACATGTTCATTTTAGATATTATATCTACAACCTTATGATGAGACATCGATCTCAACAATCAGCTGTTGTTTTCATTAAGACTAATCTAGAAGATTCTCTTCCACTCAATCTTCATGGTCTACAAGAATACTAGCAGAATACACCCTCAAATGAATTACCAAATCATATCATGTGATAGGTTGCCTCGTTGTGCGGTACACATGCATTTTGGAGCAAATCTCAGAGAGACCTTCCAACAATGATAGAACATTTAGGCGCACCTACGTTGTTCTTTACCTTAAGCTCAGCTGATACAAAATGGCCTGACCTGCATAAGTTGTTCCCAAAAAAATATTCAAGTACTGTGCACCACAACAGAAGACAGTCTATTGAAAATTTAGTAAATAATCCAGATATAATAGCTTTATACTTGCACTTAAGATTTCAAATCTTTCGTGATGAATTCATTGTCAAACAGCTGAATGCTACTGACCACTGGTACAGATATGAATGGCAACACCGAGGATCTGCCCATATTCATGGCTTTCTTTGGTTGCCACAAGCACCTAATATTGACAACCTTGATTGGTCAGACCATGCAAGCATCCAAGCAGTTAAGCACTACTTTGACTAGTACATCACAACATGGATCCATGCACTGAAGAGGATCGCTTGAACAGGCAATATATGCCTGCCATTTCAGATCCGTGTGTTTCAAATACAGAAACCATATCCATATCTGAGCCTTCCATTGATTATACTGAATTAGTCAATGTTGTTCAACGACATACAAAGTGTTCAGAGTATACCTGCTTGCAACAAAAAAATCAACACTTGAATATCGGTACAAAGCTCCTTGGCCTGAACAACTTGAATCCTCATTGACATTAGACCACAATAATAACCCATCATACAAGCCAACAAGGAATGATAATCGTCTCAATGTTTACAACCCAACGATACTTGCCATATGGAGGGCTAATGTTGATTGTCAAGCAGTGTGCTCCAAAAAGGCAATTCTACAATATATCTCAAAATACGCATCCAAAACTAAACACAAGTCAGAAAGTTATACTGACATGTTAAAACGCATTGTTGGATCAACAAATTCAGTTGATACAATCCTGTTAGCATACCAGAGATTCATGATGGGAATTGTTGATGATAGGAACATTAGTGCTCAAGAAACTTGTCACATGCTGCTTAAACTCCCATTGATATCTTGCACACGTCAGTTTGTGACCCTCAATGTTGGGAAAAGAATCTTCCAATGTATATTAAGTTGTGATGAAGGATCACAAACATCAATTTATTTCATTTCTAATTACATGAAAAGACCATCAAAGTTAGCAAACCTAACTTTTCTCCATTCAACTCAGCAATATAGTTACTTTGAACAACATAAATCATGTAAATGGATGAAAAGAAAGGTACTAGCAATTATAAATGTGTACCCGCAATAAAAATCTTTACCTTTAGAAGATGACACCACTTTTGAAAGTTTTTGTTGGACTTAATTGCTTTTGTACAAACCATTCTGAAGTATCCCTCTACACATAGGTAGCTCAACTGATGAAATTCTAATAAATTGGAAACATCTTCAAAGCACGAATTACATCCGTTGGCATGTAAATGGCATTGAAAAATACATGACCACATAAAATATCAAGGACCTGCAATCAGAAGACATTCCACAATCTACTGATCAAGATCTATACGAATGGGAGTTGTTGTCACAGATGGGAGCATCAAATAGCTTTGACGTTGCTACTCTTAAAATGCTTGGCAAACATGATTTTGATCTTAATTTTAATTGGAGTGTTTCCATACTTAATGAAATTATCCATACAAAAGCATCTTAGTTCATTTTGGCAGAGAAAAGCCAATCAGCCCACATCCTTGCCAACCTGCATTCAAATGCACCTGCTAACTATGAGCTCGCAGCAAACCAAATTACTGCACTTGATATTATAAAAACCCATGCTAAATAGAATTTGTATTCTTCTCCATTAAGTTTAATTATTCAAGGCACAACAGGTACTGGAAAGTCATTTCTTATCGACTGTATACGTAAACAGTTGAATTCCAATTTAGATTCCGCACAATACCCATTGCTTGTACTAGCACCAAGCTCAAAATACAAATTTCTACATATAAACGAAGTATTGATAGTTATTACCTGAAAAAAAATCTTAGTCAGACAAAGATTTGTTTGATCTATGGCTTAAACAAAGACTCTAATTCCTAATTATTTATGAGCACATAATTCATCCTCAGATCTTCCATGGAAAGCATAACCCTCTTAAAAGAAATCAGATAAGACCACGTCCTAAGCCTGTAATTCCCTTGCAACCCTTGTATAAATAGATGGCTGCTAGATTATAAACCCCGAAGTTAAAACAATCTAATACCCTATAAATTTCTCAATTTGTTAGGTTTATACCAAACAACTCCTGACTAGACACTCTAATAAGACACCCAAAATTAATTCATGAGGCATGCCAACATCTCAACTTCAATCCAACAACTAGATTCTTAAATCAAGCACAAGGAAAACTAACCAAGTAAACACCCACAAGATTATAGTTTTGATTGATAGGTATAATTGACCATAGAAAAATTTAAGCTAGAGAGAACACTCTATAAATTGTAAAGCTTTGCGGGAGGTTCCCAACAACTTAAACACATCATTTCCCAGTTCACTAAATTTATCAGTGACCACGTCAATATAATCACTGCCATTGAAGGCAGTTGCAACAACCGTGAAATAATACTATGAAGAGAAAAACACATGCAAGGGATATTGTGGGTTACTATTTGTTCAACCCTGAAAAATTATGTCTTTCACTCTTCTCTTCATTGCCCATGCTGGTAACACTAGCATGTTATGCAGCCTTCTGATGTCAACCCATGCTTTGACTCTTGATCAGAATAATCACTTCAACGAACAGAAGCATTTGTTTGCAACAAATGCAACTTCAACCACACACAACATAAAAATGTTGAGACAATTGCACTCACCCATTGCACGTGCAACAACAATCATTGCACATCAAAGAGATAAGAAAACACACCAAGAAGAACAAATTTCATTTGAATTCCTTCTTTCTATAGACCAGGAAGTAACGCTTATTGCAAATTTATGGATAGAAGTTGGCCTTGTTAATGGTGCTTTGGGTCAAATCAAAATGATTGTCTACGATGCACGTTCTAAACCACCTAATTTGCCAAAATATGTGGTGGTTCTCTTCCAACATTATACTGGGCCATCATGGGATCCAACAAATCCAAACATGTACCCATATCACCAATTACTAGAGGAAACCGCACACAAATTCCATTAGCAATGGCATGGGGTATTACTATTCACAAATCACAGGTTCTGACACTAGACTTTGCAATAGTTGACATCGGGAAAAATAGAGAAATAAGGCCTTCATTTACAACACTTTCTAGAGTGAAATCAATTAACCACCTGTGGATTCACCCGACTTTCACCTACCAGAGGTACTCAAGGTTGCAAGGTGCTGCATCAACCATTCTAAGGAAAAAGGAAGAGGACCGTTTGCTAAAGCTTTCACACATCACACCAGAAATTTACTTTCAAAACAAATAGAATCAGGTAAGGAAACCGCAACTTCATTGCAATTTTACATGCTGCATATCTTCTATCAAATGTATCAAAGCATTACAATATTCACACTTTGCAGGATCAACATCAAAAGTAACCAATAAAATTCAATATAAAATTGAAGAAGCCTTTTAGATGTGAAAACTCTGCAAGAACAGGTACACCTCTATCTTCCACTGTTTTGTCAACTATTTTATTGCTTTGCAAATATACATCTTCTAATATTTACCAAAATTGTTTTCTGATACATTGTTATTGTAGACGTCTAAAAATGGTCAACGCTTGTGGAGTCGTACTTTAACATTTGCGCATTGCCTTATTTTAGGGTTTTTGCGTCGCATTAACATTTCTCCTATGATTTGCACTTGGTCTTTATCATTTGTGAGCATCGAGTCTTTCTTCCGCATTCTTCATTTGTCTCGCTTTTGAATTTGGTCTTGTCAATAACAATATTTGTCATTATTTTGGTCGATCTTATCTTGTCGCATCAATGTGCAAATTCATTTGTCATCATTTTGGACATCGTCAATCCTAATTAGAGTTTTGTCCTCTTATCAATATTGTCATCATGTGATCGATTTGTCATCGATCGTTGTCATTTTCAATCTTGTCGTCTTGAGATCGATTTGTCATCGATCGTAGTCATTTTCAATCTTGTCGTCTTGTGATTGATTTGTCATCGATCGTGGTCATTTTCAATCTTGTCATTTTGCAATCTATTTTGTCATCGATCCTCGTTCTTGTCAATTTTGTCATTCTGCGATCGATTTGTCATCGATCGTCGTCTTTCTCAATCATGTCAATTTGGATCAATTAGTCATTGTTCCTCATCAATTGGCGCATTTATCAACCAAATCATTTATCAGCATTGGTCTTTTATCAAGTCAAAATCGTGATCAAATCGATCCTTCAATCAAGACCTAATTGTCATTGTTGCATTTCTAATTCATCTTCTAGGGTTTCATGATTTATTTATTTAACCTTGTTTGTCATTTCTCCCTCTAGGTTAAATAATTTATTTATTTATCCTAAGTCTTCTTACAATTAAATGTTTGGCTAACTAATTCTTCCCTCTTTGTGAATTAATTAATAAATGAAAAATTATTAATTAATTTACCTAATTTTTCCAATTTCACTTAATTCCTAATTTCCTCAATTTTCTAATTTCCTAATTTCTAATTCACCTAATTTCAATTCTCTCCTATTTTTCTCCTAATTTCATGAGAATGACATTTCAATCTTGTCATAATTTGTCATAATTGACAATCAATCAATTTTGACATAGAAATTTGTCATAATTTTGTCAAAATTATCAATCAATCAATTTTGTTTGCATAGAAAGTGCAAATTTGTCATAATTTGTCATGTTTGTCATTCTTGATTTGCAATTTCCATTTGAATCAAATTCATGCTAATCTGGTCTTTTCTCCAATTTGTCTATAAATTGGATGAATTTCTTCAATCAAGGTCCCTGATCCCTGGTCGAATCAATCACGCTTCTAGTACCCTTATGCTGTCGTCTCGTCTTGTCTACTTGCTTTCACATCATGCTTATGCACTAGTAGGTGAGATCCACAAACAAAAGCTATTTGAAGGAGAAAGAAGGACAATGGAGCCACAAGAAGGAGACATTCAAGTTTGCAATGGTTTGCGTTTGAATTGATGTCTTGTTTTCATGTCTTTATTGAGTGTTTTTAGGATTGTTATCATTGCAATTGAGTTTTTGTGATTGAACTAGACTAATGTTTATGTTGCTTTGATGATTCCACATTTCCTATCATGTAGTTATTTATCACAGGTTTCAAATGGCACCCAACGAAGAAACCTATAGAACAAAACAAGCACATTAACGCAATACACGAGCAGTAAAACTTGTAAGTGTGCCCAATAACAATCATTAATATTCTACACTTGTTGAATACATTTACCATTTCATAACACAGTCCTAATATAACTTATTTGTCACAGGTTTAAGATGATATACATCAGATGGATATACATGTCTACATACAAACTATTTAGAATAAGTTCTCTTTGTGATAAAATTTTTATTTTGAGAACCAAAACATTGACTGAATTATCTATAGTGCCAATACTATATACTATATATCATTAAATTTACTCAATTTAACATTAATTACATTCTCTCATTATCATCCATTAACATTTTTCAGGTTTTTCTTGCTTTTAGATTTCACCTTTCGACGGAGATCACCATCCAACTCACCAATGTCATTACTTTCAAGGTATGTAACCTTTTTCAGATTATTTGCAAACTGATTGTCACTGTTTATTCTACACTTGTTGAATACATTTACCATTTCATAACACAATCCTAATACAACTTGATTGTCACAGGTTTAAGATGATATACATCAGATGGATATACATGTCTACATACAAACCATTTAGAATAAGTTCTCTTTCAGATAAAATTCTTATTTTGAGAACCAAAACATTGACTGAATTATCTACAGTGCCAATACTATATACTATATATCATTAAAATTACTCAATTTAACATTAATTACATTCTCTCATTATCATGCATTAACATTTTCAGGTTCTCCCTGCTTTTAGATTTCACCTTTTGATGGAGATCACCATCCAACTCACCAATGTCATTACTTTCAAGGTATGTAACATTTTTCAGATTATTTGCAAACTCATTGTCACTGTTTATTCTACACTCGTTGAATACATTTACCATTTCATAACACAGTCCTAATACAACTTATTTGTCATAGATTTAAGATGATATACATCAGATGGATATACACGTCTACAATACAAACCCTTTTGCTCTGCAAGGTAAATGCCTTTCTGTTTCATTAGCCCTTGTTTTTTCATTTTGTCCAGTTTTAAGTACTCATACAATTTATTCCTCACAGGGTTTACATGATATAAATCAGATGCATTTCAACAAAACGTTGTATAACATGCTACTCTTACCAGCATGGGCGATAGAAGGTGGATAACAACATTTTTCTGGCTCCAACAAATACTATTGGTTGGGATTAATACAACCTACAATACAAATCATTGGAAAAAAAAACACTTCATGATAATTTAGAAAGATGGTGGATGGACAACTTTGTATTTTGAGAACAACCATTAATTGGATTATGTAGAGTACCTATATTGTTTACCATATATATAAATCCCCTTGCAACTCCTAGTAATAGAAGATTCAAGATGCATGAAGAAGAAAAAGAAAGTCCAGAATTTTTTTTTTATGTTTCGACTTTGCATGCTTCTTTTGTTCATGGAGTAGGTATTGATTCCTTATAATAAAAGAAGCAACGTGGATTTTAAGAGCTATTCTCGGGGTAATCATTCTCACAGACGGTCATGCGTGGAATCCTTCTGGACCTATTAATTCTTTTCGCCCGTTGCTTTAAAGTCTAAAATTTATTCGATTCCTTAACACAGCATCGAAACCAACGCCTGGATTTATTAGTAAAATAATCATGTTTAAGCATATGTCTCAACGGATATATGCCAAAGCAGATCCCTATTCGATGCGCAGACAGCCCATAAACCGTATTAGATATAACTCCAAGTGCCTTCGTTCTTGAAGAGCTCTCTCTCTCTCTGCTGAAATTCGGGCCGTTTCTGTGATGCATATGCCGAAACAAAAAGTATGGCCAGCGAGATCAAGGATTCAGAAGAGAAGCCCATTAATGGCGGGCATCCGGACGACTTCCAGGTCTCGGGCCCTCGAAATCTATCAAAGCCAACCTGGAGAGACATAATCAACTCTAGCTGGTACTGCAAATGAGTTATCTTTTAGGTTTTCTTGAAACAGCCTGAAGCAAATATAGATTTTGATTTCTTATTTTCAAATTTTCTTCAAACAGCCCGAAGCAAATAAAGTTTTTGAGTTCCATTTTCAGATTTTCTTCTTTAAACAGCCCAAAGCAAATAGAGATTTTGATTTCTTATTTTCAGATTTTCTTTAAACAACCCGTAGCAAATATAGATTTTGATTTCTTATTTTCAAAGTTTCTTGAAACAGCCCGAAGCAAATAAAGATTTTGATTTCTTATTTTCGGATTTTCTTAAAACAGTCCGAAGCAAATGAAGATTTTGATTTCTTATTTTCGGATTTTCTTTAAACAGCCCGAAGCAAATAAAGATTTTGATTTCGCATTTTCAGAATTTTCTTGAAACAACCCTAAGCAAATAAAGATTTTGATTCCTTATCATCAGATTTTTATGAAACAACCCTAAGCAAATTAAGATTTTGATTCATTGTTTTTGTGATCTCAGGAGGGATGAGAAGTACAAGAGGACAGTAATGGCGTGCTTTATTCAGGCAGTGTATCTGGTGGAACTGGACAGGCAAGAAAAGCGAGAAGGAGAAGCGGCCCTGGCACCGAAATGGTGGGAGCCCTTCAAATACAAAATGGCGGAAGTGCTGGTGGACAAGAGAGATGGCTCTGTGTTTGGAGCCATTTTCGAATGGGACCGTTCCGCGGCTCTTTCCGACCTGCTCCTCATAAGACCACGGAAAGCGCCACGCGCGGTCGTGGCCCTGCGCGGAACGCTCCTGCGGGGGCCGACTATGCGTAGAGACATCGAAGACGACCTCCGAATTTTAACCACGGAAAATTTGCGTGGCTCGTGTAGATTCAAAATCACTTTGGAGGTCGTTAGGAACGCCGTTGCTCGGCACGGAAGCGCAAATGTATATATGACGGGGCATTCTTTGGGGGCGGGGCTTGTTTTGCAGGTGGGAAAAGCCCTAGCTGAGGAAGAAATTTATGTTGAAGCTCATCTTTTCAATCCGCCGTCGGTTTCTTTGGCCATGGGGCTCAGAAGCATCGGGGAAAAAATGGAGCTTTTGTGGAAGGGCGCCGTCGACATGGCCCGCGCCATTTTGCCTAAGAAAAAGAGCGAGGGTTTTGATGAAAAAGACGACGATTCTTCTTCTTCCGTTGTCTGCGAGGAGCTCCGAAAGTGGGTTCCGCATCTTTATGTTAATGACAGTGATTACATTTGTTGTTATTATAATGATGAGTCGAATAAGGAGAATTCTGGTAAGTTGGTTGAGGGGCGTGAGGAGGTGAAGAGTGTGGTTGCGAAGCTTTATGTTATGTCGAAAGGGCCCAGGAAGTTTTTGGAGGCGCACGGTTTGCAGCAATGGTGGTCGGTTGAATCAGAGCTTCAGATGGGGCTTAATAGCAGTAGATTGATACAGAGGCAGCTCAGTTCTTTGGGTGTTTCTCCTCAATTGAAGGAAAGCCGGAGATGACGGGAGATTCTGGGATTATGATTATGGTTATGGCGATTTTTTGTTCAGGGACCGTTGTAGTGGGTATCGTGTGAAGCAGAGAAAGGTCTGAGTCGTTAGTGACCGTTTATTTTATTTTTTTGTATTTAATAAGAGGATATCATGGCTGTGGTAGTGATATTGATTGCATTCTTTCCGTTGGAGCGCGGGGACGCAACGGTCCGATTGTTGAATTTTGAAATAATTAATTATCTTGGAAATTCAATTCGCTTTCGATGATAATTGTGGGATCTGTCAAGGACCATTTTTTAAAAGGTCGAGTTGATTTGGTACCAAATAAAGGTTTAATTGTTTCTTTATAATTATAATTGTGCGTAACATTTTTATGGTTAGCTGGCTAATATTCTTGTCGTTCACGACTAAATCTATGGCATAATATGTTTTTTTTTTTTTTAATTCATTCATTCAGATCTTATTGAAGTAAAATGTGAATTGGAATGAAAATGTGAATTGAACATTACTTTGTTTCATGATGTCATTTGGATCTTTCTAGATTTGAAATCATAAAGATAATTGTTAAGTCAAACAATATTAAAAGTAAGTAGTTAATTGAAGTTTGATTATATGACTTTGATGAGTTTGTCTAATGTCTTATGTTTTATAGTTAGATGTCCTTTAGTTTATACCACTTTTAGACTATAGTTAAGACTTCTTTATACTTTATATATTTAAAAGATTGCAATTACTGTTAATTTTATGTGTGTGTGTGTGTGTGATAATGGTCTACATATAATATGTGTTCGATGAATTCTTGGTACTAAATGATTGTGAATAATGATTCTTGTGTGTATTAACGTGGCACACGAGCATGAATCCGAACGAAGAAAGGGAGAGTTTCGTTGTACTAGTCATCCTTAGTCTAAGGAAAGAAATTGAATGCAGATGCACATGCGATAGCCAAGAGCATAAATGATCCAAGTAGAAGAAGAAGAGTCTTTTTGGACTTTGCCTTCCATCCAAATACATTTGATGTATGAATTAGTCCATCGTTACGTGCCATCACTTTCAGAGTGATGGGAAGAATTCATTTATGTTCTTTTGTAAGTGTTTAATAAAGGAGTTTCATTTGTAGTGAACTCTTGTAGTAGTTTTGTTCTTTATTTTGAATAAGTCACCTAAGTCTTTAAACAATATTAAAAGTAAGTAGTTAATTGAAGTTTGATTATATGACTTTGATGAGTTTGTCTAATGTCTTATGTTTTATAGTTAGATGTCTTTAGTTTATACCACTTTTAGACTATCGTTAAGACTTTTTATACTTTATATATTTAAAAGATTGCAATTACTATTTATATATATATATATATATATATATATATATATATATATATATATATATATATATATATATATATATATATATATATATATATATATATATATATATATATATATATATATATATATATATATATATATGGCATAATGATATACATATAATATGTGTTTGATGAATTCTTGGCACTAAATGATTGTGAATAATGATTTTTGTGTGTATTAACGTGGCACACAAGCATAAATCCGAACGAAGAAAGGGAGAGTTTCGTTGTGCTAGTCATCCTTAGTCTAAGGAAAGAAATTGAATGCAGATGCACATGTGATAGCCAAGAGCATAAATGATCCAAGTAGAAGAAGAAGAGTCTTTTTGGACTTTGCCTTCCATCCAAATACATTTGATGTATGAATTAGTCCATCGTTACGTGCCATCACTTTCAGAGTGATGGGAAGAATTCATTTATGTTTTGTTGGAAGTGTTTAATAAAGGAGTTTCATTTGTAGTGAACTCTTGTAGTAGTTTTGTTCTTTATTTTGAATAAGTCACCTAAGTCTTTAAACATGAGCGATAGGTAGTTAGAAATTAATAAAGGATAGTTAATGTTTAACTTCCTCCTCAGTAAATAGTTAGTCAATAAGAAAGAAAGAAGAGTTATTCTACCAGTTTCCAGTCTGTTTTGTACTTAGTTATTACCAAATTTGTGAGAATGAATAAAATATCTTGATCTAGATTGTCTACAACTACTTTGGTGTTACTCCACATACGTGATATGATGAAGAATTGATGAATGTTTCAAAAGTAACTATACTGTAATTTAGTAGGAGGACCACATTATTCAAGCAGGCCACTTGAGGTAACGTGGAACTCTCCTTTTTATTTTTCAGTTGTTTTGTTTACATGCATAAGAAGATTAATCCACGCTAATCTATAACTGCTATTACTTTAAGTTTGTTGATAATGAAGCTAGTATAGTTGGTTAATTCGATTGGAACCATCCTTAGTTGCATAGTTGTTCAGTTTTAGGAAGATTTTTGTACTTGTAGCCACTATTGTGTTGCAATATAATTACCTGCAACCACTGTCGGTCAGTTTGTTTGTATTGCTTCAATTATGTTTTATAGGTGATGTAATTTCTTTATGCAACAATAGGAGCCAAAACCCTTCACCGCACATACAGTGCTAGTGCCATCTTTGATATACGTCCTTGGTCGATAATTTAAATGAGCCTCCATTTAAGTCAGTCGGTTACCCCTTGAGCACTTCAACCAGGTTGAGTACACAATAAACTATTCCAACTAATTCAACATAATGGAGACCAGTCAACATCTAATGTAATTTTCTCATCCTTGCTTTGAACTTATAGAGTGAGTTATATGCCAACCCATTTCTATACATTCTAAGTTTGTGGCCCAAAGATTGTGAAAATCATTTTTCTCCATGTGGTACTATTTCATTTCATAAATATTTTCATTTTGCACTTTTCTGTGATTGCATACATGCTTGGTTTTCATCCTCTAAAGAAACTCCCCTGCCCCCTTCCCCCCCCCCCCCACCCTCCTCTATAATAAATATTTTAAACAAAATAAAGAATATAATAAAAAAATATTTTAATAAAAGCTTTTCTCTATATTTTGAAATGCTTTCAGTACATCTACTGGAAATTTAGATTGCTTCGCATCAAGGATAACTTTAGTATCATGCAATTTTGTTAAATTGATTTGAGTTTCTCATTAGTAACATCATATATGTTGTAAAAACAACTTGAACTAGTTTCTTACTATTTGTGAGGCCTACCCTTATGTGTACTTATTATATCCCTTGAGGGAGTTCTTTTAGTAATGAATTATATGACCTTGCTTAGATGTGTTGTGTTTTGGATCATGTTGGTGAATTGCATGGGTATCTAATTATCTTTTCTCTTTCCCTTTAATTAAATGCTAGAAAGCTTGAAGATTATTGTTAAGGAATTTGTATTTGAGTGTATAAATGCTTGAATAAAATTATTAGTTATAGAACTATATGATATAATAATGTTCAAATGGTGTGGTGAATTCATACGAGAATCTTAAACTTATTTGGTTGTTAAACTAGGCATTGATGGTTGATATGGTCTATGATGCAGTCTTGAATTTAAATTCAATCAACGATTGATGTAATGTTTGGTGATTGGAAATTCAATAGCAAATGACATCATAAAACAAGTAAAATTAGTTGACCATGAAAAAATGTAAATTTATCTTTGAATCAATGGATTTTATTAATAAATAGCTTTGATCTTGATGAGAAAACAACTGAATGGAGGAAGAGCTTCATGAAATCCTCAAATAGTGCATTTGGGATTGAAAACCAAATATACACATGTAGGAGTAGAGATAACACAAATGAAACTAGAGGAAGAAGTCTAGGTAAGTATAAGAGGTATACGACATGCATTGAATAGTATTCTTGGTTATTGAAAAACGATTGAAGGTAATTAGATAGATAAAGTATTGAATTAAGCTTGTATAATTCCATCCCTTTAAGATTGGGGTTGAAGTGTTAAAATAAATGAAGTAGTGAATAGAGTGATTCCTATGATTCTATGTTTGTTTATTTGTTTGAGATTCTTTAGAGGGGAAAGAATCATCAAGTTGGGTACGAAAGGAGATTAGAAGGGTTTGAAAGAAAGATCACGATGGGAAGAGCAAGAGGTAATAAAAACAAGATGAGACCTTGCCCTTGCTCATCGTGCTATAGATAAATATATATGTGAATTCTCTACTCTATTTTAAGTTGTTTCATTTGATTGTGAAATCTTAGTGTTGTAAAATGGATAGTTCTCTTCGTTTAGTGGATTGTGATTGAGTCAAATGAGTGATGGGGATTTGCAAAATTGTGTGGTTCTTTTGTTAGACTTATGTGAATATTGTTGTCATGGATGTCAAGCTAGTTATCTGGTTCCGATCAGACAACATATGCAGCTCAATGTTACCTGGTTTGGTCCAGATATTGTATGCAGTCGGTATGTGCATTTTCAATATGATCAGGTGATGTGCGTTTTGGTATGGCTATGTGTTGTGATGCAGTAAGATGGAGTTAATATAATGGAGTGATTTTTGGAAGATCCTTTCCTCCGGAGTCCTATGTTGTGGTTAAACTGGTCCCGGTATCAGTTACATGTTTTAGCTATTGTGGTCATGTCAGTTGTATCTCTTCAAGTTTCATTATTCTTGGTATGTGTGGAATATGTATCTTTGGAGTTTGGAGATGTTATGGCTGATTTTTGTGATAATGGGTCAGTATCTTTGGAACTGGATGACCCTGTTCCATACCGGTAATCTCGATATATGCATTGGTAAATGAAGTGTGAAAAAGGAAGTATGTAAAGATTTTGAGTAGGCCGACGTGGTTGTACATGGTTGTCTTGTTTATGTTTTATTGGATAGCGTGTTGAGCTAGGTAAACAAGACGTAGCAGCGAAGACAACAAAAGAGTATGAAGTTTGAGTTGTGGACAACGAAAATAGTTACTGTAGAGTTAGAGTGCAGGTAGTGTTGCAATAGTCTTTCACCGGACTTGCTACAAGACAGTTCTACAAAGATCTTTCACTGGATGTGCTGTAGAGTTTGTGAATTGTGATTTGAGCTTAATTTTGAAACTGATCTCATGCATTTGGAGATGCAATCCTCTTCAGTTCAATCCTACCTGTTGCAGTGAGCATTCCAGTAGTAAGTCGTCTTTTGATTGTTTGCAATGAGCAGTCTGGGAGTGAGCCATTTTTATAATCTAGCAGTGAGTTAACATTCTCTGTGGTTTTTCCCATTTGGATTTTTCACGTATAAAATGCAGTGTTCCTTTTGTAGTTGTGATGTTTGTTCTACATTTGTTGTTTCATATGTGTTAAGCATATTTGGTTAATTGATCAGAAAGTCTATGTTTGGTAAAAGGTTTTAATATATGTGGGAATATTGATTCACCCCCCCTCTCAGTATTCTAGTCTCTTCAACCAAGTTAGTAATTGGTATTGGAGCTTTGGTCCCTTGCTTGGAAGCTTAATCGCTTGAGGGAGATCCTTGTTGGTTGAATCATAACACCTATGTGCATGACCGAACAATTTCAGTTGGATGAAGACTTGCAGGCAACTCTTGAAGATTTGGAAATATTGAAATAGAGAATGAGGAATTGAAAGAGAATGTGAAGGTAGAAAATGAATGTGTCCAGAAGCTAAGTGAGCAAATCCAAAAATTCAAATTGAGGCATAAAGAGGTTAACAATCAGTTGAAGCCGATGAATGAGACTATTAAAGATCTTATGCAACAGATTGAGGAGAAAGACAAGATAGAGCAACTCCTGAAAGAAACACTCAAGCTAAAATCTAAAGAATGTGGAAAGCTAGAGAAAGAAGTGAAGAATTTAAAGGCAGAAAACAAGTTTCTTGACAATAGTAAGCTCCTGGAAGATTTGATCAACATTCAAAAAGTTAATTTGGACAAGACCGAACTTGGTTTTCAACCCGGTGGATGTTCAGATCATAATGGTCAAGACAAAAGCAAAGAGGTCAAAGTTGAAGTTGAAAAGAAGTCAGGAGATGAAGGAAAATCTTGGAATCATAATTCTAATGCAAGAAGATCACCAATTCGTCAACCTAATGCACAAAGGTACTTATCTTTTAATGGTTATTGTTTTCAATGCAATAAATTTGGACATAAGACTGCAAATTGTAGAAGCATTTAATGTTATAATTGCAGGAGGTTTGGTCATAAAGCGAATCACTGTAGAAATCATATTGTGAGTCAGAATTATAGTCTGGTAGAAGCAAACAAGATGAATTACAACTTTCATGGTTATTGTTATACTTGCAATGGCTATGGTCATAAAGCTAACCAATGCAGATATAGATCTCATCCGGTAAACTCTACAAGGAAGGTTATCAGTTGTTTCAAATGCAAGCAGATTGGATATTATGCTAATCAATGTAGAAATGGAAATATGGAGAAATCTACTGAGAAGAGTGTGATGAAAAATGATGAATCAAAGAAGAAGGAAAATTGGGTTTGGAGAAAGAAGGATGTGAGCCTGATGTACCAGAATTCAGTGCAGGTACCTCTTCCTTTGGTAACTGAGTATAGTCCTTTGGCTCAGGGGGAGCTCTACTTCGAAGGAAAAATATTTCACTCTCCCCTATATGAGTGGATCATGTCATTGATCTAACATGATTGTGTTTAGAGGCTATTTGGTAATCGAAGCTAGTTTGCTAACATCATTGATGAGACAGTTCTTGGCAGAAAAACCCTAAAATGAAGTTTTTGGCGAGATAAGTATCGGTTTTTCTAATTTATTATCAGTCATTTGTGCTTACGAATATTGCGAATAGTAGAGCAGAAACAGAGCAAGAGTGCAGTGTGAGCATTTGTGGAAGGCAAGATGATCGTCGGGGAATCTAGCAGCGAGTTTCAGGTTTTGGACAAGGTATTCCTAGATGAATTCGACTCAGAGAAAATAAAAAATGTTGAAGCTAGTCTAAATGATGCTAAGTTGTAAAGAATTAAGGAATTGGAGAACAAAGGTCTAAATCATGGACAAAATTCCCTTGGTTTGACAATGTGGAGTTTATTGGGATGATCCTTAGCCATGTATGGGATGACAACATTGTGTTGGATAAACCCTATCCAATCACGAAGGAGGTTATCTCTATGATCAATGGTTTGTGCGACAATGGAGAGGTTCTGACTAAGAAGTCAATTTTGAATAGATAAGTAGAAGCCCTAACCAACGTGAAGGGTGATCAACGAGAATTGATCATTGACAAGATTATTAACACTGTGGTGAGGTATGTTGCCTACGACATTTCTTATAAAATCTATTTCAGGAATATGGAAGGTGCCACTTTGACAATTGCAGTATATATGACACATATACTTGTAATGGAAAACAAATCATTTGACTTGTGTGAATTGTTGTTGGAAAATGTTAAGATGACAAAAGAGAAGAATTATCCTTTCAGGTTTGGTTCATTGGTTGTGAGTTTGGCCGTGTATTGTTTGCGATCACTTCCAGCAAAAGACAATGTTATATAAGAATCTGGTGTTCCGATTGTGAGGTAGATATTTAGGTATTTGAATAGTTTGGATAGTAAAGAGGAAGTTTGTGATGCATATTTTAAATTTTCTTTGGATATGTGGAGTGTTGGCTTGGTATCCCTTGTTTCTGGTTCTAGAAGTTCTTCCTTCGGAAAGAGGAAAAGAAGACAGTTTGTTTCTGCTAGTGTTTCGGTGTCAAAGAAAAGCAAGGTGGATTTGAATGAAGAAGATATTGTTGTGACTGAGGATACAAAGTCTTCTGTAGTTGGAGGAGATTCGACAGTTGCAAAATCAGAAGATGAATCTAATTTGCTGGAATTAGTCAATAGTATGGATGGTATCAAAAAATTTGGTGTGATGTGGTAGACTTTAGTAGAGTCACATAAAATTGAAGGTGTTTCGTTGAATCATTTAATATAGAATAGCATGAGCATTGAGGATATCAGTAATTTGCTTTCAGAATCTTTGAATAAAGTTCTTAAGGAGAAGTTCTTTGAGCAAGAAAAAGTTGAATGTGTGTATGAAGTATGAAGTATGAAGGTGTGTGTGTATGCAAAAGAGACACAACAACAAAGATAGTAGAAGAGTGTGAAGTTTGAGTTGTGGACAATGAAAGCAGTTGGTGCAGAGTCAGAGTGTAGTTCGTGTTGTAGTAGTCCTTAACTGGACCTGCTACAAGACAGTTGTACAAAGATCTTTCACTGGATCTGCTATAGAGTTTGTGAATTGTGATATGATCTTAATCTTGGAACTGATCTCATGCGTTTGGAGATGCAATCCTCTTTAGTTCAATCCTACCTGTTGCAATGAGCATTTTGACAGTAAGATGTCTTTTGTATCTTTGCAGCGAGGAGTCCAACAGTGAGCCATTTTTGTAATCTAGCAATGAACCACCTGAAAGTGAGCCACCTCTTTGTAAAACACCATATAACTAGTTATATTCTCTTGAGAGTTAACACTCTCCATGGTTTTTCCCATTTAGGTTTTCCACGTATAAAATCCAGTGTTCCTTTTGTGGTTGTGATGTTTGTTCTATATTTGTTGTTTCATATGTGTTAAGCATATTCGGTTAATTGATCAGAAAGTTTTAAGTTTGGTAAAAGGTTTTAATATCTATGGGAATATTGATTCACCCCCCTCTCAGTATTCTGGTCCCTTCAACCAAGTGAACAACTTTTTGTGGATGTGTTCCTTTAAAATCTTCCATAATAATTGTGTTATATTTACAATTATGTGAACCTCGAGGTTTGGTGTTTTTTTCTCCCTACTTGAGGGATGACTTGTTGCAAGGTGTTCACCCTTGGTCTCCTTGTGTTGTGCAATACAATGCTCAGGTTTGTAACATGGCTTAACTGGCTCATGTGGATTCATTAAGTCTCGCGGTTGTATGGGCCATTAACAGGTCAATTTTTTGGTGCAATGACAATCGTGTTTCTAACAAGTGGTATTAGAGCTTGGGTCATGGGTTCAAACCCCTTGCTTGCGCAGGGGGGATTGTTGCAAGGTGTGTGCCCTTGGTCTCTTTGTGTTGTGCAATACAACACTCGGGTTTGTGACATGGCTTAATCACCTCTCATGGCTTCATTACGTCTCACGGTTATATCGAGCATAAACAAGTTGATCTTTTGGTGCAACGACAACTGTGTTTCTAACATGACTAAAGCCTAGTATTGACTTGAAGATGCCATGTTGGATGAGTGGTAATCTTGTACTCCTCCATTAGTATTCTTCTATTCGAGTTTCCTACAATAATTCTTGAAGAAGGTTGTTGTGAATTTTATTTCATGATAGTTTTATGAGTTGAAACCATTTTTTGTAATGAAATAAATAGAAGTTAACAAGAATACCAAGTAATTCCTCTTGTCTAGAGAAAAAGGACACATTTGGTTTTCACATATTTGCATATTAGTTAGCTATAAAATGATTTATTAACTATGTTACAAAGAAAACAAAGACTAGATCTTTGGAAGAAATTTTTTTAGTGCATGAAATGATTTTAAAGACTAATTTTTCTTGCAAAAACAATTATTTAAGAATACTATTATAATGTATATGGTAGCCATAATTCTTGCTGCTATACTGTTGGTAATTTAATTGAAGTAGTTATTTTAAACTATTATATATATTTGGATTTGTTTAAATAGATATAAGCAATTTAAACCTTTCTTCACTTTTGTGAGTGTCTTGCTAAATCAATAAGAATTTTCTTTCTCGTTATATATTAGAGCATGTAGTCACATGTATTTTTAATTATATTGATTCAATATGCATCTTTTTGTATATAAACTAAATGCTACATGCATACACTTATATCTTTGATTTTATTTTAAATACACACTTTTTTTTTATATAGACATATACATAAATGTGACTCACTATTAAATTTTAGATTTACGCATATTTATATTTTCTTAATTATTTTTACAGTTTTATTATTCTTTTTCTTATATAAGAAAATATGTATTCATTTTCAAATATTTTTATTAAAGCAAATTATATATATTTTAATGTTTTTATTTAAAATTAATATATTTTTTAATTTAAATTAAAAAATAAGTCATGAGAAGGAGAAATGTCTCCTCCCTAAACCCTAGTCATGACTAAGGTTTGAGGAAGGAGCAACACATCCCTCCATGGGGGAGGCAACCACTGTAGAGGGCGCGAGTTTCAAGGAGTTTGTGACCTCCACAAAGGTTGTGGCCCTCCCCATTAACATGCAATAAGACAACAACTTAAAAATATATATATATTGATTTCTTCTTTGGAAATACCTTGTTTCTTATGCTTCCCTTCATCATGATCCAAGAAGTTTCCTCAGATGAATCTATTGTTGAAAAAAATAATTATTTTTTTTAATAACAACAAAAGATTTTCATGTCTGTAAATCAACTTTATAAAACCAATCATTCTTATCTAAATGCCCAACTCTCTCTCATCCATGTGAAATAGCAATCTCTGAGTGCCTCTCTTCTTTTACCGTTCAACAAATAAACCTTTGAGTGCAATAGCAAACAAAATAATATAGAAAACAATACTCTTGGGTGTAATCCATGAATGGACAATAGGCCCAATATTTACTAGACCTAGCAAGAACTTCCATTAATCTTCTTAAAAAGCAAGTAGGGATTTTCCTCTCATGCTCAATCATTTCCAACTCGCAACAAAAAAATGGTCTTTGAATAATAGTTTGAAGGATAAATTATTTGTTTTAACTTAGGGTTTTAGTTTCCCTAAGATTGAAGGACCAAGATTTGTTAGAAAAATGTATTTTTGTAGAAAACAATGAGGAATCAAAAGCTTACAAATTGTTTAATGCAATACTAAAAAATGCTAATTGATTGATGCATGTGTCATTAACAAAGAAGCATGTGGAGGAAGTCTAAAAAAATAATGAGTATTGCTATAACAAATCATCTTTTTTTTTTTTCAATTTTTTTGGATATAAAATGCATATTCAATGCCTTCACACTTTTTGATCACCCAAATCCTAGAGCGAGCAAGGTGAGAGCACACAATGCTTCAACTACACTATTGAGTACAATGTATACAAATAGAATGAAATTGTGGCAAGCTGATCATAGCACACAATGACACAATTGACTTCAATCAACACTTCTTTAATAGTAGATGATGTACACTAAGCAAGCCGTTAGCAAAATGTCTAAGTTGGTTCAAATTGAAATGGTTGATTATACCATCTTGTTCAATGTCAAAATTGGCTAATTGGTAGTAAACCATCTAGTTTTACAAGATAAAATTCTTACAAATATATATCTCCAACAATACTACCATTTGAGATTAATAAGACAAGCATGCATGCACTACAAAATAAGATAAATGATTGATATAGTGTTGGAACAAGTGTTGACTAATTTTTTATTGTACAAAATCAAACTATTGCAATAACTTAAACTATTCTAAAGAATCAAAATGAGCAAGGAATATCATACTCATAATGTGTGTTCAATAACCTAGCTAAATTATATATCGAAAGTTGAAGCAAGAAAATGATATAGTGCTAGTACAACTCTATATTGTTGTCACATTATCAAAATCAAAATTGATGCATATTGAACTCTGAAATCATCTTTAGATGTTGAAACTATTAGTGTGAATGGGGTTTTTTCCTATCTAGTTATTATTGGGGACCTATTCACATAATAAGTTTACTTAGGAGTTAAGTTAGTTGTTCTTATATCCTAGGTGTCATTTCTAGAAGTAAGTTCTAATTGGGCCATGTTCCATTATTTACTTTTATTCATTTAGGCATTTAATATTTTGCATTAAGCATTTAACATTTGTATCATAATCCATCATCTCATTACCATTTTCAAATATTCAAGCAAGCTCTTTGCTACAACACTGTCTTGTGGAAGGTATCTTTCATGGTCAATCGTAGAGGCTATAGCTTCAACAAAAAGAACCCAATGTGAAAGCAAGAAATCCTAATCATTGAAGAACATCTGAAAATGCATCCCAAACACATGAACCTAACTGATATTACACTAAAATAGAAATTAGACTAAATATAGATTCGAAACAAAAATTAATGTTCTTAGAACAAGTATAATAAATACAAAATCCATAAAAACTCATTAAAATTAGCAATGTTCATCTTTTGTGGATTAATATCATAAAATCTTCAAAAAAATACATCAGTAACATTCAGTAACTATAATTTCCTCAAAATACATCAAATATTTCTATTTTACCAAACACACAAGTATTCCAAGAGGGTTTTCAGCCTCAAGAAATACAAAGAGTACGCATTCTTGCTTAGAGCAAATGAAAATTAAAAATAACCACTAACCCTTTTTTACCTTCTTTTTAACCTTTTTAGAGGTATTTTGGAAGAAAAAAAATTGCTTTTCTAAAACTGTTTTATTTAATTTAATTTTTTTTCTTTTCAAAATAAGTATTTTTCTTGAAAAAAATATAAAGTGTCCTTATGATATTTTTCAACACTCTAGTAACATTTTATCTTCACACTTAAAACGCCTTTTTAAATAATTAAATATAAATTGTCATTTAATTTTATTTTTTTGGGATTGCTACATAAGGGGGTAGCTCCCTTTCCATTAAAACATAAAAAAGATTAAATAAGATCAACAAAGAGTGTAGAATAGGACACTTATGGCCTATATGACTTCTTTGGCACACTCACTCTGTTATGGGGGAAACAAATTCCAATTTACACATGTATTTATAAGTTTACATATTATTTCTCCCCAAATAGTCCCTCAATTCCAATACAGTGTTTGTCATATTCCTATCCTTGGTGACCTCTACAATGTTGAAAGCATTTATTTCCTTTCCTTGGAAGGATTCGTTCTTCAGTCTCCTTAGGGCTCCCACAATAGCCTCACACAGGTTGGGAGCAACCAAACACCAAACAACCTACTCTATCATCTCACAGTCCCTCATATTTCTAGCGATGTTATACACGAACCTCTCTACAAGTTTGGCACTATGCACATGGGATCCCTCCAAAACTCTTCTCCCAATAATCTCGTGGATGGTGTTTTCTTCCACATCACCATCGAAGTAAAAAATTATCTTCAATCGCTCCTCTACCATTTGCAAACATTTGCACTTACATTCAGGAATGTGGATAAACTCCACTTCCCCATTACTCGAAACAAAAGAACCTGCCATCAACTCAACCATATATGCCTTCCCATTCTAAATGTTGTGCATTTTATAGACGAAAAATATCCCTTGAACCATCATTGCATATATGTCCAAATCTCGAAGGGATCGGATCTAATCTCCAAGTGTTCTACATTCTTGCCAAGTCGCTACTCCAACCTACCTTTTTTGCCCTTCATTTTGCAGAGGCTGCATTCAGAGGCGACACACCCACATAGAGGGTAAGTTTGCTCCATGAAGATGTGACATCCAATAAGATGGAGTCATAGTTTTTTTTTTTTGGTCGGTAATAAGGTTATTTTATTAACTATCTCGGGTATTGTCTTGGCTTGAACTAGTAGGGGCTACAATTAGGGAGCCCCCTGCCCATAAATGTCATCTCCTTCATGAGATGAAGATACATAGCTAATACTGCCCCCTTTTCCCTTTTTATCTTTTTTTTGTTTAACTTCAATCCAACCCTCCTCCTTTGCCTTCTTAAGTAACTTCGGATTTATATTTTCCAGTAAATTTGTTCCCTTAGAAGTTACCAGTAAATCTATTCCCCTAGTAACTGGGTGTGACTGCTCCAGCAGTTGTCCACCAACTTGCCCTAAGCTACCTTCAGCCAAAGAGTTAACCATCGAGGCATGCCCTGTCACCCTATCTGTCTGGATAGAACATCCCCCATAGTGAGACTACCTATGCACCAAGCCATCTACAACTTCAGTCATACCATGTTTAGGAGCAGTTTCGCTTTCCATGTTGCCCATAGCACTCTTGTCAGTGCCCTCCAGACCTTGCTTGGCATCCTGATTCTCTACCACTTTATCCACCGTGTATAAAAAAGGAGAAAATTTCTTCCACCAAGAAGTCGGTTGATCCACCTTGGCCCTTTCACAAGACACTGCATTATGCCCAACCCGAATAGATATCTTCGACACCTAAATAGAACCCCTTCATAGTCCACCGATTGTTTCCAACTCCCTTTCGAGGTAGTAATTGAAATCTTTGTTGGGAGACCCTAAGATATATCCATCTTAACTAAAATATGAGCAAAGGTAGTGGGCAAAAGATTTAAAGAACCTTCATCAGTCAGAATAAACTTACCCAAAGAGTTACCCACTGCCTCAAAACAAGAATCAAACCGAAATTGCATTGGAAGGTTAGGCAGTCTAATCCAAAGAGGGATGCGATCAAAAGATTCTGAAAGGGGGTTGAAGGCCGGATGCCATGGTTTCAACATCAATGGTTGGTTGTCCTCCTAGCACCATTGACCTCCACTCAGGACCTTATTCTTATCAACCCTAAATTGAAAAACCACAATGAAAAAACCCCATGCATGAGGGTAAATCTACATACACTCATCCACCAAGGGTTCCCAATGCACTGAAATCCACTTATGTAAATCTCCAAGACTTGGCCACAGACCTGTGAACCACCCAATTAGCCCCAAATATGAGAAAACCTTTTCATTATGCTCAACCTCCTTTTCCACTTCCTCTGACAGACAAATATTGACTGGTTCAGCTGATTAAATAGGAGCCAAAGAGGAAGAACCCAGAAAAGCCAAACCACGAGACGGGGAAGCATCATGAGGCAAAGGTTGAATACCCCCATGATCCATAGCCTCACACTTCTTGTAGGCTAAGCAATCACCAGCCCTAATCGATGCCCGAGAAATGACATCCATTCTATGTCCTCGTTGCAGATTAGTTCCACCACACCCATACTTTACCACCGTACCATTTCCCTGGTCAATTAAGTGTCGGTTACTTGCAGCACTGCATGGTCTCTGCTCCTACCATAGACCACCCTGCTTTTTACCAAATTTGAAGCCCTTGATCGCGCCAACACCCAACGATTTGCTCAACTTAGCCATGTTATGGGCACCACCACCAAATCCACCCCTTCTCACTGTTGGTATTTTGGTATGGTTTTGTCATTGATGTCAACACCTACTAAAACACTAGCACTTTGGAAATCCAACAACATTCATCGGCAAGCAAGTAACTATTGCACAGTTACTGGTACATGGTACATCGGCAAGATATAATGATCACCGACACTTGGAATGGCATGGAAGACACATGGTTATGTCGAAGACATCGTCTGGACATCTTGTCCTGGAGTTTTGTTCATTGGTATATTCACAGTTGCATATTTGTTGTTACTGGCAAATAGGTCTAGGGTTACACCGACAGGTTTATCTTTTCCAAATCAACATGGCACGCTATGGAGATGATTAATTATTGTTGTAAATGCATTAAGCCGACATGTTCAATTGGTTGTTGCATCGGATATTATATTGTTTGTAAAATGTTTTTATTGTAATATCTTGTAGAGTCGACCTACTAAAATGGGTCTTAGGTTATGGTATAAATGTAAGATCTTATTGTAAGATCAAGTGTGGAATGCGAAAAAGGATTGTGTGAAGGTATATGCGAGATTAAGCAGAGCTATACACGAAGACATCATTTGAAGGTGAAGCTAGGTTTTGTGGAAGCATATCAACATTACATCGGTACTGAATCCAGCATATGAAGATGCTATTTTGTGTAGTACATTCTTATCGGATTTAACCATCCAATTGTAGTCAGTGTGACTCCCATTTGTGATTGAGCAGTGAGCTCTAGGTTGTTGGCATTTCTGCATGTGTAGACCCCATTTATGTACATTTACTATTTGCAGTAGTATCATCTGATTGTGGGTAAGGTTTACCACTGTGGTTTTTCCCCTTATAGGGTTTCCACGTACAAATATTGGTGTTATGTGTTGTGGATAACTTTGTGTTTATGTTTCATGCATTAATCTTTACCAGTATAGCAATTAACTGTTAAAACTGTCTACCGGCTTACTTAACTGGTTTACCGGTATTAAGTATTAAGTTGGTTAAATTGTTTTTGGTTTAAAGTCATTAGACAACTGATTCACCCCTCCCCCCCCCCCCCCCTCTTAGTTGTCTCCGGGACCTAACAATTGCTATCAAAGCTTAGTCCTCTTTTGCAGAAGTTTAACAGCTTGAGGAGATCCAATGTCTACTAACTATTTCAGGAAGGACAGTCCTAAACTTGATGGAACCAACTATGGCACATGGAAGATCAGAATGGAGACACATCTAAATTGCATTGGAAAGGACATATGGGATGTTACACAAAATGGTTATACTGCTGCTATACCAGGTCAGCCCAGTCCAGCTAACTTGACAAAAGATGAGGAAAATGATTGCAAAGCAAGAGAAGCACTTTTGAGCACATTATCAGATCAACAAATCATGGGACTATCAAATAGGTATACTGCTAAAGCTATTTGGGATCATTTGGAAACACTAAATGAAGGAGATTCCACAGTCAAAATTGCAAAACTTGAAAGCTTCCGGGTCAAGTATGAACATCTGAAAATGGAAGAAGATGAAAGGATTTCTGCTTTTATGGAAAAAGTAAATGAAATTGTTTTGGGTATTAAATGTTGTGGAGGAACTTTAAATGAGGATGAAATTGTTTCAAAAGTTTTAAGAGGATTGCCACCGGCATACAAAATGAAGGTTACTGCTATAAATGAGTTGAGAACAATACCTAATACATCAGTAATTAGGGATACATTGATTGGAAAACTTTCAGCTTTTGAAATTGAAGAATTTGGTCTTGTTGCTACTATAAAGACAGATTTGGCCTTTAAAACATCAACATCATCTGCTCCATCATTTGACAAATCTGATTGGAAAGCCTTTTATGCAAGAGAACTTGAAGAAAGTAGGAAAGAAAATGAAAAACTTGAAGAACTTGAAGCACTATTTGCAAGGAAAATGCATAAAGGTCCAGTTGGAAGTAAGTATGAAGGTAAAGCACCCTTTAAATGTTTTAACTGCAATAAGATTGGTCATATGGCTTCAAGATGCCCTGATAGACATGCTAGATTAAGAGAAGAAGCTAGAAGAACATACAAGCCTAACCCTGAATATCAGAGATACAGATTTAAGAAGAATAAAGACAAATCTTGTTACATTGTTGATGAAGGTGTGACTGATGATTCTGATGAGGATCCGACAGACAATGGATGAGTTTTTGTTGCTATAACAGAAGATCAACCGGCACCTACTGCTCAACCGATAGTACAGGCTCTGACAGTTAAAGTTGAAGTAAAAGATGAATGGATCATTGATTCAGGATGCTCACATCATATGACAGGAGACAAAGGTAAATTCTTGAACTTTCAAGAATACAATGGAGGTTTAGTAAGATTTGGAGATGACAAAGCTTGTTCAATCAAAGATAAGGGTTCAATATCTCTTGATGGTAAGCATAACACTGACAATGTCTACTATGTTGAAAGATTAAAGCATAATCTTTTGAGTGTTGGTCAATTAGTTGAGAAAGGATTTCAGTTACAATTCAAAAATGGAAAATGCAAAATCATAAACAGAACTGGTTTGGAAATTGCAACCGGTAATCAGACTAGAGGTAATATCTTTCATTTGAATAACAATGAAAAGACATGGTTAATTGCACATATAGATGAAAGTTGGTTATGACATAAGAGACTTTGTCATGTAAACTTTGATTGCATGGTAAAGATCAGCACCACTAAGGCAGTTAGAGATTTACCTAAAATTGTCAAACCTCATAAACAGTATGTAAGGAATGTCAATTTGGAAAACAAGTTAGAGCTAGTTTCAAAAGTATTCTAGAAAAATCAAATAATGCTTTTGATTTGATTCACACTGATTTATGTGGTCCAGCTAGAACTAAAAGTTTACAAGGTGATAGATATTTCATGCTAATCATTGATGACTATTCTAAAATGTGTTGGGTTACTTTTCTCAGAGAAAAATCAGAAGCACTTGGAAAGTTCAAACTATTCAAAGCAATGGTTGAAAATGAAACCGGTAAGAAAATCAAATGTTAAAGATCAGATCAAGGAGGTGAATTTACATCTAGGGACTTTAATACATTTTGTGAAGTGAATGGAATCAGAAGACAGCTATCAGCACCCCAGACACAACAGCAAAATGGAGTTGTTGAAAGAAAAAATAGAACTATCTTGGATGCAGCAAGAAGTATGTTATCAAAAGCAAACTTACCATGTATATTGGAGAGAAGCAGTTAGCACGGCGGTCTATACATTTAACAAAGTTCACATCAAAGGTGAAACCGATAAGACCCCTCATGAACTATGGTTTGGTAATACTCCTACTCTTAAGTATTTCATAATTTTTGGAAGCAAATGTTATATCAGAAGAGATGAGTATATTGACAAATTTGATCCTATAAGTGATGAAGAAATATTTCTTGGTTATTCATCTAAGAGCAAAGCATATAGATGTTTTAACAAAAGATTGCAGAAAATTGTTGAGAGTACAAATGTAAAGATTGATGAACAATTCAGAGGAACTTCCAGGTATATAGACTCTAAACCGGTAACAGAAATTTTGACAAATGAACCTACTCTAAATCCACCGGTACAGAATGAAGATCCAGTTACCCCGGTACCATCTGAGAATTCCACAGTAATTGAAGAACAACAACAAACTAAGACACCCCGGTATGTAAGACTGAATCATTCTGAAGATCAGATAATTGGAAACAAGTTTAAAGGAGTTATGACAAGAGGAAGATTGGCAAATGAAGAGGTATGCCTTATTTCTCAAACTGAACCATCATCTGTTAATGAGGCATGTGAAGATAAATTTTGGATTAAAGCTATGGAAGAAGAATTAGAACAAATTGAGAAAAACAACACTTGGACATTAGTTCCTCGACCTAAAGATAAAAATGTAATTGGAACCAAATGGGTATTTAGAAACAAACTTAATGAAGATGGTAAGGCTGTCAGAAATAAAACAAGACTAGTGTGTAAGGGATATTCTCAGAAAGAAGGAGTTGATTACAATGAAACCTTTGCACCGGTAGCTAGAATTGAGGCAGTCGGATTATTTTTGGCTTTTGCAGCATACAAGAACTACAAAGTTTATCAAATGGATATTAAATGTGCATTTTTGAATGGAGATCTTGAAGAGGAAGTATACATTGAACAACCTGATGGATTTTCTCTGACAGATGACAATAATATGGTATGCAGGTTAAGTAAAGCTTTGTATGGACTAAAACAAGCTCCAAGAGCTTGGTATGCAAGATTGGATAAATATTTTTTAAAGATTGGTTTTACTAAAGGAAATGGAGACAACAATTTATATTACAAAATAACTAATGATGACATATTGATTATAGAAGTATTTGTTGATGATATAATCTTTGGAGGAGAAGATGGATTATGTAAGGAATTTTCTATTAAAATGCAGCAAGAATTTGAAATGGCTATGATTGGAGAAATAAAATTCTTTTTAGGATTGCATATTTCACAGACTGATAAAGGTATATTCTTGAGTCAATCCAAATATTTGAAAGAGTTACTAAAGAAATTTGGGATGGAGAACTTTAAACTGGTAAGCACACCTATGACTATAAATGACAAATTATCACAAAGAGATGAATCTACACCTGTTAATCCAACTAGATACAAATCTATGATAGGAAGTTTACTGTATTTGACACAAACCAGACCTGATATTATGAATGCAGTATGTATTGTGTCTAGATTTCAAAGTAATCCTAGAAAAAATCATGAATCAGCAGTAAAAAAGATTTTCCGGTACTTACAAGGCACTATAAATCTTGAATTATTGTATTCTAAAGATGAAAACTTTGAATTATGTGCATACATAGATGCAAATTGGGCAAGAGATGTGGATGATAGGAAAAACACCACCGGCGAAACATTCTTTCTTGAAAACAGATTAGTTTCTTGGTTGAGTAAGAAACAGAGTTGTACATCTTTATCTACAACATAATCAAAATATGTTGCAGCAACAACTAACTGTACACAGATACTGTGATTTAAGCAAATGTTGAAAGACATAAAGGTAAAATGCAAGGAACCTATCACTATCTATAGTGATAACACTTCAGCGATTGATATATCTAAGAATCCGGTTTTACATTCTAAAACCAAACATGTTTCTATCAAACTGAATTTTCTAAGGGAAAAAGTTGAAGCTAAGGAGATAAAACTGGTTTATGTGAATATTAAATAACAGATTGCAGATATTTTCACTAAACCTTTGCCTAAGGAGACTTTTGAATATCTCAGAGATCAACTTAGAGTCATACCACCACTGGTAGAGACTTAGATAGTTGATGATTGTCATCAACCGACAGAACTAACAGAGAAATCTTTTATTCCGGTTTTTGATAAGGAAGCTACTTCTCAGGGGGAGTAGTTGGTATATTAAATTGATTAGTATTTTGTATATAACTTTGGCATTTGATGTCAAAAGGGGAGAGATATATATGGAAAAACACATTATCTTTTGGAAAGATTGTTATGGAAACTTGGGTAAACACATGTTGCTCCTAGGGGGAGAGATTGTTGTTTAGAAGAGATTATTACTCTCTGATTTATGGTTATAATCTTATTGGAGATTGTTGGTTTTTGATACTTGACATTTTTGTTTTGGCACTTTGATGGTTTTTCCATCTTGTGTTGCCATCAATGTCAAAGGGGGAGATTGTTGGTATTTTGGTATGGTTTTATCATTGATGTCAACACCTACTAAAACACTAGCACTTTGGAGATCCAACAACATTCACCGGCAAACAAGTAACTATTGCACAGTTACTGGTACATGGTACACCGGCAACATAAAATTAATGCATGAAACATAAACACAAAGTTATCCACAACACATAACACCAATATTTGTACGTGGAAAACCTGTAAGGGGAAAAACCACGGTGGAAAACCTTACCCATAATCAGATGATACTACTGCAGATAATAAGTGTACATAAATGGGGTCTGCATATGCAGAAATGCCAACAGCCTAGAGTTCACTGCTCAATCACAAATGAGAGTCACACTGACTACAGTTGGATGGTTAAATCCAATAAGAATGTACTGCACAAAATAACATCTTCATATGTTGGATTCAGTACCGGTGTAATGCTGATATGCTTCCACAAAACTTAGCTTCACCTTCAAATGATGTCTTCGTGTATAGCTCTGCTTAATCTCGCATATGCCTTCACACAATCTTTTTTCGCATTCCACACTTGATCTTACAAATAAGATCTTACATTTATACCATAACCTAAGACCAATTTTAGTAGGTCGGCTTTACAAGATATTACAATAGAAACATTTTACAAACAATATAATATTCGATGCAATAACCGATTGAACATGTCGACTTAATGCATTTACAACAATAATTAATCATCTCCATAGCGTGCCATGTTGATCAAGAAAAGATAAACCTACCGGTGTAACCCTAGACCTATTTGTCGGTAACAGAAAATATGCAACTGTGAATATACCAATGAACAAAACTCCAGGACAAGATGTCCAGAAGATGTCTTCGACATAACCATGTGTCTTCCATGCCATTTCAAGTGTCGGTGATCATTATATGTTGCCGGTGTATCATGTACCAGTAACTGTGCAATAGTTACTTGCTTGCCGGCGAATGGAGACCTAACACTCACCACATTCGCCCAGCTCGGGGCATGCAGATAATGCCTACCATGCCCGTCAGCCGTAGTCGGGAAAAGCCTACCCCAGAGGCTCGTAGCACCATAATCTTCTTATCCTCCCTTTGTGATGGTGTCACAGTTTTGATCAATGCTACAGTTTGATAAAAATTTCGCTTCTATGTTTCCTTCATGGAAAATATGTTTTACCTAGTGATAACTGTTTAGGGAGTCACCTTCAATGTTAACTTGTCAAAGATTTTTCTCCCTACATAGCTTTAGGTTGCTAAGAAGAGCTGCATAGTCGTCATCGTTATTCGTTTGGGAGTTTGAGCAAACCTCCCCAAATAAAATTTCCTTTCTCTTCTCTAATTTCAAACGACCTTTTGGTGGGAGGACAATTTTACTATTTAGTCGTTACATAATTAATTATTTTCCATACAACCACCGAAGTTATGGAATATATTAAAAAAGCTTCAAATATGAATTCTAACCACAACCAATACACCTTAAATGCGTAGGATATCAATCTATATGAAAATTTGCACACTCTCCCAAGATGACATGCTTCTCCAAGAAGTTTGGAGTGCTCCTAGAATGATAAATTTGTGCAAGAAAAGTACCATTGTACTTATCTTGGCTCTAGAAACTTGCTACCATTGTCAAAAAAAAATTGTTTTGAAAAATTGTCACTCCCAAAAAAAAGTTAGAGTGGATTAAAAAGGCTAAATTACAAGTCCCCACTCCCCCAAATTTTTGTCCTCAAGCAATGCTAGCTCAACCAATCAATTCCAATTGTTTGATTCATTCAAAAGAGTTTATGATTCAATGCCACACTAGTTGTCTTTAATGATAATCTTGAATGTGTCAAATATGTTGGTTTCATATTATTTGCTACCAACAATTATGTGCATATGTCCTATTGATTAGTGAAATATATGAATTATTTTATTCTCCCAACAATGTATAATGGATTGCCTATGAGATCTTCTACATTGTGCTAAAACCCATGCAAGATTGTGTATATTGACCTTTACTAAAGTTACAAAGTTCTTAATCATTTTAAGTTCTAGTAAGTGGTTAATTTGGATCCAATGGACAATACTAGAGGAAGAATAATCAAATTAGCATTTACTACGCTTTAACAAATATCGTCCAAGGTATCTTGTAAATTAGCAAACTTGGATTATTTTGTCTGAAGGAAGAAAAATAGAAGTATTAGCAACTTGGATAATGTAATATTTGTTCTCATCACTTCTCTTCAAAAATATAGTTAACTTTTGAAACTTGGAAGGGAAAGAACGTTGAGAATGAATGAATGAAATGACATCCATACGACCACCAGTCTAAGGGGCAAAAGTCTCTTTTCAATATTTTTCAAATGTATATGCATATCTCTAAAAGAGTATAAGGTACTCAAATGCATATTATTCTTAATAATAGAGAGTAGTCTCTCAAAAAAAACACAATTTATAGCTCATTTTCATAAAATTGATGCTTTTATATACTACATAGATTGAAAATAGTTGACTTACTCATTTATAAATGTATTACTTTATTGGTTGATCTAGTCATGTCATTAATAATGAATTTCTAAGCCATGTTTAACTGAAAATACTTAAGAAGGTTGTACAAAAATCCTAAAAATATCATATTAAATCAAGAGGCAAAGAATAAAATCATTGGATATCATTGTCATAAGTTTCAAGGAAATAACTTGGCTACGATCTTGTCATTGTATGTAAAATCAATGATGTGGTTGTAAAAGCTTGTAGATGCACGTTGGAGTCTTCCTTTCCATCAAACAACTCAAGTATAGGGGCCAAAAAACCAATGGTCAACCAATACATAACTACCTCAAATGCTAATGGTGTGTGCTGTGGTATATTATATGTGAATGGATCTTTCTATTTTTTGTTGTCTTATCTCTCAAGATTGGCCACTTCTTGTAACAATGCCTCCAAACTGCAAGTTAAACAAGGGTGGTGTTGGGGTCGTGTTAAACAATAGAGGATGTGTAGTGAGTTTGTGAGGTTACGGGTGAAAGACATGGCCATTGATGAATGGATGACATTATATGATGGTTTAGTCATGAAAAGTGAGTTGAATAGTTGGAGCCATATGTAGCGAAGGATAAATTGTATAGAGGGTATGAATGGCAGGTATGTATAGAATGTAATGAGAAAACGAAGTTCATGGATAAACTAGAAGGTACAATAGAAGGGATAAAGTTAGTGGGTAATCTTATATTGAGCAACACCACCAATGGGAAAGGTGTAAGTAAGAGCTACATGTAGGGTAATCTCAATGGTCATTGGAGTGGGGAGGTAAGGGTATGATCAAAAGAAGATGCGTGAGAAGGTAAACCATTAGAATAAGTCATTAAAGAGCCAAGACCATGCCAAATGGGCACCCTTCTAATATCTTATGAAAGAGACTTGCTAATTGACAAGGAGATTTGACTTACCTAAGAGCTACATGTCCGATAACATTAATGGTCATTGCAATGACCAAACTTGCTAATTGATGAGGAGATTTGGCTTAAATAAGAGCTGCATGTAGGGTAATATCGATGGTCATTGGGGTGGCAAAGGAAGGGGTAGGATCAAAAGAAGATGGATGAGAAGATAAACCATTAGATTAGGTCAATAAGGAGACAAGACCATGTAAAACATCCATACCAAATGGGCACCCTATAATATCTTATAAAAAAGATTTGCAAATTGATGAGGAAATTTGGCTTAAGTAATTTGTCATTAAGCATGAACAAAATCCTGATAGATATTACTTAGCCAAATGGTCTCATGATCACAGTCTCATGGATAATGCAAGTGGTTGAGAATATGAGCATTAAAATTGTTGTTCAAATAAGTGGCCATAGTAGGTTTCAACAAATGGTCTCATGATCATAGTCTCATGGATAATGCAAGTGGTTGAGAATATGAGCATTAAAATTGTTGTTCAAATAAGTGGTCGTAGTAGGTTTCAACAAATGGTCTCATGATCATAGTCTCATGGATAATGCAAGTGGTTGAGAATATGAGCATTAAAATTGTTGTTCAAATAAGTGGCCATAGTAGGTTTCAACAAATGGTCTCATGATCATAGTCTCATGGATAATGCAAGTGGTTGAGAATATGAGCATTAAAATTGTTGTTCAAATAAGCGGGCCATAGTAGGTTTCAATTGGTGCTCCCTAATGAATGAATATAATCAATGAGATCCAAAAGGTGTGTAGGAATACCATGCCCAATACCATTCAATCTTGAAAAATATGGATAAACACCAAATAAATATGCATAGTGCACCAAGTTTAAAAAATTCTACTTTACTCCTTATGCTCTACAATTTCAAGTGAATTAGATGATTCGTAAATATTGTAATGTTCAAATGAATCTTTGAAAACTAAAAAATTAACAATAGTCATACTAACATTTACCAAGTTGACTCCCATCAAATATGATGAAAAGGTGTTTGTCGGCAATATGAATTTTACAAATTTATTTATTTTTTCTATGGAGGGTTTTATATTAAATCATGTTTGGTGCAGCTGTGCAGCTTCTTTTTGACTCAAAAGTCAAAAACTGAGAAGATTTCTCTTGTACACCACAAAATGACCTAAAACAAGACAATATAATTAAGTAGAGATATATGTAATTGAACCAGGACTAAAATTTACGTGAATATAAAATCATTAGTGTAAATAAGACTATGACAGAATTGGGGGAAAGTAAAAATCATTAGTGTAAATAAGACTATGACAGAATTGGGAGAAGGTAAAATCTATCAAAAGTTAAACTTAACAAATATAATCTTGATATATGCTTCTAGATTCAGCTGTGTAAGTGTGTTTTGGCATCAAATTACACCTCTTTAATAAATATAATCTTATTAAAATGTTCTTATGTTCTCATAAGATAGATCCAAAAATAAAATGAACATAAAAATGAACATAAATAAACAAATTTCACCATTGCAGTTATAATCCGTTGTAATAATATTTGACAAATATAATCTTATTAAAACATTCTCCTAAAATAGATCCAAAACTAAAACTATTATAATCCATTCTAATAATATTTCCTGCACGCATCAATGAAAACCTAATCCTTATCCATGTTTCCCTGGCACTTCTTGCAACAATTGTAAATTCAAATCCTGTCAAAAGAAGAAGTTACACATTACCTGGGCGCATCACTCTGTGACCCAGTGTAGCCAGAGACGTCGATCTATTCACTCTTTCCATTTCGTATCTCTCTAATTAACGACAGAACAGAACATTCATTACAGTAACTTATTTTGCTATGACAGAAAAGAGCATCATTTCTGTGCATGAAAAACTTATTTTAGGGTTTTATCTATGCATATGCATATACCCATCAAAACCCTCTTTCTCAGCGGCACAACGTTTAAGAGGAGGAGATAAGAGAGACCGACGAAAAACCTGCAACAAAACCCCAATATCTAAAACGGAAATCAAAACCCTGAAAATAGATCTAGCTTCTGCACAAATAATTTCTTAAGAGGCGTGGTAGGAATGGGCGGAATGGGCAAAACCTCCAGAAATGCTAAGCAATAAAAATGAAGGTTTTGTCAATCAGCCCATTCCTACAACACCCTTAAGAAGAAAGACTCTCTACAGAGCTTCGTATGGGATTCGCGCGGCTTCGATGGGGATTCGTGCTATTTCGATCACCTCTACGCATTATATAGCTCATACAGGAAGACAAACCCTAGCAAAGTGCTCGCCTATGTTATACCTAACACCCGTGGGGAAGGAATAGGGAACTTTCTGGAGGAATCCAGATGGACATGGTTAGGTATTAAAGATGTAATTATAATTATTATTAGATATTTTTTGGAATAGGAGTAGTTTAGTTTTTTTGGATTCTATTGTGAGAGAGTTTTTAACAAAGAGACTAAATCATCAAGTTCTTGTCAATAGTGTTGTTAGTTTAGAGTATAAAATAGAAAAGAAGGAAGAAGAAATATGGTTGATGCATTAAATCCTTTTGCGTTCCTTGTTGAGCTTGAGCAATTGTTTGGTATAGGACATTGCTAAAGGCAAAGCACTACTAAACTTGTTGTAGCAACAATTGTAAGGCAATTAATTATTTATGGAAATGAATACCAAATGTTTGGTACTGAACATAGGATATTGCTAAAGGCAAAGCACTACTAAACTTGTTGTAGCAACAATTGTAAGATAATTAATTATTTATGGAAATGAATAATAAGTAAATTTTTAACTTCTCAAATTAAAAATTAAAAATTAAAAAATTAAATGTAAAGTTCAATTATATCAAAATCTAAATAGTATTTTCTACTCTAATACTATTTCCTACTTCAACATTGACACTAATTGTAATTGTAGCTCTAACCCTAATCTTGATCCTAAATTAACACTAATTCTAATCTTATAAAATAATCTCAACAAAAATGTCTCCTTTGCATTCAAAATATATTTTCAATTTATTATTTAAAAAATATTTAATTTGATATTATTTATTATTATTTTCTATTTTTTTTTCCTTTAATATATTTTTTATTATTTTAGCTATATAATTATTAATTTTATTTTTTATATAAGAAATTATAAATTAACCTAAATTATTTCTTTATAAATAAATTTAAAAATATAAATAGAATTAATTCAAATTAATTTATAATATATTATAATTATATATATTTAAACATTAATCTTGAATTATTTATTTTAATTTACAATTATTAAAAAAAAATCTTATTTTATCTACATAAATTAATGAATTTTTATTTTTTATTTTTTATTTTTTATTATTTTTAAATTTTCATTTAAAAAAAATTTATTTACTGTTTTTATTTATTTAATTTTTTTATTACATTCATTCAAATTAATATCTATTTTTTTTATAAATATATAATCATAATATATTGATTTATATATATATGATGTCAACATAAGACTTCTTCATGTCAATATAGAACAGTGATCAACATTAATAAATCTAAAATAAATTTGATTTTAAGCATAATTTGTTATCTTAAATTCAAATTACTATATTTGAACACCTATATGAAAAAACAAATAGTCCAAAGACGATATAATAATCCATAAAATGAGGATTTAAACAGTAAACTATTCGGTTAATTGGAATGGCGCTCAGGGTAGGGTTTCGGGCGATGCTTCTGTGGATCCCTTCCGGCTTCATAGGGAATTGGTTTGAGATCCCCTGGATTTGTTGGCACTAAGGACAACCAGGGAGCTGCAGAGACTGAAGATGGTGGGGACCCAAAAACGGGTTTTTGGGTGGACCCAAGGGACGGGCACCTAACAGGAGTTCCCCCTGTGGATGTCCCTCGTGATATGTCTTCATCACGGGTTTCTCAGGTAATCCTACCTATCACAGGGGCCACAGAATGTTCCTTTTTAGCTGGTGCCACGAATAATCATTGGGCAACTTTATTCGGGGTTAAACCAACTGGAAAGTCTTCCTTTCCCCTTGTCTCTGTCACTTGTGATAAGGTGAGTGGTAAGGTTGCCCTTTCTATTCCTGACCACAACATTGTTATCATGGCGCTCACCCTTGTTGGAAAGTTCTCTGGGCCGAGACCCAACATTGACTCGATGAGGATTTTTGTTAGTCGGAGGTGGAAGATCAAAGGGCATGTTGAGGTGTCGGCTCTCCCTCGGGGTTTTTTCTCTTTTGTGTTCTCTTGCGTTGAGGATATTCCGACTATCCTTTGTGGTGGCCCTTGGATTATGGGGAGGTCTTCCTTAACCCTTAAGAAGTGGAGTCCGAATATGGACTTGTCTGATGCATTTTTTGAAACTATTCTTCTTTGGGTCAAGTTGTCGGGGCTTCCTCTAGAATATTGGCATGAAGATATTTTCAAGGGCATTGATGGAGTGTTTGGGGAACTCTTGTTCATTGATCCAATGACGGCTTCAGGGAAAAGAATGGTCTATGCCAGGATTTGTGTGGGGGTGTCCAGATCCTAGGACCTCCCTTCGTCAGTTGAACTGGTGTCGAAGCTGGGAACACTAGTTCAAACTATTGAGTTTGAATCGTTACCTTTTATCTATTTCTTGTGCAAAAAGGCGAGCCACTGGGCAAAGAAATGCCCTCAGAATACTAAGAAAGATTCCAACAAAGGATCTATTGTTTGGAAACCCAAACTTGTGGATACAGAAGCTCGGAACAAGAAGGAAGATATTACGCACCAGGAAGGCTCTAATGGGAGCCAATAAATCAATAAGGAAAATAATGTTCAACCAAGTTAAAACAGTGAAGTGAAAGAAACAGATCATGAGGAAGGCAATAAAAAGAGAATCCATGAAGATCAAAACCTTGAGGTTAAGGATATGGATCAAGAGATTATTCCTGAGGAGGCCCCTATTCAAGATGAAGAAGATATAGCTAAGGGGAATGTGATGGATGTAAATGAAGGAGAAAAGGAATTGGTAGATGAACTGGAGGATGGAGAACTTTCACCCCTGAACCACCGTAGTTTCAAAGATATGGAAGAATGTACCTTCAAAGACCGCCAATTTTCTCTGGTTCTTGGGTCATCATTCGGTAATCTTGGGTTCAGTGATTTGAACAAGATCCTTGAGGATGAATATTCTTCACAACACTCTATCTGTGCCTTCCCTGACTTGGACCAGAATGTTATTATTCTGGACACCTTGCAGTCCTCGAAGGTTGATGATTCAACAGGTTTGGAGGGAATTGAATTTGATGAAGAAATGAGCTATACTAAGGTAGTATCGAAGAAAAAGAAGTCATAGCAGAAACCTGGAGTTACAACTCCCAACTAAGTGAAGGCAGACTGCGGGCCACCTCGAAGCGTAGGGAGAAAATCTAACAGGTGGCAAAGAGAGAAAGAGTGCATGCAGAACATAGCGGATGGGTCATAGAAAATTATCCATGAAAGTTTGTTTAATTCTCTTGCTAAGAAATGAAGATCCTTTCCTGGAATATTAGAGGTCTTAACAGTAGTCATAAATAGGACATAATCCGTAATATTGGTAGGGATCATAGACCGAACATTTTACTTATTCAAGAAACTAAAAGGTCGAAAGAAAAAGTGGAGAAAATTAAGTTTTCTAAATTTTGTGAATCTGAAGGAAGCAACTCCTCTGATGGGGCCTCTGGGGGGGTTGTTACTCTTTGGGATACTCAGTTCATTCAAGGCACTCCTATCTGTCATGATGGTAACCATGTGGCTACTTTGTTTAAACATTTAAGAGATGGGTTCTCGTGGGTCCTATCCAATGTGTATGCTCCCAATAATAAAGTTTGTAGGAGAAAATTTTGGATAAAGCTCTCTTCCTTTCGGAGCCATTATCCCAACATTAATTGGTTGGTTATGGGGGATTTTAATACCCCTCTTATGGAATCTAAGAAATTTGGGGGATCCCAGATACAAAATGATATCAAACAGGACTTAGTTGACTTCATCAATGGCCAGGGTCTCATTGATTTGGACTTATGTGAAGTTTCCTTCACTTGGTCTAATCATCATGTTGGAGCTGATTTGATTCAAGTTAGACTTGATCGAGCCTTGATTTCAGTTGGGTGGATCCAACATTATGTTTCTTCTTTGAATTCTATGGTTAGAATTGGATCAGACCACTTTCCAATATGTTTGATGGTTGAACCTAAGAATGGCCGACAAAGGAGGTTTCCTTTTAGATTTGAGAAAATGTGGCTTTCCCACCCAAACCTTTTTAATAGCATGAAATATTGGTGGAATGTTCAATTGGATGGATTTGCTATGTTCCGGGTAGCTTAAAAGTTAAGGCATGTTAAGGAGAAGGTTAAAAAGTGGAATAGAGAAGTCTTTGGGGGCATCTTCATTCAGAATTATGCTCTTCAGGAGGAGTTGAGCCCGATCCAGGATAAAGTCCAAAAAGAAGGTTATGTGAATGATAATTTTGCTAAGGAAAGTGAGGTTTTGTCCAAATACTACAAAATTATAGCTTGGGAAGAGACCTTTTGGAGGCAAAGATCCAGATCCTTATGGCTTAAGGATGGTGATAAAAACACCAGATTCTTTCACATCACTACCCTTAAACACAGAGTTGCAAATAGAATTGGCCACCTTGTGAAGAATGGGAGAAGAATAGATAATGAGGATGATATAAGTGGAGCTGCAGTTGAGTTCTTTGCTGATCTTCTGATGAAAGATACTCTATTAGCCCCAGAGGCTCAAGATATGATGGTTGACATCATACCTAAAGTCTTATCTGATGACCAAAATCATAATTTGGCTGCTATTCCTTCAAAGGAGGAAATTAGAAGCATTGTCTTTTCTTTTGATGGTAGTAAAGCTCCTGGCCCTGACGACTTTCCTATGTTCTTCTTTCAACACTTTTGGGAAGTTGTGGAGAAAGATGTGTCCAATGCTGTGAAAGAGCTTTTTGGAGCTAGATCCCTGCTGAAGAAACCGAATGCAACCTTTATTGTCCTTATTCCTAAGAAGCAGGGGGTTGATTCTCTGGACGCTTTTAGGCCTATCAGCTTGTGTAATTCTTTCTACAAAATTATTTCCAAGGTTCTTACTTTGAGGCTGGTGAAATTTCTTCCTCTTCTGATTTCACCTCAATAGAATGGCTTTGTGCTAGGGAGACAGATTCTTGACTCTATCATCACTGTTCATGAAAACATCCATTCACTTTTGGAGGCAAAGTCTCAAGACTTTTTGCTAAAATTGGACATTGCTAAGGCTTATGATAGGGTGGATTGGTGCTTTTTAAAAAAAGTTATTCAAGCTTTTGGTTTCTCTGGTAAGGTCATCTGTCTGATTTGGTAACTTATATCCACAGCTTCAACTGCAGTTATTTTTAATAGATCGCCCTCTCATTTCTTTACAGCTTCGAGGGGACTAAGTCAAGGTGATCCTATATCGCCAATTTTGTTCACTATAATGGTTGAAAGTTTGGGAAGATTCATTCATAAAAAGGTGATGGAAGGATATTTGAAGGGCCTCATGCTATCCTCAGCCAATTTTATTTGCTCTCATCAACAATTTGTTGATGATACTATTTTAATGGGAATCTCCTTTGTTGGGGAAGCCAAAGTCATTAGATCGATTCTCTACCTTTATGAAAAGGCTTCAGAACATATGGTTAATAGAACCAAGAGTTTTATCTACTTCATTAATACTCCTGAGTAGCATCAAATGAAGATTGCTAACATTCTTGGTTGTATCATAGGTAAGCTCCCCTCAACTTACCTAGGTCTCCCTTTGGTATCTAAATCATCTGATTCCTTTTGGCTCTCTTTAATTGATCAATTTAATAGGAAGTTGGTTGGGTGGAAAGGCACTCTTTTGAGTCAGGCTGGTAAAATTAAGTTGTTGAAAGCTACTCTTCAGAACCTCCCAGTGTAGGCCCGCAGTTTGTTCAAGATTCCCTCTAAATTTACGGAAATAATTGAAAAAATTCGAAAAAGATTCCTTTGGTCTGGGGTTTAAGAAAAGAAAAGAATCCCTCTGGTTTCCTCGGAGAACGTTTGTAAGCCAAGGAGATATGGTGCACTGGGAATTCATTAGAAGGATTAAAACTCTTAACAATGCTCTTTTGGCTAAACAGGTCTGGAGATCTTATGATTGTCGAAGGGAATGGAACACCTTATGGCACAATAAATACCTCTCTAGTGTTCATTCTTTGCAGGATTTTTTTAGTTCTTCTTGTAACCTTGTTGGGTCTCATCTTTGGGACAATATCCTCAAGTATAGGGAAGTGGCTAGCTGGAGAGCCTATTGGAAGCTGGGGAATGGCGAAAGTATCCGGTTTTGGGATGATTGTTGGATTGGGAATCACTCGCTTGCTTCTTATCCAACATTGGGATCTTTGTGTGGCATCTTTTGGCTTAATGGTGGCTGACTATTGGAAGGAAGGTAAGTCGGTGAATCTTTCTGTTGTTAATCCTTCTTTAACTCATTTGCAACTTTCTCTAAACTCTTTTGGTCTGGAGGATGGTGTGGAAAATGAGCTTATTTGGAAATTCACTCCTAATAGGAAGTTTTCTATTGCTTTTGTGGATTGTTGTAAGGAACCCCATGTCTCTTGGTGTTCTAAGGTGTCGATGAAGGACCTCTCCCCTAAGGTCAATATGTTTTTTTGGCTCCTCTTTCTTAATAAAATCTTAACAACGGACAATCTTGTGAAGAGAGGATTTTCTATCCCAAATAAATGCTACTTGTGCATGAGGGATGTTGAATATGTTGATCATTTTTACACTTCTCTTACACTTCTGAGATTTGGGGACTGGTGCTTCAAAAATGGGGTCTTTGTTGGACTTTCCCAGGGGCCACAAAGGAGTTTGTTCACAAATGGAACCTACCCTCAAGAAATCTTCTCTTGAAGAAGCTATGGTCCTTTGTGTTTCCTCACATGGCATGGGGTTTATGGAAAGAACGTAATAATTGTATCTTCAGGAATATCTATTTTCCTCCTGATATTGTTTTTAAGAAAATCTCTAGAGCCATCTCTAATAATCTCTCGACTGTTAGCTCCAATGTTCTTTTTAAAAGTAGCATCCTTAAGGATTATGAAGCCAATATTGTCAAGGAATGGGATTTTGGTCATCTTCTTCAAATGGTCAAACCTAAGGTCGATCCTAGGGACAACATTAGTTGGAATTTTCCACCCCAAGGATGGGTGAAAATCAATTTTGATGGTGCGGCTACAGGGAACCTTGGTCAAGCCGGTTGTGGGGGGGGGTGCTACGAGATCACTATGGCATCTTTATTTCTGCTATTGCTCTTCCTATAGGAAAACATACTAATAATGTCGCTAAAGCTATAGGAGCCTATCATAGCTTAAAACTTGTTAAACAATACAAATTTAAGCTTGTTTGGGTCGAGGGGGACTCAAAGAATATTATCAACTACCTAAAGGGAAAATCTACTCCGGCTTGGAATGTTGATATATGAATGAAGAAGGCAAAAGTTATTATTAAAACCTTTGATAGATGCATTATTGTTCATGTATACAGACAAGCCAATGTGGTGGCCGACTTCCTTGCCAACAAAGGAGTGACGTGTAACGAACAACTTAGTTGGACCCGAGGTGACAGGATGGACTCAAAATTTGCTATGCATTTGTTCCACGAGCAAAGTAAGGGAAGTAAATTTAATGATAACTCATCCCATAATGACTCTGAGTGTTTCTAGAGTTATTGATACTTTCCTAATTGAGATAGGTGGCCAGAGAGGACATACGAATCAATGCGAACTTATTTCGCATGCTTTGTGGGCAATTTTAAAGATTTTCTAGAGTCTAACTTTCACTCTGAAAATTATTTGTAGTGAGTTTTACAGAGAGAAAGTTATAATGGGTGGTGCGAGAAAAAGGATTGAGCCGCGTAGCTGTGTGAAGTTGAAGAATGAAAAGAAGCTATAGCGGATTTTGGAGAAAGGGGGGTTTACTCCCTACATTGAGAGGCTGCAAGGGCATAATCAAGATGTCACAAACTATTTTTCTCATAACTAGAAGGATGGAATGATTGTTCTTCATGATTGAAAGGTCCTGGTTGATGAAGCCCTTATAGCACAGGTCACAGGGTTATCCATGAAGGGTATGAAGTATTATAGAGACAAAGTGTATACTGAGCAAGTTGTGCAGAATTTCCCCAAGAAGGAGGTGGAGCGGGCTAAAATTGTTAAAAAGACGACCAGTTACTATGACATTGCGGTCATTAAGTCTTTCTGGAAGAAGCTCCTTAAGGTAATCATGAATTACCTTACTCTGGATGGTCGTTATACTAGGGTGTATGGTTATCACTTTGTTATATTGAATCATTTCCGCCATGGTGTGAAGATGTATTTCCTTTTCTAAGGGTTAATTTTAGTGACCACCACAAGAACCCTTCCAAGTTTCCTATCTTGCACGAAGGCTTGTTGGTCCTTATTGATGCCCATTTCCGTGCTCTTCCTCCCCTTGATGTTTATATCCACATTGCTTCTAAGAATGAAGATACTAGTGCGGGCAAGTCTGACAATGAAGCTTCTGGGTCTAGGTCTAAAGGGATTTCCCCCCCTGAAAAAAGCTAAAATTGGGAAACCCTCGAGTTCAAACCTAAGGTGAGGAAGGGTACGAAAGGGCAAAAGAATATTGTTATGTCCAACTCCTCTACTTTTGCTGAGAATGGCTCCCCCTCTTCTAGTGAGAAGGCAGAAGATGGTAAGGACCTTGACTGCCACAATGTCATGACCTCTCCTTCATCCAATAAGGAGGCTGGTAATGTGGGTGCAGTTGGAATTGAAGACCTTCATCTCAAGAGTGTCGAGCTTAATGATAAGAGGGAGGATTTTGATGATGTGTTGGGCATGACTCATGGACATGCTATTGACACTTTCAACATGTTCAAATGGTTATTCCTTGAACTAAAGGAGATAAGGATCAACCAAAGAGCCCTAGGAAGCAAAATGAAGCGATCCCTGTTGGTTCTACTCAAGGTAATCAGAACAATGTGGGTAATTGGACAGAGGATGAGAAGAAGTCAGTTATGAACTGCATCGAGAAGATGGGTGAAGGGGTTGATCAACTGAAGAAAAGGCTGGAGGATCGCATTACCCGTGTTGAGGAAGGATATAACAAGATCCAGGACACCCTCAAAACTATAATGGCAAGCAAGCACAAGATTTTCAAATAGTCTATGGTTGTTATGAACACTATGGTGAATAGTCTGGTGCAGCAGGATAGGGCTATTGTCATTATTGGGGATGATGCTGAGGCGACTCAGGGTGGCGAAGGACCCTGCAAAAGGACACGTGGAAATATGAAGAAAAATGCGGCTATTTAGAATATGGATTACAAAGCTATGAAGACTATTGTTGATACAATGAATGTCCTTGAAGCTGAGGTCGCTGAGACCCTCAAAAGCATTATGTAACTGGGTCTATGATGTTTTTTGGTTGTTGGTTTTGTCTACATCTGGGTTCAGTTTCCTTGCTGTCTTTTTGTGCCCGATTAGGCTTTTGTTGTCTCTTTGGCTGCTATTTCTAATGCTTTTCCATGCAGCCCATTTTGTTTAGGATGTTAATCTTTGATTCTATTCCTCTTAGAATCATTTTGTAAAGGGTTTTGGGGTCCCTTCAAAACCTGTTTTTGCCTTAATCCAAAACAGTAAACTATTCATTACATAGCATAAATATTAATTTGTTCGTTTGTGATAAATACTCACTGATCAAAACCCTACAGTTCTCATGGATGCACACAACTTGTTTTTAGGTTTGGCAGTTTTTATGACATACTGCAGCTCAATTCATATGTTTGCAACTAACAACAAAGGGTAGACAAAATTATCTAACAAAATTCGGCACCCAAAAAAATAATTGGTGTAAGACAACAAACAATACCGGTTAAATATAAAATAAAGTCAAAATAAATGATACATATCATTTATTAAATGTACAAATACAAGTAGGAGAAATGACATATCATTTATTAAATTTACAAAATGAGTATTCAAAAATTGAATTTTTTACCCACTATTTTCAATATGATCCAATGAGAGCAAAGAGAAATGCTATTTTTAGAATCATATAAAATATAAAATGAATATCAACTATAGACTTCTTTAAAATTCTTAATTTGATCAATCAATTAGAAAAATAAAATGTATCCAATGGCATGAACTAATAATGTCTTTAGTTTTTATTTTGAGGGTGTAATTTTTTATATTTTTTAAAACATTGTATTATTAGTACTTGGGTGTAATGGTTATGTCGATAGCAAGATATATTTTGAGTAATATATTGGAGGGTAGGAGAAGATCACAATAAATTAAAATTGTCTTTGGTAGTGAAATTATTTATAATATGAGTGAATTGATCTTGAAATGTGAGAAAAAGTGAATATGAATAATTGCAACTTAATTTAAGCTGACAAGTTGTTTAAAATGTTTTTCCAATGGTGTGTGTTGATGGAAGAGATGGAGGTTTGGGTAATATATTGGAGGGTAGGAGAATATTGCAAGAAATTAAAATTGTCTTTGCTACGAGCAATTATTTATAACGAGTGAATTGATCTTGAAATGTGAATATGAATAATTTAAGCCAATAAGTTGTTTAAAATATTTTTTCCAGTGGTGCTTGTTGATGGAAGGGATGGAGGTTTGAACCCAACACTTTACATATTTACAAACAATCATTTAGTTATTGTTTATGCATAGGGAAAATGTAATAGAAATAATATAAGTGAAACATGTAATATTCAAATAGGAAAATTTTATATTTTATGACAAAGATATATGAGACATGCATTCAAAGATTTAAACTCAACAATATACATATATGTATTTGTAGCCAAATGTATCCATATTATTTCTCATAGATAAACATGTACTATATTGTGGTGTATTGATTCTAGGGTTGGTCGTTCTCATTGATGCACATTTGTTGGATTTTTCAAGCAAAAAATTGCTCTTTGTAGTTGTAGTTTCATAAAATTGCGACCCTTGCACTTTTCGACCACATTAGGGTCTTCACTTTGGTGAATCGAATCCCCAAGCCTGATCGGAGACCCAAGACTTGCTTAATCCCCGAAACTGCACTTTTTCTGCCCCTCGCACTACTTGAACCTACTTCCTATCCATAGATAAGGGCAGGACAGGGGTGTGGTGCCCCTATCCCTGCCTTATTTTGGGGCCCCCTCTGTCCTATCTTTGCATTGGTCTTTGCATTTTTAGTGGGAAAACCTTCCCTATGTTGACCTATGATGAAAAATTAGTCCAATAACCCTAATTGACGAATATATAAGTCACATTTGTCCTCTCATTTGCATAAGTTCAATAAGAAAAGAGTGGGCATAAGTTCAAGCATTCAAGTATTCCTTTCAAGAATTGAGCATTCTCAAGTCTCCCTTCAAGGCTAGGTGTTGCATTCAAGTCAAGGATTAAACCATTGAAGAGGAGATCCCTTTCAACAATCAATTCCACACAAGCAATTCTATCCACAACCTCCCTTGAGGTGAATTACATTTCAGTCTTTCATTTACATTTACTTGCAAGAACTTTCTTTCATCATTTGGTTAATTCCAAAACTTGGGTTTGACCTAAAGGTAAACCCTCAATCCCAACCCCTTTTCCTCTCTTTTCAGTGTGCAGGTTGCAGGTGCGCAGCTGTATTTGTAGATTTGGACGCTATTCACAGAGGTGGAAAAACCCTATTTGTTTCGTGGATTTTTCGGAGGACCATGTGCACTTTCAACATGGTCCCAATAACTTTTCCTCAAATTCACAGGACAACTTTGTCTCGACATATTATATCCAGATCTAGGTGCAGAACTTCATCCCATGCTTCTATTTCAAGTTATAATCAGTTCTTTTCTACTTTTACACTTAGTCTCAAAACACATAATTCAACCATTTTCCATTCTAAAAGAGGGGTTAGCTTGTCATTTCTACCTCATTATCAATTCATTTAGTATTCAATCCCTTTCCTCAAAGATTGGATCTAGTGAATTCCCTCTTTTAAATTTAATGTGGATAAAGTGTTTGAAGGGAAATCCGCAATGAAACTTTCATCTCTCCTCGAAGGGAAGAAAAGCTTTTCTCTTGATCTCTCCATCATTCACTTTCCACCCCATTACAGTAGTGAAATCTATTTGCTTATCCTTAAAGATGATTGCCCTTAGTCATTCTTCATAATTGTATGTTTCATTTTTGTATCTTAGAATGAAGAGGAATTGTCTATTCAACACATTTCTTATTGCTTCCTTAGTAGTTCTTTCCGTGTCCTTTTAAATTGAAGTTTGCATAATTTTTTTTGTAGACACACCCATGAGTTGTATCGTTGCTTCATCAAATGTGACTATCCATGCTATATATGTGTGGTCATGTAACTTAATCTGAATTATATACCTGTAGTTACAATTGGCATGCATTAAATTTCACTTTGGGCAATACCTCATTTCATCCTTAATCTAGATTAGTCTTTTCTTACACTGTTTGTTGGAAGAATGTGTTGTTGTGGTTGTCATTGATGTCAAACTTGTTGTTCTAGATAATTGTTGGTCTAAAATATCTATTGGTGCAAAGATATCTTGATTCGTTGATGTTCCAATTATTCTATTGGTTGTTTTGGAAGTGTCCAAGTCTAAAAAGTGTTGTTGACATTGTTTGATGTTGTTATCTTCTTTGGTTATGGTTTTGGTATGATGGATACGTTGGTTTTATAGCTTGGAAATATCTTTGTGTTATTTGGAAGTTGTGGTATATCTCATAATAGGTTGCGATACTCTATGCTAGACCTATCTTTGGGTTCAGATATGATTTGTGGAAGGTAATTTGATGTGCTATGGGTCTCACCTTAATGTGTGGAGATCCGGATTAGAGTTATTTGAATTGGAGAATATGTTTTGATCGTTAATTGCTTATATGGATGTGTATTGTGTCCGTATGTTGTTACTTATGTTCTAGTGATTGTAGACCAATGTATTAATCTTTGGAAGATGTTTCTTGGTCCCCTCTTTCTCTTGGAGTGGATCAGTGTGTGTGGTTTTGGTCAAAAAGGTATATTTTGGTTTAGGCTGACTTGGTTCAAGCTTTGATGATCTATTTTATATATACGAAATGAATTTGATTAAGTTAAAGAGGCAATGAGGTGTTGAGTGTTGAGAGAGTGGGAAGAATACTGTAGAGGATGTGAGAGGAAGTGTGCAAAAGTGAAAGAAAGTGTGTGAAATTCAGTGAAGAGCAGAGAAGAAGAGTTGTGTTTGAATGATATGCAAGTTGTTTTGAGACTATGGTAGATGTATGAGACAAAGTGTTGACAGTTGAGGTCTGAGTTGTGTGTGTTGATTTTGGACTCTTGATGCATAGTTCAAGGACAACTTCATGATCATGAGATCCTTCTTTTCAGATCATTTTTGTATATTTCCCTTTTGTAGTTAGCTTTAGGTTTTGCAAGTCGTCTTTTGTATCTTGCCCCAAGAGCAGTTATCCTTGGTTTGCAAGGCCAAATAAGTGAGCTCTTTTCATTGTAATCTAATATACATAGTGGATATATTTTGTGGGCAAGTGCTCACCATCATTTTTCCTTGTTTGCGTTTTCCACATAGAAAATCTTGGTGTTTATGTGTTGGATTGGATATAGGTCGATGATTGGTGGATTATCATATTTGATTGCATCCAAACTATATATCATGCAGCTTATTTGTCTTGTGGCTAGATTTTAGGAAAATTAGAAGGTGACACATGAGCAAGCTGTGAAAAGAATTTTCAGATATTTTAAAGGTGCTGTGAATTTTGGACTTTGGTACAAAATGGGTGGAGATTTCATGATGAAAGCTTATACTGATGCAAATTGGGCTATAAGTGTTGATGACTAGAATAGTACTAGTGGTGGTGCTTTCTTTTTAGGAGACAATTTGGTCTCCTGGTTCAGTAAGAAACAAGATTCAATTTCCCTATCTACTATTGACGAAGAGTATATTGCAAGGACATCTTGTTGCACTCAGGTGATGTGGATGAGACATACTCTTAAAGATATCAAGGAAACATATGATGAAGCAATTCCTATTATGTGTGACAATACAAGTGCAATAAACATTTTGAAGAATCCAATTATGCATTCAAGAACAAAACATATATCAATCATATATCACTACATAAGAGAGAAAGTTGCTAAGAAGGAAGTTTCATTGGAGTTAATTTCTACAAAAAATTAGGTTGCAGATATTTTTACTAAGGCGTTGGCAAAGGATACATTTGAGTTTCTTCAAGAGAAGCTTGGGGTTATTGCCCCTCCTTCTAGCTGGGTGCATTATGGAGATGCATCTTTCCAGGAGGACCTTTCATGCCTATTTATTTTCCTGGATTGATGATGTGGCTACTCTCAGGGGGAGCAATGGTGTGTATAGTGTTGTTGTGGTCTTTTTCCTTGATGGAAAAGGGGGAGAGATGAGATAGATAGGTTTTTGTTTTGGGGGGAGAGATAGAGTTAGAGTAGTTCAAGAGAGAAAGAGCATTATTTGCAATATTTTTGACAGAGCGGAGAGTAGTGGTGTGTATAGTGTTGTTGTGGTCTTTTTCCTTAATGGAAAAGGAGGAGAGATGAGATAGATAGGTTTTTGTTTTGGGGGGAGAGATAGAGTTAGAGTAGTTCAAGAGAGAATGAGCATTATTTGCAATATTTTTGACAGAGCAATATTGTTTTGTAGTTTGGTCAAGTTTTGGTTGCATGTTGAGTTTAGTCAAGTGTTGTCATCAATGAAAAAGGGGGAGATTGTTGGAAGAATGTGTTGTTGTGGTTTTCATTAATATAAAACTTGTTGTTTTGGATAGTTGTTGGTTTGGAATGCTTGTTGGTACAAAGATATCTTGTTGTGTTGATGTTGTAGTTGCTCTATTGGTTGTTCGAGAAGTTTTCGGGTCTGGAAAGTATTGCTAACATTGTTTGATGTTGTTTTCTTCTTCAAGGTTATGGTTTTGGTATCATGGATATGTTGGTTTTGTGGTCAGAAATATCTTTGTGTTCTCTAGAAGTTGTGGTATATTTCATAGCAAGTTGTGATACTCTATGCTAGACCTATCTCTGGGTCTGGATATGATTTGTGGAAGGTAATTTGATGTGTTATGGGTCTCACTATAGCATGTGGAGATTCAGATTAGATTTATTTGCATTGGAGAATATGTTTTGATCATTAATTGCTTATGTAGACACCCAAATCTATCCACTTAATTGAATGAATACTTAGCATTTATTTGATTATTTAACCATCAATCAACAATTAATTAAATTAATATTTAATTAATTCACCCTAACCCTCTTCTCCTATTAATTAAATAAATTATTCAATTCATTTGATTTAATTCATTTAGCCAAATTCTAGCTTTAAATTAAATAAATCATATTTTAATTAAATCCCCCTTTCACATTTAATTAAATACCCTTTTTGACATCTAAATAAATTAATATTTATTTAAATCTATCCAATGCAAGTTGCAACCAATAAATTGAAATAAATTAATTTTATTCCAATTAAAAATCCTAAAATCCCTCCCACTTGCATTTTCCTACAAAATCCACTTGCTCGCTAACCCACCTTCTAGATTCTTCTAATCCCTTGTAATTAGCCTAATCCCCTCCTAAACATTTGCACATTCCTTAAGAAGGGGTCACTTCTAAAAAACATGCAAAGTCTTCATAAACCATTAAAGGTTTTATATCTTCTACAAGTTAACCCTCAAAGTCTTCATAAACCATTAAAGGCTAAAATCTAACTAACCCACCTTTGACCCTTGGTTAGAGACTTTCTCTCTAACTCAACCATCCATCTAACCCACAAGTCTCTTCAAGCATTCAATGCTTTGACCATGGTTATCCTTTAATTCTTGCACATTATTTTATCCCTTGGATAAAAGAATTATCCATTAACTCAACCCTAACCAAACCCCCTAGGGTAACCATCATGTCCCCTCATGCATTTAATGCCTCTTCTCTCTCCTCTCAAGCCTTCTTATGTTGACACTTGTCAACATAGGATTGGTTTGAAAGTGTCACATTGATTGAGGATCATTCAATCCTATCACTTTTTAAGATAAATCCATCTCAACCATCCAATTTCCCATTTCTTCTATAAATAGGGCTCATTCCATAATTGTTGAGGATACACACACACATAGGAATTATCCATGCATTATCATTGTTACTTAGAATTTGAATGTTTTTTAGGAAGCCATTGTATTAGGTTCCAGTTCTTCCACTTCTTGGAATTTCTATTTAACCTCTAATACTTCATTTGCATCCCCATTCCACTCTCCAAAATCATCAATCACTTCAAACCTTCATTTGTCATTTTGGTGTGAGTGCTTAAGTTGAGGGCATACTTCATGTAGCCAAAAGATCTCAAAGAGGAGAAGGACAAGGAAGAGCCAACATCATCAAGCATAGGGGGGAGTATTAGAGTTATATAGTTATTTATTTTCCAATTTGTTTTGTTACTAATCTTTATTGATGTGATTTGAATGGATTTATCTTCATGTTATGCTTGTGGTTGAAAGTTTACTAACATGATTTCACTGTGATTGTCACTAATCCTTTTTTTCATTGCATTATCTTATATGGGTGTGTAACGTGTCAAGGTATGTTGTTGGTTATGTTCTGGTGATTGTAGAACGATGAATTGATCTTTGGAAGATGTGTTTTGGTCCCCTCTTTCTCTTGGAGATGGATTAGTGCATTTTTTTTTGGTTTGGAAGGTATATTATGGTTCAAGCCGACTTGGCTCAAGCTTTGATGATCTATCTTATATATAAGGAATGAATGTGATCGAGTTAAAGAGGCAATGAGGTGTTGAGCGTTGAGAGAGTGGGGAGAACAATGTAGAGGATGTAGAGGAAGTGTGTGAAATTCAGTGAAGAGCAGAGAAGAAGAGTTGTGTTCGAATGATATGAAAGTTGTTTTGAGACTGTGGCAGATGTATGAGCCAAAATGTTGATAGTTGAGGTCTAAGTTGTGTGTGTTGATGTTGGTCACTTGATGCAAAGTCCATGGATAGCTTCATGATCAAGAGATCATTCTTTTTAGATAATTTTTGTATCTTTCCCTATTGCAATTAGCTTTAGGTTTTGCAAACCCTCTTTTGTATCATTCCCCAAGAGCAATTAGCCTTGGTTTGCAAGTCCAGAGTAGTGAGCTCTTTTAATTGTAATCTGATATACATAGTGGATATATTTTGTGGGCAGGTTCTCATTATGGTTTTTCCTTGTTTGGGTTTTCCACGTAGAAAATCTTGGTGTTCATGTGTTGGATATGTGTTGTTGATTAATTGTTTGTGTTGCATTAATTTTTTTATTAGACTGATTCACCCCCCCAACTCAGTCCTGCCTTGGTTTCAACACTGTTCTCTATTGAACTCATTAGGGTAGGTTGGATAGAAAAATGATTTAAATTTGTTGAACTGTGTTGTTGCATTTAGTATGCATTGGAGGGGTTGTACCATACGTAGGACTTGCTCTCAAATTTCATTGATCATCATTCTTGTAGTAGGTAGAAGTGTTGTAATGAATTTTGCAGAAGATGTGTTATCAATTTTATTTCTTTTAGGTTAGAAATAGCCTTTCATTGGATTTAGGTCATATATAGAGGTTTTAGAAGGGTTTTTAAATGTTAAATGAGGGAAAAAATCATTTCCAATGCCTTTGATTTATATGTCAAAGTAAATAAAGGATAAATAATGTCTTTTGTTTCTTATAAAAAATCTCTAATAAAGCTTTCAATACGGACTTCCATGTTGCATGAGGTCAAAGGTCAACACATTCATTTAAAATTTAAGGGGAGTTATAATTTTAAAATAATAAGAAATAAAAGACATACATTCATGTTGAAAGCTAGTATTTCTTCAAGCTTCAGTTTGAGCGTTTAACCTTTCTTGCTCTCCCTTGTAGAAAGGGAGACTTCTCATGAAACAAACTTCATGTAGAGATTTCTAAAGCTTGTTACATCACTAAGGAAGCACCAAGAGATAGTCAATCAATCATGTAGAGGTTCAAACATGTAAAGAGGAGATCCAAGTCATCAAAGAGTAGTTGAATAACAAATGAAGGAAGTTTAAGTCAAGGTTCACAACTAGGTAGGGTTTTGAATCCAAAGCTAACACCCTACATTGCGAAGAAATTCTTTTGCATCTTTTTGGATCCTCTTATATATATTCAAGCTTAAAGAATAAATCTGGTAGAAGACACAAAAAGATTGAATATAGAAATCATTGTTGTCAGATTCTAGTTTTAAAGAAGTGGAGATTGAAAGTTCTTAAGAGGTTTTTCTTCTTGTATATTTTATTATCTTTGGGATAAGCATAGGATTCGTGATTATAGCATAGCCCCAAGGACAATAATGCCTATGTTTGATCCAAATATCTAGGAAATATAGAGGCTTATTCACTATCAAAATAAGAAGCATAGTGAACACTATCAAATGGTGGTTGAGGTCATTCACTATCACGATAGAGGCAGTGGTTTAATAAGGCTTGTGAAAGAGTGGATATCATATCAAAGCTCCTAACCCTATTATCCAGCTTTGATGTCATGTACACCCTTTGGCGGGTCCTACTATGGGATACCTTCCCAATTAGTTGATTATTATGGTCCTATTTGTAGAAGGACCAAGGCATGGGATGCCTTGGTCTGGGCCAGGGCATCCCAAAATTCCTTGGTCCCTCTCAAATGGGTTCCAATTTGAAATGAGGTAGGATCTATATCTCCTTGATAGCATTTGATTCTCGAGGCTACACATGACTATTGAAGGTAGGCTTTGTTGGTAATTTACCTACGGAACCCTATATAAAAACATCCTATTGATTCATTTTGAGATCCATTACATACCCCATCCTTCATGCATATGTGAAGCATTCATCATTAAGCATCTTCAGAGATTCAAAACTACATATTCATCATTCAAGCATTGTGGAACAAAGTTACAACAATCTTCATGCAAGCATGTGTTTATGATTAGGGATTTTCATGTCCATGTGTTTTTCATGTCATTACATTTAACATTTGTGATTACATTCAAAGAGAATTGCATCATCATCAATAATTGTAGGTTCTAAAGGTATATCTCGTTAACATTTATTTCAATATTTGTATTATTTCATTCATGGTTAATTCCTAAATTGGGGTTTGACTTAGGCAAACCTCTATCCACAAAATATTTCCCTCTTTCTATATGTAGGAAATAGGTTTAGGAGTTGTACTCGGGAATTTCAATAGAGTCAATAGTGATGAACAGGTGAGCTTTCGACAAAGAAAAATTTGTAGGACTAGGGTGGGTTTGTGCTACCCAGTCTCAAAAAATCAGGTTGAACTCCTAGGAATAGCTTCTAAACATCTTATTTTACCTAGATCTCAGTTAGTGGCTTTGTGGGACATTTGCAACTTATTGTTTCTATCAATTTACCTCAATAATCCCTCATTTAATGCTAATTTCACAAATTACAAATCTAATTTCAATTTAGAAAGGAGGCAAACAAACTAGTGAATCTAATAAGACTTTCAACCCTTTCCTTATTTGGATTGTGGTTAAATATATTGGATTCACCCTTCTTTCAATGTATTCGCTAATTTGGTTAATTAGTGGTCTTATCCTACTTGGTGAAACACTAGTTCCATAATACACCACTACAATAGTAAACCTAACAATGTTATCTTACTTGGTCTAATAAAGGGAAGGAGAGATTTTTTGTGATTGAAAGATTTGATAGACTCTTGTTGTGTGGTGTTTGGTATCAAGTTACACTAATAGGAAAGTCAAATATTTCACTAGTTAGTGGATCAAACCTTTTGATAGTCCAATTAAAGTTTTTTACAAACTCTCATTCAGCCAAATGTCCATTTAACTTTGAAAATTGGGCCTACATGACCTAGTGTTAGAAGCTATGATATTTTAATGGTGAAAATAGGCTTGAAAAATTAGATGATTTAAATCATTCAAAGTTTTCAAGAAGTTGGCCTTAGTGAGGGGTAAATTAAAAGAATGGAATAAGATCCACTCGAAAAACATTTTTGAAGAAAAATAAATCATAAAGATGGAGTTGGTAGAATTAAATGAAGCTGTAATTAGTAATGACATGGGTCAAATCCTATCCAAAAGAGGAAAAACTCAAACTAAAGTACACATAGATCCTCCAAGAGAAGAAATATTCAGGAAATAAAAATCAAGAGAAGGTTGGAAGGGCTAGATCAAAATGAACTTTGATTGAGTGTTTAGAGGAAACCTTGGGTGCTCAAATGTTGAATGCTTATTAAGAAACAATGAAATTAAAGAAATGAAAAAAAAAAATTTCTCTACCTAATGGTACCAACAATAAAGTTGAGTTATAGGTTGTGTGGCTAGGGTTCCCAGAGAGGATTAAGTTACCTAAATTAAAAGATTAATTATAGAAGGGGATTCATTTAATTCATCAATTCTCTTTGAATGAAGAAGTTAAATAATTGGATATTAAATATGGCCTTGAAAGGAAGTTTGGAGATCCTAAAGTTTTTTGAAGACTTAAGAATATTCCAATTTGACAAGGAGGCAAAAAGGAAGACATTCTATCGAACTTTGTTGTGGTGGATGAGTCAAATATATGATATTACACATGGAAAAGTTGGAGAAGGACTAATGTACTTACATGTAGTGCATTCAATTCCTAAACTCAATGAATAAAAATAATGAGTTGTGATATGTGAAAGGACTCATGAGTGAATGAATATTTGTCTAGGCTTATTTGAGCTCATGTGAATAATAATGAATTAGTAGGTCTCAAGCATATGAAATTAAAATGAGTGCCTTTTTTAATGGATACTGTTTGGAATAAGAAAGATGAAGCCAATAATTTTTCTATAAGCTAAAAAGTTTTAGATGTTCAATGAGGCTATTTGAGTGGTGTTGGGTCAAGCTTTTCTCAAGGATGAGGTATGACATAGAGTAAATAAATTTATTTTCTCTTACCTTATATCAATTTTATTAGATCTTGGGGAAGAAAAGGGTATTATAGAAAAAAAGACAAAAAATCTCATTTGGATCAAATGGTGTGTGGGCTTGATCTCCACACTAGAGTTACTAATAGAACTCACATCGATTGTTTTTTCACTTTGGTATTTGGTGCTGAGACTGAAGAGGAATAAATAACTAAGGTACTAAGAAAATAATACATGTGACATCTATAGCAGTTAGTAGGTTGAGTAAATCTATAGTATAGTATTAATAGTTTTTGATAAACTGTGTAAGAAGATGATGTAATTACAAATAATGTTAATATAGGCCCCCCCAATGGAGCAACCAATTTTGTTTTTAGTTTTCTCTCTATTATTTATGGGGTAAAACTCCCTCAAGCTCACTCGCAAATAAAAATAAATATTACTTAAACAATTTTAATGATAAAATTTTTAGTGTTAGGCTTTTTTTAATTTAGTTTTGTGTTTATATTGAGAAGATATATTTGGTGTATATATACACATTATTGATATATAGTGCAATGTTGTGTTAAGTCAAGTTATTTTCTTTATGTTATCAACCTACTTCATTACACATTTATTATGCATTTAATAGTTCCCATCATTCATATTTTTACACATCCTTATATATCTTTCATATCCACTTATTCATCACTTGTATGCTCATGATTATTTCCATGCACACATCATCTACCAATATTTAGCCTATTTTATGTATTGGGACTAGTTCATTCTTGTGACGTTATCCTTGCATTCTTAGACTCATCCCACTTAAATTTAACTTTGAGCAATTTACCACCTTTTTTCCTTCCTACCCAAGGAAAACTAATCCCAAGTTTGTGTGATATGTTTCTATGTATTTGTCTTTGAAGGCATTCAATGCATTCATTCTATTCATGAAATCATTAAATATCATGAGAGACTCAATGAGCCAAATCACATTTATAAACTTCAATTGGTGCTCTAAAAGGGATCTAGCTTTACAAAATCATTCTAGAAGAATTCACATGGCTAAATATTGTTGTATTCTATCATTATTCAACTTTTTTGAGACTTGACATAGAAGACTTTGTTTACTTATGACTAAATGACAACCCTTAAGGTATCTCTAAATGTTATTAAGTCTCCAATTTTTTACAAATAGTAAAATAGACTATCATACACCAAGCAAGCAAATAAAAGTAGTCTATAATGAACACAAGACAAGTTTTCTAGTTAATGACACATTTACAATTATAGACTTGTCTTTGATAATGAAACTCATTCATGCATAGTCACAATTGAATATTCTGATTCCTATGTAATTTACCAATCTAAAATCAACTTTTTTCTTTTTTTGGCAAGGTGGCAATGCCACTTGATATATTTTATTAATAATAAATAATTTTTATAATATATTTAAAAACTGGTTTAACCTGAGCTCCCAAAGAAAAGAACTAGCAAGAAAAACTCTGGTCATTGCTCATCAACATGATTATAGAAGAGAAGTAGTGAACAATCCTCTAGCCGGAGCTAGTTACAAAATAGAGATCAGCAAAGGAGCATGCATGCTCATTTACACATAGGAGCATGCAAGCTCATTTTATAGAATAGGAGCATGCAAGCTTATTTACAAAATAAGTTCCTAAGATATCTTGAAGGCCCTGCAACAAAAGAACTCCTGCAATCAAATTTGACATGCCCTTGCACCAAAAAACAAACTGCAACCAAAAAATATATATATATACTACAGAATGCAGAGAATTTACAAGAAACACAAGGTTCCAAAACATGACTAACACCAATGACATGAGATCTGTGGTCTGCCATTATAGACAAATGCTAAAGGAGAAGAGGTGAATGCGGAAATGCTAGAGAGAAATGAAGCCCAAATTTTTTATGTCGTAAATGAAAAGAAAGAGGAGATATATCATAAACAAACTGACAAACCAAAAGAAGCGGCGTACAAAGATAATCATGGAAACAACTCTACGTCAAACTTCAAACTTTAAATGACATATGAAGGATGGATTCCCAATGTGAAAATAAATATCTCCAGATTTCACACCAGAAGAGAGTACCAAACACACAAACAACATCAATAACAACCAACTCATCATTAATGAATGCCAAGTGATGATCAAGTAAAGCAAAGTACCTCAAATCAAAACCAAATGGAATTATGAAAAGAAATTCCTCACCAAGAGAAGAGAATATCAACTCGTATAAATGAGCAATCATATAATTCCTCAACTCTCTACAGGCTATAATAAATAGGTTTGGGAAGCTAATCAAATCACCCCCCAATCAAGAGGAATCAATAACAGTTTTATCACAACCCATATTTGCAAGGCAATCAGCCAATGCATTACCTTCACGATAAACATGTGAGATGATGAGGTGCTCAAACGTATCAAGAGGAGTCCATATTTGTTCAAGAATATACTGGAAATGCCAATTATTAGCTTTTCTTGCCTTGCAAGCATTAATGACAATAGTTGAATCACCTTCAATATGAAGGTATTTGAAATTCAAATCCTTAGCCATAACAAGACCTTCTAAAAGAGCACAAGCCTCGGCCATATTATTTGTGCCAGGAGAAATTGGCATAGCTTTTAATGCTAATAAAGAACCCAAATGATTATGAAAAACTATTCCTATCCCTGAATCACCAGGATTTCCACTGGAGGATCCATCAAAATTCAATTTACAAAAAGGGGCATTAGGAGGATGCCATTTTATGGAATTTTTGTCTACAGGTGTTTTCCGAATCCTTGGAAAGGCAGGTGATACAAGAATAATCATACTTTTCCAAGAAGAGATCATAAAATTGTCCCAAGAAGAGAACTCTGAATTCATGTTAAAATATTTCTGGACATGAGCATTAACTTGCTCAATAATACTTCTTTCCAAAATCCCAAGAACAACCGATAAATCCGATGAGTCACATCTAAAAATGCACTTGTTTCTTTCCCACCAAATGGCCCATATGACTAAAAAGGGAATTATAAACCACAAACAAGCAAATAGAGAAGATGAATACAAAAATGGTCAAGATTGAAACATGTCCCATAAAGATAAAGGTAAAGGGAATGAAAGAGATAACTTTTGGTGGACAAAATTCCAACAACTACTCGCAAACTCACAATGAAGAAAAAGATGATTGACATCTTCAAGAGCTTTACCACATAAGACGCAAGAAAAGGAGGCCGCAATATTAAATTTGACTAAACGATCACTAGTCAAAATTCTATTTTGCAGCGCGAGCCAGGAAAAAACACCAGCTTTAGGTAATATTGAATTATTCCAACAGAACAAAAAGGCATGCTGAGGAGCATTTTGATTGGCCATTTGTTGAACAACAAAATATCCTTTTTTAACAGAGTAATTTCCGGATTTAGAAGGGCACCAAATAAGTTGATCTTTGATGTTAGAAAGGAAAGCCACTCGGTCTTGCAAAACAGATTTAAAATTTTGAATTTCCTGCAAGGACAATGGCAGAGTAGAGGGATCCTTCCATGAAACCTTGTGAGAAAATAGATCAACACTATCTACATAATCAACCAATCTAACTCCCCATGATTGAGAAAGAACAACTGAAATAGAAGCAAGAGAATCATGTTGTGAAAGAGGGGGAAAGCCACCAAAAAAGAATATCCTCCCCTGAATGGACCTGCCAGGAGAGAAAATTAGAGACCACTTCCCTACATAAGATCATAAAGTTCCAAATAGCAGATCCCTGTAGAGGATTAGAAATTGTGAAGATCCTAGCAGGATTCTGGGAATCCAAATACTTAGCCTGCATAATTTGGCACCACAAGGATTGGGGATTAGTATACATAGACCAAACTAGTTTGCCCCCAAAAGCCCTATTTCTTTTAGATAAGTCCTAAATCCCGGCACCACCAACTTGCTTGGAAAGAGACATCTTGGTCAAAGAAATCAGTGGAATCTTTTTATCTTCTGTCATGTTGTTTTTCCAAAGAAAAGATCGAATAATCTTTTCAATTTGGGAGATGACTGATCTGGGAGCTTTAAGAACTGAGGTATAGTAATTGGGAATGGCAGATAGGACCATTTTAATGAGAAGTATCCTACCTGAAAGAGACAACCACCTAGCCTTCCAAGCAGAAATACAAGATTTAAGTCTCTCAATAACCGAATTCCAAATAGAAGACTTAATAGATCCCATAAAGAAAGGAATCCCCAAATAGGAAGAAGGAAGAGATTCTACCAGGAAACCTGAGATATTCACAAGTCTATCAGCCACCAACTGAGGAGTATTAAAAATGAAGATCTTGGATTTATGGGGGCTAATTTGTTGGGCGAATCCAGCAGTATAAGTATCTAGAATAAATTTAATATGAGTAGCCTCTTAAATAGAAGAAGATCCAAATAAAAGTGTATCATCGGCAAAAAGGTTATGAGTGATTGACATATCAAAGTTAGGAATTAATACCCCTTGCCAAAAGCCTAGATCCCTTTGCTTAATAACCAATCGACTAAAAGCTTCTGCCATAATGATAAATAAGAAAGGAGATAAAGGATCTCCTTGTCTAACACCCTGGGTTGAAGAAAAGTATCCAGAGGGAGCTCCATTAATGATGACAGAAAATGAAACAGTAGAAATACAACTCTTGATCCATTTGCACCAGCTTTCAGAGAAACCAAATTTTCTCAAAACTTTGAGCAAAAAAGCCTAGCAAAATTTATCATAAGCCTTCATCATATCAAGTTTGACCACAAAAGCTGGGACATTGGATGAATTTATGGAATGTAAAGTTTCATGAGCAACAATTGCTCCCTCATGAGTTTCCCGACCCGGAACAAAACCTCCTTGTTAGGGAGAGATGATATGAGGAAGGAGAATTTTAAGTCTTAAATAAATAGCCTTGGTGAAGATTTTGTAAATAGAGTTGCACAAAGAAATGGGTCTAAATTCAACAAAAGTTTGGGGATTCTTAGATTTCGGGATAAGGGCAATATAAGTGATGTTAAATTTTTTAAGGATATACCCACCCCTCCTAGACTCTTCCAAAGCCATTAATAAGTCAAAACCAATAAAATCCCAACATTTCTGAAAGAACAAGATAGTAAACCCATCAGGACCTGGAGCTTTGTCAGGGGCCATGGAAAAAACAACAAAATGAAGCTCATCTAAAGAAAAAGGCCTCATAAGAAAGTCATTATCCTCATGGGAAACAAGGGAGGGGATAGAATCTAAAAGAAAATTCACATGATGATCCATGGAGGCAGAAGAAAAAGAAGGAGATAACAATTCCTTAAAAAAAGACACCCCCTCCTCTCTAATTTGTTGATCTGAATTAAGGACATAACCAGACTTAGAATCCTTAATACTAAAAATTATAGAAGCAACTCTTTTAAGCTTCGCTTCAGCTTGAAAGAAGGTAGTATTTTTGTCACCTTCTTTAAGCCAAACCTCACAAGACTTTTGATGCCAATAGATTTCAATCCGGGAGCAAAGGATCTCCCAGTAAACTTGCAATTTCTTTTGAGCATCATTAGTGGAGGAACTAGTGTCATGTCTAATAATATCCTCATTAACCACCTTCAAATCATTGGCAACTGCCTCTTTTTCATGAAAAATATTCTTAAAGACCAATTTATTCCAAGCCATAATTTGAGATTTCATGAATTTCAGTTTAGAATAAAACTGGAACATCTTAGTACCTTTGCAAAATGGAGCACTTATCCATCATTGCTTTAATAAAGAAAGAAAATGAGGATGAGTGAACCATATTTTCTCAAACTTAAAAGAATGTCTAACAAAGGGAACATGATCCAATTTATCAAAATTGAGCAAAATTGGGAAATGGTCAGAATCCGAGGAGGTAAGAATCTCAGAAGAAAAGGAAAAGTTGCTCAAACGTAGGTTTAGGGAAATAAGAAATCTATCAAGGCAAGAGGCAATCTGGCATTTAGATCTCCTATTAGTCCAACTGAAAGAACCATTAGAAGGGAAAATATCGAATAACGCACTATTTTGTACAAAGGAAGAAAAGTCATTAATAACCTTCTAAGCTGTAGGATTATCCCCTCTTTTTTCATTCGAGGAAAAGAGAGCATTAAAATCACCCCCAAGCACAATAAAAAAATCATCATATTGTAAAAACAATTCAGATAAGGAATCCCATAATTCGGTTTTATCTAAAGGAGAAGTCAGACCATAAATATTAAACAGAACAAAAGAGACTTCAAACGAGTCAACCTTTAACAACTGCCAATGAGAAGCAAAAGATAGCATCTCAACTTTGACTGATTTAGGATTCCATAAAGTTATAAGACCACCTAAAGCACCCAAAGAAGGAACATGAACAACTTTCCAAAGGGACCATTTGGAAATTATGTTATCAAAAGAATCCTGAGAAAGTTTAGACTCTTGCAATAAGATGATGTCCACTTTTGAAGAATCAAGAAATTTATTGATCCTTCCCCTTTTGTCATAGGCATTTAAGCCCCTGACATTCCAAGATAAAATCCTCATTTATCACAAGGAGAGCAACATTCCCTCCTTGTTTTGACATGGGAAGAAAATTTCTCTACAATAGTGGATTGAATACCAGCCGCAATCTCCTCCTTGATTTTAGCCAATTTTGGTTTTCGACTCCTCTTCTTAGGAGTTTTAACAATAGGGGAGGAAAAAGAAGGAGATTGCTCCAAGGCTAGCTTCTGAGAGAAATCAAATCCATACACATTAGAAACAGTTGAAGAAGGACTATCAATAAGATTCGCATCCACACCTTCAACTGAATTTGGCTGAGAAGAGGAAACATGACAATCATCATGGACATGCCTAGAAGAGGCAGAAGCAGAAGAAAAAGAAAATTTAGGAAATTCCTTTGCAACAATCTCATCAAATAGATCATAAGAAACTGAAAATAAAATATCTGAAGCAATAAGTTGAATCTTCTCTTCAGAAATGGAAAGAGAAGAAGGAGACCTTGGAACGGGCAAAAAAGAATCACTATCAAAAATCAAACTATGAACAATTTTGGTATCATCCACCAGACCCACAAAAGAAGAACAAGGAGAAGAATTAACAGAGAAATGATTTGTGCAACCATTCGAAGGTAACAACAATTTTAGAAACAGAACCGAAGGACAAGAAATTTGAAAAAAACTTGCAGAGGAGAACAGGAAAACTATTTTAGATTTTAAGGTGTACCAACTTTAGATCCATGTCAATCCTACAGTTATGTTTAGTCACCAACTCAAGCATTATTATATAATTATATTGATTACCTATTACAATTTACAAGAATGTCGATACTCAACTTATTAACTGTATATACCTAGGCTAATATGTGTTTGTTTCTATGAATCTCATTGGATTGGCCTAAGTTACACTTAAGGAAACTTTATTTTCCTTTACATTTAGATGAATCCATCAAATCCTACATACCCCAATCTTATGGTTTTTAATTTACATATTTAGATTTTATATTATTTTAAATTGTGACATATTCTTAGTTGGGGTTTGATCCTTATTTTCTTATATTTGTTGATTAAGGTTTAGGTACATACATAATGAGTTCACTTTTACCATATTCTCCCACTCCATTGTTAGGATAATCGGTGAACAACTAAGAGGGGGGGGGGGGGGGGGTGAATCAGTTGTTAACAGATTATAACTTTTAATCCACAATACAACCTTAAACAAATCAAGTATCGATAAAACACATATAGATGCCGCTAGGAACATATATCGGTAAACAATGCAACTTAACAATTAACCAGATAATCAATGCAAAGAAACCATACCACATAACACCATGATTTGTATGTGGAAAACCCAGAAAGGGAAAAACCATGGTGGGAAGCCTACCCATAGTTAGATGATAATTTTGTAGAAAGTATGTGTTACAATGAGGGGCCTGCACTTGAAGGAAGGCACACTGCCTAGAGCGTACTGCTCATTACAAAAGAGTCTCACTGACTACAGAGAGGCTACAACCATCTCAAGATAAATGGACAACAATCCAATAGAGTGAATTGCCAAAAATAACATCTACCATGCCTGATTACAGTCCCGGTTAAGCTCAATGTCGGAGGACTAAATCCTCTTCTGAATCCAATTTGATCACCAATGATCGATCAAATCCTCTACCTGAATGATATTTCAATATTCACACATTACATTCCTTGACCATGACCTTTCCAATAACCATGATACTTTACAAAGAGTTTCTACATTTTATTTATACAAACCCTAAGGCCTAAACCAATTAGGTCGGCCACCTAAAAGATATTACAATAAGATCATTACATAATTCCATATTACAATGATATGCCATGTCGGCTTAAGACCAAAACAACAATAACAGATTCGTAAATTCTCTTGAAACATCCCGATAATGTGTAGAGTACACATTAGCATGATACCGGTCCATAACCTAGGTAGGTACCAAACCTATTCTAGGTCCATCACGCCAAATCAATGTCTTCAAGCAGTAAAAGCACGATCAAAGAACATCTTCAACATCCTGAAATCCATGAAGAAGCTGCACCAACACCAACTATGCATCCTATCATGATTCCTTAATGAAAACTCTACCAATAAATCCTTAAACCAGTGTTGGTAAGGGTTTACCAAAGTGTATGATAGCATCCGATTACCAAGCCAATACCAACTGACCAAAAAATGCTCATGGAGCATATAACACATGAAATCAAATATACTTCACTGATCCAAACATGCTGGAAGTGTCCAATAGATAGTCTCTTCTCTCGGTAACACTAGATCTTCTACCGGTAACCAAAACTTGTTTATCGGTAACCAACCATAATAGTTAGTGTTGACATCAATGACAAAACATCAATGCAACACATAATCAGTTCATCCATTACGCCAACAATCTCCCCTTTTGGCATTGATGGCAACACTAGATGTGAAAAACATCTAAGTACCAAAAAATTCCAAGCAAGTCTCCCCCTATGGAAGACAACCAATAATCAATAGCTCACCCCCTGTGAATGATATCTCTATAAGGTTTTGAATGATTTTTCACATTACTATCACTCCCCCTTTGACATCAATGCCAAAAATCTGACAAAAATATCAAAGCAATGATATAAACCTCTGAAACTCAAAGTTGACTACTCCCCCTGAGTAGTAGCACCACTCATCAATGCCAGAATGAATAATGTCTCTAGTAATGCATGTCGAATTGATGACAAACTTCATCAACCAAGTCTCTACCGGAGGGGCAGAAACCCCTAATTTGTCTCTCAAATACTCAAATGATTCCTTAGACAGGGGTTTAGTGAATATATCTATAATTTTGTCTTTAGTGTTCACATAAACCAATTTGACTTCCTTTCTTCTACCTTGTCCTTCAGAAAGTTATACTTTATTGAAATATGCTTAGTCTTAGAGTGAAATACCGGATTCTTAGACATGTCAATAGCTGCAGAGTTATCATAGTAGATAACTACCAGTTCATTACAATTTACTCTGATATCCTTCAACATTTGCTTCATCCACAAGACTTGAGTGCAATTAGTTGCTGGTGCAACATACTCAGCTTCTGCACTAGATAAAAAAATGCATGACTATTTTTTACTGATCCATGAAACCAGTTTCTTTCCAAGAAAGAAAGCTCCACTAGAAGTGCTCTTCCTGTCATCGGTATCTCCTGCCCAATCTGAGTCAGTGTATGCACATAAGTGAAACCATCATTTTTAGAATACCATAAACCATATTCTGTTGTTCCTTGCAAATACTGGAATATCCTCTTTACTGCACATTCTTGATTTTCTTTAGGATTACTTTGATATCTTGAAACAATACTTACTGCATTCATAATATCAGGTCTAGTCTGAGTTAGATATAACAAACCACCAATCATAGACTTATACCTTGTCGGATTTGCCGATGTAGAAGTATCCTTGATAGATAATTTATCACTTGTAGCCATATGAGTACTTATTGGTTTGGAATTATCCATACCAAACTTCTTCAACAATTCCCTCAGATAAATAGTTTGATAGATAAAAATGCCTTTGTCAGTTTGAGTAATCTGCAAACCTAAGAAAAATTTCATGTCACCAATCATGGACATTTTAAATTCATTTTTCATGTTGTTAGTAAATTCCAAGCAAAATATATCTTCTCCTCCAAAAATGATATCATCAACAAATACTTCAATAATCAGAATATCATTATTAGTGATCTTATAATATAAATTACTATCAGCATTGCCTTTAGTAAAACCAAGCTTCAAAAGATATTTATCCAACCTTGCATACCAAGCTCTAGGAGCTTGTTTTAATCCATATAAAGCTTTCTTCAATCTACAAACCATATCTTTATCACCTATCAGTGAAAATCCATTTGGTTTCTCAATGTAAACTTCTTCCTCAAGCTCACCATTCAAAAATGCACATTTAACATCCATTTGATAAACCTTATAGTTCTTAGAAGCTGCATAGGCAAGAAATAGTCCAACGGCTTCAATTCTAGCTACAAGTGCAAATATCTCACCATAATCAATTCCTTCCATTTGCGAATATCCTTTACAAACCAATCTAGCCTTGTTTCTTACAACTTGACCATCCTCATTCAGTTTATTCCTAAAAACCCATTTAGTTCCAATAACATTCTTATTTTTAGGTTGGGGAACTAAAGACCAAGTTTCATTCTTCTCTATTTGATCTAATTCATCTTCCATAGCCTTTAACCAATGTTTATCCTTACAAGCTTCAATAATAGTTGCTGGTTCAACTTGAGAAATAAGACATACCTCTTCGTTTGCCAGTTTTATTCTTGTCATAACTCCCTTGTTTCTATGTCCAATAATTTGATCTTCAGAATGATTTAATCTTACATGCCTTGGTGTCTTTTGAACTTCGGGTTCACTGCTCTGATCATCAGTCATAGTTCAATTTTCTGAATGTGCCGGTGTAACTGTCTCAGCTTCCTGTATTGGTTGAGGCATTGTTGGTTCAGTTATGATCATTTCCACTGTCGGTTCCCTGTCATATGATATAGAATGATTTCCGTACTGTTCATCCACTTTCACATTAGCACTCTCCACAATTTTCTATAATTTTTTTGTTATAACATCTATATGCTTTGCTCTAAATTGAAGAGCCAAGAAATATCCCTTCATCACCTCTAGGATCAAACTTTCCAATTGAATCATCCCTTTTGATATAGAATTTACTTCCAAAAATTCTGAAATATTTAACAGTAGGTGTATGTCCAAACCATAGTTCATAAGGGGTCTTACCGGTTTCACCTTTGATGTGAACTCTATTGAATGTGTAGACTGTTGTACTCACTACTTCTCTCCAATAGATACGAGGCAATTTGGCTTCCATCATCATAGATCTTGCTGCATCCAAAATGGTTATGTTCTTTCTTTCCACTACTCCATTTTGTTGAGGAGTCCTAGGTGTAGATAGTTGTCTCCTGATTCTATTTGTCTCACAATAACTATTAAATTCATGAGAAGTGAACTCACTGCCATGATCTGATCTTAGACATTTGATTTTCAATCCATTTTCAGTTTCAACCTTCGCTTTAGAGATCTTGAATTTCTCAAAAGCTTTAGACTTCTCCCTTAGAAAAGTCACCCACATCATTCTAGAATAGTCATCAATAATCAACATGAAATACCTATCACCTTGAAAGCTTCTTGTCCTTGTTGGACCATATAAGTCAATATGAATTAAATCAAGTACATCATTAGATTTATCATGTATGCTCTTAAAATAACTTTTGACTTGCTTACCCAATTGACATTCCCTACATATCGGATTATGATGCTTCATAATCTTAGGTTTATCTCTAACTGCCTTAGTTGAACTGATCTTAACAATACAATCAAAATTAACATGACACAACCTCTTATGCCATAACCAACTCTCATCAATATGAGCAATCAAGCATGTCTTATTACCAGTGTTCAAGTGAAAGATATTACTTCCTATCTGAATACCGGTTGCAATCTCCAAACCAATTTTGTTTATGATTTTGCATTTTCTATCTTTAAACTGAAGTTGAAAACCCTTATCAACCAATTGACCAACACTCAAAAGATTATGCCTTAAACCTTCTACATAATAGACATTATCAGTATTATGATTGCCATCCAAAGAAATAATATCTCTACCTTTGATCATACATGCCTTGTCATCTCCAAATCTAACTTGATCGCCATTGTATTCTTGCAGGGACAAAAATTTCCTTTTATCTCCAGTCATATGATGTGAGCATCCACTATCAATTACCCATTCATCCTTATCTTCAACTTTTTCTGCCAGGGCCTTTTCTTCATTTTTGATAGCCAGTTCCGATTCATCTTCTTTTAAAGCATAGAACACCCATTCTTTTCCATTTCCAGATCCACTAGCAGAGTCTTCTGCCAGTTCATCTCCAAAGTCATCAGTTACTCCTTCCTCATCTGCTATGTAGCATTGTTTACTCTTCTTGAATCTATATCTGTTCTAGTTAGGCTTAAAAGATTTCTTAACTCTTTCCTCAAACCTTGCATTCCTTTCAGGACATCTAGATGTAAAATGACCAATCTTATTACATGCAAAACATTTAAAAGGTTTTTTTCCTTCATACTTACTTCCAGTTGGTCCTTTAGGTATTCTTCTAGCAAATAAGGCTTCAAGTTGCTCAAGTTCTTTATCTTCTTTCCTCGTGTCTTCTAATTATTTTGCATATAGGGCTTTCCAATCACTTTTTCTGGTAGATGTTGATGATGATGCATGAAAAGTAGGTTCAGATTTTACAGCTCCAAAAGATCCGAATTCTTCAAGCTCAAAAGCAGATAATTTCCCAATCAGAATGTCTCTATTAATTGAAGTGTTTGCCATTGTTCTTATCTCATTAATTGCAGTTGCCTTCATCTTGTAAGACGGTGGAAGGGATCTCAAGACTCTGGAAACTATTTCATCTTCACTTAGAAATCCTCCACAACATTGAATTCCCATAACAATCTCATTTACTTTTTCCATAAACACAACAATTCTTTCATTATCTTCCATTTTCAAGTTTTCATATCTTACTCGGTAACCATCAAGTTTAGCAATTTTGACAGTAGGATCACCTTGATTCAAAGTTTGCAATTTGTCCCACATAACCTTAGACGATGATTTATCAGTCAATCCCATGGTCTGTTGATCAGTAAGTGCACACAAGAGGGCTTCTCTAGCTCTGCAATAATTTTAAATATTCTTATCCAAGTCTGCAGGAGTAGGATTGCCAGATGTCAATCATAAGGTGTGTATCCTTTTTCACTGATCTCCCAAATATCTTTTCCAAGACATCTAAGATGAGTCTCCATTCAAATTTTCCATATCCCATAATTTGTTCCATCAAGCTTAGGGATTTCTCTTCTGAAAATAGTTGCCAGTGGATTAGAAGTGTTAGTTGCCATAGGATCTACCTCAAGTGATTAAGCTTCTGTAAAAGAGGACCAAAGCTCTGATACCAATTGTTAGGATAACCAGTGAACAACTGAGAGGGAGGGGGGTGAATCAGTTGTTAACAGATTATAACTTTTAATCCACCATACAACCTTAAACAAATCAAGTGCCGGTAAAACACATACAGATGTCGGTAGGAACAAATACCGGTAAACAATACAACTTAACAATTAACCAGATAATCAATGAAAAGAAACCATACCACATAACACCATGATTTATACGTGGAAAAATTGGAAAGGGAAAAACTATTGTGGGAAGCCTACCCACAACCATATGATAATTTTGCAAAAAGTATGTGTTACAATGAGGCGCCTGCACTTGCAGGAAGGCACACTGCCTATAGCGTACTATTCATTACAAAAGAGTCTCACTGACTACAAAGAGGCTACAACCATCTCAAGATAAATGGACAACAATACAATAGAGTGAAATGCTAGAAATAGCATCTACCATGCTTGATTACAGTCTCAGTTAAGCTCAATGTCGGAGGACTAAATCCTCTTCTGAATCCAATTCGATCACCAATGATCGATCAACTCCTCTGCCTGAATGATATTTCAATATTCGCACATTACATTCCTTGACCATGACCTTTCCAATAAGCATGACACTTTACAAAGAGTTTCTACCTTTAATTTATATAAACCCTAAGGCCTAAACTGATTAGGTCGGCCACCTAAAAGATATTACAAAATTCCATATTACAATGATATGCCATGTCGGCTTAAGACCAAAACAACAATAACATATTCATAAATCCTCTCGAAACATCTTGGTAAAGTGTAGAGTACACATTAGCATGATACCGATCCATAACCTAGATAGGTACCAGACCTATTATGGGTCCATCATGCCAAAGCAATGTCTTCAAGATATTGAAGAATGATCAAAGAACATCTTCAACATCCTGAAATCCATGAAGAAGCTGCACCAACACCAACTATGCATCCTGTCACAATTCCTTAATGAAAGCTCTACCGGTAAAGCCTTAAACCAGTGTCGGTAAGGGTTTACCAGAGTGTATGATAGAATCTGATTACCAAGCCAATACCAACTGAACAAAACATGCTCATGGAGCATATAACACATGAAATTAAATATACATCACTAATCCAAACATGCCGGAAGTGTCCAACAGATAGTCTCTTCTGTCGGTAACACTAGATCTTCTACAGGTAACCAAAACTTGTTTGCCGGTAACCAATCATAACAGTTAGTGTTGACATCAATGACAAAAAATCAATGCAGCACATAATCAATTCATCCATTATGCCAACACCCACATTATCCTATCATTGTAACACTTATTAGGATTTTCTCCACAATTTATTTACATGCATTTACTTTAGATTATGAGAAGTTTATATCTTTCATATCATACAAGAAACTTATATTTGATATATTTTTAGAGTTTAATGCCATATATTGTCACATGCCTTCTATAGAGGTGGCATTCTATAATACTTTGAGTGAAAGTTCAAAATTGTGTTAGATTTTAAGCCAACAAAATTGTTTTGCTCAAAACTACTTGGCACCTATGTGGCACAAAGTTTTTCGGGAAACACTCTTTCACTTGAAACTTTTGTATCAATAAAATCTTGTATTAAAATTTAAACAAGGTTTCGTTTAAATTTGGAAATTCATTAAAACTTTAGAAACTCAAAATATGGAAAATTGGAAACACACAAATATGTTGCATTTTTAAAATATAAATCATGCCACACACAAAATAAACACACTACAAACCTAAAAAATCTATGCAAACCCCAAAATTGAAAAAAACCACAAACCACAACAAAAATACTAATTGAATTTGAAACACAATTTGCAACTTTTAGCACAATGGTGATTCTTCTATGAAAGTACTTAGAATGGGGAGTGAAGGTTTTCATCCCCAAACCAATATTTGTTGCACATGGCTAATTTGAGGATAAAATTACTAAAAAAACATAGGAATCTTTTTTTCTTGAAGCTTCACAATTTTTTTTTTTTCCTCAAGAAAAGAAAAATAATACATGTTCATCCTTGAGAAAATAAATTGATAAAATGAGTTGATGAAGACAAAACCTCCTTTTTAAGGGAATGCAATATATTTAGTTACATTCTTTTCTTTTATTTATCTCCTCAAAGTACTATTAAATGATAATAAAGTATCCTTCTAAGTCAATTTTGCACCCCCATGCCCAATGAAGCTTTATTTGAATCATTTATATCAACTATTTAAATAATTAAATACAAGTTTCCTTTTAAAATGTACCTTAATTTTATTTTTGACAATTTATTTTAATTATTTAATTATTTAATTATTTTTGAAACATCAACCAATGTCTATGAAAAAAAGTAAAATAGTTCATTTATACTTTCCTAACAACTCTTCCAGCACCTTAAGTGCATATATCTCCCGTCCATAGAAAATGTCCTCTCCAAGGATGATGAACTTCTCCATGAATGTTGAAAATTTCCAAGAATATTGGAATGGTACCAAAAAATGATCATACAAGTACTCTCTCTCAAAAATTTCTTGTCCTCAAGCAATAAAAAATTCATTCATTAACTTCATATGACTAGTTTATTCCATAAATACCAAGATTCCACATAAATCTCATGAACATTCTACCATGCTTTTGTGATACCACTCTGATACAAAATGTAGTTGAAACCCTTTTATGCTATATAATGTTGTCAAACAATCTTCCAAAAATGTATTATCAATTTCATATAGATTCTAGCATGAGAAAATTGTTGTTGTCCCAACTAAGAATTTACAAATTTTGTATGGACATCCCTTTATTCCTTGATATGAAATATTTTGATGAGACACCCACATCCCATATTCTCACATGAAGACAACCTTGAGTAAAATGATATGAGTCTTCTGCCACATGTTGCATTATTTTCATCCTCTTCACTCTCTTGATGATTTTTATTAAGAAAGAAGCATTGTCATTAAACTATGCTAATATTAATGGTTTTATACCATAAGTTATAAAGACAAATATAATAAAATTATTTATCAATAGTTACTTATTTGAAAACTTCAGCAAGATGAAAGCTAGATTTAATATATGGTAAAACACCTCTTTTATGTCTAAAAGTTTCATCTAGATCCCATATCAATATTGGGAATTCCCAATTCCCAATTCTCAATCCCCCTAGTGACTTTGCTGGTTCTTGTTGCACCTTTATGTTATTGTCACAAATTGTAAGAGATGAATCAAATAATGTCTTAACACCCATCTCAAAAAGTGAATGATCAAAAGATGACTCTACATCCATTTCAAAAAGTGGGTTATAAAAATATTGAAAGTTATTTATGTCCTCTTGTTTAGACCAATATTCCTATTAATCCAACTTTTTATATACAACTTTTGATTTTTTAAAAATGATCTAAATCAAAATCTTCTTAAATCCCATCAAGATGATTTCTTGCTTGTTTTCCTTAGCCTTTTCTTCATTCTCTTTCTCCTTGAACTATTCTATAGCATCAAGCCAATCTTCTACCTCTAATAGTGTCATTTGGGTACTTTTTAATGAGTCTTTTATTTATTTAAGCTCTAATAGTGTCATTTGGGTACTTTCTAATGAGTCTTTTATTTATTTAAGCTCAAGGTGAGCTCATCAAACATTATCTTTATTTCCTTAAATGAAGTTAAGGTCTCATTTATAATTTTCATGGTCTCATGTATATATTTAATCGTATATGGATATGCCAATTTCATTGTTTACATTGCACTCTTAACTATTTGTAAATCAACAATATTGATAATTTGTTCAAGCTATTCTTTATTTAAATGTTACATTGCTCCTCCAATGAGCCTTTTTTGTGCTATTCAACTTTCTCAACACTTCATTATTTTTTGTTATCAAGAATTGTTCCTTCCAATCACCCTCATGAAACCCAATCATGCAATCAAATTTAATTTTTATTTGAATCAATGCAAAAATCATATTCTCTTCTAAGACATACCTTTTGACAGAGTATTAAAGAAACCAATATTTACCAAACATCAGTAATACATTGATGGAATTACTTGCAAAATTATGAGGTTTTTCATCTTCGAAGCCTTCACAAATCTAGAGGGTTTTCATTCTTCGGAAGAGAAGAACACATATTCATTTTGGAGAGAATATTTTTTTCTTTTCTAGAGATAAAGTCTCCTTTTATAACTTTTCAAGGGAATATAATGTTATTTTATATTCTTTTCTTTTATTTATTTCATCACAATAACATTAATAATAATAAAGTGTCATTTTAACTCAATTTCTACAATCCCATCCCTAGTGACACCTTATTCAAACAACTTACAACAACCATTTGAATAACTAAATATAAGTTTCCTTTTGTAATTATTTTTCTAATATCAATTAAAGTCTACAAAAAATATTAAAATAGGCAATTTATACTTTCAGGTAACAACTTTGCCAACACATTAAGTGCATATGTCTCCCATCCATAGAAAAGTGGTGCTCTCCAAGGATGATGGGCTTCTCCAAAAATGTCAAAACTTTCCAAGAATGTTGGAATGGACCGACAAAGGTATATTACAAAAGAAACCAATGACAATGTTTGTATGCAATCTTTCTCTCTGTGTTTGTGAAATCCTATCATAGAATGCCTTGAGGTTTTAGTTATTTTTTTCTTAATTATGTCGAAGGTGTATTACACTCACATAATGGATGCAAAAACCTATGTAAACAAAAACTAGAAGCATTAAATTTGACATCTTTGTTGCATGCCATCTTCCAACAATCTTTTGCTTTTAGTTTTTTTCATCCACCAATATAAAAATATAATAATAATGTAATCTTAATAGATTTTTTGCTTTTGTTAAGAGTTCAAAAGAAATAATAAAATAATAATAATAATTTTGTACTATATTTTTTTCTTTAGTAAAGATTGTTTTGTTTGTTTGTTTGTAAAAAGGTCTTTTTCTAAAGATTTTAATGGAATATAGAAATAACATAATCATATCTTTATAATAATTTAATATTAATTACAATATCATAATATAACAATGATTTAATATTAATTATAATATAATAATTTTTTAAGTAGAATAATGAAAAAATATGATATCTTTCGCCGTACTTTACGTATATTTCTCTAAAGATAGGTATGCTAGTATAAACATATGAGACAATGTGTGTGTTTGTAGTAAATAATTTTGACTCTAAGTTATGATTTTTTGCTTAAGTTCACTTAGTGTTGCTTTTAGTTTAGTTAGAGTTTAGCTTAATTTAGCTACTCATGCATTCACCTTAATTCTCCTAATTTTGGATTAGGGCATCTTTGTGCTTTCTTTATAAGCACATCATTGTACAATTGTAATTAAATTGGTTTAGCATAATCAATATAATTTATCAATTGTGTTTTGATTTTCATAGCTCTTTGTTTCTTTCTGAAGGGTGTTTGATTGGAGGTGATCTTCAAGAGCTGTAGGGTTGAGCGATCAATTCCTATATTGTATCAAAGCTATCAAAACTCAACATGATATTAGAGCTCAATCTTTAATTCAAGATGGTATCAAAAGGGATGCCTATTTTGCTTGCATCATTTTTCATGATTGCAAAAGCGTCTCAATTTTTGGTGGAGATTGTTTGTTTTCTTCACAATCTCTCCCCTACATGCATACGATGGCGTGTTTTATCAGTTATTAGCTTGTCAACTTTCTATTAGGGTTGGTTTTTGGCTTTGATCTCTATCATTAACTTTGTTCCATGGTGACCTTGACTTCCTTTTGCCATGCATTGAGTCCTTCATCATCTAGCCACCACTTTCTTGCTTCATTGCATGCTTCAACCATTCGACTTCTTCCATGTGACACTGTTTGCTCACATTCCTGGCATATTTGATTAAATCATGTTGGCATTGATGAACTGTGTTAGGTTGTAGCGCCTCTCTCCACCATTGACTCTGTAGTTCCTTCAGGGTGAACAAGTAATTTTTTTGGTGGCAGTGACTGCATTTCCATGTTTGGTCATTGTCCTTTTTTTTACTAGCGACTCTCGATTTGGAATCACTAACTTCTCACATGATCAACAACTAATTTATTGGTTTCTTGGCCACTTTCATTTCCCTAGAGGTTTTTCTTGTTGATTGGTGATTGGACATCATCTGAGGTATTCATTTTTTAGAGTGTCTTCCTTAGTTAGTGTTTGTGGTAGCAATTCTTCGTGCATCCCTTTTTTGTGCTGCATTGTCTTTGTATGAGTGGAATTTTTAGTTGGACCAGGCTTTTACAATAGTTGACTATTTGAAGTTTTTTGGTGGACTCCTTTGCATGCATTACATTTTTTCTAGTTTTTCATCATGGATTTTTTTTGGTTAATGTTTTTGTGTGCATGGGCGAGTCTTTGTGGTGTTCCACTGCCTTGCTTTCATGCCAAAGTAGTATTTTAGGGCGATTCTCTTTTTATCAACATTCGTTTATGCATGACTCTGAGAGTTCTTTGACATGTCTGTGGGTTTCTTTTCACATCCACAATGACATTATGGATACCACTAGAGGACGCTTCACATTTGTTAGTGAGAACCATGTTTTCACTGGCCATCGATATCTTTTCTGGTGCCTTGCGAGTTCCTGACCGCAAGAATGTTTTCTCTCCAACATGACCATTTTTTTTGGTTCACCATTGACATTTTTTAGCTGTGTACCCTAGTCGGCTATTTTTTTTGGGGGGGGGTGGGGGTGGAGCATTTTGAGAATCTTTTTCATCCACTTCTTTGTTTGTAGACACATTGAGATAAAGTGCCACTCTTGTGTATGGTTTTTGAAGATTTCAAACATTGTTGTGATTTATTTTGTACATGCACTGTATTGTTAAGTGCCATGGGGGGTTGTGTTGCACCTTTTATTTTGCCATCACATCTTTGTTTGATGAGTTTCCCTCCATGAAAACATCAAATCTTAGAGATTCTTGTCTCATGCATGTGTGCATTGGTTGCATACCCTTTATTGGTTGCATGTACTTTCTTGTGCATGTTCAAATGTTTGTTCTCCTTCATGTACTACTTGGTGATACATCAATGGACCTATCATTCCTCTCCTTTGTCAACATTATAGTGGAGGGGGGCATAGGGGATAGGGAGAGAGGCAGAGGAGGGGGTAGAGAGGGCAGTGAGAGAGGTGGAGGAGGGGAGTAGAGAGGGCGGGTGGTTATACTATTGGTACTAATGCTTCCTTGGTTTTGATCTACGTGTTTGGTATTTCTCTTGTATTTTAGTTTTGTGGAGGCAACCTTCCATCTTTTGTTGATCGGTTTTCTTCTTGGTACTATAGCAGTTTAGTCTTGCATGGTTGAGTAGCGTTGTTGGGGTCACTCATGCAAATTCATGTGCCATTTGTATCTTCAATTACTAAATGTTTGCCTTTGTTTGCTATCTATGTGTTTGAGTAGTACCATTGGGGGTACTCATATAGATTGTTTTGTTCTTGATCCTAATCATCATCTTGATTACATATAAGTTCTTCATTCAATACTATAGCAATTATGATTTGACAGTTGTCTACAACTTCTTCGTGCTTCAGAGTCCTAGTCTTTTGGGACATCATTTTAGGGGCTTCTTAGTCCTTTATTCTCTTTTCTCTCTTTTAGAGAGGAGTTTTTTCCCACTAGGTTTTTCTCCTTTTCTCTGTTTGTGAGAGATTGCATTGTGTTGGTTTGCACGTGTACCTAATCAGGCTTAGTTGCTGAGACCCATTTTTACTGTAGTGCCCCTCTATGCCTTGCTTCAGATACACACTACTTTGATTTATTAGATTATGTTTGATTTATTTATAGTATGGTTCATTTCACCGATCTATGTGAATGATTGCATTCATGTGATCCTTGTTGTTAGACTATGCTATTCAAAAAATGATTATTGCTATATTTCATTGAGTTGGATATTGATGTTAGAATTGAGATACTTATGACATAGATTCTATCTTTGATGATTCATTATGATGCATATGTGATGTAAATTTATGTCTTGATGATATCATTTGATTATTGTTGATGTGAGATTCTATGCATGGTTTGCTTGGGGTTCAGGGTGATAGGAATGATTTCGTATTACTCATTTGTGAGCTCCATACGATGTCACGATTTCCTATCACTAGTTGGGGATTAGAGATTTATATGTATATATGTATGTTTTTATACAACATGTTTTGGTGTAGGTTTGTAGGTACTAGACATCGACTCCACCTAGTTCCACAAGTCTGAGCATGTCTTTATAATTCCCAATGGTGGTAAAAGGAGACTATGCAAGGCCCAAAATATACCTAACCTTAGCCATTGTCCTAATTTAGGGACAATTATCTAATTTTCATATATCCTATCAAATTGGTCATGTGGACAATATTTGATTACCCTTTTGTTAGTAGTCAGTCTTGTTTAGATGTTAGCATTGTTTCATAATTTGTTTGAGTGGGATACATTTTATGTAATTATTAATATTAATTATAGTTTATGTGTTGTAAATTGAAGTAATGATTATTGTGGCTTTAAGTATAATTTTGATTTATTGTTGGATAATATTTAATAAATGATTTATGATTTATTGTTTATTGCTTTTTATTTATTTATTATATATCGTTTATTGTTTATTGTTTATTATTTATTGTCTATGACTTATTGCTTATTGCTTATTATTTATTGTTATTATTTACTGTTTATAAGTTATTGTTTATTATTAATTATGTCTTATTTATTGTTTATTATTAATCATGTCTTATTTATTGTTTATCGTTTATCATTTATTATTTATTATTTAATGTTTATTATTTATTGTTTATTATTTATTGTTATTGTTTGTTATTATTAATTATGCAAGTGAACATTTTATTATTTATTTACTTATTTATTCTTTTTTTGATTGTTGAGCAAGAGTCAACTTTTTATAGAAGATTTATAATTGGTTATTTATTATTTGTTAATATTATTTAATATCTACGTATTATTTATTATTTATTTATTATTTTTAGGCTTAGGGTTTTTGCTTTTTGTGTGCTTTATTTAGGTAATAGTATTTTATTTAAGGAGGATTGATTTGGAGATTATCATTATTATTTTCTTTCGAAGTTTTGAGAAAGGAATTTTTATTTGCGTCTTTAAGGAGAAATTTTGAGAACAAAAATTTACAGTGCAAATTTTCTTTTGAAGCGTGTTTGGAATTTCTTGAGCTTGGTTATTTTGAGGACTTGGTTGCTGATTTTGTGTTTCAGAATTCATCATCAACATTTTCTTCTCTCTCTTTTTCTTTCACAAGTTTTGAAGTAGGTATTCGTTTACTCTTGATTTATGTAATTTAATTTTAAATGATTCTTAGGGGTATTTGGGGTTTGCATGAATTATATTTATCATATGAGGTTGTGTTCTTAATTGTTATTTGTAAGATTTGGATTTGCATGAAAGTCATAATTTAGTTTTGTGAACTAAACTTGAATTTGGTTTATGTTGGTTCTTTTATTTGAGGATTGAATTTTACCTAAACCATAGGTGATAAGTTAGCTAGGTACACTTAGGGGGAGTGGCTCACTATGGGGGCTGGGGCCCAGAAGTGGTTGTTAGGGCAACTCATAGGTGAGTTTCGTAATAAGATAATATTAATAAATTTTGGGTTGGGTTACACACAAACAAGATAATTATGTACCCCCCTCATGCCTCGTGTGCTCGTATAGGAAAAGGGTGAGATTGGGAAGGCATGTCCATCTATTGAGATGTTAAGTTGGCAATATCCTGCATTGCCTTGTCCCCACGAAAGGAATGCACTGTTCCACATGTGTTGCCAAATGGGGGCCGGGGTCTAGAGAGACTAGCAGGGTAACCCATGTCGAGGCTATGTGATGACACTCTTCCCTTTGTGTGTCCTAGTTGCCTTTGTCAGTCTTACGTGAAACCCTCTAGAAGTTCTTTTAGATGCCCTTGATGGCTTTATGTGCTATCTATACTTGCATTCCTTGTATTATGGTATCTTCTGTCTTTGGAAGTATGCATGTCCTGATTATCCACCCTAGCCTGTTTGTTTGTGTTTGGGGCCTTGTGTCTATCTCCTTGCACGGGGGGGTGGGCCTACAGGCACCACATGGTTGGGTGATGATGCTTTTTCCACCCATTGGGAATATTTTAGAGGACTTGCACGTGAGCGACTAAGTGAACGTATACCTTATGTTTTGGAGTCTTCACATCTTGGTTATTAGATGATCTACTTTTATGATGTAATTTAGAATGCATCTTCCATAATGTTGTAGGAGACATGTAATTTGCATTATTCTATTTGTATTCAAGAGGTTGATGTTATTTCAAAAGGAAAAGGATGTGAAATATATGTGTATCAATGGATGTTTTGCATGTTTATGGGTTTATGTGTTTTTGCATGTATTCTTACTATTAATATATGTTTATCATAGGAATCTTTCTTTTGGTGTTTTTAAATGAACATAGAATAGATATTTATGTATTAAGTTAGAAATTTAAATAAAAAAAGAAATCACATGCTATGTAAATTGCGTTATTAGTTGTTTATTTTTTTGAGCTCCCTAGCAGGGGTGTTACATTTACATTCTTTCATTTAAATGTTTTTTTACTTCACCCTAAGTTTCACTTAAAGGGGGGTGTTAAAGAATTTTAATTGTTACTTGTGCTTTTTTTCTTAAGTTCACTCAGTGGTGCTTTTAGTTTAGCTAGAGTTGAGCCTAATTTAGCTCCTCATGCATTCACCTTAGTTCTTTTGTTTTTGTCGTAGGACATCTTTTTGCTTTCTTTATAAGCACATCATTGTACAATTATAATTCATTCAGTTTTGCATAATCAATATGATTCATGTTTATGGATCAATTGTGTTTTGGCCTCCATAGCTCTTTGCTTCTCTCTCATTTTATGACGAGTGTTTGATTGTAGGTGATCTTCGAGAGCTATGGGATTGAGTGATCAACTCCTATAAATTTCACTAGTTTTGTATTTCTATCGCAAAATTATCTATGATAAGGCTTTAAAAAGTGTAATGTTCATGAAAAGCATATGAAGTCTAGAGTGACATCTAATCTAAAATATGAAGTTTGTGGCATACATGTTTTGCAGTATTCATAGCTAAGCTTGAAGCTATCTATGTAAAGTTGGTTTATAAATTTAATCTATTTTCTCAATAGTGTGATTGCATTTATTTTGAACCTATATTATCTAAAGGCTACTTGGATTGGTTACCTACTGAGAGGACTCAATTTTAGACTACAATAATATTTGTTGCATTAGCTTCATGCATGGAATAATTAATATGTCGATTGAGCATAACTTGTTTGAAAGGACTCAAAATATCATAAGTATTTACAATGATTTTAGATCTTAAAAATGACAAAAAGAAAAGAAAACTAAACTTGCAAAGTATAATAAAGTAACATGCAAGGCCATTAAGTAACATGCACATCAAAAAATAGCTTCAATATCTTAGCCCATAACATTTTCCAATATTCACCACAAACCAATCTACTCAATTTTAAATGATATTTATAAAACTTTCTTGTTAAAATAATATTTATAATGCACTATTTTTTGATAATGTTATCATTTTTTCAATGTGAATTTCAATTTTGTAATAAAATAAATAATTTGTTTGAGTCACTTATTGAAGATTGTTTTATAGTTTATCTTGTTTTAAAGGAAATGGATAATCAAAGAAATCAAAGAAATCATATAAATCACTATTTGTTACTCCTTTAACTATTTATTATCAGTACTTTCAATTCTAGTGACAAGGACTACTTGTTGTGTGACCCTTTCTTAAAAATGGAATATTGTTATCACAGTGTTGTTAAACACACCTTAGGACTAAGAGGGAGGAGGCAGGGGGGGGGGGGGGAGAAATTTAGTCCAAATTTTAAAACATTTAACCTTAAAATTTATTTTTTCAAAAATACTATCAACATATATCTTTAACTTTATCAACAACAATGCAGAACAAAATAATGAAACGTAATGCACAAGAGAACACAAGATTTACATGGAAAACCCAAATAGGGAATAACCACGGTGAGAGTGAACTCACAATATATGAAATAATTTCAATCTATTTTAGGATCATTGTCAAGGAATCACATTGCCACCTAAAAGACTTGTCGATTGAGATTCACTATCCTAGGGCAAGATACACAAGGATTTGCAGACTGAAGCTCAATACTTCAAGGCAAGATACATCAAGACTTGCAGGGTAAAGCTCATTGCCCCAGGGCAAGTTACAAATAATTGAAGATTGAAGATCACTTATATAGGGCAATATACAATATCACAACATTTGAATAAACAAGATAAATTATTCTCCAAATATGAAGCTGCACTTGAACCACAGTCACAAGTAGCCAAATCCAACAACAATCACCGCCACATTTTCATTGCCTTTGCATCACAAAAATCCACAAATGATATGATCATGAAAGAACATTCACACATTTTGATTTACACACTCACATCACAACATCGTGCTTCACAACTCCAAATTGGTCTTCTATGTATGCCATCTTCTTCATTGTATACATCAATAAGGTCGATCAAAACAAAGGATAAGCATAAGTCCTATTAATCCAACCACCAAAGATAAATGTGGTGAATGTGGTACAATCCAAGAGATAGAGAGGAACTAAAAATCATATTACACTTCTCTAAGTAGCTCCAAATAATATACATGTTGATGCACTTCATCCAAGGACTATGACTAGGTAATGTGTAGATAAACAATATAACACATAACCAGTTGGCCCTAAAACATAGCATCCAAGTGAATTAACTCAATGTAGATCCCCACATGATAGAGGTAGGACCCAAATACAACTTAAGACACTCTCCAGATTTGGCATATATATAATTAAAATATCATATCACAAGTAGGAAAACAAAAACTCTATCAACTAAAACACAAAAATTACCTAGAAAGTCAACGTTAGACACAATGTAACACCACCCTGAACATTCAACACCATGCATAGCACATAAGAATATTCCCAAAACATCCAACGTCATTGTCAAATACTTCTTTCTCACTGTCACAACTATACATGCTGACACAACACAAATAGATACATAACACTTCATTGCTAAAATGTCAGAAAACACATTCCTGAATAGAACTTAATAAATCTTCTTGTAGAACACCTCAACACCTTAACTAGAATTGAGACCATGCACAAAAATTACAAGCATGTCCTCCAATTTGCAACACCTGAAACATCAATGCAAATAAATACAAAGCATGTTTTTGACCATTCAAATCCACTTTTGACAGAAAACCGGATTGTCAACAAACAACAATCACTGGCCACATTAGCTGCAACACTAGGAACCTGAAAAGATAATAGTACAATGTCCATAGAGCATAAATATTATGTTCAAATCCACAAGGCCAAATCATCAAATGCAGAGGAATGTGGAGCATTCTTCTAGCCAGACTTTAAATACTGTTTCCTAAAATATCACATCTCCTTATACTACAAACATTTCAGTAACAACATTAACATGAACAAGAGTTATAAGGCCAATGAAAGCACATCTCATTCATCATCATCATCATCATGCTAAAACTCCATAATATTATACTACCATCATTACCATCAATACCTCACACTAAATGTAGACATCAAACATTAGAAAGGCCGATATCCACAACCCAAAGCAACTACAATCAGTAATAATTATCTCCTCATATTTTACCAAAACATATCTAACATCCTAATAAAAACTTCAAGTTGACAACAGATGGCGCCACTACCAACACTCTCCCCATTGACATCAACAACTACACAAAACATCAATGACCACATAACAATTTCTCATTGTCAACAACACATCATCAAGGACAACACATATGGTCAGACATCAGGTTGACATCAATAACAACTCATACTACCAACAAGTGCATCAAAACCAAAGATTAGAAACAAACATCAAAACATGTATTTTCCTAGAATATGAAAATAAAATATTATTAGTCCCTTGAGTTTTTATTATCACTATACTTTCAACTATATTATTATGAAAGGGTCTACTTTCTACACGACCCTTCCTTAAAAGTGGAATATTTAAATTAGAGTGCATCAAGATCAAAGATTAAAAATGGACATCAAAACATGTATTTTCTTGGGATAAGAAAGTCAAAGATTATGAACATCAAAACATGTATTTTATAGTTTAAATTATATATTTTAAGTGAAATAGATATATAAAGATCAATATTTGTTAGTCCTTTAACTATTATTTATCACTATACTTTCAACTTTATTCTAAATACAGGGACTACTTGCTATGTGACTCTTATTTAAAAGTGAAATATTATAATCAGAGTGCATAAAGGCTAAATATTGAAAGCTAACATCAAAACATGTATTTTACTGGGATAAGAAAGTCAAAACATGTATTTTTAATAAGAAAATACATGTTTTAAAATCATCAATCAAAACATGTATTTTCAATATGATTTGGGACATTTCACTTGATTATCTCTATATCTCTCTTTACAAATGCATCATCCAAAAATGCCTTTGTGACCCTCTCTACACCGACCTTCTTTGAATTGAATGAATTCAACCATGATTGATTAAAAAAATAGCTAAGTACAAATGCTCTACAAGGTGAGGAAGATAGTTGCAAACCATCACACCCATTCACACAAGCTCTTTCCCCATGGTGTGATATATCATCAAGGTAAGAACTTGAGGCTGATTTTAGATGTATTTGGTGATGAGCTTGCTTTCATCCACCTCAAATGTCACCCAATCAATTTTTCTTATGTCCTACAAGATTAAGGCCAAGGAAACAGATAGTGCAAGGGCTTCAAAGTAGTGTTGGGTACCTCTCTAAAGAAATCACCCTACCACCACATATACTACTACAATGTTGGTTACAACCCAAGCCACATTTTTAATTCCCACTTCTAAAACGATCTCGTCTAACATTATACTAACATTTTCTATAGTTTTAAATTTTTTTGAGGAATCTATGTACCCCAAAAGTGTCATCTCACCATTTGAAGCCTCTAGAAAGTTGATGAGGGTGTAATCCCTTCCATCTAAGAATCAATTTGAAAATATGGTCCATCCATACTTGCATCGTTGCCTATTTGCACTTCCTAAATTATTGTCTTCATTTCTAGTTGTGTTTCCACCCTCATCTTCTCAAGTCAGTGAAAGTAACATGAAATGATTGCAAACATATTATTTACCTCTTCCTCTTTCTTCCTTTTCGCATTTTTGAATCCATCTTTTTCACTTTTCTTGCTCTCTCTGAACTCTCTTAGCTCTCACAATACTCAAGTTTTATACAAAATACTTTAGAGCTCTCTCTTAAGTTTTCTTTCTTCTGAGCTTCCTCAAGGATCTACAAGTTATATTATTCTTATTATTGTGCTCCAAAGAATCTTGGTATATCACAACCCTTCTCTTTTATATTATTCACTAATTTTACATCTGGATACACCTCGAATAAGAACACACAATATTTTCTATATATTTCTATAGTGTCGTAATTTGTAACCCTACACAATTTACAAAACCTTTTGTGCCCCTACTTTACTGTGTCCCATCTTAGCTCTCACTCGGGTCCATTTACAAGTTTTTAACCTCAAAACTAATGTCATCTTTCTACATGGTCATTTGAACCCTAGTATAGAGTTGTGTGCTCTTCATTTCCCACTTTTGCCTTGTTTTTGGTGTACAAGGGTGGTTGGGGCACCTTTGTTTAGATAGGGGTTCCCGAGGAGTTCTTGTACTCCTTAAACAAGACCGATTTTAAATATGTTAATGCAATTCCCCTTCATGGTGATTTCAGATCTCAATGTCTCCATTTGATCTTTGGAGATTGGCCTAATTGGTAAATTATCCTGTGAACCCTATATAAGATCATCCTCTCAATTCTACGTCCATCCCCTAGCAATATCAAGCATATTCAAGCATTCAAGGCACCATTATATCCCACCATAGGCATCCAAAATTTCAAACATATGGATAAACAAACTAAATCAATATTTATGCAAGCATGTGTTTATGATTGAGTCTCTTATGTTTAATCATGCTATTTCATTAACACTTGTGATTAAATTCAAAGAGCATTGCATCATCACCCATTATAGATTCCAACAAATCTAATGTATATCATTCAACATTTACTTCAATATTTCCATTTTCAATTTCATTTTAATTTAAGGATTAATTCCATACCTAGGGTTTGACTTAGGAAAACCACTATCAACAACACCATTTCCCCTAGATTCTCATGTGTAGGTAGCAAATATAGAAGCTACAAATGAAGGTTATGATACAGGAGACAATGACCAACAAAATCTGATTTTTGTAGGAGCAAAACATGGAGGACAAAGTTTCCCCACACCACCTTGTTTGACGAATTTCTTACAAACTTTTAGGAGAATATTTTGAATGATATTATGATTGTGAAAGTTTCTTATTTGTCCACATCTAACAGTTGGAGGACAAGGTAACCCCAAGTCACCTTGTCCTATACTTTTAGGCTAAATTTTAGACATAGGTTCCTCTTTGTGCCCTTACCTTAATCTAGCTCTGTGTCTATATACCACATCTGTAGCCCAATGTTTATGTTATTTTTGTTGGATATTGTTAAGAAGTTTGCTGGAACAATGTTTTGTCACTGATGTCAACATATTCTTCTGTGTGTTCTAGTGTTGTAGTCAGATTAAATGAGTTGTTTTGGTTAATGTGTTGTAATTGAGCTTTTGTGGTTTAATGGGCTTTGAGATGCTTATCTCTAGTTGATTCAACATAATGTTTTGTGATCCACATGATGATTTGATCGAGCTATGAGGTCCGGTATTGAGGTTTACTTTTTCAGTTGTTCGTGTTATTTCGTATTCTAGTTTTCACTCTGCATTACTCCGAAATTGCAGTGTCTTGGTTTGCAGATTTGGCAAAGTATTTGAGACATTCAGGTGTGTCCTCAATTCTGGTGGTTCATGATTTGGAAATCCACAAGCGAATCTTTCAAGTTAACAGTTAATTATGTTGGTGTTCTTGAGCTCCGATAAAGAGATGATGATGATTCTAGTAATCTGAATTGTTCCGGTTGTTGTGGTGCGATTCACATTGTTTGTGAATGTTCCTAGATCATTTTCTATCCATGTTGGTGGTCTGTATTGATCGTTGTGCGCATTGTTGATCATCTTCTTGATTCAGTGGTGTTCTTCGTGTTATGCGACATTTTATGGAGTTGTAGCGTGTTGCGAATGTTCAAGGTATAATTATTAGAGGTGTTTCATGATTGCAGTGGTGATTTGGGTCCAAAATATGTCTTAGCCAACATTGTTTTGGTTTTCATGTGTATTGGAGATCAGATTGAGCCGACTTGGTATTACACATTTCATTTGTGTGTTATGCACTTTTGGGCCAATAGGTAGAAGATCTAATTTTATGTTGTGGATATATAAGAGCGATTGATATGGTCATTTTGGTGGTGGATGAGGATCGTGGTTGTGTGGAAAATTATTATATGCAGTTTCATGTGTGCAAGTAGAAGATTGGTGCTCCAGAATGCATCAAAACAACATATCAGAGCACAATGTGTTGCAAAGTGTGTAGTTTGATATATGAGCTTAATTGAAACTATTCCCAAGCATTTGTAGATGCTATTTATTAGTTCAACCACTTCAGTTGTCTATTGTAGTAGATTTGTAAGGCAGTGAGCCTTCCTCAGGGTTGTAGCCCTTCTTGTATTTGAGTAGTGAGCTCTAGGCAGTGAGCCTGAATGCATGTTCATTCCCCATTATAATATTTATATACTTCTAAAAAGGTATATTAATATTGTGGGTCTCAATCCTACCGTGGTTTTCCCTTAACCGGGTTTCCACGTAAAAAATCTTGGTGTTGTGGTGTTATGAGTATATGCTTTATGTTTATGCATCTTTCCTTTCTTCATATGTGCTATGTGGTTATACGATCAGTTTAATAAAGTTAAAGATTGTGGACCACTGATTCACCTGCCACAGTGTTGCTTCATTCCTACAATTGGTAACAGAGCCTAGTTCCTTAGAAGGATTCTAACAACTTGAGGTTGGTTCAAGAAGGTATGTTAATGGAGTCTGGTAGTTTGAAACATCAACTTATTGTTCCTCTTGATGATCTTGATTAGTCTAAAGCTCAAGTGTGGGAATTGAAAGGGAATTTGAAGGATGATGGTATGATGAAAGAATAAGGATCCGGTCAACTACTGAGGAGGGGGGGGGGCTGAATCGATAGACAGAAAATTGATATAAACTTTTACCAATCTCAAAATCAACCTCTCAAAGTAAACTCTAAACTGACAAGTTAAACCACTGAACTACAAATGCAATATCACTGTCAAGATAAACCAGTTGACTGTTATAACAGATTAACAGTAAACAACTTGAAACTCACAAACAAAGAGCTTTTTAGTGGCGAATCTTCGCCAATTGGCGAATTCTGGGCGAATAGTCTGGGGCAACATCGTGGTCAAATCACCCAGAATTTCGGGGTTAATGGTACATTGTAGAATCTGGCTTCGCCATAGACCACACACCGTTGACGTGCATGCCCGTAATATTCGCCTAGAATCACTCGAACATGGGTATTAGATCACCTCCGTTATTTGCCAGCAATAGTAAAATGACCACGTACCCAGGACCTGATTCGCCAATGGTAAATTAAATGTTCATTGCACGCGTCGACCAAATTCGCCAATATCAATTAAAACATTATAAGCATTCGAGGACCCATTTCACCCCGCTTAAATTAAATGTTCATTGCATGCCCACACAATTCGCCAAAAATACAATTAAATTAAATGTTTATTGGCAAATGCGATGCCTGGGCCCCTGGCAATTCGCCAAAAATGCAATCATGGATTGCTATAAATACACTCTTTCTTACACTCCTTACAATTTGTTCGTGTCTGATTAGTATATTGGGAGCTCTCGAGTCTCGATTCACATTCCGCAAATTGAGTTGGAAAGTTAAAGTTCATTCACATTATAGGGCGAAGGGCCAACGTTACAATCCTCCAACACAGGCCCAGACATTCCTGATTCCTGATTCAGAGAATTGAGAAGGTATAAAGGTGAGTAATCATTTCTTCATACTTGATAGTATTAGTTTTAACTTTTAATTCGTAGTGAGAGGTCAAGACTCAAGATGTCACAGTCAGACATGGGTGAGACTCCTCAGGGTGGTGAAGGGATTGAGATGTCACACAAGGGTGAGACTGAGACTCCTCAGGGTGGTGAAGGGATTGGGATGTTAGACAAGGGTAAGACTCCTCAGGGCGGTGAAACTTAAGGGATTGAGAGGCCATCAAAATGCCCAAAAATTAAACTTAAAGATACTACCATAAAGTCTTTCTTTGGAATTGGCAAAGTTTCTGGTCCATCAACTTCTGCAGTTGCAGAAGCCATTCACAGTAGCTCACCACCACCACAAGGTGGGATTGTCATTGAGTTAAATGCATCAAATGAGGGTGACAATACTGACACGACATAAGATGTTGTAAGGGATACACATAATGAGATAATTCACTCAGATACAAATGCTAGTACTGAAGATGATGTTGGCAGGAAGAAAAGAAAAAGGAAAGTAAAACTGGGGCGAGAGTGGGAGATGATAAGGAGTTTTAAGATTGATTGGGTAGCAAAGTACCCATTCATTGAAATGGTCCCAAACAATGATGAACAAACAACAAAATGCAGGTGTAAGATTTGTAGCTGGAAAACTAAAAGAGAGAAGAAGATGCAGCTAAAGCTTGACACCATAGAAAAGCATATTGGTAAGGTTTATGAAAAATAGATCATAGACAAAAACGAAACACGAGTAGTAAGATGGAAATCAAAGGAAGAATGTCTTCATGTTAAGTATGTCGCGGAATATGAAGAGAATAACCACAACATGACACTGATTGGCAATACTGGATTTGGAAGTACAATCAAGGTTGGGCTTGAACATGCAACGAAAGATGCAAACTTGGCAAAGACTGTTCAGATGAGTGTTGTTTTTCATATTATGTCGAGAGGGCGTCCTATGAAAGATTTCCTAGAATTTAGTAATTTATTATCTTTTTTGAATGTTCCTCACTATCCTATGTCACATTGGTCAATAAACGCTGGATGGGAAATGACAAACTGTCTCGCTGAGGTGGAAAAGCAAAATTTACAAGAGAGTGTAAAAGAGTCAAATTTCATTTCATTATCCATAGATGAAGTTACTGCGTTAGATAACACTGCTTGGGTTTGTATGCATGTGTATACCGTAAAAGAACACGTCCGTCAAGCTCATCTACTCTGTGTTCATAAAATGATGAGCAATTCAACAACAAAAAAATTATATTTGGAAGTTAAGAAAACTTTGAATGAAATTGCTGGTATGGATGACTTGACAATTGCCAAGAAGTTGGTGTGTGTTGGAGCTGCAGTAATGCAAGGTCAAAGGACCAGTCTTTGCACAAGATTACAAACTAGTATTGCACCATACATGGTTGGCATTCACTGCATGGCCCATCGAATGAATTTAGTATATAGAATTATAAGCAATTTCCCTACAGTGTCAAAAGTTGAAGATCTGGTCCATGAGCTCCACTCATACTTCTGCCGAAGTCCTAAACATTTTGCAGAATTTCAGATTTTTGCTGAGGGAGTAACAGGGGGAAACAAGCTTCTCAAGGATGTTGAGACCAGATGGATCTCCTTGCATGGACCAGCGGAACGAGTTCTAACAGAATATCAATCCTTGATCGAACTAATGTATGAGCAACGCCTCACAGTAGACAAAGCTCCTGATCTCTTACATAAGTTAAGTGATATAGAGACTCTGTTAACTTTAGCTAGTCTTCTCCCCATGCTGGATTCAATGAACAAACTTGTTAAGAAAGCCCAAGATAGAACTATGTATATCAATGAGTATAGCACTCTATGTAAAATGGCATGCTTGAGCCTGGATGGTGTATATTCAGATCTAACAGGGCGAAGCCCAAATTTTTTTAGGTGGCAGATAATTACAGATTTGAATCATGCTGAAATTTTTTTACATTTCAATACAAAAAATGAGTTATGTGTCTTTGTAAAAAGATTTCAGATACCAATGCACCAATCTAAGACGGGAAAGCGAGGCAGAGCACTACCAGTTAAAAAGGAAGATTTTGACAGGATTGTTAAATCTGTTAGTGATAATTTGAAGTCTATTGCATATGAACTTTCAACTGAGATTCATGAAAGATTCCCTCGAGAAGAAATACTTGAAGCCATGGGTTGTGTGTATCCTCAATTTTGGCATTCAATTGGAGATAATCCAAATGATGCAAAGATGTATCATAAAAAACTAGAGGAATTGATATTGACATTTTCAAAAGATGCATATTGCAATGGACAACCAATAGAAGGAATTTTAAATTCAGATCATCTTAGAAAACAATGTAAATAGTTTGCATTGGGTATGAAACAACAATTGGTTAACTTGGAGAATCCATTTGAACCTAGATCAATCACAAGGCTTTGGAAAATGATAGATCAAAGTGAAGCATTGCGTATTGCAATACCAGAATATTTGAAACTTGTTGATTTATGTCAAATAATGATAGTGGGGTCGGTGGAAGATGAGAGAGTTTTTCAGTGCATTAGGGCTTTTGAAATCAAAGATCAGAAAAAAATTAGACAAGAATTTGGAAACTTGCTTGAGGTTGTTTGTAACCCAGTATAATGTTAGAGATTTTCCATATGATAGGGCACTGGCAATCTGGAATTCCATGCGTGAAAGACGAGGGGTGTGAAACACTTTAAAAGTTGGTGGTGCTACTACTAGTGCTGAAACAAATGAATATGATGGATCGCAGACTCAGAGTCAGCATGAAGACGAAGACATTTTTGAATTCCCGACTCAAAATGAAGATGAACTTGTTAGTACTAGTCAGTTTCTGGATCTTGAGTCCATTTGGGATATAGAAGCCTCAGAGTGAGTCATTGAAATGAATTACCAGTCAATTTATAGGTATTTATAATTATTCTATAGTTCTTGAGTCATATTACAATTTCAATTTGTAAAATTGCAATACTATAGTTGTCATTGATGATTTTTGATATTGTATTCCTTGAATTTGTCAATCAGAACAGATACTTATTTCATATTTTTAATTGTGAATTTGAATTATTAGTAAACAATTGAATTATTAGTAAATTGGTATTTGGTTCCACATTATGTTGAACATGAAATGCAACAATTTGTGTCACAAGATCCATAAAATTATTCATATTGCATAACTGTTACTGCTAGAACCTTTCTATTGTTCTATATTAAATGCTTAACATGATGTTCATGGCGATTAGGGTTTTGTGTTTGTTTTTTGTCTTAGTTGGCTAGTAAACCGAAGTTGTCGTGCATTGAAAATTTGAGTTGTCCTCTCTTTATTTGTCCATGTCAATGTTAGGTGTGGTCAAATGGTTGGTCAGACATGTTTAATGTTTCATCTCTAACTCGCAGATAAATTTCATGTTTAACAATTTAAGTGGTGACTTAGCGAGTGTTGGTTTGGGTTTAAATCACGAGGTCTCTAGTTTTTTGAGTGTTATCATTTAATGTTAGCGAGCTGGAGATTGTTAATGAAATTGCTTTGGTCGCGAGGTCTTGAATTGGTTTGATGCCATGCATTATAGCCACGAGAGTTAGCGAGTAAGTACTAAGTCATTAATGGTCTGTGTGCCACTGCTCATGCCTGTTTATGATGGTAAATTAACATAAAACATTGATTTTTGTTGGTACTCACTGGGTCGCTGCGGTCAAGAGATAAAAAGTTTTGAGATTTTATGGTTATCGCTAGCTCGCAGGTCCTTTATCATCAAGTCAGTTTAAGTCATGAGCTTGCGATTACTAGGAGATTTTAGTTGTCGCTACCTCGCAAGATTTTTTGCACTTGACCATTTTATGTTGCGAGGTTGCGACTGGGTGTGACTTTATGTTGTCGCAAGGTCATGAGGTGTTCGTGGTTAAGTCATTTTAAATTGTGATCATGCGATGTGGTTGGTATTGCAGCTTAGTTGGTTTCGTCGCTTGCTCGCAGGTTTTGAAGTTATTTAGCATTTTAAGTTGCGATCTGACGAGAGGTAAGTTTTGGTCTGATTTTGTGGTCATTGCATGCTCGCGGGTTTGTAAGTCTTAAGTTAAAAAATGTTGCAAGCATGTGATGGCGGTTAAGTGCCTTGTTGTCGTGGGATCGCAAGGGTTTAAGTCAAGTTAAGTTTCTAGTTGCGAGCTTGTGATGAAATAAGTTATTTTGTTAGATTTGCAGTGGTCGCCAACTCGTAGGTAAAGAAAGAATATTACAAATGTTGTTGCGAGGTTGCAACTGAAGGGCTTGATGAAGATCAACGGCTGTCACTCACTCGCGAGATTCTTTGAGGATTCGTAAAAGGGGTTGCGAGCTTGCGATTAAGAGGATTTGGTAGCATTGTTGCTAACTCGCCGGTTCCTTTCCAAATTGTTATAACCGATTGCGAGTGTGCGATTAAAGATGGGGATTGACATGTGGAATTGTTTGTTGGGTTCTGTAAAAGTTTTGAATGGAAATCGCCAATCAAATGCCACAGTAGCTACTGCTAGTTCATGCAAGTGTGGCAATTACTATTAATGATACTTGAGAGAAGTGACAGTGCCCAAATACCATAAATTGCATGATCGAGCCAAGATTCTGACATTTGTATAATTGCATTAATGCCACACTAGCTAGTTCATGCAAGTGTGGCAAATGACAATTAATGAGACTTGAGAGAAGTGACGACACCCAAATACCATGTTGTGAGGTTGCGACTGGGTGTCAAGGTCGTGAGGTGTTCGCGGTTAAGTCATTTTAATTTACGATCATGTGATGTGGCTGGTATCACAGCTTAGTTGGTTTCATTGCTTGCTCGCAGGTTTTGAAGTTGTTTAACATTTTAAGTTGCGATCTGGCGACAGGTAAGTTTTGGTCTGATTTTGTGGTCATCGCATGCTCGTGGGTTTGTAAGTCTTAAGTCAAAAAGTGTTGTGAGCATGCAATGGCGGTTAAGTGTCTTGTTGTCACGGGATCGCAAGGGTTTAAGTCAAGTTAAGTTTCTAGTTGCGAGTTTGCGATGAAATAAGTTGTTTTGTTAGATTTGCAGTGGTCGCTAGCTTGCAGGTAAAGAAAGAATATTACAAATGTTGTTGCAAGGTTGCGACTGAAGGGCTTGATGAATATCAATGGTTGTCGCTCACTCACAAGATTCTTTGAGGATTCGTAAAAGGGGTTGCGAGCTTGCGATTAAGAGGATTGCGTAGCATTGTCGCTAACTCGCTAACACGTGGACTTGTTTGCTGGGTTCTGTAAAAGTTTTGAATGGCAATCGCCAATCAAATAGAAGGGCATGAATTCAAATTTTGCTTGAGTACTTCAGCTTTGAAGTTTGAAATTTGAATTAATGCCATGGTAGCTAGTTCATGCAAGTGTGGCAATTAATGAGACTTGAGACTTGAGAGAAGTGACAATGCCCAAATACCATAAATTGCATGATCCGGTCAAGATTTTGTATAATTGCATTAATGCATTCTATCTTCGAGGTAATCCAGTGAATTGAGCTTTGCAACAATGTTGGAGAATTCAGAGTGTTGGGTGTGGGAAAATTTCAGAAAATTGGTTAACATTACAATTTGCCCATGCAAATATTTTTTGGGTTTTAAAAACATTACAATTTGCTAGGATTTTTCACAAACTTTGAGCGATCACGGCTAATTCACCAATGGAGATTATTATTTTTCTCCGTAAATCGCAAAAATTCGCCAATAAAATTAAAATTTTCCTCAGAATTATACAACTTTCGCCAGGTTTTTACACCTTGTCCAAGGGGGGGGGGGTGTTTCTTAAAGTTTTCCCTTCTCAAAAACATCCAAATACTTTACTGACATAAGTAAAACTTCATTTCAGATTGCTTCCGGTTAACATAACATATCAAAGTGGATTAAGCAGTTAAGCAATTCAACCATAGTAAACATAACCACAAAAACATTCACCACTTGACACAATATTTTTCATGTGGAAACCCAAATGGGAAAAACCACAGTGGGGATGAATACCCACAAGTATTCTAAACCCTTCTGAAGTTTGCCCTGTTAGGAGCCAAGCCTGTTAAAGCTTTACAAAAAGTCCTATTAAGAACAGATCCTGTTAGGGACCACCCATTTAAGGGATTGACTATAATGCCCTATTAGAAGTAATACCCTTTGAGGAGTAACCTCAGTAGAGGATTTGAATAACACTAAGCTTGTAAGAGCTTACCCGGTTAGGGGATTTTACTATTGTAATTGTTAAAAAACAACAAGGGTTTGTTGATCTGTTTGAATAGTACTACACTTGCTTGTTGAGATCCTTTTCATGCTCCTATCTTCCTTTACACAAGCTGCAGATACATCATCCAGTTCGGCAACCACACTCAACTACAACTTTGTCAACTCTGAAACAAAACAACTCATTGAACTTATAAACAAATCAATAGGTCGGTAACACAACATAAACCTAATTCTCTCATATAGATTACAAACAAATCGGTTCAAGTATGACAGTTGGATTAGATAACAATCCCTGCATATCATTCAAGATAGCCTTGACCGCTCCTTGATCACTACTTCATCAAACTCTGTAGCTCATCACACGGTTTGCATTACATGCAATATACTTTCTCATTCCCAAGATAAAAACCGTTATCTCAACGCACCAAAAACACTTTGTAACGCATCTCATACAACATGCATACATGTCATAATCATTACCACTCGTCATCAGATCATAAACCAATACAACCAATTTACCAAACTTAATCGTTTAGGGTTTATCATATCAACAGGTAGGGTTTACCAGTTCAACTCTCCAATATATAGCAATACTGGTTCACTCCACAAACTCACCTATCGGTTACAGTTCCCTTCACTAGCTCTTCCTACCGGTTACAAAACAACATCATAACAACATCATTACCGATTGCAATTAACATCAATGACAACATAACATTTCATTAATGCAGTCTTCATGCAAATGCCAACAATCTTGCCCTTTGGCATTGATGGCAATACAAATATCAATACCATTTATTTCTATGATTGTGAATAGGAATCCTGGTTTACATTTTACCATGTACTCTCCTTGTCTTTAGCTGGTAACTAGCTATAGACCTTCTCTCTATCAATCATACAATTCTTCTCCCCATAATCATATAGTTCTTCTCTCCCTTTGACAACAATGCCAAAGTGAAAGTAAAACATGCAATGTCAAACTTCACTGTTCAACATCAACAACCTGCAGCTTGATGCTCCCCCTGTCGAATAACTCCACTCTACACTAATCCTGCTGTAAAATTTTGCAAGTAGCTCTGGGACTGATTTACTCTACATCATGCTCAATTGACCTCATGAAGGGGTACAACCCCTAGCTGACTTCTAAGATACTCAAAAGTAGTCTTAGGCAGAGGTTTAGTAAAGATATCTACAAGCTACTCCTTGGTAGAAACATGCTCCAATATCACATCTTTACTCTGCACTTTTTCGCTCAAGAAATGATACTTCAATTCAATATGCTTGGTCTGTGCGTGCAAAATAGGGTTCTTGGAAATATTTATGGAACTGGTATTGTCACACAAGATCTTTACAGGTTCTGAAAACTTCATCTTGAAACCTTCCAGAATGTGTCTCATCCAGATAGCCTGGGTACAATTCATACAAGATGCAACATACCCAGCTTCAACAGTAGACTGTGATATACAATTCTCCTTCTTGCTACTCCATGAAACAAGTCTTCCTCCAAGAAAGAATTCTCCACCGGCTGTGCTTTTCCTATCATCAATATTACTTGCCCAGTCTTCATCTGTATACACCTTCAAGTCAAAGTTACCTGCATATGGATACCATAATCCATAGTCAATAGTGCCTTTCAAATATCTGAATATCCTCTTGGTTTCTATCAAATGTGTTTCCTTTAAATTCTTCTGAAATCTAGCACCTAGACCAACTGCATGAGCTATATCCGATCTACTATGAACAACATAGTGTAATTTCCCAATCATTGACCTGTACTCCTTTTCATCAATAGATGTGGCTTCATCTTCCTTAGACAATTTACAACCTGTAACCATTGGTGTCCCAACTAGTTTACAGTCACTCATTCCAAATGTCTTTAATACCTCTTTCACATACTTAGATTGTGTGATGAAAATACCACTCTTCATTTGTTGTATTTGCAAGCCTAAGAATTTTATTATCTCTCCCACTAGAGACATTTTAAACTCATTTTTCATTTCATTTGCAAAGTCATTGCTCATGTAATCATTACCTCCAAATATGATATCATCTACAAACACTTCACTAACCAGTATCTTATCTCCTTCAGATTTGAGATATATGTTGTGTCTTCACTGGTTCTTTGAAAACCTATCTTCACCGGGTGTGAATGAAGCCTTTCATACCATGCTCTCGGTGCTTTCTTTAATCCATATAGTGCCTTGTGCAACTTGCATACCATGTCTTTTTCACCAGTCAATGCATAACCATCTGGCTACTCAATGTATACTTCTTCTTCCAGTATTCCATTCAAAAATGTCGACTTCAGATCCATCTGTTATACTTTGAATCCCTTATGTGCTACAAATGCAAATAAAGCATTGACACCTTCAAGTCTAGCAACTGGTTGCTAAATTCTCACCATAGTCTTCTCCTTCTTCTTGTGCATAACTTTTGCAAACCAATCTAGCTTTGTTTCAAACTACTATACCATCTTCATTCAGTTTGTTCCTGAATACTCACTTAGTACCTATCACATTTGTATTCACCGGTCTGGGTACTAGGGTCCATGTGTTATTCTTCTCAATTTGATCTAGCTCCTCCTCCATAGCTTTGACCCAATGATCATCTCCAAATGCTTCCTTGGCAGTTCTAGGCTCAATAGTGGAGATCATGCAAAAATTCTCTCTAATTCTTCTTCTGGTTAACTCTCCAACATCCCAAGCTCCAATAATCTGGTTAGGATTGTGATTGAGTCTCACATAACTCAAAATAGAATGATCATTATCTCCAGGTTCTTCTTCTTCATTATCATCATCTTCTTCTAAGTCTACATGTTCTAGTTGAACTGGTACAACAACATTCTCTTTACCAGTTTCAGGTTTCACTGGTTCTGGTTCCAAAATCAGAATGCAAGGATCTTCATCCTTTTTCTCCACACCGGTTTCCCCTAAGACTCCATGATACTCATTCACTCGAACATCAACACTCTCAATGATTCTCTATGTCCAGTTGTTGTAACCTTTGTAGGCCTTACTCTTGGTGGAGTAACCAAGAAATATACCTTCATCACTTTTAGCTTCAAACTTGCTAACATAGTCACCTCTCTTAATAAAATATTTGCTACCAAATATATTAAAATAACTAACATTAGGTGATCTACCATACCAGTATTCATAAGGGGTCTTATCCTTACCTCTTTTTACCAAAATCCGGTTCATAGTGTAGACAGTTGTGCTGATAGCTTCTCTCCCGAAAGTTTTTGCTACACCTCCTTGTGTCAACATCATTCTAGCAGCTTCAACAACTGACCAGTTGTTCCTCTCTGCAATACCATTCTGTTGTGGTGTCCTTAGTGCAAAAAGTTACCATTTGATACCATTTTCTTCATAATATCTAGTGAATTCCCCAGAAGTAAATTCACCACCTTGATCAGTCCTCAGCCACTTTATCTTCTTACCACTCTCCTTTTCAACTAAGGCCCTGAATGCCTTGAACTTACTAAATGATTCTGTTTTATCCTTCAAGAATGTGACCCACATCATTCATGAGAAATCATCAGTGAAGATCATAAAATATCTGTCACCTTGAATACTTTTAGTCCTTATTGGTCCACAGAGGTTTGTATGAACCAAATCTAATAGATGTTTCACTGAAAAAATTTGCTCTTAAAAGTTGAGGATGCCATCTTTCTCAACTGACATTCCTTACATAGAGCATTAACCGGTTTGTCCAATTGAGGCAAACCTCTCACCATCTTGGACTTACTCACTTTAACAATGTTATCAAAATTTATATGAGAAAATCTCCCATGCCAAAGCCAACTATCATCTACTTTAGCAATTAAACAATTGTTGACTTTAGGATTTAGGTGAAACAGGTTACCTTTAGTCTACTTGCTGGTTGCAATCAGTTCACCTTTGCTCCCATAGATTTTGCACATTCCATTCTTAAACTCCAATGGATATCCTTTGTCATTGAGCTGAGCAACACTCAAAAGATTATGCTTTAGTCCTTCAACCTAGTAGACATCATCTGCATTGCTCTTCCCATTAAGAGAAATAGTTCCCTTACCTTTTACCATGTAGGGTGACTCATTACCAAATCTCACAACTCCACCATCAAATTCCTTCAAAGAAAGAAATTTGCTTCGATCACGGGTCATGTGATGTGAATAACCACTATCAATGATCCAATCATCAGAATTATCCATGTGAGAAACAAAAGCCTTTTGATCAGATGTTTCCTCCTTAATGGCTACAAAAACAATGTCTTCATTAGCATCACCCTCAGATTCCTCATCAATGATACCACCATCAACTACAATAAGACAATCTCTTTTGCATTTTCCCTTGTACTTTTTGAACTTCTCTCGATTGTGCTCATTATCACCATTAGGACAGTTAGCTACAATGTGTCCAATCTTGTTGCATGCAAAACATTTCAAAGGTAATTTACCAGTACCTCTAGGCAACCGTTTGGCCAACAATGCTTCAAGCTCAACCAAACTGTCTTCATCATCAACTTCTTTGCTGCATCTAGATTCATAACTATGACTGACATCTCTACTTTTCCTCATAAATGGGTTAGAAACTGAAGCTCTAAATGCAGATTCAAATTTCTGAACACTACCATCATAACCATTTAATTCAGAAGCAGTAAACCTACCAATGATGGAGTCAAGGGTTACCTTAGTTTTGTCAATTGATTTTAGCTCCTAAATGGCTGAAACTCGGATAGCATATACCGGTAGCAGGGTTCTTAACACCTTACTAATCATTGTGGCATCTTCCACTTCACCGCATGCACTCTTGATCTCACCAACTATCTCTTTTGTCCTCTAACCATACTGTTGGATATTCTCACCTGCATCCATCCGCATGTCATCAAATTTTCCTCTTAGACTCTCTTCTTTGGCAATCTTCACATGTTCATCACCGCTATAAATATCTTCAAGTTTCTTCCATACCTCATATGCAATCTCCAGACCATGAACATCAACATATTTTGCATCAGACAAAGAATTGATAATAGCTTCCAGTGCTTACTAAATTTTCTTTTTTCTCTTTCTTTTGATCATCAATCATAATGCCACTAGGTGCAACATATTGAGTACCAACATGTTCCCAGTATTGACTTCCTAGACTCTTAATATAAATTTTCATTCTATCACTCCATATCCTGTAGTTCTCTCTATTAAACTTCAGACCTTCCTTCTTCATCATTTTCTACAATATCTTTACGTCAAGCTATTAGGCTTAGACCTTAGAAGACCTAAGAAGCTTTGATACCAATTGATGGTATGATGAAAGAAAAAGGATCCGGTCAACTATTGAGAGGGGGGGGGAGGGTTAATCAGTAGATAGAAAACTGATAAAAACTTTTACCAATCTCAAAATAAACCTCTCAAAGAAAACTCTAAACTGACAAGTTAAACCACTGAACTACAAATGCAATATCACTGTCAAGAGAAAGCGGTTGACTATTATAACAGATTAATAGTAAACAACTTGAAACTCACAAACATCCAAATACTTTACAGACATAAGTAAAACTTCATTTCAGATTGCTGTCGGTTAACATAACATATCAAAGTGGATTAAGTAGTTAAGAAATTCAACCATAGTAAACATAACCACATAAACATTCACCACTTGACACAATATTTTTGATGTGGAAACCCAAATGGGAAAAACTACAGCAGGGATGAATACCCACAAGTATTCCTGACTCTTTTGAAGTTTTCCCTGTTAGGAGCCAAGCCTGTTAAAACTTTACAAAAAGTCATGTTAAGAAAAAATCCTGTTAGGGATCACCCGGTTAAGGGATTGACTATAATGCCCTATTAGAAGCAATACCCTATGAGGAGTAACCTCGGTAGAGGATTTTAAATTCAAGCTAATGGACCACCTGGTTAGACGATTTGAATAATACTAAGCTTGTTAGAGCTTACTTGGTTAGGGGATTTTACTGTTGTAATTCTTAGAAAACAACAGGGGTTTGTTGATCTGTTTGAATAGGACTAAACTTGCTTGTTTAGATCCTTTTCATGCTCCTATTTTCCTTTACACAAACTACAGATACATCATCCGGTTCAACAACCACACTCAGCTACAACTTTGCCAACTCTAAAACAAAACAACTCATCGACCTTATAAACGAATCAATAGGTCGTAACACAACATAAATCTAATTGTCTCATAGAGATTACAAACAAATCGGTTCAAGTATGACTGTTGGATTACATAACAATCTCTGCACATCATTCAAGATAGCCTCGACCGCTCCTTGATCATCACTACATCGAACTCTGTAGCTCATCACGTGGTTTGCATTACATGCAATATACTTGCTCATTCCCAAGATAAAAACCATTATCTCATCACGCCAAAAACACTTTGAAATTCCTCTCATACAACATGCATATGTGTCATAATCATTACCACTCATCATCAGATCATAAACCAATACAACCAATTCACCATACTTAATCAGTTAGGGTTTATCATATAAAAAGGTAGGGTTTTCTGGTTCAACTTTCCAATATAAAGCAATACTGGTTCACCCCACAAACTCACCTACCGGTTATAGTTCCCTTCACTAGCTCTTCCTATCGGTTACAAAACAACATCATTACCAGTTATAATTGATAGCAATGACAACATAACATTTCATTAATGCAATCTTCATGCAAATGCCAACAAAGGATCAATTGAACAAGTCTAGGGAAAAGAGGAAGGAACTTTTGGATCAGCTAAAGCAAAAAGAAAGTCAAAGTATGGATGAAGAAACTTTGAAGCATAAGACAGGAGAATGTGAGAAGCTTGTTGAAGACAATGTTGTCCTAAGGCATGAGATGGAGTTTATAGTGATGAATTTGACTAACGAAATTGAGGCTAGAAAGAAGAATGAAGAGAACCTTACTCAGTCCTTGAATGATAGATCTGATGAATGTTGTAGACTTAATTATGAGAATGATTAGTTGAAGCTTGAACTGTTACAATCCAAGAACAATGAACAAGGGCTTGAAAGGCAGATTATTATTATCAAGAATGAACTTTCTACTACTAATAAATACAAGGCGAAGTTCAAGATTAGCTCAGCTAAACTTGATGAGATGCTTGAAAGCCACAAGAATGCTAATGACATAAGTGGTCTTGGATTTGAGAAAGGTGAAAGCTCCATATCTGATTAAGGAAATACAAAATCAACACAACAAAATAATAATTTAAGAAGGCCTCAAGTAAGGCAGCCTAATGCTTATAAGTTTAATGGTAACTATTTTGTTTGCAATAAATTTGGTCATATGGCTAGCTAATGTAGAAATAGAGTGAATCATAATGGTCTATCCTTCTCCGGTCAATGTTTCAAATATAATAAGTTTGGTCATAAGGCAATTGAATGCAGAAGTGTGATGAACAATTTTCAAAATAGAAGGAATGTTAGATGTTATGCATGTGGTATGTTTGGATATGTTTCTAATCAGTGCAGATCAAGGAGAAATCAGATGAACTTCAGGCCTATGCAAGGAATCATTATTTTCTATGCTTGCAACAAATCCGATCATATTGCTAAATATTGCAGATTAGAAATGTGAATAGGAGAGGTGTAGTAGACACGAACAAGAATGTGAAAGTAGATGAGAAGGGAAAAGCGAAAGTTGAAGATATCGGAGAACAAATGAAGAAGACTTAGGTTAAGAAGAGAGATAATGATGTAGGAAGTGGGTTTGCACCTGATTCCAGTGCTGGAACCTCATCCAGTAACTGATCTAAGGTATCCAACCTTGGGGTAAGCTATCATGAAAATATTAAAAAACCCCTATTGGAGATCTATGTCTGTTTCTAGTAGGTTGCAAAGGTGTATTTGATGTTTACAAATGCTCTGGAAGGAGTTCTGGATGTGTGTGAGCAGATTTGAGGGTCCGTAGAAGAATTTGTGTGATTCAAGGTTTCCGGACGGTTTAGGTCAAAATATATTTAACGTGTCAGAAAGTTAAGTGAGATGTAAAGGTACTATTACCTATATTTTCTCTCTTTTCTTTCTGAAGAGATGCATCTGAGCAAGTCTTGTGATATATTTGAAAGGAATCAAGATTATGAAAATGATTAGGTGGTGGAACCCTAATTCGACATATGAGGTATTCATCTAGAAAGATTGTGAATTTGATATTTTTGAGTAAGATCTTCAGCTGCATAGGTAGTGTAAGGAGTCAAAAATTGCTTGAAAGACATGGAAGGAAGTAGAGAACTATGCGCAAAATATTCGATTTCAGCTAAGGCGGTCCGGGAAGCAAGAAAATGAGATATCAGCTGTAGGATAAGTCAAGGAAGTTAGGCAGAAGAAAGAGAAAAGTTGAGGTAGTAAAGATTGAGGTGGCTCATGTTGCTGAGGATACTTCTCTTGTTTTTGTAGAAGGAAAGTTGGCTTAAGGTGGTGATGAGTCTGAAGCAGTGGGTATTGTTGAGGATACTCATATCCTCCAGATTAGTCTAGAGATGGAATTCCTATGGAATTTGAGGTAGATGTAGAACAGATGGTGGAGCAGAGGAAATTGAAGCTATAGTATCTATTTCGTTAGCAAGTGGCACTGCAAAGACAATGAGAGAGTTCTTGAAGAAGGACCAACAAGAATCATTGAGTTGAAGGATCTTATCAGTTCGGTAAGTATTCTTTTTGAGTCTTTTGTGAAGACTGCAAATGTTCAGATTAGGAAAGGAGTTGGTTGCAAATGGATTCAGTAAGTTGTTGAGTGTGATTTTTAGTGATAAAGATTTATGAGATACACTATCTGAAGGTGGGATTGTTTTCAAGCATGTTTATCATCTGAGGATATAGAGAAGCAGGTTATGCATGTTGGAAAGCAGTTAGCAGATCTATTTTGGAGTGTTAGAAGTAGTTGGGATAGCAATTTGAGTTCTTTTGCAGATGTATTCAAGAGTATGTGTAAATTTGTGGAGTCCATTTCTTCATAGTCATTTTGTGTGATTGTTTTGAAGTCAAAGGTGGAATAGTTAGTGTTCTGGTTTAGATGTTTAGATTTCAGAGTTTGTAAAGGGAGAGAGAGCTGTATGCATGATCTAAGAGGGAGAGAATCAATTTGTGTTGTATATGTCTTTGGCATTGCTATCAAAGGGGGGGAGAAGCATGTGAAAAACTATCATATCTTGTGTTGATCTAGGGGGACTTTGTTGAGAATTATGGGGAGATTGTTGAGAGTTATTTGTTGTTGATTTATTTCTTTGCATTGATCATTTTTCACATTCATATGTTGCCATCAATGCCAAAGGAGGAGATTGTTGGATATTGTTGAGAAGTTTGCTAGAACGGTGTTTTGTCATTGATGTCAACATATTCTTCTGTGTGTTCTAGTGTTGCAATCAGATTAAATGAGTTATTTTGGTCAGTGTGTTGCAATTGAGCTATTGTGGTTTAATAGGTTTTGAGATGATTATCTCTAGTTGATTCAACATAAGTTTTTGTGGTCCACATGATGATTTGATCGAGCTATAAGGTCCGGTATTGAGGTTTTTTTTTTCAGTTGTTTGTGTTATTCCATATTTTGGTTTTTGCTTCGCATTACTCTGGAATTGCAATGTCTTGGTTTGCGGATTTGGCAGAGTATTTGGGACATTCAGGTGTGCTCTCAATTCTGGTGGTTCATGATTTGGGAATCCACAAGTGAATCTTTCAGGTTGACAATCAATTATGTTGGTGTTCTTGAGCTCTAGTAAAGAGATGATGATGATTGTAGTAATCCAAATTGTTGTGGTTGTTGTGGTGAAATTCATGTTTCTTGTGAATGTTCCTAGATCGTGTTATATCCATGTTGGTGGTCCACATTGATCGTTGTGCATGTTGTTGATCATTTTCTTGATTTGGTGGTGTTCTTTTTGTTATGCGACATTTTATGGAGTTGTAGCATGTTGCGGATGTTCGAGGCATAATTATTGGAGGTGTTTCATAATTGCGGTGGTGATTTGGGTCCAAAATATGTCTTAGACGACATTGTTTTGGTCTCCATGTGTATTGGAGATCAGATTGAGTCGACTTGGTATTACACGTTTCATTTGGGTGTTATGCGCTTTTGGGCTGATAGGTAGAAGATCTAATTTCATGTTGCAGATATATAAGAGCGATTGATATGGTCATTTTGGTGGTGGATGAGGATCGTGGTTGTGTGCAAAAGTATTATATGCAATTTCCTGTGTGGAAGTGGAAGACTTGTGCTCCTGATTGCAGCAGAACATCATATCAGAGAAGAGTGTGTTGCAGAGTGTGCAATTTGATAGATGAGCTTAACTGGAACTATTTCCAGTCATTTGTAGATGCTATTTATTAGTTCAACCACTTCAGTTATATATTGTAGTAGATCTATAAGGCAGTGAGCCTTCCTCGGGGTTGTAGCCCTTCTTGTATTTGAGCAGTGAGCTCTAGGTAGTGACCCTGAATGCATGTGCATTCCCCTTTGTAATATTTATATACTTCTAACAAGGTATATTAATATTGCGGGTCTCAATCCCACCATGGTTTTTCCCTTAACCAGGTTTCCATGTAAAAAATCCTAGTGTTGTGGTGTTATGAGTATTTTCTTTATGTTTATGCATCTTTCCTTTTTTCATATGTGCTATGTGGTTATATGATCAGTTTAATAGAGTTAAAGATTGCGAAACACTGATTCACCCCCCCCCCCCCCCCCTCTTAGTGTTCCTTGATTTGTACAATTTTACACCAAATTTGTATCATTTACCCTAGATCTAACATTCAATTTCAATTCCCTTAAGAAATTTCAACTCAAACAAAGAGAGGGTAAAAGCCTAATCAACATTCCATTCCATTTCGTGTTGAATCTATTGATTTTACCTCATCTTTCATGTTTGGTGGTCCTTTCAAAAATATGTGGATTCATTTTGTGGATCCCTATTTCAAGCTACTAAACATTTTGGTGAACTCGACATGTCTTATCCTTACTTTTTATTTTTATATCTGATAATGAAATTTACTAAATATGATTGGTTTGATATTTCAAATGTGATGACAAACTACTTATTGTCATCTATATCAAAATCTTGTGTTGGATAATAACATCTTTTACTTCATATTGCTTGCATTCTTTCATAGTATTTTCACATATTGCATTATAATGGTTTTGAGGATGCTTACTACTAATAAATCTTTTTTGAAAGCTTTTATCCATGTTTCATGTTGTTATATAATGACATTTTTAAGGAAATTAATAGAATATGTAAATCTCATAAAAGTTTTGGTAGATAATACAATTGATAGTCCTAGAGATGATATTGAAGTGAAGAACACTTGTAATTCTTCTAGGGTATCTTTTGTTAATGAGAAAAGAATCAATAATTCTATCAATGATCTCTCCAAAGGGGAGGCAACGTTGAAGAGTAACATTGAACCATCCTCTTCTCATAAAGATACTTTATAGCAAGGGGGGCAAGGTAAACATGATACATTAATCACTCTAGATCCTCCTTATTCTCCTAGAGCTGATCTTAATCACCAACATATATTAAGACATGATGAAATTATGCATTTTATTCATCACTAATCTCCTCATATAAGATTGAGCAAAGATGAAGCCTTAGATGATAAAGATTCTCCTTCCCAACCTAACAAAGTGGACATTAATAATGATGATAGAAATGAAAGTCTTCCTACAAAGGATGTTCCTTCCTCAACTATTAATCCCTTTGGCCTTTCAACATGTCCTTACACAACAAGTTTTAAAGAAGTCCATAAATAAAGTCCTTCTCCTCACAATTTAAAACATCTTATGAGGTTGGCTATGGCATTATTTCAAAACAAGGATATAATGGACAAGGACTTGGAAAAATAGAACAATGAATTAAGGTCCCTATAGATCCTCACTCACAATGCACTAGCGAAGGTGTAGGATTTCCTCCTCCTTCTTTATCAATCCTCTTACCTCAAGAAAAAAAATCATTTCCCTCTTTTACCTTGCCATATACCTCAAAGGACAAGACCTGTCCATGTTGACAACCAAGAAAAACTAGCACAAGTATCTTTTGGAGACTTAAATGTGATAAAAATGTTAAATTTCCTTACATAAACTTTAAACATAGTATTAAACAAGGTAATAGTAACATATATTGTCTTTATCATCACACTCATTCTCATTCTCTTTCTAATTTTAAGGATTTTAAATAATTTGTACATGATTTATGTAATAGAGCTTGTATCAATATCAAACTAGATCTCATGCTTTTTCTCGATCCAAATTTGAAGGTAGTTTACTAGCATTCCTTTCACTCTATTATGTTACTCCTCACTATGTGACATTAGTAGCTTACCTTAGTAGGGGATCTTTGTCATTCATGGTGGTCCAACTTCATGAGCAATCATACTTGGATAGCGACATAATATTCTTTCTTACCTTGTCTTTTTGCTTGGAGGGAAAGAATAATATTTCAACTCTCTCTCTCTCTCTCTCTCTCTCTCTCTCTCTCTCTCTCTCTAAAAGATTGCCTTTTTCTTGGTTGAGTTATATCTTTCTTGACTTGAGGTCCTTTCTTGCGTAGAGTGGTCCTCCATGCGAGTACATGTGTGTCCCTTGGTTGGACATATTCTTTGTTTGAAGTGGTACGTCTTTTTATGAATAATATCTCCTTAGTGAATATGTGCAATCCTTCACTAAGAATCCACTTTTTCCTAACAATAGGGAAGATGTGCATTCTTGGTCTCTTCCCCCTTTCAAAGATGTCATCCTTATTAAAGATCTCTAATTTTGAAGGTAGACATCTTTGGGGGTAAATATCTCTTCCTTCGAGCATCCCTCAAAAGGATCCCTTTACACTTGTTGCAAGTTTTCTCTTTTACAACTATCTTTTCCTTGTTCATAAGTGTTATGCCTCTTTGGCTTAGAGATATGTATATGTTTTTTGAAAGGATATCCCATGATGATGAAGGTGTTTACAATTGTCTCTCTTTCTACCTTAAGACATCAACATAGGGCTATGTTGACATCTTAAGGGGGAGGCATGTTGGATTTGTGCGAATGTTGTCATTGATGTCAAACCCGGTGATCCGGTTAGAACTGGATGTGGCATAAGTAGTTTTGGTATTGTAGGCTGAGAAACAATGGAAGATAGGTATGTATGTGATCTACTGGAGTCATTTCCGGAAGATTCTCTTCTCCAGAATCTTGTGTTTTGCTTATCATGGTTTGTATCTAGTTCCAGTATCAGTTATATCAGTCATATCGATTGTATCTATTTCTATCTAAATTATTATATCGTATCATGATTTATGTTCTAAAACCTATGGTATCTGTATCTTGGAGTTCAGGAGTTGTTGTGCTTGGATTTTGTGCTTATGGGTTAGAGTCTACGGGTCCGGTAGACCCTTTTTTCCGGTAATTGTGGCATGTATTTCCGTAAATGAAGTATGTGAGGGAAGCATGCAGAAGTTTGGTAAAGGCCTACTTGGTTATCATATTTTTGATTGAGACATGTTTTGGATAATGTGTTGATCCGAGCAGATTGGGTAAATCACTAAGTGCTTGGTCAACATAGTATCTTAGTGCATGTGCTTACCGGTATATATAAAAGATGTGAGGATGTGGGAAAGCAATATAGTGTGGAAATTGAAGAAGAGGAGTGTGTGTGAGAGTAATGAGAGAGAGAGTGTGTGTGTGTGTGGTATTCAACATAGTATTCTTGTGATGTGTAGCAGAATAGGAAGTGTGCAAGTGATAGAGTTAGTGTGTGAGCAATATACAATGTGAACAGTGTATGAGCGAAGGTGTGTGAAGAAGAGTCAGAGTGTGGCAGTAATCCTTTTCCGAATCTGCTACAAGTAGTTGGTTTAGTAGAGTGCAAACATAGTGGTGCAGTGATCCCTTACCAGACTTGCTGCATGCAATTGTGGATAGTAGTCAGGGATATTTTACTAGATCTAATCTGAGTTTTGTGAGGTGATATATGAGCTTATCTTGGAACTGAATTCATGCATTTGGAGATGCAAATTTTCTCAGTTCATTTATATCTATTGTAGTGAGCATTCCAACAGTGAGCCGCTTTGTAATTTGGTAGTGAGCCACCCATTTTGTAAACACCATATAACTAGTTATATTATCTTGAGAGTTAATACTCTCTATGGTTTTTCCCATTTGGGTTTTCCACGTATAAAATATGGTGTTCAATTTGTGGTTGTGTTATTTGTTTATTATACATTTGATATTTCATGTTGATAAGTTTAATTAATAAAATAGGTATATCAGTAAAAGTAGGAGAAGTGTGAGAATACTAATTCACCTCCCCCTCTTAGTATTCTAGTCCATTCAACCAATTCAACAAGGCATACATCACGACCTCCTCGTAGCTTATGTTCAATTCAAGTTGCGAATTTCCTTGTATACAATGCTTTACTTTGTTATCCTTTTCAAATTAAGTTGTGGATTTTCTTGCATAGAATGCTTTGCTTGGTTATCCTTTTCAAATTCAAGTTGAAAATTTTCTTTCATACAATGCTTTGCTTGGTTATCCTTTTCAAATTCAAATTGCAGATTTCCTTGCATACAATACTTTGTTTGGTTATCCTTCAAGTTGTAGATTTCTTTGCATACAATTCTTTGCTTGGTTATTGTTTTCAAATTCAAGTGGTGGATGTCTTGCATACAATGCTTTAACCTCAAAACTAATGTCATCTTTCTACATGGTGATTTGAACCCTGACATTGGGCTATGTGCTCTTCATTTCCCACTTGTTTGCCCCATTTTTGGTGGACATGGGTGGTTGAGGTGCACTTGTCTGAATAGAGGCACTTGGGTTGTCCTTATTTTCCTTAAACATGGCCTATTTTAAATATGTTGGTGCACTTCCCCTTACCAGTGCTTTCTAATCTCAGTGTCTCAATTTGACCATTGGATGATAGCCTAATTGGTAAATTACCTTGGGAACTTTATATAAGATCATCCTCTCAATTCATTTTCACATCACATCATTGATACTCACTTATTCCACATCCATCCACAAGAAACATCAAACATCTTCAAGCATTTAAGGTAGCAATACATCCCACCATATCCTTCCAACATTTTCAAGCATCATGGAGTAGCAAACTACATGAATCTTTATGCAAGCATGTGTTTATGATTGAGTCTTATGTTTCATCATGTTATTGCATCAACACTTGTGATTAAATTCAAAGGCCATTGCATCATCAACTATTATGCAATAGATCTGAGGTATATTATTCAACATTTACTTCAATATTTCCATTTACAATTTCAATTCAACTCAAGGGTTAATTCCAAACCCAAGGTTTGACTTAGGCAAACCCCTATCAACAATACAATTTTGTAAAGACGTAAATTTAGGATGTAAACCTAAACTACTCTTTATTCATAAATAAACTCAAATTTCAATCCTTAAGTCTATTTCATACAAAATATAGGGAAATATCAAATATGGATATAAAATATTCATAGACATATCATTATCATGTAAATGAATAATACAAATTTCTCAACATATAAGTCCTTATTCCCTACTTAGGCTTTCATATTGCCTTAAGTATATACAAGAAAAATGAAGGTGAGATGCATCCATTGATCTCCATTCTGAGTCGCTTCCTTCCGTCCTTTGAACGAAGACGAGAACAAGATTCGGGCGCTTTTTCCGCCCAACCTTGAAGCTTACGCTTCCCCGGAATTCTTGGTCAATCAAGAATACCTGACCCTGCACGAATTGTTTTAACCAAAGAATTCGAAAAGCAAGAGGGAATCTGGTGCGTGCCTAGATGATACAAACATTTTTATTTTTCTAATTCATGTGAGAAACAAGCATTCATTATCATTCAAGGATGTGGTAGAGAGCATAAAATAAGGAATTTCCATCTATTTCTATGGATTATTCAAATAATTAGTCGGTCGAGTATAATGCCATGCACAACAAATAAATAATTGGAAAAATCAACTATTCTCTCTAAAACTCCACATTCGGCACCCGTCTCGAAAGGAAACTTTCTAACTCAAGCCTATCCCTAGCTTGGTTCCCTCAAACATAAATACAATTGAGAATACAATCTTTTGAAAAATAGAAATATCATCTTTCCTATAAACACTATTTTGCCTATTTTATCTAATCGAAGACAATCTTTCATACTTTGGAAAAACAATAAAATTTCATGAGCATCATAGTTTCATAACCAATTTTTTGACTAAATAAAATTACAATGCAATGCATAAGAAGGTGTTATACATGTTAGAGTAAAGTAATTAATTAACTTTACTCTCCTCTTAAAATTTCTCTTTATGCATACATTAGTCATTTAATAATTAATATTTAATTATTAAATGCTCTCACCTTAGGGTTAGGTTTTCCTTTCGGTGTTGATCTCCTTTATAAGGATTGATCTCTTGTATTATTGTCATATTCTTGATTTATTTTTCTCTGATAATAAATCTTTTCACTTTGTCAGAGCCAAAACCCTTGTATTCGTTCTCTCTCTTTCTCTGTGACAGGTTTCTTGCATGCAGGTTTCTTTGGGTTCTGTGGATTTGTATTTCTCAAATCCTACATAGTATCAGAGCCAGATCTGTTGCAGCTTGTTCAGACTTTTGAAAGATTTTGAGATCTAGGTTTTGGTTGCATCAGATCTGTGTTTGTCTTCTGTTTTTTATTTTGGAATAGGGGGTATTTTTTTCGGTGCACTTTGAGCCCAAACGGACCTCATCGTTGAGCTCAAAGTGCCCAAAAACCCCTATTTTCATATAAAATTCATCCGATTCGGACACAGTTGCTCTAGAAGGTAAAAAAAAATTGCCCCAAGGTCGTACGGCCCCAGGGCACGCAGTTCGAGGCGCATTCAAAAAAGAAAATAAAATAAAAATAATAAAAAAAGCACAGTTTTAAAGCACACCGGGCTCCGCCGTTGCAAACCCCACGACACCGGTGCACAGCCCGACGGCCACTGCCCGGCCACCGCCGTCGGCGGTAACCACCGGTCATGGCCAGGCAGCCACCGTCGCGTCGCCGGCGAAGCTCGCCGCCCCCGAGCCGTCCGTGCGCCTCTCGCTCTCCACCAGAACCAGCGGTGCCGCCCCCACGCCGCAACCCCCTGCGCCAGCTCCTGGTCGCCCAGAGGACCAGGGGCCTCCTTTTTTTTAAGCCCTTGAGGGCTATAAGGGCCCATCTAGGCCTTTTTGGAGTTGTTTTACACAATCAGGCATAAATCGGGCGTTCGATCTCTGTTTTTTGAAAACAAATAGGCGTTGGAAAGTTGACTCCGAGCCCGTTCTAATGGTACAAGAATTTTTTCATATTTCTCCAGTTTGATTGCATTTTTTCGCAGTCAAAGTCCGATGAGCCTTTTTGCACTCCGAGGGGCATAACTTGCTCGTTTTTGCTCGGTTTTTCGAAAGAGAATAGGCGTCGGAAAGGTGGTTCTGTGCTCTTTCCAGATCTACAGTCTATTTCATCAGTAAATTCTTCAGGTGCTCAAAATTTTGTCTCAACCCGTTACTGCTTTCTATCATTTTCAGGCTTTTAGTTTGTATTGGGGATTAGTTTTTTGCATTGTGGGGGGTGTTTTTTCTTGCTTTCTGTTATTTACATCAGAAAACCAGAATCTACAAACACCAAAACAAACAAACAAACCCCTTCTGCATCTTCTGTCTAGTTCTGAAAGACCACTTAATAATAATTCAAAAAATTCAGAGTAGTTGAGGCACAGTTCACAGGATGGCAGACAAACCTATTGAATCTCTCACACGGCATAATTACCACACTTGGAAGGGTCGTATGATGACTCTTCTCCAATCTCGAGGGTTATGGTCCTGTTTGGATGAGATTCAACCTCAGTTGACACGTCCCTTTGAGGTTATGTAGCATAGGAACAATATGGATCAGGCTATGGGATTGATGGCTTTACACATTTCTGACAGTCTCCAGTTTCATCTTGAGGGTTGTCTCACTCCTCAAGCCATTTGGACCAAGTTTGAAGGACTTTTTGGTACTGTCAACGAGTTCAGAGCTTTGCAGCTTGAGGCAGAGTTAATTTCCTTGGTACCTGATTTGTTTCCCTCTATTGAGGACTTTCTGATGAAGTTCAAACAACAAAGATCTATCTTGCAAGGTTGTGGTAAGACTAAGACTGATACAGAGTGCATTTTCCTGATCCTCTCCAAGCTTCGGGGTCCATTTCAGATCTTCTCTTCGACCTTCTATTCCACCATGGATGCCTTGGGTGCTCGACATGTCATGCCTTCTTTTGAGGTCTTTTGTGATTGTCTGACTCATGAGCAAGCTAAGCTTAAGCAGTTGGATTCACTTTCAGGTTCACAGAACCAAGTATTGGTAGCCCAGTCCTCCAAAGGAAAACGGAAGCAGAAATCGAAGCCTAAGAAAGATTCAGAGGCTAGCGAGAATCCCTCCAAGCCACCACCTAAGTTTGATTCAAAACCAAAGTCCAATTCTAAACAAGGCAAATCTTCAAAGTCTGGTGAGTCTTCCTCCAAGACTAAGAAGAAATCTGGTGATCCTTGCAGTTTTTGTGGCAAGGAAGCACATCCCATTTCCAGGTGTTGGAAACGTTTAGAGGCTTTGGAGGAAGCCATGCAGCAGCATAATATCAGTGCACCTCAGCCTCCTTCACAGCCCATAGGGAAAGGTCATGCTCTTTCTGCACGAGCAATGTCCTCCGCATCCACTTGGATTCTAGATTCTGGTGCCTCTCACCATATGACACACATAGAGGATTTGGTCACTGCTCTTGCCCCTACAGGCACTAGACATATTGCAGTTGGTGACTCAGCACAACTTTCCATTCAGGGTTCTGGTACTGCTTCATTGGATGGTGGTTGTCTACAAGATGTACTTTTGGTTCCTGACATTTCGACAAACCTTCTATCCGTTTATCAGATTTGCCACTCTGGCTCTGGTAAGACAGTTGAGTTCTCACCTCATGATGTGGTTATTCGAGATCTTCATGATCCTGACTTGGTTGTGGTTACTAGGAGTGTGAATTTTGCGTCTCACTTACATAGTTTTGATGGCTTTGAGAGTTTAGACACTGTTGGTTCCTCTCTCATAGCTCATGCAGATTCAGTGAGCAGGCTTTGGCATGAGCGTTTTGGCCATGTCAATTACAGATATCTACAACAGATGAGTACACAGGCACTTGTGATTGGGCTTCCACAGATTTCTTGTACGGATGGTGTATGTCGTGGTTGTGTTTTTGGCAAACATCATCGAGATCCTTTTCCTAAGGGTCGAGCCTCTCGTGCTAGGGCAGCCCTAGAGTTGGTACACAGTGATCTTATGTCCTTTCCGACTCCTTCCTTTTCAGGGGCCCGTTATGTGCTCACTTTTATTGATGACTTCTCCAGACGTACATGGGTGTACTTTCTTAAGTACAAGTTTGATGTCTTTGACTCATTCAAGATTTTTAAGACATTTGTGGAGAAGCAATCTGGACTTTCTATCAGGAGGATACACACAGATAATGGGGGGAGTATGTAAATCAGGCTTTCAGAGATTTTTGCACTAAGCATGGTTTACAGTTCCTTACACCCCTCAGCAGAATGGTGTTGTTGAGAGAAAGAACAGAACCTTACGGGAGATGGAAAATTGTATGATACAGTCTCGAGCTATGAGTTCTTCATTTTGGGCTGAGGCAGTCAATTGTGCCAATTATATTCAGAATCGGATGCCTCATAAGGCATTGTGACATATGACTCCTAAGGAGGCTTGGACCCATGTCAAGCTTGATGTTTCTACATTCCGAGTTTTTGGTAGTGAGGCTTGGACATTTATTCTTGATGCTCAGCGGAAATCCATGGAGAGGAAGAGCCGACCACTCATATTTGTTGGCTACTGTGAGGATGTTAAGGCATACAAGCTGTTTGATCCTGATTCCAGAGAGGTCCTGTTTCGGCAGGATGTCCAGTTTGATGAGCTCTATCCTCAGATGGATTCTCCTTCACCAGCTTCTCCCTCATTGCCTACTCCTTCCTCTTCATCTCTTGAGGATTACTTATCTCTTGAGGATGATGTAGATGATGATCCACCATCTCCACCACCACCAGTTGCTCTGTCTTTGCTGAGGTGGGCCCGTGATACTGTTGAGGCAGCTGGTTCTTTGGTAGGTGATCCTTCCGATACTTTTCGCACTCGTGCTCAGACATCTGGTTCTAGTCTTTTGAGTCATGCCATTTCAGATGATCCTCAAAAGTTTTCAGAGGTGACAGGACACCTTGAGTGGGATAGGGCCATGGATGAGGAGTATTCTTCCTTGATGAAGAATCATACTTGAGATCTTTGTCCTCTTCCTAAGGGAAGAAAGTTGGTTCGGTGCAAGTGGGTGTATCGTACCGAGTATGCTGTAGATGGTTCTATTGATAAGTATAAGGCCCGTCTTGTTGCGAAGGGGTTTTCTCAGGTAGAGGGTATTGACTACTCTGAGACCTTTGCTCTTGTCGCCAAGATGAATTCTATACGCCTGGTACTTTCACTTGCAGCTTCACAGGGATGGACAGTGTTTCAGATGGATGCGAAGAGTGCCTTCTTGCATGGAGACCTATATGAGGAGATCTATATGGAGTAGCCTCAAGGATTTGTGCAGGACACTTCTTTGGTTTGCAGACTTCGCCGTTCATTGTATGGTCTCAAACAAGCCCCCAGGGATTGGTATGAGAAGATGGACTCTTTCCTGCTTTCCTCTCACTTCACACATTGTCATTCTGATCACACAGTGTATATTTAGCGTCAGGAGGGTGATCTTTTGATTCTTGTGCTATATGTAGATGATCTCATCCTTATAGGTAGCTCATCCTCCATGATTCATAATGTTCAGAGAGCTTTGATGGAGCAGTTTGAGATGACAGATCTTGGTCTCTTGCACTTCTTTCTGGGTCTACAGGTTATTCAGTCTTCGGATGGGATTTCCATATTTCAGGAAAAGTATGCTCTTGATATGCTTTAGCGATTTGGCATGCTTGATTGCAAGTCTGCCCCCACTCCATTTCAGTCAGGTGTTGTTTTGTCTTCCACTTGCTCTACTCCTTCAGTAGACCCCACTTTATACAGGCAGTTGGTTGGCAGTTTGCTGTACCTGACACATTCTCGTCCTGATCTTTCCTTTGCGGTTGGCCTTGTCTCTCGGTTCTCCCATGTTCCTAATGAGAGCCATTGGCAAGAAGCCAAACGTATTTTGAGGTACATTTGGGGCACCACACATTATGGCATTCACTACACTTCAGGATCCCCTCACATCATTGGCTTCACTAACTCCGATTGGGCTGGTGATGTCAATGATCGGAAGTCTACTTCTGGCTTCGTTTTTTGCCTTGGTTCTGGTCCTATTACATGGTCTTGCAAGAAGCAGTCTGCTATTGCATTATCATCTACAGAGGCTGAGTACCGTGCAACAGTGTTAGCCAGTCAGGAGGTTTTATGGCTTCGGTAGTTGATGACAAAGTTTGGGTTTCCTCCAGATTGTCCCACTATTCTTTGGTGTGACAATCAGAGTGCCATTCACATTTCTCGCAACCCAGTGGAGCATCAGCGGACAAAGCACATTGAAATCCACATGCACTTCATTAGGCAGTTGATTCAGGATGGTTCTCTCATCTTGGAGTACATACCTACAGAGGAGCAGGTTGCAGACATCTTCACTAAACCTTTGGCATCTCCGCGCTATCTTCAGTTGCGCTCCATGCTTGGGGTGAAGGAAGTTGTCCTTGGGGGGTCTCAGTAAGGCCTTCCTTCCTTCATGTTTTCTTTTTAGCATGATTCTTTATCTCTTTTGGAGAGGAGTTTTTTCCCACTGGGTTTTCTCCTTTACTCCGCTTTATAGAGATTTTCTTGTATTCGGGTACCTGATCAGGCCTTGTTGCCGGGACCCTCTTTTGCATTGTAGTTCCTTTGCTTTCTTCTGCATTGTTTGTAGCTGCATTGTAGCTCATCTTAAGGGGGGGTGTTAGAGTAAAGTAATTAATTAACTTTACTCTCCTCTTAAGATTTCTCTTTATGCATACATTAGTCATTTAATAGTTAATATTTAATTATTAAATGCTCTCACCTTAGGGTTAGGTTTTCCTTTCGGTGTTGATCTCCTTTATAAGGATTGATCTCTTGTATTATTGTCATATTCTTGATTCATTTTTCTCTGATAATAAATCTTTTCACTTTGTCAGAGCTAAAACCCTTGTATTCGTTCTCTCTCTTTCTCTGTGACAGGTTTCTTGCATGCAGGTTTCTTTGGGTTCTGTGGATTTGTATTTCTCAAATCCTACAATACATGCATGAATTTTCTTTCATATATAAACAAAAAGGTATGAAAACACGTTCTTAATGGAAATATAAACTAATCATTTAGACAAATTGCACTACTATAGCAATTAATTAACATCTATATCTCTATGATTTCCTTTCATCTATTTTAAACGATTTATAATGCATTTCCAATAAACAACGACATATGCAACACATATAAATAATCGTGTACTCTATATCTAAAACTTCTAATTTCATACTTTCTTATTCCAAATAATAACCATAATCAAAAGAAATCCGACTTCTTGTAAGCTTGGACTGGTTTGTAAGACTTCTGACGCTCTTCCGCCAAATAGAACTACGGTTTGCTTGCAAATCTATCTCGAATCTATCCTACCACTTTATTATCAAACAATTCTCTTCTCTCTCTCTTCGATACTATAAAAGTATCTTCTCTAATCCCTCTTCTATTCTCTTCTTTTCTTCGTGAGTCTATCATCTCTCCTTGCTTGTGAATGTCTTCTCTTTCTATCTCCCATCTCTATTTATCGTAGTTTTCCCTACAATCTCTCCTTATTCAGAGGCTTGGTGATTGTTATTTATTTGGAGTTTTCTACTTGAGTGTATGTTTAAATTCTTCTCACACCTCCACATCTATCAGAGATGGAATCTTTTGATGCATATCTTGTTGTTTATCGTGCATGATTATCTCTGTATTGGTTTCCTATTGCACAACTCCTACCAATATGGCACCACGTGCCTGTTATCATTTTTCGTAGTTATTTGTATCTTTTCCTGCAGTTTACGCCACCATTGAGTGTCTACTTCCAACCTGTGTGGAATGAAGAAGTCAATCTGCAGTTAACATGGGTGATGGCAGATTTATCGCTCTATGGGAAGGTTAGACTTGTCTTCTAACACTAGAGTGATCATGGCGAGTTCATTGCTCACGCTGACAGGTTGATGGCCACGTTTCCTATGTTGATGCTGCTCTAAGTTCAGTAAACTGATGGTCTTGCCTAGTTATCGTTTAGTTTGAGATGTTGCATCCATGTTAATGTTAACCAAGGGTCTATGTTAAGTTCGAACTGTTTGCATGCCATTATCTCCATGTTAATGTTAGGGTTTCAAGCAGATCCGAAGCAAATATGAACTAACAATTATATGCAGATTTAAATACAAAAGATAAAGAAATAAAATAAGACACAGATAACATAGAGATTTAACGTGGTTCACCCAGAATGGGTTACGTCCACCATACACAGTTGTCCAATCTTTTTTATTATCCAGCAAAAATAGTACATCAACCTTACAATGCCTTAAGCATCCCAGCCACTTATAACATGCATTTTTAGGGCAAAAACAAAGTCAACCTTTTTAGGGTTTTATTACAATGTCGGTTTTCATAAAAAAAATACCCAATTTTTTTTTTTTTTTCAGGGGCTTCCACCTCTGAACCCCTGCTTTTCTCGGGGGCTCAACACGACCCCGGACCCCGGTGAGGATACATGCTGAGTGTACAATACTTTTCTGATTAGTCACCACATTTCAACAATCTTCCACTTGGAGACTGATCAGGCTCCACACCGAACAATCTCCCACTTGGAGATTGATACTACATGACACTAATGTACATGCAGCATCTGTTGGATAAAACACTAGGACTCGACTGGTATAAATTCCACAATTATCAATCAAGAAGACCAACATAAACTGATGAAGAAATCAGCTTCTCCTGTGGAACTGCCTTCATGAACATATTGGCAGGAGTCTCACTTGTGCGAATCTTCTCAAGCCATAACTGACCCTCCTCCAAAACAATCTGGATGAAGTGGTACCTGAGCTGAATGTGCTTTGTCCTTGAATGAAAATCAGAGTTCTTCGCAAGATGAATGACACTCTGGCTATCAGTATACAATGGGCTATCCTCTTGTGTCTGACCCAATTCCTCCAGAAAACATTGCAACCAAATCATCTCCTTGCTGGCTTCTGTAGCAGCAACATACTCAACTTCAGTGGTTGAAAGTGCAACAACCTTTTGTAGCCTAGAAATCCAATTAACTGCAGTTCCCCCTATAGTAAAAACATACCCTGTAGTACTCCTCCGTGAATCAATATCACTCACCAGATCAGAGTCAACAAATCCACTCAAAGCAGCATTAGATCCTTTGAAACATAATGCCTTTGTAGTAGGTCCTTTCAAATACCGAAGAATCCATTTCATAGCATTCCAATGTTCCATACCCGGATTACTCATAAACCTGCTCACAACTCCCACTGCATGTGCAATATCTAGCCTTGTGCATACCATTGCATACATCAAACTGCCAACACCTGATGAATACGGGATGTTAGACATTTTATTAACCTCTTCCTGTGCCTTTGGGCACATCTCCTTAGTCAATTTGAAATGACTAGCCAAAGGTGTACTAACTGCGTTTGCATCCTGCATGTTAAATCTTTTCAACACCTTCTTTATATACTCACTTTGGGATAAATTCAAGGTTTTATTTTTCCTGTCCCATGTAATCCTCATACCGAGAATTTGCTTAGCTGCACCCAAATCCTTCATAGCAAATGACCTAGCTAATTTCTGTTTAAGATCATTTATATGTTGCATGTTAGACCCAGCAACAAGCATGTCATCAACATAAAGCAACAAGATAATATAACTGCCATTATCAAATCTCTTAAAATATACACAATGATCAGAATGGCATCTATGATAACCGTGTTCAGCCATGAAACTATCAAATTTTAAATACCATTGTCGGGGTGCTTGCTTTAGGCCATACAGACTTTTCTTCAACCTGCACACCAAGTTCTCCTTACCTTTGACCTCATATCCCTGTGGTTGCAACATGTAAATTTCTTCCTCCAAATCTCCATGGAGAAAAGCTGTTTTGACATCTAATTGTTCAAGATGTAAATCATTTGCAGCCACAAAACTAAGTACAGTTCTAATTGAAGTCATTTTTACAACTGGAGAAAATATTTCATCATAATCTATACCCTTTTTTTGTGCAAAACCTTTTACCACAAGTCTGACCTTATATCTTTTCTGACCTCCTTCCTCCTCCTTCAGTCGATAAACCCATTTGTTAGGCAAGGATATTTTTCTGCAGGTAAAGGGACTAAGTCCCAAGTCTTGTTTTTCATCAAGGAGTCCATCTCCTCTTTCATGCCTAGCTCCCACTGTTGTTTGGCATCTACCTGCATTGTTTCTTCACATTCTTCTGGTTCACTAGAATCCGTTAATAAAATAGAATACAAAGAAGGAGAAAATCTTTCAGGGGGTCTACTTGTCCTCGTAGAACGTCTAACACTTGCAGGAGTTTGTGGGACAATCTATTGTTGCTAAGCATCAGGTACCTATGGCATTTCATTTTCAGGAATCTCATCCAACACCACATATTCTTGTTTGTCCTGTTCATGCTTCTTTTTTTGCATCTGTTCTTTATACATAACCTTCTCATTGAATATAACATCTCTATTTCTAATTATTTTCTTATTTTCAAAATCCCATAACCGATAGCCATATTCATCTATCTCATATCCAATGAAGGTACATTTCTGAGATTTAGCATCAAGCTTGGTTCTATTTTCTTTATCAACATGGACAAAAGCTTCGCAACCAAAAGTTTTTAGAAAAGAATAATTTACCTTTTTACCAGTCCATGCCTCCTCTGGAATACCACCATCCAAAGGGGTTGAAGGTCCTCTATTTATCAAATAGACAACAGTATGTACAACATCTACCTAAAAATGTAAGGGCAATCCAACATGCAATCTCATGCTCCTCACGCGTTCCATGATAGTCCTATTCATTCTCTCTGACACACTATTTTCCTGTGGAGTTCCTGGAACTGTCTTCTGCTTTCTAATCCCATTTAAGGAGCAGTAATCTTCAAATGCTTTGCTGCAATACTCACCTCCATTATCCGATCTGAGACACTTCAACTTTTTTCCTGTCTCATTCTCAACCAAAGCTTTCCATTTCTTAAAAGTTTCAAAAACATCTGATTTTTGTTTTAGGAAATATACCTATGTTTTTCTGGTTGAGTCATCAATAAAAATAACATAATAACAAGAGCCACCAAGAGATGATACTTGAGCCGGTCCCCATACATCTGAATGCACAAGCTCTAACTTCTCACTCTTCTTCTTTTTCCCAACCTTGAGAAATCTGACTCTTTTCTGTTTGCCATAAACAGAGTTTTCACAGAACTTTAAATCAATCTTCTTTAGCCTTGGCAATAGATTTTTGGAGTGAAGGATTTTCATCCCTTTCTCACTCATGTGCCCAAGCCTATGGTGCCACATTATCGAATCTGTTCTTGCAACATCTATTGTTGTTGTCCCTGAGGTAACTTTATCTGTAGCAGCTAAGGTAGAGTAAGTGTTACCAGTACACAGATATAATGTGCCTACCTTCGCACCTTTAGCTACTACTAATGATCTTTTAGTGACCTTCCACATACTGTTTGAGAAGGTAACTATGCAACCTTCACTACCTAGTTGCCCTGCAGAAATTAAATTTCTTCTTAAATTAGGAACATGTCTTACCTCCTGCAGAAACCAGTCATTACCATTCTACAACTTGATCTTTATCTTTCCTTTTCCAACGATTTGACAGGGCTCATCATCACCCAAATATACCTATCCAAAATCACCTTGAACATAATCTAGAAAATATTTTTTATGGGGTGTAGCATGAAATGAAGCCCCAAAATCTATTACCCAGGAATCATTAACATTATCCAAACATAAGATTAAAGCATTTTGTAAAGTATTACTTGCAATATTAGCTTCCTTACTGTCATTTTCATTTTTGTCTCCTTCTTTGTTTTTCCGAGACCAACAGTCTTTCTTTAGATGACCAAGCTTTCCGCAGTACCAACAATCTTTCTTTCCTCTAGATTGAGAGCGTCCTTTCTTTGACTTCCCTCGTGACTTCTCATTCCCAGGGCTTTTTCCTCTTTCCTTTGATCTTCCTCTGTTCTCCACATTCAAAACACTACCCGATGATGTTGGAGTCTCACCTGTGCTTTTCCTTCGCATTTCCTTGCTTAGGATAACACCAACAATATCATCAAATACCAAAGTATTTTTACCATAGACAGAGTTACTTATAGCCATAACCAAGCTATTCCAACTTTCTGGCAAAGAACATAAAATCAAGAGAGCCCTAACCTCTTCTGCAAAGGTAATTTTTACTGAAAACAATTGACTGGTAATTGTATTAAATTCATTTAAGTGCTCCGCTATAGATCCTCCCTCACTCATTTTCAAATTAAACAAACGCTTCATAAGAAATACCTTATTCAAAGCCGAGAGTTTCTCATACAACTTAGCCAATGTTGCCATCAAATCTATAGCCGTTTTTGCTTCTATTATATTGAATGCCACAGACGGCGCAAGGCACAATCGAATGGATCCCAGTGCCTTTCTATCTAAAATGTCCCACTCTTCATCTGACATTGTGGTCGGTTTCTTTGCCTTTCCTTCCAATGGCCGGCAAAAATCCTTTTGATACAAGTAATCCTCCATCTGCATTTTCCATAACTGATAATTCTGGCCGTTAAACTTTTCGACCTTGAATTTGGAATCCTCCATTTCTCCCACTCAAATCTGAGAGTCCTGCCAATTTACAGAATACCTCACTCTGATACCAATTGTTAGGGTTTCAAGTAGATCCGAAGCAAATATGAACTAACAATTATATGCAGATTTAAATACAAAAGACAAAGAAATAAAATAGGACACAGATAACACAGAGATTTAACGTGGTTCACCCAGAATGGGTTACATCCACCATACACAGTCGTCCAATCTTTCTTATTATCCAGCAAAAACAATACATCAACCTTACAATGCCTTAAGCATCCCAACCGCTTATAACATGCGTTTTTAGGGCAAAAAAAAAGTCAAACTTTTTAGGGTTTTATTACAATGTCAGTTTTCATAAAAAAAAACCCCAAAAAAAATCTTTCTTGAGGGCTCCCGCCCCCGAACCCCCACTTTTCTCGGGGGCTGCCACCTCCGAACCCCTGCCCGGGGCCCAACCCGGCCCCAGACCTCAGCGAGGATACGTGCTGAGTGTACAGTACTTTTCTGATCAGTCGCCACATTTCAACAGTTAAAACTTCCAAATTCTACGTTTATCTAATGGTTGCCTACATGTTGGTCGTATGCCACATGTCGACTCATAGTGGTCCTTGATCTTAACTCTGAGTTAAATGGAAGACTAATCGACCTCCCAATCTGCCATGCGACATAGTCGCTTATACTAACCCGTCACCTTTCTCAAAATATAGGTACATGTGACTATATAATAATTTGCAATGTAAATAATAAACTTTAAACATATAGATAATAATATATAATACTAATTTATATACATGCAAATATATTTCATAAATAATCATGTTGGTATCGTAAAACAATGATCGTATAAATTTAATTTAAAACATTAACCTTAACATTAATATTTATAATACGTACAACTATAGTATAATTCCTAAAACCAAACATAAATTATAGTTTCGATAATTTCCACACAAGGAACGTGAAATCATAGAGTCACTACTTAATTCAAATCATTAATGATTTTTCATCCTATAAAGTCAAATAAACATAATATTTCATTCATGATTCAAAATCATTCATAAATGCAGACATAAATGTATATGAATAATTTCACTAATGTGGTGTGTGAGATTCCCTATTCCATCGAAGTCATTAGTTAAAAACAACTCTACTTGAGTCATGTTCTCGCCTTCGACTTTGTTCACTTGTTCCTGCATCACTTGCACTCGATAATTCATCAGCATTAACAATCCAAAATTAAAGAATACTAGATATCGAATTACATATCAATTGCATGAATAAAATGCATACAATATTTCCTCACATCTGAATTATCTTTTAAATTGAATGCTCAAATCTATTTTAGTTTCAATGCATACATAAAAACCACATTAAATTTTTGAAATGCACATTATTAAGAATACGATTCGTGACAAATTTCCCCTCTTTATGTGTGCAAGCAACGAATCTAGAAGCTACAAACAAAGATTTTGGTACAGGAGACAATGACAATCAGATTTGACTTTTGTAGGAGCGAAAAGCGAAGGACAAGGTCACCCCACACCACCTTGTCTGATGAATTTCTGGCAAACTTTCATGAGAAGATTTTGAGTGACATTTTGATTATGAAAGTTTCTTGTTTGTCGACATCTGATAATTGGAGGATAGGATCGCCCCAAGCCACCTTGTCCTATACTTTCAGGCCAAATTTTTAGTCACAGGTTCCTCTCAATGCCCTTACTTTACATCTAGCTCCATGTCTTCATACCACGTTTGTAGCTCACTGTTGATGTTATTTTACACTAATTTTGCATCATTTACCATAGATCTAGCATTCAATTTCAATTCCCTTAAGTGCCTTCAACCCAAACAAAGATAGGTCTCATCAACATTCTATTCCATTTGGGGTCGAATATATTGATTTTACTCACTCTTTCATGTTTGGTGGTCCTTTTGAAAATAAGTGGATTCATATCCTATCTTGTGGATATCTATTTCACCACTAAACAATTTCTCTATCTTGGTTGTTGTGGAGGTGGGAACACCAAAACAAGGTTTTGATTGAGGTAAATGACCCAATAGCTCCAAGTATTTTTTCTCTTTTCATGCTTGTAGGTATTTTGAAAGCATTGAACTACACAAAGTTTTACAACTGCTTTCTTGCTTGTAAACTTTTTTTGTTCATTTAAATCTTAATTTAATTCTTTATATAGCATTTTCTTATGCATTTTTTGTTTCAATCTTACATGTCAATTCAATTGAAAATTTAGGTTTTCACACCTTTTGGGTATTTTTTCACACTCAATTCACATATACAATAGGGAAACACACAAACATCCATGTGACATGTAAGTGTCCTCACTAGTGGACTCAAAATTTGAACCCTTGGCTTAATTAAATAATTAAAAATATTTAATTAATTTAGAGGAGAATAGAAGGAAAATTTGAATTTTAAAAATTAAATAACTAAACATTAAGTTTTAAGAAAAAAAAGGAATAATGTTAACTTAAATTATGAAAACTTATTTAATTAATATTGATTAGAAGGAAAGACGAGAAATGAAGCGATGTGTTAGTCACTTTTAGGTGTCTACATTTTGCCCCTCTTTGAGACAATGCTTTTTACAATCTTGTTTCAAAGAAATAGTGATGGTATGAAAAATTGTACTGGTAATGTGTGCCACTATGCCCCTAATGGGACAAGGGATGGAGATAGGATGCCCCCTCAAGAGGTTGGCTACAAAATATGATTTTAGGTCAAAATGTTGAAAATGATGGATAGGCTAGGTGAAGCAAGTTTGGTATGAAAAATGGGGTGAAATGAGAAAAAGAGGAAGGAAAATGGTTGGCTAGGAAGGTCAAAACAAGCTACGCAAGCCATGAGGCATGGAGGGGGGGTCAATGGGCTATAAATAGGGACAAAGGGAGTCATTTGTCCTCATTTGTACTCTCTCAAGTTTTCTAGTTTAAAGCCTTTAAAGTCAGAGTAGTTAGGAGTAGTGAACGAGGTGACGGGGATATATGGTAGGAATTGGACTAAATAAGGGACATTGGAAAGCAAATGAGCTAAACACGGGGGGAGCCAAAATGGATGCCCCTAAGTGGGTAAACAAAACATTTAGTAGAATATAGAAGGTGAAAAGAACATAAGAGATATATAACAAATATGACATAAAAGGTAAATAGAATAATAGTCAAGTATCATAGTATTCACTAAGATAAATGGTAAACTGGAAATCATACAAAACATAAAGAGTCACATAAATAACACAACACATATTTCAAGTCATTTGTGTGAATATACGCCACCAAGGATGTCTTTTCATCATCCACATGTTAACTAGGAACATAGAACATGACATAAAGATAAGAATGTATAACATAAATGCAAAATGGGGCAAGTACTAAGAGAGATAGGTAAGCTTATCTAACCAATAATGTCATCCCCATTTAGTGTGCCTAAAACATGATTTGAAAATGTATTATTGAAATCCATTTTCCCCATAAGACTATTTGTGTCATTGTCAAGTGTGCCACCATTAACAAACATGTGATGAAGAGGTGTCAAATGTGATGTATGCATTCAAAGAACATGTTTATATGTTTTATTATATTCTTTCTATTTGGTTGTTTGCAACCTCAACCTATGGTGTGCTATGATCTATATATTCATCAGTAGAATTTTTTTTGTCATGCAAGCGTAGACATATCCATTGGCTTACTCAAAGGTAACGTAACAAAAATTAATTCTCTAAAATTTGTTCCAACACAACATATGGAGGCTCCTCTAATAACACGAATTCTCTAAATCTCTTTAGTTTGATATGTGCATGAATATCATCATTAAGCATATTCTTATTGCCCTCACTATCCACATGTAACAATGACATTAATTCATGGGCCTAAGGGGAAGTGCTATAAATAAAATGATATAAAAGAACATCTTTTAATAAATCCATTCACTAGCACATAAAAATGAGAATGAATGAGAGGCTTACAAAAAAAATGTCATTTGAAGAGTGGAAGTGAACCATCAATGAACATTGTTTGATGCTCTCCACTCATAATGTAAAACTCAAATTAGTAGTCAAAGCTTGAATCTCATGATATAATGTTTAATTGGCTCATGTTCTTGCTTACATTGTAAGACTTGGGGAATAGATGTCTTAGGCTCAATATTGTAATGAAAATGCTTTTGTCATCCATAATGTCGGTTGTGGTCCAAAATGACCATTTCTTATCACCAACATTCCCCCTAACCCAAATTAATGTATAAGTTCTTCCCCTTCATCCCCCATTCATTTTCTCAAGATCCCCAAAATTTCTAAGTATGGAGGTATGGCCAGTTTTCCAAGTTGATGTAAGTTGTTGAAGTTGCCATGTTTCCCTTCCCTACATTACTTTCCTTCGAAGTCCACTTTCTTCTATACTCCCATTGAGGATTCAAACTTCTCCATTTAGGTATACTTAACAACCATACCTCACCTTCATTCCCTTCTCCTGTTAGGGCATCCGATTTGTTCATCATGTCATACCACTTTGACCACTCTTGCATTTCTTCATTGTTCACCCACCAACCACTTAGACACGTCAATGTGACATAATTCTTATTCTCAACATGTGGCTCTAATTATGGTACCATAATGCCGACAACATTATTTACATTTTTTTGATGTTGGTTCTCAATATTTAGTCTTGATGCACTCTAATTAAGTAATGGTCACGTAGCAAGTAGTCCTTGGCATTAGAATATAGTTGAAAGTATTGTGATAATAAATAGTTAAAGGACTAGCAAATATTTGGCTGTCTTATCCCAAGAAAATACATGTTTTGATGTTCTTTTTCAATCTTTGGTCTTGATGCACTCTGATTATAGTATTCCACTTTTACGGAAGGGTCACATAGCAAGTAGTCCTTGTCATTGGAATATAGTTGAAAGTATAGTGATAATAAACAGTTAAAGGACTAACAATTATTGATTTCTTTAATGTCCTTAAGACCAGAGATTGAAAACAGATGAACCATAGTAGTAGATAATAGAGCATCATTTTCTTCCCTATGCCAAAAAGGGAGAGCAGGCATTTTGGATTGAAACCTAGCATCAGTAGTCTAAATCAGCTTTCTAAGAAAAATGAGCTTAAACTAAATTCTCAATTCCTCTCGGTAAAAAAAAGACACTTTCAGCAGAATGAGCTTAGCACATAAATTTCTAAGTCATCCAAATGATGCTGAAAATTATATTTACAATTTTTTTCTTCAAACTTAAGCTTACACCTGACCTCAAGAGTAAAGGATAATTTGAAAAATGAAGAACATGCCAAAAGTTCCAAGCCACATTTTATAAAAGGAGGGGTCTCCAAAAATACAATTCTCTGTTGAAGAAAAGGAAAAAATAATCGTGATGTCTCATCACAAATATGCCGCTGAGAATCATATTTACTAAGACTGATAATTTTCTTATCTACTCTTCCATTTATTTGACCAGTTCTTTTTTCGAGCCTAATTGTGAGTCAAGAAATACAAAGCCAACAAGAATTTAGAATTACCAGAAGCTAGAATTTTTTGCTAGCATGAAAGAATCGCTAACGTTTTCTGAGTTAGTCAGAACTTGGATAAGTACAAAAATGTATTTGTGACTTCATAGTTCTTGAAAAATCATATACTTTTCATTTTGCAAAACATGCCTATATCTTGGGACTAATCAGGATTGCTGTATACCAGGATAAAAAGATTTCTTCCAAAAGGATGCATCTATTTCATCCATGGCTCCACAAAAAATTGAAATAACTTCCTCAGTTTGCTTACGAGCATGCCAACAACGATGATTTTCATATAAAGAATGCATCAGCTAATCCAGTAAAAGGCTACCCTCATTAACTAGTAGACCGATTCCCAAGGGAAACACCGAAGGATCCAACAAATTCTGAGAGCTGTTCCACAATTTAAACCTGTATCCTTTATTGTAACTGTTAATCTTAAGGAAAATTAGAGTAGATAAAACCTCCAGCTCTGCTGTGTAACTGTTCAAGTATAGTGAGTCGAGAATCTGAGATATGCTTGTGTGTGTGCTTGTGACAGTGAAAGCACCTTGCTCTCTTGTCACTTATTTAATATCCAGGTATAATTATTATTGATGTCATCAGGTAAGTTGTGGGATTAACACCTTAAACCAGAAAACTTCTACTAAGATCTAGCCTCTTAATTTGGCTTGGCAATGTAATAAAAGGCATAAGTCTCCCTCTTTAATTTTTCACATAAGCAAATACAGTGCTCTTATTCTAAGAAGCTGTAACAGTTAACTGTGCTCTAATTCTAGGAAGCTGTATCAGTTAACTGTGCTCCTATGCTCCTTTGTCTCATATTTACAAACAGTAAAAAATCACCCATTCTATTTTAGTCTAGAAGAGTAGCAATTGGGGGATCACTATTATCATCCTCAGAAGCTGCAGCAGCAGCAGTGGCTGCTTTGTTTAATCCTCTCGTGCGAAGCTCAGTAATAAAACCCTCCAAATCAGGTTGATTGATTGTATATGGAGTATAAGCAGCAGATGGAAATTTCTTGGAGACCACCTCGTCTCTATACTTTGACAGGGCTTCATTGATAGCAGCTCCTATCTTTCCATAATGCTTACAGAATTTGGGAGTAACCTTGAAAGAGAAAACACAAAATATCAAGAAAAAATAGAATGAAGATTTTTCCCTTTTTTGTTGTAATTCTCTCTCTATTTATCTGAAAGATAAATTGTCATTATTACAAAAATGGATGAGACTTGAGAGGTAAAATACAAAACAAACTAAATTGAATTTAATGCTCCAGCTTGAATAGGGAGGATATTGCAAACTTACCAGAGCATGATGTGGATGTTGCATCATCTGCAGCAAGTCATGATACACCAAGACCTGCAAGAAGGAATTCCAATTTCGAATATGAGAGTGGATTCGTTGGAACTTGGAACATATTAAAGAAAGGAACATGATGGAACATACATGATGTGGATATCATTCAGTAGCCTTAAGGCAAACTCAATCCAGGTTGTGTGCAATAAATTGAGCAATTTCTTAACAGTTTCATTAGCAACGATCAACCAAAAAGAAATTAAGCTTCTTCTGGTCAAATCTTCTCATTTCTTGCTTATATCTATTTTCAATGCATTTTAACATGCTATGAACCATATTGTGAACCTTCTGCTTCATGCAGAAAGAAAATGGCAAGCTTTGTCTTCTCCCCTTGGGCCTAAAACACACACCTACACATTTTTATATCTGCTAATGAATACAGAGAAATGGCAATGCTTTTATAAGCAAAATAACCCTAATTAGATACTTAGGGATTTAAGTTTGTCTTGCAATGAGATGGTGCGTTTATGGACATTGAAAGATCATGTAAAGTACGCAGTTGGAAGCCCATCCTTATATTCTTGAAAAGCACATAAGCATGCTTTTTGGAAATAACGTGAGCCAAAATCTGCAGAGAAATCCACTCATATGAGCATTTAAACAAGCTACCCATCAATGGAGAGAGGCTTCCACACAGATTCTACCTCAACATATACAAAATTTCAATATCCTATGTTTATGTTAAAAATCCGGAGCACTGATGCTAGCCGAAGAAGTCTAATTGTACAAGCTTGTATACAATCAAGATTTGAAATGTTACATTTTTTGGATTCTTAAAATGTCTGAAGCACTTCAGAATGCACTATTTTGAAATTTTAGAATATTTCTAAATTCTTGCCTTGTATCACCAACCAATTAGCTTACAAATTCAAAAACATAAACCATCCTTGCATTACACTTAGTAAATTAAATTAGAATATCTAAGTTGCAAGTAAGGTAGGTACGCATAACATATCATATATGCACCAGCTATTTCAGCAAGATACGAAAGAGATAAACCATGTGTGAATGCAATAAACAACTTAGGAGATTAAGCATCATCATCCTGGTCACCTAGAATGAATTGAGTGAATTATCATGATTGTCAAAAAGGTGTTTGCTCGTGTTAAATTTATGACTGCATTTGTAATCCTATCTCTTCAACTGCATTTATTTATTTCGTGAGCCTATAACTTTGTCACTTCACTCCACGGTCCTTGTTTATTAGTTATATAAAGCTTTCTATTTTGTAATCATAGCATTCAGTACTTGAAACATAATTCACAATTGCTCTTAACAACCCTAAAGAAGGGGCTATAGTATCTTCTTTGTTGCTAAGTAGAACTGCAAATGCAGTAAACTCTTGTTACATGGCCAAGCACCTTCACTCAATGGTCCTTGCGAATAAGTTATAAAATATTTCCTATTTTTTAATTATGATGTGGTTTTTGAAACATAATTCACAGTTGTTCTTAAAAAATCCCAAAGAAGGGACTACAGTGTCTTCTGGATTGTTATGTTGAAACAGCAAATGCAGGCACCTTTTAGCAAGTAGGAAAGATATCTTCGATAAGATTCCTGCATTTAAAATTTGAATAAAATGGCAAAAATATATATCTGCTGTTGAAGGGAAAAAAGCATAAAGATTAAAAATATATACAATACAGTTAGCCTTGCAAAAAGGTCATTATGACAAAAACTTAAGCTAGAAATGACTTCCTCTCTCTTGCCCTCCTCGTCTCCCCCTCAAACATCAATATCTGTTGGAGCAGGAAATGATTTTTTAATTTTAATTTGAAAAAAGAGTAAGGACACTACTTGAGTCCTTCAAAAATATTATAAGACAGTTTGGAAAAAAAAAGTGCAAGGTCACAAAGTGACCTCTACTGGAACTCTTAACAATGACCCAAAAGCAGATTGCAAAAGCAACATGGAAAAGATTGAAGGATGGAAAATATGCCAATTTATGAAAGGCAAAGATGGCAAGAGTAAGCACAGATGAGAGCATGGTAAAAACCAAGTGCAGGAATAAGCTAGAGGGTATAACAATGAGAAAAATATCCATGAACCAAATCTGACTGCTAAGAATAGTGTGCAGGAAAAATTGAAGAATATACTCTTCATTACCATCCTGTCATTCGTGTAGCTTCTTGTATGTCATGTGAGGACCTTACTGCAGCATAGCAATGTAATTGGATAAAGTTCATTTCTTTTCAACGTTGTGTACAAACAAATCCACATAATTATTACAAGATAAGATGCTACGGACTGTTTACTGAATGCTTATGTTAGCTATGTAAGAGAACAAAAATACTGTATGAAGAAAGGGACAAATAGGACAGAATTTGAATCTAAACTTTTAAAAGACCACGAACATAGACTTTTGTGTTTTAATTATTGAATATTAGTTTAGAATCTTCTTATTTATTTGTTTCCATAGAGATTTGTCATGAGGACAGACCTCTTTAATTTTTAGGATTAATGTTTTGGGACACACTTCCAGACAAATATCCCTTCAATGACTTTGATATTCAATAATGAGAGTAAGTCCTGGAGAATAGATCATAGCAAAAATGGTCTTTCTGAATGTGTTTTTGTTCCAGAAGAGGAGCATTTAAGCCTCCAAAGAGTGAGATCAAATACAGAAAAGACTGAAAGGAAGTGTGATGGATTATGATAAAATATTTAAATATTTGTTAAGTAAGATTCCCTCAGGGATCCAGCATGAGTTGCAAAAAGATCAGTTCATAGCTAGGCAGAATGCAGGTATAAAAAAACAAACAAATAAGTACAATTTTCAAGCTATGAGGAGACCATGAAGACAACCTCAAACTATAAAACTAAGAGGATGATGATTTGATGTTTTTGTTAGATAAAGTTCAAAACAAAGAAGAAAAATACAAGTATCAAATATGCTGCACGAGATTATAAATTTTTCCTATAGGAAACAAAAGACAATTTAAGACCATTGCCCTTTTGGATATGAGAATGCTGTGAAACATGAGTTTTGTAAATGTGGTTTTCCATTTGAAGAGTTGACACACATGGAATCCAACACAACATAATTGATGTCACATTTATGGAAAAAGAGAGAGGAGACATATTGAAACATCACCAAAAATTAGAGCGGTCATGGAAAGAACAAGAAGATTTTCACTTATACAATTTATGTGGGTTCATAGACTACTTGATAAAAAACTAATCAATTTCAATCAGAAAGGTAACATAAAATAGGAGTCTGAAGAATATGACTTCTGTACTGTGGCACAAAATATCGAAGATAAACAGTTACATGGTTTTTTGGGGATATTCAAATACCTGAATATAGTTCTCAGTCTCACTATGCGTGATGTACTGACAAAAGGAATTCAGGCTGTCAATGCATCAAACGTACATGTTATAAAGATGCATATGCCATTGTTCAAAGACAGACATCAACAAAGAAAAGAAAGACAAAGTCACCTATCAAGCAAATGAAGAAAATTGAGCTCCATGTAAAGTGAGGAAAGAAATAATTGAGCTCCATGTAAAGTGAGGTAAGAAATAAGTGTCCAATCAGAAAATTCAAACTGGTGGATTTCATGAGGCTCTGGGAGAATTGAAATATTGCATTATTTAGTTCTTTGAAATTATTGATAAGAGGGTCACTTCATGGGTTAGGCATCCAAAAATCATTTGTCGAAGAGTCAAGACATAGATATTAGTACCTTCTCGTTATTGCAAATGACATTTGAAGTGGAAGAAAACTTGCTGTTGAACAAACAAACACATTGGCCTTGCTGTCAAATGAAGAAGAATGATTGCACCTTTTTTGCATATTTTTATCATCTATTCCCTCACTTGGCACCGTATAGAAGAAGTAAAATTACATTCCTCCAACTAGGACTCTATAAGCAATTCCTCGAAGGAATTCAAATTTGAAGACAAGCAACAAAATGCCTGGGAACTAATATTGCATCTTAGACTAGTTTGGAGTCATCAGAGGAGAAACTGTTAAACAAGAAGCAAAACTATAAGAATATCATTTCATGTAATAGACTTGCCTTGGAGGCCAAGCACGTTTTAGGCTAAAGTTCTGTATGTACCATGGAAAAAAGTCAAGAGTGTAAATAGGATTTTGTTGATGTTGCTATTGTTACAAGCCTTTTTTGTCAAAAATGATGACCACCAAATGTCCATCCAATCTCATTTCCCCATAGTCAAGGAAATAGAAAGGCAAAATGTAGAAATTATACCTCAAAACCTCACTAAGTAGGCTGATGTTTACATCAAAATAAAGAAAGAACATTATCAATTCCAGAGTTGTACTGGACATGACAACCATTGCAGGATTTTTGAATGATATATTTGCAAAAAACTGTAGTGAATGGTCAGCATTGTTGTCAAAAAGGGAAAACGAGGATTGAACATATCCCTTGGATCAAACCTATGGAATGCAGACCTCACAGAATGAACAGGAATTACGAATTGAACATTGAGTAGGATTTTTACAGAATATTGGCAGCTGACTTTATTTCTTCCATAAAAAAGTCGGAGCGGGTATGTCACTTGGTGGTTTCAGCCACAGAACAACTCTGACAAGTTAAGAGGATGCATCGATTATAGACAAAGCAATTGTGTCAGACCATTCCCCTACAAATGATATTATTGAAGTTACTTTGCGTAACTAAGTTTATTCTTTAACAGATGAAATATGGCTACAATCAAGTGTGTATTGCTAAGAGTAAGTTAGAAAAATCTTCTGCTACTGAACAGGAACGAGTTGTGTACAGAATTATGAAATTCATACTGCAGAATACACCAGCATTCATATATAACTTTTAAAAGGCATAGTCTCATTAGTGGACAGCAATTTTTGGATTCCAATATCACATTATGAAAATGGACAGATTAAAATAAAGTGGATTAGGCTATGTTGTTTTGTCCAATGATAGCTCCACCAGCTCCTGGAATCTGTAGCTGCTTTCCAAAGGGCGTCAATAGTCTCTGTATTGGTAAATTCACAGTGGTTGAAAGCTCAACAGACCAACAATTTTGGTGCCATAAGAGAATGAGATTATACTAAAAATTATCTCATGGATTACACACTCATAGCTTTTGCAGCGTACTCACAATACCTTAGGGATTTTGGATTTAAATTTCATTGCTGATTTTGTTTCTGTCATTACTCAAGTTCTTTGTTAAGAAATTTAGTTGCCTTCCTATTGCTACTATAGTTCGTTGTAACTTTGAGTCCTCTTTTACCTACGTTGCTCATTTGTGAGCATTTATTTTAGTTTCTTTCTCTTTCTTTCTTTCCTTTTTCATTCATTATATATCTATAATGATCTGCAACAAATGGCTGTCATCCTTCAATATTTTCCATTGTTACCAGGTACGTGTGGATATCAGAGGTGAAATATGTGTAAAATCTCATTGATGCAAGTCAGAAATCAACACATTTTCTCAAAATAGACATGAATCCATGATTACAGCTTTCTCTCAGACCAAAATTCTATAAGCTTCACATTCACAAAATAAAAAAGCATCTGAACACCATCTCCTGGTTTCGTATTGACAATTTAGAAGACATTTGATTAATAACTGTTTAAAGTCAATTTATGTCTATCTGAAAATTATTGGTGCCTAACTTGCACTAACTTCCAATGATCTTTTCCAAACATCTTGTACTTCTGAATTAGAGGTTACTGACAGTGAAATCCGGAATTCAGTATGCTCACTGATCACTGATTTTGTGAACTTGCACATCCGACTTGTTCAAGATGAATATAGTATATTAAGAAGTAGATTATTTCAGTCAAATAGATGCACAATACTTGTCTTCTAACTAGAAGGAAAAAATCCAAAGGAGTTCCTTGACATCATTCTCAACTGATTGCCAGTAACTAATATTTTGGCAAGATAAAAGATTTTACTTGCCATTCTAAGCTGAAGTGAAAAAATAAATGAGAAAACAGTCACCCATGATAGTCTGAGTTGAAAGATCTGTGAAGCTACCTTTTTATTCAATGTCAAGGATTCAATTGATCCGACATAAGGCATAGAAATAGGGAGTTAAAAGGATTTGATTAATACTTTATCATAAAAGACCCTTAATCAAAAGAAACACTTCATCAAACACGGAATCCTGGCTCTCTGATTAACTGACCTAACTAGAAGAGACCAGTGAAATTGGTAAGCTTGAAAAAACTTTATAAGCAGTGTAATTGAAAGCATCAAACATGGATTTGATGCGCAGAAAAGGGAATGAAAAAGTAAGTATTAATATAATAAAATTCAATATCAAATGGACAATCCAAGAACTACAAGACTAGTCACAGGCTTGAGATAAATATGGGGAAACACAAAGAAGTCAAATGCACATGTGCTAGAAATAAGGGTAATCTCAAGGGTGATTGTCTCATCGATAACAATTCAAAAATATGGTTGCTTGGAACCTTTCCGTTTCATTGCATATTGTGAATGAGAAAATGCCTTAAAATACATGTTGTCACATCCTTAAACACTCACTAGACAAAAGGCCCTATTAATATCAGTAGCTCCGAATAGAGAAGAAATAAAACAGAAGAATGAATTAAGGAGATCTTATCGAACTTTGACGGAAAATGTAGGCTTACTTTATTCAAAAAATGGTAAATAATTGTGGATCGGCCCCGCTGGCGATTCTATCTCTAAAACAATCGAGATTTTTCAAACAAATCCTGGTCAACGAAATTTGACCGATTTTATCAGGTTCAAACGCATTTTAATCAGATTGAAACGGAATTAAATCGTCCCTAAACGCATTTTAGATTTTCGTTTTTCTAACTACCCTTTTAACTGACGCGACCCATGAATCTAAGCAATTGGGTTTTTATCTGATCTAAAGGCAAACGAAAAACACTTTTTTTTCACTGTATATTTCGACGAGGGTAGGGCAAAGAAGGAAACTTCTTTTCACAGAATATTTCGACGCGTCTAGGGCAAAAGTTAAAACTGAATATTAGGAGTCTACGACTGGTCTGAAGGTGACCACGAGGGTGAAAAAGGCGACTGCGGCTACACATCTTAGCTCGGCTCTATTAACAGGGAATCACTGATTCACCTGTTCATTATCATTATCGAGGAGATTTTATATTCTATTTATATAAAAGACAGATAAAACATCAGTATAAAAATAAAACATCAATGTTTAGACTAAGAAATTCGGAACAACCAAAAAAAATTCAAAAAGAGCGAATTCATTGACGCCAAATGCTAGCTTTTGCATTTAAAAGCCCTTTTTTTGTTATCATCGTAATATCATAATTATTTTTAAATACAACACATCTTACATGCGCAAGCCAGGGCCTCTTCATATATCTAGATAAATTAATTTACGTTTTTCTTTACTTCGCATGCCAGAGATAAGGTAAAGAAGAGCAGCTTAAATTGTAACGGGATGCATTTTAAAAAAGGTCATAACGGAATAAATGATGGAAGAGAAAGAAGCTTCCCAGATAGCTTCAAGCAGCTTTAAAAACCAATGTAAAACAGAACCTGATTAAAATGCAATAGCAACAATATAAAGGCACTGCAGCAGCAATTTAAATGAAGTATCACGTTTCAACAAAGTTGATTAATGTAACGACGGAAGACATATCATTGAATCAAAACAAGAGCTTGTAAATGATTCAAAAATCCACATGGTTTAAACATGTACTGCAAATACAAATCATTAACAGGATTCCCAGTTATACTAGAAAAATCCACAGGCTTCTATCTGCACTGCCAGCCAGTGAGAACAAAGTTTGCAAACTAACCTAAGGAAATTTTTGACAAAAGCAAACTACATATCGTATTTGGGATTGATGAGTGTGGTGGGGTCAGAATTAATCAAACAAAATGTAACAGATTTTTAGTGATTTTACAAAGATTTTTTAAGGATATATAAAAAACTCGCATTGAAATGAAGAAGTGGACAGATTGAAATCTCAAATCAATGTTTAGACTTAAGCTGCAAGCTTCTGAAGTCATATTTCCTTCATTTGTATGCAGTATGCTTTGTTATCACTGACTTCATTATTCAAATCCCTTGATATGAGTTTTTGGAACTTTTTTCAATTTACCAAAAAAGTTTGACTTCTACATGCTTAACAAAGATATATTAGATTTATTTGTTGAAGTACTAACATTAGCAGGAAATCCAATGTACTCATTTGCAAAAAAATTGTCCTTAAGCCTTCTACATTGTATCGAACACAGCATTCGGCAAGATTACCCTCTCACACAGTGTAAAGTGATGCCCCCGAGGTATATTTTAGGGCTATAGGGACTGAAGTGATTTTTCCTACAAGATTGAATTCATATTTTTTTGCAGATTTGGTCAACACGTTGCATCAAAAAGACTTTGCCTGGGCATAATGCAAATCAATCTCAGGTACAAATAAAGTCAAATTCAATTTTTGTTTAAATGATATCAATGGAGGCATATATTGCTTCAAATGGCATTTGGCAAAGAAGCCAAGGTGTGGCACCACTACATGCAAACTATGACCTAAAAATATCACATACCAGGCACAACAAGCTCTTCAGGCAATTTCTAATGGTAAGGCTAAAATGTGGCTTCTAATTTTATAGAGAGTAGTGACAATCCTTTGGATGAGACAGTGCACAAGAGCCTTTGAGGCAGACTCAGTCAACACCTACTTCTATGGCACATGACTTAAACATAGGTAGAAGAAACATTAATTATTTCTTTGCAGCTCATACTTCCCTAGGATCACGGATGAGACAGTGCACAAGAGCCTTTGAGGCAGACTCAGTCAACACCTACTTCTATGGCACATGACTTAAACATAGGTAGAAGAAACATTAATTATTTCTTTGCAGCTCATACTTCCCTAGGATCACGGATGAGACAGTGCACAAGAGCCTTTGAGGCAGACTCAGTCAACACCTACTTCTATGGCACATGACTTAAACATAGGTAGAAGAAACATTAATTATTTCTTTGCAGCTCATACTTCCCTAGGATCACAGACCACTTGAAAAGTAAAGTCCATGAATAGACAAAAAAGGCTATTGCGAATTTTTGGTTCTACTCTAGCCTACCATTCATATTGCTAGATTTTCTTACTGACAAGACATGGTGGATGTTATTGCAGCTGTTGGTCTTGGATTGAAAGCTCCATCAGTTGAGACACTAAGGGTTGATATGCTCAATGATACAATACGATATGTTAAGAATATTGTTAACAAACATTGAATAGTCTGTGAAAAGATAGGATGCACCTAAGTCACAAGATACGGCGATTTTCATGGATGAGGTTCGAATTTAATCGAATTTCAAACTTCTATAAAAAAAAATTGGATTTAATCGAATTTCTTCTATAAAGCACTGCTATCCGCCTCTAAACACAACTCAGCTGGTCGTGGGTATTCTTTGAATATGCTTTGTATCTATTGGGTCATGGGTGTCTGCAACTGCTGGGTCGCCCTCGGATTTTGTCCAACAAGGGTCGCTATTTTGATAATTTATTAGAAGTATACATATATTTAAAACAAAGAAACGGGACTCGGACTCGGCTCAGACTCGGAAAGGCCGACTCGGACTTGGGACTCAGCGTCAGACTCGGCTCCAAACTCGGCTGGACTCGGGAAAGTGAAAAACTCAAGAATTTTAGAGATTTTTAAAGATTTAAAACTTGTTTCAGACACCTTTTATTGAATACACCTTAAAGACACAAAAACATCATTAAACTCGGCTCATTTGATTACATACACAAGTATACATCAATCACATAAGCATAAACACAAATTGTAGCTGAAGAAAATAACAAACATAGATATATAAATATTGTCAAATGTATACAATATTACAAAACTCATGGAATAAAAAATCCATGTCATCATATGATCATCATCAAATATTTCATACAAATACCAAAGGTAAATACTAAATACTAAATACAACAACAAGTGTACAAGCCTATGGCTCAGAGGGCCGTGCACCCTCTCGTCCTGGCCCCCTGCGAAAGCGTTTAAAGTAGGTCCTGGATGATTCAGCAGCCATAGTCGCTCCTCATGACACCATGCCATGCTCACCAACATCAGGAACAGCTGTGTCATGCTCACCAACATCAGGAACAGCTGTGTCACTCTGAGTCTCAGTATTTCCTGTCTCTGCTCGTGCTCTCTGCTCCTTCTCTGCCATGGCTACAGCCTCAGCCTCTATATCTACCTGGTTGATCCAATCAATGTCATCATCACTAAATACAGTTGTAGGAGTCCCAGGAGCTGTCTGATTCTCATTGGCCCACTCTGCTTCAAGATCAACCTCATCTAGAATGATAGGAGACATGTCAACTATTGCATTCTTTCTCATTCTCAGGCGGAGGTTGTAGTGAACAAAGACGAGATCATTCATCTTCTCCACAGATAATCTATTGCGCCTCTTGGAGTGTATGTGCTCAAACATACTCCAATTGCGCTCACAACCTGATGCACTGCATGGTTGGCTCAAGATGCGAATGGCCAACTTCTGAATATTTGGTGTCTCTGGGCCAAAAAAGTTCCACCAATGATCTGAGTTTGAAATGAGAAAAATAAATAAAATCAGTCTCACTCATGAACTCATTTAACAAGTTACAATATAGTATTGAATAAAACTAAAATTAAGCCTTCCAATTTATTTTTACCTGGCATCATAGTTGTCCTACCCTCTTTGGCGACAGGACGAGAGAAGGTCTCCCCTGGTGCATCTGAGAACATCTGTAGCTCTCGAAAAAGGTCTATCTGAGAAGTACCAGCAGGTCCCATCTTCTCCATGATTGCATATAGCCCATTAAGGACCTCCACATCAGCCTTGAAAGAAGGGATAAAACGGAATGCCGGATTCAGATAATAGGCTGCCACATGGATGGGCCTATGAAGCTGATGATGCCATCTCCTATCAATGATCTCCCAAATGGGACCATACTTGCTCTGATCTGCTCCATAGACAAATCTGATGGCCTCCTTCGCCCTATCCATGCCCTCATATATATAGCCCATTGCGGGCTTATCTCCATCCGCAACTCGCAACAAAACCACCAAGGGCTTAACAAACTGCAAAATTGAAAATATTGTGTAATTTAGAAAAATGAGCAAATAAGAGAATACATATAATAAGTTATAAAACATGAAGTTAAATTGTAGAATTTATAAAAAAATTACCTTCACTATCTCATCACAAGGGACCCAAAAGCCTTGCTCATCAAAAATGCAGTCTGCCATATCTATCCTTGCAGGGGTGGTAGCATAGGATGAGGAAGACCACTCCTCACCAACAATCATATGTAGGTCCAATGGTAACATTCCCACTACAACTACTAGTGGTAGGAGCATGAGAAGTGGCAGTGGCACTGCCACTTATAGAAGCAGAAGCAGAAACGGAAGCACCAGTAGTAGCAAACTGAGTGGGACGATATGGAGGTAAGGAAGAAGGGCCTCCAACACAACCTAACTATGTCCCTCTTCCTAAAACTGTCTCTCTCCCAATGGCCGCTCAATCCTCCTTTTGTTTCTTTTTCCTTTCAATCTCCTCAACCATTACATAACAATCACGTACGGCCTCAGGGACTGTTTTTAGGCATGGTTCGGCATCATGTCCACGCACACCAGCAATATGGAATTTCGGCCTATATATATCTCCATGGAATATTGTTTTGCAAAACATACATTTTGTTTGCCCCTTTCCTTGCCCTGGAAAATCCTCATGATATTTCCAAGCAGGGTCCTTTCTAATGGGGGGTCTAGAAGCTAAAGTAGACATTTTAGGATAGTTTTGTGAAACTTGAAGTTGAGGCAAATTGAAATAATAAAGTGAAGTTTGCTGCAATAAAACATTACAAATACAAAATAAAATTAATACATATCACATACATTCAAAAAAACTAAAGTAGGGTTTGTCAAACCCTACTTTAAAAAAAAAAGAAATTTATAAACCCTACATAGTACAACACTACAGCTACATACTACATGCTACATACACAAATACAAAAGATTTTGAAAGAAGATGTAAAACTTTCAAAATAAATGGATACAAAATGGAATTTTTGCATACAAGAAACAAACTAAACTTAAAAAAAACAACCGTACCTCTTACACCAAGCTTGAAACGAGTTGCAAAGTCTTCCTATCCAACTCTTGATGCACCAAATTGAAACACAATGCAGCTCCAATGTGACAAATTGAAGAAAACTTGAGTTTCCTCCTTGCTGGTTTTTCTTCTATGCACCCTTGATTTTCTTCCCAACTCACTTTACTCCTCCTTTTTTTGCAAGTGAATGAAATGAAAGTCACTTTTAGGGATAGAAGATAATTAACATAAAAAAACGGACTTAAAAAACTTTGCAATATATTTTTTTTTTGTGTTTTTAAGTTGGCCCACGCCGGCCGAGTCTGGGGCTCGGGACTCGCTGAGTTTGGCGAGTTTGGGCCAAACTCGCCAACTCGGCGAGTCTGGCGATTTTACTCGCCAGACTCGGACGAGTCCGAGTCCGAGCCCCTGGGACTCGCCAGGCCTGACTCGGACGAGTCTGAGTCCAAGCCCTTGCGACTTGCCAGGCTTGACTTGTACTCGGACTCGCCGAGTCTGGGCGAGTCCGAGCGAGTCTCGTTTCTCTGATTTAAAATAAACAAAATTATAGAAGGCGAATTTTATCCGAATTTTTTTTTGAATTTTTCCCTTGTCGAATTTCATCCGAATTTCATGGCTGTCGAATTCGAATTCGAATTCGAACCTTGTGACTTAGGGATGCACCATACTGTCAAATGGGTGGATAAATAGAAGGAACCAAACTCTCATCAATTTCCTCGTCTCCCGTGATATTGGTACAATCTTCTTAAAATTTGTGGATGCATTAGATAAGATCAAATTCAAGGTTGCATTGTTCAAATTGTTTGACAAAGTGGTAATAGATGTAGGGCCATCAAATGTTGTTTAGTTCATTATAGACAATGGTGATGCTTGTGTTGCTACTAGGAGTCTCCTAATGGACAAGTATCCCTCTATGTTATTTACCCCATGCATGACACATAGCCTTAATATAACCCTAAAAGAAAATTGGAAAATTTGAGTGGGTTAAGGAGATATTGCAAAAGATTTGCACTATTATCAAATTTATCTACAATCTCACAAAGGCATTGTGTATGATGCATCGTTTCACAAAAGACAAAGCTAATTTAAGCAAAGGTGACAAGATTTGCTATACATTTGCTTGCATTGAAGACTCTTTGCCAATAGAAAAACAATTTGAAGTGAATGCTTGTTTCAAATGAGTGGATGGAGTTTAGCTTCGCCAATCAAATGGATGGAATAACAATGGTAGGGTACAATTTTCTGTTTGATTTTGGAATGCTGCAAAACAAGTGGTTGAATTTTTAGAGCCTCTAATAAAAGTTTTGAAACTCGTGGATGGGGATATTGCCACCATAGGCTATTTGTATGAGCCTATGAATAGGGCCAAGGAGGTGATGAGGGGTAGAATGAAAAATAATAGAGACACGTACATGCCATTGTGGGACATAATTGATAGGAGATGGGATTGACATATGTACTCCAATCTGTATGTTCCTGGATACTATTTAAATTTGTCATTGTTCTATAGCTCCTCATTCAAAGATGACATTGGGGTCACACAAGGCCTATTCACGTGCATGGAAAAAATGTTCCCTACACTAGCAAAGTTAGATGCAATTTTATTAGAGTTCCCAATACACAAGCATGCAAGGGGTTTTTTCTCATGTATGGCTGCCATGCAATGCAGGATGGTTTTCAACTCAAGTAGACTCCATAAATTTTTGACAGTCTCTCTATTGTAGACATGCACATTAAATGAGTTAAGCTTTTAGAAGATCTTACATGATATCATTTCAAAATAATTTGTGTTGTTTAGTGCAATGGTGAGATTTTTTCTGGCAAAAGAATAACAAATTTCGATGGATGGCAATGTGTATTTTGAGCCAACGATGTAGTTTATCCACTTGTGAGTGTACTTGGAGCAATTTTGAACACGTACACTCCAAGAAACAGAACTGTCTAATACAATATCCGATGAATAACATGGTGTTTGCTCACCACAACTTCCACTTGAAGCTAAAAAAATCTCAAGGTTAGCTTTTGAAACACTTGAAACTGTAATTATAAATTGTAATCATTATTTTTTTTTTAATTTTCAATTGCCAAATCTAATTTTTATACCTAAACCATCACGTACAATAGAAGAAAAACAGTCAATTAACCTTGATGAAATCAATACTGATTTTGAGTGGATTAAAAATGATGATGTCCCTTTTGATCCTAATGATTTTTACATCCTAACAGAGGCCAACCTTGATAGTAATTTGGTTGCACAACTTACGGAGGCTCTGACCCAAGACCTTTATCAAGACATCCAAACCTTTAGTGTAGCTCTCTTCGTAACAGTAAGAGTAATTGGCTACATTTGAGTTTTTGGAACTTCATATTCAATTTGTGGGCTGACTTTGCACAAAATAGATTGCAATTGAAAATTTGAAAACTATCACCATCTAGTTATTATTTGTGCACTATGTCAGATGCATTGTGCAATACAATGTAATCAACTATATTCCACAATTCATGGGCCAAACTCTTATTTTATTTTCTCTCTATACCATGCTATTGAAATGCCTTTAAAATTTTAAATTTTAAAATATAAAAGTTTTCTTCCCCTTTTTTGCATTTTTTAATTTTATTCTAAAATCCAAAGTTTCCTTGATTATATCCCAGTTCTGTTAAAAGATCTTGATATTTTGGTTTGCTGATTTTTTTCCCAAAAGATTTTCTTACTATGGTTCCAACCATATGGAAGAATATTCCATTTGAGAAAGAAATTTCAAATTTATATATTAGTAACTAGTAAGCAATACTAACACTGGATAATTCGGTCTCAAAGAAATGCATGGCCATTGGAAGAACTAAGCATTATATCAAAACCAATGAAATATAAGATTAAGACTAAAAAATAGTATGTATTCAGCAAGAATAAAACACATTGTCCAGCTTGCAAAATATTGCAAAACAATAACAGAGTGGTTTTGTCACCAGGCAGAGAAATGACAGATTTGTGCATGAAGCCATAAAATTCTGCTTCTTGATAATATCCCCACATGAACATAACTGACAAATAATGGCAGATAGCACACCCTACATAAAAAATTGTAATGACAGACGTGTCTAGATTATGCAATTCTTTTTGTGTATACTTCACAACTGAATTTTCAATGTACAAGTTTGCAGTAATGATGTTTTGATGTATTAGAGCCTTTCTCAGTAAAAGAAGCTTGATTAAAATATAAACGAGAAGAAAGAAAGAGAGAAATTATAAAATAGAGATAAAAAATAAGCAACCTGACCACTGCAATTAGCCCCAGCTCCAATCCCTATAGTAGGGATTTGAAGAGAAGAAGTGACGGCTGCTGCCACAGGAGAGGGCACACATTCAAGTACAATAGAAAAACATCCTGCATCCTGCAAAGCCAATGCACTTTCCAGAACCTGCAAGCAAAAGGTTTCTACCCTGAGGCATGAATAAACCATATTGTGATGAATTCTCAATGTCATGAAACTTACTTTTGTTGCACTAGCAACATTTCTACCCTGAGGCCTGAATCCACCCAGAACACTTATTGCCTGAGGAGTCAATCCCACATGTCCCATGACTGCAATCCCTGCCTCAACTATAGCTCTTGCTGCAGTAACCCTGGACGGTGTGCCTCCTTCAAGCTTTATTGCATCCATTCCTCCCTCCTTCAACATGCGAGCTGCACTTGCAACTGCCTGCCATACAATCAACTATGAATGATATTTTCCATACCTTTACTAATAAATAAATGTATAAGCAGGTGATGAAAATACACCTGGATTAAATATGTAAATAAGACCTTACAACTCTAAAGTAACCAAATCATGTGGGTGTAAATGCATTGGCCTTGGCGTTGCAGACTCCGGAGTGTTTGCAAAACAGAAACAAACATTCTGCTTCATTCAACATCAAGGCTAATGCATTTGTTTCGTATTGAAATCAATCTATAGTAGTGTTACCTAGATTAAATTTTGTAGGAAATACAAATCAACTCCATGAAAATTAACTCCAAGAAATAAGTATACTGTAAACAAATACCTGCTCTTTGCTTTCTTCATAGCTGCCAAAAGGCAAATCCCCAACAAGGAGAGGTCGGGAAGCACCCCGAGCTACTGCACGACAATGAAGCAGCATATCCTCCAATGTGACAGGCAAGGTTGTATCATGTCCATGCACCACCATTCCTATTCAAACAAGACACCAGCCAATCCAAAACAAATATCAGAAAGGTAATCCAGGTTCAATTCTCACAGTTAGGTGCCCCACTTTAAATGATTGCTTACTTAATGCAGCTTGGTAGATGCAACAGAGGAATTGGCTTTCAATTAATTATAAACTAGTTGGAGGACATGCCTGACCTGACTTTAAGTATCAATGTCTTGATGCAGTTTGGTAGATGTGGTAGAAGGTTTGGTTTTCAATTATAACTAGACTGGCTGAGCTGTGCCTACTCCTACTTTTTGTGGTCTGTCTCAATCTGTCTTGATGTATATGGTGGATGAATTGGCTCTCAACTAATTCTAAACCAGTTGGAGGGCATGCCTGCCTCCTCTTTCATTAATCCCATGTTAGTTGAGTGTATCGCCCCCGGGGTAAGCCCCATGCAAGTGATCTCTATCTTGATGGGGTTTGGTGTCTGTGGCCAAGGAATTGACTTTCGATTAGAACCAGACTACTGGGAAGAGTAACTACCGCACCTTTAATGGTGATTTCTGTCTAAATGCAGCTTGGTGGTATTGAAGAGGATTTGACTTTCAATTACTCCTAAAATACTTGACGCGTGCCACTCTGCCTCCCTTCCATACTTCGTGTTTTCTTTGCTTTAATGTAAATTGCTTGACAGAGCAGTTGAATTGACTTTCAGCAAATCATATATTGCACGCCCACAATATGTGGTCTCTATCTTCGTGATATTTAGTGGATGTTAAGAGGAATGTTGCCTAAATGATGCTCCATGGATGTGGCAGGAAAAATTTCAACTAGACGAAGTAAAATAGATGTTTATTGAGTGATACTCTGATAGTGCTAGCAATGCAGGGGGGATTATAGAGGTGCGCGATCTCCAGAACCCACTTTTTCTTGGGAATAAAATAGCTGAAATTGTTTCTGTTTTCAGTTACGCAATGCCAGCTTTTCAATTTAAAAAATAGCTATTTTATGAAAGTACTGTAAAACTACAATAACTAATAATACTGAAAGGACAAAATCATTGAGCAAAAAGATTTCAAACATCTTACATATATGGGCAATTTTATTCACTTCTATTTGATTGTATAGATATCTCACCCACAGAATCTCCTACTAGGCAGATGTCGATGCCAGCTATGTCCACATGAACTGCAGAGGGGTAATCATATGCAGTGACCATTGTGATTGGGTTTCCTTTCTCGTATTTAGCAGTAAGGTGGTTTAAAGTAATCCTTTTCCATGGGGATTGGGACTGGGGTCCTCCATAAACAGCATTTTCAGGAAGATTAGACATTCCGCGCAAACCCGTCATAGAAGAAGAAAGATCAAAATGGTTTTGCAGAAGTTCCTCAACTCTCCTCGTTTTCATTATTACTCTTTTTCCTTTTGATAGCCACGAATTACTGCACAAATGTTTAAGATGTTGAGCCATGCGCATTGAATACAGCTTTGCACACGTCCTTTACTGTTGAGCATTCAGACGAGGCAACAATTAAATTGCTAAAAAAAATGTTTAGCAGGCCTCCATAAAGTACAGCATTTGGAGAAATAGTATCTGGTCATTTTGTTCCTTATTTGCCCTTTAAATATATGTCCGTGACGAAAGATAAATCATAATCTATGCAATTATTAATAGTCCGATAATGGATAAGCCATTCACCATGTGTTTAATGTTTTAAAGGCTTACAGCAGCATCTCTAGGTCCCTTCTTAATTTAACGAGAGTTACATGGGAGAGGGGGTTTATAGTGGAGTATTTTAATTATGTGGAGAGGTATCTATAATGACATTAAAATGTCTCTAAACAAAAATCTATTTTTGAAACAATTTGACATGCAAATGACGGGTAAATGCATGAAATATGTCATTGCTTTTATGCATGCAGGACTTTACAAATGATTCTTTTCTATTATAAGATCTCTCGGCATATTTTACATATATTTTTTAAATATAAGTATACTATTTTTTTTGTCTCAAAATTTTATACAAGTATTTCAAATAGTAATTTATTTGTCAAGTCCTCTACTTATAAAATTTGGTTTCGAGTTCATATGGTCAAATATGATGCCACACTAGCATACTTTTTGTCAAGGTGTCCAAAATGGTTTCCAAAAAAAGTAAGACCGATACTTATACACTAAGTCATGTTTATTGGTGCATTTATGTGTCATCACAAAATTGGTCGCCTTTTTAGATTTAGTGAGATCTTTTTGGGAATAAGTATTGACATGACTATTTAATTACTCCACTAAAAGGCTCATCTTGTTGTAAGTGGCTATTCAGGGACCTAAAACTCACTTTATACAAGGGGTCCTTGCATAAAGTGAGTTTTAGTTCCCTTCATAGCCATTTCCCATTTTGTTCAACCACTATCTCCACTATAGGGCCCTCTCCCCTAATTTGTTCAAATGTTCTCAAAGTTTTTTTTTGTGCAACTAGTTTATTGAATTTTTTGCCAATGTCCTCTATGATATGAGTAATTGTTATATTATTACATTTTTTTCATTTTAATAAAATATTATAGAATGTGGATGAACAAAATAATGGCCTCGTACATGAAAAAAGGTAATTTTTTGAATTTCATAAAAAAATAGGGATGCATTAATTTGGAAATAGAAGACATTTGTAGGTGAAGTTTTAGATAACAATGACAAGGTCAAGTAGAATGTGAAGACTTCAATTAGTGGAGAGGAAACATTGAGGTACAAAGCCACCCTTGGTGCTAATGCTATCATTGGGAAATTCTTAGGCTTCCAATATGTGCATGATAGCATCCATTGTTGGGTTGATGAAAATCGAAAACTCACCCATTCTTTGAAATTCTTGCCCAAGAGTTTCTTTGTTGCAATTTTTGAGCAAGAATATGAAAAAAATGTCGTCCTCAACAATGACCTTTGGTAGTTGGAGATTACTTGTCTCTATATCTAGAAATAGTGTCCAAACTTTCATATGTTTTCTTCCATTTTGATCAAATGGTATCCAAACCTTGATATGCTTTCTTCCACTTTGATCATTTCTCCCACTTAAGTCAGATAATTTACAAGAGGAGTATTGGTCAATCAAAGGGGCTCTTACATATTGGGAATGGTCTTGGAAATGTGCATTTCCATCAAATAAGAGATTCTTGATGGTAATTCAATGATATATGCATTAATTTGCATTTTCTCCATTTATGATCCCTAAAAGCATCATCCTAGTTTTTAAATGTCGTGAATGGATTTAGTCAATGGAGGTTGAAGAAAGAAAGCAATTTTTCACCTTGTGTAAAATTCAATATCATATTGCTCCTAATTGCTTAGGGAACACAAGCACCAAGAGGGCCTAGAAATGGGTTGTTAAATCAAAGCTTGTGATTCCCTAACCCTCCTCTCTTAACCTTCCTTCATCCTCTCAGATGGATTTGATAGTAAAGGTTTCTTTCTCATGCTCCCCAAATGGACAAGCATCCCTCAACTTTGAGCACCAACGAGTTAATGGTTGATTACTCCTTTGAAGCTTATGAGCCTATGAACCATAAAGATAAAACATGTTCCATTTAAAGGGCCTTCTTCCCATGAGATAGACCCCATGCAAGAGGCCAAATACCTTGATTCTAGGTATGACTCAAAGAATGAGGTTGATGACTCTTTGGACATCACTAATCATTGATGTATCAACCAATCAACTTCAATGATTTTAAAGCCCAACATTTCTTCAAGGAAAAATAATGGTGTGTGGGGGAAAAAGTGACACTAAGCAAACATGCCCTAATTTCACTTTCAATCACACACTTGTGGAATACGAAAGAGCCTAGAGGTATCACACAATTGGCTACTTCTTTTTGTGGAAGAGAGAGCCACGGGCTACCTATTAGGATTTCTATTCCTTTGTTGCAAATGATAGATAGAATGATGCAAGTTCAACTATTAACCCTAAAGTGTAAGTATGAACTAGTAACAAGATTGCAGAATTAAGATTAAACAATGGAAAATTGTAAACACAAGGACAAGACAAGAATGCAGATGTGTACCCGAAGTTAAAATCTGAGTGAAAATGTTCAGGACGAGGGCACGGGCGCCACTGTCCTGATTCTGCTCCTGAAACTGCTGTTTTGCAACCTGAAAAGCTGTCGGAAAAATGCTGAAACTTGTTGTCTAACAGAAGGACCAGGGCGCCCAGTGCCCCTGTCCTGGTAGGACCAAGGCGCCCCACGCCCCTGTCCTAGCTTTCTGGGCTGGAATTTGGTGTGAAGTTCAGTCTCCGTTTGCTTCCATCAGATCTGCAACTTGCGGCGTCGTCCGAATCCCGAAACCTGCACTTATATCTGAAAAGGTATGGTGGGCGGCTATATAGGGTTTTGCCTTAGTCAAACCCCTACTTTGGTGATTTCCACCTCCACGAATAGCCAAGTTGTATTGTAAAAGTAGTGTGTGTGCAGACCTTGTGTGTGTGCAAGATCCTAAAATGCAAGTAAGCAAACTAGAGCAACCTAGAAAGTAAACCCTAATTGCTTGTACATGATAATGTAAATGCTCTAAATCAAGATGCAAAGTGATCTAAAGCATGAATACAAATGATATAATGAAGCTTATGCAAAGACATGAAAACAACATGAAATCATACCCAACCCCAAGGGAGGCGTAAAAGCCAATCTTCAGTCGGTGATCCCTTATTGCTCTTCAATGCCTTCAAAGCCCTAAATGGATGAATGAAATTGATGAATGCTTGATAAATGGATGCTGAATGTTGTTGAAGTCTTCAAAGATCTGCTCTTTCGCTGCATAGAAGGTCCTTGACACCAAAATTCGGATCCTTTCAAATGAAGAAAGAGAGCTCTTATATATGAAACCCTAGGTCTTAATTCCAACTTTTGGCCGACCTAGAGATTGAATCTCCCACCAATTTCTTGGGGTTAAGCTTTATTTTATGATTGGATCGCGCTCCTAAAATTTCGGGAAAAATGTCCGGGACCGTGTGCACTCCGAGCGCCATGGTCCCGACAACTTTTCACCAAATTTTCAGGGTCGTCGGATATGATGATTTTAGAGAGAATCCCGAAGTTACAGGTGATTTCGAGATGTTTTGACCCCGAAATCAAGCCCCCAAGTTCAAAATAGGACCTAATTAGGGTTTTTGATTAAATGATGTATGGGAAGAATAAAATGAAAGGGGCACACTTTAATGAAAGGGCCCAACTTTATGATGTGGAAGATGATAAAATAGAACCTTAGACCTAATTAATTTAATTAATTAAGTGCTAAAGGGGAAATGCAATGCAAAATGCAAAATGTGCCAAGGCGGGTGCTAAACTAGGTGCGAAATTGTACCACCCTAGCAAGTGCGTACAATTTATGACGCTACAAATGGACATGAGACAAACATGTCATGTTCAAAGGCTATTACTCCATCAACCAAAATCTATTGTGGTCTAAGGGAGGAAAGACCTTCATTAGAGAAGAATGAAGATTAGCACCTAGAATCTTAGGAGACTAAACACCCCTAACAACTAGTGTTTGACTATGCACCATTTAAAATCATTACCAATTGATATGCTATTGTTGCAACAAACTAAACTAGGTTCAAGTGATGTGAATACTTATAAATCATTGCAAGGGTTGGGTTAGTGATGCATAGGTCGGTAGGGGAAGCACAATTAATCCCTAACTCTAACCTTCTGCAAATGATCAAACCTTTTGTTCACTATGACCCAGTGAGCAATGTCACCTTACTTAGCATGCTAAGGCTAATGGCTAACTAGCCAAATTAGCAAAACGTGGAAATACTTGAACCCTTCAGTTTAGAGAGTGGATAGGGTTCCCCTAGCCTAGAAATGACTTGTTTTGATCAACTAAGTTGATCCCCAATAGCTCCTAGACCCACAACACCCAAGTGCTACTATACTATCATAGCAGACTGAATTTAGCTTGTAGCCCTCCAAACATCGTTTTCTGCAAAACAGCCTCAGCTCTTCCAAAGGATGAAGAAAACAAACTTCAGATCTGATTACCCTTTATGGCATACTTTTAGATTCCAAAAGGATAGATTCCTACTCCTTTTGTACACCCCTGAACTCCTCTTGGCCAAACAGGCCAAATAGGGGTAACTAGGTCTGGTTCTGAAGTAACAAACTGCAAATGAATTCACAAGGCTAAATAAAAATTAGGTTCAAGTCTAAGGATTCTCCTGCACACACAATCCAACCTTGGATTGGTTCAGTCCACTCTCGGAGTCCTTCTGCACTCCTACTTTCTAAATTCTGAGACCAAGCACATGGGCATGCTTGGCCTAGGGTATGGTGTGGGACCTAAGTGCTAACACTTTCCAGGCTGCAACTACCAGAGTCCTAATGTACATTGCTCTAACTTGAACTCCCCAAATGGCCATTGTGGTCCAATGCAGGAATCTCAAGTTAGAGCCATCGCTGGATGAAACCCTGATTGCACTTTACCTTGACTGCCAAACTAGAGCAGAAGAACTTCTGCCTCAAATGTGTCCACCCAATCCCCAAGCCAATTGAAAACAAATGGAACTACACAATTCTAAACCTTCATGCCATGCCAAGTCCTATCAATGCAACTTATTGATTTTTCAACACCAAAAGATGTTCTGTGAAACTTGCAACTGTATTTTTGTTCTCACCAAAAGATCAATTACATTCGTTGATTCAATCCACTCTCTCTTGGAAATGATTCAAATTTGTTCAAATAGGTCCCCACCAATGTCCTCAACCAAAATCCAAATTGGACTAGCCATTGGGAGGAGTTGGGAGACCGAATTCCTATTCGGTTACATTTTTTGGTAGTTGGCAACTTCCATCGAGTCATCGGCATAGGTCGAAAACATGACCTCCAATGCTCGATGGCCAGTTTTACAATCAAGCAGTTCTATCGGGTCATCGGGTTAACTCAAAAATAGGGCTCCTGATGTCTGATCACAAACTCTGCCAGTGGTGCGTTCCTATTGGGTCTTCGGAGTAGCTCAAAAAATCTCCATCCGATGAGGGATTAAACGTTCTTAAGGTGGTGTGCTTTTCCATTGGCTCTCCAGGATAACTTAAACACTGCTTTGTCGATGCCCGATAACTAGTGGAAACAAGTCTTCTTTTCCATCGGGTCATCGAGATGACTTCAAAACAACTTCTCCGATTGCCAACGCCGAAACTCCAAGTGTCCTAACTTATTGGGTTGTCGGGGTAAGTCAGGATCCTCGACTTCCGATCCCCGATGCCAACTCCTTCAGTTTGCTACTCTATTGGGTCATCGCGAGTGGAAAAAAATAGCTACATTGATACCCAATGAAAACTCCTTCGGAATGTCACCCCTCCATCAGGTTATCGGGTGGTACTCAAATGGGTTACACTGATACCCGATGACAATTCTTCAAGAAGGTGACTCTATTGGGATAAGTTACGCCAATAGTGCAACTTTTACAACTTTTTGCAACATTTGGTCTATCGACCATTTATGCATTTTCTGCACTCCAAAGGTTTCCAAATGAACCCTAAGCACACAAGACACACAAATTTGACTCTTCCTAGTCTACCATAGATCCGTTGACCAAGTTTGACCAAGTGGTTTATAGGTGTACCAACTTGACAATTGGTCTTACAGAAATGGATCTTTATTACAACAAACATGAAAATGGAAAAGGGGCTTCATTGTTGGGGTGCTCCTACACCATACTCCCCCTGTTGCTTTGAACTCAAGTTCCTACTTGAGAGTAGCTCTTGCAATGTGGTGCCATGCTTGAGGACTATCTGCTCATCCATCCAAGTGGCATCCAAGTTTGGTAAACCTCTCCACTTGACTAGATATTCCTTGTAGGTGTTCTCCCTGGTCTGTTTTACCACTTTAGTGTCTAGCACTTTCTCCAAATGGAGTTGTTGGCTAGGTGGAAGGTCCTTTATCCATTCAAGCTATTCATCATCAGCTTCCTGCAATACTCCTGAATGGAGTGAGATCACAAACATTAAAAATAGGAGATATAGCAAGATTAGGTGGCAGAGAGATTTCATATGCATTGTCTCCAAACTTATGGATGATTTGGCAAGGACCAATCTTCCTCATCTGCAACTTGGTGTACTTGCCTTTAGGCAACCTTCCTTTGTTCAAATAAGCCCACACTTGATCTCCTATTTTGAAACTGACATATCTTTTTATGTGATCTGCATGTACCTTATACTTCTCTGCAGTAGATTTCAAAGTCTCCTTCACCTGTTCATGCACTTGTTTGATAAACTCTGCCAAATCTTCTCCTTGGGCACTTGCTTTGAAATCATTTGGTAGCTCTCTTAACTCCATCACCCCTCTAGGATGAATACCATAGTTGATCTGAAAAGGAGTTTTTCCAGTGCTCATGTTAATAGTATCATTAAATGCAAATTCTGCCTATGGAAGAATTGAATCCCAAGCTTGTGCATACTGCTTGGTTAGACATCTGAGTAGGTTTCCAAGAGACCTATTTACGACTTCAGTCTGCCCATCTATCTGAGGATGGTAGGCAGAACTGAAAGAAAGATTTGTGCCTAACTTCTTCCAAAGAGCTCACCAAAAATGGCCTTGAAACTTTACATCTCTGTCTGATATGATTGAGGAAGGCAATCCATGGATTCTGACTACTTCCTTAAAGAATAAATTTGCAATGTGAGATGCATCATTTGTGGACTTGCAGGGTACAAAATGTGCCATTTTACTGAATCTGTCTACAATGACAAAAATGTTGTCAAACCCTTGTCTTGTCCTAGGCAAACCCATAACAAAGTCCATACTCACACTATCCCATGGTTTTGTAGGTATTGGCAATGGTTGGTAAAGGCCTTGATTTGTGCTAACTCCCTTAGCTCTTTGACAAATTGTGCAAGACTCTACAAACTTCCTAATGTCTGTCTGCATTTTAGGCCAGAAGTAATGCCTCCTAACCAACTCTAGTGTTTTATCAATACCAAAATTACCTCCCATAGGACCACACTATTTCTCCTTAATGAGATTTCCTCTCATTGAACACTTTGGAATACACAACTATCCCCCTTTGAACAATAAGCCATTCTGAATCATGTAATCAGAATACAAAGTGTGATATGTGTTAGAAAGAGTAATGCAAACCTCATATATCTCACCAAAATTTGCATCGCCTTTGTTTAGGTCTTTGAGGGCATCAATCCCAATACTCTGGATCTAAACCTCCTGCACTAAATGGACTCTCCTACTGAGTGCATTTGCCACTTTGTTTTGTGTTCCCTTCTTGTGGTTTATAGTGAATGTATAGGCCTGTAGCTGCGCAACCCACTTCATATGCCTGCAACTTAGTTTCTCCTGTCCATTCAAGAAGCTTAATGCATGGTTGTCAGTGAAAACAATAAATTCTTTGGGCAAAAGATAATGCCTCCACTTTCTAAGTGCTTGCACCATTGCATACAATTCCAAGTCATATGTACTATACATTTGTTTAGCTTCACTCAATTTTTCAAAAAAGAATGCAACCAACCTACCTTCTTGGCTAAGGACTACTCCAATGGCCAAATTACTTGCATCTATTTCTACTGTGAACAGTTTATTGAAATCAGAAAGGGTAAGAATTGGAAATTGTGCCACTCTACCTTTCAGGTATTCAAATGTGTCCTCTGCTTTGGTTGTCCATTCAAACTTTACCTTTCTTCCTCCCTTGATGGTGTCAAGGAGTGGTGCACAGATGTGACTGAAATTCTTAATGAATTTCCTATAGAATGTTGCCAACCCATGAAAGCTTCTCACCTCTCCCAGTGTCCTTGGTGTTGGCCAAGTCAAGATGGCATCTACCTTCTCTAGATCCATCTTCAAAGTACCTTTGGATATCACAAATCCTAAATATATTAGTTCTTCTTGCATGAAAACACATTTCTCCAGATTTATCAACAAATTATGTTCATGAAGTCTTTTTAAGACTTGACTGAGATGTTCCAAGTGCTCTGCCTTGGTCTTACTAAAAACAAGTATATCATCAAGATACACAACCAAAACCTTTCCATTGAAGTCCTGAAGAAATTCATTCATCAATCTCATGAATGTGCTAGGTGCATTACTAAGGCCAAATGGCATGACAAGCCATTCATATAATCCCTCTGTGGTTTTAAATGCAGTTTTCCACTCATCTCCTGGCTTTATCCGGATCTGGTGATAGCCTGATTTAAGGTCTATCTTTGAAAAGTAGCATGCACCTCCTAACTGATCCATTAGATCTTCAATCCTTGGAATTGGGAATCTGTATCTGATTGTGATTTTGTTCACTGCCCTAGAATTGGTGCATGGCCTCCATTTGCCATCCTTTTAAGGGGCTAATATACTAGGGATTGCACATGGGCTCTTACTCTTTTGAATCAACCCTTTATCCAGTAGATCTTGGACTTGTCTTGAGACTTCTACAGTTTGATCAGGGGTAAGCTTATAAGTTGCTTTGTTAGGTGTTGTGAGATTTTGCCAAGATCAAGGGCACAATGAAAAGTATTAAAATAGAGACAAAAAAAATGACAAGAACAAACTGTATTCTCATCAATATGAAAATGATCAACTGGGTTCATCAATATAATTAATATAGGCCTTCTTATATAGGCAAGGCCATATGGATGTACGAGCACACAATCATGACATGTGGCTCAATGAGAAACAAGGGTAGGTAAGAAATACCAGGGGTAGGTAGAAGAAATAATATAATATTCCACAAGAGGTGGATGACCCACCGAATGTGGAGTGTAACAACAAAACAAGACCACAAAAGGTGGAATTTCTCCTACAAGCTCTATCCCTATGTGCACACTTCCCTAAGTGTCTCAAATCCAAACTACGAAGAAATGCATTATCCTAAGTTAACTTAAGTAAAGTGTAATAATATCCATAATGAATATTTATTTACACCAACACCCCCCCTTAAGTGCAACTTAGGGGAATGAAGACTTAAGTCAACAATGCAAGATGGGTCCCAGCTACTAGGCCATGATAGGTATCCATGTACAATATGCAAATGCAAGCAAAACTATGCAATGCAATCTCTCACAAACGGAGAAAGGGAGAAAACCCAATGGGAAAAAACTCCTCCCCAAAAGAGAGATGAATGTACAAAAGACTCTCAAAGAAGAAGGACAAAACCTCAAAGAGGAAAAAGTTCCCCCCATAAGAGAGGAAGGAGAAGTCAGTTGATCCCCCCTAATGACACATCCCGCACCCCCAAGAGAGCTCGCAACTGCTGGAACTTACTCTCGATGAAAGGTTTGGTGAATATGTCAGCAACCTGCTCTACTATAGGACAATATTGCAAATCAATGACCTGCTCCTGAATGAGCTCTCAGATATAGTGCATATGAATCTTGATGTGTTTGGTCCGCCGGTGTTGGACCGGGTTCTTTGAGATAGCAATAGCACTCTGATTGTCGCAATGTAGAACTGTCGGTCGTGGAGTGGTGAACCCAAACTCTGTGAGAATCTGTTGGAGCCAAATGGTCTCAGTCGCTGTGTTAATAGTGCCTCGATACTTAGCCTCAGTCAAAGAGAGAGCAATAGCATGTTGCTTCTTTCTCTACCAACAAATGGGGCCTGAACCAAGGTGAAAACTGTAACCTGAAGTAGACTTACGATCATCAAGATCGCCAGCCTAATCGGAGTCTGTGTAACCAACCAAGCAAAGTCTTGTGCCTGCTGCATAGTGAATCCCATAGTGATGTGTACCCTGGATGTAATGAAGGATGTGTTTGACAGATTTCCAATGAAGCTCATGTGGTTCCTGCATAAAGCGGGAAACCATGCCAACTACAAATGAAATATCAGGGCGTGTATGGGTCAAGTAGATGAGACTACCCACAAGCCGACGATACAAAGTGGCATCAACTGGTGGAGAAGAACACTGAGCCTCAAGCTTGACTCCTGAAAGAAAGGGAGTCGGGGCAGGCTTACAATCAGCCATATGAAAGCGTGCAAGTAGATCAAGAGCATACTTGGGCTGCGATAGTGTAATCCCGGAAGGTGACTATGAAATCTCTATCCCGAGAAAGTAGTGCAAAAGACCCAAGTCAGTCATAGAAAATCTATCATGCAAAGCAGATTTGACCCTGCTAATGGTGGATGCAGTATCAAGTGAGAGTCATCCTGTCGCAAAATGTAGACATTTGGATTAGAATGACACCTAGTGAACCCTGTGGAGAGAAGAAACGAATCCATCTTGGCATACCAAGCCCTAGGGGCCTGCTTAAGGCCATAGAGAGATTTCCTTAGTCGGCAAACCAAGGAAGTATCCTGGATGAAACCCTATGGTTGCTCCATATAAATCTCCTCATCAAGATCACCATGAAGAAAAGCACTCTTCACATCCATCTGATGTACAACCCAACCATGAGCTGCAGCAATAGCAAGTGTTAAGCAAATGGAGTTCATCTTGGCTATGGGCGCAAAGGTCTCAGTATAGTCAACACCTGCAACCTGAGAGAAACCTTTTGCAACAAGCCAAACCTTATACTTATCCACACTACCATCCGCTGCAAACTTGGTCCGATAGATCCACTTACATCGAACCATCTTTCTCCCCTTAGGGAGATGGACTAAATCCCATGTGTTGTTCCTCATCAAGGAACTATACTCTTCCTCCATAGCTTGGTCCCACTCAGGAACCCCTGATGCTTCCCAAAATGTCTGTGGATCGGAAGCAGTAGCAATGAATGCATGTGGAAGATCCTGATGTTGTGATCGAGTTCTCCGTGTATCTGAAGGATCCCCAACAAGAGAACCTGTTGACTCAAGTGTCTGTCGAGCCCAACGAGGTCTAGGTGGAGGTGGAGAACAAGGCTCCTCAATGACAAGTGGACCTTGCGGAGGTGTAACCCTGCGAGTCGGAGTTGAAGAAGTCTCATCATCTGAATCACTAGCATCACTATCCACAATGGAGGAAGGTGGAGGAGGTAGAGAGGCTAAGCTAGGAGAGCTTTCCTCAAAGTGAACACTCCTCTCAATGAACACCTCATGTGTCTCAGGATCCATCAATCTATATGCCTTAACACCCTCAGGATATCCAACAAATATGCAAGGTCGACTCTGTGGTTCCAATGCCTTGCGTTTCTGCGGAGGTATGCGAGCCCATGCTGGACACCTAAAGACTCTGAAATGTCTCACAATTGGTTTCCTACCAACCCAAGCTTCAAAAGGAGTAATACCTTGCAAAGATTTGTGAGGAACCTGATTCTAGATGTGTGTGGCACAACTGATAGCCTTAGCCCAAAAAGCGGGATCAAGAGAACGTGCATGAATCATATAGCTAGCCATTTCTTTGAGATTTCTATTCTTGCGTTCTGCAACTCCGTTCTGCTGTGGAGTGTATGCGATAGAATGCTGAAGATCAATCCCCTCAAATGTACAAAAATCCTCAAGCCTCTTGTTCACATATTCCCTTCCATTATCTGTACGAAGAATCTTGACCACTTTCCTGAATTGCTTCTCCACATGAGTCTTGAAGTCCTAAAATCTGTCAAATACTTCACTCTTATGAATAAGAAAGTAGACCCAAGTGAAGCGAGAGTAGTCATCAATGAAGGTGAGGACATAGTGGGCCTTGCTAAATGAAGGTGCTGGAAATGGACCTGCTACATTGCTGTGAACAAGTTGAAGAACTTCCAAAGCTCTCCAAGCTTTCCCCTTATCAAACTTTTCCTTGGGATGCTTGCCCATGGAACAACTTGAACATACACCCTCTGAAAAACTGATTCAAGGTAGACCTGTGACCATGTCTTTAGTGCTTAGCTACTGAAGATAGCGGTAGTTGAGGTGACCAAACCGCTCATGCCATAGCTTACTTTCAAAATTTGAATGAGTAAGTAAGGCCCTAGAAGGTGAACTTGGCACAAAGTGGGAGAATGAATAAAGCCTTGAGTTGTCATTGACTTGTCCCACTGCTACCAAGGCATTGTCATCAAGTTCCTTTACCACAACTGAATCTGGTGTAAACTCAACCTTTTTCCCATTCCCATAGTGAGTGATTTGGTAGATAGAGAGAAGGTTGGTAGACAAGTTAGGAACATAGAGAACATTCTCAAATGTTCCATCATCCATGTCAACTGAACCTTTCCCTTCAACCTCTACTTGTGTATCATCACCTATGTAAATGTGAGGTACCTTAGATGGCTCCAATGAAGAAAATTGCTCCTTTGTAGAACCCATGTGATATGAGGCACCTGAGTCAAGTATCCACTGCTGTGAAGAACCTGTAGTAGCCACAAATGCTTGCCCTTTTCCCTTAGACTTTGAGGAAGAGGAAGGAGTTGAATCCTTCTTTGTGTAGGCGGATGGCAAGTTGATGTTGTTTTTCTTGAGAAGATTAGTTAACTCATCAACTTGCTTTGTGTGGCATCGATGCTCATCATGACCATACTTCTTGCAATATGCACAAGTTGGCTTATCCTTCTTAGGTGGTGTCCCCTTCTTGGAAGAGGATGAAAAATTGCCTTGTGATGGAGAGGATGATTGTCCTTTTTCCTGTTGTGGCTTAGACCTGGATTGCTTCTTCTTCTTGTTGGAATCTTTGCCTTGACTTCCTTGATTCCCTTGATTAGCCACCAAAGCCTTGGACTTTGAAGACTTGAGAAGCCCCATGTTCAACAACTTATATTGTTCCAATATCAACATTTCTATGAAAGCATCAAATGAAGGCATAACATAGGAACTCCCCACTGTCAACCGATGAGTTTGGAAGCTAGACACAAATGCTGCATATTCTGGTGCAAGCTTGTCCAACAAGTTGAATATCAACTGAGCATCCTTTTTGTCATTTCCACAATCCTTAAGCTTTGCTCTTAGCTCATTTGCTTTGGTGACATAATCTTGGATTGTATCAAAACTCTTGGGATCCAAGTTGGTGAGCTCATTGTCAATCTTATAACCTTTGATTTCATCAACTTGACCATACAATTTCTGAAACATATCCCAAGCATCTTTGATTGTAGTACACTTTTCAATATGAAAGATGAGGTCATTTGATACATACTTGCGCAAAGTTCCAAGAGCCATGCAATTCTTAGTGAGCCATTATAACTGAGCATTAGGATCAGCCTTAGGATCAGGTGGTGCTGCTATTGTTCCATCTATGTAATGCGTGAGACCTTTTTCCATTAATTTGCTCCAAACTTTAATTTTCCATGATGCATAATTATGTGGAGTTAAAGGTGGAAATTTATGAGGACTCATTGCAACAAAAATGAAAGAGAAAAAGGAAAGAGAGGCACAATCACACAAGACACCCCCCCAAATTCACTCAATCAAAGAACCCCCCCAAAAGTGATGATTTGGCACTTTATACTTAGTGCATGTACAATGGGCCACTTGCAAAAAATGGCAAAGTGGACTTCTGATTTCAATTTTACAACTACCTCAATAAGGCCAAAAGAGGCTCAAACTAATAATGCAAGAGATCTAAACTAAAATCCAAGCAATTTACAAGTACCAAATAGGCCAAATAAGACTAATATCTGAAAGTACAATTTCTACTTAAAATCTCTGAAATCTGATCATAGATTATGAAAGTAGATGAAAAAACATGCACTTTAAAAAAAAAATGGCACCTGAAAAGGAGGTCGTATGAGCTCAAACGAGGCCTTTGAATTTGCAGAGTTGAGGATTGGACAGGTACAGCTGAGAGAATCTAAAAATTTTGAAACACCTGTGCACCAAAACCAGAAAATAACCACACCACTGCGAAGAGCACGAAAAATTAGCCCAAATAAAAAAATATTGCACCCAAAAAGGAACAAAATTGAGCAAGTTATGGGCCTCCAAAGTTGACCCAAAAATCCAAACTGCTCAACGGAGAGGGGTTTAAAACTTTCCAAAGAAAATGCTGATTGGGCGCTGACTGGGTTCTGTTGACTGGACGCTAACTGTGCGCTACTAACTGGGTAGAAGGTACGGATCCCAAAAATAATTTTCAATTTTTATTTTTTTTTCAAAAAATCTTTTCAAACTGGAAAATAAATTATTTTTTTTTGAAAAAAATCCGAAAATTCCATACCGTACCGCCCGAATTGGGCAGAAAATTTCCTCCACACCCAAAAATCGATTTTCACCAAAATAGGTCGAATTTATACTCGATTTTATTGGAAACGGCCTCCCAGACGCAATGGTGAGATTGAAAACGCTCTAAGATGCCTCCAAAAAATGAAGTCCCTCAGATCCGAAAATAGAAGCCTTCCATGATGTCTCCAAAAACCAATCAATGAAGCCCCAATGGCTCTGATACCATGTGAGTTTTTGCCAAGATCAAGGGCACAATGAAAAGTATTAAAATAGAGACAAAAAAAAGGACAAGAACAAACTGTATTCTCATCAATATGAAAATGATCAACTGAGTTCATCAATACAATGAATATAGGCCTTCTTATATAGGCAAGGCCATATGGATGTACGAGCACACAATCATGACATGTGGCTCAATGAGAAACAAGGGTAGGTAAGAAATACTAGGGGTAGGTAGAAGAAATAATATAATATTCCACAAGAGGTGGATGACCCACCAAATGTGGAGTGTAATAACAAAACAAGACCACAAAAGGTGTAATTTCTCCTACAAGTTCTATCCCTATGTGCACACTTCCCTAAGTGTCTCAAATCCAAACTACGAAGAAATGCATTATCCTAAGTTAAGTAAAGTGTAATAATATCCATAATGAATATTTATTTACACCAACAGGTGTAATACCCTAAAAATGGTCATCTAAACCATGGGCCCCTAATCTCGACAACATCGCCAAGGTCCTAACCAAAGGCAATTAAATCAATCTTGAGCACATTATTAATTCTTTAATTATCAAATATCACATGGCAAATCAATTACTCAATATTAATTAAATATTCATTTAATTAATTGAATCATTTCCAAGAATACCATTTTGATCAATTATCCCATTTTAATTTATTAAATATCCTTGCATATTTAATTAATCAATAAATTGCCATTTAATCATGCAAAAGGAATTAATTAATTACAAAAGAGTAATTAATTACAAAACAAGAGTTGAATTGAAAATTAAACAAAAAGAATTGAATTGAGAGAGAAATCAAACTTGAGATATTATTTCTTTTTCTAAATTTAGAACTTGAAATCAGAAAAGCAATTAAATTGAATTATTGAATTATTCTCTAAAATTGGAACTCAAAGCTTTTCAGAAAAAGAAGTTCAGTTGCATTGAAAAGACTCTTTTCTTGAATAAATTAAAGAATTATCTATTTTTATCACAAATGCATGGAATTAATTTATTATTATTTCCAATGCAACTTGGACTTCTAATTTGACTGCATTTCAATTAAACTATGATTGGAATCTATCTCAAGGTTAACTAAACCCGATTTCTCATTTATTTTCAATTAATTCTAAATTGAGCTTTTCTCTTGGTGATTATCTATAAATTCAGTCTTCAGCTCTCGTTCCAATTTACCCCAAAGATTTTTGAGAACACGCTTGGATATTATTATCACGCTAATTTCGCTCTGGAGTCATTGAAGATTATTGTGCTTTTTTAGATTATTTGCATCCATTTTACTCACTCATTATTGTTTACATCCATTATTGCTTGAATTGATTATTTTGCTTGAATTATTCATCCATCTTGCATCCATATAGTTAATATCATATAGATTAAATCCTTTGTCTTGGTGTAGTCTAGTCACTGGTATTGCTTATAACAATCTGAGAGCAATCTTATACTTGCATCTTTTAGAAGGCAATTAGTCGCTTTGTTATGGTTTTTTACTTATTGATTATTGATTATTAACCATGCATATAATGACTTAATTGAAGTGTTGTGTTTGTAGCTACAGACCACTTTTTCACACACATATCTAGCGCACATTAATTCAAAGAGGGGCAAATGTAATACCCTTAAAACAATCATCTAAACCATGAGCCCCTAATCTCGACAACATCACCAAGGTCTTAACCAAAGGCAATAAATCAATCTTGAGCACATTATTAATTCTTTAATAGATCATTGTGCTTTTTAGATTATTTTGTATCCATTATTGCTTACATCCATTATTGCTTGAATTAATTATTTGTTTGAATTATTCATCCATCTTGCATCTATATAGTTAATATTATATAGATTAAATCCTTCGTCTTGGTGTAGTCGAGTCACTGGTATTGCTTATAACAATCTGAGAGCAATCTTATACTTGCATCTTTTAGAAGGCAATTAGTCATTTTGTATGGTTTTTTTACTTATTGATTATTGATTATTAACCATGCATATAATGACTTAATTGAAGTGTTGTGCTTGCAGCTTATAGACCACTTTTTAACACACACATCTCTGGCGCCCACTGTGGGGCTGAAGACTACATTTTTCGGCCTCCAAGACTGACTGTTTGTTTTTTTGTTTTTTTTTGTTATTTTCCAGATTTTGGATTCTTTGATTTTTCATCCGTACATTTCGTACAACAATTCCCACAAGCTGAAACAACAAACTGCAGGTGTCATATGAACTAGAATCCTGTCTTGTACAAGTTGGGATCCTGTATCGTATGAGTTTTTATACTGTCGTACGACTCTGTATTTTCTGGTAAAAAAATTTTTTAAAAAAGAAGAAGAGGCAAATTTTCTTTATTTTTTGTTTATTCTGACGACTTACCCTGATTGTTTATCTGTCTATCTCAGCATTTTTCACAGCCTAATCAGTTTTTGCAGAACGCTTGTCAAAGAATATGCTTGTCGCACAAAGACAATATGACTACTGATTTGTTGTCTTTTTAGGTTGCCTAAGGAGAATCGACTAAACATCGTGTATTCTTTAAATTCATTTTTTAGGAACCTAACTTGCTATTTGGTTAAAGAACAAATATGTCTTTTGTGTTTTTAGAATATTCAGAGAGGTAGGAGAGTATGCTCTTGTCTTTTTCTAGACAATCAGAAATCCAGACCCTTGAGGCTTTTTCTTTGTTTGAGATTTGTACATATTTAGCAGGCCTGCCCTCCTGAGGGGTTGAAAAACTCTTAAAGCCATTACGGTCGGTGTGAGGGGAATGACCTAAGTGGGAATGGCTAGACACAAGTACTCCAACCCACTATAAACTAAATGTGATTTGATGAAAATCAATTCAATGACAGTGCTCGGGAATAGCTCTCCTCCATACCTTCAGGTATATTAAATCTTGGTTTTCAAGGCTGGGAGACCTCTTAATTGAGTTTATACCTCGACGCGCCAAACAGATCTCTGACTAAATCCAATTCAAAATTAGAAGCTACCCGGTGCACCTCCGAAAGGGAGATAATCTTTGTGCAAGAGAGATAATAACTCTCCCAAGATACTTGTCATTTCATGCCCCCATTAGCGTTTGGAGTCAGATAATATGGCATTGAGAATCCATTGCGTGAGACTCAGCGGTCATATTGTGATTAGCTATTGGGTGTGTACCTGAGTCTACAAGCAAAGGTTTTCTTTCCTCACCAAATTCCTTAGGGTTTGCATGTTGTGATTGGACTCACTATACGTACTACTTGTTTTCTGTGTTTTCATCCCTGAAACAAAAACTGAAATACCAAAAATTGGAGAAGACAAGAAACAACTTAGTGATTTGAAACTAGTCCGTTCTAAGTCAAAACTCTATTTGTGTCAGAAACTAGTCCGTCCTAAGTCAAAACTCTGTCTGTGTCAGAAATTAGTCTGTCCTAAGTCGAAACTCTGTCCGTGCCAGAAACTAGTCCATCCTAAGTCAAAACTCTGTCCCTGTTAGAAACTAGTCCATCCTAAGTCGAAACTCTGTTCGTGTCAGAAACTTGTCCATCCTAAGTCGAAACTCTATTCGTGTCAAAAACTTGTCCATCTTAAGTTGAAATTTTATCCAAAACTAGTCTATCCTGGTCCAAAATCAATCCATCTCAGAATTGGTCATACTTAGTTATCATACTCAGCAATAAAAAAACTTAGAATTTATAGGCTCTGTCCTATGAACAGTCATACGAGTTCGATAATTTATCATGCTACACCTGATCCTGTTTTGTACGAGTCTTCTGATTTGTCATCCTAGACCTGATCCTATATCGTACGAGTCATTTTAATTTTTCATCTGGTTCTGTATCCTGTGTTGTACGGAATAGAACTGCTCTGAGTCTTTTGTCGTCCTGCACATACCCATCTGTCGTACAGTACCAGACAACAAATCGTACGAAACATAACTTTTGTCATCCTGTAACTGCTAAATTGTTGTCTGGTTCTGGAAAATCCTGTTATACGAGTCTCTGGTTTTGTCAGAATAGAACAGTCAAACTTGCCTAAAAATTACAGCGAACATAATACTGGCTATCAATTTTCCTGAGCATAAACAGACCAAGACAGTGTACCTCTGCCATTTGCATTGCACGATTTGGTCGATCATCTTTTTGTTAGGAAACTTACAGATAATGAGAGGGGGGGTGAATCAGTATCTAACCGGTAATTAGATTTTCTCAACTTAAAACATGCAGAACATATTGTAACAGTGTACCGGTATGCAAGAAATAATGCAATAAACAGAAATGAAAGAAGCCGCATGAAAATCACACCATAACACAATGATTTAATGAGGAAACCTCAGTGGGATTTGTGACTCACAATATTCACTTACTGGCCAATAAGAGAATATTACTTACAATAGGGGCCTGCACATGTAGGAAGGCCAACTGCCTAGAGCTCACTGCTCAAATGGGAAGTCTCACTGACTTACAATGTGGATTATACAAATCCAATAACTTGTACTATTTTACAATAGCATCTTCAATGCCAGATTCAGTATCGGTTCCTGCTCTGTTCTTTACATATACCCCTTAACCTATATTTCGCACAATAGGTCTGCTTAATCTTTTCTCCTTACTTTTTCGCTTACATCACTTCCTTTCTTACTTCCAAAATGTCTACAATGATCTCTTTTATATATAAGTCATTTTACAATGATATCAAGTCAGCTTACAAAGTTTTCCAAATAATAAACAAAATATAATATATCAAAAATCCTGTCGGCCTCTATGCCGGTGAACTTCCTTTTTCTGTGTCGGTGCCAGTGTCTTGAGTGCCAGTGTAGAGTGTGTTTTGTTGATGCCAGTGTAATGCCTTGCCAGTGTAATGCCTTGCCGGTGCCATAGGATTGTAAGGTTGCCATCAATGACAAAACCTTCAATCACATACAATGTCTCATTGGAGTGTGCATATGCCAACAATCTCCCCCTTTGGCATTGATGGCAACACTCATGAGAAATTTCAAAAATGTATCCAAAAATGTGAAGTCCAAAAATGTTACCAAAAATGTGTGCTCCCCCTAAGCATATGATTCCTGTGATATTTGAATTTTCTCATACTACTACTCCCCCTTTGGCATCAATAACAAAGGTTGTCAAGATGTCAGTAGAGTTTGTAGTTTCAACCTTGTAACTGGGTAGTTACAATTTGAAATAGATCCACCAAAATCAACTTTATAATCTCCATAAACTTTTTACTATCTCTTATTGTTGTCTTTGTCCTTTTAGTTGTACCGGTGAGATGCTGCAAATGCTCTGCCGTGTTTTTTGTCCCTGTATTAGTGCCTCAAATATTTCTTTCCGCAATGATGCTAGATAGTCCAATCTTGGACTCAGTTTTAATCTCAGATGCTTTGCCTTATTCACTATTCTCTCCTTTTCTCTTTCTAATTTAAGTAATTCTTCCTCAAAATTTGTTATCTTCCCCTCAAAAACTGATAATGTATCAGGTGAGTTAACAAAATTATCAGCAAGTTTATTGATTTCATCCTGTACCTTGCTTATTTTCTTATCTATATCTACAGTCAAAAATTTTGTCTTACAGGTGTCTTTGTACAGAGTTTTGTACTCTTTCAATAAGTTACATAGTTCTGGTAGAAGTGTGTCAAAATCTCTGGTACACTTCTTTATCTACTCATCAAAGAATATTTGCTTTTCAATTTCTAATTTATCCTTTAATGCCTCTTCCTTTATTTTCTCAATGTTTTCTATGATATATTTACACAAGGTATCAAGTTGTCCTAAAGAATCTTTATTGTCTATATTACAGTTAGGAGCAATTACCTTCAAAATTGGTATGGTGTCATCTATTGCCTTATAAGCTTGTGAGCTGCAATCTGTTATCTTTTTAATTGAATCTAATAATACTTCAGTCACATTAGTTGATTTGTGGCCTGATGATGAGGAACCTACATTCAGAGTACCTCCAGTGGTAGTAACCAAGCTTGTATTGACTTCTGGTAGGTCTGTTTATGTCTACATTTCCTTAAGCAATTGTTTGTGTGCTTCACCAGTTGCCGGTGGCACTGTTTCCTTATGAACCTGTTTCTGTTGTTGTTCCTATTCCGGAGCCTTTGCTTTGTTTGTTTCTCTGATTGTTGCATTGTCTCAGTTTGAGTTTGAGTTTCTACCTATCGCTCTTTGACATCTGTCAGTTTCTCCTGTGTGTTTTCAGTTTGCTCATCTACCAGAGGCTCACTAGCCATGTCAGTCTTATCAGCTGTATCTTTGTCTACCACAATGTTGATCTTTTGAGTATCAACATCCACTGTATATAAGACTTCAGGATTAGGATTAACATCCTCTACATCCATACTTTCAACTCTCGGTTGATCTTTTGTAGCTGTTGACGTTACCGGTGGAGTAATCAAAGGAGGTAGGGGTAAGTTGTCTTTAACCTTGATACTAGGTGGTCCACCAACTTTAACTACCCTTGTCTCTTTCCTTTTGATAAACCTTTATAGGTTTGTGGCTCATGTATTCTTCTTTTTTTTCTTTTTCCACTAAGAAAATGTCCCATGCATTTTCTATCTCCTCAGTCACCTCATTAACTCCTCCAACCATTAAAGCAATGTGCCGGTGTGCAGTAGAAAATACTGATCGGTTGGCTTCAGCAATTAAGTCATCAATTTCTTTGGGTGAATTCACCGGGTATACAACAAGTAGTTTTTCTACCTTTATTTTCTTGTCAAGTTCTATTACTGCTTGTCTCCTTGCTTCCAATCTCTTAAATAGTTCATTTGGTACTTCATCTACTACTTCCATCAAAAATTTCTTATACTTATCCATATGTAATATAACACTGTTTTCTACTTGTTCTTTTTCATCAGCTGTCAGAGTGTCATATAACTTCTCTATATTCTTCAATTTCCCTTCCTCTATAATTTCATTCAACAGTATGTCAAGAGGAGCCAGGTCCTTATTTGTCCTCTTCTTCTTTTTGGGTGTCAGTTTCTTCTTCTTTGGTGTAGCCTTTCTTTCCAGAGATCTCACTGCTTGTTGTTTTTGTCTTGTCCTCCTAGGTGAGGATGTGGTTGCCGGTGAGGGATCTCTTTTCCTTACAACTCTCTTGAAAGTTGCAAGCATGTCATTCTCTGAAGATGTGCCTATCGGTGATAGGTGAGTTTCAGGTTGTGGATATGCTAACTCATCCTCCGTTATACCGGTTTGTTTCATTACATTTTTTTTTATTTCCTTTACTTGCCGAGAACCTCTTCTCATAACTGTCTCAACCTTTTTCACTCTTTTATGGGATTGTATTTGGCTTTCAATGGTTTTTACACTACCAAATACTTCTTCCTTAGGTTCTTTAGGGGCTTCAAGAAGTGCTTTAGCATATGTTTCAATTATATGATCATCTATTTTGTAGCCCATCTTTGTTACCCAGATTGTCCTAGGGATGACTGCTTCCATCCAGATCTCATCCTTTTTTATTACAAAGCATATTTCATCCTTATATTTGTCAACAATCTTTTGTGATAATTTGATTCTTTTCTTCATTTTGGCCTTAAGTGCTTGAAAGAAATCATGGATATTGTTTTCTTTATCTTCTCCCATATTATTGAATAGTTCAATTAGTTGTTTACCTACCGGTATATCATATCCAAGTTCTTTGTAGCCTATACTGGGAACCTGTTTGGTTATATGTAGCATCAGACATACTAGCAAATTTCCAAACCTGAAAGTTCCTTTCTTGTCCTTTTTAATCTTGCCTAAGTTGTCAATTAATTCGTCCTTCAACCACTCACATATATCAATCTTTGCATTATCTGTGACCATGTCATAAGCACTCTTAATGCACAGACTTGACACTGAATTGAGTCTGTTTGCATGAGTTGCCTTATATCCTAATATCATGCTGATAAATCTTACATTAGTATCTTTTACACCATTTACTCTTAAGGACCTTTTATCAGATGTGGCACCAGTTAGGTTCATAACTAGGTCATTGGAAACCTTCTTGGTTTTGTCTAGCCTTTTAGCGGTGGTCGGTAACCCTGTGACAGCTTTCACAGCTTCCTTGGTGATTTTGTGAATTGCATCTAACTAGAAAAAATCACCATGTACCCTGCTTAGGACTATCCTAATCACATCCTTGGGGAATTCAGGAATGCTAAGGATCTCTGTAAATCCTAGGGTTTCAATGATCTTATGTTTATCTTTTATATTGTCGGATTCATCACATATAACAAATTTAAACATGGTTTTAATCTCTTCATCTCCTAGTTCCTCAATGTTGTAGTGGATGTAAATTTTGGAGTCTTTAGCATAAACAACTCCTTTAGGGATTTGAGAAAAAGCACCTAAAGTATAATCTTTCTTTTCTACCTTGGGAACTAATTGAAATACGAGCCTAGGTATTTTTACAACTTCAACAACAATAGGGTTCACTATATATTCAAGTGCAGAGGTGGATGCCATGATAAAATACCTTTTACTGCTTTTAGGATGGATGATTGCTTGAAGTGTTCTTGCCTCTTGCTCGAAATGCCTTAGCTCAGAATCTTCATACTCTTCGTAGGTTTGAAATCTCAGTGAAATGAAATGGAGCCAAAACCTCAAATTTATAGTGTTTATTTTCCATCTACCACATTAAATGCATGTCGGTTAAGTATTCACTTAACATTGTCCTACTGGTAATAAAGTAATTTCAAACTTCTCATATCTAACCAAGGGAATAATAGCACATGTGTCATTAGATCGCCAAACCCTCAAGGAAACTTTCTTCAATTTGATGAAGAGCTTCCTACGGGTGGAGCATCACTTTGTCCTGCTAGTGGAGCATTGACTGGTTCTATCTGTGGAGGAGTATTCCCAATATTTAGATCAACTTTTCTAATCCATTGTTTTGAGAATTCTTGCTTAACCTCTTCAACTTTTTCTTTACCTTTCAAGCTAGAACTTTTGTTGTCTACCGGTGATCTTTTACTTCTACAAAATTTTGCAATATGCCCAATCTTGTTACATGCATAACAAGTTGCATTATTCTTCTGAATAGCTTTCCCATAACCTATGTCAATTTGTGTTCTGCATTGATTAGATAAATGTCCAAATCTTCCACAAACATAACATCTCACATTCATTTTGCAATTCTCAGAATTGTGACCAACTTTGTTGCATTTAGAACATTGACCGATGGGTGTGTTGATATTCTAATAATTTCTAGATCTACATTCATTTGCTCTATGACCATACTTATTATAGTTAAAGCATTTCCATTGAATTTATAAGCATTAGGTTGCCTTACCGGTTTGCTGTGATCCTGAGTGTTTGCAGTACCAGAGCTTTCACCAACTTCAAAGCCAATTCCAGAAGTGTCACCTTTAGGTTTTTGATTCTTCAACAAGGTGCCAAGTTCCTCTGAGCTTTTCTTGAATTTCTCTTTATGTTGATTTGCAATTTCTAGTTCTCTTTCTAAGACTTCTTTCTATCTCATTAGTTCATTTGAGTCATTTTGAGTGTGCATCAGATCTATCTTTAATAGATCATTTTCATAGCTAAGTCTTGTGTTCTCATTTGCTGCATCACTTAGTCTTCTGGTCAATTCTTCTTCATTCTTCTTCCTATCTTCAATCTCTTTACAAAATCTCATAGTCATATCCTACATCTCATTCTTTGTAGTTATGTTCTCTAGTTTCAGCTTACTTAACATATCATTAAGTGATTCCTTTTCATCATTCTCATTTTGCATGTTTTCACAAAGTTCTCTTCTCTTATTTCTTGCAATAGTAAGATTCTCTTGAAGTGCCTGAATGATATCCTGAGCTTCTTTTAGATCATCTTCTAGTTTGATATTTTTCAATTTTTCTGCATCATAGTCTGAGAGAGCTGCTTCGAGTTGCTTCATCAGATTTTCCATCTTTACCGGTGTCAAGATCTTCCTCAAGCTATTAGGCTTCTAAAAATAGAGGACCAAGCTCTGATACCAATTGTTAGGAAACTTACAGATACTGAGAGGGGGGGGTTGAATCAGTATCTAACCAGTAATTAGATTTTCTCAACTTAAAACATGCAGAACATATTGTAACAGTGTACCGGTATGCAAGAAATAATGCAATAAATAGAAATGAAAGAAACCACATGAAAATCACACCATAACACAATGATTTAACGAGGAAACCTAGTGTGGGAAAAACTTCGGGGGGATTTGTGACCCACAATATTCACTTATTAGCCAATAAGAGAATATGACTTACCATGTGGATTATACAAATCCAATATCTTGTACTGTTTTACAATAGCATCTTCAATGCCAGATTCAATACCAGTTCCTGCTCTGTTCTTTACATATACCCCTTAACCTATATTTCGCACAATAGGTCTGCTTAATCTTTTCTCCTTACTTTTTCGCTTACATTACTTCCTTTCTTACTTCCAAAATGTCTACAATGATCTCTTTTTTATATAAGAGTCATTTTACAATGATATCAAGTTAGCTTACAAAGTTTTTCAAATAATAAACAAAATATAATATATCAAAAATCCTATCGGCCTCTGTGCCGGTGTACTTCCTTTTTCTGTGCTGGTGTCGGTGTCTTGAGTGCCGGTGTAGAGTGTGTTCTACTGATGCTGGTGTAATGCCTTGCCAGTGTAATGCCTTTCTGGTTTAATGTCTTGCCGGTGCCATAGGATTGTAAGGTTGCCATCAATGACAGAACCTTCAATCACATACAATGTCTCATTGGAGTGTGCATATGCCAACACTTTCAATTAGCTCAATCAACTACCTATCAAATTTTAGTCACTTAGATAATGTATTATATAGGATAGATCGTTCTTGAAACCAGACTGAATCTTACACTATGCTTAGAATCAACTTAGATAAACGTCTTATACAGGATAGATCATTCTTGAAACCAGACTGAATCTTATTTGTTTCTCCCAAACAATACATTAACTGAACAACTAGCTCTGAAATTGATCTTGACCTCTGCATCACAAATAGCTTTAGGTGGCACTAATCCATAAAAATGCCTACACAAACCAGGAGTTCTCATAAGAAAGAAGCCAAAGGCAAAGGAATACCCTTTTCATACACCGACAATCCATTTTATGAGAAGGATCCACTCACTGACATACCGTCGTCATCAGGCGAACCAATTTTTGATGAGCCTAAAACTCCCACTATATATGAGACAGAACACAATGATGGAAACAAGGACGATAATAACATTCCCGAAAATGATAATGACTCCTCATCATCAAGTGAGGCTGACGAAGACACTGAACCTCTAGAAAAAGAAATCCTTGACTGTCAAAAGGACAAAGACTTTAAAAAAATGATGGAAGCTATCATGACCCGAGAGAAGGAAGACTATTTCTTAGAACTAGCAAAACAAGGTGCTAAACTTCCTACTGGATATGATGTTCAGATGCTCGTTACTAAAAAGAAAGAATCACCTATACTCATGGTACACAAACAATTACTAGCCTTACGAATGGAGGTCACAAAATTAAAGAATAAGGACAAGTCCCCAAAATAATATTCTCTGGAAACAATATGTCCCTTTCCATTTGACAAAAATCTATACATGCCTCCATTTCCTTCACGAGTGGAGATCCCAAAATTGGACAAATATGATGGTACCTCTGATCCTCAAGATCATGTCAAACAGTTTTGTGCCACCTGTATGGAGTTCATGCATGATCAAACATACCTCATGCGCCTTTTCCCGAGGAGTTTAGGGGGTCAAGCAATGGAATGGTTCTCAAGTCTACCCAAAGGAATAAAAACGCCTAAAGAACTAATCCAACTATTCTTACAACAGTACTCATACAACATTCGACATCCTGTGACTATGATCAAGCTTTGCAATACTAAACAAAAAACAGGAGAGCCTCTTCTTACTTTTCTCCAACGCTGGAGAAAGATGTTTTCTAGGTATTCTCGACCTATCCTAGACTCTGATAAAATGGATATATTTGTCAATAACTTGGTCCCTGAGCTGAAATATAGTATAAAAATGCAAGTACACCCATCATTTAACAAAATGGTAGATAATGTCATTCGAATGGAAGATGTGCTCATAAAGAAGGGGGATATCATGCCTTGGAAAGAAACACAACTAGGATCTAGCTCTAAAGAGAAGAACAAGTATTGGAAGTTTGGCAAAGACAATAACAAGAATGTTGTTAACGATGGAGTAGTAGATACTGTCAAAACCAACTCAAAATCCACAATGTTCAACTTGGCAAGTGGTACACAAGCACTTAAAGCTGCTGAGGCTGCAACATAAAATCTGCCAAAGAAAACAAAGGAATGGTTCAAAGAAAAGCCTTGGCTTTCCAAACCTAAGCGTGATTTTACTCCTCTCAAAGAATCATATGAATCTGCTTTCAAAACTCTGTTGGCAAACAACTTGATAACGCGACCAGATAACTCCAGACCATATTATCCAGATGTTAAACCAAGATGGTGGAGAGAAAATGAATACTGTGACTTCCGTCGAAATAAAGGTCATAACATAAAAAATTGCATGAAGCTAAAACATGAGATTCAAGATCTCATAGATGTTGGTAAATTTGTTGTTGGGAATCATCTAACTAATACAGATCATAAAGCATTTAAAGATCCTTTGCCTGTTTATGAACAAGGTGATTCTTCAAAGACCAAAGGAGGTGCCAAGGTAAATTATACTTATGCCAGTCAGGACAACGTTATCAACATGATTGATCCTTCCCACTCAGAATATTGCAATGTTATTATAGTCCAAGATAAACCAAATGAATCATGCTATGCAAGAGCTCTCACCCATTCTCAAAAGAAGGTCACCCTCCAAGGGGCTAGTTCTTTCGATTCGGTTCAAGCAACATCAAACCCATTAGCCTTGCCAAACAAACAAAAAGAATCAACCTTGGACAAATTTAAAAGGTTAACTTCATCATCATCTTCTGGATATAGTGTTGTTGAACAGTTAAAAAGGACAAATGCTCAAATCTCAATCTTTGAATTACTAAAACTCCCATCTGCTCACAAAGAGATCCTAGACAAAGCATTGCTCACAACCAACGTTCTAAAAGATTTCAACATTGATCGGTTTCAGTCTATGGTGGGTCATCTGATTTCACCTCACTATCTGACCTTATTTGAAGAAGATGACAACTCACTTAATCATTTACATAACCAACCATTGCATATTGAAGCCATGATCCACAAACACAGAGTCAAACATGTTTTGATAGATGGAGGCACGAGGTTGAATATCTGTACTTACAGTATGCTTACACAACTAGGATTCTTTGAAAATGTCATTGATCATGGCAAGAAAATAACAATAAAAGCCTATGATGAAGAAGAAAGGACTTCTAAAGGTCTAGTGTCATTACCAATCAAAGTGGGACCAGTAGAGAGAGATGTTCTTTTCCAGGTTCTTGATATTCCATTGTCATATAATATATTACTAGGCAGGCTATGGATTCATGAAATGAAGGCAGTACCATCAACATATCATCAATGCTTAAAGTTTCCTTATAACGGAGTTGAAGTCAGTATTCCTGCTGATACAAATGTTGTCTGTAATGCATTGACAAAAGGTGCAGATACTTTTGTGTCTCATAATAGGGTTGCCTCTCCAAATGTAGATCTAGAAGCACTAATGAAAGACTTAGAAAAGAGATTGAAGATTACAAATACCGACATGGATGACTACAAGATAGAACCAGTACTTTCATTAGTTTCTCTCCCTCCATCACCAAAACAGTTGGGCAAGCCATCAGAGGCTATGAGAACACAAACTTCAACTCTGAATACCATATATGATGGTCTCTTTGTATAGTCTTCTACCTCCTTGGCGGATGAAATAGAAGAAGATGTTGTTCTTAATTGGCTCTTTAAGGAAGATAGTCAAAATGAGGAGGTACGACATTGTGAGATTTACTCAAATCAATATGGTCTTGGATACAAAATGATTCAATGCATGGGGTACTTAGGTATTGGTCCTCTGGGTAAACAAAAAAAAGGTATTACTAAACCAATTCAGCTACAAACCAAATCCACAAATGATAAGGCTGGACTGGGTTACGATCCGAAAAAGACATCAGACCAAAAACATGTTTCTAAGTCTAAGTGGCAAAAATGAATATCACCTTTAACATTACAGGAAGTAGACACTCAACAAAAAAAAGCAGAGTGTAGAAAAGAGAAAGAGGAATCAACAGTCAAGAAAGAAGAAATAGTCAATGCTCAAGCTTTGATGGTATCAGCTACAATAATACAAGAAGTTGAGGTCCCTGAGGATATAAGATATGAAGTTGTAAGAATCAAAGATTTTTTGCACCACTAAAAGTTCCAGTCACATATACTAGCAGACAACAAGTAGATGATTTGGAGACTGATTCAAACGAGTATGAATGGGGTCCTGACCACCTCTCAGATACATCCGCTATAGGAACTTTAGAAGAGTCTAGCGATGTAATAAATGATACTCAAGAGCTAATCCACATTAAACTAGAGAAAGAAATACAGTAAATTAGACAAAAGAGACAAGCAAATTATGAACAAGGATTGAAAGAAGGAAGAATACCAGAAAGCTTCTCATTTATGTATCCCTATCCTAAAACAAAACAAATCAGGTATAGCACTACACAAGAAGAGTTGGAAGCTACATAACAAGATCCAGTTATTAGTCCAAAAGAAGCTGAATGGAGTAGAAGACAACAAATCACAGAGACATCAAGATCATGTCAACAGGTGTGTCAGATACAAGTGACAAATGAACCACAACATGAAGGAACTTGCAACATTAAAGATGTTGGTATTGATACCATACATACACTTATTAAATCACTTGAAGAAGACTCAAAAACTTCATCCAATGACTCTGACGACTCTGATGACAGTCCTATTCAGGATAATATCTACTCAGCCTCAAATTCTGAATCAGCTGATACAAACAATGAAAATATGTCTACTGATCTTATCACTGTTAAACCACGATATGATGTCCAGTTTAGCATAGTGAATGACGTTACAAGTATGTCTATCAGATTAGATCAATTAAATATTAACATGAACTTTAATAATCATGATCTGACTCTTCTTGGTCTCGAGACACTTACGCAAGGTATTCTTCTGGAACTTGACTTTTTGATCCGTGACTGTGATAACAATACTGTGAACGCTCTTGAACCTATCCAAAATTTATCCTTAGTACATCCCGAGTTGATTGACTGCACGTTACAAAACCAACCCATGAGTATACCTACTTTTTCCAATGACTATATGTTAGCCTATTATCTCAATGCAGTCGAACCTATAGACTCTTCCACTAGTGAATAGAGTGAAAACATGACTGAAGCAGATATCAAGTATCTTAGTCGCAAAAATAGAAAAAATAAAAATAAAAGATCTGATGGCGAAAACCACATTGTGGCGGTGTCAGAATCTAAAAAAGAGAAAATAAAGGACGTACCTAAAGGTGAAAACCTCTCTAAGGCGCCTGAAGGTGAGATACTTGATATACTACCAAGTCATTTCTAGGAAAGGTCCTCCATATTGATTGAGCCAACTCAGCCAGTGAACATTTGTAAACAAGAGACACCACATATCATTCATGTAGCTCAATCACTATCAGCAGAAGAATTGAAGGAGTTCACTCAACTATTCTTAGAAAAGAAAATAAACTTTGCATGGACGTACTCTGATATGCCAGACTTGGATCCTGATCTAATTATGCACCATCTTTCAATCACACTAAGAGTAAAACTAGTTAATTAAAAACTCCGTAAGATGCACCCACATGTAGCACTATTAGTCAAGGCTGAACTAGAAAAACTGCTCAAAGTTGGATTTATTAGAGCTATAGATTATGCCGAATGGATTTCAAACATAGTACCTGTGTCAAAGGCAGACAAGTCTATCAGAGTTTGTATTGACTTCAGAGATCTTAACAAAGCATGTCTGAAGGACGACTTTCCATTACCAAATATTGATATGATAGTCAACATGACTGTTGGGTATGAAATGTACTCACTAATGGATGGATTCTCTAGATACAATCAAATCAAAATAGCTCCAGGAGATCAAGAAAAGATAGCTTTCACCTGTGCATGGGGAACCTTTTGCTGGAACATCATGCCATTTGGGCTAAAGAACACAGGAGCAACCTATCAAAGAGCAGTTACAACCATCTTTCATGACATGATGCATAAGAATATGGAAGATTATGTTGATGAAACCTTAGTGAAGACTATGAAAAGATCAACGCATATTCAAGAGTTAGGTCCTATACTCGACAGAATGGAAAAGTTCAAACTCCGGTTAAATCCAAAGAAGTGTGCATTCAGAGTGACATCTGGTAAACTACTTGGCTACATCATTTCAAAGAAGGGAATCGATGTTGATCCTGAGAAGGTCCAAGCTATAATGGAAATGCCACCTTTGAAGAACATCAGTCAAATGAGAAGTCTACAGGGACGTCTCTAATCCATCAGACGATTCATTTCTCAGCTAGCAGACAAAGCTCAACCTTTCACAAAGGTATTGAGAAAAGGAATAATATACAACTGGGATCAGCAGTGCGAACAACATCTTCAGCAAATAAAAGAGTACTTGTCAAATCCACTGATATTGATGCCACTGACTTAGGGTAAACCACTAATCTTATATATATCAGCAATCGATTCATCACTCGAGGCACTTCTGGCACAACAGGATGACAACAAAAAGGAACGAGCTATTTATTACATCAGTAGGACATTGGTGTCTTATGAAATGAACTACACTATAATAGAAAAAGCATGCTTGGCATTAGTCTTTGCATCACAAAAAATGAGGCACTACATGCTAGCACATTTAGTCAGGCTAGTGGCCAAAATTGATCCACTCAAATATCTTCTCAATAAGGCAACACTTACAGGAAGATTAGCGAAATGGGTCATGATCCTTACAGAGTTTAACATTGAATATGTGGAACGCAAAGCCATAAAAGGACAGGTAATTGTTGATCAACTTGCTGAAGCTCCTCTTGAGGATACTCAACTGCTACACATAGAGTTCCTAGATGAATCTATAATGCATCTTACTCAACAAACTTGGAAAATGTTCTTCGATGGGTCCTTTACTCAAAATGGTTCAGGTGTTGGCATATTATTCATTACTCCTTAGAAGTATTCAATCCCAAAGTCTTATAAGATTTTATTCCCTTGCACAAACAACATTGCAGAATATGAAGCTTTGGTGAATGGGATAAAACTAGCTATTGAATGGAAGGTTGCAAAATTGTATATCTATGGAGATTCTCAGCTAGTGGTTAATCAAATCAACAATACATATCAGAATCAAGATGAGACATTGATACCTTACAAGAGGATGGTTGATGATCTTAAGAAGTATTTTGCTTTTGTATCATTCCAACAGATTCCTAGATTCGCGAACAGAGCGACAGATGCTATGGCTACCTTGGCATCTATACTTGAGTTACAAGAGTCCAATTTTTGCTTTGATTTCCTGGTGGAAGGGTTATATTACCCTTCTTATGATTCTCCTGAGACCCAAATAGTATGTTCTATTATTGGACATGACTCATCCCGATACAACCACATCTATTCCTATCTATGCAACCAAATTATCCTAGGAAATCTTACCCGAAATGAGAAAAGAAACCTAACTCGAAACACTTCGTGGTATGTTATCATAGCTAACGATTTATTTAGATGAGGTTTGGACAGTACATTGCTCAGATGTCTAGAAACTGAATAATCTAAACGTGCATTATCAGAAGTTCATGAAGGTATTTGTAGATCTCATTCAAATGACCTTACTTTAGCTCGGAAACTACTACGAGCTGGCTACTACTTGCCAAACATGGAAAAAGATGTCATCCAATTTGCTAAGACTTGTGAGAAATGTCAACTTCATGGAAATCTCATACATGGCCGGACAAGGGACCTCATACCATTTATATCACAGTGGCCTTTTCAGCAATGGGCCTTTGATCTCATTGGTCAGATATATCCTGCCTCATCCAATGGACATAAATTCATCATAACTGCCACTGAGTATTTTGCCAAGTGGGTAGAAGAAGTTCTGCTCATTAAAGCAACTGGTAAACAAGTCACCTTGTTCATCTTGAACTATACCATCTGTAGGTATGGGATACCTTTGTCCATCGTGACTGATAATGGAGGACAATTTAAGAATAAAGATCTGGATGAGCTTTGTGAGAAATTTAAACTAAAGCAACACTGGTCATTGGTATACTACCCTCAAGGTAATGGACAAGCTGAGGCGTCTAACAAAAACCTATTGACTATCTTGCATAGAACAGTGAACAAATCCGGGAAGGATTGGCATCTGCAGCTCAATCCTGCACTATGGGCTTACAGAACAAGTATTAGAACACCTACTGGGGCTACACCTTTCGCTTTAGTGTATGGGTCCGAAGCAGTACTACCTATTGAAGTAGAAATACCATCTCTAAGAGTTTCTTTGCAAGGTCTTGTTACTGATGAAGATTATAGAATATCTAGATTACAACAACTCAAATTGCTAGATGAGCTTTGGCAAGTGGCATTGGATCATCTCAGAGTGTATCAGAAGAGAATGTCTAGAGGATATAAAAAGAAAGTTTGACAAAGAGAATTTTAGGTTGGTGAACTAGTTCTAAGAGAAAATCCAAAAAATCAATAGTTTCGAGACAATAAAGGGAAGTTTGAACCCAACTGGCTGGGTCCCTACATTGTTACTGCAACATGCGACTCTAGTGCCTATCAACTCTCAAAATCAGAAGGAGAACAACTCCATGAACTGATTAACCCCATCCACTTGAAGAAATTCTTCGCTTAGCATTCTCTGTGCCACCAACTTGTACAACTGGAAAAAGTCCTGAAAAAAATCAAAAAAATGGAAAAATACAAAAATACAAAAAAATCAGAAAAATCATCAAAAGAAAAAAAATAAAAAGAGAGAAAATGTCCTAGTGAAAACCTAGTAAACAAGCACCTTGGTAAAAAATAAAATGAATCTCTGCCAAGTAGGTGAAAACCTGGCAAACAGGCGCCTCTTGTACTCAAGCGCTCCATCTATCAATGCAATGTTGGCATTTCCTGCTTTCATGCATCTTTTGCTTTCGCTTGTACATATTTTTCAGTCACTTTCGTGACATCCTGGTTCATTGGAACCCTCATGACTTGAAACTGATCAACGTCCTAGTCTTAGGTTACTTGACAAGGCAATTTACATATCCTAAGTAGTGTCAAACAAGTCATCTTTCCATTAGTGAAACCTGGTCGTCCACTATGAGTCAGTCACTTGTCTCCTAACTACCAAAGAGTTTTTATCACTGAGTAAACAAGCAAAACAACATAACAGAAAAAAATCACTAAATAGTTTGAGCTATGAATGAAAATTTTCTTTGTGTGCTATCTTTTATATTGGTTTTCGATTATTATCCCTCTGAGTAACTCGAGGAAGTCTATTGTGACTAAGAGGAGCAAGGATTGGGGGCATAATATTTTCTTTGTTTTCTGCTTGTAGGAATGTTCCCAATGATCTGGAAACATATAAATTAGCTGGGTGTCTGTGATAAGAGCCTTCACAACAAGTTGAAATCGCCTCACATACCTCAACTCCGCTTATTTGTATACTACAGGGAGGTCCATATCATTTCTTTGTCTGTTTTGAGGGAATTTCTTTATGATACAATTCGGGTCCCTGCAAAATTTGTCCAAGGATATGAACAAAAAAGGGTCATTGCGGAGAAGATAATAAATATTGCACATTTGAGAAAGAAAGGAACTCTAACCTACCTGTTGTGTTCGTTGTGCTCAATGATGAATCTTAAGTATTTTAAATCCAGTGACTAGGTTTAGGTTGCATTTCGCATATCATTTTGCGTATCATTCTGCATTTTTGTGAATTTAGAGTGATTTCGGTATGATAATAATCTCTTTATCTTTTGAATGAGAGCTGAAAGCATCATCAATTCTTACGCAAAGTGGTCTATTTATCATCATTTCTTTGATCAAGTACTTGTGTTTTGAGATGTTTAGCTACATACATAACATTTAATATAGCTTCATACATTTCATTATTCACTCATTCACATTCATCTTATTGCATAGAAAAATGAAAACATTGCATTACTCATATTACTCATACTCATTCAGTCATTTGCATATGAAAAGAACCAAAAATAGACATCTATAATCATTTGCATTATATACATTCATATTGAAAAGAAATGCATATATAGAATAAAGTATATAAAAGACATCTCATAAGCGAAACAACACAAGTACGATGAAGTCAAATCGGATCTCGTATATATATATCATGTCAAGTCTAAAGGTACAAAATGATGTCGAATGACATATACAAACTCCCATCAGAGCAAGAATTGTATAGGCTACAAAAAATGGGTGTGTCTACAAAAAATATCCAAGCTACAAAAAGAAATAATCTAGCTAGCACCCTCTCCCTCATCGCCTAGTGGAGGAGGAGGAGCTTGATGCCCAGGATCCTGATGAGGTGCCCGAGCTCTCTCTGATCATGCCATATACTGCGAGTAGGGTATCACCTGCTGCGCAACAGGAACTGCGACACTATATGCTGCCACATAGTAGGTTGCCCTACTACTCTGGAGAAGGACCTCCTGTCGTAAAGCCTCTATCTCTGCTCTTAACTCTACCCTCAATGATGCGATCTGGCGATCACGCTCGACCCTCACCTTGGTAAGCTGTTGATCTCGCTCCGCTAGCTGAGTCTGAGCCACTGTCAACTGTGACTACAACTCTGCAAGACATGCTCTCATCGACCGCCCTGCGTCAGTCCCCTATTCTCTCACAGGCTCCCCACCCCCATCTCCACCTGTAGCTCCACCTTGCTCATCCTGCCATTGCCGGACCTATCTCGGAGCTATTTTCTCCTCCTCAGTCCCACCCAATCTCACTCCTACATGCTCTAGGGATCCACCCTCACCCCTTTGTTGTCCAACATCAGCTGGCACCCTGCTACTGCTAGCACCAGGATCACCACCACTCCGTCATGGAGCCTCAACTCTTTGTGCTTGTCCTTGCTTGTGGCCTTGTCCCTATCCTCATGCTGATGTGGGGGCATCATCCTCAACATCCTCAATATAAGGAGCCTGCTCTGTTGGATCTATGAATCGAGGGAACAGATGCTGCTGAAACCAATCTCTATACTGGGGCAATACCCCCGCATCCACCACATCATCGATATAATCCCACCTCAGGCGGTGTAAACCAATTAGCTCCTAAATCACTAGAGCATAGGACAACCATGGAGACCATCCCTGTCTCTCCTCATTTGCATAATGCGCATACGCTGTAAACTCCTGTGAGATCCCCTGAGGCCAGCCATACTGCCTCATCACCTGTGATACAACGAACCGCTCCAAAATGGTCTACGATCTCCCAGTAAGAGGACGCATAATAAAAAGGTCCCTGCGATCCATTTGCCAGTCATCCCATGGCTCTAAGCCTCTGTACGGTCTCCATACAATGGCTATAAGGTCATCTAGCTGCCGTCTCCAAAAATCTATCTTGCCCAGATGGGCCTGCATAATGTATCTGGCATACCTGTATATAATCGGCTGCCCAAGCTCTCTACTATCATCTACTATGGGTTGACAAATGGGAAGGTGCTCCCAAGCCCACACCTACAAAATATATACACCAGTGGCCATGCTCCTCCCATCTCTATACATGATCTCATGCATCTCTCGATACATGTGGGCCAATAAACACGAACCCCAACCAAGTCTCTAAGGGGTCTCTATCAATCTCTCTAGCATCTGATCCCATCCGCACTGGAAACCCTGCTGCCCTCTGTCTGGCATCAGAAAACAACCTATGAACCCTGCTAGAACACATGCCAGAGGAAACTCCTCACTGTACCTGCTCATCAATATGTCCCAACTAATGGAACGAGTCAAAATGTCAGGATCACTAAAGACATGCCTCACTGCCTGTAGTCCTGGAAGGTTCCCTAAATCATAATCCACCTTATCCCCAACAAAAGGGATATAGAGGATCCTATATACATCCTCGGGAGTGATAGTCAACTCCCCCACCGACAGATGAAATGTGTTATGCTCTGAATGGAAATGTTCTACCAATACCGTGAGCATTCCGTGGTTCAGACGGATATCAAGTAATCTCAATAGATGAGTCAAGCGGCACAAGTCAATATGAGCCTGCTCAACCTTAGATAAATGTCAAACTAATGCCATAGTAGGAGGATAAATGCATCTAAACAACACAAGAGGTAATCGAACCTGCAAAAACCCAACAACGAAGCATCAGAAAACATTCCACATTAGCCTACAAGAGAAGTAAAATATCACGCAAATCCAACTAAGTTAAATGCAAAATCAAAATTTCACGTTTAGACCTTCAAAAATGCTCACTGTCTCTCAAACAACAAAACACAGAGAAGTAGAATCTCGTACGAGTCAAGAATAGCTATCGCACGACAAGACAACCCCAAATGACAAACTATTGGCTTTCACACGATAAAATGGTCTTTTAACAAACCTGTCATATGATACAAGGGTGCATCTCGAACGACAATTCTAATGACCCTAAACGACAAAAGAAATTTTACGAGTTACTCGTACGAGACAAAATCTTGTCTCGCACAATAAAACGTGAAACCCGACCCCACACATGTGAAAAACTTGAAAAATGAGCAAAAAAATTCAAAATTGAAAACATAAAGAGGCTTAAGATCGATCACTTACCGCTAGCTCATAGTTTCGGGGTCGATTATGACATCTTTGGCGCTCGAATTGATGCTGACGAGTAGGGACCACCATTTTCTTTGCAGAAGGCTTTTTGAATTTTCAAACTTGGAGGATTAAAATGATTTGAAAATGACACTTTCATCCCATATATAGCCAAAAACACAATTTTTCAACTTGCTCCGATGGACATGAAAATTGTACCCTTAGCTAATTCGTCTGCCCTAAGTCCATTTTCGGGATCAAAATCAAAATTTGAGATCATTTTGCTAGTCAATTTCATAATTTTGACCGCTTAGCGCTCTTTTCATCAAATGCTCAATTTTCTTCAAATTGTGCTCAATTTCAACGTTGAATATCAATTTCAATTCTACATATCAACTTCATGATCAACTCTACACTCAATTTTACCAATCAACGCTGAATTTTTCAAATATTCCTCATAATCAATTTGTGCTCAAATAACTTATTTTTGCCACACAATTTCCTATAATCATCAATCCCTCGCTATCTTTCGATTTTGTTCCCCGGGGGGGCATACTCATGACCTTATGACTTCACATCTCACAAGTCGAGAAAATCTTTTTTCAAATCTTCATCAAAAGACGAGCAAATTTTTTTTTTAACTAAAGAAAATCAATTCTTATTGCTAAGGGGCATCTCAGCTTCATCGCTTCACATCAAGTTGAGATCTCTCGATCATCTGAATCAAATCAATTGCTAAGGGGTATATCAGTTTCATCACTTCAAATCAAGCTGATATTTGTCTTTCATTTGAATCAATCTCTTAACGTTAATTAGTTTCATCGCTTTACATCAAGCTGATTATTCGTTTAAACTCAATCAAAAGTTTAAAGAGTATTTTTTATCACACTCAATCTAAGCAGGTGTTTAGTATTCATTTCTTGATCAAGTTGGACAATTTATCTTCGCTCATCATATCTTGATCATTCAAGTTCAAGATAGAATTTTTATCATCACTCATTGCATCTAAGTTCAATCAAGTTCTAAATCAGTAAGATCCGCTTCTTGATCAATCAGGTTCAAGTTCGATATCTTTTGTTTCTATCATTCCTCAGTTCAATCAAGTTCAGGAATGGTATCGCTTTAATCAGACTTCATTCAGCTTTGTCACTTGGAATCAAGCTAAACACCTTGCTCTTCATCTAGTTCATGATCATTCAAGTTCAGAACTGGCATCTCCTAGACATCACACATTCTTTGAACCAACGCACTGCTCGCACATTAATTCAAAGAGGGGCAAATGTAATACCCTAAAAATGATCATCTAAACCATGGGCCCCTAATCTCGACAACATCACCAATGTCATAACCAAAGGCAATTAAATCAATCTTGAACACTATTAATTCTTTAATTATCAAATATCACATGGCAAATCAATTATTCAATATTAATTAAATATTCCTTTAATTAATCAAATCATTTCCAAGAATATCATTTTGATCAATTATCCCATTTTAATTTATTAAATATCCTTGCATATTTAATTAATTAATAAATTAATAAATTGCCATTTAATCATGCAAAAGGAATTAATTTATTACAAAAGAGTAATTAATTACAAAACAAGAGTTGAATTGAAAATTAAACAAAAAGAATTGAATTGAGAGAGAAATCAAACTTGAGATATTATTTCTTTTTCTAAATTTAGAACTTGAAATCAGAAAAGCAATTAAATCGAATTATTGAATTATTCTCTAAAATTGGAACTCAAAGCTTTTCAGAAAAAGAAGTTCAGTTGCATTGAAAAGACTCTTTTCTTGAATAAATTAAAGAATTATCTATTTTTATCACAAATGCATGGAATTAATTTATTATTATTTCCAATGCAACTTGGACTTCTAATTTGAATGCATTTCAATTAAAATATAATTGGAATCTATCTCAAGGTTAACTAAACCTGATTTCTCAATTATTTTCAATTAATTCTAAATTGAGCTTTTCTCTTGGTGATTCTCTATATATTCAGTCTTCAGCTCTCATTCCTATTTACCCCAAAGATTTTTGAGAACACGCTTGGAGATTATTATCACGCTAATTTTGCTCTGGAGTCATTGAAGATTATTGTGCTTGTTTAGATTATTTGCATCCATTTTACTCACTCATTATTGCTTACATCCATTATTGCTTGAATTGATTATTTTTCTTGAATTATTCATCCATCTTGCATCCATATAGTTAATATCATATAGATTAAATCCTTCGTCTTGGTGTAGTCTAGTCACTGGTGTAGACACCTAAAATTGTCATGTCTAATTAAATAAATATTTTATTTATTTAACTATCTAAGCTTAATTCTTCTATTAATTAAATAAATCTTTATTTATTTAATTAATTCATTTATCCTCTTCTAGCCTTATTTCTCATTTAAATTAATACATTTATTTATTTAAATTATCCTTTTCCTAAATTAAATAAATATTTTATTTATTTAATTGATCCCACTTCTTCTATTAATTAAATAAATCTTTATTTATTTAATTAATTCATTAACCTTTTCTACCCATGACACATGTCATTCATCTCTTAATTCATACACTACCTACCCCTTTCATTATTTTATTATTTCTTTTACCTACCCTCTAATCATAGCCGACCTCCTTTTACACCTCTCAATCTTATCCCTCCATTTATTATAGTGTCTTCTATATAAGGAGATACTTCCTTCATTATCAAACCCTAACTACCTGACTACTTGACTACACTACGCTTTTCATATACGATCCTACTTGCAACCACATTCCATTCTTTATTGAACTCTTGTGCACATAAAATATGAGAGCAAATATATGAAACAAGATCATTGGAGATATGAAGAATGGAGATTCAAACCCTATTGGACATGTGATGGTATAATCTTTGTGATTTCATTTGATTTGCATTGTCTTAGGTAATCTTCATATGTTATGGTGGATCTTTGTTGTTGTTAGGCTAGGGTTTTGTGGTTGAATTCATTTAGCCTTTCAATATCGTTATTGTTGTTATCCATTTTCACCATATACATTTTGGCACGCCTGGTGGGACTCTTGTCCCTTTTGCATTTAACATTTTTGTTGTAGATTTTGTGTTTGAAGTTGCCAATCTAATATTTTCGACGACATTTCAACATTTTCGCGTTTGCGCACTTTCAGGTAGCATTTTTGATTTTCTGCCACGTCTATGACATCTGGAACCGCATCTGCATCATCGACAATATTTTTTTATTTTTTTTGCAGATTCCGAAAACTGCATCTGTGTTCCTCAGTCACATCTGCGGTGTTTTTAGACGCGTCTATGTCCAAAAGTCGCGTTTGGGTTCTGGAACCGCGTCTGTGTCTCGTAGAAGCACGTCTGTGTCAGAGAGCCATGTCTGTGTTTGGGGTAACCGCGTCTGTGTACGTTGATTTCTTTTTTTTTTGGAGTTTTATTGATTCAGTTTTTGGTCATTTAATATTTCAGATCTGGTTTATTTTGAGCTAACATCTTCAGATCTAGCTAACAAAATTGGTGCAGCTTGTCTTGAAAGCAAAATCGTTTGATTGAAGGCCCCTATTTTCACAAAGTCTTTTGGATTTAAAATTTACCTAACTTGTGTGCTTGTAGGAAGGGGTGATTATTTCAAACAATCCAAACTACTAATAAATCTTTGTTGCAGGTCCTTGGCAAGGGTTTTTGGATTTTTTTTATTTATTGTGTGCTTTGTTTTCAATAGACTAGCAAACACTTCAATTGGTGCACTAAAATTGAACCATTGTCTTTTGTGTCTTGAGCAATAGGCTCTTTTTGTTTCATCTTTAGAGGGCATGTCTTCCTGTGTGGTCATTAGGACTACTAGTGAGAAGAGTATATTGGATATCAAAGGCATGCTCAAAATTTGGACACAAGGAAACCCCGTGTCAAATTTGGGGACAACACACTAGAACAAACTCATGACATGCTTGTAGGGTATGGTATACATGGACAAAGCAGATATTTCGTTCCTCAACATGAATCTATACCAAGTGGTTCATATACACAGCATCATTACAGACCTCCTCCATATGAACATGTGTATTATCAATATCATCCATATATGAAACATGCTCCTCCTCCAATTGGTGCCTCCAGAATAGGGTATGGTCCAAGAAGTCAATCTCCACCTAAGAACAATTTGGAGCAACAAATCAGGGACTTACAAAAGAAAATGGAGGACATAAATACATTGAAGCCAACATACACAATGAGAGACATATGTCCTTATCCATTTGACAGAGCATTCCAATGCCTCCTTTTCCTACATACTTTGTGACACCTAAGTTTGATAAGTATAGAGGAAAAGGGGATCCTAAGGCACACATAAGACAGTTTTTCATAGCTTGCATTGAGGTAGCTTCAGAAGAGACATATTTGATGATATTATTCCCACAAAGCCTAGGTGATCAAGCTATGGAATGGTTCTCCCAACTTCCACCTAGTATTAAGTCATGGGGTGACTTAGCAGAGGCATTTATTCAACATTTCTCCTACAATATAGAGACAGACATATTAGTCACTACTTTGTGCAACACCAAGCAAAAAGAGGGAGAGTCTTTTGCATCATTTTTACAAAGATGGAGGAATCTAGCCAGCAGATGCTCTTGTGAAATTCTACAAAAACAAATGGTAGAAATGTTCACCCAAAATGTTAACAAAGAGATTGGTTATGACTTAAGGAAAGCTTGTTTGTCCACCTTCAAGGACGTCATTGAAAAAGGCTTAGCAACAGAGAAGGTCCTAATTGAACAAGGAGTCATTAAGATATTCAAGGAAAACAAAGATGACTTTAAGGGAAAAGATAAGCCAAGATTTTGGAATAAAAACAAGAACACAGTCAATGATGGTGTTGTTGACGCCAATACAGTGCGACCCAAATTCATTTTTTCTGGATCAAGCTCTACAAACAATTAGGTGAATACTCAAACAACTTCTAAATCATGAAGGAAGTATACTCCATTGAGAGAACCACTTGAGTCAATCTTCAAGAAGCTAGTGGCAAACAAGGTAATCACAATTCCAGATTTTCCTCCATATGAACCAAAGGTTAAACCAAATTGGTGGAATGATGATGAATATTGTGAATTTCATAAGGGCAAGGGTCATAAGATAGGAAATTGCCATCGACTGAAGAACATCATACAAGATCTCATTGATAGAGGTGACATTGAGATTGAAAGACACTCATCCAATCAAGAACATGAAATGTTTAAGGAACCATTCCCAAAGCATGACAAGGGAAAAGCTGCAGCCACAGATGACCAAACCAACTATACCAGAGCATCTTATAACTATGATTCAACCATCAATCACATCTCGATGGACAATTATGTCTCTACCATTATCATCAAGGACAAAACCCCTGAGAATTCTACCCAGAGACCCGCACTCATCCAATCAAGAACATGAAATGTTTAAGGAACCATTCCCAAAGCATGACAAGGGAAAAGCTGCAGCCACAGATGACCAAACCAACTATACCAGAGCATCTTATAACTATGATTCAACCATCAATCACATCTCGATGGACAATTATGTCTCTACCATTATCATCAAGGACAAAAACCCTGAGAATTCTGAAAGGCATTGGATCTTCTTTCGAACCTACCTCTGAATGTAATGTTACAACTTGTCGAGGTAAATTCACTTTGCAAGGTGCTCCAGCTAAAAATGTCGCTTCCTCATCAACCAAGCTTGAGTATGACCTTGTAGAACAATTAGTGAAGACACCCGCACTCATCTCCATCCTTGAGCTCTTACACATATCCCCTGCACATAAAGCCATTCTTGACAAAATCTTGAGAGACACTGTCATTCCTACTGATCTGAACGTGGACTAGTTTCAAGCCATGGTGGGATACCTTTCCATTCCACACTCCCTTACATTCATAGAAGCTGATGATGCCTCCGTAAGTCAACCACATAATGCACCATTACACATTGAAGCCTTCATACACAAACATCAAATAAAATGAGTTCTGATAGATGGAGGAGCAGGTCTAAACATTTGTACATTGAGCACAATTAAACAATTGGGATATTCTGATAAAGCTGTGAATTCTACAAACAAAATTACCATCAAAGCATATGATGATGAAGAGAGATCATCCAAAGGAACAGTCACCTTGCCCCTCAAAGTTGGGCTAGTTATAAAGGATGTGGTTTTTCAGGTCCTTGATCTAGATCTCACATACAACATACTCTTGGGACGTCCTTGGATTCATGAGATGAGCGCAGTACCATCTACATATCATCAATGTATCAAGTTTCCACACAATGGAGTTGAAGTGACCATCAAAGCAGACCATATATTGCGATAATCTGCAACCTCGATCAGAAATAACAATCCCAGTCAATCGAGAAGCTATTCCTTCATCAGCATATGTGGATCCAGAATCATTGAAAGCTTCTACATCAAAACAAACAGAGCTAAAAGAAAAGTTCAAGTTTAAAGACATGGGATGTGGTGAGTATATTTTTCATGTTGATCAACTCCCACTATGTCCTAAGGTATTCAGTCAACAAGAACAATCTATAAATAATTTGCAAGGAATTGGGTGTGAACCACCTAGTGTTGTGGCTACTAAGTCTGAATGCAAATCTCCTCTAGTGGTGCAAGCAACCCTTGATATCAATAGTCCTAAGAGTGGTTCCAACAAAGAATCTATTGAGTGTATCTCCAACCCTCTTGATAACTCACATAGCTTTACCATATTACCCACTCATTCCATTTCTACTCCACTTCCAGACTTGGATCAACAAGAATCAGAAAAGCCCTTACTTATTGGGGATCAAAAATCAAGATTTGAAAAGAAAAATCTAAAAGTCAATAATAAAGAAAAGTCCTTTAGTCCAAATCAAAAGCAAAAGCTACTGGACTCCACAAAAATCAAAGTCAAGGATAAAAATCCTATGAAGAGGAAAGAACAAGAGTTGATCTCCCCTAATATCAAAATAACTGGGGGTAAAAGTTCTAAAATTTCAAATCAAAAAGCACACTTGTTGATCCTAAGTCTCCATCATGCTATCCTACTTTCACTTCTTTTCACAATCATAAGCCTTCATCACTCATCTACTTGTTCCATACATTATTCCCCTTCTAGTGATACATCATGTACCTTTAAAGGAGCTTCCTCGCAGGACTTTGTTGTCAGGGATGCCCAAACTTCTTTAGGTGACACGCATACGAGCCTCTGTAGTCCACACACTAGTAATTCTATCTCAGTTTCTTTATCAAGGAAGACAGTCACTTGAACTACACATCATTCAGTCAAGAAACAATACAACTACAATCATAAAGTCAAGCCTTGCACATTTGAGGTAGGTGACTTAGTTCTCAGAGAAAATCCCAAAAATCAGCAAGATAGAGAGAAGAAGGGCAAGTTCGAACCAAATTGGCTTGGTCCTTACATCATTACAACAGCGTATGGATCTGGTGCATATCAGCTCTCAACTATAGAAGGTGAACCTTTGGAGGATCCTATCAATAGCATACACCTTCGCAGGTTTTACACATAGCTCTTCAGAGTATCCAAATTCAAAAAATACAAAAAAAATCAAAAAAATTCAAAAAGACAAAAAAATCATAAAATAAAAAAATCGTTACTTGGTGAAAACCTGGCAAACAGGCACCTTGTGACACAAAAAAAATAAAAATTGAAAAAATAAAAAAAGTAAAGAAAAACGTTTTCGTCCAATGGTGAAAACCACTTCGGTGGTGCCCTGGGCAAGTACCATGGTGAAAATTGGGTCACCAGTGCCATGCGTAGAGACATTGCTCCTCCCTCCTTCAGGATTCACTTGTATCCTTTCACTTTGCACACACTTACAACCTATTCGTTCATAATAAACTTGCACATTCCCATCATGGCTTGTTATTTATCTACCCAAGATTGGTTCACCATTCATAATAAACCTCCCTTTTCACTCCTTTCCATCCATAATAAATCAGATCCTATCTGTGGCTAAGGCAAATCCTACGTCTAGTGATGGGTGTGGAACTAAGAACATCACATGTTTCGAGGAGTACAGTTTCTTCCAGCTTTCTTCAGTCTATCCGCGCACAATTCACAATAAAGTAGCATCTGCATCGCCAATCCGCAATAAAATTTCATCTTCTCCGCAATAAAGTATTAGTTTCATGGATTCAGTCAATTTCAAATGAGACATAGCAGCAACAATGGGCTTCAACAAATCAAATCTTTCAACAGACTTAGACAACATATGGTTCAATGCTATCTATCCTTTCTGTGAAAGTAAACATTGTGACCACAATCAAATAAGACTTATACAAGTGACAAGAGACACTAAATTTGAGGACTACAGTGGATGTTGGTGTCGAGTCTTGGTTTTCTTTTGATTTTATCTTTTGGTGACATATCTTTTAGCTTTTCTAGGATGTCTCTGACTAGAGATTTTATCTCCAGGATGTCTTTGACTAGAAAGGCAAGGATGGGGTATCGTCACCTATTTGTATTTGCTATCTGTGGATTGTCTCTTAGTAATGCTATGACTTGTCCAAGGATATGAGGACATTGTGAGTCTAGTGTGAACTGGGTCATTCTTTGTTTGTGACTATCTTATCTCCATGCAAATGGGTACAATGACTTTCTGGGTCGAGTATATGCCTCGATTGTCATAACCTACTCTCCATAATAAAGCTCAATGATGATAACGCACAAGAAGCTCTTTCACTTTCATATCTTCTATCTTTCATCCCCATTTCTTGATTGACTTCCATCATTCTTCTTGAGTCCGCGTAGCCTGCTATCACATGACTGAGTATAATGACACACCAAAAACATTTGCATTTCATGTAGTTGCACCTGCATTACCACATATAAGCATTTCATACATATAGATATCACAATTGCATCACATCCTGCACACAACACATGTCAGCACAATTTACATTTGCATTATCATAGTCATCTACATTACATACATTCACATTTGCATCATGCATACACATATAAAACATAAAAGAACAAATATATTGCATTGCATCATATACATATTTGCATCCATATCATAAGCATCACATAAGAACATCTCATCACATAAGTACACATGCATCTAGCTGCCACAAAGATGAATCATTTCATATATATAAATCAAAAGTGTCATGATACAATGATGTCAAAATCATATGGCTACAATCACCCGCAGGTGTCTACATCATCATACAAAATGGTACAATACTGATACATAGGGAGACCTCTATGGCTATGATGAATTCCCTCCCTTGGAGCCGCCTGGCCTCGACGGAATCTGAGCCCTCAAAGGACCCACCCCAGGATCATCCCTCCTGTCCCCTCTATTTGGTGGTGGTGGAGGACCCATAACCCCACCGCTAGATGCCTGTCTCCTCTGGCTCCCTCTCGTAGCTGTCGCTATCCGCGATGGTCTATGGAAGCTCCTCACCCGCTGATCAGCTGGCACTGCACCATAATAGAGATCTTGCCAGTAGGTGATCTCCTCCCCTGCCTGCAGGACATAGACATATCCAGCCCCTGTGTCCTCTACCGCCTGCCTCCCAGCCCTCAGTTCTATCTTAGCCTCTGTGTAGCACTGAATAGCCTGGTCTCGATCCCACTCAGTATCTCTGAGCTACCTCTTGAGTCTATCCCTCTCCCTCTCCAGGTCCTGAATCTCATCTGCCTATCCCTGGTAGATCTCCCTTAGCTCAACTAGCTCATCCTCCTTCGCCTCGGCCCCCTCTGCCTCTACCTGTGGCTCCCCTGTACGGGTGCCTATCCCTATGCCTATGCCTATACCAGTGGCTGTACCTATACCTACCTCTGTCCCTATCCCTGCACCTGTCTGGGACCTTGTGCTGATAGCACCTGTAGCGGTAATCCACCGCGACCCCTCACAATCCGAACCTGTCTGTCCTTTCCACCCTCCCTTCGCGGTGCCACCCTCCTCTCTCCTACTGCACCCTGCCTCCTCCATCGGCCTCTACCCCCATCATCCCCATCATCATCACCATCCCCACCACCATCTCCATCTAGCGGCTCTCCTAGATCTGTCAGACGTGGGAATGGATGCTTGACCCAATACGCTATGTACTCTGCATCCATGCCGACATCCTCGATCTCTGGCCATATATCCCAGGGTAGGGGCATCATCTCCACTAGCTATGTAACAGCCTAATCATATGATAGCAACGGCCCGAACTGCACCTGATCCCTGACTATCCGTGCATACATGCCTGAACCCCGTGTCATCCGCTGGATCCTACCAAACTGCCTGCCCACCCTGTCAACTAGCTGCCTCTCCAGTACATAGGGCGTCCACCCAATCAGATACCTGCTCCGAAAGGTGTAGGGTAGCTCTACTGCATCATCCTCCCACTGCTTGCATCCTAGGTACGGCCTCCATATAACCATATTAATCTCATCTATAGCCCGCCGCCAGTACTCCAACCTGCCAATCCGTGGCTGCGAGGTGATCATATCATACAAATGCACGAAACTGCATCCGTGACCTCTGCCCCTGAACTGTATAGGTCGTGTCACCGGTAGATGCTCATAGGCCCACACCTATAACAATGTGACCCCGTAGCCCTATCCCACTGATCCATGGTACACAAACTGATGAAGCTCATAATATAGGTGTGCCAGCATGCACGGTCCCCAGGCATATCTGGTGTGCTGTGTCACTAGTGTCTCCAATGTGCTCCCCCAGCCCATAGCCAACCCTCGTGTTGCTCTATCCAGACACAAGAACCCACTGATCACTCCTCCTACCACTGCTGGTAGTGCCAATCTTATCTGTGTCATGGTATCCCATGCCACATGCCCTACCCTCATCTCCAGTCCTGGGTCCCAGAACACTCATCTCAGGGCCTCCCTGTCTCCATCTCCATCAGAGGGTATCAACTCTCCATCGATTGATATCCTCAGAATCCGGTATACATCCTCCAGGGTGACTGTCATCTCCCCCATTAGAAAATGAAATGTGCAAGTCTCAGAGTGCCATCTCTCCACCAGCGCAGTCAACAAACCCATGTTCGCCCAAAACTCAGGCACATACAGAATATGTCTCAATCCCATAGCCTGAATAGTAGCTCTATCCTTGAACGTCAACTCAGGTCGCAACCTCTGAGTCGATGGAAATCTCTCCCGTGACTCTAGCATAGGCAAATACTCTTGCAGTCAAGAAAATCAATCATGTCAGTCATAGTGGCATTCACTGTTCATCACAAAATGCTACTTTTTTTTATCTAAGTGCATATAGTACTCTATCCTAGTAACACTCACTGTTCGTCACAAAGTGTTGCTTCTATCCTAGTGACACTCACTGTTCGTCACAAAGTGTTGCTTCTATCCTAGTGACACTCACTGTTCATCACAAAGTGTTGCTTCTATCCTAGTGGTACTCCCTGTTCATCACAAAGTACTACATGTTTTGCACTCCCTATTTATCACAAAGTGCTGCTCACATTTGCACTCACTGTTCATCACAAAGTGCTCCTCACATTTGCACTCACTATTCATCACAAAGTGCTGCTCATATTTTGGTACTCATTGTTCATCACAAAGTACTATGTCTTGGTACTCACTGTTCATCACAAAGTGCCTTGATCTATCCTATCCTAGGGCCTCTGCTTGAGTGAATCCTCTTGAGTAGTTTCCTAATTGGCAATGTATGTTCTATCACAGAATTGTCAATCCTAGCCCTATTTGCTATCCTAGTCTTCCCTAGAGGACCTGCTTGAGTATATCCTCTCAGCAGCTTATCCAATCGACAGTGTATGTTCATCACAAAACTGCCGATTTGACCTTGGAGACACAAACACGATTTCATGACATAAACGCACTTATAGACTGCATAAATGCACCTGTTTTACACAGACGTGCTTGAAACACACAGACGTGCGTATGCTCTGCATAGACGCGCCTGGAAGACACAAACATGTCTGCCTAGCACAAACACGCCTATACAGCGCAGACGCGACCACATTCTGTACAGACGCCTTTTCTAGCACAGACGTGCCTGGCACAAACATAGACGCGCCAAGCCAGCATAGACGCGCCTGGCACCAATGCAGACGCGCCTGAACATTTTTGAAAATTTTTGGACCCTAACCTAGAGCGCATTTATTACCCTATCTAGCATGCATTAATGACAACAATAAATGCAACAAAGTACAAGGAGGTTTTGTGGTACTTATCGACTCTCCTGCCTCTGCTGGCCTCTGATATCGACAAACACAATCAAATCTGTGAATCAAAGCCATCGCTGCTGACTGCTGCTGCTCTATCTCACTCTGCACTCTGATCTCGTGGATGTGTGGATGACAATGAGAATGTATTTCTCTCGTGGTCTATTTTATAGACTACCCTAGCCCTAGCCCTCGTCTCCCGAGTCAGTCTTCTTTATCTTGTGACTCTGTCACTTTATCCGGTCAGTCCATTCTATCCTGTCTTTCTTATCGAGAGATTGTCTGCAATCTTTTCAGACATTTTTTCATCCAATCTCTCGAGGGGGCATATCAGTCTCATCTTGGGGCAACTTTGTATCAGTTCATCTTATCTTCTTTGAAACAACGCGACAAGCCACATTGTCTCAAAGAGGGGCAAAATGTAGACACCTAAAATTGTCATGTCTAATTAAATAAATATTTTATTTATTTAATTATCTAAGCTTAATTCTTCTATTAATTAAATAAATCTTTATTTATTTAATTAATTTATTTATTCCCTTCTAGCCTTATTTCTCATTTAAATAAATACTTTTATTTATTTAAATTATCCTTTTCCTAAATTAAATCAATATTTTATTTATTTAATTGATCCCACTTCTTCTATTTATTTAATTAATTCATTAACCTTTTCTACCCATGACACATGTCATTCATCTCTTAATTCATACACTACCTACCCCTTTCATTATTTTATTATTATTTTTACCTACCCTCTAATCATAGCCGACCTCCTTTTACACCTCTCAATCTTATCCCTCCATTTATTATAGTGTCTTCTATATAAGGAGATACTTCCTTCATTATCAAACCCTAACTACCCGACTACTTGACTACACTACGCTTTTCATATGCAATCCTACTTGCAACCACATTCCGTTCTTTATTGAGCTCTTGTGCACATAAAATCTAAGAGCAAATATATCAAACAAGATCAATGGAGATATGAAGAATGGAGATTCAAACCCTATTGGACATGTGATGGTATAATCTTTGTGATTTCATTTGATTTGCATTGTCTTAGGTAATCTTCATATGTTATGGTGGATCTTTGTTGTTGTTAGGCTAGGGTTTTATGGTTGAATTCATTTAGCCTTTCAATATTATTATTATTGTTATCCATTTTCACAATATACAACTGGTATTGCTTATAACAATCTGAGAGCAATCTTATACTCGCATCTTTTAGAAGGTAATTAGTTGCTTTGTTATGGGTTTTTACTTATTGATTATTGATTATTAACCATGCATATAATGACTTAATTGAAGTGTTGTGCTTGCAGCTACATACCAATTTTTCACACACACATTAGGTAGTGAAGCACCAGGTATGAAGTCAATGTGATGACATACATCTCTTAAGGGTGGTAGGGCATCTGGCATGTCTCCTGCAACTACACCTTTTTTAATGTCGAGAAGTTCTTGCACTTCTTTGGGTACCTCCTTAGGGTTTTCCTGCTCCTTGGGCTTTAAGATTAAGGCATAGGCTCCTTTGGCTTCTTTTATGGTTTCCACCATCTCCCTTTCTCCTACCAATAATACCATTGGTTCCTTTTGCTTTTTATTCCTCAAGTTAGGTAGTAGTTTCATGGTGTATACATTTCCATCCTTGTTAATGGTATAAGTGTTTTTCATCCCATCATGTTGTGCCTTGAGGTCATACTGCCAAGGGTGACCTAACAACAAATGACACACATCCATGTCTACAACATCACATAGTACTCTATCCTTATATTGTCCTATAGAGAAATCGACCCAAGCCTGTTCATTTATGAGGGTTTGTTGGCCTTTGCTAAGCCAAGGGATGGGGCATATTTACAAGTTTGAGTTTGTCTACCATTTCTTTAGACTCCAAATTATCAGTTGAACCAGAATCAACAATAAGTTTACAGACCTTACCGTGTCTCTTGCAATGGGTCCTGAACAATGTCTTCCTTTGTGGTGGTTCTTGTAGTGCTGGTGTCTTCAACAATGTCGTCTTCATCATTAGGCATAGTCCTTCTTCTAGATCCAAATCCTTTGAGGGTGAGTGGGAACTTTGTGCATCCTCCTGAATCAAGTTTGTTCTCCTATCTCCTTGCGTGCTTGACCACGTCTTCTTCGGACATCTATTGGCATGGTGGCCTATTTGGTTGCAATTAAAGCACCTCATAGGACCTCCATTTCTTCCACCAGATCTGCCTCTGCTATTGGATCTCCTACCTCCATATCCACCTCTAGAAATTCTCTCTCCTTGGGAGTTCTCTTGGTTTGACTCTCCTTGGGGTCTGAAGTTCTGTCCCTTTCCACTAGACATTCCTTTACCTCTACTATTGAAGTCCTTTTTGCCTTTGCCCCTACTGTTCTGGTCTTGCCTCTTGAGATTTTCTTCTACCTTCAGTGCCAATTGATAGCACTTTTGCACCATCTCTAGGTTGCAAAGGTTCTATTCATCTTGAATGTTTATTCTCAGGTTGTTCAGGTATCTAGCTACCTTCTCAGTTTCACCTTCCACTATCTTGGATTTCAGACATAGCCTTTGGAATTCTTCAATATAGCTACTAACATCCATCTCCTTCTGTCTCAAGTTTTATCTCTTTTTATGAAGTTGTACTTCATAATCTTCAGGTACATAAGCTTCTTTGATCTTGGCAATCATCACCTTCCATGAAGTGATCATGTTCTTTCCTTCCTTCACCCTTTCTCCTTGAGTGAATTTCTACCAAGTCAATGCGCCACCTTTCAATTTTGTCTTTGCTATCTTGACCCTCTGGTTCTCAGGGATCTCATCACATTCGAAGAAACTTTCCAATGCATCTACCCATTCCATGACTAGGTCCGGGTCCATCTTTCCACTAAACATGGGCAAGTCTGACTTACTATCTGAATTCCTTCTAGCCACAAACTTTAGGGCATTCACAAGGTGTCTTTGGTTTGCAAGAATTTCCTCTTCCTCTTCCTCCTGCTCCGGGGTCTCCTCTTCTTCTCCCCTTTCTTCTACTAGACCTTCTTCCCTCCTCGCAAGCTTGCCTTTCAAACTTTGCAGTTCATTGCTCAATCCTTGCACTATCTTTGCAAGTTCAACATTGGTCACCTTCACAGGGATCCTAAGGATCTCCTCTTCTCCTTCTTGGTTTTGGTCAGACATTTTCAACTACTTCTTCCCTTAGGCTTCGCCTAAGCTCTGATACCACTTGATGTAGAGGTTGGCAGGGGAAGCACAATTAAGCCCTAACTCCAACCTTCTGCAAATGATCAAACCTTTTGTTCACTTTGACCTAGTGAGCAATGTCACCTTACTTAGCATGCTAAGGCTAATGGCTAACTAGCCAAATTAGCGAAACATGGAAATACTCGAACCCTTCATTTTAGGGAGTGGATAGGGTTCCCCTAGCCTTAAAAATGACTTGTTTTGATCAACTAAGTTGATCCCCAACAACTCCTAGACCCGCAACACCCAAGTGCTACTATATTGTCATACTAGACCAAATTCAGCTTGTAGCCCTCCAAACACTGTTTTTTGCAAAACAACCTCATCTCTTCCAAAGGATGAAGAAATTTTTTTTCAGATCTGAGTACCCTTTATGGCGTACTTTCAGATTCCAAAAGGACAGACTCCTACTCCTTTTGTACACCCCTGAACTCCTCTTGGCCAGACAGGCCAAATAGGGGTAACTAGGTCTGGTTCTAAAGTAACAAACTGCAAATGAATTGACAAGGCTAAATAAACATTAGGTTCAGGTCTAAGGATGCTCCTGCACACACAATCCAACCTTGAACTGGTTCAGTCCACTCCCAGAGTCCTTCTGCACTCCTACTTTCTAAATCCTGAGACCAAGCACATGGGCATGCTTGGCCTAGGGTATGGTGTGGGACCTAAGTGCTAAAACTTTCTAGGCTGCAACTACCAGAGTCCTAACGTACATTGCTCTAACTTGAACTCCACAAATGGCCATTGTGGTCCAATTCAAGAATCTCAAGTTAGAGCCATCACTGGATGAAACCCTGATTGCACTTTACCCTGACTGTCAGACTAGAGCAGAAGAACTTCCGACTCAAATGTGTCCACCCAGTACCCAATACAATTGAAAACAAATGGAACTACACAATTCTAAACCTTCATGCCATGCCAAGTCTTATCAATGCAACTTATTGATTTTCAACACCAAAAGATGTTCTGTGAAACCTGCAACTGTATTTCTGTCTATACCAAAAGATCAATTACATTCATTGAGTCAATCCTCTCTCTCTTGGAAATGATTCAAACTTGTTCAAATAGGTCCCCACCAATGTCCTCAACCGAAATCCAAACCGGCCTAGCCGTTGGGAGGAGTTGGGAGACTGAATTCCTGTTTGGTTACATTTTATGGCAGTTGGCAACTTCCATCGGGTCATTGGCATAGGTCGAAAACATGACCTCTGATGCCTGATGGCCAGTTTTACAATCAAGCGGTTCTATCGGGTTAACCCAAAAACAAGGCTTCCGATGTCCGATCACTAACTCTGCCAGTGGTGCATTCCTATCGGGTCTTCAGAGTAGCTCAAAAAGTCTCCATCTGATGTCTGATGAAACGTTCTCAAGGTGGTGTGCTTTTCTATTGGCTCTTCGGGATAACTTAAACACCGCTTTGCTGATGCCCGATAAGTAGTGGACACAAGTCTGCTTTTCCATCAGGTCATTGAGATGACTTCAAAATAGCTTTTCTGATTGCCGACGTCGAAACTCCAAGTGTGCTAACTTATCGGGTCATCGAGGTAAGTCAGGATCCTCGACTTTCGATCCTCGATGCTGACTCCTTCAGTTTGCTACTCTATCGGGTCATCGCAAGTGGAGAAAAATAGCTACACTGATACCCCATGAAAACTCCTTCAGAATGTCGCCCCTCCATCAAGTTATCGGGTGGTACTCAAACGGGGTACATCGATACCCGATGACAATTCTTCAAGAAGGTGACTCTATCGGGATAAGCTATGCCGATAGTGCAACTTTTACAACTTTTTGCAACATTTGGTCTATTGACCATTTATGCATTTTCTTGCACTCCATAGGTTTCCAAATGAACCCTAAGCACACAAGACACACAAAATTGATTCTTCCTAGTCTACCATAGATCCATTGACCAAGTTTGACCAAGTGGTTTATAGGTGTACCAACTTGACAATTGGTCTTACAAAAATGGATCTTTATTACAACAAACATGAAAATGGGGGCTTCATTGTTGGGGTGCTCCTGCACCAGTTAGCACTTTTATGGATTTTTTTGGGTGGACAAGGGGGTTGAAAATCTTGACATGGTGTATATGGATTTCAAGACCTACATTATTTATTTGGACACACAAATAAGTTAATGAAAATGCTAGTTTATGTGCAACTCAGAGGTTTTACATGTCCATGCATCAATATTTTGTAGGAAGGTTGTGATGTTCACAATTTCCAAAAGAAAATGTAATGTTTATTTACAACTTTCAACTATTTGTATTACTTACACAATCTACAACCTACACAAAACATGTATTCTTTTCCTAAAGGTGCTAATGGGACATATTATTGAGGATTTTTACATAAATCACAAGGAGTTACATCAATCAGTTGGTCACACACAATGATACAACTTCTAAGAAGAAAAAATAAAGGAGTTACATCAATAATATGGTCACACAGAATGATACAACGTCTAAGAAAAAAAATAACTTAATATTTATTGATTGAAAAGGTGTTATAGTTGCATACAAGCCTGAAAATAGTTGCTTCTTAGTCTGAAATTGAGTTACAATACAAAAATAGACTAGAAAGAACCTTGTTTTAGGTTGCAATGCTTTTTCTAAACAATAAGAATTAAATGAAAATCTACCCTTAGGCCTCCTATTATGTTGTCTAATATCTTGCTAACATTAGGGACAACTTTGAAGTAAAATGGCAAGTGTTTATATTGTTTTGTTAGGTTTAACCTTCATGGGCATCCGATTGAGTTGTTCCTATTTTTTATCCCCTTAAAGTGATCTACTGCATGATGTTGTTTGAATGGAGAATTTTGACTTACTTTGACATTGTTCATTTATGATTCCCCTTATAACACTCATATTAGCTGCTCTTAACTACCTTAAATAGGGTCAAACAACCTCTTAGATCTTTTCACCTATCTTCCATCTCACCAATTTATCCCTATATTCTTGCAACTATCCATCTTCTATTAAATACCATCACCCTCTTCTCATGCTTGTAGGACATGTGACATGGATTTGAAATGGTCAAAAGTCTCCTAGGAGGATAAAAGAAGTTCTACACATGTTTCATCTCAAAACTTTCCCCATCCTTGCAATTTCTATCTATCTATGTCATGATTTTGCTACTACCATTGAACATGTGCTACTTGTCTTCCATATTTAGATCCTCACCGCGCATCTTGATAATAACTTAGTTCATTTCCATTAGATCCTCTTAGATTTTCCTCTCTTGCTTTTCATGACTAGATTGTACATAAGGCTATCATGTTGCTTGATATCATTGTACCTTGTCATTTGTGCAAACTTTAAAACCCTTGTGTTGATGTTGCCCCTTCATGGTTTGTCATTCCCTTCCACTAGGACAATTGTTATGCACTTAGACTTCAAATTTGTTCCCTTGCTGGATATCCTTCTATCATCCAAACCCTTAGTTACTTGTCATTGCCCATGACTGTCATGAAATGTATTTGAATGCCATATTCCTTCATCATTGCTTTACGAGACTCTCTTTCATCTTTTCTTACTATTATCATGCTCCTCTAACTCTTCACAAACTGACATGGAACTCTATAAACATTATTACTCTATCACTTCTCATTTTATTTACATTGTGCCTTGTCACTTCTTATTTTCTTAACATTGTACCCTATCACTTATCTTTTGTTATCATGACAAACCTACAACTCCTATCATTTTCACTACGATTTTTTGCTTTAGGATGCATTTGGACTAGCTTTTATCTATTATCTTCTATTTTTCCCAATGTCATTACTCACATTATCTTATCACTGCCATCAATCTTCATGAGGTCCTTCATAACTCATATTGAAAGGACCACCTTTGAAGAGAACTTTCATGCACTCAATGACTTTTGACCAATCTCTTGGATCATACTTCCCTTTGTAATATTGTCTCAACATATTTATCATGTATGGATTGTCTTCTTGGTATTAAAAGCCACCTCTTTGTTAAGCAAAAACAAACAATTTCACCCATATATTTTATCTATTTTAAACACCCTTTGCATTTAAAACACAACGAGATGAAACCTAAGGTCGGATTATTTGTCCTTTTCTGGATGGCCTCTTTTAGGGTAACAAGACCATTCACTATTATTCTTGATGATTGTTCATTCATTAAGTTGCCTTGTCACTATTTTATCAAACCATGAGTCTCACATTATAGACTACCCCTACACGGACTATCATTCAATCAAACTTTCCAACTAACCTACCAAAGCAATGCCATTTTTTCAACAAAGGACTATCAAGAGGGAAACAATCTTATCTCTTGATCATAGACCATTTTCTTTACAAGGCTCTTTTCTCTCTTATCCACAAAGAATCACTAAATTGCTTCTTTTTTACTTCACCTCAATTTGGCAATTGTGCCTCTTTAAGCTATCTTTATAACCCTATCGTCTTAATACCTGTCACTTTCCGCTTTTGGTACCCTTCTCTTAAAGTATTTATGTTACTTGTCATTTAACAAGACTTCCTATTGTTCATTATGAAGTTTAACAAGGCATTGTTGGCATTATACACTCAGATGAGAATAGTTGATGTTGTCATTGATGGCAACCAACTGGTAACATGGTTCTCAGGCTATACTGACAATAGACTTCACCTACCAGCACCAATAGTTACAACAAAGGTTATTCAAACCGACATCCAGTTACACCGACAACAGACCATACCGGTACTCCAAGCCGATTAGGAAATAATATTGTTTTGTAATGTAATTATATTTGTATAGCCGACATGATGTATTGTAAAGACTCATATATGTATGAGAGCTTGTAGGTCATTTTGAAATGTAATTAGGTATTTATGTAAGCGAATAAGAGTATATGGATTTTGATGTAATTATCTTATGAGCAAATAAGAGAAGAGCAGAGTGAAGAAAGGTTTATGGTAGAGGTATCAGATAGAGCTTAAACCGGCATTGAATCCAGCATTGCAGATGCTATTTTGAGCAGTACATTGTTATTGGATTTCATCATCCAATTGTGTAGTCAGTGAGACTCCATTTTTATATTGAGCAGTGAGCTCTACATAGTTGGCCTTCTTGCATGTGCATGCCCCTATTGTACTGAGTAATATTTATTCATATTGGCCAGTGAGTAAATATTGTGGGTCACAAATCCCACCGAGGTTTTTCCCCTACTAGGTTTCCTCACCAAAAATATTTGTGTTATGGTGTGAATTGATGCTTATTCTTTTGTTTCTCTTTACTGCATTATTATTTGCTTACTGGTATATTAATTTGGGTTATAACGTTGCAAACAAGTTTAAATCTTTCATCTACTGGTTAGACACTGATTCACCCCCCCTCTTAGTGTCTTTGGGACTAACCTAGTATCTAATAGGCACACTCCTCTTTGTCATCTTTATTCTAGTGTACAATATGCCTTTTGGTGTCCTTTCTTGTAGTACTTTGTCATACTTTTCCATTTACTACATTACCTCATACATTTATGCTCACTATTCTCTTCATTTATTTGTAAAACCCATGTCCTGTACTACCTAGAAACACAACATTTTTCCATTGCGCCCTACAAATGATCTCAAAATGATTGTATGCTTGTCATTTTTATGTTAATTGTCTTGATTAGAGATTAGAGTAGGGTTTTGAAGAGAAAAATTAACAAGGCAACCTTCTTACTATTGAAAACTTCTCACTATGCTTACAAAATTGGTAAAAACAAACTTTGATAGAAGACATCCTTACTGATAGCATAGGTTATATAATACTTATTCTCTAGATTTCTATTACTCTTCTCCCTATGAGTGATATATGGTCTATTATGATCCATGCTTTAATTCCTTAGGTTTTTTATTTATCTTCTTTTCCTATCATTAAAATCCTCCAAATACCTCATGATTATGCCTCTTGATATAGTTAGGACTGACATTATTCATAAGGATTGTCATCTTTCATATCCTCTAAAGTTTGTTAGAATATCTATTGCTATTGACCTTTGATGAGCCCTTAATAAGACATTTCTTTTCCTCTATACCTTGCATTCCTGTCCCTTATTTTCTCTTTCATGGAAGGAAAATTAAATTGATTCATTCCAAGGTGCTAGATTTAGATTCAAGCTCACATTTGACAAGATCTCATCATGAAGCATTAAATTTTCATCTCTACCTTCATCTAGCATTTCTCTAATTGCACCAAAGGCTTCATTTTTTACTCTTAATGGTCATCTCACATGAGCTATGATGCTAACATTAGTGTTTTGGTCCTAGTAACCGTACATGCAACATGGTGATATTCACATGCAATCTTATCTGTACCTTTTTTTCACATTTTCAAATTGTCATTCTATAATGTCTCCTTTGAAGAATGATCTTCTTGTCCCATGCAAATACCACTACAAGCTTATAATAAATACATGATTAAGACCTAGTTTTGTGTGCTTACCATTAGAGCCCATCCTCTGAGGGACCAAGACAAATTTTTTAACACTTTGAATACCACCTCCTTTGACTATCTAATTTTTCTCCTCACAAGGTTTTGATGCATTTGAAGAGGGTTTTAAAGATCAAAACTCTAAACAACATTTTTACATAATAATTTCTCATTATTATTGCAACAATATTTTAATTTTGGCTTTGTAGATACTACTTACTTTGTAGATTCATAGTCCTTAAGACTTGATCCATCTATGCTTTTCACTTATCTCAATCCCTCTACTATGTTTGACAAGGAAAATATCTTTAGCTATTCTACATGTCCTCTATGTTCTTCATGAAATGCTAAGGTTGTATTCATTAATTGATGATCTTGTTATTACAAATCCTTCCCCCTTATCCACTTTATCTTGATAGGAGATTGGCCTTCTAGGGTTTAAAGTTTTCTCAATATTAAAAAATCATCTTGACATTGACAATGAGGCAAGCCAAACAAGGATTACACTCTTCATATGCCACACAAAACCCTTATAAGACTTTCACTAATAATAATTTCTTATGCATGTATACTAGATTTATTATTTCCCATGCTATCAATGCCATGTTATTAACAACAAAGTAAAAACAATGACTTTTGATGACAACTAAATGAAATCCTATGAGGTTTCCAAACATGGAAATGCCAAATGAGACCCTAAAAATCTTGAAGATGCAGAACCTTCAATCAACTTTTTGATTTGTGATGCTATCCACAAAGAGTTTTGACAAGACTGTAACCTCATCACTCTCACACACAAGTTTGTCACTCACCTTGTTTCCTTGATTGACTAATTCTTTTGTCTCCTTGGTTTTCTCTACTAAATATCTAATATGATTTTCCCTATTTGCATGAAATATCTCCCTCTAACTATTGTGTTTTCTCTTCTTGACTACTTAGAAGATCTACACAAAGCTATATCTTTGCTTACTATTCTTCTTTTCTACTTTCACATCCATTCCCTTGCATGAGAGAAAGATAACAATCTCTAATGGCTCTTAGATTATTTCAATACTTTTATTACCAATTTTGCATATGTAAAGGGTGAAAAATTAGGGTTTCCGCCATAAGATGTAGTAAACCCACTAATTTTTATTTAGGGACCTTTACGTTCAAAAGAGGGGTTGAACCCAATAGATTTAGTCATAAACTAGCAAGGATAAGGACTGAAAATACTAATTGGATTCAAGGTGTGAATTTGTTTTCTCTCTTTTGTGAGTTAAATTGCTGAAATTAGGGTAAAGTGTTGAAAATGAAGGTAAAAACACAGAAATAACAAGCTACAGTCATTGGATTGAGGCAAGCACCTGGATCTGAGAAATATAAGTAGATTCAGACCTAATCCCCCAAAAAGCTCAAAAAATGTCGGGACCATAGCGAAATTTGCCTTGGTCCTCTGAACTTTCACACACCAAAGGGTGTTGATTCCTCTATGCAAATAATGTTGATTTTGATATCGTAGCTCTGTACCTATTTCCTACACACAAAAATAAAGCGAAATAGGTTGGGAATAGGGGTTTCCCTAAGTCAAACCTCGATTTAGGATTAACCTTGATTGAAATAAATAATGGAAGGATATACCTCAGATCTGAAATGATTGATAATGATGTTTTGCTTCTTGAATGTAAACACATATGTTGTATGAAATTGCATGCACATGACAAACCCTAATCACACACACATGCTTGCATATGATTGATGTAATATTTCTCCACAATTAATGAATGAAGAATGCAACCTTGAAGATATCTAGAGATGGTTGATGAAGAATACTTCAATGCTTGAACACTTGAATGCTTGATGATTATAATTTTTCCCTTGTACCCTTGTATCTGTATATCCAAATGAGAGGGGAAAACCTCCTTATATACTTGCCTATCAAAAAATATGTTAATTTTTTGACATAAGCCGACACAGGGCTAGGTTTCCCATTCAAATTTAAAAATGCCTTAAGGGTTCAAAATGGGGCCCAAATAGGGAGGACTAAGGTGTGGCACCCTGGTCCTAATGAGAACCAAGGCACCATGCCCTAGTCCTACCCCATTTTAGGGCCATGACAAGGGATCCATGTCGTGTATGAAGTGAAAGTAAGACCATATTTGCATGATTTAAGCATAGTCAGGTCTTAGTTAAGGATTAGGAGGCAAACACTAAGGCGAGGGCCCAAAATGTGGACTAAATTGTAAGGGAGTACAATTTAGGATGACACATTTAGCCCCCACTTTAGCGGGAATACGAGCTTACGCAAATACTCATGATAAAGTAGATGAAAGAGAGATGAGAAAGAGGAGAAATGAGGAGAAAAATCACAAGGAGTATACGACATCACTAATTTTGAGGAACCAAGCCCCCAATCTTAGGATCTTAACTCACTCAAACATATGCAAGGGCACACAAAAACAAGAAAAAAAAAAGACAAACAAAGACAAAAAGACAAACAAGAGAAAAAGGCCAACAAGACACAACAAAAGCTAAGAACAAAAAACAAGACCTCAAGTCAACTAGCCGAAGAGACCTCGATATCAAAATGTTTCAACCATTAATATCATTCTTGAAAAATGCCATCTCAAAAACACAAGTGATCACATAAAAGATAAAAGCATGCATCATCCATGAACTATCAATAGCAAAGCTATGAGTTCATGGGAATAAGGAAAGAGAGAACACATATACACACTAGATGTGTTTTTTTTAGGTGATCCATGAGAAGAATGATGAGAAAGGACATGTATACCTTGTTTCTAGATGTGTTCTTCTAGGTGACCCATGTTGGGGAGAAGAGTAGGAATAGTCTATTTGTATTTCGCTAGTTCCACTCATCCTTGTGCATGTGTGCAAATGATGTATGGTTTTGAGCATGAATCATCTCATGTAAGATTGTTTTGTTTGGTTTCAAGAATGAACACCCCGTATAAGACAAGTGGTGCATAAAATGGGGTTGAAGCATGAGGATGCAACAGTCCCATGTTGATAAATAAAATGAGGATTAAGCATGAGGATGCAATAATCACATAAATGATGGACAATAGGGATGAAACATGAGTATGTAACAATCCCATATTGATAATTGATAGAAAAAAATGCAACTAGGAGGCTGCATATATGCCCCCCCTTAAGATGTCAACATAGTCCTATCTTGATATCTTAAGGTAGATAGTGTTGGCAACAAAGCAACAAACTGAGACGGGGGGGGGGGGGGGGGGGGGGGTTGAATCAGTTTGCTCAAAAACTCTACATAATTCAAACTTAAATTCATATCTGATAATTAATAGTTAAAACACATATTAATACCACATCAATAACACACATAACACCAATATTTTTGACATGAAAAACCCGGTTAAGGGAAAAACCATAGTGGGAACCTACCCACAATGAGATAATACCTGTTAGTAGTAAGTGAAATATTACAATGGAGAATGCACATGCATTCAGGCTTACTGCCTAGAGATCACTGCTCAAATATAATAAAGGCTACAACCCTAGGGAAGACTCACTGTCTTACAAAATATTCGTACAACAATCCAGATTACATGAATTAAGAAAATAACATCTCCTAACGCCTGATTATAGTTCCAGTTAAGCACATATACCCAAACTCCACTCTTATACTTTTGCATACTCTTTCACACCTCTTCACTCTTCTCTTCTGCTTCTAAGTAATCAATACAATATTCACACAGATGCTTCACTTAAATGAATTACATGTATATATATAAATCATCAACCTATCTTTCAAGGTTGACTAAACCCTCAACATAAATTATAAAATAATAACCTCACATGCTACAACAACACGTGCAGATCAAAATAATGTTGACTAAGACATATTTTGGACCCAAATCAACTTCGCAATTATGAAACACCTCCAAGAATTATGCCTTGATCATCCACAACATGCTACAACTCCATAAATGTCGCATAACACGAAGGACACCACCAGATCAAGAAAATGATCAATATCGTGCACAATGATCAATGCATACCAACAACATAGATAGAGAGTGATCTAGGAACATTCATAAGCAACATGAATTGCATCACAACAACCACAACAACTTGAATTACTAGAATCATCATCATCTCTTTACCGGAGCTCAAGAATACCAACATAATAGACTGTCAACCTGAAGGATTCGCTTGTGGATTTACAAATCATGAACCACCAGAATTGAGGACACAACTAAACGTCCCAAATACTCTGCCAAATCCACACACAAAAATATTGCATTTCCAGAGCAATGCAAAGCACAAACTAGAATACCAAATAACACGAACAATTGAGAAATAACCATAGTACCAGACCTCACATCTTGATCAAATCATCATGCGAACCACTGAAACTTATGCTGAATCAACTAGAGATACTTATATTGAAACCCATTAAACCACATCAGCTTAACTGCAACACACTGATCAAACCAACTCATTTAATCTGACTGCAACACTAGAATACACAGAAGAATATGTTGACATCAATGTCAAAACACTATTCCAGCAAACATTTCAATAATATCCAACAATCTCTCCCTTTGGCATTGATGGCAACATATGACTATGAAAAACAATCAATGCAAAGAAATAAATCAACAACCAATAACTCTCAATAATTCTCAATAGACTCCCCTTGAGATCAACACAGGATATAGTAATTTTTCACATGCCTCTCTCCCCCTTTGACATCAATGCCAAAGAAAAATCTCAACAATATCCACAAATGAACATCTAAACCACCATACTGACTACTCCCCCTTAGTAGGAGCCACCACTCATCATGTTACTATTTACTAAGTTGTCATTAGTTTTATGCCCAAAGTCATCCTATATACTCTAGTCGGTTAATGCTACTGAAAAGTCCAGTCGGTAAATACTAAGGTTATCGGTATCGGTTACAGAAGAAAGACAAGTCACCAAGATAATATACACTGAGCTATGAAATGAGATGAATACTGAATGTCTACCGAGCAGCAAAGAAGGTATACCGAGTTAATCTGAATCGAGTGGAAATGTGTTACTAGATTCAATGAACCTGGACACACATGTGAAACGTGTTACAAGATTCGAGAAGATGAAACCGTTATTACATAGGAAATTGCATTTAAAGATTTTGTATGATTTTGAGGAAGAATATCCAATGAAATAATTTCTATGTTTATTCATTCAATAAAACATGTTTGTATGATCGAATCATGAACAGATCACCATCTTAGAGATCTATATAAACATAATGATTTGAGAATATGGTATGAGATGAAAATGAAAAATCATGAGAGAAGATACGATGTGATGATATAGTAATGAAAGAAGAATGACAAAGATATTGAGAGGTTACCGAGAAGGTTTCAGAGAATAGTTTAAGGGATAAAGTATACAGAAGTTGGTTACCAAGTTGATTTATCAATTACTGAGGAATGCCATGAGCAAGGTAATTTCATATTGAGCACATAGAATCTGCTATAACATTTCAGATGTGAAGTTGCAGATATTTTGTAAAGATTTTGATTGAATTATTTAAGTTGTGTTAGAAACCTTTAATAGGGTAAAAGACTCTAATAAAGTCTATAAATTGTAAATCCTTTAACCAGGTATAACATTTTGTAAAAGTGTTTGTAAAATCCTTTAGCAAGGTAGATCTAAAGATCTTTATACTCCTAACAGGGTAAGCTATCAGAAATAGCTAAACATGTAGCTCTAACCAAGCAATCTTGATTACTGCAGTAGTGAAGTTGTGGGTGCCATCCCCACCGCAGTTTTTCTCTCTAACCAAGAGTTTCTGCATGACCAAAAATCTTTGTGTTATGGAGTGAAATTCTTATGGATGTTATTTCTATGATTATGCTTCAGTATTACATACTTACGAGATCAACAATACTTAGTTTGTGTTTTTCAGTAAAATTGTTTTTTGAGAAAAGTTTTGAAGTACCGATTCACCCTTCCCCTCTCAGTACATTAGCTTTCCTAGTCGGACCTAACAATTGGTATCAGAGCTTCATGATGTGCACAATCCAATTGATCAGACAGATTATGTTGAACTTCAATCATCCTTGATATTTCATCATTCTTTTCAGACACCATTGCTTCTAGATGTTGTTTTTCTCCTTCTATATTTCACATATTATCTTCAATTGTTCTCAATGCATCAAGATTTTCAGTCATTTGTGTGCTGAAATACTCATGTTCCCTTCTCATTTCTTTTAGCTGTTCATTAAGTGCTTTTTTCTTTTCTTTCAACTCTGCAATCATTTCTTCAAATTCTTCTGATATGCTGTTCTCAAATGATGTCTCAATTTGTTCCACCAACTCTTGTGAGTCCTGTAAATCATCAGACAACCTTCTTCTTACTTTCAGTGATCTTTGCATTTGTCTCTGCATATCTACAATCACTTGATTAGCATGATCCAATTCTTCTTGAAGATTCACAATTCTGCGTGATTGTTTATAGCCTTCCATTGATAGGATCTTTCTCTTTAGGTTGTTAATCCCTTTACCAAGAATTGCGCTCTGATACCAGTTGTTAGGTCCGACTAACATCATGAAGATACTCTAAAGGAAAATGAGAACCAAGAATTGAAACTTGAATTATCAAGATTGACCGATGAACTTGAAGCAGAAAAGAAGTCAAAAGAAACACTAAATAAAAATTATGAAGCGTCGAGAATGTTGGATGAGCAACTAAATATGAGAACACCCAACAAATTTGCAGGACTCGGTTATAAAGGAAACAACTCTACCAAGAAAGGGATCAACACCACCGAGAAAGGAGAATCATCAAAGAAAGCTGGAAAAAAAGATAACATGAAGGACAAGAAGCCTATTTGCAACTACTGTGGAAAACAAGGACATACTGCCGATGTTTGCTGGATCAAAAAAGGTAAGCAACCGAATGTTACTAGGTTTGATGGTTATTGTTATAATTGCAATAAGTGTGGTCACACATCTAAGCAATGTAGGAAAAAGTCTGTTAACAATTATTAGAAGGCAAATTCAAGGGGTTTTGCAAAAATTGCAATAGATATGTACACAATACCGAGAAATGTTGGTTTAAGCAGAAAAACTATATGTGGACTCCACATCGAGAAAACACTAGAAGCTACCGAGCTCACATAGATCTCAATCGACAATACACTTCAGTACCATGGGATTACAATACAAGAATATGGTGTGAATGTTGTGGAATATACGGACATATAAGTGCAAACTATATGATAAGGTTTGGAATGAACAACAGGAGATCATGGATAAGTCCCGGTATGACATGTTTTCATTGTCACAAAGTTGGACACTTGGCTAAAGACTGTAGAGATCAACCTAGAGGAGATACTGAGGAAATAAGAAGCAAATTACAAAAATTTTGAAAAGAAAGAAACAAGATACAACCAAGGTATCACTGACCCCGCCAATAAAGCGAGCAAACACTAGATCATCTGCTATGTCACCCAGTAAGAAGCTGAAGAATGTAGCAACGCCTAAGGTTACAAAAACTTATACAAAGAAGCCCAGAAGACTAATTTTGAATAAAGAGGCAAGTGACACAGAGTTAGAAGATGTAAATAAATTTTAGATTGTAAAAAGCACAAAGGAAGATGTACATAGTGTTGACAATTTTTGTGCAAAATTAAAGCAATATGGTGGATTTGGGTCGTTTAGATATGTAAAATATGACTCAAGAACAAATGATTGAAGAAGTGTAGAAAGAAATTGCTATAGGTAAAACAAAGCTTATTGAAATCATTGGTGAGTTGTCTCCTCAACTCAAGCATATTATTTATTTATTCCAGAAGTTATGTACATTCTCATTCTTTATCAAAGATATCCAGAATAAGACTGAAGTCATTGAAAAAGAGATTACCGATCTCTCAAATAAATTGACTACCGAGCCAAATTCTCTTCAGAATTTTTATAAAAGGCTACAAACTCTTATGGCTCAATAGTTAGAACTTTGGAATGAAGAGCATAAAATAAGGATGGATATCATGACTCTTCAAACATTATTTATTCCCCATTTATCATCAGTTCAAGAGCAGATCAACTGAGCTACCCAATTGTCCACTGAAGTAGAGGAAAGCACTTTAGATGGTTTGATCACACTGTTAGCTGATATTACAGCTCAGAATTCACTAATGGAAAGTGTTAAGGATGCACTTACCAACGCTCTTACAGATGCTTGTACAAAGTATAAATCTATTTTTGATCAGTTGCCCCCACCAAATGGTAACTAGTTTTGATGTCTGTCAAAAAGGGGGAGTGTATCGAGTATACAAAGTATTTGAGTGTACAAAGTTTATCATATATACCGAGTGTATAGTTAAAATGGACAGGGGGAGCATGGAACATTAGGAGCATGAAATAACAGAGTATGGAACATCAAGTTATGTACAAAATATTGATAAGGGGAGTATGTATTTGAACAATGTATACACTGTCATTTCAGTTTATTTTGCAAGTATATAGATTTTGTATCATGACTTTGAAAGGAGTTTTGTCAAACATACCAAAATAGTGTCAAAAGGGGAGATTGTTACTATTTACTAAGTTGTCATTAGTTTTATGCCCAAAGTCATCCTATATACTCTAGTTGGCTAATGCTACCAAAAAGTCCAGTTGGTAAATACTAAGGTTATCGGTATTAGTTACAAAAGAAAGACAAGTCACCGAGATAATATACACTAAGCTATGAACCGAGACGAATACTGAATGTCTATCGAGCAGCAAAGAAGGTATACCGAGTTAATCTGAACCAAGTGGAAATGTGTTACCAGATTCAATGAACCTGGACACACATGTGAAACGTGTTACAAGATTCGAGAAGATGAAACCGTTATTACATAGGAAATTGCATTTAAAGATTTTGTATGATTTTGAGGAAGAATATCCAATGAAATAATTTCTATGTTTATTCATTCAATAAAACATGTTTGTATGATCGAAGCATGAACAAATCACCATCTCAGAGATCTATATAAACAAAATGATTTGAGAATATGGTATGAGATGAAAATAAAAAATCATGAGAGAAGATACGATGTGATGATATAGTAATGAAAGAAGAATGACAAATATATTCAGAGGTTACCTAGAAGGTTCCGGAGAACAGTTTAAGGGACAAAGTATACAAAAGTTGGTTACCGAGTTGATTTATCAATTACCGAGGAATGCCATGAGCAAGGTAATTTCATATCGAGCACATAGAATCTGCTATAGCATTTCATATGTGAAGTTGCAGATATTTTGTAAAGATTTTGATTGAATTATTTAAGTTGTGTTAGAAACCTTTAACAGGGTAAAAGACTCTAATAAAGTCTATAAATTATAAAGCCTTCAACTAGGTACAACATTTTGTAAAAGCGTTTGTAAAATCCTTTAGCAAGGTAGATCTAAAGATCTTTATACTCCTAACAAGGTAAGCTATTAGAAATAGCTAAACATATAGCTCTAACTGAGCAATCTTGATTACTGCTGTAGTGAAGTTATGGGTGCCATCCCCACCGCAGTTTTTCTCTCTAACCAAGAGTTCCTGCGTGACCAAAAATCTTTGTGTTATGGAGTGAAATTCTTATGGATGTTATTTCTATGATTATGCTTCAGTATTACATATTTATGAGATCAATAATACTTAGTTTGTGTTTTTCAGTAAAATTGTTTTTTGAGAAAAGTTCTAAAGTACTGATTCACCCCTCCCCTCTCAGTACATTAGCTTTCCTAGTTGGACCTAACACATCAATCTGAAGCGCAAGATATCTCTGTAAAGTTCACTAGACTGATACAACTCAATGGATCTTAGTTCACATCAAGAGGGGCAATTACCCCTAGCTTCCCTCTGTGATACTCAAAAATATCTTTAGGTAAAGTATTCATGAAGATATTTGCAATCTATTCCTTAGTAGGCACATACTCTAATCTAACTTCTTTCTCATTAACTTTCTCTCTCAAGAAATGAAACTTGATTGATATATGCTTAGTCTTAGAATGCAATACTAGATTCTTGGAAATATTAATGGCACTAGAATTATCAAAATATATATTTGTAGGTTCATAAAAAATAACTCTAATATCCTTCAACATTTGCTTCATCCAAATTATTAGAGTACAATTGCTAGAAACAACAATTTATTCAACTTTTGTAGTAGATACTTGGAGATAGCATTTCACTTTTTACTTGACCATGCAACCAGTCTCTTTCCAAGGAAAAATGCACCACCACTAGTACTCTTCTAGTCATCCACATCACCTGCCCAATCAACATCTATAATAGCACTCAAAGTAAAGTCATCATCTTTGGGATACCATAAACCAAAATCAACTGCCCCTTTCAAATATCTGAATTTTTTTTTCACTACTATAACATGAGATTCCTTAGGATCAACTTGAAATCTAGCAACAAGACCAACAACATTCATAATATCTGGTCTAGTCTGAGTTAAATACAATAAACCACCAATCATAGATCTATATCTGGTCTAATTTTCTTTTAGAGAATCACTATCTTTTGTTAACTTACATCCGGTTACCATAAGAGTACCAACAGGCTTAACATCATCCAAACAAAACTTTTTCAACAATTCCTTCACATACTTAGACTGAGATATAAAAATACCTTTACCTGACTATGAAATTTGCAATCCCAAAAAGAATTTCATCTCACCAATCATTGACATTTCAAAATCACTCTGCATATCATCAACAAACTTCTTGCACAAACCATCATTTCCACCAAAAATAATGCCATCAACAAATATTTCAACAATTAAGATGTTATCATTATCAATCTTGAAATACAGATTACTGACAACAATACCTTTATTGAATTCTAGCTTCATAAAATACCTATCCAATCTTGCAAACCAGGATCTAGGAGCTTGCTTCAAACCATACAGTGCTTTCTTCAACCTGCAAACCATATCTTTTCCTCTGTCAACTGAAATCCATCCGGTTGCTCAATGTAAACTTCTTCTTCCACCTCACCATTAAGAAAGGTTGACTTGACATCCATCTGATGCATTTTGTCTTTGTAAGCAAAATAAGCAATAAATAATCTAACAACTTCAATTCTAGCTACTAGAGCAAAAGTTTCCTCAAAATTAACACCTTCCATATGAGAATAACCCTTACAAACAAGTCTAGCTTTATTCCTAGCAACTTCACCTTGTTCATTCAATTTATCCTGAAATACCCTCTTAGTTCCAATTACATTTTTTATCTTTAGGTTTGGGAACTAAAATCCATGTACTATTTTTTTCAATCTCATTCAACTCTTCTTCCATTGCTTTGACCCAATTTTCATCTTAACAAACTTCATCAACATCCTTAGGTTCAATTTTATAAATCAAACAATATTCTTCAACAATTTTTCTCCTAGTCATTACACCTTTGTTATGATCTGATTTTCTGAATGATTTAACTTTAAAGTCTTAGGATTATCTCTATTTTCAGACTCTTGAACTCTCTCTTCAGTATTAGCATCTACACCTTCATTCTCAGGCTTTTCCTGAGCATTCTAAATTTGATTCTGGGTCAAGTACACTTGCTTTCCTTTATGTGAAGTGACATCCTGATCATTTGAATCATATTCACAAGGTCTAGGATGATACACATTTCCTTCATACACTTTCACATTATCACTTTCAACTATTTTTCCCAATCTTTTGTTATAACACCGGTAGGCCTTACTCTTAGTAGAATAACAAAGAAAAATTTCTTCATCACATCTAGTATCAAATTTCCCTAGATCTTCATCTCTTCTGATATAACATTTAATACCAAATGTTTTGAAATATCTAATAGTAGGAGCATGACCAAACCATAACTCTTAAGGAGTCTTATCAGGATCACCTTTGATACGAACTTAGTTCAAGGTATATACTGCATTACTCATAGCTTCTCTCCAGTAGATTTGTGGCACATTTCCCTCAATCATCATTGTTCTAGTAGCTTCCTAAACTGTTCTATTGTTTCTCTCCACAATACCATTCGGCTGAGCAGCTGAGGGGTCCACGAAGCGTGCAAATATCTGTCTCTTCATCCCATGCTCTTCCCAAAAAGAATTTAACTCACTAGAGGTAAATTCTCCACCTCTGTTAGATCTCAGACACTTCAGCTTCAATCTAGTCTCTATCTCTGCCAAAGCCTTGAAAATCTTGAGCTTCTCCAATGCTTCATATTTCTCCCTCACGAAGGTAACCCACATCATGCTTGAATAGTCATCAATCAACAACACTAAGTACCCATCACCCTGCAAGCTTCTCACCCTAAAAGGACCACACAGATCAGTATGCACAAGATCCAATATCCCATTAGAAGTATATTGTTTTCTCTTGAAAGAAACTCTTTTCTGTTTCCCTAACTGACATTCCTTACATACCAGATTAGAACGCTTTAGAATCTTAGGCAAATCTCTCACAGCTTGAGTGGTACTTATCTTAACCGTGCAGTCAAAATTTAAATGACACATCCTTCTATGCCACAACCAACTTTCATCAAATTGAGCAATCAAACAACTTTTACCACCAGAATTCAAGTGAAAGATATTACCTTTAGTCTGTGTACTTGATGCAATCTCAATTTTGGAACTACTCAAGTTTACATTTTCCATTCTTGAATTGAAAATAATATCCCTTATCAACCATCTGTCCAACACTCAAAAGATTATGCTCTAGACCTTCAACATACATAATACCATTAGTGTTATGCTTACCATCAAGAGAAATTAAACCTCTACCATGTATTATAGTAGCTTTATCATCTCTAAATCTCACTACACCACCATCATACTTTTCCATACTCCAAATTTACTCTTATCACCTGTCATGTGATGAGAGTAGCCATTGTCAATAATCCATTCATCTTTTTCTTCAACTTTAGCAGTCAAAGCTTTCTATTTAACAATGCAGGTAGTAGAATCAACAGTCACCAGTGTTGGAATCAAGGAACACTGAGAGGGGGGGTGAATCTGTGTTTTGCAATTTATAACTTTATTAAACTGATCATTTAACCACATAGTACATATGAAGGAAAGAAAGATGCATGACCATAAAGAATGTACTCATAACACCACAGCACCAAGATTTTTTACATGGAAACCTAGTTAAGGGGAAAACCATGGTGGGATTGAGATGGTCCACAATATTAATATACCTTGTTAAAAGTGTAATAATATTACAAAGGTTAATGCACATGCATTCAGACACACTGCCTAGAGCTCAATGCTCAAATACAAAAGGGCTGCAAACCTGAGGAAGGCTCACTTCCTTACAGATCTAGAACAATAGTTAACTAAAGTGGTTGAGCTAATAAATAACATCTAGAAATGCTTGGGAATAGTTTCGGCTAAGATCATATATCAAACTGCACACTTTGCAACACACTCTGCTCTGATATGTCGTTCTTCTGCAATCTAGAGCACCTATCTGCACACTCGATCACCAACACACACAACATAACCACTGATATGATAAATGACACTACCAATCACTTATATATCCACAACATCGAATTAGATCATTTACATGTCAGCCCAAAAGTACATAACACACAAATGAAACATGTAATATCAAGTCGGCTCAATCCGATCTCTAATACACATGCAGACCAAAACAATGTCAGTTAAGATATAGTATGGACCCAAATCAACTCCTTGAACATGCAACACCACCGAATAACTCACCAAGATCATCCGCAATACACAACAACCGGTAAGAATGTCGCATAAAATGAAGAACATCACCAGACCAAGGGAATCTTCAATAACACGCACAATGAACAATGTAGACCACCAAAACACATAGAACATGTTTGAAGAATATCAATAAGCAACATGAATTCCTCCGCAATAACCGTAACAACTCAGATAACTAGAATCATCATCATTTCACCATGGGAGCTCAAGAACACCATCAAAACTTATTGACAAACTAAAAGATACGCTTGTGAAGTTCCAAATCATGAACCATCTGAACTAAGGAAACACACGAATGTCCCAAACACTCTCCAAAATCTACACAACATAAAGAATCAATTATGGAGCACTACAACCAGAAATCACAACTCTGCAATATAGAGCCAACAAAAAAACCAACCACCACACTGGATCACATAACTCGATCAAATAACCTTTTGGAGCACTTAAACTCATTTTGAATCAACCAGAGATAAATATCTCAAAACCCATTAAACCACATTATCTCATCTACAATAGATAGGCTAAACAGCTCATCCAACCGAACTACAATATTGGAATATAGAGAAGAATATGTTGACATCAATGACAAAACACTGTTCCAGCAAATATCTCAACACTATCCAACAACTGAATCTTATTCGTTGATAGCAATTAACACCCATTCATCTCCTAAATTTCCCTTCTCAGACTCATCATTTGTCACACCTTCATCAACAACAAAATAACACTTCTTTTGATATTTAGGCTTGTAAGGTTTCAATGGCTTCTTAGGATTTCTATCTCTTTTTGAACATATAGAAGAAAAATGTCCAATCTTATTACATGAAAAGAACTTAAGAGGCAACTTACCTTCATACTTACGGATACCCTTAGGCAATCTTCTAGCAATCAGGGCTTCAAGATCTTCAAGCTCTCTCTCTCTTCTTCTTCAAGCTCTTTCATCTCATTCTCATATCTGGATATCCTTGTATAACTTTCTCCTGGATCATATTTTTGCTTCTCAGATATAGTAGCTTTGAATGCAAATTCAAATTTAGGAGGAACTTTGCCAAATTCTCTCAACTCAAAAGTAGCAAGCTTTCCAGCTCAACATGTCTCTGGTCACATCTGTCATAGTCCAGAACTCTTCAATAGCAAAAACCTTATCCTTGTAAGCAAGAGGTAGGGATCTTAGCAGTTTACCCACAATCTCATATTCTTCCAATACTCCACCAACACATTTAATATTCAATACATTCTCATTCACCCTTTGCATAAAGGAGGTAATGTTATCATCTTCACCCATGTTCAACATTTCACACTTTCCCTTCAAGATCTGACTCTTAGCAACTTTAACATGACTATCACCTTCATATAAAGTCTCTAGCTTCTTCCAGATCTCATGAGTAGTCTACAAATCCATTACATTAGTCATCTTAGAATCTGTCAAGGCACTCAACAATGCTTCCTTCTCTCTAATATTGAATTCAACTTTTTTAATTTCATCTGGAGTAGTAGGACCATTATGAGGAATATTATACACATTCTTAGTAATCTTCCAATAGTCTTCACTGATGTATCTTGAATGACATTCCATCCGGTTCTTCCAGAGAGTATAATTCATTCCATCAAATCTCGAACTATCCTTCTTAAAAGAAAAGGTTGTCATCTCGGATGTCCTTAAGTGGCCAAGCTTCTTCCAGAGGATCTAGCTCTGATACCAATTGTTGGCAACAATGCAGCAAATTGAGGGGGGTGGGGCGTGAATCAATTTGCTCAAAAACTCTACACAATTCAAACTTAATTTCAGATCTGATAATTAATAGTTAAAGCATAGATTAATACCACATCAATAACACACATAACACCAAGATTTTTGATGTTGAAAATGTGGTTAAGGGAAAAACCATGGTGGGAACCTACTCACAATGAGATAATACCCTTTTAGGAGTAAGTAAAATATTACAGTGAGGAATGCACATGCATTCAGGCTCACTGCCTAGAGCTCATGGCTCAAATACAATAAGGGCTACAACCCTAGGGAAGAATCACTATCTTACAAAAGATTCAGACAACAATCCGAATTACATAAACTAAGAAAATAGCATCTCCTAATGCTTGATTATAGTTCCGGTTAAGTACATATACCCAAACTCTTCTCTTATACTTCTACACACTTTTTCGCACCTCTTCACTCTTATCTTTTGCTTCTAACTAATCAATACAATATTCGCACATGTAGATACTTCTCTCAAATGAATATTACATGTATATATAAATCATCAACCTATATTTCAAGGTCGGCTAAATCCTCAACATAAATTATAAAATATTAACCTCACATGCTGAAACAACACATGCTGATCAAAACAATGTCGGTTAAGACATAATATAGACCCAAATCAACATTACAATTATGAAACACATCCAAGAATTATGCCTCGATCATCCACAACATGCTACAACTCCATAAATGTCGCATAACACAAAGAACACCACCAGATCAATAAAATGATCAATATCGTGCACAACAATCAATGCAGACCAACAACACAGATAAAGCACAATATAGGAACATTCACAAGCAACGTGAATTGCATCACAACAACTGCAACAACTTGGATTACTAGAATAATCATCATCTCTTTATTGAAGCTCAAAAACACCAACATAATAGACTGTTAACCTGAAGGATTCACTTGTGGATTTCCAAATCATGAACCACCAGAATTGAGGACACACCTAAACATCCCAAATACTCTACCAAATCCGCACACAAAGATATTGCAATTCCAAAGAAATGAGAAGCACAAACTAGAATATCGAATAACACGAACAACTAAGAAATAACCATAATACTGGACCTCACAACTTGATCAAACCATCATGTGAACCATTGAAACTTACGCTGAATCAACTAGAGATACTTATCTCAAAACCCATTAAACCGCATCAGTTCAATTGCAACACACTAACCAAACCAACTCATTTAATCTGACTGCAATACTCGAATACACAAAAAAATATGTTGACATCAATGACAAAACAATGTTCCAACAAACATCTCAACAATATCCAACAAACAGAAACAAGGATACCCACCTTCAACACCAAGGAGATATCTTCTAATCAATAATAGATGCATTCCAAGCTAGGAAGAAAGTCTCCTGAATAGGCTTTGTTTCTTTAAGCAAGGAAAAGATAATTGTAAAAGAGATATCTTGCAACAAATGTAGAGGGATCCTTTTGAGGGATGCATGATTAACAAAGGAGGAAGAGATCTTTGAATAGAGATGCTTACTTCCAAGAGTAGAGGAGATCCTTAATAAAGATGACATTTTGGTAGGAGAAGAAGACTAAGAATACACACCTTCTCCAATGTTTAGGAAAAAGGAGATCCTTAGGATTGTACACTTTCAATAAGGAGAGATTGTTCATAAGAGATGTACCATTTCAAACAAAGATTAGATCCTAAACAAGGAACACACATGCATTCATATAAAGGACAATTCTATGCAAGAAATGACATCAAATTATGAAAGATGCAACTCAACAAAGGAAGAGGAAATCTTTAGAAAGAGAGAGAGAGAGTTGAACATTATTCTTGCCCCTTGTAATGGGTGAAAAATTAGGGCTTCCACCATTAGAAGGATGAAAAATGCTAATTTGCCATTACATTCAAAAGAGGGAGGAATCCAATAGATCTAATCCCAAATCAAGAATGATAAGGACTGAATACTGATTGGATTTAGGGGAGGTGTGAATTAATTTACCCTCTTTTGTGAGTTGAAATGTTGAATTAAGATAGTGTTGAAAAAATGAAGGTAAAAATGCGGAAATAATGAGCTACAGATGCAGGATTTTTGTGTGCAACTACATTTGAGTAGTATATGCAAATTCCGATCTGATCCCCCAAAAAGCTCCAAAAATGTCAAGATCGGTGTGCCTGTTGTCCTAGTCCTCCTTCATTTTCACACACCAAAGAGGGTTGATTCGTCTCTACAAATAGTTCCTATTTTGAAGAGTACAACTTTGTACCTATTTCATGCACATAAAAAGAAAGGGAAATAGGTTGGGAATAGGGGCTTGCCTTAGGTCAAACACCAGTTTTGGAATTAACGATGAAATTGAGGTAAAGACAATTGAAATTGCTGTAATGAAAGGTTCTTCTTTTGAGGGAGATGCTAAATAATGATTGAAAATCAAGTGATATACCTCCTTGTGAAGTTTTATTTGTCTCCACACAGAATTAGGGCTTGATGAGTTCTTCAACAAAATAGGATGAAAGATGCGTACTTCAATGCTTGAATCTTGACTTTATTGCTGCTCCAAGGCTTGAAGGAAGATTGATTAAGGCTCAATTTCTCTTGAATGCTTGATTTCTTGATCTCATATGATTTTTGGATGCTTGATAGATGTGTTGTGATCCTCAAATGAGAGAGGAAATCCTCCTTTTATACTTGTCGATCATATAAATTGCTAATTTCTTGACATGAGCCGACATAAAGCAATAAATCTCATTCAGGTTTGAAATAGGACCAAGGGTTAAAAGAGAGCCCAAATTAGGGGGGACTAGAGTGTGGCGCTCTAGTCCCACCTCTATTTAGGGCTAGGATAAAATTCTAGGTGCATAGGAAAACTCAAGAAATGATGCAATTCATGAGGGGTATGAGCATAATCAGGTCCCAATTAGGCCAAGGGGCACAAACACTAAGGTAGGGACCCAATGCAGTCAAAATTGTACAAGGGTGAAATTTTAGGATGCTACACCCCCCAAGAATGGAGATAAGGACACCAAAGAGAGATCATCTATAAAATAAACACTCTTCTAAAATAAGAAAAAGATCCTCAACAAGGATGCACATCACAATATAGAAGGGTTCATTATAAAAGATACAACTCAATAAAGAGAAGAATTTGATGAATGATTATAGACTTTCAACACTAAAGAAGAGGTCCAATTAAGGATATGAACTTATAAGGAAAGGATAAGACCCTCATTAGGGATACTTGTTCCAATAAGAGGAAGGAGATCCCCAATAGGGATATACACCTCCACAATATAAGATATCCTTAATAAAGGCCCTACTTCACAAAGGGAAAGTGAGAAAGGATGATTGAATGTATATTCTTGCCCTCCAAGCATGAATACAAGAATAAAAATACTACTATGTTGGTACCAAAGTATGATTGTACTTGAAATTGTACCACCATGAATGACAATGAGCCCCTAATAAGCAAGCTACCAATGTCACATAATGAGGAGAAACATAATAGGAACTTAAATGTTATGTGAAAGGAAAAATATGAGAGTCCAACTCATTGCCATCTAGTATTTGAATGGTACCAGTTACAATAAGTTGTTGAATTTTATTTTCTAAATCATAACATTCATTAGTGGCATGGCCAGGGATCTGGTGATACTTGCAAAAAGAAGAATCGTAATGATTTTTGTCACAATTATTTCTTTGATTTTTTAAAGGGAGAGTAATCAAGTTGGCTTTAAGAAGCTCATACAAAATACTCTCTTGTTGTGATGAGAAGTTGTAAGAAGACATAGATGTATTAGACAATGGAAGAGGGGATGTCAACAAAGGAGGACTTTGGAAACCTAGATCTTCTTGGGAAAAGTGTGGTTTAGATTTCTCATGTCCGTCAAAACTTTGTTGCACACATCCTAAACCATATCCATTGTGTCCATGCATAGATGTTGAAATGTCTAGAGGAGAGGGTTTATTCCTAGTATCAAAATCTAAAGATCCCTCATCATCATTAAGACATGTGTTGGAAGAAGAGGGGAGAATTGATTTAGAAGATTTTTGGATAAATGACACACAAGGCTCCTTCAAGGTTTACTTATTAGATTGAGGGATTTTATAACCATTGAAGGAAGCTATAAATTCTAATGTAGCCCAATTCTTTATTAAGGAAACATCATTGATATGAGATTGTGTTATTGAAGGAATCATAGTATTAAAGGGATAAATGCATCCTACTTCTCCATGAACAAAATCATAAGGAGTAGGTTCAACCTTGATTGTGTGAAGTTAATTGTTATATATTAATTTTATTGTGCGATGAAGAGTAGAAGGGATCACTTTCATAGCATGAATCCATGACCTACCTAGAAGAAGGTTATAATTAAGATGGTTGGGCATGACATGAATAGGAGTAGGCAAAGTCACAGGTCCTACTTTGATAGGTAATATGACTATACCAAGTGTCTCTCTAGGAACATTATCAAAGCCACAAACACAAAGAGGATTAGGTTGAATAGAAGAATGATCCCAATTTATCTTGTCTAATAAGTCAACACAACAAATGTTAAGTGTTGACCCATTATCAATTAAGTTACCTCTTATGTTTTGATCATAAATGCGAGGAGTAATCATAAGGGGATCATCTCTATTTTTAACCTCAATAGAATGAAATTCATCTTGTGAGAATGTGATATCATTTGGTTTAGAAGAAGGATGAAGAACCACTTTACGAAGGCTTCTTGGATCAACCTATGGTGTGAAGGGGAAGTTTGAATCGTTTGAAAGGGAGATCCTTGCTAAGATACCATGGAATTTCTCAACAAGATCCTTATCAATGTCCTTCTTAGGGTGAGAGGGTGAGAAGAATATTAGGATCTCTCTTTTTCACACAAGCATTAAATGTTTGATGTATTTCAAAGCCATATTTTTGTTCTAGTTGTCTTTCCATAGCATCTCTTTCACATATGTATTTTGTAACTTTTAGGATATTGGGAGGTTCCTTGGGCTTAGGCTTCTCATAACTAGAAACATGAATGGTATTGACTTGATTAGGCTCTTTGTTCTCCAAGGATACATCTCTAGAAGGGAGAGCATTAAGGAAATTGCTAACCTCTTGTTCCAAGTTATCCTCATAGGGGAGGTACATTTCAGGATAAACATCATTCTTCAAAGATTCATCTTTAGAAGGGATAACTTTGAAAGAAGTCTCATAGCCTCTTCTTGCACCAATGTGCCCTCATTGGTAGAACCAAATTTGGGAGAGGGTAAATCAATGTCCATCAACACTTCTTCTCTAGGAGAGATACCATGTATGGAAGGTAAAGTGACATGAAGAAAGGTGTTTATGATATCATCCTCTTGCTCTAAAATATTCTTATGGGAGAGGGATATTTTGGGAGATAGATCTACATCAATATTCAAAACTTCATCCTTAAGAGGAAGAGTTGTAAAAGGAGTGTTAATAGTATTTTCTTTCACCAAAATATCCTTATGAACAAACGAAGATTTAGGAGAGGAATTATCATGGTTCATTAGGGTGTCATCTCTAAAAGGTAAAGCCTGATAAAAAGGATTGCCAACCACATCAACTTCTTTTATCAAAAAATCTTCTTCATAAATAGGATTGATAGAAGGTAAATGTTCATAAAGCGGATTGTCATGCATGATAACATCCTTGTGAGTTTTTTGGAGATTTAGAGGATGATGTAGAGGAAAGAATGAAGTCATCAAGAGTTCCATCCATCATCTCAAGGTCATCACTACTAAATGGCTTACGCATTATGTTGATTAACCTTTGGCAAAATGATGGTTTAGAAGGCTTAGGATAAAAGAAACCATCAAGAACCTCCTCAAGTTCTTCTCTACTATATACTTATTCAAAAGGATTGTCATTATAAGAAAATGGATTGTCAAAGGCATAATAATCTTGCAAAGAGTAAGCCGACATTATGGAAAAGAAATGCTAAGTATTGGAATGAAATGATCTAAAGCATGCAAACACACAATATGCATAAAACAAGTTTTTTTTTTTCTTATTTTTTTTAAAATTTATTTTTTCTTTTAAACTAAATTATGAAATGAATGCCTCTAAATCTAAAAATACACTTGAAAAATTATTCAACCCACAAGTTAATTTTAGAATTATAAATTAGGGTTTTTGTGAAATTAACCTCTAAATTTTTAAAATCTAATAGGAAATTGAACTTGTAAATGAAAATTTGAATTTGAAATTTGAAAACACCTAGATCTAAAATAATTAATCCAAATTTTAGCAACCCACAAGCTCAATTTTAAATTTAAAAATTAGGGTTTTTTTGGTGTAATTAAACTCTAAAATTTTAAATTTAATTGGAAATTGAACTTGCAAATGAAAATTTAAATTTTAAATGCCTAAAGAGTTCGGATCTGAGAACATAAATTAGAAATTAAGGTGCAAGGTGTCAGGTTCACCAAAATGTAAAGGTGAAAAATTAGGGTTTCCACCACCAGATTTTTACTCAGGGACCTCTACATTCAAAATATGGGTTGAATATAATAGATTTAGTCACAAACCAGCAAGGATAAGGACTGAAAATACTGTTTGGATTCTAGGTGTGAATTTGTTTGCCCTCTTTTGTGAGTTGAATTGCTGAAATTAGGGTAAAGTGCTGAAAATGAAGGTAAAAACACGGAAATAGCAAGCTACAGTCATCAGATTGAGGCATGCACCTAGATCTAAGAAATATAAGCAGATTCAAACTTGATCCCCAAAATATCTCCAAAAATGTCAGGACTGGACCGACCATCACTCTGGTCCTCCTAACTTTTCGCACACCAAAGAGGGTTGATTCGTCTCTACAAATAATGTTGATTCTGAAGATCACAGCTTCGTACTTGTTTCTTGCACATAGAAAGAAAGGGAAATAGGTTGGGAATAGGGGTTTGCCTAAGCCAAAACTCGGTTTAGGAATTAACCTTGATTGAAATATCACAAATAGTGAAATGAATAATGGAAGGATATACCTCAAATCTGCAATGATTGATAATGATGCTTTGCTTCTTGAATACAATCATATATGTTGTATGAAATGGCATGCACATGACAAAACCCTAATCACACATGCATGCTTGTATATGATTGATGTAATGTTGCTCCATAATTGATGAATGAAGAATGCAACCTTGAAGACCTCTAGAGTTGGTTGATGAAGAATACTTCAATGCTTGAATAGTTAAATGCTTGATGATTATAATTTTTGCCTTGTACCCTTGTATCCGTATATCCAAATGAGAGGGGAAAACCTCCTTATATACTTGCTCGTAAAATATGTTAATTTTTTGACATAGGCTGACACAGGGCTAGGTTTCTCGCTCAAAATTGAAAATGCCTAAAGGGTTCAAAATGGGGCCCAAATAGGGAGGACCTATTGGGATCTCCAAAATTTGGCAAAATTTTGAGGGTCCATGTAAAATTTTGCTTGATGCACTTAGAAACCCTAGCTGCAAAATGAATCCAAGTAGCCCACTTTGAGGGCCAGTATTTTTGCACCTGTTGATTGTAATGAAAAATCACTTTGGAATATTGTTGAGCATCTATCAAAGATGTCATGTGACCACTTATAGCTTCCTATGGTTAATTTTGATGAGTTTTTGATAACCTTATTTTAGGGCCCCGAGGTGGGTTTGTTGTTTCTCACTATTAAACCTTTTTAAGTAAGCCATCTTTGAGATGTTGCATCTTTATGTCAGCTGAGCGTCATGCCAACTCAATATTTTTCCATGATTTTTTGCATCTTTACAAAGATCCATGTCAGTTGGCATAGGCCCATGAATTCATTTGATGATTTTTCAAAGTCAAATCCATATGCATTTTGTTCAGATTTGCAGGCTGAATAGTGTAAAATCTGCAAAAAGTAGCCTAACATTTGATTTTTTATCTTGTAAACTATTGACCTACATGCAAAAGTGGATGTTCCCCACGATTCTACAACTTGGCCAGTTTGTAGCTTCTTAGCACGTCATCTGATATTTTTTCAAGGTCCATTCCAAATGAACTTTTTTCAGGGTTTGATTGTCAGCACTTATAGAATTTTCAGAGAGGGTAGGTTTGGGTGCTAATATTTTGCACATGTGATCAAATCAAGTCAAACCATATTGTGCACATGCTCATGGTATCCAGATGTACTAGTTTTCCAAGTGGCTACCCCTGAAATTGAGGTTTGATATTTTTTCAATACAGTAATTGAACAGGTTTCAGGATGATTTGAAAGGTGTAGTTTTAGAAAACAATTGAGTAGGCGAATTAGAGGATTAAAATAGTTTAACTCATGTGTCATCATGAGCAATTGTTTAGTATTTTGGATTCCCCGTATGATACTCTAAAAGTAAGCAAGTTTTCAGGATCTAGGGAGGTGATTTGATAAGTTTTCAAAGCTAGTTCTCAGGTTGTTTTGATCAAGGTTTAGAGGTATCAAACATCAAATTTAATTGATGATCTCTCAAATTTTTAAATTCAGATTGCATCAAGTTGATGTCCTAGAGCATTCTCAGTAGCCGGTTGTCCAGGATTGATTTTTTTTTTAGCGGGACCCACCTGGGGGCTCGACTAATGATAAGGCTCAGTGACACAAATTGGAGCCTATTGAGAGAAAATATATTATTTAAGTCATCTTCGTTTGAGTAATATTACACCTAACACCAAGTCAAATAAAATGGACAAATGAAATTATATAAACCATTTATTTGGTTTAAATGTCTAATGGCACGACAAGGGGGGTGATTTAAATATATTCAATCATTTTAATATGATTTAATATTAACATGGAAGTTAACGTATATCATCTTGTTGTGGGCCCATGACAGTTTAATTTAATTTTTTTAAAAAAGGGGGGCTTCTAAGTACCTAATATTTCTACCCCGCATCATATTGGACTCGTCTATTCTAGCTCCAAAATGACAGTACGGATTGACTAACACGTGTGTTAGTCACGCGTTTTACACTGTCAATTTTGCAATTAACGGCTGCGATTGACTAACCCGTCGCTAACACACTGTACGAAAGGTCCATTTTGGAGCCAGAATAGACTTAGCCCATCATATTTGGGAGCATGGGATAGTTGGGAGAAGGAGTTTTCCGTCCGCCACCTCTCAAGGGTTTCAGGAGTAGGGAAAACGAAGTGTGGGTCAACAGGGAATGGGAGAGAGAGACCTCCCTGCCACCTTATAGGTTCTCCAAGGCGATCATAAAGGAGCCGTAGGGTAGAGATGTGAACACTGTGCAAGGTAAAATGGGCGCTGGAAAATAAGGTTTAAGGAAAAGCAGACATATGAGTAACTCCTTCACCGTGCAAGTGGGAAACATGACCAAAGTGAATCATGGCCTCGAGAGCGATGAGAAGATTAGGGCAATGAGGATACATTGCAAAATGAGAAAGGTTACTTTTTTCATGTGTTGATAATTGGTATAGAATAATGCAATACTCAAAACAACGAGGTATATACAAGGCGCAAGTTGTTTGAGCCATCATATGCACACTCAGAGTCTACGACAAAGGCATGTATTCACAGAATGGGCTAGCTTAGTAAATAACAATGAAGATTGAATGGAAACAAGAATACATCAGCCAGTGAATACAGATGTGATGGATTCCTCCTTGGATTTGTGAATATTAGTGCAAACGTGGTCTTGGATGGGATTTTGAACTTAGAGTGTAGATATATTTGTAGTTGCACAGAATAAATTGATTGCAAGCAAGAGTAGTCAACATAACGTACAACCCCACAATTTGAAGAAAGAACATGGACCTGTATATCTTTATAAAAGTTCACAGTTAGTGCATAAAGTGGTGACAACACAAATAAATGTGGACATGTGAGAGTTAAAGAAAGGGGTTATTTTCATCTTTTGCACAAGAAAGTATGGACATAGTGACATTATCAAGGGACAATGAAGAAAATGATACTTTATGTGCCTTAAAGACATAGAGCATTTTATATGCTTTCAAGTCTCTGCAGGAATAAGACATGATAGCCATTACAAAAGGGAAAATGAAAATCTGTAGTTAATACTTGCTGAATGGTGTCAAAAGGTTTTACTCACAGGTGAAAATGCTTTCACCCAGGAAAAATATGAAGAGTCAAAACAAGGAGAGTGAAATGATTTTCTCTTACATAGGTGAATGTTTACTCAAAGAATGAACCCTTTAAGGAAAATATTACAAAGGAATGAATGAAAGGCTATATACAGCTAGGTAATCATTTTACTAGGATCACGTGGCCGCACTCAGAAGATGAAGGATCAGATGAGAGGCTTTTTCATGGAAAGGGGAAAATATTTTATCTATTAGAGTTGATGTGCTACTCAAAGTTATATTTGTCAATTGTGAAGTGATTTTACTCATATAAAATACTTTCTGAGAAGAGGCTTGCTGAATATTTTTATTAAGTGTTATGCAAAATTTGCTAAATGAATCAAGTTGTGAATTAAAAGGCACACAAGAACATAATGTTATATAAAATGGATATTTCTTGTTAAAAATGAGATATTTTCATAAAGAATTACTTAGAAAATGACAAAACAGGGCAGCCACTGAAAAGAGGATTGAGGAAATTTTAGGCAAGGCTAAAGGCATTATTTAGAAAATGAAAAATTTATTTATCATAACAAAGTGTGGGCTAAAAATAAGTCAAAATTTTGTGTGAAAGAATGGGGAAAAGTGTGTGAATGCAGGCATATTTTCTAGATTTTTCAAGTGTCTCATAAATGGTCAAAGATGCAGATCAAAGACAAATTGGAGAAGAAAAGTGCAGATTTGAATTTTAAAATTCAGCAAAGAGGAAGCCAAGTGTTCGGGTTTCTTTATGGTTTTTCTTTTTTATCTATTTAGTTTTCTCTTCTCCTCATTTTGGGGGATTCTGATGTAATTTTAAAAAATATTTCGGAAGTAAGGCTTCCATGTAGTGTCCACAGTTAGAGTTATATTTTTAGTTTGTAGTTGTTTTATTGCTTTGAATAGTTTTAACCAGAATGCAAGAAAGTTTTATAAGTTTTTTGTAGTTGTCTCTTTTATGTACTATCACTATTTTATGAAATAAATGATCAAGGATCCTTTATTTTGTCTCAATAAGTTATGGGGTTGTCTTGTTTTTTACTTCTCTTCAATGAAGAGATTAAATTGCTTTTGACATGACAAAGAAATGGTGTTGTGTGCATGAAGGATTATCAAGAATGGTTGCAATAAAGACAAAATGGATAACATTAATGTAATGCATTAGTGTTATGAACTCACTGGTTAAGGTTTAAGCTATTTGGGTGAAATATTTGCATGTTGTAGGTTGATTCTGCAGCCCTTAGGAAGGCATTGGTCATGGGGTTTGTACCCTATTTTCAAAATCAATTCAATATCAAATATCTTTTCATTTTTGTTTTTAAGAGTAGCTTTAGTATAGAAACTAGTCCCAATGGTTGCATTAATGTTTAGAAATTGAGGTTGTAGCCAAACTAGAGGTTTATTCATTTTCGTTGGTATATTTTCATTGGGATATCTATTGTAGTGTACAATGCCTGAGCATAAAGTGCAGTAGGTCATTAGGACATTGTCAAGGGAGATCCACCTTGGTTTTGCAGAGCCAAAAGTATAGGAGATTTCAGCCTTATGATTGAATCTTGTTCAGTGGCCAAATCCTATCCCAATCCTATTGATAAGAAAGTGGCTAATCCTTTAGGGTTTAGGAACTATTGATTTGGGAACCGATAGGACCAAGGCGTGGCACCCTAGTCCCAAGGTGTCACGCCTTGGTCCTACCCCATTTTAGGGCTAGGACAAGGGGGCCATGTGGTGTATGAAGTGAAAGCAAGACCATATTTGCATGATGTAAGCATAATCAGGTCTTAGTTAAGCATTGGGAGGTGAACACTAAGGTGAGGGCCCAAAATGTGGACTAAATTATAAGGTAGTACAATCTAGGATACTACAACATATATTTCTATGTGAAACATCCTTGAAATAGACTTCCATGGCACTAAAACTTAAACGTCATAGTGAAAAGGAAACACATAAGGTTTGCTTCCTTTTTACAACTGACATATGAGTGTACTGTCATAAATTGTATACCTTAAAAAATTTACACTGTTTGGCACCTACTTTAGTGTGCTTTCCCCTAGATCATTTTAAGTCTATTTGTGTCCTATTATACTCTAAATTATAATCGTTAATCTTACCCTTAATTCATCATCAAATGCTAAAATTAGGACCAAATTTTATATCACAAACCTTGACACTCATGTTTTCCTTTTGGAGAGGTGATTTTGGGAAGACTAGGGCACTCAACTCCTTAGTCCCGCCCAAATATTAGCCTTTACATTTTGAAATTTGGTCTCAATATTTGCACTCAAGACCATTTTGTGTTGACCAAAAATTTAAATAACCTTATGGTCCCTATAAAAATCACTTCTTCTATCATTCAAAAGGTCTAATAAAGTCCAATACTTCATAAGAAATCAATCTACATTCCAACACTCCAATTCAATCAAGAAGTAACATATTACACACATTCTACATTCAATTATGGTTCATGTTTGTCATTTAATGTTATCATGTTATTGCATTAACACTTGCAAGAATTTTCTAAAGATCATTACATCATCAACTTTATATCGAACTCCATGAGAGGTTTTTATACCTAAGGTAACCTTGTTAATTCAATATTTTAGTATTCTCCATTTGATTTGCCTCTATCCTCCCTAGGACATGCATTGTCTTTCATCATCATAGCTATTGTGGAGGTGGGAACACTAACATGAGGTTTGAATTATGCAAGCATGTTGAAAAAATTGTCATTGATGTCAATGGACCATACTTCATTATGCTATACATTGAGTTTGTTTAAAACAAAAGTAAAGATATCAGATTTCATTATGTCAGTGCTAAGAAAAAATTAATATAAAATCAAAGAATAATTAGTTCTTGGGGTTGAATCCTTTAAGGAATTGTTATCCTCCTTAGGCCAAAACTTCTAGTGATTATTATCTTGATGAAATTAAAAGAAATTAAATATTACTACGCTAACCTGCATTTTGGTGCCCATTTAAAATAAATATATTTATACATGTTTAAGGCCAACCCACTTCTTCTTTGCCTCCCTTAATAAATGAAAAATAAACTCAAATTGATTTTAGATAAGGCCAACCTCCTTTGTGAAGGGCCACATTGTTTTGAAGACACATATATGTTGTATAAAATGAGATAAAGATATGGAAAGAAAAAAAAGAATGCAATATCAATTGGTATTAGTTTCGGTTCTGTCATAGTATAGCTGAATTGTTAGAAGGAATATCTGAAGAGAACACATGGAAATAGAAACAAGGAATGGATTTTTGAAAAAGAATGATTTTTTAATATCGATTCACCCCCTCTCACTATAAGCTTGTGCCCATCAAAGCCCTTATACAACACAACCATTTACCCCTCTTCTCCATGTGTGTAGGTTCCTAATTTGGCAATGAAAGTGGTATAAGAGCGCAAAGTAGACTATTTTTTATTATAGACTTCAAACAAGCAAAAACCTTGAAATAATTCATTTGGTGACCCTGTCCTACCACTTTTGGATGAGTTTCTCAGAGAGTGTGTTTCAAGACCTCCAAATTGCATTTCTAATCACCTTCTTTGATTTTGGACACCTTTAAACTAGGGCGAGGTTACGCCCAACATAGGTGTCTAGCACTTTTTGCTCCAATTTTTAGATCCACATTGCTTTCTATATCCCTATTCTAGGTCTATACCTCTTTGATGCATTTCTATTTTTAACTTTTTGTATTCTATCAATCTTGTTTAATTTAGCCTTCTTTAGCATAGTTCAATCACACACACACATAATCAATTCCAATGACATTGCAACCAACAAGAAGGTGAATGTAGGACAACTTGCTTGTTCCTTGTGATGGTAGCCAATCCCATTCATTCCTCACTAATGTTATGTAAGAAAAAATAAATAATTCTAGGTTAATGGCTGTGTTAGTCTAGAATCAATTTTCCTACATTTTATTGTGGTGGACCTAACGCTTTACACTACTAATTTGAAAATATTTCTATCATGCTTTTCTTTCCTATAAGATTTGAAATATGTCTTGTGTTTCACATTTTCTTTTCTAAAATCTTTGGAATATGTATTATGTTTCTTATTTTCTTTTGTAATAGATTTGAAAGATTTATTATGTTTCACATCTACTTTTATAAAAGATTTGATAGATATCTTATGTTTCACATTTGCTTTCCTAAAAGGTTTTAAATATGTCATATGTTTCACATTTGATTTCCTAAAAGTTGTGATACATGTCTTATTTTGTATCTTTACTTTTCTAAAAGTTTTGGTAGATGTTTCATGTTGTACCTTTTATACTCTTTCTATAAAGAAAAATGAGGTTGATGATTGTCTCTCTACCAAAAATTGTTCTACTCATAAGGATAGTTTGGTGCAAGAGGATGATATCATCGATACATCTCTTAATGTGACTTTACCTTCTATTCACTCCAATGGTCTCCTTTATAGAGATGAAGCATTGATGAATCATGCTTTTCCCTCTCCCAAAATATTTCATACTTTATGAAGATATTTTGGTGCAAGAGGATAATATTAATAACATTTATTTTCAATGATCTCCCTTATAGAGATGCATCATTGGTAAATAAAGAGCCTAGTCATGGTCTAATGAACAAAATTTACATTTCCCAACTATAAGTTAAATTTTTTATTAATGTTGGAGGCATATGAGATTTACAACCACAAGATAAACTTTTTATAACTATTAGGGGCATCCTAGATCCCCATCCTCAAGTTAAACCTATTATCACTATTTATGGTATTCAAAAATTGCCTATAAGAACCCTTGGTTACTACTTAAACTATGCAAAATGACTCACTGAAAACATAAGACTTAATCAACAAGTGTCACAACAACCTCATTATAAGTAGTTTCTTATACATATAAAACTTGTAACAATAAATAATCTCAAAATTATCTTCCTTCTTCTCAACCTATTTTTCCTCCCTCGTCCTCTTCCATAACATGTTGGTAAAGAGTATAATATTTTTGAACAACTTTATGCTACTTTGACTAAGATCTCACTTTGGAGTTTAATACAAATTTTATTACATACCAAAGAATTCTCATGGAGACCTTATAGAAGATACATGTTCCACCTTTTATGAGACTAAATGAGATAATATCCTTGTTTGATTGTATGCATGCAACAAAGTTGAATATTACCTTCTCACAATGTGAGTTACCTTCCTTGAAAGTTCAACATTAATATGATCCTCCTATGATTATATATCTCATTAATAAACATGTGATAGATTGTATCAGGTCTTAGTTTGTGTAGCATGAACTTGTTACATCAAATCAATGTGGTTGTCTCTCTCATTTAGCCATATTCTCTATCTATTCATAGGTTTGACAATGTTGGTAGGTAGTTATTATGTATAATCACACTACTTATTACAATAGGAGCTGTGAATTTACCCATGCCTATCCATGTCATGCTTTATACTCTTAGATACAATCTTCTTCTAAGTAGATCATGGGTTCACTCTATGCAAGTAATGTTGTCTACTCTTCATTGCATAATAAAATCATACATCGAAATAAAGTATACACAATAGAACATGATCCTAATCCATATAGTTGTTTACAAATAGAAGTAGGATCTAAATATCCTCTTAACTCTAAATTCCATCCTTAACTAAAGTAGACATATCATCTCCTGTTATAGTGATCAGTTACCTAAGGATGCTTTCTTAGGTGATAGTTGGGGTTCATTAGAATTTACATCATCCTTTATTAGAGAATACAAATTCCCACAATATACATGTAAAGCCTCAAAAGAGTATATCGTTTCATTTGTGCAAGCTACTTCTAAATCTATTCCAACTTCTTTTTCTAACACATGGCTTGATAATTATTTGGCTCTTTAGATTCCACCCCACATGGACCAATTCAATCTAATATTGACCCTTCTCATACTAACATCTCAACACCCAACAAGATCCGTATTCTTGTAAAATAATTGATTCTTCTTCTTCTACTATTGGTTGTACATGTAATTTGAAGACACATTTTGGGGTTGGTTTTAAAATTATTTCTAAACTTGGATACAATGAAGATGTTGTAGAGCACATGGAACAAGGTGTTAAGGATCCTCTGCAACCTTTACTACACTTTTCTAAAAAGGTTTTAGGGTTGTAACCAACTCCTCCATTGTCTAAGGTCTCTATGTCTTCTTATGAGCAATCAAACCCTTTTCTACAAGAGAAAGGATTACTTTCGAGTCCTCCCCTTTTATCTTAATAAGAGTATGTTTTATTTTGGCTTCTCATAACTCACTTTCTTACGCTTCCTCCTCCAAAATGTAAGAAATTTCATAAACATAATCAATAAAACATTTCCTTTTGTTCATAACGTTGAGTGCTTGACTATGTTCCACCAATAAATGTCAAGCCTTGAAAGGTAAATACAACAAATCAATAAATTTGGCATCATTCATACGACAAGTGAAACTCACCCTTTTCCTCTCCTTTTCAATAACACTTACTACTATTATATTGCTCCTCACTATGTGACATTTGTAACTTTATATTGGACTTCCTTGTCATTCATGGTGGTACAAACTCACATGCAACCATTCACTTTCTATGGTTGAAACCTAATATTCTCTAGTGTGGTTATCGTTGCCTACACAATGGGGGGCATGTACAGCTTCTTTTGAGGCACACTATCATAATCCTAAAAATTCTCTACCTTAATTATTTGTTAAAAAGGAAAATTGTTATAATTAATGGTATTCATTTATCAAACTATTTTGAGACATAAACTTATTATAATTTAAATATTGTCTTAAATAATTAGCTTTCTAGATAGTTTCATAAATATATTTTAATTCCTTTTAAGTGAATAATGCATAAACACTAAGATATTAATCACAACCTTCTTCCATTAATAACATTCATGATATAGACTTATCTCTTCATTTTGAAAATTATAAAGTTAAATTAATTACATGGAAATGGTATTTATTGTGTATTAATGGCTTGATACTAAAAGTAGAATGGTGAGACTTTTACTAGATGGAGGATGAATATGGCTTGTTATGAAGAAAGGAGAGTCAAATTGGTATATGATCCAATGGCCAATAATGTCTATGAAAAAGGAAACAAGGAAAAATATGTTTCATTCAATAATAAGAAACCTTGCATGAAGATTTAGGGAGGAGAATGATTCAAATGAAGGAGTAGGAAAAAAAGAGCACTGGATTCACATGAAGAGGTGGATGAAAGAAAAACATGAGAAGGGAAAGAATACATTTTTAATTTGAAGGCAACAAATTCCTTTGAGCATGTTTGATACGATCTAATAGATATATTTATTCTTCTTTTCATATTCCTTTGCATTTATTTTGAGAGGGGGGAATGTTAAATTTGGGGAGAAGAAGTGTTTAGTCTTGCACCTTTTGCATCTAGAGGAAGAAATCATAGGTATGTCATCGGTTATGACCTTGATATGTTGTTTATGCTATTTATTATTATTAAAAATTGTTGAATGGTTATAATTAAATCTAATCTCTCAAATCAAGTTGAGATGATGGTTGTTGGAAATTGTAGTGCATTTAATTACAATTAGCTAAATGCATTCATTTGTACTATTTAGTGGAAGGATTCTAGGGAAGTATTAAGCTTCAAGTTTGGGTGGTAAAGTGTTCCAATGATGTTCTCACTCATTGTGTGGTCAAACAAAGATAATATGTTAAAAGTACTTGTTAGAGTTGTATTCATTTTTGTACTTTATGTACTCTTTTTATTCGACCTTATGTTCTATTGTAAAGGAAATAGTTTCCTTATGTTTTTCCTAGCCATTTACTTTTTGTACTTGGACATTATGCCAAAATCTAATATTAGGTCTCTATTCTAATATATTTTTAGCATGACGATTTAAATGGTTGTATAATTATGATATTTTTTGTAATTTATTATTTTAATAATATGGAGGTCCTTACACATTGTATCAAAGCTCTGGGTTCAACACTAGGGCCTTGGGGCTATGACTTTTGTTCTTAGGATCCTCCGGTTGAATATTTCTTAGCATATGTTTGTGTAAGTGCTTGTTGATTGAGTCAGTATTTGGATTGTTTGGTTAAAATTCTTTAGAAAAAAATTGCTCTTAGGGAAATGCCTCAAGCGTGTAAGTTCTTGTTAATAATTTGTGTGTATATGTGTGTAATGTGTGATTTCTTAGTTTCCTTTGCTTGATTTGTTTGGTGAGAGTGGGTTAAAAAAGTTAGTTACAACCTTAAGGTGCTTATATATCTCCAAATGGTGTTCTTGATGTTTTATATTATGTCAAGTAAAACACGTGGTGACCTTTGAATTGACTTGGTTATGCTTGTGCAGTCTATTGATTGGTGTGACTGTGCAACTTTTTCTTGAAATTTAATATCCATAGATTTTGATTGAACAATATGAACTATATTTTGTGAAGTGATACATTTGAAGTAAAGAAAGGATGCCTATTTATATGATGATATGTGGATAACAAATGATTATGTTTTATGCATTGTTCCCTGTATCAATTCATTTTGCATGTGTGGAAAAGAATTTTTGATGCAAGAAAATGCAAATTACTATGATAGGTCATTTGAGATAAGGGGTAAATAATTCAAAAATTGCATTGGTTTTTTAGGGAAAGAGATTAGTTGGTCAAATGCATGATTAAAGTTACCAATGTTTGGTGAATTAGAAAGTGCATTAGAATTCTTTGCATTGTTGACCATGGTAAAGAGTTGACCCAACTTTTGCATAGTGTGCATATAATTATATTGAAGGACTACAAAAATGATAGGAGCTACGTGTAAAAGAGTCCTAGTTGCCATAAACGTGTCATGCCTTGATGAATGTAAGGATGTCACCATGTCAAACATATTTTAGTGTTCCATGAAAATGCATGTCTCTTATCTTTTCATGTTTGAATGATAGTCGATCATTACATAAGTGATTATTGTTGAACGTGACTACATGAATCATGATATTGTGACCATGATTATTTTGTGAATGTCATGTTTGAAATGAAAATTCATTTGGAAATTGTAAAAATCTTTGCATATCCCATCTTGCATAACAAGTTTCTTGAAGCGTTTATAAATGGATATTGGTTGTCTAATCAAGATTGATATTTGCATGATCAACTGATGGTTATTTTTTGCATAGTTAATGAGTAAAGTAACAAAGGTTTGAGCTTGAATATGCCTTAATTTAGCCTTTTTGGTAAAAGTTTAAGTAATCATGTGATGGTTGATATCTTTTCTATGAATGTGGTATATGAGTAGAGACTAATCCTAGTATGGAAATAAAGTTGATTTGAATGTTGTATAATCCTTGTAGTTGATACTTTGCACGGTAATTTATTATAGTTTTGCACTAAGATATAAGTTCTTGCAAATTGAGTTTAAATTCATGATTAAGGATGATTGGTGCTTACCTTTGCATAGTATTGAAGTTTTCAAGACTCATATTTGTGGTGTGCTTGGGAATGATCAAAAACATACCTTAGATGTGGTACCCCCAAGGAGTTGTGTAGCTAGATACTCCCTCAATATGAATAGTGTTAGTCACCTTTGTTTATGTGAAAATATTTTACAATTTTAAAAATTTATTCTAGTTTTTGATGAATTTTGAACTATTGTAAGGGCTAGCATTGAGTTTTCTAAAATTTTCTTAGGTCAAGTGTAATCACCAAGATTTTCTATCTATTTGTTTCGTGATTGATGGCCACATCGTATATTTTGTTAAATATGTGTGAAAATTATGAATCAGAGTTTAAATTTGTACTTCTCCTTTTTGAGATTTCTTTTATTACTTGTGGTTCGTAGACTATGTTACTATTGTTCTCTATCATGTTCATGATGAACACTGATAGAATGCATGAGGGAGTAGATAACATATAACACAAATCTAGATTTGTATTAGAATCACGATTGAAATAAATCTTTGTTCTTGTTAACTGATAAAATTTATTGTATATTATATAAAATAATTTATGTAGAGTAGCATGTATATTATTGTGAATGTTTGATGTTGTAAGATGCATTGCATGGATAGTCACGAGATGATGTAAATATTGTATGTGTTTGAAATTGAATTAAGTGTGCTTATATATTGACTTTATTATATTGATGTTTCTATATCAAATATGAGTCATTACACAAGTAGAAGGTCAATTGTGTAAGGCTATGTTCTATCAAGCATGTTGTGATGAGATGAGAAAATTTCCTAGGTCACATGATTAGCTAGGTGGATCCACTAACCTTTCAAGTGATTTGCTAGCATGCATGGGTGATCTATGAATAAACCTAAGTATCACATATGAAAAGGTACATATGAATAATACATTCGTTATTCTTTATGTATGGTCAAGTTGTGATCTAGCTTAAAGCTATTCTTAGTTGAATGATTGTAGTCTTTATATGATCATATTTACATTAAAATATTGAACATATAAATGATCCTTCCATGAGGTGTTAATTTTTATGAATGAGCTAAAAATATTGTATATGTATAGATATAAGGACAACTAGGAACATTTGTTGGCAATTTATGATGTCTAGGTGTTGTCATTGATGTCAACCCTTAGTTTGTGTGTTGTCATTGATGTTATGTTGTATTGATGCCTCAAAGTTATGGAAGTATATATTGTAGTTGGTGGAGATAAGTGTTAAAGGGTTTTTAGCTGGATGTCTACCACTCTTGGTGTTGATATCCATACCCAATATGTTGTAACATATGAGGTGATGTGTTGAAGATATGATAGAATGTAAATTATTGATGGTTGTTCTCATACATAGTGATGATGTGTTTGTAATGAATGAGGTGATATGTTGAAGATATGATACAATGCATATGATTGATTGTTTTTATCATATATAATAATGTTGTTCTTTAGTAGATGTTCTTGTTGTGGATATGCGCCTTCTTGGTGTTGATATCTACATACAATATATTGCTATGGTGGTGATTGATTCTCTTTCTATGGATGCCCACTTCCTGTGGTGTTGAGGTCTATACTCATTATCTGAATTGATGTTGGTGCTTAATCTTGATGATGATGGTATTTATTCTATCAGATGCATGGCATTGATACAATTGATGAAATTCATTTTGATGCAATTATATAGAGGTGTTGTTGTCAAAGTCATTAGTTGGACTGCTTGAGAATATTGATCAGATTTGTTGTTCTTGATTATATGTCCAACTCAATTTGGTGTTAATATCTTACCATAAATAATGAAGGTGTCGATGTTATAATAAAGATTATTATTATATGTTAATGCTCATATCAGTGATGGCATTGGTGCTCATGGTTGATAGCAGTGATGGTATCATGATGATATTAAGATGAAGATTAGAATAATTAAATCAAGGATCAAAAGTATTGAGATGAGGATTAGAAGTACTAAGATGAGGATTAGAAGCATGATGATAGAATGAATGTGTTCCTAATGGTGTTGATGACCATGTACTTGCTACAAGATGTTGCGCTTCTCCTAAGTAAGCAAATATTGCTACAAAGATAATCTAGTTGTTTGTAGAGTGATGGAATTGAAGATGCAAGAAAGTATGGTGAAGAAAGGTTGAAAGAATGGTCTTCATTCTTATACATTTGCAGATGCACTCTTATGATTTTGGGTATAGTGTTTATGCTTTTGGATGTTGCACTTCCATATTTTCACTTCCCTAGTGTTGTAGATGATGATTTTGATAATTGTAGTTTGTTGACAGTTTGGTTGTTTGTTAGGTTTGGTCTGAAGAATGAGACATATTAAGGTTTCTTTTTTTGTGACTTGGAGGACATGCTTACAATATTTTGGTAGTGTCTCAATTTAGATTTCAAGTGATGATGTGCTTGGAAAGTGTGTTGTTGATGATGATCTATTTCATGATTATGTTTCCTAACAATTTGGTTATGAAGTGCTCTATTTTAATTTGGTCTTGCCAACTTGTATTGGCTTGAAAAGGGAAAATAAGTATTTGAAAATTATTGGGATGTCCAAGGAACATCCCTACATGGACCACATGCCAGTAATTAATTTCTTTGGTTCCACATTGTGTCTAGAGTTGGTTTCCAGGGTTGTTAGTGATTATCCAGCTGACAAATTTTGTTCTCTTGCTTGTGCCATGTTCTTGATGATCTTCACCCACATACAAGGTTTATTTCATGTGGTGATCCACATTAAGTAGTTTCATGTTAAACACATTTTTTTTTGGGTTGATTGGTTATTTTCTACACATTTTATCTACATGCTACCCTATTCCTAACTTTGGAGTGTGTGCACCAATGTGTGTGATGATTGGGACCACTTTTTCTCGTGTTATGATATTTTAGGTCCTTATTTCCTGGATTGGACCACTTTCACTAGAATTATGTTTTGGTGGTTGACTTGTTGGGATCACTCTTTGTCCCTATTTTGGCTGACCTAATTGATGCTCTCTCTCTCTCTATATATATATATATATATTGTTGGTGTAAATAATTATTCATCTTGAATATTATTACACTTACTTAAGTTTACTTAGGAAATGCATTTCATAGTAGTTTGGGTATGAGACACTTGGGTGTTTGTGCCACATTGGGATAGTGTGTGTAGGAGAAATTCCACCTTTTATGGTGTTGATCTTATTGTTACACTCCACATTCAGTGGGCGATCCACCTCATGTGGACTATTATATTATTTCTCCTACCTACCCACACCTAATTCCTACCTACCCTTGTTTCTTATTGAGCCACATGTCATGTTTGTGTGCTTACATATCCCTAGCCTTGCCTATATAAGCAAGCTCATCTACATTGTATGTAATTTGATATTATTGATCATTTTCTATTGACGAGAATACAGTTTATTCTTGTCCTATATTTTGTCTCTATTGTACTTTTCATTGAGCTCTTGATCTTGGCAAAATCTCACATGGTATCAAAGCCATTAGAGCATCATTGATTCATCTTGAAGAGGCATTATTGCGACATCAAGAGGCAGATCTGAGGAGCAGCATCTTTTGGAGGCATCCTAGACCAGATCCAACCTCGCCATTGCATCCAAGTGGTTGTTTCCATGAATTTTGACTACAAATTTGCCTATGTTTGGTTAAAATTGTTTTTTGTAGAAAATTTTTTTTAGTTGGAAGGCCATTAGACCCCCTCTCCCTAATAGCATCTTGTAGAGTGTTATTTTTTGTGAATATTTCATTTATTCTAATTTTTTCTAGATCTAGGAGTATTATCATTGTTTCTAGCAAATTAAAGAGGCAAATTTTTTTTTTTAGAGCTCTTTGGCTCGTATTGTTATTTCCTGTACAACTTTGCAGGTCTTTGTTTTCCCTAGCCACATTCTTCATTATCGGATCTGAGTCTATTTGGAGTGTTTGTCAGTTGCAAACCTCTATTTTTTTTGTAAATTTATATTTGTTTGTAGACAGGGTGGTTCATCTTTGTTGGCCAATTTGTATGCTGGCCACAATCTTTCCTTCACATCCGATTGGAAGCTTCATACCTTCTGTCTACAGACCCGTGCATCCTTTTTTGATCCACATCTCATTGATCCCAATTCTATTGGTTGTGCGCATATCCAAACAGAGGCTGTGACTGGGTGATTCCATTTCTGATTGATTTCTTTGCTCAGTGCATCATTTACTTCTCTTGTCTACATATTGGTGGCTCCATTGGTCAGCGTGGGCATGATTCCATTTGATCAGTAAGTTTTTGCTTTCTATCAGATTCCTTTCTACATCAGTGGATAATTACAGAAGTTCACCTTGCATTGACTTTATATTGGCTCATGTTCCATTACTTTGGCACCTCTCATGGAGTCGTCAATTTCCATTTGCGGGAAAGGGTTCATATGTGTGTGGCCCAATTCCACATTGTGCGGTGGTAATTTCATTTGTTTGCAGACTACATACTACTTATAGAGCTTTTGATTTGGAAGTGTGGAGTGAGGAGGCCCCACGTGGGTCCCTCCACTTATCCCTTTTAAAGTTTATTTTGGAAGCTTTTTTAATCAAATTTTTTTAAAAAGAGTGGGAAACAATTTTTTATTACCATGAGGTATATGCTGAAAATCAGGGAATATTCTTTGCTGATATGATGCTGACGTCATCATTTGAAAGAGTATTTTTGGCCCCTCCATTTGCATTTTCAGTTTGATAGGAGAACAAAATCAGGGAATATTCTCTGCTGATATGATGCTGACGTCATCATTTGAAAGAGTATTTTTGGCCCCTCCATTTGCATTTTCAGTTTGATAGGCGAACTTCAAATGGTGATATCTTGGGCATATGACATCATTTTTTAGTGTAATTTTTTTTGAAATGGGATAGAATTTCATGTAATTTCACGTGGTGGAATTATTTTCTGATTTTGATGGACAGATTTTTCAGAATTCTCAGTTTTTGGTGACTATACTTGTCCAATCCCCGTTTCTGCAACTTCCAAGTCTCCGTTCGGGCTCATACGAACTCCTTTTCAGGTGCCGTTTTTTTTGAAAGTGTGTTATTTTTTGTCTACTCTCAGAATATGCTGTTAGTTTGCAACAATTGTGGGTAGAAATTGTACTTTCATCATATGGTCTTATTTGGCCAATTTGGCATTTGTATTGCATAGATCTATCTTTCTGATCTTTTGCTTTGTAGTTCTCAGCCTATTGGGGTAGTTGTAAAACAAAATCAGAAGTCCACCTTTCCATTGTTTGCAAGTGGCCTATTGTACACGCGCTACATATAAAGTGCCAAAATCATCATTTTTTGGGGGTACTTTGATTGAGTGAATTTGGGGGGGTGTATCTTGTTCTTTTGTGCTATTGTGTTCCTTCCTTTTTGCTGCTATGGGTTCTTCTAAGTTTCCTCTCTTAACTCCTCATAATTATACTACTTGGAAAATTGATGCATGGAGTAAACTTATGGAAAAAGGACTCACTCATTACATTGATGGAACTATTGTTGCTCCCGCTGATCCTAAGGTTGATCCAGTTGGTCACTTGGATTGGCTCACTAAAAATATCATGGCAATTGGTACCTTAAGAAAGTATGTATCAAAGGATCTCATTTTTCATATTGAGAAGTGTACTCTAATCAAGGATGCTTGGCAAAAGTTTCAAGACTTGTATGGTCAAGTTGATGAGATTAGGGGATATCAAATTGATAGTGATCTCACCATATTAGATCCCAATAACTTTGATAATATACAAGATTATGTCACTAAGGCAAATGAGTTGAGGGCACAACTCAAAGATTGTGGCATTGATAAGAAGGATACTCAATTGATATTCAACTTGATAGGCAAGCTTCCACAAGAATATGCAGCATTTGTTTCTAGTTTCCAAACCCATAGGATGACAATGGGTTCAAGCTACACAATTCCTACATTTGATGCTTTCAATGAAATGTTGATGATGGAACAAACTAAGTTGATAAGCATGGGCATTCTTAAGGCTTCTAAGTCTCAAGCATTAGTGGCAACTCAAGGGAACAAAGGAAATCAAGGAAAGGACAACTCAAACAAGAAAAAATGGCAATCAAAGCCTAAGGAAAAAGCACCATCTTCTCCACAACAAGGAGATTCATCCTCTTCTAAGAGAGATAATTCACCAAAGAGGGAAAAACCTATTTGTGCTTATTGTAAAAAGATTGGTCATGAGGAGCATCATTGCCATTCTAAGAAGATTGATGAGCTCACACATATCCTCAAAAAGCATAACATTGATTTACCTAAAGTCTACAAGAAGGATGATTCATCAACTTCCACTTCCTCACATTCAAAAGGAAAAGGGAAAGCATTCATGGCTTCTACAAGTGGGAAGACTCACTCTTTTGGAACAAGAAAAGGAAAAGCTCTATGTGCTACTATTAGTCATGATTCAGAGCGATGGCTTCTAGATTCAGGGGCTTCTCATCATATGGCATCTTCGCAGTCTATGTTCTCTACATTTGAGCCTTGTACCATGCCACAAATTTTGATGGGCAATCATACATACATGGATGTGATTGGGAAAGGATCTATTGACATTGGAGATAACTCCTTCAATGATGTGTTGTGTGTACCCTACTTAACAAACAATCTCCTTTCTATCTATCAAATCACACATGGCGCAACTAAGAGAGTTGTGGAGTTCACACTTGACTCAGTTTTCATTAGAGACTTGGAGACTAGACCTATCATTGCGACTGGGGTGGTTGATCATGCATCTTGGTTATACTCATTTTCAGATTTTGTTGATGATGATGATTTCACATTTGATGATTCTACACATGATGATCACACTTCTTGTGATGGTTCAGTTTTTGAGGAGAGCTTTGGACACTTGAACATGGGGATTCTCACATGTGACCCCATTCTTGAGCCTTGTATTCCATCTCCTCATATTGATATCACATCACCTATTGCACTTGATGATGCAGATAGTGTGATAGTTTTGCCTTCATGTGATTCAATGTAGCAAGATATTCATTGTCTTCTAGCTTCAGATTCATGGGATGATTACTTGATAGACATTGCCAGTTTGTTTATGGAATCCTACATTGCAGATTTGGGAGACATCATTGAGGACATTCATCTTCTCTTTGATGAAGATGATCCTTCTTCGATTGTTGCGAGGGAACACTCTAACCCTCTTGTGCATTCTCTACATGATCAATCTTTAGAGGTTGACATGATTGTGGATACTTGTGTACAACAGTTGGAGGAGGTCTCTTTATTTTTTGGGGAGACATGTGAGTCTTTGGGACATGTTCTACATCCATCTCTACTATATCTTGGAGTGCCTTTTTCAACAGTGTGGCACAGTTTACCACCTTTGGAGGGGGTTATCCTTTAGCATCGACATGGGGACACTTGAGCAGTTTTTAGAGATACCATTCATCATGAGTTTTCTTCATACATCTTCCCTTCATGATTGGGGAGACTTCATGGATACACCTTTGGTTTTGTTTCTTCCCAAGGGGAGGAATGTTGTTCGACCTTCGTGGAGCAGTTTCTTCATACATCGAGCTTCTATCATTGGTGCAGATTCCACATTGAGGGGGGGCTTCCTAGCTTCTCTTCTTCTCTCATATGGGGGGGACATTTTCCTCACATGGGGTTTTGTCCTTCACATACTTCTATGAGAGTTCTTTGTATCTAGTTTTCATCTCTCTTTTGGGGGAGGGTTTTTTCCCATTGGGTTTTTCTCTCTTTCCCCGCTTTGTGAGAGATTTCATTGCATTGGTTTTCATGCATTTTCATTTGTACATGGGTACCTAACATGGCCTAGTAGCCGGGACCCATCTTGCATTGCTTAGTTGCATTGTAGACTTAAGTGCATTCCCCTAAGTTGCACTTAAGGGGGGGTGTTGGTGTAAATAATTATTCATCTTGAATATTATTACACTTACTTAAGTTTACTTAGGAAATGCATTTCATAGTAGTTTGGGTATGAGACACTTGGGTGTTTGTGCCACATTGGGATAGTGTGTGTAGGAGAAATTCCACCTTTTATGGTGTTGATCTTGTTGTTACACTCCACATTCAGTGGGTGATCCACCTCATGTGGACTATTATATTATTTCTCCTACCTACCCACACCTATTTCCTACCTACCCTTGTTTCTTATTGAGCCACATGTCATGTTTGTGTGCTCACATATCCCTAGCCTTGCCTATATAAGCAGGCTCATCTACATTGTATGTAATTTGATATTATTGATCATTTTCTATTGATGAGAATACAGTTTATTCTTGTCCTATATTTTGTCTCTATTGTACTTTTCATTGAGCTCTTGATCTTGGCAAAATCTCTCTCTCTCTCTCTCTCACACACACACACACACACACACACATATATATATATATATATATATATAGAGAGAGAGAGAGAGAGAGAGAGAGAGAGAGAGAGAGAGAGAGAGAGAGAGAGAGAGAGAGAGAGAGAGAGAGAGAGAGAGAGCGCATAAAATTTGTGAGGATAGTGTGGATTGTGAAAGATGTGAATCTAAGGTAGTAGATTTATGTGGTGAGATTATTGGAGTGAAATTGTCAAAAGTTGCTTGAGCCAGTATGTCAAGAGTAGCTACACTCAAGGGAGACTATTGAATGTTGTGATGCTGAAGCCCTACACATTGTAATTCAATATTTATTGTATCTTGCCTCAAGGAAGTGAGTCTTAGCTTGCAAGCCCCTTGTATCTTTCCTTGAAGAAGTGATCCTCAACTTGCAAGTCCTTCTAGGAGTAGTGAGCCCTAGAAACAATATTGTAATAGTTGTTCATATAGTGTGGGCTGACTCTCATTATGATTTTTCCCTTCTTGGGTTTTCCAAATGAATTTCATGTTCTATTTTGCATGGGTATTCATTTCTTTATCTTTTATTGTTCCTGATTAGTTTAAAATATTAAGTTGCAGTTGATTTATGCTCTAAAGTTTTAAGATTTGTCCAAGACTAGTTCATGCCCCCCTTTTAGTCTTGGGGTGTGTTCAACAACATTGATGAGGAATACCTAGAAAATTATCAAACTGTATGGGTACAATAAGTATAGGTATCTATGATAAAAAAAATTAAATCTCTATGTAATATTGAATGAGGTAGTTGGATTCTTATCTAAAAATGTTATGAAATTGAGTGAAAATATATGAATTGATATTAGAAATGAAAATGATAAATAAGAGTGATTTGAAAATTTGAAGTTAAGTTGCAGTTTACAAGTTTATTTAATGAAATTATGCATCTTTACTTGTATATGATAATTAACTAACGTTTTTAAAGATGTTAGGGTGGATATGTGCATTTCTAGAAATGATAAAGCTATGATCCAATATTATTATTCTTGTATATGAATGAATTTTACAGAGATAAGAAAAGTATATATCAAAAATTGAAATCAAGTGCATCTTAAAAGCTTACTTTAAGAAAAAATATAGCTTTAATGTGATAGTCATGAACTAGTATTATGATTCCCTGCATGTTCATGAATGCGAAATAAAACTTATGAAAAATATGCAACAATTGGTTCCATTTATATATGTTTGAAAGTATAATGTTTAAGTACAAAATTAAGTGAACCTTATTTGATCAAGGAGGAATGATTTGAGGAATCTTTTATTTTTATTTTAATTATGGATACTAACATGGACTAAGATTTGTATTGTTTCTATGAGTGTGACAAACAAGCTGACTCCAACACAAGGAAGAGAATATCGTTTGAGAGATGAAGTCTAGCCTTATGAATTTGAATGATAGTGATGGAATAAACACACTCACACACTCACACACTCATTTAGGATATGCCAAATGATTATTCTGACAATGCTTCTGTGTTTGCATTATCTTAAATATTTGCAAAAGTGAAGATATGATTGCATATAAATTAACAAAAACACTAACCATGTCGATCTTATTTTGATAAAATGGTAAGTAAAGTCCAATTTGATTCTAAACAAATGTTAACCAATGCATTAGAATGATGCATCATTTTGAAGGTAAAGTATATCATAATCGTAAACATTCTCTACCTTAATTATTCATTAAAAAGAAAAATTGTTATAGTTAATGATATTTATTTATCAAACTTTTTTAGACATAAACTTATTATGATTTAAATATTATGTTAAATAATTATCTTTCTATATAATTTCATAAATATATTTTAATTTTTTTAATAATGAATTAATGCCAAGATATTAATCATAACCTTCTTTCATTAATATCATTCATGATATAGACTAGTCTCTTTTGTTTTAAAAACTATAAAGCTTAAATTAATTATATGGAAAGAGTATTTATTGTGCATTAATGATTTGGGACTACAAGTAGAATGGGGAGCCTTTTTTGAGAGGGAGGCCAAATATGGCTGGTTAGAAAGAAAGGAGAGTCAAATTGGTGTATGAACTAATGACCAAGAATAGCCACGAAAAGGGAAATAGTGAAAAAGACATTTCACCTAATGATAAAGAAACATTGGATGGGGATTTAAGGGATGAGAATGATTCAAATGAAGGAGCTAGAAATAAAGAGAACACTTGATTTGCATGAAGAGGGTTGATGAAGGAAAAGCACAATAAAGGAAAGAATATATTTTTAAATTAAAGGCAACATATTCTTGTGAGTATGTCTAATATGATCTCATAGATATGTTTATTCTTCTTTTCATATTCCTCTTCATTTATTTGGAGAGAGTGAAATGTTAAATTTGGTGAGAAGAAGCATTTAATCTTACAATGAAATTGGAGACATGTCATCGATTATGGCCTTTGTATGTTGTTTATGCTATTTATTATTATTAAAAATCATTGAATGGTTATAATTAAATTCAATCTCTCAAATCTAAGTCAAGATGGATGGTTGTGGGTAATCATAGTGCATTCAATTTACAATCAGCTAAATGCATTCATTTGTATTCTTTAGTAGAAGGATTCTAGGGAAGTGCAAAATTTTGAGGTTGGGTGGTAAAGCACTTCGTGTTCTTGTCTATGGTGTGCTCAAGCGAAGATTGTATCTCGGAAGTACTTGTCAAGATTGTCTTCAATTTTGTATTCTATGTATTCTTTTTATTCAATCTTATGGTCTCATGTAAAGGAAATAGTTTCCTTATGCTTTTCCCAGTCATTGACTTTTGTGATAGTTCTGATACTAAATGTAAGTACGGATCCAATAGCCAACAAGATGAGAGGGGTGGGGGGGTGAATCATACAAACTTAATCTTTCATAAAACCATCAGATTCAACCTCGATAACATATACTTCAATAATATAACCAAAACTGTTAAACATGCAAACTCAAAAGCATATAAAAATCATAAACCTCATAATACCAGATTTAACGTGGAAACCCAAATAGGGAAAAACCACTGTGGGATTTTGGACCCACTAAGAAATATACTCTTCTAGAGTATGCTCGGTTAAAAGCAAATCCTGTTAAAGATTACAAACACATTTCTAGATGTGACCCGGTTAAGGGATTTCCCTCAGATCTGTTAGGATCTTCACCTTGTTAGAAGTGACCTTCTTAAAGGATTTCAAACACTCAATCAGAATGTCACCTTGCTAGAGGGTTTTACAAATAAGACTGTTAAGTCCACTCGGTTAAGAGATTTTCCATCCCTTTCACAAAATAACAGTAATAAAAATCTATCTGCAACTTCACATCTAAAATGCTAAAGCAGATTCTTATTTGCTCAATATAATCTAGACATAGAACTAATCTTGTCCATCTGCTGGGCTTCTATACTTTGTTATTCAAACAGGTCTTGAAGCTTTGGTGCTCAGTAATCACTATGTGGCATCCCTGTGCATACACTTGCCTGCATACATTGTTTATCAACAGTTCCCTATTTATAAACAATTAGCTAACCGCTTAATCTCCTTGATCACATTTCCCATGATCAATCATAGCCATCAGATCTTCAATCTTGTCCAGGTTCAATGCATCTTTCGATCTGAAAATGTTTTACCCCACCTAGGAACTTGCATATATTTCATGGAACTTGTGCCAGGGTATTGCGGTTCAATCTGCGTTGTAGATCTTCATGCCGACTTTCCATTGCCTTAGATTCATTAACAAACTTCATGCATGACATACCAATCATTTAATCAGTTCCAGCTCATTAGCTTCCTTCATTAAATATCGCATGTAACCATTTAATGCATCCTGTTATAGCTCGGTTACAACTCAGTAAATACTAAAATTCACTCTGTAGTCATTCTGCCTTCATTAACTGATAGCGATAACCTTAGGGTTTACCAACTAGGTTCCTTGGGGTTTACCGACTAGGTTCTTTGCTTGGTAACATAGTATAGTATTAACCTTTCAATTTACAATATATTTATGATGTTAAAACAATCTAAACATCATGATCTCATCATTGTCTGACTCGGTAATAGTTTCCCATTGAATACCTTATTCATCCTCTTATTCATCATAATCTTTCCTGTGTCTTTTACCGACATCTTTATACTCTTTAAATCATACTTCTCAAGATATGGCAACATCATACTGAATTAGAAAATCAATTTCTTGACATCAATGACAAAATAATAATATCAAGACAGTAAACATCCTTAATCAGTTATATCCATAAACATCAACAACCTTCTCAATATCCGTATTGAAATGCCAACAATCTTTCATTGTCTGTTATAATGCTATATTGCCAACAATCTCCCCCTTTGGCATTGATGGCAAAACCAATTGATTTGACCTTAAAAGATTCAGATTGCTATGATTCTGAAATGCTGAAATGCTCTCCCCCATACATTAGACTTCTCCTCTTTTCTTCAATCTTCTTTCCAATCTGTAGTCTTCTCAATTTTCTTCCCCTTAAATTGGTCTTCTCCCCCTTTGACAACAATGCCAAAAAGTAAAGAAATAAAACATAATTTCTTCCTATATGAAGTGATTTCCTACTGTTGTGTATCAACTGAGTCTCGGTCAGAGCATTTTGTCTTTAATTCTTGTTCCTTGTGATATTTCCTGTAATATTTCTTGTACACCTTTAGAAAACATCCTAAAGTGTGTAATGCAACATCAACTCCTAAAAGATATACGATAGAGTCATCGGATTGATGCTTTCACTGAACTCGGTCAGTGAGTAGAAGATAGGGGTAGGACCCCTAACTTACTTCTGGGATATTCAAAAGTGTCCCTTGGTAGTGGCTTGGTGAAGATATCTGCAATTTGTTCCTTTGTGCTAACATACTCCAACACCACTTTCTTCTCTTGAGATTCTTCTCTAAGATAATGATATTTGATAGAGATGTGCTTTGTCTTAGAGTGCATAACAGGATTTTTTGAAATATTAATGGCACTAGTATTGTCACAGAGTATAGTTATTTGCTCGGTAACTTTCTCATTCATACCTTCCAACAGTTGTTTGATCCATGCAATGTTAGTACAATTCAATGCTGTAGCAACGTATTCAACTTTTGCTGTTGACTGTGAAACACATCCTTGTTTCTTGCTAAGCCAACTCACTAGTCTTTCTCCTAAAAAGAAAGCTCCTCCATTTGTTCTTTTTCTGTCATCAATGTTGCCTGCCCAATCAGCATCAGTATAAACTTTTAAATCAAAATCATTTCCTTTCTGATATACTAAGCCATAATCTTCAGTGCCTTTCAAGTATCTAAAAATTCTTTTGATTGCTGTCATGTGTGTTTCCTTAGGATTTGCAAAGAATCTTGCAACTATACCTACTGCATGTGCTATGTCTGGTCTGTTGTGAATAACATATTGTAGTTTTCCAATCATGGATCGGTAAAGTGTCTCATCAACAGATGTAGATTCATCATTCTTTGATAATTTACAGTTGGTAGTCATAGGAGTACTTACTAGTTTTGAATCCTCCATTCCAAATTTCTTCAAGATTTCCTTTATGTACTTGGATTGAGTAATGAAAATCTCATTTTTCATTTGCAGTATCTGTAAACCTATAAAATGCTTTATCTCACCGATTAATGACATCTCAAATTCTTTGCTCATTTCATTTCCAAAGTTCTTGCATAAAGAATCATTTCCACAAAATATAATATCATCAACAAATATGGCTGAGATCAGTATTCCATTTTCATCATTCTTCATGTACACATTGCTGTTCTCACTTGTCCTTATAAAACCAATCTTAATCAAATAAGAGTGCAATCTTTCATACCATGCTCTAGGTGCTTGTTTCAGACCATATAAAGCTTTGTTCAATTTACATACCTGATCTTTATTATTGTCTTCAACAAATCCTTCAGGTTGTTTAATAAAAACTTCTTCTTCTAATATTCCATTCAGAAATGTAGATTTGACATCTATTTGATATACCTTGAAGTTTTTGAAAGCAGCATAGGCCAACAATGTTCTTACTCCTTCAAGTCTAGCAACAGGTGCAAAAGTTTCACCATAATCAATTCCTTCTTCTTGAGCATAACCTTTGCAAACTAGTCTTGCTTTGTTTCGAATGACCTCTCATTTTTCATTCAGCTTGTTTCTGAAAATCCACTTTGTACCAATTACATTTTTGTCCTTTGGTCTTGGGATTAGTGTCCATGTGTCATTCTGCTTGATTTGATCAATCTCTTCTATCATAGCATTTATCCAATCTTCACTGTTAAATGCCTCTTTCACTATTCTCGATTCAAATTCAGATATTAGACATGTGTTCTATCTCAGTTTGTTCCTTGTCATCACTGGATCATCCTTATCTCCTATAATCTGACTTGGTGCATGATGTCTATGACATACTTGGCTAATACAGGCTCGCTAGGCTCTGTATGATCTTCTTCATCACTCGGTAACTAGATATTCTCTATATTTTCTTCAACAGTCTTCTCGGTAAGACTTCTCGGTTGAACATAGACAAATTCATCATAGTCTTCTGGTTCCTTGGAATTTCCTTCATCATTTCTTTCTGCAAATTCATCAATTTTCACATTTGCACTTTCTACTATTTTGTTAGATGATTTGATCAGACATTTAAATGCTTTGCTTCTTGAAGAATAACCTAGAAATGTTCCTTCTTCACTTTTCTGATCAAACTTGCCATTTCTATCATCTTTGTGAACATAGCATCTACTTCCAAAGATTTTAAAATAACTTACATTAGGTTTCTTATTATACCAGATTTCATATGGTGTCTTCAAAGTACCTTTCTTCAATTGTACTCGGTTCAAGGTATAAACTGCTGTGCTTATTGCTTCTCTCCAAAATTTTTGTGGCACCTTCTTTTCAATCATTAGTGTTCTAGCACAATCCACAATAGATCTATTTCTTCTCTCAACAATTCCATTCTGTTGTGGAGTTCTTAGTGCAGAGACTTGTCTCTTAATAACATGATCATTGCAGAATAAGTTGAACTCATCAGATGTGAACTCTCCTCCTCTATCTGATCTAAGACATTTCAGTTGTCTTCCTGTTTCATTTTCAACTCTTGCCTTGTACCATTTAAAAATTTGAAAAGCTTTTGATTTTTGTTTTAGAAACATTACTGACATCATCGTTGAATAGTCATCCACAAATAATATGAAATATTTATCACCATAATAACTTTGAACTTTCATAGGACGACAAAGATCAGTGTGTACTAGATCTAAAATTCCCTTAGAAGTGTAAGACTTACTTGTAATGCTTGATCTTGTCATCTTACCCATTTGGCATCCTCGACACATAGCATTCTCAGGTTTTTCGAGACTCGGTAGACCTCTTACTCGATGCTTCTTACTTATTTTGATCAGATTATCAAAATTTACATGACAAAACCTTTTATGCCATAACTAGGTATCATCTATCTTTGCATACAAACACTTATTACGAGTTGAGTCAAAGTGAAATGTGTTACCTTTTGTTTGTGTCCCGGTAGTAGCTAATTTTCCATTCTTGTCATGAACTTTGACAATTCCTTTCTGAAATTCTATTCAGTAACCTGTGTTGTTTAGCTATGCTACACCCAACAAATTGTATTTCAAACCTTGAACCCAATAAACATCATTGCATCTTGCATCATCAAGAAGTGTTATAGATCCTTTACCTTTCACCAGACATGGTGCATCATTACCAAATCTAACATAGCCTCCATCATAATCTTCTAATATAACAAACTTGTGTTTATCACCTATCATATGATGTGAGCATCCACTATCTATGATCCAAGAATCATTAGTGTTTATGTGAGATATTAGGAATTTTTATTCATACCTTTCTTCATCTGATCCATCTTTGATAGCCACATAAACTACTTCCTCTGTATCAGTATCATCTGATTTATCGTCATCAGATTCCTCATCAGCTATTAAGCATGTCTTTCTAACTCTTCTTCTAAAATCTCGGTGTCCTCTGTAATGATTATCTTTCTATCTGTCATCTTGGTAATCTCTCCTTTCAGTAGAATCTTTGTCAGGATAGTTAGAAGCCATATGTCCTATCTTATCACAATTGAAACATTTCAAAGGTAGTTTTCCTTTATACTTACCTTTGCCTCTCGGTAACCTTTTGGCTAATAGTGCTTCAAACTCTTCTTGCTTTCTGATTTCCTTATACAATTTGTGTACTTCTTCCATGTTGTTACAAAATCTTTCACTTGCTCCACTGTGATCTCCTTCAGAGTACTTATACTTTCTTTCATTGAAATCATTAGATTCATCAAGATGAAAAGAACTAAATGCAGATTCAACTTTATTTACCGAAGATCCACTGTTATCAAAGTTACTTAACTCAAATGCATGTAGCTTACCAATAGTAGCATCTAAAGAAACTGACATATTAGGTACAGACCTTAATTCATTGATTGCAGAGACTCAGATTGCATAAGCTAGTAGAAGGGTTCTTAACAACTTACTTGGTATATCCTTTTCTTTAATAGTTCCACCTGCTCCTTTGATTTGTTTGACAATCTCCTTTAGTCTTGTGTTGTACTGAGTTATGTTCTCACCTTCATTCATCCTCATAGATTCAAGTTGTCCTCTTAGACTATCTACTTTTTCTCTTTGAACATGTTCATCTCCTCCATACACTGATATGAGCTTATCCCACATTGCCTTTGCATCATTGCAGCCTTCTAGATCATTAAACTCTAAGTCGGTCAATGCAGATATTATTTCAATCATTGCTTGAATATGTTCTTGCTTTGCCTTTATCTCTTCCATAGTCAATGGATAGGTGCTCGGTGTAACAAAATCATTCTCCAGATAGTATACAACATATTCTCCAACTCCTGATAGATGCAACTTCATCCTTTTCTGCCATGTAGATAAACTTGACTTGCTCAGCTTTGGTGCATCCCTCTTATACATCTTTGGATCTTTAACTCAAGTGCCTTTAAACTTTCCTTCCGGAGTCCAAAGCTCTGATACCAATTGATAGTTCTGATACTAAATGTAAGTATAGATCCAATAGCCAACAAGTTGAGAAGGGGGGGGGGTGGATCATACAAACTTAATCTTTCATAAAACCATCAGATTCAACCTCAGTAACATATACTTCAATAATATAACCAAAACTGTTAAACATGCAAACTCAAAAGCATATAAACATCATAAACCTCATAACACCAGATTTAACATGAAAACTCAAATAGGGAAAAACCACTGTGGGATTTTGGACCCACTAAAAAATATACTCTTCTAGAGTATGCTCGGTTAAAAGCAAATCCTGTTAAAGATTACAAACACATTGCTAGATGTGACCCGGTTAAGGGATTTCCCTCAGATCTGTTAGGATCTTCACCTTGTTAGAAGTGACCTTGCTAAAGGATTTCAAACACTCAATTAGAATGTCACCTTGCTAGAGGGTTTTACAAATAAGACTGTTAAGTCCACTCGGTTAAGAGATTTTCTGTTAGTTTCACAAAATAACAGTAATAAAAATCTATCTGCAACTTCACATCTAAAATGCTAAAGCAAATTCTTATTTGTTCAATACAATCTAGACATAGAACTAATCTTGTCCATCTGCTGGTCTTCTATACTCTGTTATTCAAACAAGTCTTCGAGCTTCGGTGCTCGGTAATCACTATGTAGCATCCCTGTGCATACATTTGCCCGCATACATTGTTTATCAATAGTTCCCTATTTATAAACAATTAGCTAACCGCTTAATCTCCTTGATCACATTTCCCATGATCAGTTTTACCCCGCCTAGGAACTTGCATATATTTCTTGGAACTTGTGCCAGGGTATTGCAGTTCAATCTGCGCTATAGATCTTCATGCTGACTTTCCATTGCCTTAGATTCATTAACAAACTTCATGCACAACATACCAATCATTTAATCAGTTCCAGCTCATCAGCTTCCTTCATTAAATATCACATGTAACCATATAATGTATTCTATTATAGCTCGGTTACAACTCGGTAATTACTAAAATTCACTCGGTAGTCATTCTACCTTCATTAACCGATAGCAATAACCTTAGGGTTTACCGACTATGTTCCTTGGGGTTTACCGACTAGGTTCTTTGCTTGGTAACATAGTATAGTATTAACCTTTCAATTTACAATATATGTATGATGTTAAAACAGTCTAAACATCATGATCTCATCATTGTCTGACTCGATAATAGTTGCCCATTGAATCCCTTATTCATCATAATCTTTCCTGTGTCTTTTACCGACATCTTTATACTCTTTAAATCATACTTCTCAAGATATGGCAACATCATACTGAATTAGAAAATCAATTTCTTGACATCAATGACAAAATAATAATATCAAGACAGTAAACATCCTTAATCAGTTATATCCATAATCATCAACAATCTTTTCAATATC